>NC_135481.1:63810403-65092180 GCF_052094955.1 Ictidomys tridecemlineatus | reverse complement strand
AGAAAAGGTAAAATCATGACTGATACAGGTATTAAATGATTATGTCAAAGATTTTATTTAACTCATTATTAATAAGGAAATTAACAGGGACATTTATAGACTAGGGATGAATTTGCAAAAGGATGCAAAACTGGCTTATTTCACAAAGGGGGAGAAATCAGCGGAGCCTCCACTAGACAGAATTTAGTTGCATGCCTAAAGCAAGAAGCATTTTGCAGTTCTATCAGTTATGTACAGTGTACAGGGCTTTAAAAAAAAATCTTGAAAGCAAGAAAAGGCACAAAGTTCCCACAGAATCTGAATTAGATAACCCAAAACAATATGCTCTAACAAATGCTCAATTTTCCATTGAAGCACCAGGTTTTTCCCTACCACCGAGATCCCTTGAGGTGTCAGGCACTGAGCTAAGTTAAGTGAGTAAGAAAAAAAAGAACTTGGTGTGCATCCTGAGCTCAAGGATTTTGCAATCCATTCCACTGCTTATGTGGGAGAGTACCTGGTTCTCATAAATAGGCATATCTTAAGGTCCAACCCTATTAGTTACATATTAAAAGCTACCATGGATTTAGGGGCTATGTTTCAGGTTCTTGACATGCTCCCTAAAACCTCTTCAGACAATAATAGCCCATCATTTTACATGTGGGTAACAGAAGCTAGGGAAGTTAAGTCACATGTGCACAGCCTCAAGGTTCCATTGGGATTCAAACCCCAGTGTATCCAGCTCCACCTTCACTCTGTCTCCTAATTCAGTGCCAATCCAGCAGAGGGCCTGGTAGAGCAAGAGATGCCTTTTCCAGTCATCTGTCACACCAGAAAAAGCAGTTAGTTTTGTTGACCCTTGAGAATGGCGTGTTTATCTTCACTTATTCCATAATCTTTTACAGCTCTCTCTATTCAGTAATAGATGTAGGAGCACCTCAAAAAAATGTTTGGGTTCCTTCTTCTTTCTTGGAGGATTACTATTTCTAGGTGGTCCCAGGGAGAAAATTTTACAAAGATGTTGTCTCAGACAAATGTAGAAATTACAAATGAGGTTTAGAGATTGGGCTTAGAGCAGAAGTTGGCAAACTACAGCCCTAGGGACAAATCCAGTTGGATTTTGTATGGCCTCCAGGCTAAGAATGCTTTTTATTAGTGCTTTTTAAAAATCAAAATAAGAATATTTTTTGACATGTGCAATTCAAATTTCAGTGTAAGTCTTTATTAGAATACAGTTTCACCCATTATTTTCATATTTTCTGTACCTGTTTTTAAGCTGCAAGGGCAGATTTGAGAAGTTGTGACCGAAACTACATGGACCTGGGGGGTGTGAAAATATCTATTAGCTGATCTTCTACAGAAAAATGCTGCCAATGCTTGGCTTAAAGGAACTTTCTGATTGGGAATAATTCCTCAGAAACCCCAGACTGGGTAGTTCTCAAGGACTTCAGCATGACATGTCCTAAGTGCCACTGGTTTCAGAATTACTTGGGAGGGAATTCTGTTATTTCAGGAGTCTGGTAAAAAGGCCAAACCCCACCAGAAACTTGGAATTCCAGCCTGAAGAGCACTTTGGGAAGGTTCTCCGCTGGGTTTCCCGTGGTTTGTACCTCCGTGGCTGTTCTGGTTTATGTCCTGTGGAAGTCTGCTTGAATTTACCATTAATTACAATAATTAAAATTAAGTGGTGCCTCCTGTGTGGGAATTTTCCAGTTCCCTGCCAGGAAAATCCTTCCAAACAGTTCTTTCTCAAGAGCACCCTCTGCTGGTCAGTTCTCAGAAGGCGGCTTCATATCATCTTGTTCCCAGCTGCAGATCGACTTTAGCTCCAAGAAGCCTGAGGCTAATTTTGATCCAGAGACAAGCATTTTGGGTACAGTCCCCAGGCCAGGTCAAGTTTTTCACAACATAGGGGCATTAATATCTGAGGAAGTACAACTTCATCACAGAACTTGGTGGAACAAAACTCCCTTTGAATGGAAACAATCCCCCAGGCAAGCAGAAGCCCAAGTAAGCAAAGCCTTGTTGAATGTTGCTCCTGTTAAAGCGGTACAGCTGAATTTATTACTTACACCCTAAGTAAGAATGATAGGAGAAGAGCAAAGTCTGGTTTGTTAAGACTCAGGTCAGGTTTAAGTCACTCTTTTTGGGGGGCGGGGGGAGAGTGGTTACTGGGGATTGAACTCATGGACACTCAACCCCTGAGCCACATCCCAGCCCTAATGTGTATTTTATTTAGAGACAGGATCTCACTGAGTTGCTTAGTACCTGGCTTTTGCTGAAGCTGGCTTTGAACTTGAGACTCCCCTGTCTCAGCCTCCCAAGTCACTGGGATTATGGGCGTGCACCATCACACCTGGCACTCTTTTAATGTGTAAGTGGATATCAAAATGGGGAGGAAGGCCTGATTAGAACTGGGTAAGAATTGTGATGCAGCAAGTTTCCAGGAGTCTAGAAACATAAACTTGATAAAACTTTCCAGAAATTTCTACAGTGAAACAAGCTTGTAGTTTTGCTCTTCCAGAGCAAGTTTCTGAACTAATAAAGTTACCCTAATGGTGATAAAATATTAAACAGTGGTTTGGGTTCTGAGTCCTGAAAGATAGTGAGTTTTGTCTAGAGTACCCAATGTGGATGTGCATAGGACATAGCCAGAGCCTGGTGACTTGAGACAAAATGTTAGGCCCACTCTGGTCTTCCAGCTTTGTTAGAAGTGAACAGAACTATGTTTATAATTCTCTGAATGACATGGACATGGGGACCCTGCCACTGTCATGAGTTCTTAGGAAGCTTTCTAGGTGACTGCAATTCTGGTTTGACAAGAGCAGCTGTGTTATTCTGCAGGTTTCCAAGATGAAACAGAGAGTCCCTTTCCCTCTGCCCCTACTTAGGAGGAGTTCTGCAGAGACATCATCAAAGAGCTGCAGAAGTTGTATAAAGAACAGCACCCAGGGGTAGCTGGGTATGGAGAAAGTCAGAGAACTTGCCCAGAGTTGACATCAGGGCTGTGATTCAAAAGGTGACAGGAAACTCATCAGGCTTGGAAAGGACAAACTTGGAGAGACTCCCAGGCCTAAGAAACTGTTCATCTGTGGATACAGGAAAGCTCCCAATATGTTCTGGGAATGGCAAGTGGTTCCATGTTGCAGGAGCCCTGTGGGCTTTAAGTTTCAAAGAGCAGGAAAGAAAATTTGAGACCAGCTACAAGAATCTTGTTTTCAAAGATGTTTTGACTTATCCCAGAAGTTGTACTAAGCTCCTAAAAAAGTATCAGCAACCAAGTGGCATGATTTGACTTGGGCCTTTACTAAGAAAGTGGCTTTGTGGATGGAGAAGAGAATCACTGTACTTTGGTGACCCAGTGATTATGGTTTGGATGTGAGGTGTCCCTTCTCTCTCTCTCTCTCTCTCTCTCTCTCTCTCTCTCTCTCTCTCTCTCTCTCTGTCTCTCTCTCTCTCTCTGTGTCTCTCTCTCTCTCTCTCTCTCTCTCTCTCTCTCTCTCTCTCTCTCTCTCTCTCCTTCCTGACCAGTCATGAACAGAACACCAACTTTCCACCATGATGCGCTACCTCACCTCAGTTCCAGAGCAATGAACCAGACCCACCATGGACTGAATCTCTGAAACCATGGGCCAAAAATAAATTTTCCCTCCTCTAAGTTGTTCTTTCAGGTATTTTAGTCACCATGATATAAAGCTGACTAATAAACCCACTGAATGTGGAGAGGAAGAACAGAAAAGGATTGCTAGTCTGATGATACACTTGACTTTGGTTCAATTAGCTGAGATGGAAAAATGCAAGAGAATAAGTAGGTTTATTGTAGAAGGTGACATGTTCCATTTAGACATGTTGGCTGAGTCCAGAGGATGAGGTTATCTCAAGAAATGCAAAACTGGAGCTCCTCTGAGAAGTAGGGTTTGGATAAGCAGGGTTTGGCTTCACTGGAGGGTAGGAAACAGAGGCCACAGAATTGCTAAAACCACCAAATGAGAGAGTGGAAATCAGGAGTGGAGATAAAAACAGCTCTGAAAGAAATTGAGATACTTATGCTGTGATATCAATGCTTGAACAAAGCCAGCTGGCTTAGAGCTCCTGTATCTCCCTCCAGGGAAGAGAAGTGCTTCTCTGAAGAGCCAGTAAAAGCATCTTAGAATGTATTCACATATACTCAACATCTAGGGGCCCAGTGGAGATGGCCATGGACAATGTGAAGGAATGTGCTTGGAAGAATAAGAGAAAGGACTCCCCCACCTCACAGGGCAGAACAGAGGAGGACAGAGAAGGTAATTAGTTTTTGTGGAACAGAGGATTTGGCCTATTTCTTACTCTGAATTTAATCAACTCAATGCCTGAAAGGTTGGGAAACAGTAGAAGTGGGAAAGAAGAAAATGTTATAAATGAAGCCTGCCTCTCTGGGGATGCAGCTGTGCAAGCTGCAGAAAAGCAGGTGTGTGCCTGGGCCGTGGCTCAGGGCTCAGTGGTTGAATAAGAAGGAATGAATGGTCCTAGGGGGAGGTAGGGCAGAACAGAGGCCCAGGAACCAACCTCAGCTGGGAACTTCTATGTAGGAGAGGTCAGCTCACAGGAAGCTCACACAGTCCTCCGTGACAGCTGTTCTCAATCTTGATCACATAAGGATCACCTGGAGGGCTTATTAAAACACAGACTGCTGGCCCCACCCTCAGGGTATCAGAGACGGTAAGTCTGGGGCGGAACTAGAAAATGTGCAGTTTTAATAAGTTTCCCAGTGATGCTAAGCCTTTTGGTCCAGGGTCCAGCTTTGAGAATCATGAGTCTATAAGATCCCCAAAAGGTGGGCTAAATACCATTATCCAGAGTGATTTTAGAACAAGATAAATCTTATATTTTGTAACTGTTCTTCATGTATATTTATGTATATGCACAAAGTACTAGTTGCATATCAAATTAGTTTTTGTGGAACAGAGGATTTTCAGAATATCATTGTTTAGAACCAGCTAAAATGGGTATAAAAAGGAAGCCTATGTTAATAAAAAAAAATCAGTAAAAAATTGTGTAGGGCACAGGAAAAACCAGATGTATGCTAATGATTGATATTTAGTAGACATGAAAATCAAAACAAATTAAAGAGAATAAGAAAGGTTGAGGTAGAGCTCAGAGGTACGGTGTCTGCTTAGCATGCACTAAACCCCTGAATTTGATCCCCAGCACACACACACACACACACACACACACACACACACACACACACACAGAGTAAGAGAAAAGAGATCTTGTGTTTATATTGACTAAGTAGTTAGGGATCTGGGAACATGTCCAAAATCAATTATTAGAAAGACGCACGGACACAGGCCTATCAGAATGGGCACAGGGAAAGTCAGTACTGCTGTAGAAGTAAGTAAATCTTGTTCTAGTTGGAGCATTCACTGTGTCTTTGTTTCACAAATGAGGAAACTGAAGTTAAAAGAAGTTTTGTTTTTTTTAAGATCACGGGAGCAAATCTATGACTAGATTGCACAGGGTTTTGAAAACACAGAAAGGAAACAACATGTCCAAGACACTGGCATGAAAAGTGGGCATTGCTCTGTGAACCTTGCCCCTTCCAACACCACCCAGGAAACAGAGGGGCATCCCCTATTTTCCAATGGCCCTATACTAGGTCCTCCTTCCTCTTTGACAGATGACCAGACCCTCCACAGGGGTCATCAGCCCTCCAGCTATAAACAAATTCTGCCTATCAATTGCTGTGATGGTTTGCAATTATTCAACAAATATTTCTTGGACACTAATCTGTAGCAGAATACCAAGCTGATGCTGGGGATAACAAGAGCAATAAAATGCACAAAGTACTAGTTGCATATCAAATTAGTTTTTGTGGAACAGAGGATTTTCAGAATATCATTGTTTAGAACTAGCTAAAATGGGTATAAAAAAGAAGCCTATTTTAATAAAAAATCAGTTTAAAATTGTGTAGGGCACAGGAAAAACCAGATGTATGCTAATGATTGATATAAAATAAAATAGCCTCAAGGAGTTCCTGCTCTAGTGGTAGGGTCAGGTAAGAAACAATTACATGCAGTGGTGATGCCGTGGGAGAGGTATACAGGGACACCTAATGCTACTGACTGGAGAGAGGGTAATCCAGGGAACCCCAAGATGATGACTTGACACAGCCTTGAAGCCACCAGAATCAGCAAAGTGGAGGGAGCGTACAGGCTATTCTAAGCTGAGAGAGGAGAACTTGCAAAGGAGCAGAGGAGAGAGGTTATGGTGAATAGGGATTTATTATAATTCAAACGTTGAGAATAAGAAAGGAGTGATAAGATGTTGGGGGCCACAGCCGAGTCGGGATGATGCATGGCATTTTTGCCAGAAGTAGTGGTTGAGAGGTGACGCCAGCGAGTCTTCAAGATGATGACTTTTGAGTTCTCACGGAGTTTCAGTTGAGTTCCGATTGAGCTGGATGAGGAGGGATTTCCAGTTGGTGGTTCCGGGAGGAGCCACGTGACTCCCGGGGAGCGTGTGTGGAGTGTGCTGGTGGAGTTCAGAAATAAAGTTTGTTCCTGCTTGAGTGGCTCGTGATTTGTGCCCAGCCAGACTGCGGCAATAAGAAAACAATGCAGTGTGCTCTCTGTGCCAGGCACTGTGCCAGGCCCTCTCTCTACACACACACACACATATACACATTGTACATTAATTCATTACATTCATATGTGCATATAATTACATATATATGAATTAATGTATGTACACATATAGTACAAATATAATATATGATGATGTATGTGTGAATTTAATCTTAAATCTTTACAAGTTGTATTCCTCAGCTTTGGGTCACTGTAGCTTGCAAAGTACCCAACAAGGACATCTTAGAAGAGGGAAAATTTATTTCTGGCTCATGGTTTCAGAGTTGCAGTCTGTGGTGGCCTAGTTCATTGTTCTGGGCCAGAGGTAAGGCAGCACATCATAGCAGAAGGGTGTGCTAGAGGAATGCTGCTCTGTTCATGGCTGGCCAAGAAGCAGAGAGAGAAGGGGGAAGGGGCATCAGGGAAGATGGACTCTTCCAGGGCATGCTCCCAGTGAACCACCTCCTCCAGCCACACCCCATCTGTCTGCAGTTATCATTCAGTCAAACTAGGATAGATTGATTAAGTCACAGCTCTCATAATCCAATCATTCTACTTGTGAATATTCCTGTATTGACACAGGAGCTTTGAGGGGACACCTCATATACAAACTGTAACACAAGCCTATTATTCCCATTTAACAAATGTGGAAACTGACTTGACACAAATAAAGTTTTAATAGTTCCCATAGTCAGTCAGTAGCAGAGCTGGGATTTGAGCCCTGCCCATCTGATTCTTGAACTTGACTCCACTATATTCTACAGCACTGATAAGACATGAATGGGAAGAAATGTTGGTGGTGGCAGATGTGGAGGACCTCAAGACACCATGCTAAAGGATGGAGATATATTGTGAAAGCTGCCAGTTTGGAGGATTTTAAGCAGAGGATGGCACAATTCATTTATTCAGTCAACAGATATTTACAAAGTGCCTATGATAACACAGTACCATATACTAGGTGCTAGGGATAATGCAGTGAACAAGGTAGAAATAATCCCTGTGCTCAATGAGTTTATATTCTAGCAGTGGGGATAGTGAATAAATGGAAAATACACAATTAACTACTAACCATGGTGGTAAGGAATAAGGAGGGACAGATCAGGGTCTGATGAGAGTGTGGAATCAGGGGCCTGGCTTGTTCTGAGAAGTTAAAAGCAGCTTTCTAGGGTAAGGGATGAGCAGGCACAAAATAGGCACAGGGAATTGGGGAGGCGAAGGTTAGAGGGAATTCCAGGCAGAGAGAGCTGAGGATGCTACAACTTCTCGTATTCAAGGAATGAGATTCAGAGCATAGAAACTGAAGGAGATTTGGGAATGGGAAAATAAAAGGAAGAACAGACAACTTTTGGAAATATTGAGGATAAGGTGCAAAGAGTATGCCCAAGTGGTAGTGTTTAGTGGGCAGAGGGATTTAACGGTTAGTACAAGGATCTGGGCTTCAAGAGCGAGGTCAGCCTGAGGTGACAACCTCAGGCATCATCAGCAAGCCTATGGCAGTTAAAAACCACAGGAATGAATGAGACTGTTGGGAAAAGTCTGACTATAGAGGTAAGAAAGGTTGTACATACAATGTTGTATGTGTGTGTATTTAAACTGCTAATTTGGTATGTCTTAAGTATTTAATATATATACTACGTACTTTATTTTTTTTAAGAGAGAGTGAGAGAGAGAGAGAATTTTTTAATATTTATTTTTTAGTTATTGGCAGACACAACATCTTTGTTTGTATGTGGTGCTGAGAATCGAACCCGGGCCGCAGGCATGCCAGGCGAGTGCGCTACTGCTTGAGCCACATCCCCAGCCCTACTACGTTCTTTATGAGGCTTGGTGTCCCTTCATTTAAAAACAAATCTAAACCCTTGAAAAATGGAATGGCCAGTCTTCTTTCAATATCAAGGAGGCCCAGAAGGTATAGGCAAAATTTGGGGTATTCTTAATTTCCCACCCAAATGGGCTGGTGTGTTCATTGTACCAACCCTTGAAGGCATTCTTTCCCAAAGACTCTCTCTTCAGCAGTCCCTGAATAGCATCTCTTTTGAGTTTCTCAGCTCTCTGCAGCCCCTCTCCTCACTTCATTTTTGTTTGCTTCTGCAGTGCTGGGAATGGAACCTAGGGCCTTGGACATGCTAGGCAGAATGATACAAAAAAAAAAAATTACCAGGTTTTGAATTAAGGGATACCAAGTTCAAAGACCATGTGGAGTTTAATTCCTGGGCATTTTCACGGGCTTCCTCAAGATGCCTGAGCCATTCACTCTAATTCAGGTAAGATATTCAGACTTTTAATATTTCTTTTGGCAACAGTATGCAGAGCTGTTGCTTTTGTATGTGAATTGAGTTCCTCCTGTGGTTCCCTATAATCCAGCACTCAGGTTTTAAGGCTAAAGTTGAAAGAATTTGTGAGAGTGAAACCAAGACACCAAAGCACTGAGTTTTTTTTTTCCTAACCTATGTCATTAATAGTTTGTGACAAACCAATGGCATCCTAGAAAATGTTTTCATTGAAATGAAAAAAAAAATACAACTCAGAAACTGTATATTGAAAACTTACTATAAATAAAGCACTGTACTCATTGGCTTTGTGTCACTGTGACCAAAATACCCGATATGAACAACTTAAAGGAGGAAAGATTTATCTTGGCTCATGGTTCCAGAAGTTTCAGTCCCTGGTCAGCTGGCCCTGTTGCCTTCCTCGGAGTTGAGGAAGAACATCATGGCAGAAGAACATGGTGGTGGAAAGTTGCTCACCTCATGGCATCCAGGAAGCTTAGAAAGAGACTAAGGACAAAATATAGTCTCCCCCACCAAAAAGCACACTCTCCAGTGACCTGCTTCATTCAACCATACCTGTTTTAGTCAACTTTTATGCTGCTGTGACCAAAACACCTGACAAGAACACTTAGAGGAGGAAAAGTTTATTTGGGGCTCAAAGTTTCAGAGATCTGAGTCCATAGGCAGCTGGCTCCATTCTTCAGGGCCCAAGGTGAGGCAGAGCATCATGGCAGAAGAGTGTGGTGGAGGAAAGCAGCACAGGACATGACCAGGAGCAAAGAGAGATCTTCCACTCACCAGATAAAAAATATATACCCCCCAAGTACATCCCCAGTGAACCCTCCTCCAGCCACATTCCACTTGTCCACAGTTATTCATCAAGTTAATCTCTATCAGGGGATTAATATACTGATTGGGTGAATGATCTCATAACCCAATCATTTCACCTCTAACCCTTTTACATTGTCTCATACATGAGTTTTGGGTGGATACCTAATATCTATACCATAACAATGCCCTACCCTGCTATAGTTTCCACCAACTTGCAGTCCTTCATTCAGTTATCAATGGATTCATCTACTGATGAATAGGAAAGGATGGGAGGAATCCAGAATTTGTAAAATCCTTTGAGTTGTAAATGTAGATTCTAATTTGTTATCTTTTTTACTTGTTAGTACGAACGAACCAAGCAAAACACATGTGAGGGCCATATGTAGGTTTATATTCTTTGAGGTAGGCAGATGGGGCTGAGCTGCTTCATTTCACAGACCACACTGAAGCAGACCTTCAATGTTCCCTGGGCCCAGAGGCCACAGGAATGGAGTTCCCGTCTCATGGATGGTCAAGAACAGTGGCGTTTTCCCATACAACTGAGAGTCACCCAAAGCGGGCCCAGCAGTGACTGTGTAGCCGCAACCAAGGACTGTGCAGAAGTGAGCACATCCCAAGGGATGCTAGTGAGGGTGGGTGAGGACCCTGAACTGACCTACTACTACCCGTCACCTACTCCTTGGCATTTCAGAAGTTCCCCCAAATTTAGATACAACCACTGGAAAAAAAGAGATCATGGCCGACTCATCATGAAGTGATGGTGTGTTAGCTTCCACCTTCAGCATGTGGAGAAAGGAGGTTCATATTGGTGGACTGTTCTGTATCACATTCTCCAGCAATGCTTGAAACTAACAGGCTGGGACCTACATGATTTCCCAGGGGCACCATCAAAAAGATCTATTACCAGAAGATCTATATTTTTTTTTGAAAACCAAATTCCAAATATTTCTCAGCTATGAGGAAAGAGTATGGAAAATGGAAGCTTTTAAAAACATTCCATTCTCTAAAGTCTAAGACTTGCAGAAAGTTGGGCTCATTGGGGAAATAACGCAAACCCTCATTAGCAATCTAAATTATTTATTCCAACACAGTCATTAGTGGGACCAATAAGGTCAGGTCTCAGTTTCCACCAATGCCATCAGGGAAACTCTGCATAATTACATCTGGAAAGAAAAGGATGAAAAAGACTGCTTTTCCTCAATATGTGCTGACATCCGTCCCCAGCACATTAAGTACTGAGTGCTAAATTCCCAGGAGTCTGCTACTCTTGTTTGCTAAAGCTAAAGAAGAAATGACCTAGAAAACATAAAAAATAAAGAGAAACAAAGTGGTCAGATGGTAATGAGTAAAAACAAAATTTTTCCTCATTATTACTAAACCACACATAATAGCATACTTATGTTTTCAAGGGAGTTGGTTTTTTTTTGTTTTTTTTTTTTTTTAAGAAGAAGAAAAGATGCCTAGGGAAATCACCATGCTTTTCTGAGCTGAGAAGAGCTGAGGCCAGCATCTCACTGGAAAATAGGAAAATCTGTTTGAATTAAGAGAGTTTCAGTGGCAGAGCCGGAAAGTCTGTCTTGACTGATAGCAGTGATATTTCTCTCTTTCTAATATGTCTTAGAATTCACTTTTCTATAATTGAAATATTATCCAAATGGCTGTCCAAGTGGTCTAGAGATGCTGAACAGTTAATGAGAGGCTAAAGGTGAATAGTTCATACCAATGATTCTCAATCACCCACAATGACGACTGAAAAGAGACCAACCTTCCACCCCAACATTATGCTCTGCTAAACAATGCACAGGAATTTTTCCCACTGCCACTCACTTAAACAGCCTTCTAAATGGGCCTTCCAGCTCCTCTCTACCAGCTACATTCTGTTTTCCACAGTAACCAGAGAGATCTTACAACCCAAGTCAGAGTTTGACATCCTGTCAAGAAAACTTCAATGGCTTTCTGTTGCACACAGAAAACCCGGGGCCTCCAAGGCCCTACGATTTGCCCTTCCACTTCAGATTGTAGCATTCATAATTTTGAAAAAAAGACAAAATATAAATAAAAATAAAAAGTTCAAAAATGCTAAAAAAATTTGAAACTTTTTGAGCATGGACATGATGCCACAAGTAGAGAACTTCACACCTGACCTTAGGAGGCAAGTTACAGTCAAAATGCAGGCATGCTAAATGTACTATGTAAATATACCTTCAGGTTACATGTATAAGGTATGTATGAAACATAAATGAATTTTATGCTTAGATTTGAATCCCCTCCCAAGATATGCTTATATTATTCCAAAATGCAAAAACATCTGCAATCTGAAACACTTCTGGTCCCAAGTAATTTAAATAGGGATATTCAACCTGTACCCTCAATTCCTCCTCACTTAACAGCAACACACTCACCACCTTGTTCACTCTCCTCCTACCACCCTGGTCTCCCTTAATCTGACAGTATCTACTCTTGCTGACAAAAGGATTTTTTGCTCATCTTGTTTTTTTTTTCTGTCTTTTCCTCATTTACAAGATGGGAATAGTTCATATTTTATGACTTAACATATTTAAGTGTCACCTCCTCCATGAGGCCTCTTCTTGTTATCAGAAAGTCACATTGTGTTCTCAGTTCTTATGTCTTGGTGAGAAAAGATTTCAAGCAAGACATGAGGCATGGTAAAAGCATAACACAGTTATTAGAAGAGAAAGAAGAAGGGACAGGTGTCCTCTGTCAAGGAAGGACATCTTGAAGAGGAAATCAACAACTTACTTCTTGTGAATTCTCTTTTATTAGGGTAGGAGAGGAAGTTTCCAAAAGGTCCCACCTAAACACCATCTCTTAGCTCTTGGTTCACTGTACGTTAGTCAGTATTATATGACATCATCAACTCCTTATAGTGTATGTCTTACGCATGAGTGTCTATGTGAAACTGGGAGTGAAAATTTATAATTATAACAATATTAAATAATACTCTAAGTACCTAAAGGTAACTTTGGTCATCATATCTTGTATAGGCCATTTTTATCTGGAACTTGTTTTTACAACGCTTGAGTCCATTAAACTCTTCAGCCTCTACTCAGGAAAAATCTATCTTCCTCTTATCCAAGGAAGAGCCTTAGGCAAACCACCTCAGCTCTGTGAATAAAGGTAAGGGTTATTAAATCAGAGCAGGGCAAGGGTGACTTTGTGTAAAAACATATCAAGCAAGCTGGGGTTGTGGCTCAGTGGTAGAATGCTTGCCTAGCATTCAGGAGGCACTGGTTCAATTCCCAGCACCACATAAAAATAAAATAAAGGTATTGTGTCCATCTACAATTAAAAAAATATTTTAAAAAATATTGAGCCAGCCATGGTGGCTCATGCCTGTAATCCTAGTGGCTCAGGTGGCTGAGGTAGGAGGATTACACATTCAAAGGCAGCCTCAGCAATTCACCAATGCCTCAAGCAATTTATTTTGCCTGTCTCAAAATAAAATAACAAAAAGGACTGGGGATGTGGCTCAGTGATTAAGTACCCCTGGGTTCAATCCCAATAATAGTAATAATAATAATTACTATTATTATAATAGTAATAATAAATACTATTATTATAATAGTAATAATAATTACTATAATTATTATCATTATTATTACATTGAGAATTAGCATGTAGGCTCTGTCTGTAGAATTAACTCTTGATCTCATGTTCCCACTCCTAATGTTTACCTGTTCTTTATCACTCTGACCACACTATCTAAAGGAGGCCCCTCCTTGTGAAGCTCTGTCTCTTTGCTTCATTATTTCCTATCTCCCTGTTGTGTTGGAAACTCCATGAAGGTGAGGCTCATGTCTGTCTTCATTGTGTTATATCAACTGTCTAGCTTTGTCCATAACAAATGCTCAATAAATATCTGCTGAATGGATGGATGAACGAATGAATGGACACAACTTCTCCACCCTGACCCTTTAACCAGGTCTGATGTCCTCTTTCATTGACCCATCCTGAGATAGATACCCAGGGCTTTACATGTCATGAGCCTATAATAGTTATATGAGACCTTGAAGCAGAAGGTAGAGTATCTTGTGGCTCTCCATCAAAATGGAATTTTATTTAAAATGGCCCCAGTTCTGAGAATCAGTGTAAGCTAAGGGAAAATCTAGAGGAGTTCCCCATTTCTGCTTCCCACAGCTTGCATGATGGGCTCAATGCTGTGGCTTCTTAGGGAGGAACCCCAGGAAGCCCGGCCTGAAAGTGAAGCCTGTGTTTGGGGGACCAGCTGTCAGGACAATGCCTCTCATGAAATGGTCAAAGATTCTTTGGAAAACCAAACTTTCTAGCAGTACAAGCACCCTGATGGTAGCAGCTCTGCAGAGAGACCAGTTCTTGAGAATTCAAAACAAAGAGAAATGGCTCAGACTTTGTGGACATCTCAGAGTGAGCAAATCCGACTGAGGATTCACTGGAGAAACAGGCAAAAGGAAAAAAAAAAAAGGAATGTGTATAGGAGATCTGTAAAACAGAGGATCTAAGGATGACTGTACGTTAGTATTATATGATATCATGATCTTTGCCTTATTCATTACCTGCTCTCAAGTATTCAAAGATGATTTTTCACAGAAGACATCACAAAATCTACCACTGAAATGTTGATTTCTATTGCTCTGCCACCAATCCTGCCTCTCTAACCCGCTTCCTCTCTATCTTTTGGGGCACTATGTATTCTTTGTTCTCTTTGGATTTCCAATTATATCTTTCATATTTCATGATTCTTCCTCCTACTCCCCTGGAATACGAATAATAGTTTTTCCTAAGATGCAGTCCTCAGCCTTCTTTTCTTCCCCCATTTTCTCATGGAGCTCATCTTAATGGCTTTAGTTACAGCTTTATGCTGACAACTCATCAATGAACATATCTAGTTCATTCACTTACAGCCATTCCTGACATCTCAGAAGTGATTGATTACCCACCATGTTTTACATATCTCAAATTCAACAGGTCTCAAACTGAATTCTTCAGCTTCCTCAGACTGATTTCCTTCTACCAACATTCCTGTTTCTGTGAATAAATTCACTCTTGGTCACATGTCTCATGTGTGACTTTTCAGAGGTTACCTGTAACCATTCATCTCCTTCCCATTTGATGTTGAGTTCAACCAGTTCCAGAGATTTGAGGAGTGGAGAGTACTGGGGATTGAACCCAGGACCTTATACATGCTGGGCAAGCACTCTAGTACTGAGCTACATCCCCAGCTCCTGTGGATCATTTATTTTATATTGCT
Organism: Ictidomys tridecemlineatus; assembly: GCF_052094955.1. Taxonomy (NCBI): domain Eukaryota; kingdom Metazoa; phylum Chordata; class Mammalia; order Rodentia; family Sciuridae; genus Ictidomys; species Ictidomys tridecemlineatus. The sequence goes on along the minus strand of NC_135481.1, from coordinate 65,077,247 downwards.
CTAGAATCAGTCCTCACATTAGGACTACATCAGTTTTAAGTAACAAAAATCCCAACCCAACCTGGTTCAATATAAAATGAAATTTATTGGCTTGCGTATCTGAAAAGTTGGATCTAGCTCTTTGCAAGATATTTTTTGGGAATGGCCTGTCTCTACTTTATCACTTTGTTTCTTTGTTGTCAGGCAAACTTCTTTTGCAGTATCAAACATGGAAGATGAATGCTTTATGGTCTTTCTATAACTAAATTTATGACTATTCATTCCTATTCCATTTCTACCAATAAAGTTGAATTCGACTGGTTTGGTTTTTTGCTTCTAATGCTGAATCATGACATACTCAAGCCCAATCTTAAATTAAAAAAAAAAAAAGCAAGTCTTCATATTTAACACAGTCTTAGAAAGAGAGTAGATGTTCTCTGTATGGGAGGGTCCCCAAGAACAAGGACCTTTCTGCAATACCCAATTGGTTGAAAACATCTGATTTCATGAGATGTTCAATTGATAACATTCATCAGAATATATTTTTGTGCAATATAGAGAATTTTTAAAGTATTTCTTAGAGTTATCAACTCGTTCTGTACATTGTCTTTGGAAAGATAATTTAAACAAAGTGGTCTCGGAAAACTGCTCACTTTTTTTCCTTTATTTATTTAGAAAACTGCTTTCTTTAAAAGTGTTATAAGTTGTGAATGTAACTTTCATGCCTCTGATTGGTTGTCTTACTTGATATGTATTGTCCAGCTAATAATTTTGAAATTACCACCTCCACATGTGTGAAACTCTATACACCCTTGAAAATATTTTAGGTTTTGTGAGACATGGTCTCTGGTATCCATTAACTCTGCCCTTCAAGCATCAAAGCATCCAGTAAGCAAATGGGCATGGTGGTGTTACAACTTTATTTATGGACATTGAAAATGGAATTACATATAGACCTCATGTGTCATTTTGCTTTTAGTTTTTTTCGACCATTTAAAAATATAAAAACCATTCTTATCTTACAACTGCACTGAGTACTCTACTAAGAACTGTTTCCCCAGAAAGTCATGTGACTAACCTCCTTACTTTAACAGCCTTTCCTTTACATTTCACCTTTTCTTAGTAAGATCTAGCCTGACCCTCCTGTCTAAAACTGCAACTTGTCTAAAACCTCCTGCCTGTCTCCACCCTATTCTCTACCTTCCTTACTTCAATGTTTTCCCCACAGTACTTAGCATCTTTTACAATATAAATAATTTACATTTATTATCCTATTATTTGTCTTCCCTTGCCAGATGGTAAGCTCTCTGAGTCAGGAAAGACAGGATGAAAAAAGTTGACCTACTAGATGCTATGTAAATGGAGAAGGTAAGGATGATTCCAGTTGCTGACTTCACTCAGCTGAAACTATCATTTACTTCAATGTTATCTGTAGATCACTCTCAGCTAGTCTGAAAGTATCTCATTGCAAAGATCTTGCTTTTCAGACTTTGCATTAGCAGTATTAGAAAAGCATCTATGTTGGACAAGAATTAGGTGAATGAGTACACTAAAAATATTAGGAGTAATTCTATGATCTAATGAGACATGTAGCCTAGAGTACAAAGCCTACAGATATTGTTCTCCGCATGCTGTTATCAAAAAGAAGAGAAAAAGGAGGGAGACAAGAGGAAGCCGGCTTCTCGCTTGCTTTCTACCTATTGTACAACTAGGAAGCTGACAATAAAGTTTATTTGAGCGTCGACGTGCCCTGACGTGACTCCGCCTCCACATCCCGAGCCGCGATTGGTGAAGATTTGCCGGCGGCCTGCGTTCTTAAGTCCCGATTGGTGAAGGTCGCCATCATTCCGGAGCGTCCCGGCGTCAGCCCGCCCTCTCGCCGCGTCGCCGGTGCCTGCGCCGCCCGCTCCACCTCGCTTCTCCTCTCCGGGCGAGGCCCGGGGGACCTGAGTGAGAAGCGGGGACCATGTTCCGACGCAAGCTGACGGCTCTCGACTACCACAACCCTTCCGGCTTCAACTGTAAAGGTGAGGCGGCAGCCCCTAGCCGGCCGCTTGGCCCTGACCCCGGCGGTGGACGCACCCCCACCGGGACCCTTGGCGGCCTTGTACCCCTCTCGGGCATGAGGGGGCCTTTGGGCCCCCTTTCTCGGGGCCGCCACACACCTCTGCCCTCCGCCGCGCCTCGAGGTCGGAGCCCCTTCACTCATTCCTGCCTGAGCATCGCCACTTTCTCTACTTGATAACTCTAGACTCCCCTACCCCACCCTGCAAACACCCAGCTCCTCTGCACACAAAAGGGAAAGCGTTTGTCTTTTTCTTATTTCAAAGCCCCAGAGTTCACCAGGTGTTGGGTAATACCTTGAGCATTTGTTGTGGGCCAGCAGTGCTGGATTCTGAGAAAGGTGCTGAGTAACTTGAAGACTAGCTCACTGCCTGCCAGAGCTTAGGGATAGGGATAGGGGTAGGGATGGGAGACAGAACTACGGAAACAGTTTATGATCAAAACAGTATACAATGAAATCCAGCACCCATAGGGTAAGAGATTAATAAAGTTGTGTGGGTCGTGCAAAAAAGTTAGTAGCAGACGAGCCGGGAGGTTGAATTGTGTAGAAAGGTATTGAAGATTTTGCAGCATTAAAGTTTTTAATGACATTGCTGCCCATTATTACTAACCTATCTATACTCATTTTGTTCAGTTGTTTTTGATCTCTGGTCGACTAGGAAGTTTAAAAGGGATCATCAAGTTCAACTTGAGATATTGTACTCAAGTCATTATATTAGACTCACAAGTTGGGAATAATTTCAAAACAGGTTTCTTTGATCTCCTGTGGAATCATAGTGAATTATTGTATCTTGTTTTTGTACTTTGCATTTGAATTAAAAAAAAAAGGTTCAGTGGCAGTAGAACTTAGATCTGGATTTAAATCTTTGAGTATCAGTTTTCTGATGTGTAAAATGGGGATATTATCCACCTCAAAGGGTATTGGATGCAGTCAGGTGAGGTGGCACATGCTTGTAATCCCAGTAACTGTGGCAGAAGGATCATGAGTTCAAAGTTAGCCTCAACAACTTGGTGAGACCCTGTCTCAAAATAAAAAGGGCTGGGGATGTGGTGAAGTGCACCTGGGTTGTGCACTTGGGTTCAGTTTACAGGTTAAAATATATATAGAGAGGAAGGATTAAAATAAATATACACTGTGCACTTAATGTGCAGTAAGCATTACGTGACAGTAATAGTCATCGTGTTTCCTTTCTGAATTTATTATTTAATTTCTTAATTGTTTTTTTTATTACTTATTGTTTATTTTACTTTGTTATAATTTCATACTTGCCCAGTCTCTTCTCCCTCAAAGGAACTGGAATAGTACTAATACTTAAATAGCAAAACTATGTGCTTGTGCACTATTTATCAATATTTCACTTAATCTTCAAAACAACACTATGAGGTAAGTTCATTTTTTAATCCCCATTTTGTAGCTAAAGAAACTGGGGCACAGAAAATATAGGTGATCAACTCATGTTCACACAATCAATTGTAAGTGTCTGGGCTTTTTAAATTCAGGTTGAGATTTGATTAGATCATTGTTAATCTTAGCTCCAGGAGTCTATACTTGCAACTCCTGCTTCTATTGGCTCAGTTAACTTATCATTGTGGGATTAAGAAAATTCCACAAGACCATTTGTGAAAAAGGAAGTATTTTATCAATGTTTCTAGTGATTTATATAATATTTTGATTGCAGATGAAACAGAATTTAGAAACTTTATTGTTTGGCTTGAAGACCAGAAAATCAGACACTACAAGATTGAAGACAGAGGTAATTTAAGAAACATCCACAGCAGTGACTGGCCCAAGTTTTTTGAAAAGGTAAGGAATTAGGAAGTAAAATAAACATACAGAGAGCTTTTCTAAACTATATGAAGGTGACCTTAGAATTACTTTTTCTTTTTTTTGGCACTGGGGATTGAACTTGGGCACTCAATCATTGAGCCACATACCCAGCCTGTTTTATATTTTATTTAGAGACAGGGTCTCACTGAGTTGCTTAGGGCCTTGATAAGTTGCTGAGGCTGGCTTTAAATTCACTATCTTCCTGCCTCAGCCTTCTGAGCTGCTGGGATTACAGGTGTACACACTACTGTGCCAAAGCTTATTTTGCTCTTTAAAGATATAATAATGATAAGTGTTAGAAAAGCAGATTTCAAGGGTTTAGCTTTTTTTCTTATCATGTTTCTTTTGATTTTAGTGCAAATTCTACTCCTACCAAGCTTGAGTATTGATAATTTGGGGCAGGGATGGTGGGGGCAGGTGGCCTTGGGATCTTGACAATCTTATGAATGAGGTAGAAATAGTGTCTTCAGAAATGTTGTGAAGTTTCTTAAATAGTGGAATATATTCTTTAAATGTAAATATATTCACTTAGTGGCCAATATCAATTTTAACATTGGACAAAAATAAATAAATAAATAAAATGCAGCAATGGTACACTTTTAGTAGTCTTTCTTTCTTTTTATTTTACTTTATTTTATTTTATTTTTTGTACCAGGAATTGAACCCAGGGGCAGTTAATCACTGAACCATATCTCCATATTCCCAGCTCTTTTTAAATTTTATTGAGACAGGGTCTTGCTGAGTTTCTTAAGGCCTCGCTAAATTGCTGAGGCTAGCTTTGAACTCACAATTCTCTTGCCTCAGCTTCCGGAGCCACTGGATATTTCTTATATTAAAAGACATTGGCATGCTCGAAAATTAGACTATGTTATATTTATGCTTATATTTAATGTTCTGTGTATGATAGAAAATCCTGTATATGATAGAAGCAGCCTATAAATATCTATGTTCACATCATATTTTTGTGACTAGAATAAAGTTTCCCATTGACTTAATTTTATAATATTTTTGTAGAAAAATTTGTTTTCAAATTAAGTAAAAGTCACATTTTACAGTGTCATTAAACATTTCATTTTCCTTTACCCTTAAAAATATTTAAAACAATTCTAATGGGCTTGTTAAGACTTTGAAATACATTGTTAGGATTTTGCATTTGTTTATTTTACCTTTTATGGCCCATTCACATGTATAAAACAATACACATGTAAAGGGGTATTTGAAGAATAAAAACTTTCCTGATATAAAGCACACAAATGAGATAAAGTAGAATAACTGGAAGATAAGTATATCAGAACTTACCCAATAGATGATCATAGAGTTTGTCTCATGGGAATGTTAATGTCATTGTATAAAATATATATAAAAATGTTTCTTTCTAATTATAGGCACGTGCCTATGTCTGAGACCTTTTGCTCATTTTTAAATCATGAGTTGAATCTTTTAAATGTTTTCAGTATTGACTATTTGGGGAGGGGGCCATGACAAAATATTGTGAAGGAGGTGATTATTTTTTTAAATAAAGGAACAAAATTTGAGGGTAGAAAATAAGTTATGATTAAACATAATAATTCATTAGTTATTCCTGAAAGGATTTCCAAAGGGGCAGAAGTTTAGTAGCATTGTTGCTAGAGTTCAGTTTTCACTTCCTAAAAGACTTATTTGAAGGATACCACTCATCTTGATATGCTTTCAGATGTTTACTTGGTTACAGCTTATGTGTATGTTATATGATTTACTCTATTCATAGCATTTCTATAACATGAAAGTTATAATATTGAAGTTTAGATAATAACTAATTTATTTATATATCATTCTTTTTAAAAATGTCCCCTTTTTATAAATTATTCTTTATGTACTGAAGTCTGCAATTAGAAAGTTTAGATTCCCATCCCAGATCCAAGTTGTGTAATCACAGGCTAAAACTGGATAATATAATCAAATTGGACCTTTAATTATTTTTTTTTCCCTTCGTCTTTACAGTATCTCAGAGATGTTAACTGTCCCTTCAAGATTCAGGATCGACAAGAAGCAATTGACTGGCTTCTTGGCTTAGCTGTTAGACTTGAGTATGGAGATAACGGTATGTTTTTTTGGAGTATTTGTGTTTTTTTTTAAGAGAAAAGAAAGATGGGAAAGAGGGAATATAAAAATACAGGGAACTTACCAATTTGTTTCTGTCTTACATTGTTTAATCTTTGGGTTTTTTATTTTGTTTATTTTGTTTTGTTTGCACTTCTGGGGATTAAACCCAGGGGCACTCTACTACAGAGCTTTATCTGCAGCCTTTTATTTTTTATTTTGAGACAGGGTCTTGCTAAGTTGTCCAGGCTGGCCTCAAATTTGCTGTTCTCCTGCTTCAACTTCCCAAGTAGCCAGAATTATAGGCATGTGCCTGTGTCTGGGACCTTTTGCTCATTTTTGTCACAAGAAGTTAAAAGCACTTTATATATAGTCTTTTATTGATATTTGCATGTATCTTTTAGATTTTGGAAATATTTTTGTAGAAGGCTGTTTGCCTTTTCAACAAAGTAACGTTTCTTTGGTAAACTTTACCAACTTTCACAGTCTACACCTTAACCTTTTAAGTTAAATTGTTTCTGGTATCCCAAAATTGATGGGATTTTGAGGTGTTGGTTGCAGCAGTTATCCCAGGAGACTGAAAAGCATGTGTAATGCTAATGTACTTTCATACACTATAGATCACAATTGTGCATTGTGTTTAATGTTGTAACACATACTTTTGTTATTAGAAGCTTCTTAATATTAATATGTAGAGTAAAAACAGTTTTTCATTAAACTCATGTTTCCTCTCAGTAGATTTCACTTTTGAGAAGGCTGCCCAGGTTTGAATGCGAGATCTGATCCATGTTATCTACATCTTTTGTATTTTGTTTTTCATTTTAATGATACTGTCAGTTACAGTCTCTTAATCATTTCCTTTTGAAGTCTCTTTGATAACTCTGGCTTTATCCTTTCCCTCCTGTCCTACCACTATTAATCTTTTGCCTTGTTTGCTATATCTTAATTTCTCCATTCTTGCCACTATCTTCCTATTTTTGCTTCTTGTTACTTTCTGCTGAGGTTATTGTAATATTTTTTAAAGTAGTCTGCTGTGAATGTTACTCTGCAGTCTTAGCTGCATAATCTACCAGCTCACTTTCTGAAATGTGAATCTGTTTTAGAGTGCTACTTCCTGAACAGCTTTATTTATGTATTTTTAAGACATCATGGTTTTCCCGTTTTCTATAAAAGAAACTTTAAGCTCCTTAGCTTGGTATTTCAGTCTATCTGTACACATTTAGCAGTAATTTTCACCTTAGCAGTAATATCCTTATAGCTTTTCATGTCTACCTTCTAACTCACTTGCCACTTTCCATTTTGCTACTATGTCTTATTTGCCCCAGTAAATTGTGAGGCTTATTCCCTTCATGGTACCTCTCTTAGTTTCTGTTGGTATTTTAATAAATTACCACAAACTCAGTGACTTAAAACCCAATTTATTATCTAATTTTGGAGTCAGAAGTTCAACATTAGTCTCCAAGTTGTCAGCAGAGCTGGTTCCTTTTGGAGGCTGGAGGAGAAAATCTGTTTTCCTTTTCCATCTTCTTGAGGATATCTATCTTCCTTGACTCTGGCCCTTTTCTTCATCATCAAGTCTAGCAGCATAGCATCTTCCAGTTTTTTTCTGCCTCTCCTTCCATTGTCATCTTGTTCTCTGACCCTTCTGCCTTCTTTTTCTATAAGGACATTGTGATTACAGTGGACCCTCTTGAATAATCCAGGATATTCTCCTCATCCCACTATCCTTGATTTAATCACACACAATTTCCTTTTGCCACATAGGGTAGCATGAAGAGGTTCTAAGTACTGGGAGGAGGAGGAATTCTATCTCGTACAGTACCCATGAGGTTCATACTTATAACAGATCCTTATCAACTTTAGTAATTGCTTGGCAAATGCAATGTCTATGAATATTCACGTGTTGATTTGGAGCATCACCCAGTTGGTTTTTTGGGGGGTGCCTCAGATTTAAATTTCAGAAGCATTATGGCACAGATCTAGGGAAAGCTCTCTGATTTGAGATTTTATTCCTTTCTTTTTTTGTGGGGGGAGTACCGGGGATTTAACTCTGGGGCCCATGAGCCATATCTCCAGCCCTTTTTTGTATTTCATTTAGAGACAAGTTCTCACTCAGTTGCTTAGCGCCTTGCTGTTACTGAGGCTGGCTTTGAACTCAAGATCCTCCTACCTCAGCCTCCGGAGCTGCTGGGAATACAGGCATGCGTCACTGCATCCGGCTTTCTTTACTTTCAATTTTAGTTTACAAGGAGAATATGCATTTGATACTTTAGAAAATAAATGTAATCCTATGCTTTGTAACCTTGGTAGTGTTAATTGATTTTTTAGGACCTTTTAACAATTCTGCTCTGAATCAGTAAGAACTGTATGAGCTAATTTTTAATAAAGTATTTTCTACCTTATGAAAACTGTTTTTCTGCTATTCCAAATAAGTTTGTAGTCACATATCAATTTATTTGTTTTACTCTTGTTTATTCCATTCTATTTTTATAATCTCAGTCTTCAGTGGTAGCTGCCACATGATAGTGTATCCCAACAGTTGACTACAAGTATGTACATTTGTTTCTCAGTTATAGCAGTCTTTATTAATGAATAAAACAAGCTTGTATATGAAATATAGTGATTTTTTAATACTAAAAAATAGTGGAAAGGTAAATGGTATCAAACATTTAAAAATCTAAACTAGAAACAAGTTTTATTTAAAAATAAAATTTAAAGTTATAAGAATACTTTTGAAAATTGGTTAAAGTAGTAATGCTTTTCTTTTTCAGCAGGAGGCGCTCATGTTCTTTTGAGGTTTTACATTGATAGGTTGCCACCTTTTTGACTTTTAAGCTTTCTTAAATTTGCTGAAACAATTGTGAAATTTTTATTTGTACCTTACCACTATATATATAAAGCCTTTCACTAGCTTGTCAATTAAGGTAATTAAAGCCTGTCTCAAATATCTTTCACTTTTTTAAAATATAATTTCACATTGACAGAAAAATTGCAATAGTCCAAAGAATTTTTATACACCCAAATTCTGCGGACTTAGCATTTTATTTTATTTTTTTCACTTTTTTTCTTAGCTTTGGTTAGACAAAATATCTTTATTTTATTTATTTACTTTTATGTGGTGCTGAGGATCGAACCCAGCACCTTGCACGTGCTAGGCAAGGGCTCTACCACTGAGCAACAATCCCAGCCCCCAGACTTAGCATTTTATTTCATTGGCTTCATCCTTCTTTGTATGCACACATGTACACAAGCACACATACACAATTTTTTCCTAAACTGTTTGATAGTAAATTATCTATTTCCTTCACACTTACATACTTCTATGTGCACTTTCTAAAACGGATTTTTGTCTTAAACGACCACAGTATTAAAAGCAGGAAATTAAAATTACCACTATCTCTAGATGTTAGTCACATTACACATTGTCTTCACAATATTTTTATAGACAGCCCCTTTCAAATAAACAATAACAACAACAAAAGCAATCCTGGATTACACATTAGATTCAGTTTTATATATCTCTTTAGTGTTCTATAATCTGGAACAATTCCTTAATCTTAGCTTGTCCTAAATGATACTGACACTTATTTTGTAGAATTTTACTCAGTTTGGGTTGTGTGATGTTTTCTCGCAATTAGGTTCAGGGTTGATACTTTTGTTAGAAACAACACAGAAGTGATATATTTTTAAAGTGCGTTACATCAGGAGTTGTATGATGTTGCTCTCATTATTAGTCATGTTAACTTGACCACTTGGTTAAAGTTTGTTCACTATTAATTGTTTTCCCCTTTGGGAGATATTTTGAGACTATTAAGTGTACTTTTGTTCCCCATAGTTCCCTCCTAATTTTAGCATCCTTTTGATGACTTTTGCTTCATTTATGTTGGTAGTTGCCCAAAGGTGCTTTCCCAATTCCATGATTCCTTTGGCATTTGTTTATTTGTTGACTTTCTACTGTAAGGAGAAGCTTTTTTAAAAAAAAAAAAAAATTTATTAAAATCATCGTAGATAAACGGTGTCTTATTTTACTCATTGGGTCAAAATCCTTTCTTGTCATCATCTGTCTTGGTGTTTATACTGTTTCACATGTGACCAGTGGAGGTTTCTTTAGACTAATTTCTGACTGAGTTAGGAGTCCCTTTAGGCTTTAACTTGCCTGGCTTAAATTTTAAAACTTTTATTTTTTCCTCTTGTTTCATTAACAAATCATAAAAGCACTATAGGTTAAGATTTCATTTGGGTCATTAAGTTGATTCAGAATTTTTTTGCATATTATTAAATATTTTTCAAATTAAAGTAATAAAGCCTACCTTTGGAATTCTAAATTTCACCTTTCCCTGAAATAAGTTTCAGATTTATATATAGTATATTTGAAGTCATGGTGCTTTACAAAGCAAGGTTTTTAGATTTTATATCTGCATTCGAAATAAGATTTGGGGGGAGAAAACCTTTTAGTGAGTTTATATTTAATCTTTTGAAACCTTTATTTACCCTCCCTCCCATTCTTAAGTCCCAAGTTTTAGGAGGAGCTATAAAAGACATTTCCCTCCAAAAATTTTAGTGTTTGAAATAATTATCTTTAGAAATGTTAATGAAAAGATAGTTGTCAAGTATCTAATAAGCACTTTAGCTTAATCAAAAAGCTATAATTACATTCTCTTCTGTTAGATTTTCTAAGTTTTCTTGAATGAAATATTTTATGTTTATAATCATCTTGGCTCAATTGAATTCAGAAATAATTATTTATTTTACCTTAAGTTGCCATTCTATAAATTATATTTTTGCCTATTTTATAGCTGAAAAATACAAGGACTTGGTACCTGATAATGCAAAAAATACTGACAATGCAACTAAAAATGCAGAGCCGTTGATCAATTTGGATGGTAAGTATTAATTATAAAATTGATCATCATTTTTGGTTTCTTACATATGTTTTACTTCCTGGAATGAAGTTCACATTTAACTTGGTGTCATTAAATTAAGACTGCTTTATGTAAATAGTGTTTATGTTGACATTTTATTCTCTGTAATGTTTTTGTTTGTTTGTTTTGTGGTGCTGGGGATTGAACCCAGGGCCCTATGCTGTTCTTTAGTTCACTCCGAGTAGTTTGGGGTTTCAATTTATATTTAATCATGCAGGTCATTGTTTGCCTTCCTGGGTGTATAAATTTTATTTTTTAATTCAGTTATAGTATGACATAGATGATAAAATTTTCCATTAAGTCGCACATGTCAGTAATTATTTCCCCTTTATGAAAGTATGAAGAGTTTAATTACCTAGATAATGATATGTTAAATTATGAGTTATTTTTGTGAAGAATAAGCTTGTACATTCCATGCTTGTATATGCTGCTTAGAGAAAAGTTTTGAGGCAAACTCTTCATTGAAGGGATCTTTCTGTTAAAATTAGTAACTTTGGGAAGAAATGTAAATTAAAAGTGCCACAAAAATGAGACTTGCAAAGTTATAGAAAAAATCTAATGCAAGTTAAGCTAGTCACATATTGGTTCTGTTACTTGTGAAATGTATTAATAGGGAAGCCATTTATCTCATTTACCTAATCATTGGTACTTTACACTTCTTTTTTCTATTAATATAAAAAAATGACATTAGAAAATTTAAAAATCTATTTTGCAAGCTTTTATGTCTGCAGAGCTACATAATTTATTTATTTTTAATCTTTCATAGTAAATAATCCCGATTTTAAGGCTGGTGTGATGGCTTTGGCTAACCTTCTTCAGATTCAGCGTCATGATGATTACCTGGTAATGCTTAAGGTAAGTTTCATATTTTTGATTCTTGGGAGAAACTGTGTAGAGAAAAATCTTCGCTTTTAAAAATACTATTTATTGATATTTATATTTATGGTTGAGTGACCAGAATACAGTTGAGAAATATGGGGCATAATGTAGATTGTCCAGTAATAATACTGCTTTGTTTTAACATAAAAAAAATTGGAAAGATTTTAAATTTTCTAATGCCAATTTTTTGATGTTAATGAGAAAAGGCAGTGTAAAGTACCAATGATTAGGAAAATGAGTGAGATAAATGGTTTCACTGGAAAGTGTTAAAGATGTGCCTATCACTGTGCTAAATCTTTGCAAAGGTAATCTCATTCAGTCCTCCCAGTAATCAATAGAGGTAGATACTAACATTCTATTTTTAAAAAATGTATTCAGAGAAATATAAATAAGACGATGACACAGAAAATCATAGAGTGAGAAACTGAATCTAAGTACTCTGACCCAGTAGCCCATTCTTTTTCCTACATTAGTCCACTTCTCAGTTCTTTTAAGGATTCATGGTCTGTATTCATTAAGATAGTGGAAAATGCCCAAATTAATAATGTTGAATTTAAGATATCAGAATTAGAAATTACTTTAGAAGTTATTATTAATATAAGAGATTAAAGAGCATTGGACTAGACCTTGTACATGACTATTACTTTAAACTACTGTGTAATAAATTGAATAATTAAATTTTACCCTACCCTAAAGAGATTGTCATAGTTGTCCTACTTTTTAGAACTGTATGTATTATATGGCAATTTTAACAAGGGAAATATTATCCTGTTCTTAGCTCATTATAGTTCTCTGTACTGAATCTGAGTGTTAACTTAGATTTTCTTTGCACAGATTGGATACCAAAAGACAATTTTTTTTTTTTAATTTAGCTGCTTCAAATGCTTGTTCTTCATTCAATTATGTAAAATTCATTGGGATAGTTTTACAGTGGATATGTCCTTTTTAGTTATAAACTAAATGAGGAGAAACAGACAATGCATAGCATATTTAGAGTATTTTTGTTAGATTTCCAAACCCAGTAAATAGGAAAAATACAAATGAGCTATAACAAAAAACTTTATAAAATTCTAGTCTCAGCTACCTGTTTATTTCCCAGGGGGGGTTTTAAAGAGGTATTTAAAAAATGATGATATAGAAAGCATCTTAGTAGGTTTGCCAGGTGTAAGAGTCAACATTAACTGGTAACCAATCACCATTAAAAATGTTTTAAATTTTTTAAAAATGTTTTAATTATCTTTTTCAGGTACAGCATTTGCTTTTTATTAAAACTAAATTTTTTAGTTGTAATTGTTATCTCCCCAATTTTAAATTCCATTTAAAAAAACCTTGTCCTTCAGAATGTTGAAAACTTAATTACTATGAAGTGATAAACACAAGGTATAAAACAAGCATTATTATATGCTACCCTTTGTGGCAAAGATTCTGTGTTTGTAAATGCATGAGCAGACTTACAACTTCAGAGTCTTTTTAGATACATAAAAATCTGGTAACAATGATTGTTCTTTGGAAGGATGGCTAGGCATAATACTTTTTACCGCATACCTTTGTTTAAAAAAATTTTTTTAAAAATATATATATATATATATTTAGTTGTCAGTGGACCTTTATTTTATTTATTTAATGCGGTGCTGAGGATCGAACCCAGTGCCTCACACATGCTAGGTGAGCACTCTACCATGGAGCCACAACCCCAGCCCCTAAAAAAATTTTTTTGATCACGTACGTATAAATAAATAATACATCTATTCAAAAAATTGTTTTGAATTACTATGAGTATCCTTATTCTCCAGATTCAGAGAAGGATGAATTATAAATAGTAAACGCAATATTTTTTATTTTCTTAAGGCAATTCGCATTTTGGTTCAGGAGCGCCTAACACAAGATGCAGTTGCTAAAGCAAATCAAACAAAAGAGGTATGTTTATATAAATACTAAATCAATTATTAGTGAGAATTTCTTCTTATATAGCTATGAGTTTAAACGTTGTAAATATCTGCTTAAGATATTCATTCTGTGTTAAATAGCATAAAGAAAGGATTTCATATTTAATTGTGATTCAGTTTAGTTCTTAAGCAAATTCAGTGTATCCAGTTGTTGGGAATCAGTTGAGTAATATATGAACTTCATTTTTATCCTCTTTTCTACCTTAGAAAAGTTCTAAAAGCTTGTGTGCAGTCTGCAGACTACTGCACATGCCCAGTTGAAGCTCATTTAAAAAGATTTAAGTTCATTGAGAAGGATTGGATTGTTTGATTCATAGTAGAAAATAAAAGGGCATATCTTCAGTTACCAGTTAATTTTCTTTTTTGAGATAAGTTCTATTCCTGGATCATTTTGTTCAGTATATCTTCCCTATACATAAAGAATACTTTGGGGATTTTTTTTTTTTAATTAACTATCAGAAATCCAAACATTGCTAAAGTTTATTGACCATGAGATAGTGCAGAGAATGTCCTCAGGAGTTAGAGGAGGAACTATAGTCTCTATAGACAGTTCCATCCTACTGAATAGATGTTGCAGTGAATACCTTGGGCACACTACCATTCTGGACTTTGGTCTCCTTTCCCCTCTGATGTCTTTTGTCCTCTGACCCCTTTAGCAAGACCCAGTAGTGTTAAAAGGTTACTTACACCAGGGCAGTGTAGTCCTTTATGAAAGATCCTCAGTTTTATTCTCTAGGTTTTTCTTGACTTAATTATGTATGAATGGGGCCAGTAGAACTTGGCTAAAAATCAGCTTATTTCACTCTATAGAACAGATAGTAAATTGTTCTGGCATAATGTAATCATTCATTTAGCAAAACTATGTCTTTAGTTTGGAAGGCAGTGTGAATAAAGGAATAGCCAAAACTTTTTGCCCTTGTTTGCAAAGTAAAATTTAGTTTTATTTTCAGTGCTCCAAATTCTAGTTTTAGTGTCGTCTTAAGATACCAGCCTATAATGACATAGTAGAGAAATTCTTATAGTTTAGTCTTTGTAAGTATTCATAACTAGTATTTAAGGCATAATTTTCACAGATAGCTATTCCTCAGTGGTCTGTTGGCAGACAGAAGGAAAACTCCAGCCTCTGGTACCAGACTGACAGAGCCACTCAATACAGTTGCACTCTTTATTTTGCTCACTATACTTTCAAACCCATTTGTCACTTTTATATCTTGTTTGTTAGCTACTTTAAAGCAGATAGTACCTAGGTAGTTGTACATTAATAGATTAGGTAAGAATTGAGCAGTGACTAAAGTATTTACATAGCAACATTGAAAGTATAGGTAGTTGGGTTTTGTTGTTTTACTAGTAATGATTATATATAATATAATCAAAAAAGCCCTGGCATCATTTTTGATAGTTATTGTGAAGTCTACAATTTAGCATCATCGTAGTTGTCATCTTTGGTCTATCTATATGTTGGTGCTGACTAGTTAAATGCTTTTTTTTTCCTTCCAGATAAACTGTTGAAAGTTTAATTATGTAAATACTCTTGTAAACATAATGCTGGCTTAACAAAAACAGCATATTTTTAGGTTTGTGCACTTTTAATGACAAATTAAGCTGGGCATAGTGGTACACTACTGTAGTCTCAGCACTCGGGAGAATCCCTTGAGTCCAGAAGTTTAAGACTAGTGTGGGCAATATAGCTAGACATCTCACAAAAGAAAAAGCCAGTGTGGTGGTACATGCTTGTAACCCCAGCTACTCAGGAGGTTGAGACAAGATGATCACAAGTTTGAGGCTAATCGTCAATTTAGTGAGACCCTGTCTCCAAAAAAAAGGGGGGGGCGCGGCTAGTGGGGTGTAACTCAGTACTTGCCTTTCATGTGTGAGGCCCTGGATTTAATCCCCACTACTACTGGGGGGAAGAAAACACCAAAATTAATGTGCTAAAAGAAAAACTATTTTTCCTGGAGAAAATACTAAAGGTATTCCTATCCCATTTGCCTGTACGCTAACACTCTTTGAAACTAAATGGAACAACAGCAGCCAGTTCTATCGTCTTTCCATAGCAGTAGTGACAAAACACTGCTGCAGTAGCAGTGCTGGGGATTGAATTCAGGGCCTTGCACATGCTAGGCAAGCACTCTACCACTGAGCTATACTGCCTGCCAAAGATTTATTGGTTTACAAGCCTGGTCTAAAGGCCTGAATGGGCTGTAGAATTTCCAGTACATTTAAAGCTATTCTCTCTAGTTATTGTAATAGGGAAAAACGTAATTGCAAGGCAGATTTCAGCAAATGATTCTTAGGCCCCTGACCATTACAGCTGTAAGTAGCAGAATAGCAGCTTTTTACAGTTTCTTATGAGAAGCAGTTATTTTTAACTGTAAACTCATTTTGTCATTTTTTTTCTTTTAAGGGCTTGCCTGTTGCTCTAGACAAACATATTCTTGGCTTTGACACGGGAGGTATGTGACTTTTGTTTTAATTCAAACTCTTCTTAGACTCTTAAAAATGAATAAATAGTCTTAAAAGCAACAATTATGTATTGATGCAGTGTTTTTTCCTTACAAAACAGATGCAGTTCTTAATGAAGCTGCCCAGATTCTGCGATTGCTGCATATAGAAGAACTCAGAGAGCTACAGACAAAAATTAATGAAGCCATAGTAGCTGTTCAGGCAATTATTGCTGATCCAAAGACAGACCACAGACTAGGGAAAGTTGGAAGATGAACACTTTAGGATTTTAGCTTCTTACCTACTTAGTACAATTGGGAACCATGTACACTTCTGGCATGTGTTTGGAAATCAAATGTCACATTTTCAAGGGAGGAATCCCAGAAAATTGACTGTTCTAGAGATTTACCACCATTGCTTTTTTTCTTTAATAAAGTTTGGGAAAGTGGAGTGTTTTTTTGTTTTGTTTTTTAAACTATGTACTTGTATAATTAATGTGTACTCCTTTGTGGTTGAGATGCATGCCAGTCCCCACCTTGTCACAGACAGTATAGATCCTTAAATTGTAGGAAAACAAATTTTATTAGAGTAATCTAGAAAATGTGAGAACTGCTACATCTTTGGTATTTATAAATGTAGTACTTTTGGTGGTCACATCTGTAGAGGCACTTATGGGATCAGAAAATACAATCATTCTAGCACCTTTTAATATAAATAGAAATGCACTAATGCAGAGGTAAAAAAAAAAAAAAAGTCTTAGAACTTTTGTTGGGAAACTATAAATAAGTTGGTCTTTCCCACAGTTCTGCATAGGCTTCTATAACTATATCTACGTTGATTTTTTAGGATTGTATTTTGATTGTATTTTTATACTGATCGCATGTGCTTTAATTTCCTGGCCAGAAAGAATCCATAGCAAAAATCAGATTTAGAGGATTTAACTCTAATTGGTTCCTAGTTTTATGAATTTGCCTTTTAAATATGACACAAATGTTTACAAAAAGTTGCTTTAAAAAGCAACAATTAAAATTCTATTACTTTTTTTGAACTGGCAATAACAACCTTTGATTTTAAAAATACAGTAGTAAAGATTGAGGTATAAGCTTTTCACAAAATATAGTCTTTTACATTAAAAATGTTCATCTTGTATGTCCAGAAACTTCTAATGGCCAATTCCTTTTTCACTTTCTTTGCCTTTTTCAGTAAATGCTCTTCAGGGTCAAGATTCTGATTGTAAACTTTAAGTCCTCCTTTATGTTTCATGTTCATTTTCTTCCTGTGAGGGAAGAGGGCAGAGTGATGAATTTTTAACCAAGTTGCAAGACTAAGTCTTTTTCATTTTGTTTATCGTTATGCTAGGTAGACTTAAGGTAGTAAAGATGGCAGTGTTGGCAATGTCATTGGCAGCAGGAGTAATCAGTAATCCCTTCTGATAATTCAAAGGGGCATCCTAAATGTGTTCATTTACCTGTTGGGCAGTAGGGGTAGACTGCAGTGATCCCATAGAGGTGAGATCGCTGCTCTGGGAGATACTCATCAATAAACTGGCCACTGTCTTTATTTACTGATATAACACCATCCCTGGCAAAAGAAAGGAAGAGTGAATTAATGGAGATTTAGTCACTAGATAAAAAGATACAAGTAGTTAAATAAAATAGAGAAATCTCTGCAAGCCTAGAATATGTTATTTAAATCAAGTTAACCAAGTGAGTTTTTTTCTCATGGAAGAGTTGTCTAATACCAGTGGTTTTCGAGGTGATACCCAAACCAGCACCATTTGGTAACTTACAGGTAATAAAAATCCCTGGCACCTCTCCCCTGACTGCCCCCAAAACCTACTGACTCAAACTCTGGGATGGGACCTAGCAATATGTTTAAAATAAGCCCTTGGGGTGATATTGAAGCCACACTGAAGTTTGCAAACCACTCGTCTAAATCGGTTGTTTTCAGTCCTAGCTGCATTTAAAATCATATGAGGATCTATTAAAATACTGATGTGTGGATCTCATGCCAGACCAATTAAATCAAAATTGTAGGTGATGGGGTAAAAGAACGTAGATGTTTTGTTTTTTAAATGTTTCCCAGATCCTCATTTGAGAATAGTCTAAATAGTATTTTTCCCAAGTCCTAGGTAGACTGTTTATAATATTTAAAAAAAAAAAAAACTAAAAACCCAATACTTGATAACTACCTTATGGTACCACATAGGCTAGTCCTATTCTGAGGAACAGATTTAAATAATCATGCCTACTTCTTAATAGGATACTACCAAAAAATCTTTGCCACTTTTAGCTACCTGTGGTCAATAACATTAAATTTCTGGGTTAAGTAAAAGCATTATTTCAAAAGCACTAACTATTAATGAGGAAATAATGAAAAACCTCAATAGAGGGCTTAAGTACCAAAGTAACTCACTGACTGGTCAAGTGTGATCTCAAGAACCATTTGCCTTTTCAGGCAGAATGTGCTGAGCTTACCTCCTCCAATCTGTATGGTAGAAGTGATCTGCATAGCTAACAATGCTGAAGGGGTAGTTGAGGTTGTTTTGGACAATACGCCGTCCAGTTCCATCAGGTAGTGTACATTCCAGTTTTTTGGTTCCTTTTAAAACAAAGGGGGAAATGAGAGCCTTTCATACCATGCAGAAACAAAGGCTATTTTGCCAAATATGATAGTGGCAGATTCCTTCTCAAGGAAAACAGAATAGGAAATGGACATTTTATTCCCATTTCTAGTCATACAAATTAGCAGCTGCATTATATTCTATCATTAGTCTCCCATTTGTTCATTTGTACCAGGGATTGTACCAGCATTTAACTCCTGAGCCACATCCCCAGGCTGTTTTTTATTTTTTTTATTTTAAGAAAGGGTCTTGCTAAGTTGCTGAGGCTGGCTTTAAACTTGTGATCCTCTCACCTCAGCCTCCTAAACCACTAGGATTACAGGCATGCACCATATTGCACCTGGTTCTAGTTTCTAATAGAAATTGAAACCTAGTGTTGTTGTTGTTGTTGTTGTTTTAATTTTGTTTTGTTTTGTGTTTTGAAAGAGATCTGTTGAAATCTAAATTTCTTCCAAAGTGAGTCAGTAGAGATGAGCATTTTTTTTTAACTTATAGTTTTAAGCCTTGGCCTATGAACTGTTGTATATTTAACATCTGGTTAAATGTTCAACCTTCATAAAGTAAGTGTAAAGGGTATAATAGCCAAGGCAATCTTAACAAAAAAAATCCTTAAATGTTTTTAAAGAATGTTATTTTCTAGGTACAAGAAAAAGGTAACATAGCTATTTTTCATTGTAAACAAAACAGTCTTGAAAATTTCCCAACAGCTAAATTATTGCAAGAATTTCCAAATTTCACATTTCTCAAGAAATTTAAATCCCAAATACTTTTACAATACAATCAGCTTTCCTTGCTGATAATGCTTCCACAAACATGGTGAACGTTCCTAGGACCTGACATATGTTCTGTAAGAAGTGGGGCAAACACCAACCCCCAAAAAGTGACACAATAGCATGGATAGTGAAAGGAGACTCTCATTATACAAAATACATGTATGAAGATATGAATTTGGTGTCAACATACCTTATATATAATCAGAGATATGATAAAGTATTGTATAATGGTATATTAAGAATTGTAATGTAAAATAAAAAAAACAAAGTACAAGAAAAAAAAGTGACACAATAGAAGAAGGGCAAGGATTCTCCGTATGCACAGGGAAAGCAGCATTATGACAGGAAACAAAGTGGGTATGGTGGGCAGACTAGGCAAATTTTCGGGAAAAGAGCTAAAACTACAAAGAAGATTGTGCTGAGACTTAAGTGTGTTGAGCCTAACTGCAGATCTAAGAGAATGGTGACTATTAACAGATGTAAGCATTTTGAACTGGGAGAAGATAAGAAGAGAAAGGGCCAAGTGATCCAGTTCTAAGCTTCATTGTTTGTTTTGTTATGAAGATAATAAAATGTTGAGATTATCATCATATGAAAAAAAAATAATGTTTTTAGACAATTAGATTGTAAATGACCTGTCTGCATTATAGTCATTTTTATTAGATTATAAATTCAAGAATAATATTTTCCATATTCTTTACAGAACTAGGTACATAGCATATTTCATTCTAAAGAAAAGCACACAACAGAAATAGATAAATCTGGGTATATCCCAGGTATTTCAGTATTACTGAAAGGAAGCTATTCTGCCACCTCACTTTTCAATATTTTCAGCATAAGATACTATTAAAGCAACAAGTGTTAAGTTGTAATACTGGCCCCCTAAAAAGGCAGAATAACCTTAATTGGTTTATCCAAGTTTGTCAATTCAACAGTGGCTAATATTTTAGCTTGAGAAGTATGCCAGGTGCCCATGTTGAGGTTAAACAGCAGAGACTTACTGTCTAATTCAGCATCCCCCAATCCAACCCACCCCCCCAAGCTCATAATAAGAACTATTACAAAATGTTCTTTAAAAGTTTATAGACCAAACAGATTGTTATACTGTTATAAATTTAACTCAAAAGATCTACATGACAAAATTTGGGTTTTTTAATGAAATCTATCACAGTATACATCCCCACTATAACATAGGGTTATATATCTGCATTCCATCAGTATTACCTGCATCTGCCCAGCAGAGCAGTTTGGAGAAAGGGTCAAAAGTTAAACCATTGGGTAATCCAATGTCTTTATTGACCAGAATTCTTCTGTTTTCTCCATCTAAAGAAGATGTTTCAATTTTAGGTGCTTCTCTATTCCAGTCTGTCCAGTACAAGTTGCTGTAGATAAATTTTAAAAAAGAATGTAAAAGCATAGCTTCTGGATCTGGGATGTAGCTCAGTGGTAGAACGCTTACCTAGCATGCAGGAGGCCCTGGATTCAATCCCTAACACCACAAAAAAAGAATGATAGCTACAGCTTGTGGTAGGGAGCATCCAAGATGGCTGCCAATAATTCCCCATCCTCTAGTATTCTCATCTTTAAGTAATCCCCTTAAGTTTGGGCTAGATTTGGCTGAAGTGGTGGGATATCACTTCCAGTATTAGATTTCAAAAAACTGTCTTCTGTCATAGGTTCCTTCTCTTGCTTCTTCTGAAGGAAGGTATATGCCATGCTGAAAGCAACCCTATAAAGAGACCAGTCTGCCAAGGAATTTGTGTCTCTGTCCATAGCCAGCAAGGGCAGAGTTTGCCAAGAGCCCTCATGAATGCTTGGAAGTGCATCTTTCCAGCAGAGCCTTTAGATCACGGCAGCTTGGCCAAGGCCTTAATTAGGGCTTTGTGAGAGAGACTGCCAAAGGCACTCAGTTAAGCTGTACCCACATTTCTGACTGATTTCTGACTGATATAGTAAATGTTTATCTTCAATGGCCAAATTTGGTGGGGGGACAATTTGTTACACAGCAATAGATAACTAGTCATATCCTACTTCTGCCTGTAACACAAGGTTTTCTGAAATTTGCAAATGTGTGGAAGAAGTAATTTATCTTAAGTCTATCAAAATTCTTGCTTCTTAAACACTCTGATTCAGTTGCCCAGAAACCCTTAATTTATTGAAATGTTGAACTGGATCTTGGGCCTAGAATCCAAAGAAATGCAGTTGTTAGAAACTATGGAACTTGTCAAATCCCCTGGGCCAAGGAATTAAGAGGGAGATCTTCCAAGGAAAATACTCTGGTACTTGCCAAAGAGGAACCTCTGTTAATCTACACCTGGCCCCCAGAGATAGAAACACTAAGCCAAGCACTTTACCTTTTAAATGCCCTGTTAAATATGCAAAATTCTCATATAACAGATATGTCTAGAAATTTATCTCAATTGGAAATAGGTTACATGTTAAAGAAAAAATATTTTTAGAGAAGTAATGATGAAAGCATCATCTATAAAATACTGTTTTATAAAAGCTATAGTTAGTTGAACTATTCGAAGAGCAAAGAGGAAGAGATCATGGGTTTCCTCTGTTGAAAGCTTCATCGCTTATGCCTAACAGATGAAGGCTGAGAGCAAAACCCAAAATGCAGTTTCCACTTCTAGCTAAGATAAAGACAGCCAGAGAGAGGGTAGGGCATGCATATCATTGCTTTATCATTTGTAACCTATCTCCTCCAAAATGATTTAAGGTACTGAAAACAGTGAATTTTGCAAAGCTCACACCAGACATATAACATTTGACATAAATTATTCATGGATTTCTTAAAGAAGAAAATTAAAAGGGTAAAATATCCAGGAAGGTTTAACAACTAAGATTTAGTTACATATGTGAAGGTGTTTGTTTTTACTAAAATTTTTTAAAAGTCCTTTAGCATTATTATTTTCCATCTTGATAAAAATGAAGTTCTACTTTTATTTTTAAACTCACAGCAGTGATTTGGATGTTAGCTTTAAAATATGCCTTTTCCTCTAGGTCATGGACACATGATCTGCTCAGCAGCTCTTCCCCAGTTTCATGTCAAGAAGCAAAAGTTAGAAAGGCAAGCTTATCAAAATGGAGTTCCTGGGCTGGGGCTATAGCTCAGTTGATAGAGTCCTTGTCTTGCATGCACAAGTCCCTGGGTTCAATCCTCAGCATCACTAAAATAAAAACAGGTTTCCTAAAAGATTTTTAATTCTTTGGAATCCCAAATTCAGAACTACCTTTGAGGCTTTGCACTTAAGTGTTTTTGAGATTTCCAAACTGAAAACTTCTTTACTGATATGAAGGACTACTGTGGAATTTTGTTTGGTAGAAGCTCCGCTTAGGTATAGCAAGAGCTTCTCAAGTATAAAAGTCCTTCCTGGTTCCATTAAGTCCTATATGTCCCAGTTAGTGTCCTTAGTAATTGTCAGAGTGGGAACATTTTTCTATTGACTTTCAAATGCCCATTGTCTGAGCTTTGGTTACAGAGGAAAACCCTGCTGTGGCTTTAGCACTGTGGTTTCTAAATGTGCTGAATGAACTTGCTTTTTCCAGTGTAAATGTCCTGAGGCCCTGCCTGATCATCTGATCTAGCAGTCCCTAGTCCCTCTTACAACACTTTGAATTCTCCACATATCACATCACAGCCAAATATTATTTGCTCATGGTCTTATTTCCTAATAGAACGCAAGTTCCATGAAAGAACAGACCCTTGTCTTTGCCTAAAACAGTGCCTGGCACCTAGTAGTAGGTCCTCAATAAATATTGAGGTTAATGCATTTGAGCTTTTACTCTTATTCTGATCCTCCCCACACCATTTAAAATCCAGGGGCTTCAAGTTCAGGTTCCACAGGTAACAGGAGAATTAGGGAAGCCAGGCTGACCCTCTGATTGGATCCACAGCAATGGCACGGGGGTTCACCAGATCTGTATGGAAGAGGACCTTGCGCTCGGAGCCATCCAGGTTGGCCCTCTCTATCTTATCAAGGCCACTGTCTGTCCAGTACATTGTTCTTCGGAAGTGGTCGATGGCAAGTCCTTCAGGGCTTATCAAACCTGGAAATAAAACAAAGGCAGGGCTGGAGAATTTTAGAGCATCAAGAGTGTACTAGAACAGAGAGATCTGTCATATTTGAACAGTTTACCAAAAAAAAAAGCCTGAGAAGAAGAATCTTTTAAGTCACCAGAGGCAGATTAATCAAGGAACCAACCCTTTTGTTTCTTTTTAGACCATCTATGTATATTAATAGAACTACCACCCTGATGTCACCAAACATCTACTGTGCTGGGGGACAAGTAGCATAAACTCACTATACCCTGCATTTGTATCCTGAGCCCTTTCTTTTGAGAAGAGCTCATGGTAGCAGTAGTGATTTCTTTCATTCCTTACGTTTGAATAGGTTTATGTTTATAGAGAAGCTGGTCTGATATAACTCAAGATGAAAACCGAGGGAGCCTTTGGCATAAAACTGGCAAGTATCTTAGTTCAATCAAAGGAAATGCAAAGTGTCTGCAGGGTGAAGCTGCTGACCTGAGTTAATGATAGTCTCGGGCTCTGCTCCTGGTTCCAGGCTGGCCCGGCTGATTGTCCGTCCAGCAACATCTGTCCAGTACACCATCCTTTCCCGGCAGTCGTAGTCAATTCCCACAACTATGGAACCCTTCGTGAACCAATCATAAAGTTAGAAGCATTAGGATTCTTTGGATACCCCCATCCCCACTAAGTTCATGTTCACGCTGGCTACAAGCTGCTCTGGATTGTGGTCTTTCAGGCAGTAGAGCAGAGTGGTTTTTCATGTAGGCAGTGGAGATCTCCCTGGGGTCACACAGCCAGGCTCAGCCCCTTAATAACTGTGAGACTCTGGTACTTAAGTCTCTATGCCTTCATTTATTCATTCATAAGACGGCTAGTAGCAATACCTACTTCAAATGACTGCTATAAAAATATCATAAATGCTTGGGTTGGGGTTGTGGCTCAGTGATAGAGCAATTGCCTATCATGTGTGAGACACTGGGTTTGATCCTCAGCACTGCATAAAAATAAATTAAATAAAAGGTATTATGTCCATTTACAACTAAAAAAAATTTTTAAAATACCATAAATTCTTATAAAGTATCCTAATCATAAACTGGTATACAATAAGCCCCTCAAGAAATGGTGTTACCACTGCTGGTAAAAATAAAATAATTTGCTTGTGAAACAGTCTAAAGCAAAGGCCTTAACACTTCCTGGAGCAAAATAATCCCTTTAGATGTTACCACTTTTGAAAGAGCCTTTCTAAAATTTGCCAGTATATGCCAACAAAATCTATCGTCCCCACACCTGTACATAGGCTGAGTGAGGTCTTTCCCCTACTTGAGATGCAATCAGCTGTACTCTGCTCCTAATCTTTAATACAAAGCAAGTCTTCAGTTGTACTATATAAAAAGTCTAACTTAATGAGTTTAGGAATTGGGGAATTTCAATCTTCCAATCTTTGGCTAGTGAGGCCTCCCCTCATTCCTTTCTACTAAATAATAACAACATCTTTTATTTTAAAATGTCAGGGTTGTGATATTCCTATCCTCAACTATACATAGGACTTGCTTCAGTTTCCAACTCCACCTCCTGCTAAGAACCCCAGCAGAAGTGCAAAGTAACATCAGAGGCCATCTAACTATCCCGGAGATCACACCGGGTCCTTTCTTGCCCAAGAAAGCCTCCTGGGGGTTGGCTTGACTTATGCCTCTAAGACAGCAGCCACTGCCAGAGACTGTACAAAGCAGGATTTGGCTCCTGTGAAAAAGTAGGCAGCTTGCTGGGTGTGGTGGTGCACGCCTGTAATCCCAGTGGCTCAGGAGGCTGGGACAGGAGGATCACGAGTTCAAAGCCAGCCTGAGGTGCTAAGCAACTCAGTGAGACTCTGTCTTTAAAAAAATACAAAATAGGGCTGGGGATGGGGATGTAGCTCAGTGCTTGAGTGCCCCTGAGTCCAATCCCCAGTACCAAACAACAACAACAACAACAACAAAGTGGGCAGTTTATATAGGGGGAGTCTAAGATTGTTACTTTCACTGGAAAATTAAAATTAAAAAGCCATCTGTCCCAGGCAATATGCACATTCATACGGACTTCATTAGCCTAGGGAATCATGGAATTCATAAAATAAGTTTCTTGGGGAAAATGTCCCAGTTGAAGCAAATTTCCCTAAGGTGTGCTTGCGACACATGTCCATATCTTTTCCTGTTCCATCACCATCCTGTCCTGCCAGGGGCATGTTCAGAAATACACAAGCATCTGACAGTGATTAGAATAAATGATGTTAGCTTGACACAATGGCAAGTTCTTAGCTTCTGCCTCTTCTGCAGAAGCTTACAAAACAGTATGCTAGAGTTCATGGGGAAAACATTCTCAATCCTTAAAAAGGTAGAGAGAACATCTTTTTCTGATAACTGACTGCTTTGAAACTTCTTCCACCAATTAGTAGTTCACTAATAGAAGTAAATATAAACATGAACCCTAAACTATTCTTTCTCATGGTGGGCAGGAATCCCCATTGTGCAGTTTAGAAATAGAATATTTCCATTGTACATGTCAATGCCTTTTTTGCAGAGCCTCCTTTTTTATTCCCCATTTTAGATTAAAAAAAAAAAATCCCTCCTTCCAAATCGGGCTGTCTTGGTAATAGGGAAGCTGTTGGTTCAGGAAGAGGCAAGCCCCAGAAAGGGAAAGCTCCACACACTCCTTTGCTGGCAGTGCACACTCCCCACATCTTCATTATGATGGAGTCTGAGACGGTTAGGAAAGAGGTGAGTCAAGGGACAACCAAAATGGGCAGGGAGGGCGGTGACAGTGATGCAGTGCTTAGCTCATTTCCACTTGGTGCTCTTAACTGACCACAGAAGCCACCCTTGAGCTACCACCTCCTGTCCTTTGGCTTCCAGGATCTGTATGACCTGGAGACTCCAGTTGAGAATCTGTCACTTTTCCCTAGGATCACCACCCAGCCTCCACATCCTGACAGGTCTGAAACTCCCTTTCCAGATATCTGAAACCCCGTGAGCCCACAGGAGAGCGTAGCTGTGGTCAGTCAGATGTGACTCCCAGCAACAGAGCCCCACTTCTGTGTGGTGGCACTGGACCCATGAAAATTGCAAAAGCCCTCAGGGATTTCCTGACCCAATGTCCTTGGCTTAATCCACAGAGGGCCTCCAGAAAGCCCTGCAGCCCCACCCTGCCCGAGAACTCCACTTTACATGCAGTGACAGAAGGGTCTTTGCAGCGTCCTTCTGAAGCCTGGTGCCGTTGAGGGGCAAATGGCCGATCTGCTGGCCCTGGGCATAGAGCAGGAAAGTGCCCACTGATGGCGGGGTCACATCAGGCCGTGGCGTGGGCCGGACGGTGGGTGGAGCGACCGTGGGTATACCTGGCCATGGGAAGGGGGGGGGGGAGAGAGGAAACAGGTGGGTGGGGAGGAAGAAAAGTTACTTTCTCACATCCCAGAGCATCCAAGAATATCAAAATTTCTTCACCCTAGACAGATGTGCTCCAGATGTTCTTCAAAAGAAATTCTAATTTCTAGGGTTTTTTCAAGGATCAATTATGTAAATCATTGCCAATTACTAAGAAAGGAGGCACCAAAATGCTTCCCTCAGAACAAAGCAGAGGGGTTTTTGTTTTTGAAAGGAAGAAACCTCTTTGGGTCCCCAGGGGATGTTGCCCTTTCACCCTGGACTGGGGAGCAGGAGAAATAACATGTTGGATGGAGTTCCAGCTGTTCCAAATGCTGTCCTAACCGCTGGTGACAAGACCAACATTAAATCCACATTGGGCTATTAGGGGGACCAGATTATAAATCCACACAGTATATTGATGAAGTGACTTCTTTGGTCAGACCCCATCACCCACAGAGGACAGCAGCCCTGCAGAAGGACCTCAGTGCTGCTGAGGGGAGTTTGGACTGTCCTCAGTGCTTACATGCAGGGATGATGCCTGGTTGTGAGCGTGTCCCCTGCACCTCTCTGCCATCTTTGTCCACACACCAGCAGAAGTCGCTCTTCCCGTGGCACTGCAGGGCGGTGAAGTGGCCTAGGTCATCGCACTGGGGCACATACTGGTCATCCCTGGGCGTGCCGCCATAATGCTCCAGAAGGTTTTCCCTCCAGCGCTCACAGACGGTTCGAGGCCTCTGGGTGGGCTCTGAGCAGATGAGGAAACAAAGAGTCTTTGATTGCCATCCTAGAACAGTGTGGCATGTAGCACAAGGTCCCCCCACATGACCTCTTGGCTTTCCTCCTACTGTCCGGTAATGAGGTCACAAACCCCTAGATATTGAGCCAGGGAAGCAAATGTGTTCTAAGAAGTTCTCTATGAGAATCACAAGAGATCCTTTTGATGCTCCTGTCTCCCCAGGTCAGGAGAATCTGCCATCCAACTCCTGCCACATGAGGAAAGAATGAGAGGAGGTAAGATCCACAGAGCAGAGTTTGCTTTGCCTTGGGAGGAGGATGATCTTGCTCAGGCCAGAAGAAGCCATGTGAACAACTGCTGGCACCAAAGGAGACCTGTGTTGACAGAGCACTTGTGCAGACTTTGGGGACTCAGTGGCCTATGTGATGCTTAAAAAACAATTGTTTTCCCCTTGCTTCAAGCTCCAGGACCTATTGCTGAGAGGGCCATCCTGAACCTGGCCTGTGTCTCAGAGATCATTGCTAAAAGCCTGGCTCTGCTACATGGCCTTAAAATGTAAAAGTACACTGAGGAAAAGTAAGACTTACTGTAATTAGTGTGCACAGCATGGTAGAGGTGGTAGAAAGGAACTTAAAACTCTTAGCTGGTTTCTAGAAGTACTTCTGCCACTCTACTCCTGGGACTGTCAAAGCTGAACTTTTTTCTGCAGGCTCTAACTTTCTGCCACATTGCTACTCTTTTCTTCAGCATTCTCCCCTCCTATCCCTTCCTTCCCAGCCCACACAATGACTGAAGCCTTGCTGACTTCATCTACAAAGCTGTCCCCTCCTGGATTGCTGTCACAGGGCTATGGACGACTTCCCAAACATGGGTGCTTTTGTCTGAAAAGACTGCTATAGGTCGTTGAATTAACATGTTCATTTATGATAAAATTTATCTAGAAGACTTAAATAAGAGGAGATGCTTCTCCTTCCTTTTTAATTCCTGTAACTCAAAGCCTGCAGGCTGCAGAATCACACAACCAAGCACCTACTTGCTGCCACCACTTGGATGCATAATAGAAATCTCAGAAACTAACAGAACCTGGTCCTCAGCTTTCCCCATCAAGCTTGCTCTTCTCTGGTCTCTTCACTAAAGTAGAGTAAATAGCCCTCTACTTTCCCCATTTCTCAGGCAAACTCATTCTTGACTCCTTTCTTCTGCTTTTCATATCTGATATGTCAAATACAAGTTCAAAGACATCCTGAACATCTCACTTCTCACCACTTCCACCCCATCACTGTGCTCAAGGCACCATCGTCTCCCACTGGGATTACTTGTACATCTGCTCTGGTTTTCCTGCTCCCAAACTCCTGGGCCTTCCCTCCCTCTAAACCAGAGTAAACTCAACCATCAGACAAAATGGTTCATTTAAAACAAGGCATTTCCTGCAACTCCTTTGCTCAAAACCCTCTAATGACTTCGAAGAACAAAATTGGAAACATGAAATACAGCTGCAGCAGGGACAATTTCTCTGGGAAGCAGGAAGATGGTGAATCAAATCTTCCGTGTTCAAACTCAACTAGGTCCACTGCAAGGCTCACCCGGTTTGGGGGAAGAGGAGACCCTTCGGTTTACCACTACAACTCCTGACCCACAGGAAGCAAAGCTTTGCGACCTCATGGAGAAGCAGGACTTGACTTTCCCACTCCAGTACAGCTCCAGGAACCAGGAAACAGAAGGCTACCTCCCCACACACCTGTCATCCACTTCAGGGTGGGACACCGTGGGGAAGCTCCCTCCCAACACCACCCTGCTCCATATTCTGAATTGGAGGATGCATTCTTTGTTCAAGAGACCACCCAAGGCACATCTCTCGGTTTGGAAATGCAGACACAGGGCAGAGTCAGTTTCTGGGGAGTGGATCTCAAACCACTCATAATGTGGGCATCCCTCATTCCTTACTCTTTGAAGCTACTTCTCAATCCAATCATAGATTTCTTTTTTTCCTCTTCTGCTTGGCAGGGGCTTAAATATTCTAAAATCTTGGGCACAGAACATCCTCATTCCCCTACAGCTGACCCCATTATGCAGATGAGATTAGTTAGAAATGGCAGCCAAGGCCAAACCAGTGCCAAGGGAGAAGTCTGGACCATGAGAAAGTCTGCACAAAGGAATGTGTCCCTCTTTTAGTCATTAACTTCTCAGTCTGAATCATCTGAATCATTGTCCTTAACACATGCTTGTCTTAATAAACTTAATAGAGCTCTGAACCAGTCCCCTAAGGCACCTCCCAGCTGGAGTGGAACCTAGACTTTCTAAAGAGAAGCCATAAGTGAAACAGGATTTCTTGGCACTCTTTTTTTTTTTTTTTTTGAGGGGGGGTGGGAAGGAAGGCAGTACCAGAGATTAAACTCAAGGACACTCAACCACTTAGCCACATCCCTAGCCATATTTTGTATTTTATTTAGAGACAAGGTCTCACTGAATTGCTTATGCCTTGCTTTTGCTGAGGCTGGCTTTGAACTTGTGATCCTCCTGCCTCAGCCTCCCAAGCTGCTGAGATTACAGGCATGTGCCACCGTACCTGGCTCTGCACTCTTTTGAATATGCAGAATTTTTTCCTAAAAAATAAGGACAGAGATAAATTGGTGATTTTGCTATGGATCAAACCACTACCAATTTTCACCCATATGACTCTCAGTGGGTGAAGTCCTGGCCATAACAATTAAGATTGTTAAAAAGTCTCAGAACTATTGGTGATTCTCCAACATTCTCTATTTACTCATTAAAATCCAAGATGAATATTTTTGGAATCTTTCTCAATAACAAAAATGGATCTTGAATAGCAAGCTTGTGGCTTTAGGAATCATTTTGGCTATAATTCATCAAGGCAAAGACATCCTGTGATCTTTATATCAGTTCTTCCAAAAAAGAAAGCAAAAAAAAAAAAAAAAAAAGCTTCACACAACTCAGCTAGTAACAGCAAGATGCCTTAGCTGCCTGCTATTGCCATCAACTGTGGACACTCGCTAACTATGCCCTAACCTGACGGCCAGAACAACAGGCATGTTCACCATCAGCGTCCCTCATCTTCTGAACAAAAATAGATTCCTGTGCCTCTTACAAAGGTGGCCTAGAAAGAGGAATTCCCTGTCAACATGCTGGATAGACTAGAGAGGGCTGGGGTCACCCAGTTAGAGAAAACTAGCTGATCTACCCATAAGTTTCCTACTTATATTTCCTAACCACATAAACAGGGCCTCAAGGCTGCATCCTGCAATTCAGAAGGCAGAGTGAAGTAAGAGTTACATAGGAAGGCAGTTTTCCTTCCGGACAAACTCTAGACTGTCAAGGTCCTCTAGCTCTCGAAGATCTCAGTGTGACCTCTGCCTGACCTAGATAATGTGAACTTCCAGCCTGGCACTCAAAAAGGATCTAAGAGGCTGGAGCTCAGTGTGTAACAGATCCCATATGTCACAGGTCACATGTGTATATGTCCCTATAATAAACATGCACATATGAGTACACATATTATCTAAGTGTTCCTCAGAGGGAAGAGGCTATCAAAGGGACAGTGGCCAGACATCCCCATGTTTCCATGACCTGGGCAGGGCTTACAGTCCACAGCCTCCTTCTTGAGCCTCGACCCAAGCTGTTCCAGCTTTCTTTCCTAGTGGGCTCACCTGGTGGTGGCCCGCAATGAGGTGGGGTGGAGCCAGGCGGAGTCTGGGTGCCGGGGACTTCGCGGCCATTAGGATCCACACACCAGCAGAAGCCAGTGCTGCCATGACACTGCAGGGGCAGGAAGTTGCCCTGCTCGTCACACTGCGGGATGTGGAGCCGGGACCCAGGGTAGGCATGCTGGGCCTGGGCATAGCGCTGCTGGTGTTCGCAGGGCTTCAGTCCGGAGGTGGAGTCTTCCGGAACCAGGGCAAAGAGAGACACAAAGGAGAAATAACAGGTAGAGAAACCCATCGACTTTAACCAGCTAAGATCAAAGCCTCCTGTGCTATTTTTTTTTTCTACAATTGGAAGACACTATATCATAGGAAAAGAAGAAAAAGGCACTGGCATCTTAGAGTCCTGAATTCTCATTTAAGTTCTGCCACTATGTAGCTAGTTTGTTACCTTATCTCTCAATTTACTCTCTAAGTTCCTAGATGACTGTTAAGTGGACAGAAGCCCTTTCCTCAGCCTTCGAGGGCCTACTGCTGTCTGGATAAAATGAAGAGCCATTCATGGCATCCACCCAAATATCCCAGAAGACTTTGGAGAGAACAAGTCAAATTCCATTTATCCCTTGAGCCCCAGAGTTTAAATCTGAGAAGCCCCAGGTCAGTGACAGTCACACCCTTGGGTGTTCACTCCTGGCTCATGAGTCCTATTTAATAAACTTTTCAATATCTCATCTAAATCACATTCATCAAAGCAAATGGCTCACTAGGGCAGTTAATCAGAGCAGCTACTAGGCAGGATGAGGGATGGGACAAACTCCAGGCCTCCATAAATGTAATAGCCAGTGAGCCATCAGGAAAGCAGGCAGCAGGAGGTAACTGAAGAAAGAATCCACCCCCTAATACCCCAGACCAGGCTAAATAAAGAGTGAACCAAGATTCAGAGAAAGACATCGTTGAAGAAGCAGTGAGATTTATGTGCCTAGTCTGGCCCTCCAAACCTTACCAGGTGTGCACTGAAATCCATCCCCCTGATATCCAGGTTGGCAACGGCAGGAGAAGGAGCCAGGAGTATTGTAGCAAGTAGCTGCAGGGTGACATCTGTTTTCTGTACATTCATCAACATCTGCAGAGGTCAGGAACCAGGCAGAGAGAGAAGGAAGGAAGAGCATGACTTCATGGCACACAACCTGTGCATCTACATGGGCGCAGGACACGTGGAACAACAAATTGTCAACCTAAGAAGACCTCTGGACATGACCAGAAAAATGCTAATGCCTAAAGGTCAATTTAATGAAAAACATCTAGAAACGTGTAAGTTAGCATATGAGATAAGAACATTTAGTATATGAATCAAACGTGGTTGTTCAGATAAAAATATTCTGCAGTATATTTCTAGAGCATCTTTCATCTATAGTGAATTCCAGGAAGTTATTACCTTTGAACTAACCTTTAGACTATAAATCATCAATTTCCTTTTAGTAACACTACAAGGAAGATAAATATAGGAACAATGGTATTTTTTTTTCTTTCATTGTTGGCACCATCTCCCTAGAATATTCAGAGAGATGCAGAAGAGCCAGATGAAGCTCCAAATACTTCTATGTTAGAAGCACAAAGTCCTGGTATCTATTTTTCTTTTTTTTTTATTGATTGTTCAAAACATTACAGAGCTCATGATATATCATCTTTCATACATTTGACTCAATTGGGTTTTGAACTCCCATTTCTATCCCAAGGTCCTGGTATCTAGAACCGCCAATTAACCAGAAATTTCCTTTATTTTCCTCTTATAGAAAAAGAAAAAAATAAGAAAGAAAAATATAAGCAAATATCATCAGCAGTTTTAAAATGATATATATCATATACATATATAATATATATAACAAAAAAATATATATATATGAATGAAAACCTAAACTTGTTGGACATATTGGTATAGATAATTCAGTAATCTACACTCCCACCTGGTACCCTAAGTATTTTCATATATTGCAGAACTGCAAAATCTTGACACTTCAAACAAAAGCCAATTCATAACCATTATTAATTCATTTATTGAAA
This sequence comes from Ictidomys tridecemlineatus, assembly GCF_052094955.1. Lineage (NCBI taxonomy): Eukaryota > Metazoa > Chordata > Mammalia > Rodentia > Sciuridae > Ictidomys > Ictidomys tridecemlineatus. The sequence continues at coordinate 65,043,825 of NC_135481.1, read as the reverse complement.
TGGGCACATGCTGACAACCGCAAGTCATTCATCTTACCCTGGCCCCACCCACACACAGGCTGAGGGGGGAACTATTAAAACTAAGGCTTTGTGGATGAGGTAACCTCCCTCAAGAGGATGGAAGTCTTCCAGAATAAAAGGAGCCTAAACAAAAGGTTCAGCCTCAATTTGGCTCGACTGAAACAAAGCATTAGTCACATCCACAATAATGACCAGAATTTTTTTTTTCTAATGTGTGAACAGAAAAAAAGTATAATGGGATGCTCAGCGTGAAAACTAGACAAGAGTAAAGCGCATCCTCTTGATACAGCCCATGACAGAGCCACACCCGCCTGGGAAGCTGGAGATTTACAACCTGGAACTTGATGTGAACAGGCTGGGAACAGAACAGTTCCCCACTCAGCCTCCCACGATCCAAATGAGATGTCTTCTAGAGTTATCTCCACCACCTTGCTTGACCACACTGTCACCGAGTCGCCTTCCCATAACTAAGTGCTTTCTCAGGCGCCACTATGTGGACACACTGGACGTTAACCATAGGCACTCAGCTCATTGGAGGGGGATCTCTCATATTGAAATTAGAAAATTAGCATCTGCTCATCCTCTGCCTCTGGGAAGTTTAATCAACATATATCATCAGTTCCTTTGAGTTAACAAACAAACCAAATTCTCATCACCATCCACTCTAATACAGCCACAGAGGCTCTCCATGGGGAGCAGCTGGCTATACTGTTACCTTTTCTCCACCTACAACAGTAAAGTGATTCTAAATTCATGTCTAAAGTTAGAAATGACAAGGTGTTCTGGTTAGCTCCCAAATTGTCATGTTTAATTATCCTTGTGGTTGGCTGTCTCCTTAAAAGGGCAGCTCAAATGCTCAGTTGAGTGAATCTGGTGACCATCCAGCTCTTTGGGCTTGTAAGAGGCTGTAAAACTGGCTGTAAAACCAAAGCTGTAAAAATTAGCATTCAGGCAAATGCAGGAAACTGAAGCTCCTGGCAGCACATATGCTAAAAGTACCTCTAATGGTAACAGGAACCACAAGCAATGGCAGGAAGCAGGAATTCCTGAGACACATGACCTATTTCTGAAGCCCAAGGTGAGGTTTTTTTTTTTTTTAATCATTATTTTTGAACTAAGGGGATTCCCCAAAGCTCTCAAGCCACCAATAAGATTATCATCCATGGCCTAGGAATTCTGACCTCATCTGAAAGACCAGTTTTACTCTCCATGGGTACCCTTGCCATTATCATGGATACCATCGTTACAGATAGATAGTAACTGCTGCAAATGACCAACGTGAAGGAGAAAGTCCCCGAAGAGACAGAAGGCATCCCACATGAGCAACCCCTGAGCCCACAGAGCTGGAGGAGATTAAGGTCCCCTGAATCACAGTCCCTGACCCTTCTTAGTGGGCCTCAGGTCATGATGTGAAACTAGATCCAAATCAGTCCAGGGCCTGAACTCAGAGCTGGCAGCAGCCTCTCCTCAGGAGCTCAAAGACGGAGAGGTTTGTGGGGAGCCCGAACCAATGTACAGAGGAGGAAAACTCTTCCCCATTTCATAGGATGCCATGTGTCAAGAGAGAAAATGAGGAAGGACTTTCAGCCTCTTGGCAAGGTAGGAGCTTTCTTCACTGTACCACCAGGGGAACAGGGAGACACAGTGGCAGGGATCTGCAGGGACTGATGGAAACAGACCAGTCAATTCAAGAGTGTTCTTATATAGCAAAACCCCTTTACCACGAAGGTACTGAAAGGCAGCTCAATTCTAGCACAATTTGCTACTCTGTGATCTATTAAGCTCCTAGGGAACCTATTTGGAAAATGTTTTTAAAACACTCTATTTTGAACTCATGTTTTGGTGCCTTGACATCCTTCTTGGCCCCAATTCAGAGCAAAATCAGCTGGAACCCCTGGATAATAACCCATGTACTGAATCCCAGTTCCTCACCACCCATTCATTTTCCAGCTCAATGTAATCCCCTGATGTCAATTAACCTTGATCCCTCCCAGCACCTCAGTTGCTTTCTCTCTGCTCCTCACTTGTTGAGTGCCCTGTGGGTTACACCCATGCAGCACATGGTGACCCCCTTTTTAAGATCCGTGAGTTAATCATCACCCTTTCAAGCCTCGTCCTTACTTCCTGTGGCTGCATTGACTTTACCATGCTTTATCCAATATCTTAATTGGAGCACAGAAAATCTGAAGTAATAGCAGTACCAAGCCCCCATCTCCCTTCCTGAGTGAGGGCCATGTGTGACCCAGCTGCCTTGCTTCTCCCTGGGAAAGTTTTAACTCCTGACAATCTGCTCTTGCACTGGCAAAGGCACTAAAATCCACAAGGGCAAAGGTGCCTGAGAAATATCCAGCTCACACTAAGGCAGGGTTGAAATCACACCAGATAGAGAGAAGCCTGGAACAGACTTAATTCTGGATAAAAACCTCCTGCTAGTGACTTAGACCAGACTGGTAACCCAAATTCAAATGCAGCCTCTCCAGAGAGCCTGGTTTTTAACAAACTGTGGCTAGAGAAAAACCCACTCACCCTCTTATGGTTAGTTTGATGGAGTAAAAATGTGTGTGCCTCAAGAATGCATGCCTCCCACAAGACAGCCTCCATCAAAGATGTATAGAAGGACTGGAGATGTGGCTCAGCGTTAGAGCACTTGCATAGCATGCACAAGGATCTGAATTACATCCCTAGCACACACCCAAAATAATGATTAATGATTAATTGATTAATTAATTAAAAGATCCTTTGGTCACTCAGATACCTGCACACTATGGAATGCCTTTAAACACAAACACACATACATTAAAACACTAACATGCTCATAGATCTATTCTGCAAGTAGAAAAGTTACTTTCATGATTAGTGCAGCCTAATTTACGCAAGATCTTTAGGAAAATGACTATTCATTCTCTACTACCCCACAGTCCGAAAGTTTGGAAGGCTACTGTACAGTTCTGCCTGTGATAGGGAGCCTTTAAAATGGTCCCCAGTGATCCCCACCATGTGGTATGAATAGTTCTCCTATAATCCCCTCTCCTTGAGTAACATGATTATAGCCAGCACAGTAAAGCACCATTGAGGGGATGGCTTCTTTGAGATGATGACTGCCATGGCTTTGTCCTCTCACTAGCTTTTATAAAGTAAGCTGTCATAATGGAGAGGCCAACCACATTGTCACAAATCTAGTCCCATGGAAACCCCCCCTGTGCCCTCCCTTCCTTACTCTAAGAGTGTCTCTTCTCTTTTGGCAATTCCAAGGCCATTTGAGTCAAAGAAGAAAAATGTCTTTCTCAGGGAGGACCTGTCTTTGCAGGGATGTGCATCCAAGGTGACCTTCCAGAGGCTCTGAGGCTTCCCCGCTGGTACTCACCAGAACACTGATGCCCATTGCCAGCATAACCTGGTAGACAGGTGCAGCTAAATGTACGGCCTCCATGGTGAATGCATCGTGCCTGTCCAGCAGGAGCACAGGTGTGACTACCGTCCTCGCAAGGGTTGGGAGGAGGAGCAATCACTAAAAAGAGAAGGCAAAGGTGTCCAAGAACTTGAATGGTGACCCATACTCCCCATAGCATCATCCACAGACCAATAGCATCAGCACACCCAGAGCTTGCAAGACATGCAGGTTCTCAGGCCCCATCCCAGAGCTGGAGAGTCAATCTCAATATTAGAAACTTTCTTAAATGGGCCCTATACATGTTAAGGTTTGAGAAGTGCTGGAATGGGTTTGTGGTGAAAATATCACACTGGGTTAAAGCTTGTATTTTCTCCAGTACCTAGCTCTATCAGTGCAATGAATTTGGATTTCTAGTTCTTTTGGACTCATTTTTAGGTCTAAATTATGGTTTGGAACCCTAGAAGGGGGTGTATTCATTATAGACGAGGCTCTTTACATGGCTCTTACTTACATGGCACCAGCACCTTGGAATTACAAATCTACCTTGTTCTAAGATGAGAACTACATACACTCTGTCTACAGCTGGGGTGTTCTTCAAAGAGGTCCATAGTGGGACCAGGAACTCCAACTGAGAGAACATCCCCCAGTAATTCAACATCAAAAATATCTAGTTAGGGGAAAACCACAACCACAAACAAACAGCACCACTGAGCTGTAGCCTTGGGTTATTTCAATATGCACCGTGTTTCAAGAAAAATCACATAGCAGAACTTCTATAGAGCAGAAGTGGAAAAACTCAGTGAATTAATGAGCAAGATTCAGTGCCATTTTGGCCAAAGAGAAATGATTCTGGTACTTACAGACACAAGTGTGCTGGTCATCTGCAAACTCATAGCCACTGCGACATTCGCACCTGTAGCTTCCTGGCAAGTTGATACACACTGAATTGGGGCCACAGCGATGGAAGCCAGTTGCACATTCATTTACATCTGAGAAGAAAGAGAGAAGAAAAGTGCTGCTTTCCAGTCCCATGAGTGGAAGGTCTGAAGAGTCAGATTTCTCACCACTATGATGCTTCAATGGGACTAGGGTGGTAGGCTAAACAGGAATCCAAACATAGGATATCTAAGTGACAGGTAGGAATGAATGCAAGTCGAAGCTCATGAGAAATAAAAATTTATCTCAAATCTTTCCAGTGAGGTCTCAGGGAGATAATTTTTGAACAACTTTTCTCAGAATTCTTTAAATGTTAGTTAGTTTATAAGAAAATATGTTGTAGCTTTTTTTAAAGATGAAGAAACATCAACTGTCGCTTTGCTGGGATATAATTGGTGAAGGAAACACTGTCTGAAATGTAAAGAAACCAGAAAATATGCTTTCTAGTAAATTTAGGAACTACTTAATATATGCTCAAAATTACAAAGCTTAGAAAATATCCAAAAATTGCAAAAGATGGTTTCTTTTTATAGACCCAGCACAAAATCACCACCTCTATTTTCAAACCTGACTAGACTATGTTTCAGTTTTTACATAACTGCATCCAAATTAACAGCTGCTAAAGTCATTGATTGATGGAAATTGCAGATGTGGAATCCATATGATCACAGATCACAAAGATCACAGTTACTTGTCTTCCACAGTAACACCGCTGGAGAAGGCAGAGTGAAAACAGGAGCTATGGGACACCAATAGACCATGGCTCTTACCCACACAGCTCCGGCCATCTCCCTGGTACCCAGGCGCACACTCACAGGTGTAGTCTACACCTGTCCCTGGATGGCACCGTGCTGCTGTGTCACAGGCGTGGCTCCCGTCATGGCAAGGGTTCACTGGGGCAGGATCTGAGTCTGCTGTGTGGGCAGAGAGGAAACAAACAATGGTACAATCTGGCTGCTGTAGAAAGAACGGAAGAGAAGGAAGGAGAGAGAGAGAGAGAGAGAGAGAGAGAGAGAGAGAGAGAGAGAGAGACACCTTGGAATTGAATGTGTGCTCAGCTGTTTTGTGGCACCCGTCAATACCTAACTAAATTATTAATACTGAGATCGGGGTGAATCACCTTTATCTCAGGTTTAAATTTCATACTGCCTACCCTGTAGACAAGTATCCTACTTTCAGTAAGTTTGTGTCTGTTTTAGACAGGATTTTTGCTGCTGTGATTGAAGGACCCGACCAGAACAATTTTAGAGGAGGAAAAGTTTATTTGAGGGCTCACAGTTTCAGAGGTCTTAGTCCATAGAAGGCTGGCCCCATTCCTCGGGGCTCAAGGTAAGGAATATCATGGTGGATAAGTGTGGCAACGGGAAGCAGCTCACATGGTGATCAGGAAGCAGAGGGGTCTCCACTTATCAGATACAAATATATACCCCAAAGCCACGCCCTAATTCCCACCTCCTCCAGCCACACCCTAGCACTTCAGTTGCCACTCAGTTAATCCCTACCAGGGGATTCATCACTGATTGGGTTAAGGCGCTCTGAACCTTCTTGCATTGTCTCACATGTGAGCTTCTGGGGGACACCTCACCCCCAAACCATAACAGTGTCCAAGGAATAAAAATATCCAACACCTCTTTCTATTTAAAAGTGCTTTTGCTCTGGTGTGTGCTCTGAGTCTGTGTGCTGGGCTGTTGCCCCACTGTGAACAGTTTTATAGATGAGGACAGTGAGGGAGAAACATGGGAAAAATTTACTCCAACCTGCAAAGTTGAGACAGGGACACAACCTTCAAGTTTCTTGCTCTAAATTTGGCAATCCCATGAAAATTCGCTGTTTTTACAGGTAGATCTAATTATTTTTTAAAAATTAAAAATTTTGATTTTTAAAGATTTCCAAGTACAGTTAAGTAGAAATGATTTTCCTAGAATTCACTCTTCAGGATCATCAGCCCTGCCATAGGTCCATCTAGCTACTAGGTAGCATCTGAAATCTTCCCTAAAGAACTTATTTCTGGGTGCAGTGTAAAGGTCAAGGGTTATCAAACATTTCTGTACCAGGCTCTAATCTAAACCCTATGCTTGACCAACCCATCAAATCCTCATAGCTACAAGGTGAGGACAGTATCATCATATCTTCATCTTTATATTAGTACCCAGAGGCCAAGCAAACTGCCCAAAGTGACAAAGAAGAGGTGGATGGAGCTGAAATAAGATAAAAACCCAGGCATTCTCCCTCCAGGGTCCTCATTTCCCACTGCTCTGCTACCACAGTGACTGTGTTCCTGCTTCATTCTCAGGGGGCCACTGTTCACCCTCACTTGAAGACTTACTTTGTCTCAGTCCCTAGCATTAATTCTAATCTTTAGATTCCAAAGATTTCAAGAGCCCTGACTATGCCTGTTGGCCTCTATACTGAGCCACCTCTGCTACTAACAGGGCTCCATTTAAGTTATAACTTGGGCTTCTGACGGGCAGCTTGGCGTGTTCCCAGTCCTATCCTGTATGACAGAAGCCAGCATGTGGCGTTGGCAGACTCACTCTGGCAGAACTGCCCACCTCAACTTCCCAGTTATCATCTCCTCCAGGACCCTCAACATTCCTCTCTCACCCTGTCTCTCCACACACCTTTTCTACATGGTGAAACTTGCCTAAAGTAGCTCCTAGTCTACGCTCCAAGTACTTCTTGCCACACAGTCAGCCTGATAGAGCAGCCTTCGGGATGACTAGCCATCTCCCCAGGGCTTGTATCTCTCCAATGCGCAAGTCACAGCTCCCACAGTTTTCTCTACTGGTCTGCTGTGAATTGAGATGCCTTGGCCAAAACACTTTCTGGTAAATGCCTATCATCCACTTTATAAGAAATATCACAGTGTGTTCCTGGAACTGAATTTTCCCAAAGTATCAGTTCCCATACTAGTGCCTGAAAATAAGGAGGGCTGTGGGTTTATCCTCGGTTCACCTCAATAATTTGGCTAGAGCAACAATCTCTGCCAAAACAAAAGACCAAAAAAATGGCCCCAGTGCTTTTTGAACATGATGAACTTATGTCAGCATAAGCCTCGCTCCCCATATCACACAGATAAGCCTGGCAGACAGGAAGGAAGAACTTCACTGGGGTTGTGGTTGCAGAGTTAACCAGAGGGTAGACCAATTCCCGAGTCCACCCTAGTATGTTTTACAAGTGACAAGGACAGGGTCATGTCCTCACTGAGGGCCCAGTGTGACAGAATCGTCTGATTCTCCCCCATGATAGTTTCTCCATTTGGGGAGAAGATTCTGTACAAAATGCCTGGCATCCCTTGCAAAAAGGGAAAGTCATCTTCAATAATGTTTAAGTTTGCTGCTTAACCTTCTTATTCAGTACTTACCAGTATTAAACTTTCACCATGGAACATTCCAACAAAGATTAGTAGGTTCACCAGCCTACTAGACATTAAGGGAGGGTAGGAGAGGCAGCTCCAAGGTGATTTGCATACTTGGACAGGATATACTATTGAAATAGCACTTGAAATTGAGGAGGAAACAGCCATAATTATATGATACTGACTTAAAATGCATCTCACTGTCAGGAACTGTTACATAATTTAGAGTCCAATGCAAGTGAAAATGCAGAGCCCCCCTGTTTAAAAATTAAGAATTTCAGCGATAGAGCATTATACAAAGCATGGAGCTCTTCTGAATCTAAACCCTGTGCTTTACCAGCCCTCAAATCCTCATGACTTCTAAAAAATATATTTTTGTTTTTGCAGTGCCAGGGATTGAACCCAGGGCCTCTGGCATGCCAGGCAAGCATTCTATTACTCAGTTACACTCCTAGCACCCTAAGTAGTTTAAGAATACATTTCTAAAACAATTGCACTATTAATTTTTTTTTTTTTTTACAGCTTGCTAGCTTTTCTCCTATCAGCATTCCAACAGCAGTATCCTCCCTAAGACATTTCATATTTCACCTTCACCTTCCTAAACTGTGCAGCTCTGGCAGAAGATCTGGAACTAATTTACTCATTTAATCAAGAGGGGAAGAGCGGTTTCCTTAAAGGAACAATCGGTTCAGCTTCAGTGCACAGTCCTCTGCCCAAGGTCTCTTCAGCTCACTGAAAGGACCCCTGGGGAGGAAGGACAGGAAGCATTCCTGGTCCTGTTCTATGACACTACAAACAACAGCCAACTCCACTTGAAGTTCAAACAATTATGTGGTATGGACTGGTGGTTGGGACGACAGCAAGGGCTGCCAGCTCCCTTTACTCACTGGGAAAGACACAGTAATTCTCATCTAAACCCTGGGAAACCACGCAGCTCCCACATCAGGTGCCGGCAGCTGTCTTGTTTTATATCATTCCAGCTGGCTGGCAGCTCCCTCTGGATTTCTCCAGACTTTAAGATACTACTATGCCCTGAGGAGCAGGGGGAGAAAAAAGTGTTTTGTTGTGTTTTTTCCTTTGTTCTTTCTCCCCCCTCCCCCATCCCATTTTATTCCCATTTAGAATGACAGTATTGCTGTGAGTGCATGGAAGAGGGTTCAAACAAACACAAAGGGTCTAAAAACACACATTGCCAGGCTGGGTTTGGCTCGGCAGTGGAGCGCTTGCCTAGCGTGTGTTCGATTCTCAGCACCTCATATAAATAAATAAAATAAAGGTCCACTGACAACTAAAAAAAATTCTTTTAAAAACACACACACACATTGTCTCTTTTCAAATTTGGTCCAGATTATGAGGCAGTTTCGAAGTCAGTGGTGTCCATGAGGAGCGGCAGGACCATGAGGGGTAAGAGCATGGGCTATGGACCCACAGCTAGCATTTAAGTCCCAGATCCCTTCTTACCAGATAGGACTTCCAATGACTCCATCTCTACATCAGTTTCACTATCTGTGAAATGCAATAATAACATTAACAACTTCCTGTTGGGTACTTAGAAGAGTACTTGGCACTCTATTAATTATTGCTTTTGTTTGACTCCGGTGGAAGGAAAAGTCATAAAATTCAAAGGACAAATTAGCAACTTGGAAAGTGTGCTGGGTTTTTTCTGACCATTGGTTATTCCACATGGTATTTCTCTAGGAAAAAGAGACCCAGGGATATATCTTTTCAGAATCTGAATGGGACTGTCATCTGGAAGGGACTTCCACCAATGGCTGTTTTTACAGATCCAAGGCATACCCCAGTGAAGGGCAGAACTGGACATCTAAGGGTGAGGAATGTTTTCCTCAGCAGTTTTTGCTCATCTCTCTGAGAAATCTGGAACAGCAATCTTTCCTTCTTGATTTATGTGTTCCCCTGAAATCAACGGGGAATTTTCACTTAATACACTACCTACCATCTCCTCTCTCTTCCCTTCATTCCGCTTTGTCTAATCGACTGAACTTCTATCTCCCCTGCCCCCAGTGTGTGTTAGCATCCACATATCAGAGAAAATATTTGGCCTTTGTTTTTTGGGGGGATTGGCTTGTTTCACTTAGCATGATAGTCTCCAGATCCACTCATTTACCAGCAGAAGTCAAAAACTCATTCTTTTTATGGCTGAGTAATATTCCCATTGTGTATATATACCACATTTTCTTCATCCATTCTCTGTTGAGGGGAACTTAGGTTGGTTCCATACTTAGCTATTGTGAATATTGGCACCAAAACAGACATGAAAACCAATGGAACAGAATAGAAGACACAAGAGACAAATCCATATGAATATAGTTACCTCATACTAGACAAAGGTGCCATAATCACGCATTGGAGAAATGATAGCTTCTTCCCATGGGGCTGGGAAAACTGGAAATCCATATATAGCAGAATGGAATTTAACCCCTATCTCCCACCCTGCACAAAACTCAACTCAAAGTAGACCAAGGACCTAGAAATTAGACCAGAGACCCTGCACCTACTAGAAAGAAATGTAGGCCCAACTCTCTATCATGTCGGCTTAGGAACCAATTTCCTCAACAAGACTCCTAAAGTACAGGAAGTAAAAACAAGAATCAATAAATGGGATGGCATCAAACTAAAAAGATTATTCACAGCAAAGGAAACAATTAAAAATATGAAGAGAGAGCCTACATAATGGGAGAAAAATCTTTGCTACCTACACCTCAGATAACAAACACATTAATCTCCAGGATATACAAAGAACTCAAAAAACTTACACACAAAAAACCCAAATAACCTAGAATTTGAGAACCATTATTTTCAAGTTTTGTTTCCACAACTGAAATACAATGCACAAGCCATGCAATTCACCTACTTAAAATGCACTGATAAATGACTTTCAGTATATATTCAAACCCATTATGACCAATTATTAGGACATTTTCATCACCTCAAAAACAAACCTTGAACCTTTTAACACATTAATTCCCTATCCTTCCATTATCCCCCACCCTGAGCAACCTTTAATCCATTTTCTGTCTCTGGACTTGCCTGCTCTGGATAGTCTATATAAATGGAATCATGCAAAATGCTGTCCTTTGTGACTGGCTTCCTTCACTTAGCATGAAGTTTTCAAGGTTCATTAATGTTGGAGGATACATTAGTACTTCATTTCTTTTTGTGGCTGAAAAATCCCATTGTATGCACCAAAGACTTTATTTTGTATGCTTTTATCAGTTGACAGACATTTAGGTTGCTTCTACCTTTGGGCTATTATGATAATGATGCCATGGATATTTCTGCACCAGTTTTTGTGAGCACAGAGTTGTCATTTCTCTTAGACACATAACTAGGAGTGAAATTTTTCTGTTAAATGGTAACTCTGGTTTAACTTTGAGAAACTGCTCTTCTGTTTTCCACAGCAGCCGCACCATTTTACTCACAGCAGCAGCAGTGAATGAGGGTTCCAATTTCTCCATATCCTCACCAACACTTTTTTTTTGAAAGCTATCCCTGTGATGTAAAGTAATATCTCACTGTGCTTTTGAATTACATTTCCCTGACGAGTAATGATGTTGAACATCTTTTCATGTGCTTATTGGATATTTGTGTATTATTTTTTAGAGAATGTCTTTCCAGATCCTTTGTCCATCTTTTCATTCAATTTCTTTTAATTGTTGAGTTGTAATAGTACTTCATATACTTTAGAACAAGTCTTTTATTAAACATCATTAAAAAGAATATTTTTATAGCTGTGGGATTTGACCCTCGAGTTTCAAATATGTTATCTCATTCCACAGCTATATTTTCACATTGTTGATAATGTCTTTTGAAGCACAAATTTTTAAAATCTTCATGACACCCATTTGTTTTTCCTCTTGTTGCTTATGCTTTTAGTGCCATTTCTAAGAAACCATTGCCAAATTCAAGATCACAAAAATTTACCCCTGTTTTCTTCTAAAAGTTTTAGCTTCTACAGTTAGGTCTTTGGTCCATTTTGAGTTGATTTTTTAATATGCTGTGAGGTCCAATTTTGTTCTTTTGCATGTGGATAGTAAATTGTCTCAACATCATCTATTAAAAAGACTTATTTCCCCATTGAACTGTTTTGACACTCTTGTTGAAACACCAACTGGCTGAAAATATGAGCATTTACATCTGGATTCTCAATTCTATTCCATTAATCAATGTGTCTGTTCATATGCCAGACGCACACTGTCTTGATTACTCTAAGTTTCAAAATTGAGAAGTCTGAGTCCTCCAACACCATGCTTCAAGATCTTGGCTACTCTGGTTGCTTGAACTTCAATATGAATTTTAGAATCAGTTTATCAATCTCTGCAAAGCAGCCAGCTGAAATACTGATAGGGACTGTGTTGAATCAATAGAACAATTTGGGAAGTACTGTCATATTTATAATACTAAGTCTTCCAATTAATGAACAGAGAACGTAGTCTCACTTTTTTGGGTCTTATTTTTTTTCCAAAAAAAAATTATGTTTCAATGGACAAGTATCATACTTCTTTAAAAAAGAAAGAAAGAAAGAAAAAAGACTTAATTCCTGAGTATTTTATTTTTTAAAATGAAATTTCTTAATTGCATTTTCAATTTGCTCCATATTATCACAGATACACAATTTTTTTGTAGGTTGTTCTTGTGCATTGCAGCATTGTTGAATTTATTTGTTCTAATAGGGTTTTTTTAAGTGAATTCCTTCAGTTTTGTACATAAAGGATCATGTCATCTGAGAATAGAGAAAATTTTACTACTAATAATTTTCTTCTACCTTTCCAATTTAGATGCCTTTTATCTCATGATCTTGCCTAACTGTCCTGGCTAGAACTTCCAGTAGCATGTTGAGCAGACAGGGAGAGGGCAGGGCCTCCTTGTCTCACTCCTGATCTTAGGGGGAAAATTCCAGCCTTTCACTGTGAAGCACAGTGTTACTGTGAGTTCTTCACACATGAGGTTCCATTTCATTTTTTCCAGGTCCTGGTTTGGTTTGGTGAAATCCTCGAGGCTTTAGCTAAAATGTCCCTTCCTAAGGGAACCTCCCTGCCCTTCTAGACGAGGCCCTCTGCACTTGTCACAGTGGTCATCAGTGCCCACCAGCATCAGTCTCCCTCCTAACTTGCCTCCCTCTTCCCCGTTCCCAGGCATACCCCACCATGGGCATGTACTGTTTGCGTTGCTACAAACCAGGCTCAGGCACTGTGTGTTTCCTGAGCGTGGCCGGGACCTTGTTCTGCAGGTTCCATTTCTGCCCACCTCCACCTCAAGGACAGGGACCCAGCTTGATTCGTCCTCACACCCAGCACTGCACACAGACTCTGGCACTCTCAAACTCTTACTAACCTCTGAATTGTTCTGAGAATTCTCAAGAGGGATAGAACTTTGGCCCAACGTTACAAATGAGAAACCTTACCTTCCACAGGGCCAATTTGATTGGTCACAGCAAATCTAAGCACTCCTTCGTCTTCACTGTACAAAGCAAAAACCCGGTCCACAGTCAGCTGCTGGGTGGTGGGGGTGGCCCGGTGTCTGGGGGCGTGCCTGCACACCTGGTAAGTGAGGTTCTGGTGGACACGGTAAGATCCCGTTTGGTTGATTGCACCGTAAGTGAGAGAGTAGTCTCTGGAACTTGTGGAGGTCATAGCTGTAACAGACATTTTATAGGCAAACAGGTAAAAGTTTTAAAATATTAAATACAGAGATTTTCATGGAGGTAGATTTTTCTATCTTGTTTGTTTGTTTTTTCATCTAATTCCTGAGCACTTCCCTTGGGAATGCCTTGAGTTTATATGGGAGACTTGCAAGCATAGCCCAAGAACCAGAGTGGATACGAAGCCATAGTGCTAAGAGGGAGGAGGCACTACAGTTGTTGCCACGGTGTATAAGGAAGAGACGATGCAGTGTGCCAGCCCTGCAAGGTGGGCACTACCATTGTGTGATCAGAGACTGGCAGAAGTGAAGTAGGTAGCCTAAGAAGCAGGGCTGACAAGTGGTAGAACTGGAACTGGAACTGGAACTCTAGACCATCTGGCTCTCTGCCCCAAGATTTGAACCAGCCCATCCCATACATTGTGCAGAGGTGACAGCTGCCAGTGACTTGCACTTAAGTCTGCAAGGTTTCAGGGAAAGGAAATGGTGGTTTCCTCTCAGTCTGGGAGTCGGGCCCAGGGCAGTCATCTGGCCTTTGGCTATTCTGAACACAGGCCAGGTCCCTGCTTCCCATTCTCTTCCCTACATCTTCTGTCCAGCTTCCAGCTCTCACACCATAGGAGAAACCAGGGCCAGGGGAGGAGCAGCTCAAGCCAAACCACTGTGCTGCCAAATAGCCACCTGTGGCTGCCGTAGTTTCTTGCCCATGGGTAAGGATTTACAGAGTATGTTGCACCTCACACAGTTTATCAGCCAATTAGTCAACCGTGTAAGGTGGACAGAAAAAGATATTTTTATTCTGATGCTAAAGATGAGACAATAGGGCTGAGGTAGAGCACTTGTTATAGCATAGACAAAGCCCTGGGTTCAATCCCTAGTACAAAGAAGGAAGAGAAAAGAGGCTCTCATGTTAAGTGATCTTTCCCACAGGTTATAAATGGCAAGCCCAGGATGTGAATTTGTAACTTCTGACTCCAAACCTTGCATTAGCTTTATAATACTCTATAGCATCTTTCTGTAGCTTTTAAAGCAGACTAAAATCATCAGCTGAAACAAGGTTACAGGACAAATTCTAACAATATTTTGTAATGCCCCGGAGAGTAAAATCTGTATATATTTACATCATCTCAGCCAGGCGTGGTGGAACATCCCTGTAATCCCAGCAGCTTGGGAGGCTGAGATAGGAGGATCATGAGTTCAAAGCCAGCCTCAGCAACGGCAAGGTGCTAAGCAACTCAGTCAGACCCTGTCTCTAAATAAAATACAGAATAGAGCTAGGGATATGGCTCAGTGGTTGAGGGCCCCTGAGTTCAATCCCTGGTACTAGAAAAAAAAAAAAAGAAGAAGAAGACTATATCTATATCATCCCTACCCACCCCTAGAGATAATGTTGTTATTAATTATATCATTACTATTTGAAAATACTGGGTGGGGAATTTGTGAATGATAGCTGGCACTCTGCTCACTTACACTATGTCATAATAAGAGTAACAAGAATAAAACTGGTATTGAGCTCATGTTATCTGCCACACACTGTTCTAGGACTTTCCATGTAGTTATACCTTTAATTTTCGTAACCATCCTGGGAGACAGGTACCAATCCCATTTTCTAAGAGGTGAATACTGGCTATACATACCTGACTCTGAATAATGGTAAATCTCTTTGTAGGGAGTAATATGGGCTGTGAAGTTTGCTGGGACATAGGGCACCTGGCCTTGGATGTGGGTCTTGATGCTCAGATAATTCTCTGTGTCCAGTCCCTCAGCAGTTTGAGTGATTCGAAGCCTCTCCTCTCCTGGGTAGAAAGTAACTTCTGTGTCATGGATAAAGGTAGCACCTGGTGAGGAAAAGAAATCATCAAAAAAGGTTAATAAAAGCCTTACTTAAATAACAGCCAGTACTGGCTGGGGCTGGGCCCCAGGCTTGGTGGTACAGCACTTGTTAGGATGCATTATGTCCTAGGTTCAATCCCCAGCAATCCCAGCACATGTTTCCTCCCCCCAACTTCTACTACTGTGGAAGATGGTGCCTAAAAAGATCATCTGATATTCAGACTGAGTCCTATCAGCTATTTAACTCCTTAAGTTCCTCAAATGTTCAATCAACGTGTCTGGTCTCATTACCGTGCACTGTTTCTCTTTATAGGAGCTTATATTCTGTGAGAAACAGACTCTTGGAAACTTCCTTGACCTATCCAAGTTTGCCAGAATTAGCAAAAATAAGTAAGGCAAAAACAAAACACAAACCCATAAACCAGATACCCAGTTAAATTTGAATGTCAGATAAATAATGAATATATCTTTTATATACACCACATGCAATATTTGGGGTATACTTATAATTTAAAAATCATTGCTTATCTGACATTCAAATTAACTTGGTGTGCTATCTTTTATTTACTTTTGACCCAAGGTTATTCAAATATTGATTAACAGCAAGATCCTAAAAACAGCCATTGAGCTCTACTGCTGGAGGTGAGGAAAGAACTTCTCTCACCCTTTCATTTTACATGCAAAAAAGGAAACAAGATTTTTCAAGTGAAAAGACAAAAAGTCTCCCCCACACTTTGGCTATCAAAAGGACCAACAGTCCTGGCATCTCCTGGGAGCTTGGTTAGAAAAGATATTGCAGACCCCACCACAGGCCTACTGAATCAGAATTTCCATGCCCACAAATCATCCAGGCAATTTGCAGGCAGATTAAAGTCTGCAAAGCACTGGTCTGCACCACTCTACGTAAGGGATGTAGAGGTGCAAGAGGAGAAAATGCAGCCCCTCTTCTATGAAGTAAAGTCATCTCCAGATGTCCTGTAGGTATATTGTTTTTGCATCTCCTTGACAGATCTGTATACATCAATGCAAACAAAACTTCACAAATGCACTCCAACAAATTGGGGCAAGAGGACACAAACACTCCAAATGGAATCAGCCTATTTCTCAGAACAGCTGGAGGAACATTTAGAAGTAATTGCTCTTTCAAAAATCAGCCCTAGATGGGCAGGGTAGCTGCACTGTAATCCCAGCTACTAGAGGCTGAGGCAGGAGGATCCCAAGTTTGAGACCAGCCTTAGCAACTCAGTGAGACCCTGTCTCAAAATAAAAACAGCTGGATGTAGCTCAGCACTTGCCTAACATGTCTGCGGTCCTGGGTTCAAGGCCCAATACTACACATACACACACAAATTCAGTTGTACAAAGCCAAACCATTCCCAACTATGGGCAGAACCACATCTGTGGGTTCAAAAATGAGAAAATCCCCTTTCCCTGTATAAAACCTCAAGACATTGTCCCAAGGAGCAACAGCACAAGGCAGTGCTATCAGCCCTCTCAGGGTGCCACTCACCTGTGAGGCTGAAGCCATTCTCAGAGCCTGGTTTTTCCAAGGCAAAGAGCCAGCCAAAGAGGCCTCCGATTGGTGTGAGGGGGAGAAGGGCCTGGGCTGCGGGCTGTGGGATGTGGCTGATGGCTGTGTAGGCTCTGCCGTCATTGCCCACAATGTAAGCATGCAGGTCCACGTCAGTGAAGTGCACAGGTGTTTGGCCCACGTGGAGGTGGCCACTCACCTTCCCGTTGACTCGATGAGGTGCCCCTAGAAGACGGTAAGCCCAATTAGCCCTGGCCATCAGCCAAGTTCCAGAGGGGAGCACACAGACAAAACGATTCCACTGACCATTCGCCAAGCGCCCTCCTTAGCAAGTCATTTTAATGATGCCCTAACCAGTCAATTATCCAGTGATGAAAAGGTCCTGTCTGGGATCTCTTCTCCTCGCCTCCTGTCCCCTTTGGCTCTAAGGAGCTTGGGGCAAAGGGAGGAGGACATCTCTGGATAATTTCAAATTGGTAAATCAGCCCAAATGTCTCTGTTCCTCAATCATTCAATCATTGAGCACCGGCAAGTTGCTAGGTCCACAAAGCAGAGCTCACAGTGGTAGCTGGAAACTAGCAGGCAGCAGAACACACACAGACCAGCCCCCACCCCTGTGCCCCAGCCAATCACCTTCCGGAAGACAGTGCTTCCCATTTCCATAAAACCCGGACTGGCAGTGGCAGCAAAAGCCAGTGGCATAATCCGTGCAGAAGGCATGCTGGGAGCACCGTCCATGGTTGTGTTCACAGGTTTCCTTACTGGCAGAATTATATGTAAAGACTGAAAAATAAAACAAACTTGCATGAGGATGACAGCATTTCCAGCATTGTGCCTGCCAGCGTCATCAGGCCACAGCATCTACTCCACAAAATCAGTGTGGATTATAATAAACAAATAGGTGTTTGATGTTTAAGAGACAGAAATAACACTGGACTCAAGGGAATTAACTTGCTTTGTCCTCTGACAAGAAGCGCAGCTTACTGCTGTCATCTGGGTCTTATTTCGAAGCAGGTGAACTAAGATGAGGCTGCCCCACTGAGGTCCAAGAGCAGAGAAATGAAGGGAAACCAGCAAGTGCACGTTAGGTTGACCTTATCAAAAAATGGCCAAATGCTAGCAACTCTGTATGGTTCGACCTAATAGTAACAGCCTGCTCAGGGGAAGACAGAGATGAAGAGCTGACAACTGTGATCTGTGTCTGACCATTCTTCTTCCAGGTAACCCTGCGCTTAAAAGTAACCTATAGCTGGTCTCACTTCCCAGAATTTGACTTTGAGAAAGAAGAGCCTTAAAGAATGTAGCTTAATTTTTCATATCTGTTTGTATATGAAGTGTGTAATAAGAATGGAAATGCATTCTGCTGTTAATGTATTTTAAAAAAATTAAAAATCAATAATAAATAAATAAATAAATGAAAGAAGAATGTAGCTTAAAGAAAGTGTGTGGGGAGAAGTGAGTAGAGGAGGGAGAAAGGAAGGGAATCCTGCTATTAAAACATTCTGCACCATTGCAGGGTTTGCTGTGTAGGGTAGAGCACAAGAATGGTTTCCATGCAACAGTAGAGAGCTTGAGCTATGGTCACGTTTCTAGAATGTTATGGTAATCTTGATGCTCCAGCCACTGTTGCTCATTGCTCCATCTCCCATGTACTTCACCCATTTAAAAAAAAGGGGGGGGGGAGCTGGTGTTGTGGCTTAGCAGTAGAGTGCTCACCTAGCACACGTGAGGCCCTGGGTTTGATCCTCAGCACCACATACAAATAAATAAGTAAAATAAAGGTATTAAAAAAAAAAAGTACGGGGACTAGTTGCACAACAGTGCAACAGGGGACTTGGAGCAAATATCATTGTCCAAAAAAGAAAATGGCCAATGTAATGGGGTGCAGCTGGAGGTGGGAGGAGCATTTCAAAGAAGGACACAAGGGTGCTTTCTCCCAGGACACTGGGGGATGTGCTCATCCCAGGCATGGTCACCAGGAGGTGAAGTAGCTGTATACCCCTCAGCCTCTGAGACCCCAGGAGATGGAGTGGACTGGAGACTCCAGAAGACCACTGATAAGGCAGGATTGGCATGAAGGTGTGAGACTGATGCTGTCACGGAGCTCCCAAGGAAGTCTACCCTACTCACAAACACATTTCATTGTGAAGGAAACAGGAAGGGAAGGAAGAAATCAAAAGATCAATATTTACCTTGTATTTCATCAGAGAAGAGAACTAAACCAGAGGGAGAAGATACAGTACCATATATGTAAGAATGTAGCCAAAGACTTGTTTCAGCAAATAAAAATGTTAACAAAGTGAACATTTTAGTACTGATCAGATGACAGATACTCTTCCAAAACTTTCAGATTCATTTTCACAAGAGCCCTACACTCAGAGCCCTTTTAATTTTAGGGACAGGGTCTCCCTAAATTATCAAGGCTGACTTTGAAGTTTTGATCCTTCTGCCCCAGCCTCCATAGTGGCTAGAATTACAAGTGTGCACTACCACGCCCTGCATAGGCACTGTTTCTAATCCCTGTTTTGCAAATAAAGAAATGGAGGCAAAGAGGATGAAAGTGACTCACTGAAAGTCACACAGGAAGTACACAGCAAAGGAGGATTGGAAGCTAGGAAGTCTGCTTTTGGGAATTTTAACTGTGACTCTTTACCACCCTCCTTTGGGACACGGGTACATATATGGTGAGCCTAGGATAAGGAAGCGATTAGGTGTTTGGGGTTAGTCAGCATAGACTCCAATGGAGGAAGTTTTGAGTCAGACTCTACAAATCAGATTTAATGGTAGGAGGAAAAGATCATCCAGGTGCATATTTTTTTTTTAAAGCACAGGCAAGGAGCAGTGAGAATAGCAGTACCATTGGTTTCTGGACAGTACTTGAAAGCTGTTTACAAAAAAAGCAGCAATCTGAGGGGTTGGAGGTCAAATAGATAACCTTGATTCAAGTGGAAAATCTGATTAAGAACAGAGCAGGCCTGGAGTCAGTGACTCAAGATTTGCTACAAAGCCTTGATGATTTGGCTAAGAAATTCCAGCTTGATAAAAATAGAGAATTAGGCATAACTCAGCTTTTCAAATAGGAAAATGACATGCATAACTACTTTCATGTTTAAAAAAGGAAAGTGACAAAATTCAAGACAAAAAAGAAGCAGAACAGATCATAATAAAAATATAATAGAGTTGGTGTACAGAAAATTATCATTGTCCACCATTGGTTTAAAAAAGGAGGGAGGACCATTTTGGATTAAAAGAAATGAATGTAACCTGGGTGTGTCAAAGTCTCAGGTTTTTCCAGCTCAGAAAGTCACAAGTAAGTGTAAAGCAGCTCCAAGTGTGTTCCCTGCTAAGCTCCACCATCTTAGCTAGCTCTGCACAGACAATGGACTTGTGTTTTGGTGCTGTCCTCTTTAAAATCAGGATGACACCACCTTCCCCACACCTGTGTGGCCAGAAGTCACATTTTTTTTTCTTACCATACTTCTAAGAACCAAGGCAAAAAGGCCATCTGATGTAAATGTAAAGGATAGGCATTTTCAGAAAATTCAGCTACAAATAAAACCAAATTGTACACACTGTTTTGCAAATTAAGATATGACGGATTTGTGTTATAGTCTCTCTGTTTTAATTAATTTTGTAAAGAATTATTCTTTGCCCTAGTTTCTACTCTAAGTCTGGATTATGAATCAAGTGGGTAGAGGAGGAGTATAGATCCAAAGAGTTCGGTTAACTTAACTGAAAAAAATTGGTATAATCATAGCTTTTATGCAGGTAAAAAGAGGGTCACAGCAACACAGCCAGCAACTTAACATACACAATTATGCAAAGGTTTGTGAGTTTACGGGAAGCCACATTATATTTTTCCACCAAAAAAAAAAAAACTAAAAAAGGCTATCAATATAAGATTCAAACTCTTGCATGGGCTAACTAGTTAATGGTATGTTCACCTGAGAATCTTTTCAAATAGTTTTTTTTAATAGAAAATTGTAATTTTAGGTTGAAACTTACTGAGCCAAGCACACACACAGCCTTCCAGCCCCATGGCAGCCACAACAAAAAGAGATGAGTTTGCTCCCCTTATAATGCCTCTTCCACACCAGTCTCCACACCCAGATGCACACACAGATTTACACACTCAACACTTAAAATGGCTGCTTGTTAATTTAGGTGAAAGGCAAATGCCTCTTGCAATTTTCTTTCATTCATTCAATAACCAGAAAAATATTTATTGGACACTCCCTCTACACTTAGCTCTGGTATAGAAATCAAGGATAGAGCTGGGATCAAGGGAGACAAGAATCCCTGTTCTGAAGCTTATTTTCTCCTGGGCAGCAGTTAAGAACAAGTATGGCAGATGTGTTAAGAGCTGTGTAGGGAAAGACAAGAGGGAGGGCAGAGATGCAGAGGATGAGCCTTATGAACTCATGGGGCAGGGCACTCACCATATGGGCAGGAAGGCACCTGGGCAGAGAGGTAGCCTAGGCCTTCACCTCCATATAGGGTCTCAGGAAGAATCTGGGCTTCAGGATGAGCAAGATGGGAAGCCACTGGAGGGCTCTAAGCAGAAGAGTGACGTGATCTGACTTACAGTAAGTCGGGAATGGGCTGGTGCCATGGTAGTTTAAGAAGCACTAGCAGAGAACATGAGAAGGGACCAGATCTAGGATATTTTGAAGGTGGAACCAAAAGGGTTTGCTGATGGACTGGATGTGGGGTGTGAAGAAAAGAGGGGGGGGCAGTCCAGGACGACTGGAGTCTTGGTGTAGGAAACTAGAAGGTGGTGCTGCGTTTCCTGTGGAGGGTAGGTTTGTAAGGAATGAAGGGCTTTGACAACAGCTGGGGACCTCAGGGAAATTCACTCCAGTCCTGACAGCAACTGACCCTCATCCTGGCACCCCTCAACCCTTCACAAGGACAGCTGCATTCCTCTTAGTGGACTCCAGAGACCACGGCATCAGGATCACCTGAGATGTCTATTAAAAAAGCCGACTCTGAGCCCCACTTAGACCTACCAAGTCAAGTCTACAGGCTGATGCCAGGGATCTGCACTTTAGCCCAGCCCAAAGAATCTAATAACAGCTTCTGGCGACCACCTAGGATCCTCACAAGCTTCTCATTTCTGAGTTAACATGCTTAATGAGTTTGACCCAAATGCAGCTCCTGGGTGGGTGGAATGTCAAGGAACTAACTTATGTTCATTCCTAGCCTTCTATCTGATATGGAGCTGGGTGCTTATGGCCCAGTTGGGCCTTAAGCTTACAAGAATACAATATGAAGATTTTTTTTAGTGGAGGTAACACAGAAGCACAATAGCCAGGTCCCTTTTACAGATCCCTTCCCTGAGGACGGGGAAGAATTGGAACTAGAAATGTGTACCCACAGGTGCCAATCTTTCCAGAGCAAGAGAAGCCAGACTTCTGGCCAATGTGATATCACAATTTCTATGGGAATTAGATTCAGAGAGGCAGTGTAGGATTGGAATTAAGATCTGGAGCCCAGAGAATGGTCCAATAGACACATCTAATACAAAGTGGCACTTTTTCCTTTCAGTGGCCACTTGCATGTGTCATTATTGTTGGGATGTATTTGCAAACCTTCTTCCTATTTTGGTAAGGAGATATTATCTCCATTTTTAAGATGAGAAAACAGAGGCCCACAGAGATCAGCAATCTTCTGGCTCAAAATCCCATGCTCTTTCCATTTAATACCAGCAGTGTTCACGTTCAGTGGGCATCAGAATCACCGGGGATATCTGGTTGTAAAATGCTGATTCTATTTCAGAAGGTGGAGGAAGGAGAAAAAAAAAAAAGCAGTATTTCTAACCAGAGCCCAGGTAAATTAGATAGAGGGGACTATAATATTGATAAATATGTTTTTTTATTCCATAGCTTTCTCTTCTGATCCCATGAGCTTCTGTCATGGGAAGTTGAGATGATACAGAGCTGAGCTGATGGCATCTCTGTACACAGCAGTGGGCTAAGGCTGCCAGGTTTGAATGAGCTCAATTTGTCACAGATTTGCCTACGGAGGCTTGAGAGTTGCTAAAGGAATCTTAACGTGAGGATTTTTTTAAATCTCGTGTATTTTTTCCATTTGTTTTTTTTTTATACTCTTCTCATATCCTTTAATAGAAAGAAAAAATGGGGTGGGGATACATAAGCAAAAAGAAACAAAGGCACTGCCAAAGTACTTGAAACTTGTCCTAATTGGGAATTTTTAACAAAAGTGGAAAGTTCTTCTCTGCTGCGCTGTTCTGACCCATCCTTCAATCTTCATTTTTT
This sequence comes from Ictidomys tridecemlineatus, assembly GCF_052094955.1. Lineage (NCBI taxonomy): Eukaryota > Metazoa > Chordata > Mammalia > Rodentia > Sciuridae > Ictidomys > Ictidomys tridecemlineatus. The sequence goes on along the minus strand of NC_135481.1, from coordinate 65,020,819 downwards.
CAGCTGCACTTAAGCACTGGTGTTCAGCCCTTGGCCTGCCTGCCCTCCTCACTGAGGGCTCTGGCCCCTGTGGGAGGTAGGCAGACTCCATAGTGGACCAAGTTCATTGCCACAGGAGGACAGAGGGCTTCCAGCACTGGCTGCCTCCATGGTGGCTGGAGTGACTTTTACTTTTGACAACTCTTCATTGCCTTCTCAAGAAAAAGAATGAACACTTTCACTTCAGGACTGATTGATAGAAAGCCAGACTAGGAAAAAGAACCACATCCCACTTTATAAGGAAAAGCAGTGCCCTGCCTTCCCCTCCATGGTAGTTGATTTCTGATGCATGTGTTGGGTACAGTGACGCAGGTGGCAAACAGTGCTCAGGACCTTGGGGGCAGCAGTTTACATCAACTAGCATGACACTAACAGTCTCTCTCCACTTCTGGAGAAGGAACAGGATCCTTACCAAGAACTCTCTGTATGTAGCTGTACTCACAGTATGGGGTCTTCATCCCCAGGCCTCAGCAACCTGGAGATAGACCAGGAACATAAGGTTTTTAATGCCTCTAGGGCTGGACTGGGAGCAGAGCCTGCTCAGGCTCATCCCAGGGTGGATATCCAGTGAGCAATATACTCCTGCAGCAACCACCATCCACCCCAAAGACAGAAGTAGAGTGAAACTTCAGGTCTTAGAAATCCTGCTCAGGCTGGACCATCCAAGTAGAAAGAAGATCCCCCATGGAGTGCTCCTCTCCTTTTGCCATACAGGCCAAGATTAAACTAAGCTTCTTATAGCAACACCTCAGCAAGCTTAAGGACATCTAAGACCCCGGTAAGTCAATCTGCTTCCTTGCTCCTCCCAACGCAGGCAGTCCCTGGTCCTAGCTGGCTGAAGTCTTCTCTGGGGACTCCCACTTACCCCTTCCCTCTCTCTCCTCCCCTCTCTTTTTCCCTCCCCATTTTACCTCTGTACCTCCACTCTGGTCGTTCTTCTATCTAGAATGATTTCATACTTTATCTCTCTGTCTTATTTCAGACTCCCGAGGCCTGGCTGCAGCACCTCCTCCTCCAGCAAACGTTCTCTGACTACAGTGACATCCACCGACCACCCATCCCTGGGGTACCCCACAGACTTTCCCCATTCTTCCTTGGAATCTCCATTGGCCTCTTACTAGGTGAGTCACTATGTATTCCCAACCTTCACTTTCTGCCTCTGCAAGATGGAAAGGATTACTGAACTACCTCAGAGGCCATTCTGAGGACTAACCAAGATAATACAATCGAAGCAAAGCTCCTGCTTAGAGAACTGGTGGGCACTCAATAAACACTCATGAAAACTTCCACCAGCACACAGTTCAGAGAAAAGTACATAGCAGGGACTTGGGTCATGTCTGGATTGACAGCAAACAGCTGGAGCTCCCTGGAAACAGACATCTCAGAGAAAGGACACATACAGCCACTGCTTTGCTGGTTCTCAGGTCTACAAAAATAGAACACTTGGGGCCAGAACCTGAGTGTGATGAGGACATTCTTTCCTGATGAAAACCTAATTTGAAAAGAATCTAGATTTCTGAATTTAAAGAAAAAAAAATAGTTTGTAAAAAGAGTCCCTAATGAGAAAAACAAATAGATAAAAAGACGAGATATTTTCTGGGCCTTTAAATCTTAATTTCTTGGCTTGGCAAGATGACTACTATAAGCTTAAAAGGGATACTAAAATTTATAGGGTGTGGAGCTTCCCAGGCCCAATTTTAACTTTAGTAACTACTTAATGAGGTCTGTGTTATCTTCATTTTATAGTTGAGGGAAAATAAGGGTCAAAGAGAGTCCATGTCTTGCCTGAAACCACACAGAAGAGGTAGAATCAAGTTCAAGTCCACCAGGCACTAAAACCCATGCACTTTTTACTCCATCAGCAGAAAAGGGCAGGCAGATGACACATGGCTGGTTCTTAGTTACAATATTCTAAGTGAGTCTCTGCCACCCCCATGTCCCCAGCTTCCAGAGTGAGCCCACCTCTACCTGATGCATCTCTGGGGCTCAATGTTTTATTCAACACACACATACACACACACACACACACACACACACACACACACACACACACACATAATTCCATGTTTCTATACTTCCCATCTCTCCATAAATTCCTTAAAAAAAATGCTAGCTCTCCTTCAACACTTACAAACTTCTAGTTATTATTTTCCCTAAGTATCTCAGTGTATTACTCAGCATTTTTATTTGCATTTTGCCATTTCCAAACTCTCAGTGGTAGGCTACATTCAGCAGCTGACATAAGTCACAGTTCATGTCCCGCCAGTGTTACGGTGACTGTCTTCACTTTTTCACTTTTCAATGGCAAATCTCCCACACGGTTACTCCATCTCACAGCTCAAAGCAGCTCATGCCGCCCCTTCTTAGGTCTTTAACAGACAACTGCATGGGACTCTTCTCAGGGCAGGAAATCACAAACCACAAATGGAAAGCCTTTGAGGACTACATCTTTACCTCAAAACCCTTTTGTGAAAATCTCTGACACTTTGGCTTTAAATTTTCTTTAGAGAACTCATATTGAGAATTCTGGAGACTGTTCGAAATAGTTAAGGTTCTGAAGTCTTCCAACAAAACCTGCATCTTCAGCTTTACAGAAATGAGGTCCTTAGACACAAGTCAAGGCAAAACTCTTGAATAAGCACTTTCTTCATTCTCTCCCATCCTCCACCCTATTTCCACTGTTTTTAATTTCCTAAAATTAGTAACAGTAGCCACCTTTTTTTTCCCCAAGAAACACTTTTGGGATTTAATAATGAAACAAAACAAACAAACAAACAAAAACACCAAAAATAAAAACTGCATGCTTAGAATGATGATAAGGTGCTCAGGAGTTAGCTCCTACTTTATTCTCATCCTGAGTCTAGAGAGCAGTAGATTGGTCCATTTTTCTGAATCACACCTTCCTTCAACAACTATTTAAGAAAAAGCATAAATCAGGAGATAAAGGGATAAAGAAGACAGTTTTTTCCTTCATGAAGCTTTGCATGCAAAAGTCACAAACTAATTTCATGCCTCTGTTGTTGGATATGGGTAGCACGTTCCTAGAATCTACCAGTGTAGGCACTAAGTACTTCACACATATTATTTCATGTAATCCTCCCAATAAAGCTACAAGAAGCAGGAGATTTGGATGTTATGCAAGTTGCCTGAGGCAGCCAGGATTCAAGTCTAACACCCATGCTCTTCCTCTATTGTTACATAATACCACATTAATCACAAAATATTTTCTTCCCTCTTGAAATAAGCACTTTTCCAGGCAAAATCCTGCTGCCCAATGCCACACCTGAACCTAGATGGCTCTCTCTGTTGATCGGCATGTTTTTGTCATAATGAGGATAGAAAACAGAAAAGGTGAAAAAAAAAATGGAGGTGTAAAAGAAAGTGTCTGCCTCTGAGCTCTTTCCTCCTGGTAGAGGTCAGATGAGCTGTCCCTAGAACAAATGGAATAAATCTGTGGTCAGTTTCCCATTCACATCTTTGCAGCCCTACCCAGGAAGAAAGAGCTGACAAGACAAGACTCCAATGGGAAGAGAAGGCTGTTGATGAAGCCCTGCCTCCTACTCCTTCCAGCTCCAGTCAGTGAATCATGAAATGAGGACAAGGCTCCAGGGAAGAGGACACCACAGCTGCACGGCCAGGAACCAGAAATGACCGCAGACACAGGTGTGCTGCCATCTTCTCCCCCCCCCCATGGCTCTGCTCACCCACACATCCCAAGTGTGTCTACCACCAAGGGGAGCGCAAGGATTGTCCCATAAACCAGCGCGAATTATCTGGCCTGTGCATCAGAGCTAGCACCACCCATGACTCAAAACCAAAGTGTTCAGCCCTCCTTGCCTGCTCTGCACATGAAGCCTCAAAGTGCTTCACCTTTGCTGAACTTTCAGACTGAAATACTTCAGTACACTTGAGAGCGTAGCTGGCACAAGCAAACCAGTTCTTCCCCGCTCATTTTGTGAGGCTCATTTTTAAAAACACATTATTAATGGTCAAGAGACTCCAACCAGAATCCGCCTGCCAAGATTTGTTTGGCAGAAGAAATTTATCTGCTGAAACACAGGGAGTAAAATTCAGTTCCAATCTTCTTGTTAAACGTTTCACCTACTCGCTTGAGAGAAAAATCACGACTCTACCCAAGACCAGCATTTAAAAAGTGAAATCTCAGTGCCCGCTTTTCTGATGCACTTACCCTCGGTGCGGGAACTGATGTCGTCCCCTGCTCCTACCGTGTACCTCCCTTGATTTGGGGGTGAAGGGTGACCTGGCACAGAGTAATTAGGAAGAACAACTTCGCTTTCTCCTTCAGGATGGGCGGCAGGAATGTGGGGTTTTGAAGGAATGGCCCCTCCATCTGGGTAGGGCTGGATGCCTCTATTTCCAGGATGGGGTGGTGGGCCTTCCCTGGGAGGAGCCAGTGACTCTCCATCTACCTCGGGTGGACTTGGGCTTCTGATGTCTGTCTGGTCCAAAGTTTCCACTCGATCTTCCAAATCTGGGGTGCCTACCTCCCCCTGAGATGCTCCGTTTTGAGTTTGAGGGTCTAAGGTAGCAAATTCTGTTTTAGGAGAGGGTGGCCAATCACTAGGTGCTGGGTGTGGCAAAGGGGAGGCCAGATCAGAATCTGGAGGAGAGATTCCACCTCCTAAAGGACCTTGATCAGTTTTCGAGTGGAGGGACACATCGGTTCTGCTGTGGCCATTCAATGCCTCCTCTGGTTCACTTGGAGGGTATTCAACCTCCTCCTCATTCTCGTCATAATAATCTAAATTGTCCTCAGTATAGTCGCTTTCTAGAGCTGCAGCATGGCTGAAGGAATGCTCCAGGGAAGCTGAAGAGTGGAATGTGGAAAGGTCTCCAACTGCTGCAGGTCTGATGTTGTCCAGGGGGGACCTGCTGCTGATATGAAAAGCCCACACTCCAGGAATCCCCAGGTTGCTTAGTCTAAATAGAAAGGAAAAGCACATTGTAACTAAAATGTCCATTCAACTTCCTTCCCACAAAATTGAGCAAAATTTTTTTTAAAACAGAAAGATAATTAAAAAAGAGATTTGTGTTTTCACTAATGCATAAGACCAAATAAATGCAGACTTGCAGTCGGGCATAGGGGTGCATCATGTAATCTCAACAGCTTGGAAGGCTGAGGCAGGAGGACTGAGAGTTCAAAGCCAGCCTCAGCAAGAAGTGAGACACTAAGAAACTCAGTAAGACCCTGTATCTAAGTAAAATGCAAAAAAAGGCTGGGAATGTGACTCAGTGGTCAAGTGCCCTTGAGTTCAATCCCCAGTATCCTCCCCCCTGCAAAAAAAAAAGCAGACTTGTATGGTAAAAGGAATATGCTAGAATTTTGATATAAACTACCTTTAATTTAACATTATGTTTTGGTATAGACTATCAAGTTATAAATCTGCTCTACAATCCAAATATTTTTTCTAAAATATGACTATTTAAAAACAAATAAGGAATGTGGGAATAATTTATCCTTTCTCTACTTAATCTGAAAATTTGTAACACACTCAAGAAAATTCATGCTTACAATTTCTTCACCAAACAATAATGACCACTATACACTTTCATTAGGTGCCAGCCCCTGTACCAAGTGCTTCACATTCTTCATAAAACAGCAAGGTAAAGACGGTGATCATGCCTAATTTTACTGAGATAAAAATAGGATCAGAGAGGTTCACTAATATCCTTAGGATCACATAACTAATTGCTGCCAGAGCCTGGACTTAAATTCAGTGCTAACACAAAGCCCATGCTCTAAACATCTATATTATATCATAAAACTAAATCATGATAGTCAGCACCTGGATTATCACTACTCTAAGGAAAGTTAAAAAGACATTTTCATTATTGTCCCCATGTACTAATCCACAGAGAATGGAGAATCAAATAAAAATTTCTGAAAAAAAAAACAGTAACCATTAAAGTTTAAAAAATTTTGAGCAAATGCAGAACAAATTTAAGGAGAAAATAAGAATGTAGCTTAGTTAATCTGGGTGAGGTGGTGCACTCCTGTAATCCCAGCAGTTTGGGAGGCTGAGGCAGGAGGATCATGAGTTCAAAGCCAGACTCAGCAACTCAGCAAGGCCCTAAGCAACTCAGTGAGACTCTGTCTCTAAATAAAATACAAAAATGGGCTGGGGATGTGGCTCAGTGGCTAAGTACCCCTGGGTTCAATCCCTGGTACCCGCCACCAAAAAAAAGAATGTAGCTTGTTAAAATGAAAGGAGTCTTAAGTGAGAAGTCTTTGCAAAAACATCTAAAGACCACTCATTTTCTTCACTAGGAAGTATCAATGATTCTATTCAGTTTTCCAAATATCCCAATAATCCATTATTTAGAGTCAATGATACATTCTGAAGAGAACAATTATCCATAAGATTTTTAAAACTAAGAGGAAACTTGAGCTAGCAAGGGTCTGGCTAGCTTGAATCTACCAGTTTATAGACTCTTCTGCTGTTTGTACAAAATACCATGCTCAAATTCTCCCATGCTATGGAATTTCCTCCAAAGTCAGCAATGAGGAATAGGAGTGAATAATGAATAAGATATTTAAAATGTATTGAATTGCAAAAGCAAGAGACCTCTGCTTTAGGGGGTAGGTATTCATCATATTAGTCTGGGTTTTTACAGTAAAAATATTTTAAAACACAATTTGAGATTCTCTCCCTTTTGTGTGTGTGTGTGTGTGTGTGTGTGTGTGTGCTCATATGCACAGCTGCTGCTGCTGCTGTAGTAAATCTAGGAAAAGAAGAGCACAGAAAATAAAACTGTGATCCTTAGAACAATATTCTATGCAAAAACAGTATTTTCATAGAATTAGTGTTGTTCAGAAGCAAAAAGGAAAATTAAAGAAAATACGAGAAAATCCTAGCCGTCTAGGATATTAAGTTGATCATCACATTAGAAGTGTTGCAGCTTTGAAATCTGTTCTCGGATTTAGAAACAGAAAACTATAAAACTTTCAGATAGGGCTACACAAATAATGGTAGATAAGAGCTAAATAAAATAGCCTTCTAATGACATATAAATAATGATTCTGGATTTTGTCATAGTGTATGATGGGAAAGTAACTAGTTTGAGTTTATCATAAAATCCCAGATCATTTGTAAGGCTTAGTGATAGAAAGAAATTATTTCCTAGAAGGGAAAACCAGGATACAAAATAGGATGCTAATGCCTTCCTTGTTGGGTTGTTAGAAAGATTAAGTGAGAAAACCACACAAAATGCCTAGTACACACCCTGTGCATGATTTACGTACTTAGTATTACTATCTTCCAGAAGACAGAAAAGTTTAATCAACCAAAATGCAAATGTACACGTTCACATTTAAGTTTGCAAAAGAAGAGTCTGACAAACATTATGAATTATTTAATTTATGACCTTTGAATTTACCAGTATAGGACAAGTTTGAGGAAAAGAAAGTTTCCATTGACAAGGAAAATAACTTCACTCTTTAGTGATGCATACCAAAGTATTTAGGAGTGAACTGAAATGTCATTTGTCACTTCCTTTAATTCAAAAACATGTTAAACGTTCATCAACAAGTTGGACAATGCAGAGCATACACGATGCAATGCTTTATTGTCTCAAAATGATAATATAGACAGACATAGGACTGAAAGGTGCCTGTAAGACAGTGACCAATGTGAAAATACCACATGTAGAGTGAACAAACAATTTGTGTTTTAAAAAGTTTGTGTATGTACCTCAAACACAGGAAGGATGGCTAACACTGTTTATCACTTGAAGTGGTGATCACGGGTACTTTTTACTTTTACTTCACATTGTTCTGCATTTTCTGTACTTTTTTTTTTACATACTTCATTTGGTCCCCATTTCTCCCCACCTCCTTGGTAATATTGGGGATTAAACCCTGGGGTGCTCTACATCCCCAGAACTTTTCATTTTTATTTGGAGATAGGGTCTTATTGAGTTGCCCAAACTGCCCTCAAATTTGCAATCTTCCTGCCTCAGCCTCCTGAGTTGCTGGGATTACAGAACTGCACCTCAGAGCCTGCCTTGGCCCCATTTCTTATTCCATTCTCAAGACAATAAGAGATTTATGGAAAGTATCAACGATGAAGACATGGACAGTCTGGAGAGGTAAGTGGCAGTGCTGTGTGCTTGTTGCACACATGTATGGTGCTAGATCCCAGGGCCTTCAGGAGTCTGGTGGGGGACACAACTGCTTTTTTCCCCATGGGCTTTGTGGCCCCACTGCTCCTGGGCCCTGTGTGGATGTCAGCCCTTACTCTAGACTCTGTGATTGGATTGACCTATTTGTCTACATTACCAGAGCACAAGTCATTGGTGTGCAGGGCCTGGCTCTTAAAAAATCTGTATCCTGCAAGCTCACTGTGAGCACTTCCATAATATCTGAGCAGTAGAGAACCCAAGCTCCTGAATAAAAGAGGAGGATGGAGAGGGGAGGGGAGCAGAGAGAGAACAAGGAGCTAAGTTTGCCCCAGAGTCCAGACTACACAGAAGTCTAGCTAGAAACCAAAAGATGTCCCCTGTGGGTCACAGAATGGGAAAGGAGACAAGGGCTCAGCATAAAACAGAGTAAGCAATTGAGCACTCCTGGCCTGCGCTTGGGCTGTGGCTTGGCCACTTAACTCTGAGATCACAGGCAACTGATTTAACTTCCCTAAGCTTATTTGTGAAATTTAGAATATAGTAGTACTTACTTCCTGCGATTCTGGTGACTTTTAATTAAGATAACACCTGGAAAGTATTTAGCACAATACTTAGCAAATAATAAGCTTTCAATAAACGTCAGCTCTGAGAAACCTTATCTGACTGCAGTGCCCATGGTCTGGTAGTCAAGCAGAGCAGATGCCATGCATAGCTGTAAGGTGTTCCTACAAACAGGGATGATTTAATGAAACGGAGACTCAGTTAAGGGAGGCTAGGAGATAAACAATGTGTTCCATCTGGTTTCTGGACCAGTAGTTAGGAAAGGGATACAAGAAAGACAAAAACAAACAAACAAAACAAACAAAAAACCCTCAAAATACCAGGGTTAATAAAAATCATACTGCTCCCAAATGGACTGACAAAACGGGTCAGGGCTGAATATTGCAATTGTGGAGTAAGCCAATGACATGGGTCCAATTCTGGCTACCCCATGGAAAACCAATTAGTGTAACTTCAGGTCATAAAGCCATAGAGAAATCCTGAGGCTTCTAAACATTTACAAATGTGTTTTATTTTTTTCCTAAATTATATTAATTTAATTTTTAACAGTACCTGTCCAATAGACTAAATCCTCCCCTGTGAAATGATTAACCTGAAAACCCTCCACCTAGGCAGTTTATACTACTGGATATTTTTATGTGGTTCCAAGAGCAATGTTTTTTCATAGCAAGCCTCCGTGGCTCTGCAAACACACACACCCACACTCTGCTCTGTTTCTGGTATCTATACTCAACAGGGCAGGACATGGTACAAAGGGGGATGACTACATCTTGGAGAACTTGATTCTCCCTGGGTCCAATCTAATTCCTGGGTTTGATGCATAGTCTTTCTTATAAGCCACCAAACGGTAATTTAATGGTCTATAGCCACTAGGATTTGGGCCCTAGCTTCTTTATATTCAAACAGAAAAAGGCTTAAGCTCCATGTTACTTACTGGTAGAGATTTTTCACAGACTGCTCAGTGCTGGTCAAGCTGAAATATAAACCTTCTCGCTTCAGGTCATCAGCCTCGCCTCGGCAAAAGCCCACCCGGGCTGGAAGCTGGAGCTGGACGTTGTAGGACTCTTTGGGGCGGGTTCCGAAGAACTGAAGACCGTTGGCCGGATAAAGAAAGAGGGCGTAGGAATCGGACTCATCAGATGCCAAAACCACCTGGAAAGTGTTCAGCTAATAAAAAGAAAAGAAAAAGAGATTGGAGACATCCTTAAACGAACAGATGAAGGAAATGACAGAATTCGGGCAAGACATCAAGGTGGAAAGGCACTCACCTTTCTCAGGATTTCCCCAAATTGTCTTGAAATATAATCTTTAAAATTCCTTCTTCAAATTACAAATGTAATTTATAAGTACTATCATTCATGTATTATAAGTATCTTCTATCAATTTATATCAGTTGGCACAGAAAAAAAAAACCTTAAAAATTTTTTACGTTTTCCAATATCTCTCATCTAAACCCCTCTCAGAGCTAAGAGCAAGTAGCAAAGTTAACTTGTCCATTGCCACAGTCACTGCCCTAGTGCATAACCCCAGGCACCCAGCATCTCTCCTCTGGATCATTCATTCATGAATTCATCTATTTATTAAGTGCCCATGGAGGGCAGGCACTGTGTTAGGCCAGCTGACCAAAAGGCCTCCTTGCTGCTCTCAGGGCCTCACTCTCTTTTCTCTTCCACACCAGCACCAGAGTTACCCTCAAGTCACAGATGAAGAAAAGAGACGAGGGGCTAGCAGATGTGCCAAAAGTCTGTCAGCAAGTCCGTGGTGGCAGCCAGAACCCACCCATGCCCTGCACCACTAGGCCAGTCCTTAGCGCCCCATTCACGGGGATTTGTAATGACCCAACCTCCCCTTGGTTCTGCTGCACCATCATTGGACTACTAAGTCATCCCCCTTTGTACCATGTATTTGATGCTTCTATCCTTTGCTCATGTTTCTCTGCATCTACAACTCCTCCTAAGCTTCAGACACTGCCCCTCGGAAGTGTTCTGTGATTCTCTCTAGAATTACTTCTCACCCTCTGTGACACCTCTGTGGGTATTTCTAGATAGCATTCACTTCGTTTTGCTTGGTTGGCTGTTTATATGTTTCTAAACCCTCTTTGCTTATTCATTTCTACAGTAATTCAAATGGCCAAGTGTCTAGTAAACACTGGATATTATGCTCAGCACCAAATACACAAGGAGCAAAAAAACAGGAGACTCTGCCTAGGAGAGGGAAGCAGCAGTGTCTGGAACTGCAGGACAGTTAAGGGAGAGTGGTAGAGTGGTTGAGGCCACAGAGGAGGGTGTGTGCCCAAGACTCCAGGTGGGGGTGGGGAGCCATCACAGAGGCAGCCTGTGAATGTTAATAAATACCACTGGAGTCAAAGCAGACCAGAGAGAGAGAGAGACCAGGAGCCTAAATTAGCCACAAACTCAGTACCCAGCTGACTACAGAATCACTGTTTGATGTTCAGATTACTCTCATTTCAATAAGACAGTTTCACCTTTACCTTTATACAGCTATCTGCCCACCATCCTTCCAAAAGATCAGTTAATGGTGTTGGATTATCTTTTAAAAATGCTATACTTAGGGCTGCAAGACTACCTCTCTCACTAGATCACATACTCATTTTATAATCTAATAAGGAACTGTATAGGTATTTTTTAAAAACCACTTCCCTCATAAATAAGGTGATTCATAGAAACATTTACTAGCACAAATTATTACCTTCTCATTTGGCTAGGCACAGAGAAGAACTTAACTGAAAACAATAGAGAGGAAAGAATGTGTTGTGCTTTGGGTCTGTCCTGGGTCCTCTCCCATCTTGTTCCAGATCTTTTCTAATGCTAATTTTTCCCTTCAAAATTTAATTTCAAAGTAGTTTTGAGGTTTTGCAGATAGGACAAAGAAATGCAGGCATTAGCATGCTTTAAAAAAAAAAATCTATTGCAGGAGCCATGGCAGCATACTCCTGTAATCCCATCTGCTCTGAGGAGGCTGAAGTAAGAGGATGGCAAGTTCGAGGCCATCCTGGACAACTTACAAAGACCCTGTCTCAAAATAAAAATTTTAAAAGGGCAGGGGATGTAGCTCAGTGTAGAATGCTTTCCTAGCATGACAAGGTCCTGAGTTTAAACCCCAGCACCACACACACACACACACACACACACACACACACACACACACACACACAATACTATGTAAACTTTCTTGTAGTTCTCTAACTGAAAAAACAATCCTCTTGCTGATCTCCCCCATTCCCAACCTTCTTTCTCTGCATCTACAAACCCTCCTGACCTTATTCAATAGACAGGGGATCCTATATATTTGTTATTGTTGCAGCTGTTGATTGTTTCATCAGTAAAACTTGACTGTTCCTAAAACAAAAGGCAAGGAATGTTTTCTAAAATCTTTCACAGATCAGAAGCCTCTACTTCTGCCAAATGTAAACCAAGGCATTCTGCCCCCTTGTCTATGCATAATATATACTTCATCATCAATTAATGTGGATTCTATCACTTCAGAGTTTTATTTCGGTCAGAATAAAAACTTGGAAAAGAGAAGTCATTGGGGAAAGAGAAAGAACCCCATTTCAGAAAGCTACACTTTAAAAGCTCCTGCTGTGGATTGCCCATAATCAAGGTCCAAGAGAGGGGAGAATCCGGTTCTAAGTTTAGAGAAATTCTGAAAGATAAGGCGGTGTAAGATTGTGAGGAGTTGCAGGGACTGGGAGGAGGGATATGGAAAAATAAACAAAGCTGAGAGGGGGGTCTGGCTTTTCCTCCGTGGGGTCTGGGTAGTTAGCATTTCATTCATTCTCTCAGTCACCCACTCAACAGCCCCGTTCTGATTAAGATGTGTTCAACATCTTTCCTATGCCTTCTTTGAGACAAGCACTCTTTACAGGTGGCAAATGTTTAATTTCTTTGTCTCCTCTGAAACAGGCAAATATCAAAGGAAGACAACAACTTCCTTTTAATAGAATTTATGAGACCAAAGTACACTCCAAAAGAGTTTGGCTGTTTAAAAACCACCCACTCACCAAATACTGACTTGTAAAGTTCTCCATCAGTTCTACAAAATTCTAAGGACACTCCAGAAGAGTTTGGCTGTTTAAAAACAACTCGCGCACCAAAGGATGACTTGCAAAGTTCTCCGACACTTCTACAAAATTCTACATCTGATTGCTAAAGAGCCCTCTTGACGCTCCTGAAGGGCTCCACTCCTTGACTGGCTTCCAAGCCAGAAAGGTCCTTGAATTCCCAGATACAAGCCTTTGCAAGAGCCCCACATGTTTGGACTCTGAAGGCAAACTCTCAGATAGGCTGCCAAACCCTACACAAGGGTCACTGGTTCTCAACTTCCCCAGGATCCCAGAGAGGAGAGAGGGGCCTCTACAGGGAAAGGAGCAGTACACAGGTTCAGGCTGGTGGCTGCGGAGCTTCAAGGTTTCCACCATCCTGATATCAGAGAGAGAAAGGCCAGAACTCTGAGCAGAAACCAGAGACGAGTCTGCCTGTCCCCTTCCAGGTGCATGACATCACCACTCCATATTGATGTGACACTAGGCAGACACGGGCTGATGGATACAAAACATGCCCCCTCTAATGCTTGCAATTCATTTAATTAATCACAGACATCTGTCAAAAAGTCACAATCGTGCCATCCCGTCCCTCTCCCCAAGGTGTTTGCCTATAGAGTTTTGCCAAAATAAAAATGAAAGTGGAGTAGGATGACTCCTTCAGGGGTCACAGAGTTCTTCCTGTCTTCCTAGGGACACATGCTCTCTAGAGTTGTAGGATCACTGACTTGTGGCCTCCTGAGTTCAATGGGAACACCAACCTCTATTCCTTAGCGTAATTCTTCATTTCCTCATCTGTAGAACACCGTCACAGGTGTGATTTTTCCCTGTTCGTTTTTCTGCACTAAATCCTACAAAACTTGCCCAAAATTCAAAGATAAGTGCTCAATGTGGTCACATCCCTAATATTGCATCTTTCCTGACACTTGGGTTTGAGCAAACCTTCGGTATTTTTTTAAACCAGTTTCCACACGTGTCTCAATTTTGTCTTTATACCTATATCTTAGACTCAGGTTAAATTTGCCCTGATAATCTGTAGTCAAAAAGCTACAGCCAAGTCCAATTTTCTTGGCCAGTGATTATCATCCTTTGCATCAAGTCAACATGCCCCATCTCCACACGGAGGCCTTCACTGGGCAACCTCCTGCTCACTCTTACGTCACTGTCCCACTACTCCCTCATCCATTTCTCCAGCCTCAGCCCTCTCAGTCTTCTCTCAGGACATGCCCCAACTCAGACCAACCCCTCCTGCTACCTCATTCTCAATATTCATCCTCTCAAGTACCTTTAACACAACTGAAAATCTAGGTCAACAAAAACATCCCACACTACACACATCTGTATAACCTAGTTCTCTATAAGCCCTTGAAAGTGACCACCCCACAATGCTCCTCCCCCTGCAAACAAACAAACAAAAACATACACATAGCTAAAGTAAACACTACTCTTGTGTCTCCCACAGTTCTTTGAAAGTCAATACCATGACTTCTTTGTGAATTACCTACATGAAGGTTTAAAACAATCTCAGATTAATTGAATTGATAAACACTATTTGTTCACATTTTTTTTTTCTGATGTAATTACACCTTGACATTCCTGCAACATCAGGTACAGCTTCCTGTCATACCGAATGGGAATATCAATGGAGAGAAAGAGCACCAACTTGACTGTTTTAAGTGGTAAAGATGCCATTCCTCTGATATATTCAAGTTTCCAGAAACTCTGCAATATTATCTTAGTATGCCAAAATTCAAGAAATCCACATAAGATTCACACAATCCTTCAAGCAAAGTAGTTTAATGGTTGCCAAAATCTATCTCCAGAAAACTATTAAAGCAAGAATTCAAGTCCCAGGGCTTTTTTAAGTATTCAGAAGACTCTTCAACGTGGGTAATTGAAAAAACATACTCTGTCCTAACAGAATCCTCATCTTTCTAAAGGAAACAAATTCTGAAGCCAATTTAGTATATGAAAATGTCTAAAAAATGATTTTAACTAGAAATGTTAAAGAGCAATAGAATCTACAAACCTTTCCCTAAACTAACTTCCCTCCATAAAAGGAACAAACAAACAAAAAAGAACAAGAATAGTCATTATTCAGAAAACCCTCTAGTTAAAGAATGCTTACACAAAGGACCTGTATCACAACATCTTTACGAGAGAAAGGAACAAAAGAAGTAGAATCTGGTCTTATCAAGTCAACATAGGGAAACATAGTTTGGCTGATACTAGGTCAAGGGACTACAATAGCTTTACTTAAAAATGTCACCTCGGTTCATTCTCACAACAGTCCTGTACAGTAGGAGGCATTGCTACCCCATTTTACAGGTTAGGAAATTAAGTTTGAATCTGGGTCACTAATTCCAAAGTCACTGACTGGCTAACCTTCCAAAACCATTCTTTTTTTCCCAAATGTTTTTATGTTGTCATTGACTTCACAACCACCCTGGAAATTTGATAAAAGAAGTAGCACAGATGAAATTGAGAAAGGTAATTAACTAAGTCATCTCATCTGTATGGTAACTTTTATTTCAAAGAAGCCCCAGTATAATTGGGATCCAAAAGCTGTAGCAGGATTTCATAAACCCAGTTGTCATGCAATTGCTCTTCTCTCTAATTTACTTAGACTCAACTTTGTCTTTCTTTTCTCTACTGAAAAAATAAGACACACATATAACTAGATTCTCTTCTGAGCACTGCAATTCAAATTTGGAACTGATACTGGCATCAAAGTGTCCTCTGCAATCATCCTGGATGATCACTTTATCTTCTATTTGCCATTATCTGTGAAATGCAAACAGTAATTCCTGTACTTATCCTGTAGGATTGTGATGGGAAGATAGTATGATAAATTATTTTTGGAAGAATTTAACAAAATAGCTTGAATCAATAACATGTTTAATAATTGTCTAAGCAGTCAGTCTCCTTTTTGCCCTAACCTTCTCAATACCATCAAAATTATCTCTCTTTAAAAACAACAAAGCAAAAACATCTCAAACCGCCCCTCCCCTGTTAAAATCCTTCAAAGGCAGCCCACTGCCCAGAAAAAAAAAAAATCCAAACTCCTCCCAAAGGAATATGTGGCCTTTCTAAAAGCCTTGTATCTCATCATCCTTCTTCTTCAGTAACAAGGCACAACCTGCAGTGCCCTCAGCATGTTATAATTTAAGGCACATGGGTGACACATGCTATCCCTTCTATAGTGAATGATCTACTCTAATAACTCAGATGCAAAGATCCCTTTTCACTAAAACCCCACACAGATGGATTTCCCCTTATACAGGAAGGGCTAGGGGTAGGCTCTTTAAGTCAAGACACCATACCTATCATAGTCAAAAAAAATCCATGAGGTCCTTCTAACTATGAGGTCCTTCGTGGCAAGAGTATGTCCTTTCACAGTATCTACCCTAATAATGATCCAATAGTAAGTGTACAGAAATGGTTTATTGGATAAATAAATCTCAACTATGTTTAAATATAAGTGATTTAAACACACAGGTAAAAATATCACACTAAAGATACAAGTTTTTTTAAAGATTATAAGAATATATAATAAAGTGTAAGCATTATATGGCCACTAATTATTAGAAAAATTATAAATAATGCTTTCTTATTTTCTGTTTTTCAAATTTCTATTATTGGCATGTGATAACAATTTTGAATCAATTTTCTAACTTATAAACAAAAATGAATGAATGAAACGTAATGGTAGAGCCTAGCCATATTTTTCTTTATGTCCTCTCCAACCCTCTACCCAGCCCAGTGGTGTGCATAAAGAAGGTGCACAATGTTTGTTTCAACTGAAGATATTCTGTTGAGATAACTGAGATGTCACAACCATGCATTTAAAAAGTTGTTCAATAAATAAAACTAATTTTACTTGACCAAAAACTGAATGGCAAAAAGAAAACCCCAAACATAAATTTTTTTCACTTTAAGAGAATTTTTGCTTAGTATAAGTTATAGAAAATAGACTTTACTCTAATCACAGAGCAAGAACAGCCACCATCTTGAGCTACCTTCTTAATTTCTTAGGGAGGATATATGCTATCTTTCTATAGTTAAGAAACACTTTAATGAGTTAAAATAAGTAATACTTTTGCCCTTGAAGCACCACATTTTATATTCAGGTCTAATTGCATAAAAGGAAATCCCTACCTACTCCCAAGAATGAGGGAATTTGCCAGTTACCAAACTGCCCTGGCTCTACCCATTGTCCATTTGGAGTACTTCAAATCTTGCTCCTGGGATCAAAAACCGTAGCCTGGATTGCTTTGCTCTCTCCAAGGAAAGACTATAAAACACATTGTGGACAGTCTCCTATAAACTAAGGAATATACGTAAACTGGTATCTGGAGGGCAATGTAGCAAAAGCTTTCAAGTATCTTAGAAAATGCAATTGCCTACCAATTGTGATTTCTGGGATGTCAGCTAAGAAGATGTGCAAAGATGTAGCTTTTTGAAAAGTGCCTCACAAGTAATACTTATAATGATGGAAATAACCTTAATGACCACTGGGAATACTGGTTAAATAAACTATGGTAAACATATTGAGTGGAATATTACACAGTCATCATGCTTAATGTTATAGAAATATAGTTATTAACATCAAAACATATTTGGAATACACTATTTGGTGAAAAAACAAGTTATGTAGAAGTACATACAGTGTGAATCCACTATTGTTAACAAATAGCAATTATGTATGTGTAAAGAAAAAAACTCTGGAAAATGTCCATACAAAAATGTTTAATAGTAGTAGGAAAATGAGTGGTTTTTTAAATTTCCTGACTTTCTGATTTTTCCTTTAGTGAACACATAATCAGAAATACTTAGAGGTGATCCTAAAAATAAACAAATAAGCAGTAAACTGCCTGTTCCCAGGACCTCTGGCATCTGCACTAAGCAGTTTTCCTTGCTAACATAACCAGATCTGAATGAGCCTCAGAAGACATCAAAGGACACCTCTGAAGCCACTCTTCCAAACCACTTCAGTTATGGGGCCACCAAAGGAACCATCAAGTTTGGTACACGGGCAAACTCAGAAGAAACTAGGAGCCAGTCCCTGGGTTCCCGTTAAAATTCAAGTCCATCCCTGGATTCACTCAGCCGGGGAGCATCGCCCATCACTTACCTCCTCTGAGGGCGGAACCCCACGCTTGACCTCCTCATAAGCTCCCACCTGCTCCCACGTGGCCACGAAGGCGTGGGTGGGAGTGAAGCTGGCAGCGGAGCTTGGGAACCCTGTGCGCACGTAACGGGTTACCAGGCCCAGCACTGCCGGGGAGGTGTCCTGGCGGTACAGGACCCGGCCCCTTCCGTGACTCGTGTCGATATCAGCCAGGAAGGGGGCGATGGCGGGGAAGTCTGTGGGGAAATCATCGTCCACATATTGGGTCTCCCTGGGGAAGTCCTGGGTGGAGATGATGCCGTTTGTGCCCACCTGGGTGGTGAGAAGGGAAAAAAAAGAGGAGAGAGACTGACGATCAAGCAAAGGGGAGGCCGCCCATCTCCAGTCGTGCGCGCTCACCCAATTCTGCAGGGAGGGAAGGGTCCTGCTGAGGGAAAGAAGCCTCTCCTTCCTAACAGGAGGGAGTCCGGCTTCAGGGCTACCAGGACAACTGCAGCCGCGATCCCATCCCTAACCCCACTCCACGACGCTTGCAATAGGTCTAGGAGCCCCGGGGCTCGTCCATCTTCTCACTCCCCAAACAACCCTATAGCTCCATGTCCCTGAGGAGAAAGACTTGAGGTCGAGGAGGGAACACCCCAGCTCTGCAGAAGTACACAGCCTCCTCACTGTCCTACTGCAAACATCTCTGATGGCCTGGGCAACCCCACCTTCTTTTCTGCCCGGTACGCTACGTGGCTGCGAACAATTCTCACTCTTCCTCTCCGGGTAATTTTTTTTTTTTTTACCACTGCAGGGGTCAGGCAGCGGCATCGCTCCGAAGCCGCGTCCCCTGAGAGAGAGCCGAGAGTGTGGACTATTTCCTTCCTTCCCAAGGATCACGGTGAGATGGCCACAACATTAACTCCTGCGATGAACCTAGAGAAATGTGCCCGAGTCGCGCACCAGGAGCGGGCTGAACTTACATAGAGGTTGTTGAACTGGACATCGTAAAAGCGCAGGGGAATCTCCAGTTTCACCGCGGCTGAGCTTTCGTCGTCGCCTTCCTGCAGGAGCTGGTCTCCCCACGATTCCCCATAGGGGAAGAGCTCTCCAGGGTTCAGCGCCGCGGCCCGCGAAAGCAGCAGCACCAGAAGCAGCAGCAGAGGCGATGGCGATGGCAGCGAAGGCCGCCTGGCCGCCTGGTCCCCCGGCATGCTCCCTCCGCCAGTGGGCTGTCCGGTGGTACAGAGCGTCCGGCCTGCCTGCGGGTCCACCAGCAGCAGCCTCGAACCTGGATCCCCACAGACGCCCCGGAGGGGAGGGACTGCAGTCCCGCCCAGCGCATCGATTGGCTGAGGCTGTCAGCCTAGGACCAATCACCCGCTCTGAGAAAGTTCGGCAGCGGCCACTACATCTGGTTCTCATTAAATTTTCTAAGGCAGCGGTCTCGGGAGCGGCGGGGCTGGCGAGGTAAAAACCCTGGCCAGGGCTGTTCGGGCTGCTCGTTTTTCCTCCTCCTCCGCTCCCCGAGAGCTCCTGGGGTCACCCCCGCCCTCCGGTCGGGGCTGCCCCTCGGCCCCGGCCTACCCCGCCCCTGGGACCAAATGGCCTAAGAGGACCCAAGACAGCAAACGCTACAGGAGATGATCTAAGCGCGAAGGAGGGGACCCCCGGCGGCGTGCGCAGCTGCTGGCTGGCGCGACGTTCCCGCGCCGGACTGGCAGAGCAAGGGTGGGTGGTGGGGCTACGCTAGGAGGTCTGCGTCCTGCCCAGGGTTCCCTGGCAACCCCTTGCCCTTAAGGCCAGGCCCTCCGAAAGAGGCAAAGTGGCAATGTCGCTTCCTCCTCCTCCACTTCGTCCCACCCAGAGATGCCCTGCGGAGACGTGCGCCTTGGTACAAGCTCAGGGAACTGACTCCCAAGTTCGGTTCCGCCCTCCTCCGCGGGGCGGACAGCTGGGGAGAACTCCCCCACCCTCCGAAATGCCCGCGTGACCAGTTGGCACTGTTTACCTTCGCCGGGCAATGACCGCACCAGGGAAGACCCTGGATTCAAGTGTGTGATGTGCTTCGTTTGGGACGAGGGATGAGGCATCCCTTTGGGGCACCGGACCGGAAGGAGTGAGGCGTTGGGGTCCGAAGACTTGGTCTTCAGCCTGCGGTTTGCGACCCTCCGAGCCGCCGCGCGGGCGGCCAGGGAATCGGTAACCCGAGCTGATCTGCAGGACTGGAAACCACATAACCTGGAAAGCAGCTGCGCGGGTGTGAGAGAACCCCAAGCACCATAAACATCACCTTTGCGAAGCCTCAGGAGCTGGAAGAGATTTTATTACCATTTTTATTATCCAGAACTTGAAAATTTCCAGATAGTCTGTTTTCTCTCTCAGATCCCCCATGGGATTCTTAGAAACAAAGGTATTTTAATAGAAAGAAGCAAACGCTGGGAAATGCCTTAAGGGACTCTCCAAAGACAGATTTCTCTTTGTAGTTTATTCCAGCTATGCGAACTCTTCTGGACCCACAGGGTCAAACACTAAAAACCTTGAAGACACCAGACGGTGAGATTCACAGAATCAAAACAAAGTAGAAAACTGACCCAAAGCCGTTTGCTTCCTCAAAGTTATATATTTGCTCGGGACACAAACGCATTTATACTTGTACATATATTTTCTCATTTTTCCAGGTCAGGAATTTACATTCTATTGAAGACAAAACATGAGATGACTTGTGCAATGTCATCCGAAGTTACAAATTCCTCCCCTGTCGCCCTGAAGTTTTTCCTAATCCTCAGTTCGGCATAATAACAATAACAATACCTAGTACTGATTGGAGGCACTGAACTAATGAGGCAAGTGGGACTCCAAGATGAACTCCAAGATAGTCTCCCCAAAATCCCAATTTCCTGGTGTTTGCGCCCTTGTATAAGCCCCGCCCTTGTAGTATGTGCCAACCTTGTGACTTCTGACCAATAGAATGTAGCAACAGTGATGAGAAGTCACTTCAAGGATTATGCCACATAAGACTGTTCTGTATGGTTAGCAGAGTCTGTCACTGACTTTTGAGAAAGCCAACTGTTATGCCTGGGGCTAGGCATAGCCAGGAACCTAGGGCAACCTCTGGCCACCAGCCAGCAAGGAACTAAAAATTCTGCCAATAACCATGTAAGTGGGTGGAAGCAGGTTCTTCCCCAGTACAGTCTTGAGATGACACTTCAGCCTTGCCTGACTCTGATTGCAGCATGTGAGAGACTCTGAAGGAGAGGATCCAACTAAACTGAGTCCAGATTCCCAACACACAGAAACTGTGAGAATTATATGTTTTTTTAAGCCATTACATTTGGGGACAATTGTTATACAGCAGTAGATAACTGAAACATTTAAACACTGTTTTAAGAAAACCTCTAATAGGTTAAACAAAATCAGTTATTGTTACAGAGCTGGTATATTCGAGAAGTGAGATTTGAACCCATTTCTTTCTGATCTTTAGTTTCTCCCCTTAGGCACTAAATTACATTGCCACAAGGCCCTTTGCAAAGTAGCTGTAGTCAACCTCTGTAAATTTGTCTTTTGCCATGGCCACGCTTCAGCTGAGATTTTAGCTCTGAAATACAACACACAGTTCCATGATGGAGAATATCCTCATGTACTAGTTCCTTTACCTGAAGTCATATTTCCCAGTCAGCCTTAAACCAACACCCACTCATCCTTCAAGACTTGAATCAAAACTCGATTCATTCAGGAAGCTATCCTGGAATGTAGGAGATGTGCGCCTTTGATAGAAAGTCTGATATAAAAAAGCCTCTTCTTGCTCCCATTGTGCCCAGTGCCTGGCATGTTCATGTCTCTTGTCACACATATCTCCTATAACCCTGATCCCCTCTGCTCCCCCTTAACACCACCACTGCACCCCAAAGGCAGGGATTTTGTCTTATTCGATGCCTGCCACAATGTTTGCCTGGTTCATGCCTGGCTTATCAGAAGTTTAAGAAATTTATCAAATAAGTGAAGGCAAGCAGGCCAGCCTGGGACTAGGACCTGAATTTGCTGGCTCAAAACACAGCATTCTTTTCCTTCTACCACCTTTCCTGCTAATCTGACCTGACTCTCATAATCCTCTTTACCAGGCTGCCTAGCAACTCACCTACCACTGCTTTTCAGTTTTTGCCTTTCTTTCATTCATTCACCCATTCAACAACTATTTCCTGCAAGTTTGCCTTAACGAGCACAATTCTGCAAGAAATAAGGGGTGCAAGACCTGGCCCTTGACCTTAAAGAGCCCATGATTTGGTTGGAAAAAGAGCATAAACATGAAAAAAGAAATAAGGCTGCAGCATGCATTTAATAGCACAACAGGCCACAAAAAAACACTTGAACCGAAAGGGTGTCACTAGTTCTGAATCTGATGCTGAGTACTAAGAAGTGGATCCAATAGAGAAGAGGCTGAAATGAGCAGTCTTGTTTCCCTGTCTGCATAAAGTGGTTGAATTTTTGAAATATGAGGCTTTAGGCAGCTGTGCTTAAGCAGACATTCCTTTGAGCTTTTATTCTAATATTATTTTTAAACGACTCAGTGGCACCAATAGAGTAGTTTCTCCTTTAAAATGTCACTTTGTGTCTTGGGGAAAAGAAAAAAATCTGTTATAGCTATTTCACTGGTCAAAGTAAATACTGAAGAAATACTTCTCTTGTGTCCACAGCTCCCTTTGCAAGAGTAGAATTTCCATGACCTGCCAGCCTTGCTGAAGAGGCAGAGGCTCCTTTCAAACTGGAGGTTATAGAGGACTTCTCTAGAAGTTTTTAGCTCTCTTGGATTGGGTCCTCCCAGTAGACCAAGCATTGCTTGGGAAGCATGACTATTTCAATGTAGGACTTTCTATCCCAAGCCAGGATGGTACCAGATGCCTTGCCAATAGACCTCAAAAGAGTCTTCACAGTTATAAATATACTTACAACTATAAATATATTTTGTGGTTACATTTCTTTGCAAATACCAAAGCTTCAAGAATGATGATACTTCCTGTTATTTTAATCAAGAGAATGAAACTCCACAGTGTGGCAAATAGATGTAGGTATTCAAGAGCAAGTTCTATGTATAGCATTGACCAGTGTGTGTATGTGTTTGTATTGGAGGTGGGCTTAGTGGAAAATGTCCCAGTTCTCATTGCACACAGGGATTCCTCGCATAACTTTACTATCCATTAAATTCCAGGGTGGGTGTGCTTGCATGTGGAAAAAATAGAGTCGAGAAAATTAGTGTCTTTTCAGATTCAGGCTTAATTGAAATTATGTTCAGCCTACGAAAAACCGTGGAGTAAGAAAGTATTTGAATTAAAATGTACAATATGAAAAGACTCTGAACCTTCTACTCTTTTGATATGAATCACTGACTATGTAAATTTGCCATGGATTTCTAAGTACAAAGAAGGTTAGAGTGGCAGACACTTTGGGATTTTTTTTTTCCAACATAGTCATCCTCTTTTATTTCCTGGTTTCAGAAATTCCATTTTGTTTTGGTGAATAAGCCCAAAAATGGTGGGCTCCTCCCTCAGTGTTGGCAGATGAACTAATATTGGTCAAAGCCAATCATAATTACAGTACATCCCGTCTCCTTATCTGCAGGATATGTACCACAGATGCCTGAAGTTATGGGTGGTATGGAAGTCTGTATATATGCTACCATTTTTCCTGTACATACATTCCTATGATAAAGTTCCATACATAAAGTAGACATAAGTAAGATACTAACAACAATTATAAAATAGAATATTTATGACAATATGCCTTGATAAAAGTTACTTAAAACCTATGAATTGTTGATTTCTGGAATTTTCCACTTAATATTTTCAGACTGTGGTTGGCCATGGGTGACTGAAACCATGGCTAAGGGGCTCCTGTACACCTTTCCCCTTCTCAGTGATACAATGTCCTGTACCTTCAACCTTTCCTTTTTTTCTGGCCCTTCCCCTCTGCTTTTACATACATTCCAGTCTTACCCATAAAAACAAGAATAAATTTCCCTGGTTTGGATTCGAAGTGTCCTGTAAAAGTGCCTAGGTTAATGCAGGAGGTGAAACGATTAGAGGATGACTGTCATACCTAATCAATAATGTGACCCATATAATAGATTAATAATCTGAATGGATTAACTAGAAGGCAGGTGAGGTGTGGCTGAAGGAAGTGGGGGTCTGGGGGCCTGCCCTTGGGGATCATATCTTGTCTCCCTGGTTTCTAGTTATCTCTCTTTTCTTCTTGGCTGTTGGGAGCTAAACAGTTTTCTTCTGCCATGCACTTATGCCTTACTTTGGGGACCAAAGGAATGGAGTCAATCCACCATGGACTGGAATTCTGAAACCATTCGCCAAAATAAACTTACAACTCTTAAATTGTTCTTGTCAGGTATTGTGGTCATGGTGACGAAAAGCTGACTAACACAACTTACTTTCTTATTGCCCCAGTTTTGTTTCTTTTACTTTCAAGAACCTCTGTTGAAAAGGAACTATACTTACTGTGTGCCCTCCTTCACTCTAATGCACAAAGAACCTTTCTACATCCATCAACAGAGGGCTCAGGCAGAGTAGTGAAATCAGTGAAAGACCAGCAGGGAAGTCGTAAGACCAATCTCCTAGGCTCTTTTTGGTCCTTACCTTGTAGGACCTTTTTGGTATTTGCGACGCTACTGATGACTCATTTCTAATTCTCTAGTTCCTTGACCTCTCTATTTCTCTGTGATATCTCCTGTGAGTTTCTCATCTTCTGCCTCTATTGTCTAAAACGTGGCATTGCCATAAGCCTGCTACTCTTCTTCCTCCATGCTGTCTTTGGGTGTCTTGATTCTTCTAATGGCCATGTTTCCCACCTACAATACATCATTCCCCCTAAGCCTAACCCTATTCCTTGCTGAGCATCCCATGGGATTACACCTAACCCCACATCCAGGAGAGCTAGATCCCTGCTCAGAATTTCTGAGTTTTCAGTTTCTGCTCCTGGCAATAATAGCCATTCCTCCTTTGTTACCACTATCTTCTCAGGTCCTCATCTTCTCTCACTTGCTAGCTTTTGTGGAAGAAATGATAGGTTAGCTTGCCCATTGCTTATTTCTAACCCCCTTCTCTTCTCTCACATCTATTATAGAAGTGAGATTATTGTTTTCTTAGCTTCTCTTGCAGCCATAGGTGACTATCTGGTATAATCCTGACTTAACCACTAGAAATCTGCTGAAAGTCTGTCAGTTTCTGGAAGGGCTTTACACTGAGGATAAAGGGAATAGTCAAACCTTTCCCCATTCTTGCTGCCTTAAACATGGATCTAACGTTTGGAGCTCTGACAGCCGTCCCCTGACTATGAAAAGACAACTTTGAGGACAAAATCATAGCAAAGCAAAAAACAGAAAGGAAGTGAATATCTGAACCAGTCAGTGACTTCCTATCACCAAATCCCTTTTCATATGAGAAAACAAACCCCTATTTGCTTAAGTCACTGTTATACTGTGTGTGCCTTATACCTGGGCATCCCCTGCCTAGGCTGCTCACCTAAAATACTGAAACTTTTCAGTTACATCTGTCACTTCAAGTAGTTAAAGGGCCTCAAGAGTAGTTTTCATGTAATAGTACACCTTTGTCTTCCTTTCTTCTTATGCCCTCTTATCTACGCATTATCACAATTTCAGATAGTTTCTTAACATGAACATAGGGAAAAAAGGCCTTAGATATGTATTCCTTTATAGTCCAACATGGCCAACAGAATGTGAATCAGCCTTTGGGGACAGGACCATATCTTCTTCCTTCTCTACTTCATGGGTTTCCTAGCACAGTACCTGTTACAGAGGGCTGCTCAGTAAGCCCTTGTTGATTCAAATTGGAAAAGAATGCGGTAAAGACATCATTTTTTTAAACTCCTACACTTTTTCCTGGATAATCCATTTCCTCATTCTTTGCATATTTGTTGCATTCTGTATCATTGCTGGAAAAATAGGATTAAAAGTTTGGCTTTTATGTTAGTAGAAGAGAAACTTCCACTCTAAATTGTATTTGAAGATGTAAATGCTAATGGCTTTATTCCCCTTCAGAAAGAATAGATCAAAAAGGACAATATCACTCTCTTCCCTGTTGTAGTTCCTACTAAAAGAACAGGCTGAACTACACAGGTTGGCACTTAATGATGTAACATCATTATCCAGCTTCACAAAGACTCCTCTACTCACCCAGACCATAAGTTTCTCAAAGTTTCCAACTTTTGCTTCCTTTAAGACTTCTACAGCTACCTAACACAATGTTGAGTAAATAAAGGCTGGTCAACTTCTAATGAGTTGGGGATTTTTGAATGCCCAAGAGTGACATCAGGATGTGCTGTCTCCACCGGGCAGTAAACGTGGTCCTGTTTCCAGAGGCTGTTGTCCTTGGCTCCATCTGTACTTCTTTCCTAGACAAGCTGCACATCTTCCCAATTTGAGTCACCTCATTTTTATTGCATCTAACCTACCGGGCACTGTTACTTCCCCTAGAAGTTGGTGCATGAGTCAGAACAATGCTAATGAAGCCAATAATAATAATAGCAATCCTTAATTGAACCTTTAGAATGTATGGGGCTCTGGCTAAGGACCATCTATTCATTATTATTTTATTTATGCAATGAACATGCTCCGTTTTTAGATAAAGAAACTGAGTGAAGAGGGATTAAGTAACTTGACCAAGAACTCAGCCAGCAGGGTTAAAGCCACAGTTCAAACCCAGTAATCTGACTCTAGGATCCAAGCTTTTAACCACCGGCTCTGGTGGACCTGTCACCTTGCTCAGTAACATGGTCATAAACTCTATCTCTAATTCTGCCAAAACTGATGAAAGACTTTGTTCTTGTGTTCCCTATCATTTGTAAAGTTGGCACTTTATTATCTCTGTTGAGCACCATCATACAAATGTTTAGAACATTATAAACATCTGCCCGGGCACAGTGGCACATGCCTGCAATCCCAGCAGCTCAGGAGGCTGAGGCAGGAGCATCATGAGTTCAAAGCCAGCCTCAGCAACTTAGCAAGGCCCTAAGCAACTTAGTGAAATTCTGTCTTAAAATAAAAAAAAAAAATTAAAAGTGGGTTGAGGACTGGGGTTGTAACTCAGTGGTAGGTAAAGTGCATGCCTTACACGTGTGAGGCATTGGGTTCTATCTTCAACACCACATTTAAAAAATAAATAAATAAATGTATTGTATGCATCTATAACACACACACATATAATACATAGATATATTAAAAATTCTTTAACAAAAGAGGGGGCTGGGGATGTTGCTCAGTGGTTAAATGCTCCTGGATTCAATTCCCAGAACAAAAAAAAAAAAAAAGAAAGAAAATTATAAATATCTGAACTTTATAGAGAAAACATAATACAATGCCCTTTAAAAGTTTGCAATCTAGATTTCATGATAATATCTATTGTTTATTAAGAATTTATGTAACAGATACTGTAATATATTTGCAATCTTGACTATAACCTACCAGATAAGAAAAATGAGATTCTGAGAATTTAAGTGACTTAATGAGGTTACAACAGCTAGTAACTGAACAAGGATCTGAATTGAACAAGGATCTGAATGGTCCTGAGGAGCCACATCACACATAAAAAAAGATATGCTTCATTACTCTGGTGGCACAAACCTGGTCAATAAGCAAGCCATCCAGAGTGACTGCAAAGTCTGAAATGAATCAGAATTTCTCTGAGCGTGAACATTAGATATTCCAACAAGAATAATAACAACTAAATAAAACAATGTGGGGGGCTCCAAAAACTCCCCAGTCTTTGCTTCCATTGATATAGACAGATCCCTAAGCATTGGAAGTCCATGTCAGACAAAATTCTTGCTTCTTCCTACTGAAATATTGTTGCCAAGATAAACATGGACAGGAATAAGTTCTCATATTCTAAATGATGGGAAGTGGGAATGTATAAAGGCTGCTTTTCTTTTTCTCTTTTTACTACGGGCATGCAACCTGAGAAAGATACTCCACAAGTTGCATAGGGTGCACTTCCTACCTACCAAGTGAAGTGCCATTGTGTGGGTGGCATGGCTTTACTACCAAGAAGTTGGGGCAGACCTCAGAAACAATGTTTTTCAGTAGCTGCATATCAGAATCACCAAATCTCTGGGTTCAGGCTCAGACATCCATATATTTTGATGTTTTCTAGGTGATTTCATGTGTAGCCAAAGTTGAGAACCACTGTTTTGTAAGTGGATTTTTCTTTGATCAAAGTTTTGATTGATTGAACCTACTTTCAATTCTTTTTTTAGGTAAAATGGTCTCTTATAGCTGATGGTGCAAAGCAGTATTCTTTAAGAGTCTGAGCAGTATCAGTATTCTTTGTAGGGGAACATTTGTTCTTACCATCTCTGCAGCTCATTTCTGTGGGGAAGTAGAATGATACCTGGTTTAGTCTAACTTCCAAGGAAGTAGAAGAAAGAAACAAGTCTCCTAACTTTTCTCAGTATTTCAATTGTGCTAGTATACATTTTGGCCTGTGCAGCTTCCTTTGATGAACCACACACGGAATACTGCCACTTCAGGCACCAGTCAAAGAATTTGGTCAAGAACTAACCCAAATCCATCCCTCAGCCACAGTTTTCCTGGATACACCTGATCTTGAGACACATTCTAAGGGACATGTCATTTCTCTATATCCCATCCCTGTATTAAACTAGATCATCAGATTGGATTATCCCTTCCAAAAAAATGGTTCATCTGAGATAAAATTTAATTTTATGCTTTACAGTAGGTCTTCATGAGAAAAACTAACTTGTTGTGCATTTCAGTTTCTTTTTCTACAGCTATCCTCAAGACATCTACTATTTTAATGAATTTTCTTATGTAGAATTTACAAGAAAGATGCATCCTAAAATTTAGGATCAGGATTAAGTGGGTGTCCAATCTCACAGGGTGCCTCTTTCATTAGACTTTGAGAAACTGTATATTTCCACACAGATCACTTGGTATGAGCCACAAAATCCAAGAGTTTAATCCAGAGTTCATTTCATTCTAGAAAAGTACTTTAACCAACTATTGGTTCTTCAAATCATTGTGCTGAGCTCTGAACATGCCACCTTCACACCTACTCAGTCCTCTTCATACTTTCTATTGCTGTCCATCACATCCCCAGACACCAAGATGGACATGGCTGTTTGATTTCCCTCCTTCCCTCTCACTATCCAGTTACAAGTACCACAGGTCACAGATTCGTGAACATCAATATTTCACCTATTTTATTCAGTGAGATATTTTCAGCCCCTAACGCAACATATAAATGTTCTATCAATATACTGAATGAATGAAGTTCATGGCTTACTCTCTACAAATCTCTTGCCTGCTTGCCATTCTCACTGCCATTAAACAGGTACCATCCTCACCACCTTTCCTGTCATAATATAGAACTCACTGTCCACTTCATTCCAATCCAGCCCCGCTTCTGTCCATATGTCCAGTCTGTCAGAGTTCAACTGCTATTAATTAAGCATTCTAGAATTCCTCGGGATGCCTCTTCCTTGCTCAATGGCACCCCTGACCTTGCATCAAGATGAGTGTTTGATATTATCCTTGTGTCTGTTTTCAATAATAATTACACAGCATGAAAAAAGGAGAAGTGGGATCAGAGGCTAGACTGTGGCAGCTACAAGGGAAGAATGAAGGACAGGGTCACCATGAGGACAAATGACCTATGCACCTTTCAGATTGTGGGAATGAAAGGAGGCTATGTACATGAAAGGAGATTAAAACACTAAAGCACCACAGATGCGGACATTTTATTTGTCAGAAATAGATGTTCATGAAGATAACCCTGAGTCATAAAAAAAAAGGCAAAGCATTTCAGCATGTCAGAGAAACAGTTGTCTCATTTTAGAAAGACTTGTTATAAATTTTTGTTCATAATCTTACTAGTTTATAGCAATGCTTCATTTATAAAGGAGTTTATAATTTATAGTGCATGATCTTATATGCATTATCTCATCTAACTCATTCCAACATTCTTGAGATAAGTGTTAGCATCCTTATGGAAACATTTGGTGACATGCTCAAAGTCACCCAGCTAGTAAGTGGGGTTGTAAAATAAATTACTTGTTGTAATTTGCACTGTGGAATTTTGTTTGTTTGTGGGCACATTCTGTATCTCTGTGTTATCTTGAACTAAACCCCAAACTTTGATGCTTAATGTGATGCTTTAGTTACTACACCACAGCTGTCCTTTCTCTCTACCACCACCTGGTGCCATAGATCTAGAGTGATCATCCACTGTACACTCTCTGGAGAAGCAGTACTAGTCAATTATATAAATGATATTTGCCAACTGTTTTGTGATCCAGGCAGGCATGAGTGATTTTTTAAAAAAATTCCTCCCAGGAACTCTTTAAGGAGAATAATTTAAGTATTCCATTTTATATCTATGAAGAGAGGCTCAGAGAAAGAAACTTGGCTAGGTTACACAGCTGCTACTTGGTGAAGCTGAGATTTGAACCTGGGAAGGTTGACTCAAAAGCCTGCGTATCATGCCATATGCCATAGAACTTCAAGAACATCTCTTTCTAAATTGTACTTTAATAACACCATTTGTCTCCCCTTGCCACTTTTAAATTTTTTTTTCGGCATACTGAATGAACAGTGTACTGATTAACAGATATATTCATCAGTTAATGATTCAGGATGAATTCTGAACAACATGTATCCTTGAGCTTCATTCTAAATTTGATCTAAAGGGGAGTCCTACATTTTCCCCCCTTTTTAACAACTCATAGTCTTATAGGACTGAAAGGGCCCTGGGAAATCCTGTAATCTAACATCCTGTATTTAGTATGACAAAACTCTGACTCAAAATTATTCAGTCACCCATTCATGCAACACAGCCCTACTGCAATGCAACCGCCAAGACTAACATGACTAAGAACAAGGAACAGAACCAGGTCCTCAATTTCCCATGCCAACGAGGGAGCCAAAGTTCCAGCCCTTTCCATTCTACTTTAAGCCAAAGATGAATGGAGATGAGGAGAGCCAAGCTCAGGCTCTTGGATCAGTGCAGAATACCAGTGAGGCTCTAGTGACACTTTCTGGCTGTTATCTCTCTTTTTTTATTATTTTTTGTTATTATTAGTTGTTCAAAACATTACAAAGCTCTTGACATATCATATCTGGCTGTTATCTCTTCAAAGAGATATTCTCTACTTGAGAGGAAGGGCTTCATGGACCTGGTCCACATGAGCTACACGTGAGAGCATTAACTTGTCAGTTGGGACTGGAAAAATTTCCTTTTAGCTACTACTTAAAGCGCCTGGCAGACTCGATAAACAATAACACAATCAAATAAGCAGAAAGCTTGCCTCCCCTGTTCTTCTTCAGCAGGAGGGGAATTAAACAATAGAAATGGCATTTCCATTAGCTTCCATTCCTGTGTGTGCTGTCCGTGGAGCAGCGGTCACCTCATTAAGAACATCTGGCCACCATGCCCATCCCTCTGGCTGCCATTTAAAAGAGTTATTTACACAGAGCAGACTGTTTGCACTTCTTAAATTTACAAACTCAAATTTGCTCGGGGCCTGAATCATCGATAAGTCCTGTGAACCAGGCAGGCCTCTTTCTCAGGCCCATCTGGAACACGGAAGTAACAAAGATCGGCCTTCCAGGCTTGGCCAGTTCTGTTGTGCTGTTGCTTTGGTTTTTCTCTTTCCTCCTCCTCCTCCATTTCCTCTTGCGTTTAGTGTCCCTCCATACTACACGCAAACTTAAAAGGGAACGATAACTGGAAACTGTACCTTTATTTTGCCAAATACTATGCTAATTGCTAGAAATTATTCTCACACTGCTATTGAAGGGTTACAGGTTAGCTTTTGGAGCCCAAGCAGATATGCACACCTAGGTCCAGAACACTGTCAGAGGAGAGGGAACCTTGCCCTGGCCTCGGAGTGCCTTTGTGTGTGTGTGTGTGTGTGTGAGAGAGAGTTCCAATTAGATATACATGACAGTATATTGCATCTTGACATATTGTACATAAATAGAGCACAACTTCTTATTCCTCTGGCTGTACAGGTGCAGAGTCACTCCACTGGTGTAATCATACGTGTGTATGGTAATCATATCTGTCTCATTCTACCATTCTTCTCATCCCCACAACCCCACTCCTCCCCTCACTCCCCTATACACAAACCAAAGTTTCTTCATTCTCCCCGCCCCCTCGCCCTCAGAGAAAACATTCAGGTTTTGTTTCCTTGGGATTGGCTTGTTTCACTTGGCATGATATTCTCTAGTTCCTTCCATTTACCTGCAAATGCCAAATTTCATTCTTCTTTAAGGCTGAGTAATATTTCATTGCGTATAAGTACCACAGTTTCATTATCCATTCATCTGTTGAAGGGCATCTAAGTTGGTTCCATAGTTTGGCTATTGTGAATTGATCTGCTATAAACATTGATGTGTCTGGGTCACTGTAGTTTGCTGATTTTAAGTCCTTTGGGTATAAACAAGGAGTGGGATAGTTGGGTCAAATAGTGGTTCCATTCTAAGTTTTCTGAGATATCTTCATACTGCTTTCCATAGTGGTTGCAACAATTTGCAGTCCCATCAGCAATGTATAAGTTTAACTTTATCCCCACATCCTTGCCAACACTTATTATTGCTCGTATTCTTGATAATTGCCATTCTGACTGGAGTGAGATGAAATCTTAGAGTAGTTTTGATTTTCATTTATCTAATTGCTAGAGATAATGAAAATGTTTTCATGTTTGTTGATTGATTGTATTTCTTCTTCTGTGAACTGTCTGTTTAGTTCCTTTGCCCGTTTTTGGTGGGTTATTTGTTCTCAGAGGCCTTTTTATTGATAGTTTTGAAAGAAGGAGGAAGGGAGTTGAGAATTTTTTTTAAAAAAATGATAAAATAATTTTATTATTATCTGATCAATGAGAGGGAATTCTCATGAAAGGGTAGCTACCTGATGTTGAAGCTTTGATGGACATCACCCACACTGTGGAGTGTTCATTGATATCGGGAGTGTTGACCTCCCCTTCAACCAGTTTGTATCTATTTGGAGTTTCCACACCATAGTTCTGAACTCCCAATCTTTCCTCAAGTATCAAGAATCTCACAGTTAATTTATACTTGGCAACCATCTTCATCAATTAAAAAGGTGTTTCCCTTAACCCAGATAATGGGTTAAGAGGATGAATGGGTTACAGGATGAATTAATACCTGTGGAAAGATTTTTAAATAACATATTAACCAGATATTTTCCAGCAGCATGTTTCTTTCTTTCTTATGTATATATTTTAGGTGATACCTAGGATTGAACCCAGGGGAGCTCTACCACTGAGCTATATCCCCAGCCCTTTTAATTTTTAGAGACAGAGCCTCTCTAAGTTGCCCAGGTTGGCCTCAAACTTATGATCCTTCTACCTCAACCACCTGAGTTGTTGGGATTGCTGGCATGCACCACCATACCCAGCTGGCATGTTTATTTTTTAAGTTATTTCTAAATTCACATACAGTAAAATTCACTTCTTTGGTGTCTAGTTCTATGAGTATTGGCAAATACTTAGAGATATGTAGCCATCATCACAATAAAAACACAGAACCCTAAAACATTCCTTAGTGTTTCTACTCTCCTCATGTCACCCATGATCCCTGAATGCCCCTAATCCATCTGCTAAGTCTGGGTTCTTCCACTTTCACAATGCATTTGAGATTCCTCCATGGAGTTGCCCATGTCAATAGTTTGTTCCTTCTCACTGCTGAGCACTGCTGCATTTCACAGGTGAACCTCAGTTCATCTGCCCACCAGTTGAAGGATATGACACTGTTTCCAGATGTTGTAGACCTTTCAGGTCAGATTTTTGTGTGAAAGTCAGTTTTTCTTTTCCTAAGAGTGGAATTGCTGGGCCATATACTAAGTGTATGTTTAACTAATTAAAAAATGAATAAATAAAGCCACACCTGCCAGTTTTTTTTTTTTTTTGCATCCCCACCAGCAAAAATAGTGCTGTTACTATTTTTCACTTTAACTGATGATAAATGTACAGTGGTATCACATTGTGGCTTTAACTTAAATTTCTCTCATTTTAATAATTAATCATTAAGTAATGTTGAGCATCTTTTCATGATTTTTTTCCACCTCTACATCCAGATATTTAAAGTAGTCTATTTTATTTCAAACTCGATACATACTTGTTATCTAGAAATCAACATATTATAGAAATATGTTTATAGGATACAAGTTTCCTATGATAATTTTAGTTTCCAGTTATATTTACTACTAACAGATGTATTCCTCCATATATTATATGCCAATATATATTATTTATGCAGTTTTTGCAAAATCACATACCACTTGAGAACATGTTTTTATCACTTGTAATGCTCTTATATAGCTTTTATATCAGTATATATGGATTATATAGATCTAGCCTATTTTTTTCTTGTGACTTTGTGATATTCAATCGTATTCTTTATTCACTTCTCTTCTGTATCATATTTTGCAGTGGGACACAAATTTACTGTTTTTTGGTCAAAAAGTCACATTTTGAAGATTCCACATTTCAACATAATAGCAATTTTATTTCTAGTATATTCCAGTAAATTTCTAGGTTATACAAACTTCATGATGAAATTACAGATTGCAAAGTTCCCAGCTTTGAATTGAAAGTTAGGTTGTAGCAATAAGACTATTTTTAAAGACATGACCAGTTGGATTGTGTGGAAATATGAAATAAGTTTTGGTTAATTACATGTTCATGTCTTAAGCAACTTGGAGTATGGGTAGCTGCAGTATCATAAGGAACAGCAAGACTCCCCTAAAATTTATTACACTGTATTATCGCTCCCCTGGGTTTTCCAGATTAAACAAACTAATTCTGGTATGTACATGCAATTATTTCATTTAAAGGCAATTCCTTTCTGCATCAATCCCTCCTATTAATTCTCATAACATTCTTGTGGGAGGCAAAGTCCTATCAATGTCCTCTTTTGATTTATATAGTTTATTTCTAGTGACTTAACCTTAGCCCTCCATGTTTGCTTAAATTTAGAGAGATAAAGGGGAAAATACTGACAATATGTTTGTTCTTAAGAAGAAGATTCTTTTTGGTCTTTTTAGCCATAGATAGGCATATTTAATCCTAGAAGGCTATAGAGAAGTAGGAAAGAAAAAGGAAACATCAGAGATCTTAGTGGGTATTTCCTCTCTCTCTCTTCTCTTAAGAGTATTTAATCTTTTGGTTTTCTAAGCAAATCTCTTGCAGCTGCTTAGTCCTCTGTTCGTGCCAAGGACCCTTTGTTTATACTAACTGCACCCAAAGAATTCTTCTTACAAAAGTTGTACTACTTAAGCTCTTTTGCAAGTCTCAGACTTTCTCACATCCATGAGGAAACAGAACCATACTTCTCTTTCTCAACATTCCTTTTGGACAAAGGAGAATGTAGAGGATTTAATTTCTTAAATATTAAGCCTTAACCTAACAGCACTTGTTAGTTCCACATAACAATGTAAAAAAAAAAAAAAAAAAAAAAGCTTGCTAAAGCCTGTGGCTTTTACCATTTCCATGCAAAGTGAATTTAGGGATACCCCTAAGAGGAGGCTTGTGGCAAATTTAATCTTTCTGAATTCAGGCTATCCATCCTAACCTTAAAATCAGCAAGAACTAAAGAGCTGAAGAAAGAGAATAAAACAAATAGATGGTGCCCTCTGAGGCAGACTGGTGTCATATATCTATCTATAAGTTCACAACTTCTGAGTTCCATGGAAAACAATTGTTTTGAGCATATTTTTAAAGCCTTTGAAGAAATTTTTTTAAAAAACGTGTATGGTCCAGGCCCTTTGTCCCTCCATCTTCTTTCCACTGTACCACAATTGTTTTACCCAAAATACCAAGATTTAAAATGTTTTAAAGACAGTCCATCATCCTGATGTTTGCTATCACACAAATTCAGGCGCCTAAGCTCTGACGCTTAGTGAGGTATCCTAGACAAGCTCCTTTGGCCATCTGAGCCTCCAGTTTCTCACTGGTAAAATGGAGATAATAGTATTTAGGATAAAGGACTATTAAAAAAAAGATTAAGATAAAGTACATGAAACACTCAGAACAGTCCCTAGCAAATACTAACATCAAATAAAATGACAGTAATTATTGTTGCTATTAAAAGTCTGGAGGATTTAAATCTCAGTTGGGTCCTATGCATTTCACTTCTCTTGAGTAACACTTGATGAAGATATGAATAGGATGTTAAAGGGAATTTGTCAGCCTAGATTTGGAAAGAATTTGTTTGGGGGCGGGGATTCTATTCAAGTTCTTTTATTGTCTCTGTTTGAGAAAATATTTAAACAAATTTGAACATCTAAACAAAGATAGTTTTAAAGCCAAAAGTCTAAGTGCTCTGAGTCTCCTCTGAGCATTTTTCAACAATGTTGGGCCCGAAGCCAGAGCATGTTACAAATGTTTTGAACCCACCCCACCCTGTCTCAACAGCAGTCCTCCCTCAGAGAAAAGAATTTGATTCAATGCCAACAAGAGAATCTTCCTCCTGAGAATATCTCAAGGCTTTCATCCTTTGTGTTTAAAAAAAAACTAGCTAAAATCTTGCAATATAACAGACCTCAAAATATCTGAGTGCAAAGAAGCCAGAGAAAGAAATATAAAGAAATATAAAAATCTGTTGCTCTGAGTCATGCAATGCCTGAGGTCCCCCTTGCTGTGTGGGACCTGTCCAGGGCTGGACTAATTGTCCAGTCCCAAGCTTTCCCTTCAGTTCCTGCATCACCAAAGGACCAGATGGTCACCCACTGCTGTCCCCTTGGTCTCTCACAGAAACTCAAGGCAAATCCATTGGGCATTTGGGGAAGAGCCATCCCTTCATTCCTCACTCTGTTCCAAGGCATGAAATGGGTGTAGCCAGAAAAGGAGAGGGCAGACATGATTTCAAGGCCCTGGTGGAGCTAGACACCATGGGCTGGAGAAGGAAGGATGAGGAAAGGAAAAGGCTTCTTCTTCCTGGAAAGCCTTCATCTTCATGGCCACCATCTGCTCCTGCCTGTGCTGAAGGAGCTGCCCAGAGCCCAGGAGGCACTCGCTGCCCCAGAGCAGGATAAAATGCAAGACACTTCGTGGACAGCTGCCTCTTTATTCTCATATAGAATTTCTCTGGCATATCCAAAGCATGAGCTATACCACCAATGCCCCATTATTGTGGAACTCAAAGACAGGACCTTAGAATTTCACTTTGTTCCACTCATAGGACTCCACGAAGTGAACTCCTTTTTTCTGAGGTTCCACAGCTTATTAGCTGGGTGTCTAGAGTTCAGATTTTTTGTTCTGTTTTGTATTTATTTCTTTCCAAGTAGTTTTTCCCAAACCACACAGTGACTGGAACTTTTCACTTCTAAATTCTAAAACTTCAACTTTCCTTCTCTGAATTTTCTTTGTGAATTCTGCATCTTCAGGCTAACCTTGAACCTAGTTCTCATAGAGCAACAAACTCTTCTCTTCCTTTTTCCATCAACATCAACCTCATCTATTAACAACCCAAACATACATTCTCTATGCAAAGGATATAGTTTTAATGCAATGTACTGGGAATGGTCTCTATAAACTACGGGTTCTGCTGAAAAATTTTTATAAGAAACAATGGTTTAAGAATGAATCTTTTTTATAACTTTATTTTATTTATTTATATGTGGTGCTGAGGATCGAACCTAGGGCCTTGCAGGTGCGAGGCGAGCACCCAACTGCTGAGCCATAACCTCAGCCCCAATTAAGAATGAATCTTAAAGAAAATCATCATTTTTCAACATTTGATCAAATTATATTGATAATTCTTCATGGCATTTTGTTGTCCCCCTTCCTTTTTTTCTTGGCTAGCAGAATATTGATTCTGTTTCAGTTATCACCCCTGTGTCAGCAGCTTAAAATTAGGTCCTGACTGGTCTGTGCTCTTGTCTTGCTAGTAGTTCATTTAAGCCTGAACATATTACAGCACTCTGATAGTTAGAGGTGAAAGAGAGGCAAGTGAGGGGCTTTGGGGAAAGATTATACCTGACTTTAAAAAGGTAAACAAAGATGAAGAATGACTTTATGGCCACTGGATGTTGTTGAGTGACAATGGACACTGCAGTCATTTTGTAACCAGGAGGAGAGCCAGCCTAAAGATAAGGCTGATACCCTAATAAAACTAAAAAAATCCTGGATTGATTCTTCCTTCCTTCTTTCTTTTCTTTCTTTCTTTATTTATTTTTGGTACCAGTGATTGAGCCCAGGGGCACTTAACCCCTGAGCCACATCCCTAGTCCTGTTTTATATTTTATTTTGAGACAAGGTCTTGCTTAGTTGCTTAGGTCCTTGCTGTTTTCTGAGGCTGGTTTTGAACTTGTGATCCTCCCGCCTCAGCCTTCCAAGCCACTGCGATTATAGACGTGCACCACTGCACCTAGCAACCCTGAATCCTTGATTATAATTTTTAGTTGCTAAACTATCTAACCTTAATGACACCTAAGCTGTGCATTTAGTTTTCCAGATAATAAATTCTTTAGTATTGAGGCCAGTCAAGTCAGAATCTCTGTTACTTTCAGTTGAACTTATATAGCAGGTAAAATTAAGTGGTTTACTTTGGGATACAATTTACAATGAATTTATAATGGAGAGCTCACCAGAAAGGTACACTGCTTAAAATCAGAAGCTCTATGGGACTTTTGTTTAGATTTTCTATGACTTTCATGGGAAATTTATATTCTTTAAAATGTTCTGATCCAAAACGATCAATTTACTATGCCACAGAACTTTGGAGTCCTGAAGTCTTGATGGCTTATCTATCTATAAGTAAGAGTAGACCCAGAAATGTTTCCTGAAGATGATTTTGGCTGTGCCATGCAGACAACTACCCTGGTCAATTTTCTTAGTTTCAGTAAGAGCATCATAATCTTAGCCTCAGCTCTATTGATTGCCAGAGCATTTGAATCTGACTTTAATTAGCAACCCAGATATCTCTACTACAAGATTTTGCTAAGTACTGCAGCTTTCAACTCTCTGGAGTCCACAACTTATCTCAAGCTCAGCTGCAAGAATGGAGCTTGCCAGAAGTTAGATAATCCATCATTCTACTGGAGGTTAGAAATCTAGCCTTTGGCTCAAGTAGAGTGTCTTGCAACTGTGGCTGTAATGCTATGCCTTCTTGTCCCAAACATCCACAAACCATAAAATTTACACTGTTTTTTACAACCCTAAAAGTACGCTTTGAGGTTATACTTTCAACTGGTCATATTAAAGAAACAGCTATCTAAATTCTGCAGTGGAAGGTAATCCTACTGAGGCAAATGACCTGGAATCTGAGTAGAGTCCTAGTCACATGAAAATTGTCCAGCAACCAAAATGGTAATTTCAAAATAATGCAACCTCCATATTTGTGTTTCTTAAACACAGTGGAGACAATATATCCTTCATGGCAATACCTTAGGTAAATGACTTATAAAGAGAAAAGGTTTGGGGCTGGGGCTATAGCTCAGTGACAGAGCGCTTGCCTTGCACTTGTGAGGCACTGGGTTCAATCCTCAGCACCACATAAAAATAAATAAAATAAAGACATGCTGTCCATCTATGACTACAAAAAATTAAAAAAGAGAAAAGTTTTGTTTTGATGTTTTCTCCCTCCCCCCACCCTGTTTCTCTCTCTATGTAGTAGTGGAGCGGGGACTGGATTGAACCCATGCTAAGCACATGTTCTACCACTGAGCTACAAACCCCAGTTCTACAGCAATATTTTTTCAAGTTTCATTGGTAAATTCATTGTCTTGATTACAGTGATAGTTTTGTGGATATCTATGTCAAATAAATAGATATCTATTTATGTCAAATTTTATCCAAAAGTACTCTTTAAATATGTAGTTTAGTATATGTCAATTATTCTGCAATAAAGTTGTTAAAAAGTAATAAATAGAACTGCCAGAAAAAGTGCCACGTATGTTCAACTGTGACACCCCATAGTTCCTACAGCGTTCGTTCCTCATCTCCTTCAACCTCTAGCGATACTCAGGATTTATCCTAGCCTGCCATCATCCTTCACCACCTGTATTAGTCAAGGTTCTCCGGAGAATCCGGGCCAGTAGGATATAGAGAGATATGTCTAAGAAGAAATTCCTTGTGGGAATTGATTCATATGATTATGGAGGCTGAAAAGTCCCACAGCTGCTATCTACGAGCTGGAAAACCTGGAAAGCCAGTGAAGGGATTCAATGGGAGTCCGAAGGCCTGAGCGACAGGAGGGCTGGTGGGCACTCCAGCTCAGAGAGAGCCAATTCATCCTTCCTCTGTGTGTTCGATCGGCTGGCAATGCATTAATGATGCCTGCCCACACCAGGAGGACACCTTCTTTACTCATCTACTGATTGAAATGCTAATCTCATCTGGAAATGTCCTCACAGACATAATGCTTTACCAGATACCTGGTCATCCATTAACCCAGCCACCTTTTCTATCAATTCTTTATCATAAAACCACAGAAGAACTAGTCAATCAACTGCAGGGCCCTGCTTAGAATACAAGAAAGAAAAACTAATCAGCCAGAGAAAAATAAATCTTCTTTGGGGAGGGTGAAGGTAAGGGAAGGAGAGGCTAGGAACACTTTTTTTTTTTTTTTTTTTTTGCAGCCCTCACAAAGACATGTCTATAATTAGAGAAATGTCCACTGGGACAATCCCAACCTTGCAGAATGTTGATCTGGCTTATACTTATTCTTGGAGTTTTCTTGGGAAATCAGTCATTCATATATAATGACATGGAACCAGTATTTAGTCAGCTTTTTGTCCCTGTAATGAAATATCAAGATGATCAACTTATCAAAGGAAAAGGTTTATTTTGGCTTATGATTATAGAGGTTCCAGTTCATGCTCCTATGATCAAGTGGTCCCTTTTCTTTGGACCTTTGGTGAGGAAGCACATCATGGCAAGCATGCATGGTGAAGAAAACCATTGCACTCATCAGCCAGAGGGCAAAGCCAGAGAAAAAGGAAGAAGAGGGGCCAGAGTCCCATCAACCCCTTCAAGGGCACACTCCCTGTGGCCTAGGACAAAGCTCACCTCCTAAAGGCTCACCGGGCCTCCTAACGGCTCACCGGGCCTCCTAACAGCGGCACTCTGGAGACCAAGCCTTCTATACATGGGTCCATTGGAGGAAAATTAACATCCAAACTACAGCAGAAACCAATATCAAGTCAGCCATTTCTTGAGAGTTCTTATTTTACTTTCTTTTGTTTTGTTTCTAATGAAATGAACTCTTTTTTTTTTTTAAAGAGAGAGTGAGAGAGGAGAGAGAGTGAGAGAGAATTTTTTTTTAATATTTATTTTTTTTTAGTTCTCGATGGACACAACATCTTTGTTGGTATGTGGTGCTGAGGATCGAACCTGGGCCGCACGCATGCCAGGCGAGCGCGCTACCACTTGAGCCACATCCCCAGCCCCATGAAATTAACTCTTCTAAGTGCATTATCCCTTAACTTGTCACACCTAGTGAATCAAGCCTTCCGTTTGATTGGATCCCGTTACAAGTTCCTAACCAGCACAGTGAAGTTGTGTGTTCTCTGCTCATTTCTGTAGCAATGACTGCAGTCCAGCAAACAGCTGGCATGCCACTTTGTGGTCCACTACCCAGCTGGCAGCCCCTTCCTGTCCCCATAACCAGGTCACGACTCGCATCCTCCAGTCTCAGAATTGTGTCTGAATCCGTGAAACAGACCCAACAACCAGCTAAGATTTCAAAATAAAGCAATCCCTGACTAACATTTCTCAAACACTATGAAGGAGACACATAACCAACAGCAACGTTTCCTAAAGCCCGTTTCATTCCCTATGTGCTTTTTGCATATCTCATGGCTCCTCCAAACCAACCTCCCCTCCAAAAGTTCCTTAAGGGGCCCCTTTACCAACCTCAGTTCACACATATCTGGGCTTCCCCGCCACTCCTCTTCCTCCCAATTAGTCATCAACAAAATTCAGAAAAGAAAAGGAAAAATCTGCAAAGGCAGAAGTGGTTTTAAATGGTGGCCTTAAAGAAGAAATTGGGTGAACAAAGCCAAAAAACTTAAGAAGTAGAAGTGGGGAAAGCCTGGCGACATTCATATATTAAATTTTCTGCATCACCAATATCTGTGGGGATGAAAAGGAGATTATAGTATCCCTTCCATCATTGTGTCCACTTTCTGAGAACACAGAAAAGTGTACAAGTTTCAGTGTTATGAAAACTATGCTCCTAGTGATGAAGAACGGACTTATTTTTATGGATCCTGGGCATCCTCTACTGATGGTACCCCTGTGTCTCTGGGTTATCAAGGAGACCGGAGTCAAATGCATACCACAGTAGCATGTAGCTTAGTACACAGCATAGATAGTATGCAACCCATGTACTAACATCACATTTGGTTTGTATTTCCTATGTTGTTGTTGTTGTTGTTGTTTGTCTAATAAGTCCCTCACCAACATCTATATTTTTAATCAGTGGTTTCAGATCTACTACAGAAGGAGATGGTATATTAAATGAATGAATAAATTGAATGAATGGATGGGTTAATGAATAGAAGCACAGTTATCTTTCCTCCTGTTGCCTGCTTTACGAGGTCATACCTGCCTTATCTCTCTGATTTTCCTACTTCAGCTCCACCTTACTGCATGCTCATTCCCGTCCAGTGTTTCCCTCTTTCTTCTAGTGACCTGGGACTAGAAGCCAGAGGTCATCTTCGGCTTCTCTCATTCCTCCTCTCTCAGATGTCACTAAGTCCTGCCAGTCCTCACTTCACCCACAGCTTCGCATTGGTCTCTTCCTTTCCCTTCTCAATGCTGGATTCTTGTTCAGGTCCTCATTGTCTTGTGGTGAGATCATTGCAATGTTTTCCTCACCTCCTTGGCTGTAGACCTTTTCCATTCCAAATTATCATATAGATGATTCACATTTTTATTCATAAAGCACCACCCAATGCATATTGAATTTTTTTGTCTTTCCTAAAACCTTAACCTCAAAAGTTTATCAATAGTAAAGATTCTTTCCATATAAGTTATCTTTGAGGCTTTCCAGATGGTCTCTGGGTAACCAAAAAGACTTATTGCCTCACCTTGTAAAAGGAGACAGACTAAAATAATAATGATTCACATTCTTCATATTTTAATTAGCTTTAGCAACTATAGAAATGACTGAAATAGGTATGGCAATGCCTGTTGGGGGTCCAGATGCCAAGTGAATGAAAGTTAGACTAACCCCCTACTTCAGACAATTCAAACTACACTAAGCCATTCTCCTGATTTATGCATGAAAGACTTTGTTGGTTTGGGCTTTTTGTTTTGTTTTGTCCTTGTTTTTGTTTTTCATACCATGGATTGAACCCAGAGGCACTTAACCACTAAGCCATATCCCAGTTCTTTCTGTGTTTTATTTTGAGACAGGGTCTCACCTAAGGTGCTTAGGACCTTGCTAAATTGCGGAGCCTGGTTTTGAACTTGTGATTCTCCTGCCTCAGCCTCTCAAATCGCTGGCATTAGAGGCATATGCCACCAGGCCTGGTGACAGTGTTGTTTTTAAAGGTACTTACTAAAAACCTTATTTTAAGTCTCTTGCCTTCCTCATTGTTTGTCCCTTTTGACCCCTAACCTGCAGCAGTCAGTCCAATGAGGTCCAACCCTCCCAAGCTTGTAGTCACCTATAAAATTCTTGTGTGATCTGTTTCCATTTAATTCCCTGGTTAAGTGCTGCTCTGATCTAAACCCAGTAGGGAAACCATTCCTTCCCTTCCTGATGTAGATGTTTCTCCCAGAATCCAACATCTGCCCTAAGTATGCCCTGTTCTGATTTCCGATCTCACAGATGTTTGATCCTGATGACAGCCCTAACATATTATTTAGTGATTGCTCACTTCTTAAGAATAATCAATACATATTTAATCCTGCATCATAATATATTCTAAATGTTCTGTTTCATAATTTACTCTCCTCAGTAGCCCTGACAAGATCATGCTATGATGAAGATAGGTCTAAGTTAATACTATGATTTTGACATATAATTTTTAAAACAAAGGAGTTTTCTAACTTCCTGGGGGCACCCCAAGAAAGCAGTTTTAAATTTATATATATATATATATATATATATATTTTTAGTTGTAGTTGGACACAATACCTTTATTTTGTTTAGTTATTTTTATATAGTGCTGAGGATCGAACCCAGGGCCTTGCATGTGCTAGGCAAGCACTCTACAACTGAGCCACAACCCCAGCCCAAGCAAGCAGTTTTATAAGGAAATAAATGTTCACTTTTTTGAGACATCTAAAGAAAATCTTCATAATTAAGGCCCATTCTAAAAGAAAATGCACCAGCCAAGTATTATGAGAATTAAATAGTCTTTACTGGTGTTATTACCATTAGAAAATGATGGTTCAATCTGATTTCACAAT
This sequence comes from Ictidomys tridecemlineatus, assembly GCF_052094955.1. NCBI lineage: Eukaryota > Metazoa > Chordata > Mammalia > Rodentia > Sciuridae > Ictidomys > Ictidomys tridecemlineatus. The sequence goes on along the minus strand of NC_135481.1, from coordinate 64,976,477 downwards.
AAAATAGACTAATTCAGAGATAACAGTTTACCACACTAGAAAGAAAATATACTGATCATTCCAAAACTTTCTCACATCACTGATGTCTTTTCAAATTACATCTCTAGGCCTTTATACTTACAAACCAAAAGATAACTCAAGTGACAGGATCAGGGTCAAATTGGTTCAGATTTTACTAAACTACAAGTTGGAAAAAAAATTTTATCTAAGTGACCCAATAGGTGACCAAATTTTGTCTTTTCTATAATAATCATAATCAGGAAAACTGGATTATTTATTAGAAATACCTTGCTTTGCATTAACAACATTTAAAGAATTATTTAAAGAAATGTTATTGGCTTATCATTCTTAAAGCTCTAAGCATATAAAATAAGCTAATGGGTTTGGTTTTGTTTTGTTTTCAGTATTGGGGATTGAACCCAGGGCCCTCATATGATACATAAACAGGCACTCTACCACTGAGCTACTGAGCTATTGAACTACATCCCCAGTCAAAGCTAATGGTATTTTATAATCAAAATTTTCTCACTTTTCCATTTTAATGGGATCTACACAAAATCCCTATAAATTTTCACTGCATAAAATTTTTATATAAAGCCCTTTGAAACTCTTCCTCTGATAGATCCCACTTGGAGCATTCTGGTCTTGTTAGATATGATCATGTAGATGTGAAGTCCTAAGTTCAATAGATGTGAGCTGCAATCCCAAATATAGATGGCAGCTAGATTCACCAGATAATATCCATTTAGGTGACCACATATATTCAAACAGAACTCGATGAAAGTTGGCCTCAAAATTACACTTACAGGGCCATTTCAGCTACTTTTTTTTTTAAAAGAGAGAGAGAGAGAGAGAGAGAGAGAGAGAGAGAGAGAAGAGAGAGAGAAATTTTTTAATATTTATTTTTTAGTTTTCGGCAGACACAACATCTTTGTTTGTATGTGGTGCTGAGGATCAAACCCGGCCTCACGCATGCCAGGCAAGCGCGCTACCGCTTGAGCCACATCCCCAGCCCATTTCAGCTACTTTTAAACATAAATACTGATCTTCAGCTCCAAGTCATCCATCATAGGCATGTACCTTCTTCAATCTGTATCCTCAATCTGTACCACTGTATACTTGACCCAAAGTTCAATAAAATCCTCTAGAAGCCAACAATTTCTGGAAGTCCTGACCTTCCTTCTACTACTCAATGGATTAAAAAAAACATTAGGTTGGTCTGGGGATGTGGCTCAAGCGGTAGCGCGCTTGCCTAGCATGCGTGCGGCCCAGGTTCGATCCTCAGCACCACATACAAAGATGTTGTGTCCGCTAAAAAATAAATTTTAAAAAAATTCTCTCTCTCTCTTTAAAAAAAAAACAACATTAAGTGATACAATTTCAATGCCTCTGGATCAATATGTACGGTTGATCAAAGGACTCATAATTGGACTTAAGTTTTATACTTTTTCTTCTTTTCTCCTTTCATTTTGTTACTTCCTTTTTTCCCATTTCTTAACTGCTTCCTTTTCTATGAAATACTCTGAACTAAATTTGTCTTTATCAAGGAATAGATGTCCCTCCAATCTTTCTAGATATTAAATTTAATTTACAGGGACTGGGGCTGTAGCTCAGTGTTAGAGAATTTCCCTTGCATGTGTGAGGCACTGGGTTCGATCCTCAGCACCACATTAAAAAATAAATAAATAAAGATATGTGTCCATCCACAGCTAAAAAAAAAATTTTAAAAAAATAAAAAAATAAAAAATTTAATTTACAGCCTGATAAAGCATACATACACACACACACACACACACACACACACACACACACTAACATTGATACATCTACATGCTTTAATGAGATCACAAGTCCCCACCAATTAGCTCCTGTTCCTGGCATTTCTCAGAGCCTCAGAATAAAGGAACACACAACTAATTATGCAAACTATGGTCCAATTATTTTCCCATGAAGCTACAAAGAAATCTTTGCATGATTTTTTAACTCTCCCAGGCATTAATTTCTCCAAAATTAGACCAATTAAGATCAGACCGTTCTTAGTACCTATTCCCATTAAATAGCACCTCTGAGGATATGCCTAATCTATTCATTTTGAATAAAGACATAGCTTTCTCTTTCTCATTCTTACTATATCAAAATGTGACTTATTCTTTAGAGATGGAAATGTAGTTTTTCAAAGCAATTCTTTCATGAGCTCACATTTCATTAAGAGCTTGACATGGTAACTTACCAAGAGTGGTCTTATTCTGTGGCTTTCATTGGTTTGCAGAAGGGTTCCTAAACTATAATGTGTGATGAATAATGTATCTCTGATAATGACCCAAATATTTAAAAATCTTCAAACTTGAATATAAATTTAATGACTAAAGTAGTTCTAAGTAATAAAGTTGCCTTAGACTACTTACTAGTCAGCCAAGATGGAGTCTGATAATTAATTAATAATTAATTAATGCATTTTATTGTACCAGAGTAAATATATTAACAATAATCAGTCAATTAATAAAGGGGATAAAAGTCGCTTTTTTGTTTAAAACTGATCAAACCAATCCTTGAGACTTAATTCTCCTGATCAGGTCAAGGCTAATTAAAAGCTGAATACAAAATAAGGCCCAGTGTTCTTTGGTATTTGTAATTATCCTCATGCATGTTTTCTCTGCTCTGCTTTTCACTGACAAGGGAAAGAGATTGAGGCTCTCATGGTAAACTTTACCTTTGCAGGATTTTGTTTTGACAGACTTAAGTGTTTATTACTTGTTTACACTAGAAATGCAAGTTCCAGAGAACAGAAACTTCATCATTTACCACTATACCCTCCATCTGCCCAAGTGCAATACTGTTTGGCATGTGATAGGTGTTTAATTAGAATTTGTTGAAGAAATCAGCTTCCATATCCTGCATGGACCAAAGACAATGTGGGAATATTCTCAGTACTTGGGTGATGGAAGCCTACCTGGCCTCTTGGTGGTGGCCACATGTGGCTATGGCAGTGACCTCATAGGATGAGCAGTGTGCTTCACGAGGCAGAGGCTCCTCTCCAGGATTGTCAGAGCCCATCCCGGAGCTTGGAACCCTGGCTTTGTCACTCAGTGTTAGTCAAATAGCCATCTCTGGTTCTTGGACACAGTGTTGCATATCTGGGAACTCCAAGGTCTACTGAGAAAAAGAGACTTTGAAAGAGATTGGTCTTAGAGTCCATTGGCATCAAGATGTAGTTATGTGTGTTGATGGGTTACAGCTTTAGACACTGGGATTATTATATTTTCCATTTTGAATATGTATAATCAGCTGACATAATAGTAACTTTCTGAAGGGTAACCACTTAGTATATATGCAGAGGTAGGAGGATGGTGTTTATTTGACTAGTGATGGAATGAAAACAACCCCCAGAGGTCTAAATACAAGGACAGGAAGAACAATTAAAACTAGGTCAAGCTCTTCTTGTCTTACCCTATGCTTAACTCATAAAGCTCCTGAAACCAATTTTTTAATTAGAAAGTTCAATTTTTTTAAATCGACACATCATAAATGTTTTAAAGCATATGATATTAGAAAATGCAGTAGCAAGGAGGTTGAATGAATTAATAAAACTAAACATCTAATGTGATCTGGTGCTAAGTGTCTGCTTGTCTATCCTTCAGAATAGAGAAAAATAAGCCACTTTTTGTCCAATCATTAATCAAAGACATTAGCCCCAAAAGAATGGAGAGTAATGTAGGTACCAACTTCTTGTGCAATCATAAATCCATTATTTAAAACTTCTTTTCAATTGTATTTCCTCCTCTGTTAAATGGGGACCATATTTGTCTGTGTCTCACAGAATAGGTAGAAAGGTTGATTTTAAAAAATGTAACATAGAAAGGCATTTACAATGTCAACTATTCTATATTAAAAGTGTTTGAAGAATTTGGGGTAAAATTGGGAGTTCATAACCCACTTCAATCTAATGTATGAAATATGATATGTCAAGAGCTTTGTAATGTTGTGAACAACCAATAAAAAAAATTAAAAATTAAAAAAAAAATAAAAAAATAAAAGTGTTTGAAGATAGGAGTGTAACACAGTCATTGCTTGCCTAGTACCTGAGAAATCCTGGGTTCAGGACTACAAAGAAAAGAAGTGTATGAGTGCCCACATCGGTCATTAGACACCTTGAAAGCAGTATTTAGGTTGTAGGCCTTTTGCAACCACTCAAAACCCCAAAAGTTCCTCTATGGTGCAAAGTTATACATGGAGCAAAGTCATTGCTTTGTAAAAAATATATTAAGAGCAGAGTCCCCTGGGTTTAGTGAGGAAAGCCATCATTTCAACTCAGAAATGTTCAGCTGCAATGTCCACAACATTTCTAAAAGAGGAAGAGAAATTAATAGGCTGGAACCATTGAAAGTTATATCCAGCTCAAGCCAATTGCTCACCTGTTCAACTCCTGTCCTGGCGACGCAGGCAGCATTATCACTGCTGACACCTAAGGACAACATCCTTCCCTGCTGCCCTCAGCCTCTTGCTGATGCGATGGAGCATCATCACATAGAAAGCACTTCTTACAGATGAGGCTAAAAAGCTAAATGGATTAATAGAAGTGTCTGAAAACCGTTGTTCATAAGACACATTGTGCAGGGCCTAGACATTTACAAAGATTCCAGATAGTTTAAATATTTTGTTTTTATTCTTGTTTACCATCACCATCCCATCAATAATTCAGAAGAGTTTGATGTTTGATGAATATAAATCTATCTAAGGAAAAGGAACAATTATTTCCTGGTAAGTGAAGTACAGAGAAGCCACTTTGAAGGCTCTGGCTGTGTCTTCTAATTTTACGGTAAAGGGCAGAAACAGAGATCCAAAAGGAGTATCAGGTAGATGTTTAAAAGACAGACACAGGGAGGAGGTTTTCCATTTGCCTGAAAAGATCTTGCATGGATATTCATATGGTCTAATGTCTGACCCTTAGAACAGGAATGTTCCCTGCCTGGCTGCCCTCTTCTGTGGGGCAGGTTCAACTTACATTACATCTCCTCCAAGGAGGGAAAACAACCATCTAGCATGATCTTCTTTATCACCAAAGAAATGTGCAATGCTGTTGTACATTTACACATGATTATGTAAAGCCTAGACACCTCCATGAGGATGAATGAGGAAAGGACACTTCCTCTGGGTGCATGTTCTGGCAAGCAGATGATCCCTAACTATGAGAAAAAGGGTGGTGCCTAGAAGTCATCCTCCCGATGAATTCAATCTGAGCCGTTTGACAAGAGCAGTTTGACAAGGCCCTAGTGGCCTTCTTGGCTGGAACCGTTTGTGCATTGCAAAGATCCCACAACTGTATGGGATAATTCTTCAGTCCTGCAGGTAATTGTAGTCAAAGCCAGGTTTTTCCAGCTGTCAGAGTATCTCTGCAAAATGCTTTAGAGTTTAGAAAGCTTTTTCAACTCTATCTCATTTAATCCCTCTAAGAATCCTTTAAGGAAATATTACCTCTGTATCATGGATAGGGAAGTTCAGAGAGGTTAAAGTACATGACTGATGAGTGGCAAAGCCAGTAGAAACCAAGCCTACCCTTTCACATCCAGCCCTTACTTCTCAGCATTGAAGCTTTTCTTTCTTTATTTCCCAGTTTAAACACCCCAGATCACTTGGCCATTTTTTGTATATCTACTTCTCCCTACTTATAATTGTCTTTGTAGGATCTATCTCTAGGTAGATTGCCTATCTCTTTAGAGCCTGAAGCTCCAAAATCTAGGCATATCATATGCATTAATGCAAACCAAAAAGTGCCACCCTTGATCTTGAAGTCTTGCTCTCAAATAGATGGGAGTGACAGTCTTTGCTACTGAAAGGGTCTCATGTGTCCCTTGAGGATGTGACATTATTGTTCAACACCACAATCGGTCAACAGTCATCAGAATGATAATGCCATAATACTCCAAAGCTTTCCTCATTTTGAACCTGTAGCATTTCATTTTAGATCCTAAATGTCCACTTCAACTTGATCATTTATCATATTTTGGGTTTTGGTTTTGGTTTTGGTTTTTGTACTGGGGATTGAACCCAAGGGCACTTTACCACTAAGCCATATCCCTAGCACTTTTTTATTTTTTATTTCGAGACAGGGTCTCACTAAGCTGCTGAGGCTGGATTTGAATGCGCGATCATCCTGCTTTGGCCTCCTACATTGCTGGGATTACAGGCATGAGCCACCATGTCCAGCTATCACAGAAGCCCTGGCAAGGGTGTTACACTATGTAAACCTGTATCTCTAGAACAGAGGTCAGCAAACGTTTTTCTTTTAAGAATCAAAGAACAAATATTTTAGGTTTTGCAGGACATGCAATCTCTGTTGCAACTACCCAATTCTATCATTTTAGTTCAGAAGCTGCCAAAGACAATATGTAGCAAATTGGCATGCCCGGGTTCCAATACAGCTTAATTTGTGGACACATAAACTTGAATAGCATGTAATTTTCATGCCATGAAATATTATTTTCCTTTTGATTTTTCCCCCACCCCTTTAAACATCTAACAATCATTCTTAGCTCACAGACTACAAACATGGGCTAGGATTTTTAAAAACTTTGGCTGGGTATTCTAACACTGATGTAGAAATCAATACCTATATAAACATATTGTGCATCAGAGACAACAATCACTTCCATCCTTTCCCTCACAGTTTCCCAGGTATAAAATCACTAGTTTCAAGCAGGATGCCATTCAGCCAGGTGCAGTAGCATACACCTATGATCCCAGTGACTCAGTAAGCCACTGCAGGAGGATCACAAGGGAGGCTGAAGCAGGAGGATCACAAGTTTGAGGCCAGCCTGAGCAACAAAGTGAGACCCTCTCTCAAAATTTAAAAGGACTCTGTTTAGCTTTGTGGTCTAGTACTCTGGATTTCATCCCCAATACCAGAAAAAAAAAATCTAAAATCATCCGTTTCAGATCTCAAAGCCCAGAGTGAAAACTAATATAAGCACTTTGAATGAAAGAGAGTTTATATTCAATCTAGGAAACAACAACTCCCTTCAAGTTTGATTCCAGATTTCTGTAGCTAGGTATACTCATGTATTCATATGAGGTTTCAGGTTTTCATATTTCCTTTTCCTTTTAAACTTCGGCTTCATGAAGTATCCACAGAAAACACATATGAAAAGATTTTTTTTACACTAGGGTAATAATAAACAGCTCTGGGCAGTGAGCACTGGCCCCTCTGTGTTGCCCTTGGCTCTGGAGTCCAGCTGGCCATATTGACTTCTCCTTCCTGCCTTGGATGATTTTATTTCAGGCTCCACAGTCCAGTCTGTGGTGCTCATGGTCCAGGTTGGTCAGATGATTCTGTGAGTTGAATAAATAATTTGGATTCAGGACAAGGGTTCTAGATAAATTCGTTTTCAAGAACAATCTCCAGCTGGTGGAATGAATGGGGAGAAAGCTTACAAAGAAATTGCCGCTGGCAGAAAACTGAAAGTGGCTCCCAGACTCGGGGTCTCATCAGGATTCTGGACCTGAAAATAATACATTACTTGAAGAGGAAAAAATCTTTAAAATGTGGATTTGGCTCTCTGGGGCTTCAGCTGTGAGGTCTGGATCACACACTGTTGTCTGAGCCTTTCTGGTGTTCGCAGGGTGGATCTTGTGGCCTTCAGCCCTTTGCCTCATCCTGTCCTCAGGTGTCTCTGCTCCTTTGGTTCTGCCTAACCTGGGAATTTGGGGATATTGCCTCTTACACGTTTCTCTACCTCCATTGTCATGGCCTTCCTTTTGAAGGAGTGACTCTCTTTCTTTGATTCTCTGATCTTTTCAAAGGGCAAAGCTGGATTCTTGGAGAACATAAAAATGCAGATTGAAACAACCATGTTTCTGAATCCAATTAGTAATATATATATTCACACACACACAAATATATACATATATTAATTATATAGTTATAACCATAATATTATTAATTTTATTAAGCATGTCATGAAACCTATTTGTATGCAATGCAGGTGAATGTGCAAATCAAAAAACTGGTTAGGGGGCTAGGGATGTGGCTCAAGCAGAAATGCGCTCACCTGGCATGCGCAGGGCTCTGGGTTCGATCCTCAGCACCACATAAAAATGGAATAAAGATGTTGTGTCCACCAAAAACTGAAAAAATAAATATTAAAAAAAAAATTTAAAAACTGGTTAGCCCTGTTAGAATACAAATGGATAACATACAGCAAAATATTTCAAATTGTTTGTATATTTTAATGCTTAGAAACTTTATAGGAATATATCCTAGGAGAAGATTATTAATACCAAAAAAAAATCATCACAGATATACTTATCATTACATAATTGTGATAGCAAAAGGATGCACTAAATATCCAACAACGGGGGAAAGACTAAGCTGTGTTGTGTGTACAAGTAGCATATTTACATTACAATAAAGAGTGTAAAAAGCTGGATACAAGATTCCTGCCACTTAAAAAGGGTATTTGCATAGACAAAAATTCTAGATAATGTATTCCAAATAATAGTTATTTCCTGTTTATACTTTTATGCCCTTGATGTGTGTTATACTGTATGTACATTGGTACAATCAGTGAAAAATATATGGAAAGATTACTAATATATTGCTTAGAGAAAACAACAGCATACAAAGTTACATCCAGGAAATAAACACAAAAATTAAAAAATAAATAAAAACAGCTACATCAAGGGCATCAAACTTAAATAACTATTGGAGCCAAAAAGTTACCATAAAATAATGGAAAAGGGGCTGGAGTTGTGGCTCAGTGGTAGAGCACGTGTGAGGCTCTGGATTAGATCCTCAGCTGGACCACATAAAAATAAATAAATAAATAAATAAAATAAAGATTAAAAAAAAGAAAGAAATGGAAAAAAACTATACTGGGAAAATGGCAAATTGACAAGCCTGTGCCTCTTCTGAAGGAGACCATCTCTCCTGAACTCTTGCTATCTAGAAATGCCGGTTCAATTTTTCGAGAAAAACCCTAAATCTAGACTTAATATGACATCTCTTATTATTTGCATGTTAAAATCTAATTTAAATTAAAAATTGTTAGTCTTCTTTTTTTTGTTTGTTTGTTACTGTGACCAAAATACCTGACAAGAACTTAGAGGAGGAAAGATGTATTTTCCTCACAATTTCCCAGGTTCCTTCCACCACCAGCTGGCTCCAAGCCAGACACTTCATGGTGGAAGGGCATAACAGAGGAGGGATGCTCACCTCATAGCAACCAGGAAACAGAAAGAGATAGGAAGGGGCCGGAGAGAAGATAAACCTTTCCATGAAGCCCCAGTGACCTGCTTCCTCCAACTAGGTCCCCCCTCTGGTAGCCCACTCCGCTATCAATGGATTAATGCATCAATGACTGACTGATGAGGTCGGAGCCCTCATGATCCCATGGTTACCTAAAAGCCCCACTGGGAACCATGCTGCATTGGGGACCATGCTTGTAAACATAAACCTTGGAAGGACATTCCAGATCCAAACCATAACAAAAATATACTGAAGGGGTCAATAACATTCCAGATTCCTCCCCTCACAAAGGCTGTTCATTTGCACCTTCTCTCTATCCTTGAAGAGGGACTTATACACACCCGCACTCGCTTGCACGCCCACACACACACAGTTGTTAGATCACAATGGAAACAGATATCAGGCTGAATGTGGAATTCTGGTAATTCCTACTACTTTCTGTGCTTCCATATAATCTAAATTTTCTTTAAGATGCCTGGATATTTTAAAAATAGAAACATCAAACCATTGTTTTGTTTTGTTTTTACCAAACACAGACATAGGTTATCTTTTTTGAAGATTTTTCAGAATTGAAAGCATCATCTTTTTATTTTTCCTCTACATAGAATAGCCATTAAGTCAAGCACTAAGTTATATACTGTTGTTGTTTTCACTACTGGGAATTGAACCCAGGTCCTCATGCATGCTATGCAAGTGCTCTACCACTGAGCTGCATTCCCAGTCCAGCATTTAATTGTTCTTAAAGGGAGATGTTATACCGACAGCATAGGGTCATACAGAGATGCAAGACCAAAAGACACTGGCATAAAACAGGACACCTGTCTGGAAGGGACAATGAAATAGAAGGTCATTGCATCATTGTGCTGGTGCTCATTCTCTCTGCCACATCCTCTTGCCCTCTTTTTCTTTCCCAACACCCATTCAGAAAAAGCAATCACCTTAGCCTGCTTTATTACAGGAGTCAGGAGTAGTATAGCAGAGGAGAGGAGGGAATTAGGTAAGCTTATGGAATTTATAATATAGGAAGAGTTGATGTCTTGGAAAAAGTGAGAGATTTTATACTCTCCCAGGACTTACTTTAATAATTCTACTTTGAAAGCTGAGCTGTTTCTCCAGACATTAAAATATGTAACAAAAGACCATCTGCAATTCTACTCAAGACAGAGCTGCAGATGTTGAAGAAAAAGTACTAAGGAAGTTAGACTTGCTCTTCTACAAGTTCAAGTGCCATTAAGGGCACTTTCAATTTCCTTTCTATTTTCCTTATTAGTTCCAAGGGATAGTTCAAGTTTCACTTTGGGCTGAGAAGTGGCATGGTCTGTGCCTAGAAGGGAGACATATTTTCATTCATTTTTTCTTTGCCTTGAGAATGTACCATTTTCAGGCCTGATTCACAGCCCCTAGGGAGTTTCCTGCCTGGCCATAAAAAAACAGTGCTTGGTGAGGTGGGCTTGCCAGAGTCCTGGGGCACTGCGGTAGGCAGGTTTAGTCAGGTGAAGTACCTGGCCAAGGTCTGTACAACTTTGAATTTCTGCCAGGATTGCTTGAGAGTTTCTAGATTTTTCCCTGACTGAAAGATTATATAGTTTGTCTTGGGGCTAATAAATGTTCAACAACCAATTCTCTAAAGGAAAGAGCTCTGATTTATAGCATTTGCTGATTTTGGGGTGCAAATACAATCAGTGCTCAGCATCTCTGGGTTCTGCATCTCTGTGTGCTATTAATCACAGAGAAAAAAATAAACAGAAAAACAAATTAGAATTATACTGAATATGTACAGACTTTTTTCTTATCATTGTTCCCAAATAACCCAACTTTTTACACAGCATTTACATTGTATAAGGTATTATAATTAATCTATAGATGATTTAAAATATGCAGGATGATGAGTGTAGGTCATACACAAATGCTATGTCATTTTATATAAGTAACTTGAGCACCTGCAGATTTTGGTATTGGCAGTGCCTTTGTGTGCGTGTCCTGGAACCAATCTCCCATAAGATGGTCAACTGTATTCCCATCCTCGCTCATTTGAGGCTATCAATCTGAAGTCACTGAAAGCAGTGCCCAAGATAGCACATACACTAGACTCCTCCAGCACACTACTACAGATGGTTCCTGAAGATTTGACTTGCAATTTTTCATCTTTACACTGGTGTGAAAGTGATACCATCCAATAGAAACCGTACTTCAGATTCTGAATTTTGATCTTTTCCTGGGCTAACGCTATGCAATACGATCTTCTCTCAGGATGCTGGGCAGCTGCAGCAAGCCCCAGCCCCCAGCCAACCATGCAATCAGAAGAGGAAATAAGTGATGCTGTACTGCACATGGTGTTGCTGAGCTAGGACATTCAGCAGGCTTGTTGTAGTAAGTACATTTTCCACTTAGGGTGTTTCTAACTTACTGTGGACTTATCAGGACATAAATCCTCCTAAATCCAGGAGCATCTGTAGTTTCTCTCTTTTAAAAGAGCTCTGTCATGGCCAACCCAATGTGTGTGTTGGGTTTCAGAGGAGCTGCTTAGTCCTAAAAGAAGTCCTTGCTATGAAGAGATCCAGCTCCATTCTCTGATGCTTCCTTAACCTCCTTTGTTTAAAAGAGGCTCAGTTTTAGTTTAGATTTTCCTTTTTTTTTTTTTTTTTTTTTGGTACTGGAGATTGAACTCAGGGCACTTAACTTTTGAGCCACTTCCTCAGCTCTTTTTTATTTTTCATTTTGAGACAGGGTCTTGCAAATTTGCTTAGGGCCTGGCTCAATTGCTGAGGCTGGTTTTGAACTTTCGATCCTTCTGCCTCAGCCTCCTAAACCACTGGGATTATTACATCATGCACCTCCACTGCTGGTTTAGCGTCTTTTTTTAAAGTATCAGATTGCTTAACCATTTCATTTTAAAATATTTTATTAGTGTTATATCTCTTTCCCTGTATTTTTTCATTTAAATCAATTATATTCCTCTTCTGTTGTCTATTTCAGATGAGGAACACTAGACTCACCTTTTTCCTAAAGAAGATCAATAGTTCAATAATAAAAGAATAATAGATATAAAATACACTTTTGAGGGCCAAAATAATGTTGCAGTGTAAGCATTCCATAGCTCCCCTGTGGCTGGACATTTACTTTGTTTCTTATACTTAATATCTTTGTTTATGCACTCTATATATTTGTGGGAGTATCATATAAAGCTAAATTTCTGAAGATGTCCCACATCAAAGTCCCATATTATTTGAGACCTTTGATTGGGTTGCCAAATCGAAGTTAGAGATTAGAGGACTGGAGAAGTGTAGTAGGCTGCACCTGAAAGGAGTTTAATGAAGTGACAAGAATGCTCATGTAGACATTAAAACAGTGAAAGGCTAACTGGTGGCTGCAGGGAGGGTAGGCAAGGAGACAGACCTTCACCCAGAAATGTGTTTCCTTGAAAGGCTGGAAGATAACTTGGCCTATTGGTGCATGCCTGTAATTCCAGCTAATCTGGATGGCAAATTCAAGGCTACCCTGGGTGATTTAGCAAGAACCTGTCTCAAAAAAAAAAAAAAAAAAAAAGGCCTGGGTATGTAGCTTCATGGTAGAGTGCTTGTCCAGCATGTCCAAGGGACTGGGTTTGATCCATAGTCCTGCAGAAAGAAAAAGGGTGAAAAAAAGAAAGAGGAAAGGAGGGAGGGAGAGAAGGAAGGAAGAGTGGGTAAAAGGTGCTGAAGTGGGAAGCAGAAAGCTGATATGTTGTGATCCGCTGTCAGAGATTTAGAAAGTTGGAGATTTGGGTCCAAATTCATGGCCTCCTGGGAGGTAAGACGTTAGCTCCAGTGTTCAGGGTAGGAATGCATTGCTGTAGGAGGCAGCTCCTCCTGCAGTTCTGCTATGTTTCAGACAACTCCGGATCTCAGTGGCTAAGAATAACAAGTAATTATATCGCACTCAGAGTGTGCAGTTCAGCTGCAGTGGCTCCTCTTCATGCTGAATGTTTGATTCAAGATTTAGATCTTTCCTGAATATCTTCTTTCAGTATACATGATGAAAGACCCCTGGCTACTGGAACATGTGCTCCTAAAAAAGACAGATATGCTCAGGACTGTCATCCTGGTCTTCTCTATCTACATTTTATCAACCAAAGCAAGTCACATGACCAAGTTCAACATCAGAAGTATGGAGAGGTAGATTGTGCCCCAAAGGGCAAAGAAGTAGAGAACGGCAATTTTTGCTAAACAATATTCAGTAAACTGGAAGAATTCTGCAAGGTATTGCACATGTAATGAAGGTGTTGTATGAGCTAGTTTCTTCTGAAAACAGTCCAGGTTGAAAAAAAAAAGGGGGGGTAGAGAATAAAAGAGTGGAAAATTTTAAAAATGAGTAGCTTCCTAGGAAGAAATTCCTCACACGGGTCTCTGACCATCTCTAAATGGTACCAGAAAGAAAGTAGATTAGAATTGTTGCCCAAGAGCAGGGCAGATCCTGGCTTTGGGGATTTGTAGCCTTTAGTGGTATTCTTAAAAGAAATGCAATTAGATTAAAAAGTGTTTATTTAGAATAAGAAGATTAAACCATATATAACACATTCTGCTCATGACCAAAAATAACCAAAATTCAGAAAAATAATACATTTTAATTAACTATTTGACACCTCTATAATATATTTTTTATGTTTGGGGGTTGCGGCTATTTTGATAGAATTTATTTAACAATTTTGTAATATCAAATATCTAATATCTGTAGAGAGAATGGAGAGGTAGAATCATTCCTATGCTATGGTGGCTTCTAACTCTGTATATTTCAGACTCGCTTCTTCTCCACAGCCCTTACTTTCTGTGCTGGTGGCAGGCAGCCCCTCAGACTGGCTCTCTTGGAAGAATAGCCCTCTTACAGCTATGGCCCCAGTCCCATGTGTGCCCAGCTGCCTCCGCATGCTTTTCTCCCTCACTTGGATTGGACACAGGTGCCCTTAAATTCTTCAACTGCCTATAACCAAACTGCTGCCCTGCCAAATGCAGAAGCTTGAAACTTTAGTTGTTTGGAGATCATACAATTCTGAATTCCAAAAGGCAAATAGAGACACTGTTTTTGGTAGTTAGTTTATTTTATAGATCCATTTTCCAATGCCTAAAAAATGTTCTTCTGAATGTGAACTTCCAACTTCTTTTACTCAGGTATCAACGAGCAAGTATCATTAAGAAAATAAATTGTAGCAGGGCACAGTGTCACACGCCTGAAATCCTAGTGGGTCAGCAGGCTGAGGCAGGAGGATTGCAAGTTCAAAGCCAGCCTCAGCAACAGCATGGCACTAAGCAACTCAGTGAGGCCCTGTCTCTAAATAAAATGCAAAATAGGGCTGGGGATGTGGCCCAGTGGTTGAGTGCCCCTGAGTTCAATCCCTGATACCAAAAAAATAAAAATTTAAAAAAAAAGAAAAGAAATCATTATGTGTCCTAGCTACACTGTCCTCCACCCATCCTCCCACCCCTATATCAGAGATTGGACCTAGAGACTCTCTATCACTAAGCTATTTCTTCAACCTTTTTAATTCTTTTGAGACAGGATCTTGCTAAATTGCTGAGGCTAGCCTCAAACTTGCAATCCTCCTGCCTCAGCCTCCCCAGTCACTGGGATTACAGGCATGCACCACCATACTTGGCTCATATCTTATCTTACAGCAAAGACAATGAATAAACACTAATTCTAGCGGCCATCAGAGGGTTGACTTCTGAGGTACTTGTGTAATCTAGCCAGAAGTTACACTTTCATTTTTAAATATTTTTTACCAGCAGTTGGTTGATCCTCAGATGTAGAACTCACAGACACAGAGACCTGCCTATACAAGCTGTGGTTTCCCCAAAATTCCTAAGAATAATCATGCTTTAAAACTACATCAAGAATGTGGTTAGAAATAAAAGTTGAGGAAGCTGGGTGTAAAAATGCACACCTGTAACACCAGCAACTCAGGAGACTGAGGCAGGAGGACTACAAGTTTGAGGCCAACCTCAGCAACTTAGGCCCTAAGTAACTGAGCTGTCTTAAAATAAAAAGGGCTCAGATGTAGCTCAGTAATAAAATGTCCCTGGGTTCAATCCCTAGTGTGTGTGGGGGGGGGGGGGGCTTGGAGGAAGTAGACTTGGAAAGGAAATCTATAGCATGAGACTGTTGGGAAAGATAGGAGCAGACTCTGGATTGTGTATCCTGATACTGTACAAGAATGGGGCAGGAAGAGGTTCTGGACAATGGACAGGGTATAGATGTCATGGCAGCACAACAGAGAGTTCGCCTCTAGGCCAGAATAGATCAGAGATAGGGCAAAAGATGGCTGATGACCTGAGGAAGGAACAGACCGCCATGACAGTCCCCTGCCTGGGCACATATCCTGTCTTTTCTCCTCTCCATAGCAGGCCAGATTGTAGGTCATGAGGTACCTCTTTTTCAAACAGACTGTGCAGAGCGTGACAGGTAATCCCCACCTCAAAAATGATCCCCCAATCCAGAAACATGAGCTATTCACAACAATCAACTTCCACGAATGGAGGCAATGAGTTAAACAATGGAAGAGCTCATATATATATATATATATCCAAGTTGGTGGAGAGATCGGGAGCTCTTAAAGACTGGAACTTGGTCTCTTCGTTTTCAGGCCACCTTTCTTTCCCCTTCTCTACACTGCAATCACTCCTAAATTGGCCA
This sequence comes from Ictidomys tridecemlineatus, assembly GCF_052094955.1. NCBI lineage: Eukaryota > Metazoa > Chordata > Mammalia > Rodentia > Sciuridae > Ictidomys > Ictidomys tridecemlineatus. Next base: position 64,960,570 of record NC_135481.1, on the reverse strand, counting down.
CTTTCTATATAGAAGAAACAGTTGAGAGACTTTTCTTTGTTTTCCCAAATAAAGCTATTTGGTGGTAGCCCATGAGTTCAAGACCCACTTCAATAGATTAGATTTCCTCCTTTCTTAATTTGAAGAAGGACCTTATATGCACCCTAAAATTATGGCTTCCCACTCTGTTCACAGGTCAAGTCACTGTGGCTGGAATTGCAGCAACAGATTTCTAATTCTTGCTGACTCTGTTGCTAAAAGCTCTGTCTCCACCCCTGATGCCAGTCCAATAATGAGGGCACAGTTTTGAGGAAAAAAGAAAAAGAAGGTTTATTGCTTTGCTAGCAAAGGAGAAACACAGGGACTCCTGTCCCAAAGGCTGTGATTCTGCCCGTTAGCAGGAACAGGGGGGTTTTAAAGAGGCAATTCAAAGGCTACATTCTGCGTGTTATCTGTTTGGAGCTGTAATTCATTTGTTAATTTGGGAGACAGTCATTTCTGATATCCTCTGGTACCATCCCCAAAGTCTGGATTACCTCGTTCCTATGGTGGATGTGTACTTGGGGACAGATAAATCTGCCTAGGATTCAGAAGAAAAGTCATCCTGTCTCCCCTGAGATTAGAGATGGGGAGAGATTAGGGAGGATCAGGGAGAGAGGAAGCATAAAGTGGATCAAAGGTCACCGCTCCAGGCTCTTTTTCTCAGCTCTCGTGCCCAGTTCCCTGTACTCTAGCCACAGTGATCTTTCTAAAATGCAGAAATCATTCTGGCTCTACAAAAGTTTTCATTGTCTTTTCAATTCTCTTCAAGTAGAGTTCACATCCCTTAGAATGGCCTACAAAACCCAGTGGGATCTTGCCCCTGACCTTTTGTCCAGTCTTATCACTTGACCCTTCACAATTTTCCTGCTACAGCCCCTTGTTCCACGACCTGCCCTTAACTAACTTCTTCCATTTGTTTCTCTCTTCTCCAAGCTGTTTTCCCTGCTAAGAGTGCTCCCCACCCCCACTCCCCATGACACACACACACACACACACACACACACACCCTTTTACAAGGCTGACTCCTATTTATCCTTCAGGTCTCAGCTCTGGGAAGCCTTCCTGGGCCCCCAGGGTCAGCAGAGTCTGGTCTGTATTACTGTGGCAGGGAGCACCATGGGTGTTCTTGTCTGTACCACCAAACACCGTCCTCATGGATAAGCCTCAGGGGACAGAAACTTCTGTGTCCTCTGTGTTAGCCACACAAGAGGCAGAGGAAGCACACAATGACATGAGTCATTGGAATCCATGAATTGTCTTGTTAACCATGGTCCACGTTATGCTTTGAATATCGCCTTGCTGCTCTGACACTGACTTATTTTTGAAAGGACATGTTTCTTTCTCTTCCTCTCTCCCTGATCCTCTCTAATCTCTCCCCCTCTCTAATCTCAGGGGAAACAGAATCCTGTTCTTCGAATCCTGGGCAGAGTCATCTGTCCTTGAGGACATACCCACCACAGGAGTGAAGTAATTCAGACTCTGGGGATGGCACAGGAAGATCTGAGAAATCACTATCTCCCAGATTAACAAGTGAATTACAACTCCAGACAAAGAACACATGGAATGTAGCCTTTGAATCGCCTCTTTAAAAAGCCCCTGCTCTTCTTGATGTACAGAATCACAGCCTCTGGGACTGGACTCCTCTGTGTTTTTCCTTTGCTAGCAAAGCAATAAAACATCTCCTTTTTTTCTCAAAACCGTGTCTTCATTATTGGATTGAGCTTTTGGTAACAGTCTGATGTCATCCCTGGAACCATGTCCTCATTATTGAACTGAGCTTTTGATAACAGTCTGATGTCATCACTGGAACTTTTGAGATGCACAGTTAGCAAACTAGAGAGCAATAGAAACATGGTTATCTTCCTCTTCTCCCACAGAATGGATTCACAGGCTACCTTGTGACCTACCTTTGGACCTACCTTGACGTGCAGACTGTCATTTCATTCAATAAATATATAGAGGGTAGGGATATTCCATATGCTGTATTCAGCAATAAACAGAACAGACACAATTCCTTACTCTTGTAGAATCATTTTAAAGGAGATTATGTAGTCACCCGCCTCCTCTTCCCCACCATCCTCTCCTAAGACTAACCTGCCATTGGGCTAGAATCTTCCCCCACTATCAATGAATCCTGCTGGTCTAAAACATCATGGCATATAACCATACATCTAGCTTATTTCACTTCGTTTTTATTTAAAAACTTTTATAATGGGAGATTTCAAACATACAAAAGTAGAGATGACAGGATAATGAATCCTCTTATATACAACATGTCAACATACGCCCAAGCCTGTCTCATTTCCATCTCCCACAGGCTTTTCCACTGCTTGCCAAAAGGTTATGAAGCAAAACCAGACATTCAATGGTTTCACCCACAAATCCCCTGGAAAGGATAAGGTCTTTCATATGGACCTGGAGAATGGATAGGTCACAGGTGGGGTAGGGGTGCAGTATGGCTCACTAAAGTGGAACAGAAGCACAAAAAGCAAGATTCAGATACAAAATGATATGTATATAGAGACACGAAGGAACTCTCCGTGACTGAGAGAAGTTGGATTGATCAGGTGGAAATGATTATGAAAAGTCTCAAATGACAGCCAAGGGATGTGAGTGCCTGTAGAGAAGTGTTAAATAAACATTCTAAGAGGCCATTGTTTTGAACTAGTCTCTTGTACTGGGTCCCAATGGAGTAGAGGAAAAATTAAAATGGCGTCACTTGTGCTAAAGTTCCATGTCATCAATCTGAAATCAAGATATCTGAACTGAAAAATCAGGAGAAATCATAGCTAAATTTCCCTAACTGGCTAGTATTAATTGTCATGATAATGAAATTCCCTTTCTCTTAATCCTTGCACAAAAAGGTAACCCATTAGTTACTTTTCTATTGTTCTGTCTCTGTCCTACCTTACAAGGTGAGCAACTCTGAAATGACCAATCCGATTTTTCTTCTCTGTTTCTGTTTTTTACAGCCATTTTCTATCTATCACTGGACAAGGGATGTCTCTAGAGAAGAGTCTGAGGACTTCCCACAGAGAAGGGGGACCTTGACTCAGAACCAGTCAGGTTCTTGGAACACCTGATGAAAAGAATTTCAACATGTGCCAGTCAAAGGCACGGACATAGGTTTATTTAGGAAAGTAGATACACAGTCAAGGGAGAAGGGGGTGGGTGCAATCTCAGAGGAGAAATGCTTTGGGGGTAAAACAAGGAAGAGGTACCCAAGGGAGAATTCTGGCGGTCTCCAGAGGGAGACAGCAACCTGTTGGTGTGGTGTTATTATTTATAGACAGCCAATGCTAGCAACTGGACAGGGCGGAGCTGCACAATTCTACACCAGTTTTTCTTTTGCTTGCGCATTTCCCTCATTTTACAAGGGCATGGGCCAGGGGTATGTCGTCAAGATTTACAACTGTGCTTTCTGCATCTCAGTGGCTCCTGGGTGTTCCTTTTAAGATTCCGTATCTCTCTCTTTATCCTAAATTCCTATCTCTTATCTATGAAACAACCTCTTTGCTCAGCTCATTCGAACACTTTTTCTACTCTGTGGAATGAAGTGTTTCCTGAACCTAGAATCAAAAATGGACAGAATTAAGATCTTAAAAATGAATTGCAATTTTTTTCCTTTTCACAGAAAATTTAATTAGATATTCATAGAAGGTGGGATATGAGTTAAGCCATGTTTGCAAAACAAACCTTTGGGCTGAAAGTAAGCTCAGGAGACCTAAGGCGGGGGTGGGGTGGGGGGAGAGGGAAATGAACAGAGGACAGGGGCATACAGGGGTCTGTTCTTACAGTTCTGCACATGTTCTTACAATGTGCATGGCCATGGCAGAAATGGAGAGGTGGGATGGGCTAGGGTGCCTCTTAAAAGTCAAAGGCACCGAATTCACTGTCTGGCTCCATACAGCGGCTAAGGGCACAAAGAGATGATATAGTGCTCCATCTGGCCATCTTGGAGACCGGAAGTGTCCTTTACTTTGCCACGGAAAACGGGAAGAGAATCTCCTTGGGAGATTTTAAGTTTTATGCTGGATTTGATAATGGGATACACAAATGTACCTTGTAGTATGTTAGAGGTGCAGGATTAGAACTTAGGTGTAATTGGGATCCGGGTTCAAATTTGTCTACGTAAAATTGATAGTCAAGGTCATTATTTTTTATTTAAAGTCATTAGAAAGGGAAAGAGGAAGAGAAGAAGGGATATTAGAAGGGAAGGAGAAGGGAGGGGAGGAGAGTACAGGGAAGCAGGGGAGAGGAAGAAAAATAACAGGGAAGAAAGAAAAAGAGCAAGTCAGGGAAGGACCATGGCTGAACTGAGAAGGAGCAAATACCAGGATAGTAAAATAACTTCAAAAGTCACAGAGAAGAAGCTCACTAAAGGAGAAATTTTGGTCACTGGAGAGACTGGGGCGGTTGGAAAGCCCCACTGAATATGCATGATGTCATGTACTGTACATTCGCCGCACACAAGGCCACATTCAATCTGTTGACCTTGAGGGCAGAGCACAAGGCTCATTTATTCCCCGGGCCTCGCCTCTGAAGAGAGGTCTGTACTGGAAGAGTTTTAATTCTTGAATCAGCTACTTGTTAGCTGCGCTGTGAAATGAGCTAGTTTTCAGAAACTGAAATTTTCATTTCTGCTTATAGTCACCACAGGAAGTGAAGGTGGGTAACAGGCTTGAGAGAAAAATGGGCCCCCCACCCCCGTTTGGTGTCAGGGATGGAGTGACAAAGCTGGGACCCACCAGTGCAGAAGCGCTAACCTAGCTCGGAAGGGATGGGCTGTGCCCCAATCCAAAGTGTGATTCAAACACAACATGGGTGCCTCCTTTAGTGACTTCAAGAAAAATAAATCTAATATATAACCTTGTTAAACAAGCTGGTTAAAACAAATTAAATCATATTAATCATGGGGAATTTCATCATGGCATGGATTATGTGGTGGCGACCTTATAAATACAAACAGAAGGGCCATCTAAAAGAAGATTCAGGAATACTGGAATTTGACTGGGTGTTACCAGAATTATATGAAGAGAGGCCTTAGGTTCAGAGCAAAAAGATACAGAGAAGATAGGTAATTAACTAGGTTATTTTCCCCATTTAAATTTTATTTGGTAAGTTTCAGCTTCTATTTTTATTATCCTATGTTTACTGACTGGTTTTTGTTTGTTTTGTGTTTTAAAACCCTGCTTATTAAGAAATAATTTGGGGCATAGAGAAATAGCTCAGTTGGTAGAGTGCTTGCTTTGCATGCACAAGGCATTGGGTTCAATCCCCAGCACCACACACACACACACACACACACACACACACACAAACACACACACACACAAAGAAGAAGAACAAGAAGAAGAAGAAGAGGAGGGGGAGGAGAAGAAGAAGAAATAATAACGCATGCTTGTAATCCCAGCAGCTAGGGAGGCTGAGGCAGGAGGATCCCGAGTTCAAAGCCAGCCTCAGCAAAAGCGAGGCCCTAAGCAACTCAGTGAGACTCTAAATAAAATACAAAATCGGGCTGGGGATGTTGGTCAGTGGTTGAGTGCCCCTGAGTTTAATCCCTGGAACCCACCCCTCTCTGAAAAAGAAAGAATTAAGAAAGAATTTAGATTTTTATCTTGTTATTTTTGAAAATTTATAATGATAGACATTCTCAAATATAGAAACAGAAAGAATGGTATAATGACCTCATATGGGCATATTACCTAGTTTCAACAACTTCTTGGCAATTTTTTAAAAATATTTTTTTGTTGTACACAACACCTTTATTTATTTTTATGTGGTGCTGAGGATCAAACCCAGAGCCTCACATGTGCCAGGCAAGCGCTCTGCCACTGAGCCGCAATCCCAATCCCTCATCAGCAATTTACCATTTAAAAAAAATCTACTATCTTTTCATCTCTACCACCTCCTTTCTTTTTTGGGGAGGTGGGTGGTACTGGGGATTGAACCCAGGAGCGCTTAACCACTGAGCCACATCCCCAGCCTTTTTTATTTTTTATTTCGAGACAGAGTCTCTCTAATTTGCTGAGGGCCTCATTAAGTTTCTGAGCCTGGTTTTGAACCTGCAATCCTCCTGCCTCAGTCTCCCAAACTGCTGGGATTACAGGTGTGTGCTGCCACACCCAGCCCCCCTTTCTTTTTTTTTCCCCCTGAAGTATTTTAAAGCAAGCCCCACACATCACACTCACTCATCTATAAAGACTTCAATATGCATCTATCTTTTACTGATAAGAACTTAAAAAGATGACAGTTTGCCTTTAGGATAGTGATGACACTTAAAATACTGTTATATAATTGAATATTACATCTACATTCAACTTTCCCTGATTATCTCAAAGATGAATGTTAGAGCAGGTTTGTTCAAATCAAGTTCTCATCTTAAAAGATTTTGTTATTTATGTTTCTTAAGTATCTTTTTTTTTTCTCTAAAAATTCATCTCTTTATTTTTTATTGCCATTGTTTTCTGGGGAAACTGGATCATTTGGCTTGTAGACAATCTCAGTCAGGATTTGGTTCATTGACTCTTCATGGTTTTGTTTAAAATGTACTATTCCTCTCATTGCACAAAACCCGGCAGTGAACCCTACTGACTGGGAAGGTTGGGTTTCATTTTATCAGGCAGGGGTACTTCCTCAGTAGTGCCGCCTGTTGTAGCACATCATCCAGCGTCCGGTCGTCATACTCTTCATGACACTGAGAAGGATCACCAGGGTCAGTGGCAGCAGTCAACACTTCTGTTATAAAGTTCTTCATCAACTTTTAACCTAATTACTTTAGCAAACACCGATGGGTACTCCCAGATCCATTATTTCATTCAGGGCTGTACAATGATGAACTTTAATTCTATCCTTCTTTCCACATTTACTTATTGCATTATTCCATAAAGAACTTTCTCCAATGACAATTTAGTTGTCCTGAAATACAGTATGTATCAGAGAAGTGGATTAATACTGGATATTTCCCTTTTCACTACATTTATGGGTAGGTTGGTAGACTAGCAATCTCCAAAGATAACCAATTAGGTATTTTTTTTAATCATTGTAAATTCATGGATTTTTAAATATCTGATATGGTCTCCTTTCTCTTCTCTTTTATGCTCAAATTTTCCCATCTTTGGCCAGTGGGAACCTCTTAAAGTAGCTTTTGAATCCTTTTAATCTGACTTCATTTGTTCTGAAAGGCTCACTTTGACACAAAACTATACAGAAAACTCACCTTTTAATTTCCTGCCCTAGACTTGGAATCAGACATGTGTCCATAGATCTCTGGCTCCTTTTATGGAGAATGGCATTTAGAGAACACAATCTGTGTGCTGTGTGCTTAGTACCGCTGAGTTGTTTTTTCATCTAGTCCTCTTCAAAGAACAGAACAAGGAAATGGGTTTTTTAAAAAATGTATTTAAGGAAAAAGCAATGAGTTCATGTTGATATTTCCAATATGAATGTGAGGTATGGGGATTTCTAGATTTTTTATTTTTCACTCTTTGATTTTTATACTCTTATTTCAGTAATCTCACTATTACTAGTAATACTGTTGTTTTAGTATAACTTATATTTGAAGCAACAGCCAAGGTTCACCAGATACTTGAGAAAGCCTGAAAAGTAAAAACGGAAACAATAAAGGAATGAAAAAAACAAAACATCAATGCAAAAAGGAACTGTAATTAATATCCCTAAACACATAAGAAAGGATACTGACTTTATGCAATTACTGCAAAGAAATCTTGACCTACATTCAGTACTCTTATTAGCAATTACATGATCTTATTACTTTTAAGCTAGACATATGTTACTTTTAAGCAGTTAATAAGTAATTATGCTAACATTGATCCTATTATTTTTAAGCTATAAATGTGTTGTAAGATACAGTTAATAAATAATCATGTTAATATCATAGAAACCAAGCTTTTCAGCACAAGAAAAACAAAATATGAACTTTCAACAAGTAAAATAAAAACCTTGTAGTCATATATTTAAATAGGAAATGCCAATAGAAACTCAGTTTTTCTCATTTTCCAAAGACATAAATATTTTCCAACTCTGTTTACTCTGAATAAAACCACAAAACAATGACAACCCAGTGGCTCAGAATACCCCATACAGAGATGGTGGTCTTTAAATACCATTTCCCAATTAAAAGGAACTGGGGCTCTTTGGAAAAACACCACAAGAATGTAATAAGCCAAATATGGAATATGGGAAATTCTACAGAACCTATGACCTGATTTCTTCTATAAATGAAGAGCATGAAAAAAAATGAGACAGGAACTAATGTGTTATGCATAGACCTTGTTTGGCTCTTAAACCACCCACTTCAAAAGGGACGTAATTCAGACAACTAAGGAAAGTAGATCACTGGGAATTAAACCTTATGGAAAAATTACTACTTTGGTTACGTATAGATTATAGCATTGTTCTATTTTAAAAGTCTTTATGTGCTAATAATACATTTTGAAGTTTTTACAGATGAAATGATATGATCTTCAGGATTTGCTTTCATATACCTGGGGAAAAATGGACAGGACACAAATGGAATAAATTCGGCAAAATATTGGTAAATATTAGAGAGAGGAGGTGTGAGTTCCCCATACTATGCTCCCTAGGGTTTTTTTTTTAATGTTTGAAAATGTCCTTAATAAAAAAATAAATGGGGAGATTTTAGCCTAAGGATGCTTTAAAAAGTAATTAGCTAATTAACTCAAGGAGCTCAAGAGGAGAGAGAATCCAGCTGATCCCATGCTCCAGGGTTCGCAGCCAGCAGGACGTATGTGCCTGGAATTCCTCCAATGGCCCTGTTGGGGACCTGGAGGCAGCTGCAGAGGCCCCTCTACCTTCCTGTCCAGGGCAGCACTTGGTGTTCTGAGGCTGCTGTTTGTAGCTCATTGTGCTGCAGGCTGCACGTTCCATCCCCTAATTCACAGAGCTCTTTTGGACCCGGACTGCATAGCTAACTGGTCACATTCTCCTCATTTTTTTGCAGATGACATTGCGCATGGTGGATGCTGGGGGCTGGGGCAGCTGATGAGGAAATCACTAAGGGCAGATCAGGAAAAAAACCTCCCTAAGGGACATCACAGGAAGCCAACCCAAAAAGATGTTTTTCAAAACTCAGTGCAGCAGAAAGTTCATATATCTTCTGGTTCTTTCCTCCGCCATGGCTCTGAGCCTCAGTTGCTCTGGAGGGTCCCTTTCTCCAGCCTCTGTCTCCCCCACCAGCTCTTGTTTTATCTCACTTACCTAACGAGCAAGAGGACTCCACACCATTTAGGGAACTCCTGGTGTTTCCTGGTGGCTGGTGATGATTCATTTTTCACTCCCTTGAATCTTCTCCATGGCCAGATCATTGTTTCCCACATCCTTCCCACCCCCAGGAAAGAACAAAAGGCACCATTTGATCATCTGGACAGAGCTATTGCTGGACCATCATCCCACACAGGACCTGAGCTAAAGGTTCCTCCAGCTCTCCTGGGTTTCCCCAAGCATTGGGAGATAAACTCTAATGGTAGGGTACATTCGCTTTCCAGTTGAAGCGATGTATTATATGATTCATCTGTTCCCTAAGATTTCCATGAAAATCCTGAAATCTGGCCTTTGCTCCTGATACAAAGTGTTTGTGTTTGAAAGAAGTAACCTAGGTAACCCGCTACATTTTCAGAGCTAGGAACTTGTTTCCTGTCCCCCGAGTTTGTAAATGCAGCAACATAAATTTCGTCATTCCAGCCTGCTTGAAAAAGTTGGTATAGTTGGAATTAGTGCCAAATAAGGCAGATTGGAAAAAGTTCCAGCTCCAAAATTCCATCTTCTCAATCCTGTGCCAAGCCATGGCCAAAATCAATGGGACTTTGGTTGCATTTGATTTCTTCAAAGAAAATCGAACTCTTTTTAGCAAATGTGAAGGGTGAGAAAGTGACTTCAGCCGTCCTGTGTTAGATTTGTCACAGACGATAAATAGATCCTCAGCATCACAGAATGTTAAGAGTAGGCAGGACATTGCTCCTTTCACAGGTGAGATGTGAAACAAGAGTCAGATTTTGCAGCCTATGCTTGCAGAGATAGTAAGTGAAACCCGGCTTAAACCAGGTTTATCACAAAAGACTCAAAGCCCACTCTCTCCCTTATGTCAGCTACAGAAATGCCTTTGTTTTAGTCAGATTTTTTCACGGGCTATAACCAAAAGATCTGATTTTAAGGATGAAAATTTTATTTTAGGGCTCACGTTTTCTGAGGTCTTAGTCCCTAGAAGTCCAGCTCCATTTCTTGGGGCTTGAGGTGAGGCAGAACCTCATGGCAGAAGAGTGTGGCAGAGGGAAGCAGCTCACATAGTGATCAGAAGGCAGAGAGAGGTCTCCACTTGTAGATATAAATACATACCCAAGGCCACGCCCCACACCCCAATTCCCACCTCCTCCAGCCACAACCAACCACTTCAGTTACCACTCAGTTCACCTATCAGGGCATTAAAACACAGATTGAGTTAAGACTCTCACAACCCAATCACTTCTCCTCTAAACCTTCTTGCATTGTCTCACATGTGAGCTTTTGGGGGACACCTCACATCCAAACCCTAACAGCCTTCCTTGAGTATCCTCACCTCTTCGTTGGTCTCTTCTCGTCCCTTCCACACATTCTCCTGACTGCTGCCTGCCACAGCCACTGTCTCTGCAGCACAATTCTGATTGGGTCTCTCCAGGCTCTGAACTGTTCTAGGATTCTTGGCTTGGACCACGCCCAGTGACATTTCAGTTGAATCTCAACTGCATGCATGTACCCTGCCCAGCAGCTACCCCTAAGCAAACTCTCTGCTTACCTGTGTCTTTTCCCATGTGGTCTTCTCTGCCTGGAAAATTCTTCCATAGGCAAGATCCTATTTTTTAGAGGCTCAGTTAAGATATCATTTCCTCCATAACCCCTTCCTTCATTCTTCTAAGTGTAAACTGACTTCTCTCTCCTTGTCTCCCTGTACTGTGTACTGCAGACATCTATTCTAGCAGGCACTGTATTCCACCTGGTGTAATACTACAGTTAATTATGAACATTCTTCTTCCCACTGGACTGCAAATTCCCTTAAGGCAGACATCAGATCTTATTTATAGCCCCAGCGATATTATTTGTTCAAAGTAAACATCAAAAAGAAAATTTTGTTAAATTAGGTTGAAATCCACTACCTTTGGAATCCCAACAGCATTTAGAGATACAATTATAAAGAGCTAAAATTTGGCTTCTTATCTTTAATGGTCTTAGGCACACCAAAGGATATTTTTATCTCCTACAATGTGTCATGGATAAAAATAGGGACAATTCATTTTCCTCACTGTTTCCTTAGATCACGTTCAGCAAAATACAACTAATTATGGGTATTGAATACCTGGTATGTAGGCAACACGATGCTAGGTTGTTGCAGGTGATGGGGTGCACAGTTGAAGTCCTGTTCCTTGGTGTTGTGAACCCCCAAACAAAGAACTGAACAAGGCACACAGAAGTAACAGGCAAAGCACAGATTTATGGAAGGTAAGAGTGAAAAGGCCACTCTGTAGGATAGAATGGAGTGGATTGAGCAAGAGAGACATGCTCTCTGTCCCGATGTCTGGAAATTAGTACCTCATATGCTGAGCCGTGAGGTGTTCTCTTCCCTATATGAACCTCTTTGAAGACCTTATCCCATTTGCTCCTGTTGGCTCCCTTATAGTACCTGATTAGAATGGTGTCCAGTTTTCCCTTATTGGTTACTTTAGAAAACTTAATTAGCATACTGTCCGTTTTACCCTCATTTTAGAATATTGAACCTGTGGTGGGAGTTGCCATGGGTGACATGTCCTCAGTGGCAGAAGTTGTCATGGTAATGGGACTTATTGTAAACAGGGACATGGTGACTCATCTCCTCATCTTGTCCTTCAGTGGCATCCTTCTTATACCCTGCCACTGCCATCTTGGAATTCTGGAACTTCCTACCTAAACAGAAGAATAAAGCCTGGTATTCCGACCATAACACATTTGTGATAGGGTAATTTGCATAGATACAGAATTCAAGGACCAACCCTAGCACTAACTGATAGGTATTTTCCAAATATTGCCAATCATCCCTGTGTGCTATTAAAAAAGGTTACCTTAGAAACCTCCCTTGATTAGGAATCAGAAGACATTGGGCTTACTTCAGACTAGAAATATTTCTTTCTTTGTGACTCTGGACAAGTCACTTACTCCTGTTCATCCTCCTCATTGGTAAAGCAGGCTCTTCATAAAAGGCAGGACCTGCCACCCATCTTCAACAAGCATGTGGAGCAATTCTGCAGACATGTGGAGTGAGTTAAGGCAGTTCTCACAATACAGTCTCCAGACCAGTAGCATCTGCTGGGAACTTAATAGAAACACACATTTTCAGACCCCACCCTAAACGGACTAAATCAGAAACCCTGGTTTCTTTGCCTGGGGAATAATGGTTTGGGGGCTTGCTCTTCTTCATGTGGAAGGTGGTCCTGGAGGAAGCTGGATAGTCTCTCCCCATCCCACCAGCTCCATGTCCAGATAGTCTAGCTTGAGTTGCATATCACCTTTAAACAACTCTGCTTGCCACCTGCTCAGCCATCCTCACTGAGGTAAGCTCTGGCTGATACTCCATGAGGCCATGATTGGGAAAAGACTTTGAAAACCCAGAGGGGTCATGCAAATGTAAATACTATTAAAGTTGCCAACTCTAGGGAGGGGGTGTGTCAAAGGGGAAAACAATAAAAGGAAGAGTCACTGACGACAGATTCTATAAACTATTCTTAAATCCTGAAGAATTTGTTTTTGACTGTCTACAAAGCTCCCCTCTTGATTTTGTCCTGCTTGTCTGTTTATACTTGAAACAAAGATAAAACAGACGGATAGAGTGAAGGCAAGGCACTGCAAAAGAAAGCCCAGGTCCCCACTACCAGTACCAGCCTTCTGGGCTCACTTTGGCAGTGAGATTAAGAACTCTGGCTCCCTCTTGTGGGAGGAGCTGGAGGGATCGCTGCTTTTGTTCTTTTATCCCAAAAACTCCTGTCCCTTGAATAATCTCAATTGATTGCTTGCAGTTCAGACCCATAGTCTATCACACACAGAATCCCACCTGCTTCAGCCCTGTCTACAAGAAACAAGTTGGTCTTTGCAAAAAAGGAAATTATTTGAGCTCTTTAATTTCTTCCTTCCCCTTTCTATCAAATTGCTGGTGGGGTGCTACTTTCCAGAGTAAACAGTATAATGCAGCAGCAAATGACCTAAATCACATACCAGAACTTAGGTAGATTTCTGTTCACTACAAGACTATGTGTAAATCCCATCTTGACTTCATTTCCTTCAGAGTATTTGAATGGACAGTATGCATAGTATTTGTTAACTACCAAATATTAACAACTTCAGATGGTATTCTTGCATTGCTATTAGCACAAGTAAACTAGCAAAACTGTCCTGGTCAATAACTTTTCTTTTCCAAAGAAGAGAGTTTGTAAACAGAAAGAATCCATAAGTATTTGTAGTCATTAAATAAGAAAACAAATCAAGACACCTACTTCCTTGAATGTTTATCCAAAACATGGTAGAGTTAGTGGTTCCTGGTTGGCAGAGCTTCTGATCTGCTCCTGCATTTGCTCTGTCGTGATATATTGTTCTAGTTGAAGTACATGAAGAAAACTCAGCCTCACACACATAAGTACATGGAAAAGGGAGGGTGGTTTCAACTGCTTTTGAGATACTTCTATACTTTTATACTGTACCAAACTACCAAAATGTTCGTTTCTTAAAGATTAGTCGCAATATGGACTCTGAGGCTGTAATGAATTTTTTGTACTCTGTCGTATTAAAATTCATTGCTTATATCGAATTTTGGATAGATCATTCACTCATACATAAGGTAAAATAGTTGTTTGCTAAGCTACACAGAACTTTCACACAATTCATTACACAACATAAAAATGTAAAATTAACTGGCATTACCACCCAAATAATTGTGAATTCTTCAAATATGAATAATTTGTGAAGCTCACATTGGTAGATACAACTTTTCCAGATTTTAAAATTTTCACTGGAAAGCTCAAATTTTATCATTTATACAAATACTATTAGTTGTTTTCCTTAAATGGATTTTAAAAAAAATATCTTCCAAATACTGAAGACTGAGAAAAACCAGTCAATTTGTTTTCGTAAAAATGATATTCACCCAAAAGGGAAACTTGGTCAGGCCACAAAAGTGTTTTTCCTTCAAAACAACCACCCTACTTTGGTATGCAGCAGATGTTCCATCTGTAGTCTCATTTTGTTACAATGAATACTAAAAGAACATAAATTCACAAGTCAAGATTTAATAAAAAACTAATTTTTACTGATTGGTAAAGGCTGATCTTAGATGAAACTGGCTTGTTTTACTTCTATACCTATTTGATGATAAAGAATGACGGCTGGAGTGTTTTTGTGCAAGGATTTTTCTTGGTGCTAAGGTGACAGCAGTTTTAAATGCCATCACTTTTGCATCACTTTGCGCAAGATAGCTGCAGGAAAAGGGCAGATCGCGTCTTGCTGCTTGTCTGAAAATAGTTTGACTTACGGACCCTCTGAGAGGGTCCAAATGACTCCCAGGAAGCCGAGGACCAAACTTTGAGGACAATGACCCTGGAAAACCTTCCTACCTCCTTCCTGTGATTTTCTCTAAAGCGTCTCCTGAGAGATTTAATCTGAAACAGAGCATAAAGAGAATTGGAACGGAGCCAGAGACCAAGTACTCCAGTTGACAAGAAGCCGACTGAGAAAATTTTTATCCTTTTCCTCCCCCTAGTGGTAGCCCATCGGTACTACATCCAGCTAGGCTGCAGGACTGACAGATATTCTGTCAAGAAAGCGGGGAAATGGTTTTCTTGCTGATGTGGCAGTGCCATCAATTTCAGCCGCACTTCCTGCATTCATTTCTGGATCTGAAGTGTGTTTGATATTTTAGTGACTAAAACCCAGGAGAAGAAATTGTCAGTAGTTCAGAGTGAGACCATCTCCCTCGTCCACTGTCCCCAAGGCCTCTAACAAGTGCTTCCTTCTTTCATTCTAGTTCCCATTCACCTATTAGGTCCTATTTTAGGTGCCCCAGAGTGCTGAAGACAAGGCTACTGCACCCTGCATTTAGCCCTAGTTTTGCACTGATCATGGAATGTTGATCTGTCCCTAAATGTGAGGGCAGGGACTCTGTCTGTATCTCCTTGTGTTCTGGGTACCCACCATCGGGTCTGCACAGAGCAGACAAACAGTGCAACCTTGATGCGGTCTAGGATCCAGCTTTGGCTATGACTTCTTAGGTCACTGAGAACGCATCTTTCTCTGAGAAATTCTTTTGCTTTAAGACATAACTCAGCACTTCTCTCTTCTCTGCTGTACCCATCCCCATTAATACTTGTTCTTTCCTCTGTGGCTATAGCCCTTTGTGCAAAGGGCAGCACACACCTAACTCTGGCTTGCAAGAGATTTAATTAATTATATGCAGATTTCCCCCACTGGAGTTCATACAACTTGAAGGTGAAGGTCATTACCAAAACAAATTTCTTCTCAGTTTACCTTGCATAGAGGCCACTGTAAAATATGCATTAATTTTATGTTTCCCAGAAGACAATACCAAGATTTTTATTTTTGGATAGAACTTGGTGTGACTGAGAGGGACATGAAATAGGCACTTTGGACTTGGTTGATGTAATATAAAGCACCACTTCTAGTGATAATTCTCAGAAAGGATTTAATTCACAAAAGGCATTTAAAGTATATTTTGCTAAATTAATCTATTTGTTCCCTCACTTTCAACATAATGTCAAAGATTCATTCAGATAGAAAACCCTTTCAACTCAAGATGGAGAGAAAGCCTGGTGTAGTGGACAACTTGCAGATTCTGCAATCAAACAAACTTGAGTTTGAATGTGACTTTTGCTCCTTACTACTTTGAACAAGTTACTTAATCTATCATTTTTGTCAATTTGGCAAAGAGGTCAGAGATAAGTAGAATTATTATTGTTATGATGATGATCATGATGATGATGATGTAAGTAGTGAGCAGACAAAAACCCCTATTAGTAATAAACTATGAAATTGTCATATGCCCCAAATTTAGGAATATTAGTCAAATAACATTTACAGCTATGAAAGGAGGACACTTTCCATTACAAAGATGGAAACTGAACCCCAACAGGTTAAGCAAAAAAAAGAGAAAAAACTAAAAAATTACAAGTGGGGGACATCTAGGAGTGTCTCAGAGTTCAGGCACATCAGGATTTAGAGTTGAAATGGTCTCCTGGGAGCTTTGAACACTCTACACTCCTGCATTCTTACAGCATGGAGAAGAAGATAGCAGCCCAGCCTTATCTCATGAGTTTTGAAAATATAGATGGAAGCAGAAGTCAGAGCCAGTGGCCTGGGATGGGGAGTCACCAAGTCAGAATCCACCAGAATGGAGTGGGGAAAGGCCATCTCCTAAAGCAAAGGTGGGTAGTTAGAGGAAGAGAGATCATACACTCTGCAGGCAAAACCAGCGTATACACACTCAGCCAATAGGAATTAGTTAGGTTACAATTACCTTTTGTTTTCAATCCTGCCCAGAATGCTGTACCCCCTCATCCATTTCGACCTTAGGGATCATCAGTTTCCTAACGCCTTTACTGACATATAATTATGAGCCATGATAATAATTATTAGTGTTTGCCTTAGTATGTGAATGTTGTGTTAAGCGATTTACATAGATGATCTCATTTCACCCTCACTATCTCAGACCATATGTATTTGGTGAGGGTGCTAGACCCCATGGCCTCTAGCATACACTAAGCACTGAGCTACACCACACCCCCCCCCCAGCTTCCTTAGTCTGTTTTCTGTTGTGAATAACATAATACCACAGGTTGGGTAAATTATGAAAAAATAGGTTTATTTGGGGTTGCAGTTCTAAAAAAAAAAGTTGACGGTGTGCATCTTGAAATCCCCTTCTTATGAAGTAGAGTCCCAAGGCAATGCAGGATATACCATGGTGTGAGATGGGGAGCATGGGAGACCTAGCCCAGCTGACTTTCATAGATGAGCCACTCTCAAGATAAACCATTATCTTACTAATCTATTAAACTGCATTAACTGAATCAATTATATAGCACTCATTACCCACCTATGAGGGGAGCTCTATTGCATCCTTGATCCAAGTGGACACAGAGGCACATTAAGTTATTACCTATGCAGGGAGCAGGACTCTAACCCAGCATCCCACACAAAGGCTTGCACTGCTTTGTTCTGTTTTCCTGTCTGTCTCAATAGCACCACGAACCCAGTGCCTTGGGCATACAAGGCAAGCTCTCTACCATCTGATCTATATCCCCAGCTCAGGGCTTGGCCTCTTAACCACTGCTCCTCCCATGCCTGACCACACATACATGATGTGATATCATAACTCGATTGCATATATTTCTTTATATCTTAGTCTTTGGCACCTAGCAGAGTTATGGAGTGGAGCATATCTATATGAATATAAGTTTAAATATAGTTAAATATAAATAGTAGTGAACTGCTTTTATCACTTTTTTTCATAACTTTAAAATGGGAATAATAATACTGCTTGATTCATGCATTGTGAAGGGATTAAATGAGGCAATATTTGTAATGTAGATGGGATGGAACACAGTGAATGCAAACAAATCCTTCTATTGTTATTGTTCGTGTTATCACTAGCTAATCAATTATGTTTCAGGACTGCTGTCCTGAGGTTGGGGCCCTGGATGAAATGGGGTATCCTTTTGGAAGAACCTTAGATCTGTGACAAAAGGGACACGCAAACATCTTTCTTCTTTTCTTTCTTATTTCATCTTAAACCAGTCAGAATGGCAGTCATTAAGAATACAGATAACAAAAAATGCTGAGAGGATGTGGCAGAAAAGGAACACAGTTACATATTGGTGGCATTGTAAATTAGTACAACCATTATGATAAAAATCAGTATGGAGCCAGGCATGGTAGCGCATGCCTATAATCCCAGGGGCTCGGGAGGCTGAGATTGGAGGATCACAGGTTCAAAGCCAGCCTCAGTAATGGCGAGGCACTAAGCAACTCAGTGAGACCCTGTCTCTAAATAAAATACAAAATAGGGCTGGGAATGTGGCTCTGTGGTTGAGTGCCCCTGAGTTCAATCCCCAATACCAAAAAGAAACCAGTATGGCGATTCCTTAAAAGACTGGGCATGGAATCACCATATAAACCAGCTATACCACTCCTTGATATTAATCCTAAAGAATTAAAGTCAGGGTACAATAGCAATATCTGTGTACCCATATTTGTAGAGGCACAACTCACTATAGCCAAACTATGGAACCAGCCTAGGTGTCCATCAATGGATGAATAGAGAAAGAAAATGTGGTATATATACGCACGATGGAGTTCAGTCATAAAGAAAAATGAAGTTATGTTATTTTGAGGGAAATGAATGGAACTAGGAACCATCATGTTAAAACAAAATAAGTCAAACTCAGAAGGTGTGACTGGTTTGATATATGGTTTCTCATCTGTGGAAACTAGAGTGGAAGACGGAAAAGAAAAATGAGGGTCAGGGATCTCATGAAAATCAAAGGGAGATTTGTAGAGGAAATGGATCGTGGTGTGGAAGGAGGGAATGCTGGGCAGTGATATTGGCCAGAGTATATTGTTATATGGTGTGCCTGTACAAATATGTAACAACAAATTCCATTGTTATTGTATGTTATTATTATAATGCACCAATTAAAAATGTGGAGAAAATTAAAGACCCCGAATTGGAAAAGAAAAAAAAAAAAAAGACTGACAAT
Source organism: Ictidomys tridecemlineatus (assembly GCF_052094955.1). Lineage (NCBI taxonomy): Eukaryota > Metazoa > Chordata > Mammalia > Rodentia > Sciuridae > Ictidomys > Ictidomys tridecemlineatus. Next base: position 64,941,749 of record NC_135481.1, on the reverse strand, counting down.
TTTAAAGCTTAGTCTGTGGCTGAATTGGCAGCAGTTCCTATCACCACTTCCCCAAAAGTCAAATAATTGTCCTTCAACTATCGGGTAAAAAGGCCAACCACTCCTGGCTCCATTTGCTCTGCCTGAGGAAAACCAGATATAGGTCAGCACCCAGAACTCTTCAGTTCTGATTGTTCCTATTTCTGGCCCCTAACAGAATGAGCAGCATGCAACAGCACATGCCAACATCTGGAAATATCTCTGGTTACAGAACCTCCTAAATCCCATCTGCAGAGCAGCCTGTTGGTTGTGGAAGCTCAAATCTCAGCAGTGTTTTCACAGGCAGATTCTTGTGTCTTGCTGAGCAACCTTTAAGATACCATCAGCAGGCTGCAATAGGAACTGAAGCACATTCCTCATGAAAATTCCAAGGCAGGGAATTCAGAAGACACCGCTAGCAGGGAGGTCAATAGGTCACATCCGCCCACTCCAGTCTCATTTCCATGGCCTTACAAGATCTGAGAGACCAACCCTCAACTCTCCCCTCATCTCTTCTGCTCCACATCTTGAGCATTTAATTGCTAACTATCCATTAGATGATGTATATCAAAGGTTGATAAATCTTTTAGAAATGTCACTCCTCGTTCTTATTTATTTATTTCCTTGTGGAAATAAAAAGGCAGATGCCAATCTTTTTTTTTTTTTTTTTTTTTTTTTTTGTACTAGGGATTGAACTCAGGGGCACTCAACCACTGAGCCACATCCCCAGCCCTATTTTGTATTTTATTTAGAGATGAGGTCTTACTGAGTTGCCTAGTACCTCTCGCCATTGCTGAGGCTGGCTTTGAACTCCTGATCCTCCTGCTTCAGCCTCCGGAGTCCCTGGGATTACAGGCATGCACCACCGCACCCAGCTGGATGCCAATCTTTTGAGAGAGACTAGATGAGCCTGAAATAATTACCAGCACCATCTAAAGGTTCTTCACACTTCCCCAGATCCTCTGCAACTCATGAGGAGTGGAGGAAGTCTAGGATGTGGGCCTCCCAAACCTCTGGACCCTGAAGCAGAGATCTATGAATGGTCTGGAGGAAGGGAGTCTGAGCAGGGTTTCCAGCACCTGGGATGAAGAGGCAGCTGTCTTCTGACACTTCAGTCCTTGACCAGGCCTCAGATTTGCTAAAGGATCTCCACTTAGCTTCACCTGCTCCAGAGCAAAAATGCACCTTGGGCTGGGAGTGTAGCTCCATGGTAGAGCACTTGTCTAGCATGTACCAGGTCCCAGGTTCCATCTCTAGTGCAAAGAAGGCATGTTCTGTCCCACATTTTGTAATTTTAGTTGCAGAGACTTTATTTTTAACCTTAGAGGCTTTCCTCCAAGCTCTTCCTTGAAAGGATAAGCTTTCCCAGGCCTTGCATCATGTAAGTTTCAAGAATCATGTATTAAACTGGTTTTGGTAAACACCAAGATGATCTGTTAGTCCTTCTCCTCAGTGTCTCCGTGTCTTTTCAATGCTGAATTCTTAAAGAAATAGTAAATTATTGCTGCCTTTACTCCATTACAACTTCCTCGCTTCTTTTCTCACAATCTATTTCCATCACAACCAACTGCTTCCCTGAGTAACAATCTTTTCCTGTCTTCCACAGCCCCCACCCTCTGACTTCTGTAGCATTTGGCACAATTGATTCAATTTCTTGAGTTTCTTAGGTTCTCACACTGAATTCAATCTTGGCTCAAAATCCTCCCTTTCTAACAACATTTTACCTCCTCTGTAGGCTCTGCCTCTCCCAAATCTCTGACTTGTAGAATGTCCCATGTCAGTCCTGGCTTCTTTGGTTCTCATCTGATGGGTCTTTGCATCTCCGAAGCCACAGCTCTGGTTGGGGGGTACTTGCAGATGACAACAGCAATTAAAAGGATGCTTTAAAGCCAAGCTTCTATGCCCTAGGAAAGTGTTTTACCCTTCAGAATTACCCTCCTTGACAGAAGTTGTGTTTGGCTTTAGGAAACTGGAAGATAGCATGGATGGGTCAGAAAGCCTCTGACTCATGCTACAATCTGCAGACAACTTGATAGTGTCTGTGTCATTTCTACAATAGGATTCCTCCCAGTAGTCAATCTTCAAACCAGTAACCCTTTGGGGTCTTTGTGGATTTTCTGTCTTTCTCACCCAGAACCGTACTATTCTACAGCCTTCAGCTTTGTCTCCTGCCCCCTGAATCTCCTCCCATCTATTATCTTAAGGAAAAAATAATGGAATGAAGGCTAGAAATCCTGAATTCCAGCACAGATTTACCACCAACTAATTGACTTTGTAGGCCTTAGTTTCTCATCAGTGAGAGAAGAGGTGAGCAGATACAATCTCTAAGACTCTTTTAACTCATCGTAAGGAAGCCTCATGAGTACCCTCCTGAGAAATAGTGAGATATCTCAGCAGAACTCCAGTAGTCACTGGGCAAAGAGTGATGGAATTTTGAGGCTGAGGGTCCTCTACAGAGGAGACTATAAAAATATAAAAGCACTTCTATTTGGTATAATAAAAGTTCTAAGAGCTAAAACAGTCTCGGAAACAAAGAAAAACAAAGCTGGAGGCCTCACTATCTAATCTCAAAATATATTTCAAAGTGATATTCATCAAAATAGTGTGAAACTGGGGTTGGGGTGGTAGCTCAGTGGTAGAGTGCTTGCCTAGCATATGTGAGGCATGGGGTTTGATTCTCAGCACCACATATAAATAAATAAAATAAAGTTCCACTGACAACTAAAAATATATTTTAAAAAAATGTTGTGGTACTGGCAAAAGAGAGATGTATAGATCAACGGAACAGAATAGGCAGACCAAATATTAATCCATGCATATATAGTCAACTGGTCCTTGACAATGTTTTCAATACCATATGGTGGAGAAAATAGTCTTTTGAACAAAAGGTGTTGGAAAAACTGAATGTCCATATTGTAGAACAATTAAATTGGGCCCTTGTCTTATATCATACACAAAAGTCAACTCAAAATGTATTGATAACTTCAATATAAGATCCCAAACTATAAAATTTCTACACCAAAATAAAAGGGAAATTTTCATAATACTGAAAATGATTTCTTGAATATGAGACCAAAAACATAGGCCACAAAAGCAAAAATTGACAAGTGAGACTACATCACACTAAAAAGCTTTTTTGCACACCAAAGGAAACAATCAAAGGTCAAAGGCAATTTACAAAATTGGAGTAAATTTTTGTAAGCCATATATCTAATAAAGGGTTACTATCCAAAATATATAAGGAAATTCTATAACTCAATAACAAGAAAACATACAACCTGTTAAGAAATGGACAAAGAATTTCAATAGGCATTTCTTCAAAAAAGACTTACAAATGGCCAGTAAGTAAATGAAAGACACAGCATCACAACCAGGGAAATGCAAATCAAAACTACAATGAGCTATATAACCTCTTACCGTTGCAGATGCCCATCATTTTTAAAATCCTAGAAAATAGCATGTGTTGATAAGACTATGGAGAAATTAGAACCTCTGTGGACTGTTTATGGGAATGTAAAATGGTATCACCACTATGGAAAACAGGGTGGAGTTTCCTTGACGTTAAAAATAGAACTACTTAGGCTGGGGATATAGCTCAGTTGATAGAGTGCTTGCTTCACATGCACAAGGCCCTGGGTTCAATCCCCAGCACCACACAATTAAAAAAAAATAGAACTATCTTGTGATCCAGCAATCCTATTCCAGGGTATTTATCCAAAAGAATTGAAGTCAGGATCTCAAAGAAACATTTGCACTCCCATGTTCATTGCAGCATTCACAATAGCGAAGAGGTGAGAACAACCTAAATAGTCACTGATGGATAAATGGTGTTTTAATCAGCTTTTTTACTGCTGTGACTAAAGGATCTGACCAGAACAACTTTAGGGAAGAAAAGTTTATTCGATGGCTCAAGGTTAATCCATAAGCAGCCAGCTCCATTCCTTGGGCTCAAAGTGAGGCTGAACATCAAGGCAGAAGAGAGTGGCAGAGGAAAGCAGCTTACATGTTGATCAGGTAATAGAGACTTCATTCTCCAGATACAAAATATATATATGTATCCCAAAGCCATGCCCCCAATTCCCAGCTCCAGCCACACCCTACCACTTCAGTTACCACTCAATCCCTATCAGGGGATTAATTCACTGATTGGGTTAAGACTCTCACTACCTAATCATTTCTCCTCTGAACCTTCTTGAATTGTCTCACACTTGAGCTTTTGGGGGACACCTCATATCCAAACCATAACAAATGGATAAAAAAAGACATATTATATAATGTACATATAAAGGAATAATTGTTCATATAAGAATGGATTCTTGTCATATATACTACAACATAGATGAACCTTTGAAGATATTATACTAAGTGACATGACATGACTGAAGCACAAATTTAGCATGATTCTATTTTTAAAACATATCTAAAGAAATCAAACTTACAGAAACAGAAAGTAGAATAGAAGTTGCCAGGTACTGGGAGAATTGAGGAATTACTGTTCAATAAAAATAGAGTTTCAGCCACCCCAAATGGATAAGTTCTAGAGACCCATTGTGTTAATAGTTGACAAAACTGTACTACACAATTAAAATTTAAGAGAGTAACTCTAGAGTTATATGATTTTTTCCCCATTTAAAAAAAAAAAAACTATGAACTTTTAGAAACAAAGAGAATCTAAAGTTAATCCAAAGAGCTACTGTGGGGCCCAGAGAACAACTTTTTTTTTTTTTTTTTTTACACAACTTGGCCAGCAGTGATGAACTAATGGAAGCAGTCAGAACAGCTGAGAAAACATAATAACTTCTAAAGTTTGTAAGAAATCCATTTGTAAGATGGAAACAACCCATACTCTGGATCTTTAAGGGTAGCCAAGAAATTTGACCCTGGATTATATTAAAGAACAACTGGAGTTTCAATGCGTCTGACAATTCTTTGTCTTTTTTTTTTTTTTTCTGGATAAAGTCATAGAGCAAACAATTCCTATTTAGCTGAGCTAAAATTGAATTTTTACATATGGAAAGCCAGGATTAAAACCTCAGTTGGGCTGGGTGCGGTTGCACATGCCTGTAATTCTAGTGGCCTGGGAGGCTGAGGCAGGAGGATCACAAGTTCAAAGCCAGGCTTAGCAAAAGCCAAATGCTAAGCAACTCAGTGAGACACTGTATCTAAATACTAAATAAAATACAAAATAGGACTGGGGATGTGGCTCAGTGGTCAAGTGCCCCTGTTCCCCCCTCACAAAAAAAAAAAAACTTCACTTGAAATTGGGGGATAAAACCATAATGCTTTGCATGTATTTGGAAGTAGAGCTCAGATAACTGGGTAGAAGAATGAAACAGCTCAAGAGGGATGGCAGAAGATAGTAAATAAAGCCAAATAGAAAGTTTTGTTCTGGGGCTGTGGGGTAGGATATCCAATCAAAATATTTTGCAATAATAATGCTTGACATTCAACTCTTGTTTCCTTCCTGGAGCAGTAGTTAACATTTCGGTCCTCAATATTTCTGAATATGTCTGTAACAGGCCATGATTGGTTGTCAGTGGACCTTTGGGGAAATGAAGAAAGAGTTGTGGTGTCCAGAGTGCAATGGAGTGGGTCTGCAGGGGAAAAGCAATTGGAGAAGGGATGGGTATGAACAAGGAGCAAACAGGTAAGGTTAAAGATAAGGAAGAGAGCAAGAATCCATAGCAAATGCTCCCTGAAGAGATGTATGGATTACAAGTCAGAGTATCAAAGGAAGTATTTGCCTTGAGCAGGTAGAAAGACCTTCTCTTCCTACAGTCCCTAGTTTTAGCAATTGATACCATTGATCCAAATCCACTCCAATTTCCAGACCTTCTGAAAGGGCACCTTGTCTGCACATACCATTTTTTTTTCTGACTTTCCCACTATTATCTACCCCTCTGTGTTGGGCAGTTTATAATTATTCTGACAAAATACCTGATACATACAATTAAATGGAAGGTAGATTTATTTTGGCTCACAGTTTCAGAGGTTTTAGTCTATGGTCAGCTGGCTCCATTGTTTCTGGGCCTGAAATGAGACAGAATGTCATGGTGGTGGGAGCATGTGGTAAAGGACGATGCTCAACTCAGGAGGAAGAGAGAGAGAGGGAGAGAGAGAGAGAGAAAGAGAGAGAAGAGAAGAGAAGAGAAGAGAAGAGAAGAGAAGAGAAGAGAAGAGAAGAGAAGAGAAGAGAAGAGAAGAGATATTGCTCCTGGGAACAAAATATTGACCCTTCCAGGACATGCCCCCAGTGACCCATCTCCTCCAACTAGGCCCCACCTCCTGTAGTTTCTACTACCTCCCAACAGGGCCACCAGCTGGGGAACAAGCATTCAACACATGAGTTTTGGTGGACGGTCCAGATCCCAACTGTAACATTCCATTCCCCATTAAAATGTCTGTTTTGTGTCCTAGTCTTCCCAAGGTTTTATTTGCTTTGCTTCACTTGGTGTTAACCAACTAATAAAGTAAGTCGCCCATAGCATACTGTCTAATAGGACATGTGGCTGTTGAGCACTTGAACAGTAGCTAGTCTAAATTGAAGTGCTTTGTAGAGTAAAATGCCAACCCAATTGTAAACACTGGGTATGAAGACAAAAACTAAACTAGCTCAATAATCTGTATACTGATCAATGTTAAAATTATAATATTTTTGATAGATTGGTTTAAAGTATATCATCAAAATTTTCACCAATTTTATTTTACTTTTTAAAACATAGTTACTAGAAAATATAAATTATATCATTCACATTACTTCTCCATGGACTAAACTCCATAGTCTGAACCAATGGATGGTGAACTAGACATGCCAGTTACAGTGTTTACCAGACCACTGGTCCCATCCCACAAAACTGCTGAGGAAGATATTCTAGATCTTGTTAACTCCACTTCCTCCCATCCTGGCCACTGTCCTCCAGCAGCTTCCTGACAAGAGGTGCATGAGAAGGGATAATTTTGAATTTTTGCATAACCAAAAAAAAAAAAAAAACCATTTCACCCTCACAGTGGATTCATAGGTAGAGAGTTACATCTCATTTTTCACTGGGATTTTTGAAAGCATCTTTCTATTGCTGTTAACTTGCTAATGTTTATACTTTGAAGGCTAATACCATCCTAATTTCTAGCCCTTGGCATACAATTTGTTGTTGTTTGGGGTAGTTATTTTCCCCATGTATAAAAGGTTTTAGGCCCTTATCTTGATTTATGGTGCTTTTTGTTTGTTTGCTTTTCCTTTGTAGTGCTAAGAATCACAGAAGGGCCTCACAAATTCAAGGCAGATGCTTTGTCTCTCTGGCTCTATAGTTTGGCTAGGTCTTTTTTTTTTTAATATTTATTTTTTTAGTTGTAGTTGGACACAATACCTTTATTTTACTCATATATTTTTATGTGGTGCTGAGGATTGAACCCAGGATCTCTCTCATGTACAAAGTGAGTGCTCTACTGCTGAGCCACAACCTCAGTCCTTGGCTAGGTCTTTTGTGCTGGATGTCTCATGGGCCATTTCAATCTAGTATAACCCATGTCTTTTCACTCTCGTGATCTTTGTTAGATAAGTTTGTCACCTTCCTTTCCTTTTCTTTTTTCCTGAATGTTGAAACTCTTATTGATTTTTGTATTTTGGGGTTCCTATTGTCCGTTATTTTAGCATCTTATTTTACATTCTTGGAAAATTCCTCAGCTTTCTATTCCAAACAATCTTTTGAATATTTAATATTTAACATAGTCCCATTATCTAATTTTTTTGTCTTAAAGCATCTACTTCGCATTTCATGGATACAACATCTTCTTTTACCTTTCTAAAGATGCAAAATAGAGATTGTTGTTTTTTAAAAGTTTTCTTCAGCTTTCTGCATTACTGTGTCTCTCCCGAGTTCTTGTTCTGCTTGTTTTGATATCTGTTTGATGGAGTCTTCCCTCAAATGCTTGGGTACCAAAGGATATGGAAAATAGGCCCCAGGGAACTTCCCTTATCTACAACTATTCCCCTACCAGCCCTTCTGCCACTTGTTGGCGTGACTTCCCTGGTAAATTGGAACTTTTTTCATTGCAGCAGGATAAATTGAAGCCCAGGCCTCAGCCCGAGGGAAGGCAGGAAAGGAAAATGGGAAGGAGGGACTGTACCTGACCCTCACCTATTTCTAATCCTATGTCCTCAGTACAATAGGCCCCAGGGAACTTCCCTTATTTACCCCGTTCTCCTACCCACCTTCCTGCCCTAAATAAGCCCACCACCCAAATTCCTCCCATGCCCTGGCCCTGCTAAACCCTATAAAACCCAGACCCTTGTTATAGCCCACCACTATTTTCCCTCTTGAAAACGTGCCCATCCGTTGCTTAACAATAAAGCATCGCTGATCCGCTGAGGTCTTTTCCGTTTCTTTTTCTTTGTGTATTCCCTTTCATTTGCTTTGAGGTACTTTTGACTGACTCCATATTTAAAAGAAAGACCTGGGCAGGAGGTGTAGCTCAGTAGTAGAACATTTACTTAGCCTGTGTAAGGCTCTGGGCTCTGATCCCTGGAAGGAAGGAAGGAAGGAAGGAAGGAAGGAAGGAAGGAAGGAAGGAAGGGAGGGAGGGAGGGAGGGAGGGAGAGAGATTGAAGAACAAGACTTGAAGAGTTAGCTACAAACTCTGTGTCTGAGACTAAAGATCACCAATTAGTGGGCTTTGCTGTAATGTGACTGACTAGAAAACATGCTTTTATACTGGGGGCTCTCAGTGGGCAGTGTTTAAGTATCATTTCTTCAGAAAATGCATCTTCGGTTTTTCCTTTATGGAAAATGTATTTGCCGGGGCTGGGAATATGGCTCAGGCGGTAGTGCGCTCGTCTGGCATGCGTGCGGCCTGGGTTCGATCCTCAGCACCACATACAAAGGAAGATGTTATGTCCGCCGAGAACTAAGAAATAAATATTTTTAAAAATTCTCTCTCTCTCTCTCTCTCTCTCTCTCTCTCTCTCTCTCTCTCTCTCTCTCTCTCTCTCTCTCTCTCTCTCTCTCTCCCTCTCTCACTCTCTCTTTAAAAAAAAAAAAAAGAAAATGTATTTGCCTGATATACAGGAAGCAGGAGAAGGGAAGGGAGCTCTGTGTGGGGGATGGTATGAGGAAGGGTCCTACTCAACAACAGCCCTACACTTGAAAAGTTTTGACTAAATTTGCATTCTTTTTGTTTGTTTTCCTGGGGTTTCTTGGGGGAGGGCCACTGGGGATTTAATCCTGGGGCACTTTACCACTGAGCTGTATCCCCAGCCCTTTTTATTTTTTGAGACCTTGTCTCATTAAGTTGCTTAGGGCCTCCTTAAATTGCTGAGACTGGTCTCAAATTTGTGATCTTCCTGTCTCAGCCTCCAGAACCACTGGGATTACTGGCCTGCACCACTACACCCATCTTAATTTGCATTATTTTTTTTTAAGCTATGTTTGATGTGTCCAAGTTGAGTCAGCCAAAATGCTGTACTTTTTTTTAACGTTTTTTTTAGTTGTAGATGGACCCAATATCTATTTTTATGTGGTGCTGAGAATCGAACCCAGTGCTTCATGCGTGCTAGACACTGAGTGCTATCACGCGTGCTATCACTGAGCCACAACTCCAGTCCTTAATTGCATTCTTAAAAAAAAAAAATTTTTTTTTCTCTTAGTCTTCTACTTTTCTGAATCAAGAATTCCCAGTTCTATAGTTTTTCTTTCTCATCATCCACAAAAAGCAAGTAAAAGTCATATGTCCTTGGGATAATAGGTGGACTAAAATGCGATGAGGAACATCTGTTCCATTGCAGGGAAGCAAAGCCCAGGGGGTTGGGTCCTCTTGTAGACAACCTCCATCTCAATGTTGTCAGCCTCCCATCCCATCACCTCCTTCTGCAGTTCTGCAGATGTCTTCTGTAAGGAAGAATAACCAACACGGTTTCAGCACCATAATAAAAATACAAATAACCAGATGGAAGCAGACCTCAAATGGATCAGCAAGCTTTCCTTTATTCTGCAGTGAAGTCAATCAGTTAAATATGGGAGGGCTTATTTTCTGGGTATGAAAATGGCCCCAGAGTCTGGGTTTTATAAAGTTTACAATGAGGGTGAATTGACATGCTCTTTGAACAGTCAGGGACCTAGTATGCAAGTTAAAATTTTAACTCAGAAAGGCAGTTGTAAAAAGTTTGAGCCTCATTGTTACCAGGAGAGATAGGGTCGTGGGGAAACAGACTGGTCGAGAAGCAGCAAGTAGCACTAGGAAAGGAGAACTCCAAATTTTATTTTATGCCAACAGGACCAGAGAAACCAAAAACTCCAAATTCTGAGCCCTGATCCACAGTTTCTCACAATATTTATAATTATTTGATGTCATTCATCTTAGACCCATTCTGTCATTGGGGCTTTTTCCTGTTTTGTTAAAAAATTCCTAATCTTTGCAGCTGAAGTCTTGGTGCAGGGTCTCTAACATAAAGCATGCTCACAGAAACAGATAAGAAGAAATGGCTCTTTTCACAGGCATCTGTTACATTTCAAGAGGGAGTAGTTAGACTCCTAACAGCAGTTATTTACAATCTAAAAGGTAGGGACCCACAGTTAATTAGGCTTCCTGGAGAAAGGCTGAGAGAAGGCAGCCCCTTCTCCAGGCTTCGGTTTTCTTACCATAACATTTTTTTGTAATTTCATTTTACAACTAAATGTGATTTTACCATCACTATAGGAGCTCAGATCCCTAGGGATGAATACTCATATCCGCCCATTGCTTTTCTCCTTCCTCTGGGATTCTTTGTTTCCCAGAGTTTCTATGCTTCCATTTAGGACTAATTTGCAATGGGGGAAGGTCAAAGTCCAGAGCTCAGCATTCATTATCTGTCCCCTTTATACAGGGCTCATTGTTTTGGGGAAAGGATTTATTGGGAGAGGCTTAATGTTTGGCTAATTTCCCCTCACACCTCTTCCCATCCCCCACTCCCCCTCCCCGCCCCTGGATTGGGGGCTATTTTATAGGAATATTATTTCCCATAATCCTTCATCTCCAAGTCCAGGTTCTCTCAGAAGCCCCGTGGCTACTTAACATGATCCTCCTCTTATATCCTCTGTAGGTATTTAGGTATAAATTCCTCTGCTGCTTTTCCACTAAATGAATCTCTTTCATCAGATACATGGAAATTTTAACCATATGAAACCCCAAAGTCTCATGGTAGCAAAAATCAGCATAATCAATAGGTGTCTTCTAAGAGGTCACATGGGGTATGTAGTGCTGCTACAACATCTTCATAACTCAATACCATTTCCCACCCAGAATTTTCTATTCTCCAAATATCTCCAGTGATAGATTTAAGTTTATCTTCAACTTTAGTTTGACTTTGGATTTAGTCTTGGCCTTTGAAAAATCAAAAGCCAAAACATTTATTTTAATGTAATTTTTGTCACTTCTGAAACTGCACATGATCAATGATCAAGTGACTAATTTATCATCACATCAAATGAGGTTGATTATCTTAATACTTTCAGCAAGCCTTAGTTATTAAGACCTGTGTTAATGTCTAAATATTCACTTTACAATATGTAGATACTGCTTGAGTAGATTCCTTATGTACTTCATATATTGAGTTTCTCTCTGCTCAAACAAGTATACATAAATATTTACTACTACAAAGTCAAAACACTGCAAAAATTAATGATTGTGAAAGTTAAACAGGAAAATAGATTGACATTAATAAGAATATTAAGAGAAGATGCATTAACTAGAGAACATTATAAAATTAAATAGATCCTTTTGAAATAAATATCTATGAGAATTTAAATAATAATGCAAAGCAGAATAGAAATTTATTTATAGTTATTCTTTTTGTAGAATTGTTTGGTACAAAATAACTTATGAAATCATTTAATTTTAAAAATTTAATTCCATTTAAGTCATTAAAACAGGCTATTTGAATAATGGTCACATCTTGTGAAAATGAGTAGGAAATTGAATATTAACTTCACCCCTGAAAATTTTTTCAGGAAAGTAAGAACTAGAAAGCCTAGAATACAGCACACATAATAAGTCATATTTTATCCAATCATAATAAAAAGTGCTGGGCCCAGTGGTACACTCCTGAAATGCCAGCAGTTTAAGAGACTAAGGCAGGAAGATTGCAAGTTCAAGGCCAGCCTCAGCAATTTAGCAAGACCCTGACTCAAAATAAAAAATAAAAAGGGATGGGGATGTGGCTCAGTGGCGAAGTGACCCTGGGTTCAATCCCTGGTATAATAAATAAATAAATAAGAAGTGTTTCTATTAATCGAATTTTTCTAGTAATCGAATAACAAAACAGCAAATTTTCAAGACTGCCTTAATTATAACACTATAACGTTGAGTCTGTAGAAGCCAAAATTTAAAATGAAAACTTGTCAAAATGATTGCTATGTACTGCCAACAATTTATAATAGTTTAACACAAAAGACTTTTACAATTTACCTGAGTTATGTCTTCTAGGTACAAATTTCCTTCCAGACAAATAAGGGGCATTCATTTGGTGAATTTGTCTCACTGGGCTGGTAATGTTACCTTGAAAGGTATTACAATAATTCCAACCTATCAGTCGTTTCCCTATCTGGGTTTTAGTTACTCAAGGTCAGCCACAGTCCAAAAATATTAAATTGAGAATTCCAGAACTCAACTTAAATTTTAAATTACCAGTGATTCCGAATAGTGTGATGAAATCTTGACACTCTAACTTCCACTCTGCTCTGGCCTGGACCTGCATCATCTCTTGTGCAACATATCCCCACTGAATACGCTACTGCCCTTAGCCACTTACCAGTCACCTTGATGGCCAGACTTGCTTTGAAGGTATGGAGGTATTACAGTGCATGTGTTTAAGTAATTCTTATTTTACTAACAATGGCCCTGAAGTAAAAAAACATTTATTACTGTATGTTCTATAATTTTTCTATTGTATTATTAGGTATTATTGCTAATCACTTACTATTCCTAATCTATAAATAACTTTATCATAGGTATGTATGTATAGCAGAAAGTATATATGGGATTCAGTACTATCTGCAATTTTAGGAATCCATCAGGGGTCTTGGAAAGTCTCCCCTAAGGATAAAGGGGCCCACTATATTAAGGCTTGCTTTTATTCAAACAGTTCCTTTAACAATGAACAGTTTTTACTCCATCTTAAATTAACAAGTCTAATGAGCACAAAACAAGGCAATTCCAAATTCCTGCATTCAGATAGATGGGGATGGAGGAGATTGACAAAAGGGGTGCACTCCCTCTCCCTTCACTTCCAATGCCTGTTTCCTGGCTCAGTAATGTAGTAACTTTCTGAACATACCGATGAAGCCTGTGAACACACCATGTACTTGAGGTGCCTAAATACTGACAATTGCCTGACTCTGTTCTTCATGAATTTTCCATTACATAAATATCTCTCCACTCATGTTTTCTGTGATTGTAACTGTGTGAGACCCAGAAGTCTCTTGGCAACTAAATACAGTAGAAGCAAGGGTCCTTAGTAGTCAACCCTAATCCACCAGGTGGTCGCATGTGACATGTCCAGGTGTCTGATACAAAATGCAGAATCAGCATATCAAAAAATAAGATATGGGAGACTATAATCCAGGAATTTTTAAAAATCAACCAAATTTCATATAATTGCCTAGAGATAAAATAGGGTTATGGAGTATGCTCAAGAGGATACCAAAGGGACAAACCTTGACAGAGCAGGTATATTTTATATATTACTTGTCATAAAGATCCCTCTAGCCTTCTGTTCCAAGATAGCTGCTAGAATTATGGTGCATGCAATAAAAACAGATGACAACTCAAGAATGATTTTTTTTTAAACAATTAAAGCCAACTGCCTCTATCCATTGCTATTCTTTGAAGGGAAGGACCACATTTTTCAAGTGATAATCCATTCAGTGTCTCTGTCCTCCATGACTCACCCCACCTAAGGGAGAAAAAAAACAGGGAAGGAGGGGAGTGATATTGTCAGTTTCCAAAGACATTTAATCATTTGCTTCAATGAAATTGTGTCATCATCATTAATCAAATTTTAATATGCAGAAATCTAAAGAGGAGATAATGCTTTACTGTAGGCAGTTACTATTAAAAAATAAACAAGGCTTAATAACAGTGGTAACATCACAATCATCAATATTCTATAGTGACAGAGCTAGTTGATATACTACTACTACCACCACGAGTACTACTGCTATTCATATTATATCTTGTTACTCTACCCACTTCAGTTAAAAGCCAGTGACCTCTTTGGTATTGCCAATGGGCAACACTGTGACCCCAGGAGCCAACCACAGATGGCATGCTGAGAAAACTGAGTTTTTGCACAATGCCAAACTTACAATATTTGAGAGTTAAAGCTTTTTTAATACAACTGGAAAATAATTAAAATTTGTTAAAACTTCAGTTTTTGTCTTATATCCCAGAAATGTAATAATGTGGTATTGGCCTTGGTTTTAGACAAATATTGACTTTAACATTAATACATCTGGCATTTGGCCAATATATATATCCACTGCATCTCCAATTTCCTTCTGTCCTTGAGTACTTTTATTTTTAAATTTATTTATTGCCCTCTGACTGGAATTTTAAAAAGGAGCAAAAATAAATACACGTGATTAATTAGAGTGTATCATGTGTTTCAACATTACTGGTTTTCTTAAGGATAATTGTCTTAGTTCAGGTTGCTATAACAAAAAATATGCTATGGACCAGGTGGCATATACAAGAAACATTTGTTTCTCACAGTTTTGCCGTCTGGGAAGTCCAAGTCAAAGCACTGGCAGATCTGATATCTGGCTAGGGCCAATTCCCTGGTTGCACCTGGCCATGTCATCACAGAGCAGAGAATATAGAGGAAGCAAGCTCCTCAGTCTCATGGGAGCACTGAGCCCACTCTTTAGGATTCCATTCTCATGACCTAATTACTTGCTAAAGGCCCACCTCCTAGGAACATCACATTGGGGGTTAGGATTTCAACATATGAATTTTCAGGGACACATTCAGACCATGGCAATGATCACAAAAATAGTTGGCACCTACATAGTGTTTCGAAAATTCCAGAAACTCTTCCATGTGGTTTACCTAACTCTTCTAACTTTCCAAATGAGCAACTTGCCCATCCTAATTCAGAACCAGGACCCAATCCAAACACTTTGGCTTTGGAATCTATACTTGTAAGCATTAGACTACTGATTCCTGACCACTCTTCTTTTTCACTAAATATTCTTCTACAATACCATGTTAGGTACTACCTAGCATTCCCTGCATGGATAAATAATAATTTATTTAATAATTCTCCTAAAACTGAACATCTTAATTATATCTATTTCTTCCTTATTGGGCAATGTTGAACAGAATGTACTCATGGACCATCTTTCTGCTACCTGATGATTTTCTTGAATTAAGGATGGGCATTTAACCACAGCCACTTAGAAGTGTTATAAAATGTGGCACTACCCACCCTCCTGCCTTTAGGGCAGTCCCAAAACAAAGCTGCAGCTCTCTCTTGCTTGGATAGTTCTCTGCTAGCATCTACCAAGCTGTTAAGATTCCTGTCTTCAGGTTTCATAACCAAATATTTAAATTTCCCATAGTGTTCTTCCCTCGCAGGGCTCATTACCAAGCAACACACAAGTATGCACGCAGACCCCTTGGTCATGTCAATGAGGGAAATTTGGGGTAATAAATTTGGTAAGTTACAGGTTCAACGTTTCACATTACTAACTGATACCAGTTTAAACTAATACAACCTAGGATAGACTATTAGCTCCATGAAAACAGGAGATTACCAGTATGATTTGCCCATGGACTCCCAGTCTAAAACAATGAACGCTTCACATGCAACAGACATCAGTACACACTTGCATAAAGAATACATTAATTCAAGCTTTAAAAGTTGAGAATGACATCATTCTCTTCCAGGGTAAAGTATTACATGCTGTGTGTTAGGCATGTTTGACAGAGGTTTCATAATTCTACAGTGTTTCCTAAGAAAAGTGTCTGGGATATCTTTGGCTATAGAAATGGGAAAGTAGGAAAACAACAACAACAACAACAACAAAACAACAGCCAAAGTTCAAGTTAATATTGCTAGATGACCCAGAAGAAAGTCAGCAGAAAGAAAATAGCCAGATCATCAAACTTATCTCTTATCAATGTGAAAACTAAAGAATTTAACATCTCATTCACACATCTCAAAGGCAGTCATCCAAACAGATATGCTTCCAGTTAAGGGCCGGTATGCAAGTAAGTGCTTCACCTCACGTAACCCTCCCATCAGCCGAAGAGGAGCAAGTCCTATTATTTCCATTTTTCAGATGAAGGAACAGAGCATAGAGAAATCAAGCATTTTTCCCAGAGACACAGGATCAAATTTGCCTTCAAAGTGATTTTTTTTTTCTTAAAATTGCTTTTTGTTGTTGTTGTTGTTCACAGTACAATACAAAAAAAAATTCCCAGCCACTCAGAAGTCAGAAGATGTTGACTCTGTTCCTGGCCATGTGACAGTGGGCAGGTCACTCAAGCTTAGATTGGACATAATGGAGATGGTTAGTACTTGGACTGGGGCAATGGTAACACGAGGGTTTATACAGAGACTCATCAAGTTGTGTTGATTAATGATGTGCAGGTTTCTGTAAACCAATTTTACCTCAATACATCTGGAAAAACTGTAATTTTAAAATTTTTTTTGACACACAGTAAATGTACATATTTAGGTGGTAAATATGTGACATCTCAATACATGTACATAGTGTGCAATGATCAGATTAGAGTAACTGAACTATCCATTTATCATCACTTTGTGTTGACAACATTTGAAATTCTCTTAGCTAAGAGGAAATATTCAGTTAATTTTATTCAACTATATTTATTTTATAGAATATTACAATTATTATAAAAATCATAAAATTATAAAAAATAGTATAATTATTTTATAGAACAATTCCTCATGTCCAATGCTCCCCTGTGCCACTTAACCATATTCTCTCCATCTCTCCCTCCTTTACCCACCTCCCAGTTTCTGGAAACTACCATTCTACTGTCTATTTTCTTGAAATCAAATTTTTATCTTCCATACGTAAGTGTGAACATGTAGTATTTGTCTTTTTGTGCTTCATTTAGGAAAACAATATTTTTAAAAATCAAGATAATTTTTGTGTTTATATAATAAGTAATAAGGTGGTTAGCAATGCCAGGTCCTCAGGGTTTTTTTGTTTTTTGTTTTTGTTTTTGTTTTTTTTTTACATTTTGATTGGCACATAATAATAGTACATATTTATGGAGTACAGTGTGATAATTCAATAATGTATACAGTGTGTAATAATCAGATCTGGTGGTAGCATTTACATCTCCTTAAGTATTTATCATTTCTTTGTGTTAAGAAGCTTCAAATGCCTGTCTTCTAGTTTCATCTCAGATTTTATTCAAATGTCCTTTGATTCTTTACTCTTATTAGCATAGCTATAAACTTCCTTATTGAAGGAAAACATTCCTTATTGAATATTTTTAATGAAAAGGTTATAAATAAGAAAGACTAGAAAATAAGAGAGTCTATTTGGCTGAAGATACTTTTCTGCAAAATACCCCGAATATAAAAGCTCTTGGTACATTCCCAGTTGATTTTAAAAGACTAGCCTAATTAAACTGACACAGAGAGAGCCTGGGGTATTTACCTCATGATGCAAAATGCATTTTATGATGACCTGACATAAAATAACCCATATTAGGGCATTTTTGAGACACCAGCTGGAACATATTACTCTTTTCCACATACCAAAGATGGATTTAGCAGCACCCAATGAAGTTTAAGCTTCTGAGCCCAAACTCTGTATCTAATTTTGTATTTTCAAATATTTTTCTTTAAAGGAGGGCGGCATGTTATATTAACTTCAAGCCCCACAAATCAGATCTTTCTATGCAGACCCCTATAGAAAGAACTACAAATTAAGTAGCCCTGAGAGAGAGTTAAGATTGAGATTGGCCCTGCTAAGGGGTTGTGTCTGCATGTCCCAAATCTGCTTTTCTGTCTTTTCTTATGTTTAGGGTTAGGCTGGGTTGGTGGGGTTAGTTGGTGTATTTTTTAATTAATCACAACACAAAAGTGAGAATTTAAGTCAATTTTGTTAAGTCATGGAATGTGTTTTAGAGGCAACTAGTAAGGTTATCAAATGAACATTGAACAGGTCAAAACGATGCTGTATTTTATTTTAGATATGCAAACAATGAATTTGAGCATGCTGTCAGTCTCAGTTCATACCTCAGGATTTTCAAGTTTGAATTAGTTCTCACATAAAATAAATTCCATTCCTTCTTTATTTTGTGACTTGGCAATAAATAATAGAGAAGCACTAGGAGAAACATTGTTGCATTATTGGAGTTGTTTCACTGAACCCATTAGCATAGACTTTTTAAAGCATTAACCAACATTCACACCCAGGCTTGAAAGGAGGGTGGAGGGAATGCAGACTTTAATTGTTCCCAAAATGATGTGGATGTGTAAAAGAGGTGAGTGAGATGAACGTAAAATGCTTACAGAAGAGAAGGTGTGTCGGGCCTGTTGAATTAGCAGAACCATCAGGAGAAATGGTACCCTGAGAGACCATCACGCAGGTGAAATTGTAGTGTTAATAACTTTGAGGTTCACAGTTCCTAAAATCTGCAGCTATCATAAGAGGCATCAGAGCTCTGTTCCCAGGACAGTGGTACAAGGTGCTCTGCTTCTCTCCTCGCAAGTTGAAGTGAGGGTGTCCTCAGCATCTCAGATCCACAGGTTAGTGGAGGTTTAAGAAAGGAAAAATGTAGAAAACACACCCTTCACTCAGAGTAGTTTTTCATTTTCATTTCCTGTTAAAAACTGAGTATTATGCTTATGTGTGGTCTTTTAAAAAACTAATTTTAACTCCAGAGCCTAGTAATAACTGCCTTATCTCTACCTCATCATAATCGGCATCACACTCTTCCCACCTCCGCTTCCCTATTTTAGCGAGCAGGGAAAAGAATATTCCTTTGTTTCCCAAACCCAGGCTGAATTACAACATCCTTTGTTGTCACCTGGACCGGTGTTGGTGCTGCTGTGCGATGCACCAAAGCTTCCACAGGAGCTGGTACCCCTTGCTAGGGACCTTTCTTCAGAGCTCTCACAACTACCCACAGGCACTGTGCCCACCCCTTCATGGAAGGTGTGTTGACTGCAGTCCTAAGTCCTTGCAGAAGCAGGCCTCTCCATCATGCCTGCAGCCTGTGGATGATATGGGACCTACAGCTTCCGTTGAATCTGTAACTGAATTGCCCATGGCTGCACATCCTTACCTGTAAAATGAGTCCCTTGGTCTTTCCATTGTGATGGGCTGATTATACAAGGCTGTCAACCCCATCAGGGCACAAATTTTGGCACACTGATTCACTTGACAACTGTGCCAAGCAAACAACCTGCCTGTAGTCATATCCACTGCTGTCAAGGTCCCTTCTGACCTCAGTAAAGGCAATGTAGTCAACCTGCCATCATGTCAAAGGGATGTGTCCCCACATTACCTGGCCATGCAAGGATCCAAGGCATGGGGGGTGTGGATATTTCTAAGCACAAACCACACATGCCCAGAAAGCCTCTACCAGGGCATCCCACATTAAAGGCAGACCCCACTGTTTGACCACATTCCACATAGTCTTCACACTTGTGTATCGTAGGTGTAACTAAGCCGCCGAGTTGGTGGGAGGTACCTGCTCTAAACACTGCACCCTAGCCAAAGCATCTGCTTCATCATTCCTTGGGCTAGTCATGGGGGGCATGGCCAAGGTATGGGCTTGATTCTGGTTCACAACTCTCTCTCTTTTTTGGCTCCTGCAAGCTCCCAATACACTTGGGCTCTCTCTTGGCATGCCCACCCCACTTCCACTCCTGGCACATTTGGCTCTTTCCACTCTGCCAGCTTCTAGCACATTTGAGCTCTCTTGGCCTCTGCCAGCTCCTAGTACAGTTGGGCTCTTTTCAGCCCCTGCTGACTTCCAATACACTTGGGCTCTCTCTCAGCCCCTGTTGGCTCCTGGAACATTTGGGCTTTCTGGCCCCTTCCATCTTCTAGTATACTGGGCTTTCTTGGCTCTGCTGGCCTCTAGCACATCTAAGTCACAAGGTTGTGCAGGAACAATAACACGTAGCACATGGGCGTCTTGCCTCTGTCAGCTACTGGCACCTTTAAATCTCACTAGTAAAAACAAATTGGCCAGGGTCTCTTGGACTCTGTCCAAATTATTTTCCCAAGTCTACCAACTCCAACTCTGATTTACTTACTGGTGGAACATGGTGAACTTGGTCACTGGGCCACCCTGCTGGCAGCTGCCCAATGGAACTATCAGCTGTGCTGTTTCGTTTTCTCCATTCCCACTGGCTGGGCTTGCAGGTGCTAATCTTCCTCCTCCTCTTGGGACTCCATCAGCACTATGGGGAAGGCTGAGGGATATTTTCAAAGTATGGAGCTCCTCATTCAGTAACCATACTCTGGCTCTCAAGGCCTCTTCCTTATCTAACTCCTCCATCTTGGCAGTGTCTGGTAAAGCTGCATCGGTTTTTGCTCCTAGAGCTGTAAGAAACATTTATCCCATGGCCCTAGCAGCTGTGCATGTGGCTCCTCAGGCTGTTTCTACATTTTACCAGCTCTGCCACTGCCATCTTTGTCCTTGGCCATAGGCTGGCTCCTGGGCTCCGCTGTTCAGCTCACAGTCTGCTCTGGCAGGCCCACTTTCACTAAGGGGCAATCAGAAGCGCTCTATGCTCACAAGGGACTCATTTACCATATCCCAACTTTACACAGGAATTCATCATCATCATCATCATCACCTCTCATAGATAAGGGAATTGAAGTCCAGAGATTCAGTAACTTGCTTGAGACAACATCATCAGTAAGAGTAAGAGCCAGGAATTCAAATTCAAGGAATCCACTTCCACCAACGGTGCTTCCCCCACACCCTGCCTTGGCACTGGGAATGAATCCAGGGACACTGAAGCACTGAGCTAGGCTTTTTTATTTTGAAACAGGGTTCTCTAAATTGCCCAATCTGTCTCAAACTCATTCTCCTCAGTAGTAGGGATGACAGACAAGCACCTATCTCGGTGCTTCGCCAGAGACCATGCTCTTAACTTCCTCATCATCCTTGTCATCATCATCATCTTCACCACCACCATCGTCTTGAACCATAAACTGAGGGTGATGCATGAGGCATTAATGTGTACATATTGATTATTAAACTTTTGTTAACACAACAAATGTTTTCACAAAATGTGTACATCACTCATGTAAACCAAATTATATTTTAAGTAAAAATTTGGATTGGCAAATTGAAAAATATATATGGAATCATTCTAGAAAGGTTAAAAAGATTGTTAGGTTAAACACTGTAAGAAGGGATGGGGTTGTAGCTCAGTGGTAGAGCACTTGTCTAGCATGTGTGAGGCACTGGGTTCGATCCTCAGCACCCTATAAAAAATAAATAAATTAAATAAAGGTATTGTGTCTACCTACAACTAAAAATATTTTTAAAAAACTGTAAGAAAACTTGGAGCTCATTCCTTCTCTTCTCTTACTTGTTTGTTTTGATACTGAGGATTTAACCCAGGGATCTTTTACCACTGAACTATATCCCCAGCCCTTTTTATTTTTTATTTTGAGACAGCAACCTTAAGTTGCTTAGGGCTTTGCTAATTGCTGGTCTTAATCTTGTGATCCTCCTGTCTTAGCCTCTCAAGTCTCTGAGATTATAGGCATGTGTCACTGGGTCCACCTTCTTTCTCTTCTTATAGGCTTGCTACAAAAATTGTTCCATTAATAATTTCTACTTGGGCTGGGCCCAGTGGTGCATGCCTATAATCCCAGTGACTTGAGAGACTGAGACAAGAGGATCACAAGTTTGAGACCACCCCCAGCAATTTAGCGAGACCCTGTCTCAAAATTTAAAAAAAAAAAAATTTAAAAAGGGGCTGGGAATGTGGCTTTGTTGTGATTAAGTGCCTCTGGGTTTAATCCCCAGTAACAACAACAGCAACAAACATTTTTTTTTCTATTTATTCTCAAGTTAATAGAATGACCAAATATAAAGCACTTTATAAGCTATTCTAAAATAACAAAAAAACTATAGAAACGAAAGCTATAATTATCTGACATTTTTACCCCAACAGAAGCAGAGCATTTTTAATTTGCATCTATTATAAATGAACATGTAGATGCATACACATTCTAGAAAATACCTCCGAGCCTATATAATATTCAATCAAAAATTATCATTTCAAAAGTTTCAGACACAAATTTAGTAATATTTATAGTATTGGATATCTAAGGAAACAAAATATTGTCCAGAATTTCTCATGATCCATGTTTTGTACATGATACTCTTTTTAAAAATTTATTTTTAGTTCTAGATGGACACAATATCTTTATTTTATCTATTTTTATGTGGTGCTGAGGATGGAACCCAGTGCCTCACACATCCTAGGCAAGCACTCTACCACTGAGCCACAATCCCAGCCCTGCACCTGGTACTCTTCAGGTGATAATGGCATTAGGTGGCTGTGCTCAGCTGTGATGTGCAGACTTTCTACCCCCATTGCTAACCAGAGCTCCTTCCCTGGGGGATCCCAGGCTTTGATAAGAGATGGGATATAGTGTGATCAGTGACATGACCATGCCTGCCAGGGTGCTCTGTAAACAAAGCCATTTATCTGAAGAGTATGTCTCCATGTTATGGCATTATGGGAGGATATTAATATGAAATTAATTAATAATCCACATTTACATTTATCGTGTAAATGGAATGCTTACTGGGATATTGCTATTTTAAATACTTCAGTGTTTTTCCATATCACAACTTTATTGCATTTAAGGATGTGATTCTCTCTCTCTCTCTCTAAGAAATGGAAAAAATACTGGGAGAAAGTTGTATCCTTTGATTTGGTCCTGCACCCCCGCCACCCCAGGTTACCAAGTAATAAGATCCTGATAAGTCTCTCTTAATCCTTGGAGATGCATATTAGTGCTGTCTAGAATAGTCAGGGATTGTTTTCTCTCTCTCTCTCTCTCTCTCTCTCTCTCTCTCTCTCTCTCTCTCTCTAATAAAAATTTATCTGATCCTAGTTAATAGAGTAAGGAAGACTTTATTGAGGACTATTATGATAGGTCAATGAGTTAAGTCTATTGCAGGATGGAAGGTTTTTGTTTTTGATTTTGACATTAAGTACAAGTATAGCCAAGGAGCAGGTTGGTGGTATTGGTGGACGGAAAATCACTACAGCACATCAAGGGTAGGGGGGATTCTTACTAGAATTACTAAGTAGGATTCTTGCTGAAGGCAGGCCAGGATGATGAGACATCAAGGTGAGGAGTGTGAAGAATTTGATTAAATATTTAGAGTGATGAAAAAGCAAGGGTAGGGAGATTCTGTCTAAACTGGGGTATGGAAATTGAGGCTTAGTTGAGAAAAGTGTTCAGAGGGACATGATTAAAGTTGATCAAGAAGAGTCTTTGTAAATTCAGATGTATAGATAGCATTGAACAGATCTCCTTTGAAATGAAGAGCAATGTTCTGATAACTGATTTCTGCACCCCCAACTTCTTCACATTCAGAATGCAAACTGAAAAACTACCCCATGGCCAAGTTGGCACCAAGGAAGTTGAAAGTGACACATTCTCTGGCTACATGGCCAAGTTAAATCTGTGTATTTCCTATCTTTTGTTTCTATAAATTGTAACTAGTTTCTTTAGGGCCTGGAGAGAAATAACCTAGCTGCTTCTCCCCAGTGTGGGCAACAGGCATAAAA
Source organism: Ictidomys tridecemlineatus (assembly GCF_052094955.1). Taxonomy (NCBI): domain Eukaryota; kingdom Metazoa; phylum Chordata; class Mammalia; order Rodentia; family Sciuridae; genus Ictidomys; species Ictidomys tridecemlineatus. The sequence goes on along the minus strand of NC_135481.1, from coordinate 64,917,934 downwards.
TTCGTATTTCCTTTCTTCCTTATTTCTTATACATTGGGGCAGCTGATTCTTGCCAGTAGGGTTGCTGGCCAGGCAGGTTGCCTGGCTGACTTAGTAACAGCATCAACACTTAAAGTTAAAGCAGAATTTTCTGGGCCCTGTTGTAGAGCAAAGGGCCAGGGCTTGTGCAGGGGGCTCAGAACAGTGGACAAGACTTTGGAGGGAAGGCAGAGGATCTGGCAGGGGGGAGGATGACTCCAGTCTGAGGGCCATTGCCAGGTTCAGTGTTCTGGGTGCAGGACCAAGGGACCAGCAAGGGGCCCAGTCACCTGGCCCGGGTGACTGGACCTGGAAGGGACAGGGATGACAGGAGGGAAGAAGGATGGCACAGCCTGAAGGGCTGAGGATGGGTATGGGTGTTTTGGGGGCCAGCACCCCAGAAAGAGCCCAGGTTAGGTACATAGAGGAGGCCCCATGCCAGGGCAGAACAGGGAAGGGCAAGGCCACTAAGGCGGGGCTGCACTAGGGCATTGCAGTACAGGGAAGCCAAGGGGAGCAGGGAAGTGGCCCCAGTGAGGGGCCCTCAGACAAAGACCAGAAAAGCATGGAGCAAGAAGGGCCACCAGGGGCTCAATCGAGGAGCCAAGCCAGGAAATGTAGAGCCAAGGTCCAGGGGGAGCAAGGGGCTCAGGAAAGTGGACAAGGCTGGGGGGATCCAATAGGTAAAAAGCTGGAACAAGACCCAGGGATGCTGCCACGTGTCAGGGTTCAGGGTGCATAAAAATAGACCAGGCAGGGGAGGGGAGGGAGAGAAGACAGGGGAACAGGTGGCACAGTGGGGGGAAGGGTCAAGGCCCACGTCCACTGCCTGGTGTCAGGGTTTGGGAGCAGGGCCCAGGCTGAGGGAGGCCAAAGGGCCCAGGCCAGGGGCAGGGCTAGGTTTCCCAAAGGGAGCCTGCAGGGCCAAAAGGCCAAGTCTACTCCCCTGACCTGGGTGAGCATCCTGGGAAGGATTGCGAAAAGGGGCCTGGAAAAGACAGTGTTGACAAGAGGGCCAAAGGAGGGCACACCTGAAGGGCTGGAGGACCGGTGTGGGTGTTGTGGGGACTAGGATCCCCAAAAAGCCCAGGTTTGGTACCTAGAGGAGGCCCCAGGCCAGGGAAATGCAGGGAAGGGCAGTGCGGGAAGGCGGGGCTCCACCAGGGTACTGCAGTACAGGGAAGCCAAGGGAGCAGAGGAGTAGCTCCACCAAGGGCCCCGCAGTCAAAGCCCAGAAACTCATGGAGCGAGAAGGGCCACCGGAGGCTCAAGCTAGGAGCCAGGCCAGGGAATGGAGAGCCAAGGTCCAGGGCTGGGGCAGGGGGCTCAGGAAAGTGGACAAGGCTGGGGAGAGAAGGCAGATGATCAGACAGGGAAAAGGCAGGTTCAAGTCCCAGGGCCACTGCTAGGTGTCAGGGTTCCAGGTGCAGGACCAAGAGTGTAGGGAGAGCAAGGGGCCCAGGCAAGTGGCAGGGCCCTGTTTCCCATAAGGTGCCCTGGCCCAGATGAAAATCCGGAACCAGGGACCCAGTAAGTGGGGCCTGGATAGGGAAGGGAAACCAGAGGACGGTGATCGGAGGGATTGCCTTGGTGCTGTGGTGTGTTCTGAGAGGGATGAGAGCTAGGACCCAAGCCAAGAGCCCAGGCAAGGAGCAACGCAACAGACCTAGGATGAGGGAACCAAGGAACAGGATACCTGTGAGCACCAGGGGAAAGCGTGAGTGGAAGGGGAGGAAGGAGCTGCGTGAGGATGAGGAGACAGAGAAAGGCGCAAGGAGCATCGAGGTGAGCACGCTAGGGGGCCCAAGCAAGGGGCCCCCAGGTCACACCGGACATGATGTGAAGCCACGCAACGCCATGTGACACAAGAAGCCCTATCAGGGGCTTCGTTGAGCAGCCAGGCCCAGGGGATGGAGAGTAAAGTGTAACTGTTAGGAGGGCTGGGTTGGGTTAGGGGCAGGGAGGGAAGGGAGGGGACTGTGCAGGCCAAGGTCAGTGCAAGGCCCATGTTCACTGCCAGGTGTCAGGGTTCAGGCAGTGAAGAGGGCCCAGGCGAGGGGCAGTGCAGTGTTTCCCATAGGAAGACTCCAGGATGCGGAGGCCAGCCAATCCCACTCCTCTGCTCCAGGTGAATAGATCCTCAGAGAGGGTCCTGGACAAAAGGAGGGCCAAAGGAGGGGACTGTGAGGGGAAACCCTGGGTCCAGAAGTGGGGGCAGGGGCGGCAGAGTGCGTGGGGAGCCAGTATCCATTAGAGGAATCCTGGCTAGAAAGAAGCAGAAGGTTGGGAGTGTCCAGGCAGTGCCAGGATACCACAGCACAGGGGGAACAGAGGGGAGGCACAGGAGGGGACGCGAGCAAGGGGCCTGAAATAAAGGGACAGGGACAGGGACAAGGTCCTGGAGTAGGGTGGACTGGGCCTTAAGCAAGGAGCCAGGCCCAGGAATGGAGAGCCTTGAGCCAGGGCCCCAGAAGGGCTGGGAAGGGAAGGGAGAAGAGAAAGGGGAGTGGGTGGCTCAGGGGGAGGAAGGCTCAAGGCCCAGGTCCACTGCAGGGGGTCAGGTTTGGAGAGCAGGGCCTGGGCTGAGGGAGGCCAAAGAGCCTAGGCAAGGGGGAGGGCTACGTTTTCCCCTAGGGAGCCAGGAGGGCCAAGGGGGCCAGATCCAGTCCCCTGGGCTGATGTGCATCCTAGGAAAGGGATCAGGAAAGGGGGCCTGGCAGGGACAGGGACAAAAGGAGGGCCAAAGGAGGGCATAGGGTGAAGGGTTGGAAGATGGGTGCTGGTGGGGTGGGGGCCAGGACTCCAGCAAAGAGCCTAGGCTAGGGACTTAGAGGAGGGTCCATGCCAGGGGAGACCAGGGAGAGCCGAGCCAGTCAAGTGGGCGGCACTAGTGGACTGCATGCAGGGTCACCAAGGGGCCCAGGAAAGCAGCTCGAGCAAGGGGCCCGCAGTCAATGCCCAGGGACACACTGGTCAACAAGGGTCACCAGACGCTGAAGCAAGGAGCCAGGCTAGGGACTGAAGAGCCAAGGGCTAGGGCTGGGGCATGGGGCTCAGGACAGTGGACAGGGCTCAGGAGGAAAGGCAGGTGATCCAGCATGGGGGAGGTAAGCTCGAGTGCCAGCACCACTGCCAGGTGTCAGGGTTCCTGTGCAAGACCATGGGCCCAGGGAGAGCAAGGGGCCCAATTTGGGCTCTGTTTCTCACAAGATACCCTGACCGATGAGAATCAAGGGCCAGGGACCATGCCAAGGGGACACTACAAGGGACAAGGTCCAGGAGGACGGCGATGGGAGGGCATGGTACGGGGTAGTGGTAGGTGTGGAGAAGGGCAATAGCCAGGAGGACCCAATCAAGGATTCCAGGCAATGGACAGACCTGACCAACAGAGGATTATGGGCCCAAGCAGGAGGAGGCCTGTGTTCTAGGGGAAAGCCAGAGGGGAAGGAGAGGAAGGGGCGGAGCTAGGATAGGAGACAAGGCGGCACAAAGAACAAGGAGGAGAACGTGCTAGGGAGCCCAAGCAAGGGGCCCCCAGGTCAGACCAACACCAAGAGATGTCACGTAAAGCCATGCAACAGAGGAACTTGGTCAGGGTCTCAGGTGAGTGACCAGGCCATGGGACAGGAATACAAATGGTAAGGGTTAGGGAGGGCTGGATTGGGGTAGGGGCAGCATGCAAGGCTAGAGGATGGAAGGGATGGTATCACATAGGGCAACGTCAGCCATAGGCCCAAGTCCACTGCCATGTGTCTAGTTTCCAGCGGCAAAGGGGGCCCAGGCATGGGGCAGGGCTATGTTTCCCATAGAGAGCCTTCAGGGCGCAGAAGCCAGCCAATTCCACTCCTCTGCCCCAGGTGAGTGATCCTCAGAGAGAGACAGGACCAAAGGAGGTCCAAAGGAGGGCACTCTTCAGTGAATGGATCTTTTGCTTCCAGAATTGGGTGGCAGTCAGGGGGAGCCAGAACCTATTCCAGGAGCCCAGGCTAGGGAGAAGCAGGGGGAGGGCAGGGTCCATGGAGTGCCAGGATACCACAGTACAAGGAGAACTGAGGGGAGACACAGCGGGGGCTCAAAAATGGAAACTGAAATCAAGGGACAGGGACAGGGTTCTCCAGAAGGCCGCCCGGCTCAGGGCTCCAGCAAGGAACCAGGCCCAGGAATAGAGAGCCAAAAGTGCCTTGGCCCTGGCCAGGGTTGCATGAAAAGTGACAGGGCTGGGAAGGGGAGGGAGGGGAGAAAGATGAGCGGGTGGCGCAGGGATTGGAGGGCTCAAGGCCCAGGTCCACTGCTGGCTGGGTGTCAGCATTAGACAGCTGGGTCCAGGCTGAGGGAGGCCAAAAGGCCCAGACAAGGGGCAGGGATACATTTTCCCAAAGGGAGCCAGCAGGGACAAAAAAAAACAGGTCTAGTTCCCTGGCCCTGGTGAGAATCCTGGGGAAAGAATCAGGAAAAGGGGCCTGGTAGGGACAGGGACGACAGGAGGGCCAAAGAAAGGCACAGCGTGAAGGGCTGCAGGATGGGTGTTGGTGGGGTGGGGGCCAGGACTCCAGCAAGGAGTCAGGCTAGGGACCTATTGCAGGGCCAGGCCAGGGGAGTTCAGGAAAGGGCGGGGCCAGGTAGGAGGGCAGCACAAGGGCTCTGCAGTGCAAGGAAGCCAAGGGGAGCAGGGAAGCACCCCAAGCAAGGGGCCCACAGTCTAAGCCCAGGGACGCACAGAGCAAGAAGGGCCATCAGACAGTCAAGTGAGGAGCCAGGCCAGGGGTATGGAGAGCCAAGGGCCAAGCTTGGACAGAGGGCTCAGGACAATGGACAGGGCTGGGCGGGAAGGCTGGGGAGCCAGCAGTGGGGAGCCAGGCTCAAGTGCCAGCGCCACTGCCAGGTGTCATGGTTCCGGTGCAGGACCAAGGGCCCAGGGAGAGCAAGGGACCCAGATGAGGGGCAGGGCTCTGTTTCCCACAAGGTGCTCTGGCCCAGATGAGAATCAAGGGCCAGGGACTGGTCCAAGGGGTCCTGGCCAGGGACAAGTTCCAGGAGGACAGTAATGGGAGGGCATGGCACAGGATTGTGGTGGGTGCAGAGCAGGGCAAAAGCCAGGACCCAAGCAAGGATTCCAGGCAAGGGACCAACCTGACCAAAAGAGGATTAGGAACCCAAGGAGCAGGAGGCCTGTTCTCTAGGGGAAAGCTCTAGGGGAAGGAGGGGACGGGGGCGGTGCTAGGATGAGGAGACAGAGGGCGGCACAAAGGGAAAGGAGGGGAATGCACTAGGGGGCCCAAGCAAGGGGCCCCCAGGTCAGACCCGACCCCAAGAGACCCCATGGGAAGCCACATGACCCAAAGAACGCAATCAGGGGCTCAGGTGAGAGGACAGGTCCAGGGATTGGAGAGTGAACATTCAGGGTTAGGAGGGCTGGGTTGGGGTAGGGGCAGCATGCAAGGCTAGATGGCATGGATGGAAGGAAGGGGATAAGGCAGGGCAAGGTTGGCACTAAGCCTTCAGTAGGCAGAGGCCAGCCAATTCCACTCCTCTGCCCCAGGTGAGTAGATTCTCAGAGAGGGACCTGGACCAAAGGAGAGCCAACAGAGGGCAGTGTGAGGGGATGCCTTTTGTCCAGAATTGGGGGGTCGGTGGGGAACCAGGACCCATTCTTGGAGCCCAGCCTAGGTAGAAGCACTGGAAGGGGAGAGTCTGGGCAGTGCCAGGATAGCACAGTACTGTTGTTGGGACAAATGAGGCAAGGCATCAAACATAGCAGGAAACAAACCAGGCTCAGAGGGCACAGATTTTGCTATAATCAATCAATCCCATGAAACCAGAGTTCAGGTAGTTTCAGAATTTTATACCCAGCATGTAAGAGGAGGGGCTCAGAAGTTCACAGTCTGCAGAAGTTCACATAAAAGCAGCTTTTTTTTTTTTTTTTTTTTTTTTTTTTTTTTTTTTTTTTTACTGTTTTGGGCAAGTTAACTCTTCAAGGACAACACCTGAGAAGGGGAGAGCTTCTTTTCCCCTTTTTTCCTCTCCCTGCCAGTTTTTACCACGGAGCTCAGTACATATCTTAAAAATGTTAACATCCCTGTGAAGCCCAGCTCAAGGCCAGAGGCCTTGTTTGCACATTTCTACAAACTACTATACTGGATATGTTTATGAAAAACTAGTAAGGGGGTGTCCAGCACTTTGTGTGCTGGTATCTTCTCTGCCACTGGCCAAGTAAAGCAGGGCGACAGGAAAATAGGAATCTTATCTACATTGAACTCTTTTGCTAACAGTCCTAAAAACAGAACAGAGGGGAGGCACAGGAGAGGGCCCCATAAAGGGGCTTGAAATCAAGGGAAAGGGACAGGGTCCTGGAAAAGGGCGGCCTCAAGCAAGAAGCCAGGCCCAGGAATGGAGAGCCAAGTGTGTTGGCCAGGGCAGGGGTCCCATGAAAATAGACAAGGCTATGGAGGGGAGGGAGGGGAGAAAGGGGAGCGGGTGGTGCAGCGAGAGGAGGGCTCAAGGCCCAGGTCCACTGATGGGTGTCAGGGCTGGGGAGCAGGGCCCAGGCTGAGAGAGGCCAAAGGGCCCAGAAAAAGGGGAAGGGCTACATTTTCCCAAAGAGCCCCCAGGGCCCTGGTAAGCATCTTGGTAAAGGGATCAGGAAAAAGGGTACAGCAGGAACAATGGCAACAGGAGGTATCAAGGAGAGCACAGCAGGAAGTGACAGAGGACGCCTGTTGTTGAGGTGGAGGCCAGGACCCAAACAAGGATACCAGGCTAGGGACCTAGAGGAGGGCCCCTTAATGAAAGAGCAGGGAAGGGTGGGGCTGAGCAGGCAGGCAGCACTAGGGTTCTGCTATGCAGGGAAGCCAAGGGGAGCAGGGAAGCAGCCCAAACGAGGGGCCCCCAGTACAAGCCCAGGGAAGCACAGAGCAAGAAGGGCCACCAGAGGCTCAAGTGAGGAGACAGGTCAGGGAATGGAGAGACAAGTGCCAGGGCTGGGGCAAGAGGCTCAGGACAGTGGGCATGGCAGAGGAGGTGAGGCAGGCTCCAGGCCCAGGGCCATTGCCAGGTCTCAGGCTATCAGGAGCAGGACCAAGCGTCCAGGGAGAGCAAGAGGCCCAGGCTAGGGACAGGGCTCTCTTTCCCATGAGGTGTCCTGCCCAGAGGAGAATCAAGGGCCAGGGACTGGGCCAAGGGGGCCTGGCAAGGGATGGGGGCCAGGTGGAGGACAATGGGAGGGCACGGCAGGGGGTCACAGTGGGTGCAGAGAGGGGCAAGAGCCAGGACCCAAGCCAGGATCCCAGGCAAGGGCCTGATCCCACCAACAGAGCATTAGAAACCCAAGAAGCAGGAGGCCAGCACTCCAGGGGAAAGCACAAGTGGAAGGAGAGGAAGGGTTGGCACTAGGATGTGGACACAGAGGGCAGCACAAAGGGCACCCAGTGGAGCACACTAAGGAGCCCAAGCAAGGGACCCCAGGTCATACCCAAAGCAAAGTGACAGCTCGTGATGCCACATAACACGAGGAATGCGGTCAGGACTCAGTCGAGCGCAGCCAGACCCCGAAACTGGAGCACGAAACGTCAGGGTTGGGGAGGGCTGGGTTGGTGTAGGGGCAGCATGCAGAGCTAGATAGTAGGGGAGGGAAGAGAGATGATCGCGTAGAGCAAGGTCAGCGGAAGGCCTAAGTCTACTGCCAGGTGTCAAGGTTTGGAAGCTGAAGGGAGCCCAGGTGAGGGGCAGAGCTGGTCTTCCCATAGGGAGCCTTCTGGGCCCAGAGGCCAGCCACGTCCCCTCTTCTGCCCCAGGTGAGGAGAACCTCACAGAGACCAGGACCAAAGGAGGGCAAAGGGGACACCTTGCATCCGGAATTGGGGTTGGGGTCCGTGGGGAGCCAGGATCCCTTCGAGGAGCTCAGGCTAGGGAGAAACAGGGGGAGGGTCGAGTCTGGGCAATGCCAGGATACCACAGTACAAGGGAACAGAGGGGAGGCACAGGAGGGGGCCAGAAAAATGGATCTGAAATCATGGGACAGGGACAGGATCCTCAAGAAGGGCAGCCAGGGGTTCAAGCAAGGGATGAGGCCAAGGAATGGAGAGCCAGGTGGCAGCACCTAGGCCAGTGTCTCATGAAAACGGACAGGGCTGGGGAGGAGAGAGAATAGAAATGGGTAGGGGTGGTGCAGGGAGAGGAGGGCTCAAAGACCAGGTCCAATGCTGGGTGTCAGGGTTGGGGAGCAGGTCCTGGGTTGAGAGAGGCCAAAGGGCCCAGGCAAGGGGCAGAACTACATTTTCCCAAAGGGAGCTCGAAGGGCCAAAAGGCCAGGTCAAGTCCCCGGCCCTGGTGTGCATCCTAGTAAAGGGATCAGAAAAAGGGGCACGGCAGGGACAGGGACAATAGGAGGTCCAAAGGAGGGCACAGTGGAATAGGCCAGAGGATGGATGTTGTTGGGTTGGAGGCCAGGACACCAGAAAGGAAACCAGGCTAGGGACCTAGATGTGGACCCATGCCAGGGCAGAGCAGGGAAGGGCAGGACAGGGCAGACGGGCAGCACTAGGGTTCTGCAGAGAAGGGAAGCCATGGGAAGCAGAAAATCGGCTCAAGCAAGGGATGCAAAGTCAAAGCCCAGGGACGCAGGGAGCAAGAAGGGGCACTGGAGGCTCCAGGGAGGAGCCAGGCCAGGGAATGGAGAGCTGAGGACCAAGGCTGGGGCAGGAGGCTCAGGACAGTATACAGGGCTTGGAGGGAAGGCAGGGGATCCAAGAGGTGACAGGCAGGCTTGAGGCTTAGGGCCACTGTCAGGTGTTCAAGTTCCGTGTTTAGGACCAAGGACCAAAGGAGAGAGCAAGGGGCCCAGGGTAGGGGCAGGGCTGTGTTCCCATAAGGTGCTCTGGCCCAGATGAGAATCCAGAGCCATTGAATGGGCAAAGGGGGCCTGGCAAGGGACAGGGCCCAGGAAGAGGCCAACGGGAGGACACGGCACAGGGTCACAGTGGGTGAGGAGAGGGGAGAGAGCCAGGACCCAAGGAAGGAGCCCAGGCAAGGGTCCCACCCAACTGACAAAAAATGAGGGACCCAATGAGCAGGAGGCTCCCGCGCATGCCCAGGTAAAATACAAGGGGATGAGGAGAAAGGGGCAATGCAAGAAGGAAGAGTCAGCTGGAAGCACAGGGCACACAAGCGGAGCACACTAGGGGGCCTAAAATGGAATGACACCAGGTGAAGCCACGTTTAAGAAATTGACAACTGTTTTCTATCATCTTATATACCTACTAATAATATATAAAGAGTCAAATTATTCTGCATTCTAGTCAGCATATGCTACTGTTAGTTTTGTTTTGTTTTGGGTGTATCATCCTGGCTTTAATTTATGTATTTCCAAAAACTAATCCTTTGAGCATACTTTTATGTGTTTATTTCACAATTGAATACTTTTTAGATGCAGTGTTTATTAAAATATTTGGCTCCTTTAAAAAAAAAAAAAGGAAAGCAGTCAGAGGCTCAGGCGAAGATTCAGGGTCAGGGAGGCTAGGTTGGGGTTTCGGCAGCATGGAAGGGCAGAGGGCAGGGGAGGGAAAATGGCTCAGGGCATGGCTGGCTCAAAGCACATTTCCACTGGCAGGTGTCAGGGTTCTGGTGGCAAGGGGGATCAGGCGAGGGGCAGGGCTGTGTTTCCATAGGGAGATTTCAGGATGTAGAGACCAGCCAATTCCACTCCTCTGCCCTGGGTGAGTAGATCCTCAGAAAAGGACCAGAACCAAAGGAGGGCCAAAGGAGGGGACTGTGAGGACATACCTTTCGTCTGGACGTTGGTGGGGGGAGGGGTTGGTGGGGAGCATGGACCCAATCAAGGAGCCTAATCTAGGCAGAAGCTGTGGAAGAGAGGGTCCAGGCTGTGCCAGGATACCACAGTACAAGGAAAACAGAGGGGAGGCATATCAGGGCTCTGAGTAAGGGGCCTGAAATCAAGGTACATGAGCAGGGTCCTCAAGAAGGGTGGACAGGGGCTCAAGCAAGAAGCCAGGCCCAGGAATGAAGAGCCAAGTGCAAGGGCCGGGGCCAGGGGCACATGAAAACAATCAGGGCTGGTGAGGGGAGGGAGGCAAAAGAGGAAGCTGGTGGCACAAAGGAGGGAGGCTCAAGGCACAGGCCCACTGCAGGGTGTCAGTGTCGGGGAGCAGGGCTCAGGCTGAGGGAGGCCAAATGGCCTATGCGAGGGGAAGAGCTACGTTTTACAAAATGGAGCCCGCAGGGCCAAGAGGCCAGGTCCAGTCTCCTGGCCTGGGTGAGTATCCTGGGAAAGAGATCAGGAAAAGGGGCCTGGCAGGGACAGGGACGACAGGACGGCCAAAGGAAGGCACAGCCTGAAGGGTCAGAGGTCGGGTGTGGGTGGAATGTGGGCCAAAATACAAGCAAGGAGCCCGGGTTCGGGACTTAGAGGAGGGTCCTGGTCAGGGGAGAGCAGGGAAGGGCAGGGCTGGTAAGGCTGGCTGCACTAGGGTACTGCAGTACAGTGAAGCCAAGGGGAGCAGGGAAGCAGCCCTAGAGAGAGGCCACACACCAAGCCCAGAGACACACTGAGCAAGAAGGGCCACCAGAGGCTCCAGCGAGGAGCCTGGCCAGGGAATGGAGAGCCAAGGGCCAGCGCTAGGGCAGGGGTCTCAGGTAAGTGGACAAGCATGGGGAGGGATGGCAGGGGATCCAGCAGGGGGAGGCAGGCTCCAAGCCTAGGGCCACTCCCAGGTTTCAGAGTTCTGGGGGCAGGACCAAGGGCCCAGGGAGAGCACAGGGCCCAGGCCATGGACCGGGCTCTGTGTCCTGTGAGGTGCACTGGAACAGATGAGAATCCAGGGCCAGGGATGGGCAAAAGCGGCTGGCAAGGGAAGGGGGCCAGGAAGAGGGTGATAGGAAGGCTTGACTCGAGGTTGCAGTGGGTGTAGAGAGGAGCGAGAGCCAGGTACCAAGCAAGGAGTCCAGGCAAGGGACCAACCCGACACACGATGATGAGAGACCCAAATAACAGAGGACAGAGGGGCAGGGCTATTTCCCTTTAGGCGCACTGGCCCAGATTAGAATCCAGAGGGGAAAGCAGGGAAGGGGAGGAAGGTGCGACGTGAGGATGAGGAGACAGCAGGAAGGTGGGTAGCACAAGGGACACCGAAGGGAGTAAGGTAGGGGGCACAAGAAAGGGGCCCCCGTGTCTGACTCCATATGAAGCCACGCCACATGAAACGACGTGACACTACACCACAAACCAAAAAGGGCAGTCAGGGGCCCAGGCCCAGGGACTGGAGCACAAAGGTCAGGGTTCAGGAGGGCCGGGTTGGGGTAGGGGCAGCATGCAAGGTGAAAGGGCAGGGGTGGGAAGGGAGAGCATCAAGCAGAGCAAGGTCTGCACAAGGTCCACATACACTGCCAGGTGTCAGGGTTCCGGGCAGCCAAAGGGGCCCAGGGGAGGGGGAGGGCTCTGTTTTCCATAGGAGGCTTCAGGGTGCAGAGGCAAGCCAATTCCACTCCTCTTCCCCAGGTAAGTAGATCCCCAGGGAGGCACCTGGACCAGAGGAGGGCTGGGGAGGGTAGGGAGGACAGAGGGGAGCTGGTGGTGCACAGGGAGGAAGGCTCAAGGCCCAGGTCCACCGCTAGGTGTCAGGGTTGGGGACCAGGACTCGATCTGAAGGAGGCCAAAGGGCCCAGGCAAGGGGCAAGGCTACTTTTTATCCTAGGGAGCCAGGGGGCCAAGAGGCCAGGTCTACTCCCCTGGCCTGGGTATAAATCCTGGGAAAGGGATCAGGAAAGGGGGCTTGGCAGGGACAGGAACGAAAGGAGGACCAAAGGAGAGCACAGCGGGAAGGGCTGGAGGACGGGTGCTGGTGGGGTAGGGCCTGGACCTCAACAAGAAGCCCAGGTTAGGGACCTAGAGGAGGGTCCACACCAGAGGAGAACAGGGAAAGGCAGGGCTGGGCAGGCGGGTGGCACTAGTAGACTGCAATGGAGGAACACCAAGGAGAGCGGGAAGCAGCCCAAGCAAGGGGCCCATAGTCAATGCCCAGGCATGCTCTGGGCAACAAGGGCCACCAGAGGCTCAAACAAGGAGCCAGGACAGGGAATGGAGAGCCAAGGGCTGGGTCTGAGACAGGGGGCTCAGGACAGTGGACAAGACTTGTGTGGAAAGGCAGGGGATCAACAGTGGCAGGCAGGTCCAGGCCCAGCACACTGCCAGGTTCAGGGTTCTGGGTGCAGGACCAAGCACCCAGGGAGAGCAAGGGGCCCAGGCGAGGGGCAGGGCTCTGTTTCCCTTTAGGTGCACTGGCCCAGATTAGAATCCAGGGCCAGGGACCTGGCAAAGGAGGCCTGGCAAGGGAAGGGGGACAGGAGGAGGGCAACGGGAGGGCACGGCAGGGTGTTGCGGTGTGTGGTCAGAGGGGCGAGACCCAGGACCCAAGCCAGCAGCCCAGGAAAGGGACCCACCCAACCAACCAAGGATGAGAGACACAAGGAGAAGGAGACCCACAAGCACCAGGGGAATTTGCAGGAGGAAGACGAGAAAGTGGTTGCACGAGGACCAGAAGACAGAGAAAAGTGCAAGAGGCACCTAGGGGAGCCTGCTGGTGGGCACAAGCAAGAGTCCCCCAGGTCAGACCCAACACAAAGAGACTCCATGCTACACTAAAGGATATGAGGAATGTGGTCAGGGGCTCATGTGAGCAGCCAGGCCCTGGGACTGGAGTGCAACAGACCAGGGTTAGGGAGGGCAGGGTTGGGGTAGGGGCAGCATGGAGGTTAGAGGGCAGTAGGGGGAAGGGAGGGGATCTCTTAGGGCTGGGTTGGAGCAAGTCCCATGTTAACTCCCAGGTCTGAAGATTCAGGCAGAAAAAGGGACAAAGGCGAGAGGCAGTGCTGTGTCTCTCATAGGAAGCATTCAGAGCACAGAGGATAGCCAATTCCGCTCCTCCACCCCAGGTGAGTACATCCTCAGAGAGGGACCTGAACCAAAGGAATAGCAAAAGTGGGCACTGTGAGGGGATATCTGGGGTGTGAAGGTTGGGGTGTGTGGGTCGGTGGGCAGCCAGAACCCATGAGAGGAGCCCAGGCTAGGGAGTAGCAGAAGGACTGGAGGGCCTAGGCAGTGCCAGCATACCACAGCACCAGGGGAACAGAGGGGACACACAGGAGGAGGTTGGTAAAAGGGGCCTGAAACCAAGGGACAGGGACAGGTTCCTCGAGAAGGGTGGCCAGGGGCTCAAGCAAGGAGCCGGGCCCAGTGATGGAGAGCCAATTGCTAGCACCTGGGGCTGGATGAATGAAAAGGGACATGTATAGGGAGGGTAGGAGGGGAGGAAGTGGAGTAAGTGGTGCTGGGGGAGGAAGGTTCAAGGCCCAGGACCACTGGAGGGTGCAGGGTTTAGAAGCAGGGCCAAGGCTGAGCGAGGCCAAAGGGCCCAGGCAAGGGGCAGGGCTACATTTTCCCAAAGAGAGTCCACAGGGCCAAGGGGCCAGGTCGAGTCCCCTGGCCTGGTTGAGCATCCTGGAAAGGGGATCAGGAAAGCAGGCCTGGCAGAGATGGAAACTACAGGAAGGCCAAAGGAGGGCACAGCCTGAAGGGCTGCATGATGGGTGTGGGTGAGGTGGAGCTCAGGACCCCAGCAAGGAGCCCAGGCAAGGGACCTAGAGGAGGGCCCATGCCAGGGGAGAGCAGGTAAGGGTAGGGCCGCAAAGGTGGAGCTGCATTAGGGTACTGCAGTACAGGGAAGCCAAGGGGAGCAGGGAAGGGGCCCAGCGAGGGGCCCTGAGGCAAAGCCCAGAAAAGCATGGAGTAAGAAGGGTCACCAGAGGCTCAACCAGGATCCAGGCCAGGGATTGGAGAGACAAGGACCAGGGCTTGGGCAGGGGGCTCAGGACAGTGGACAAGATTTGGAAGGGAAGGCAGGGGATCCAGCAGGACACAGGCAGGCTCTAGGCCCAGGGTCACTGCCAGACGTCAGGGTTTCAGGTGAAGGACCAAGCACCCAGGGAGAGCAAGGGGCCTAGTTGAGGTGTAAGGCTCTGTTACCCATTAGGTGCTCTGGCTGAAATGAGAATCCAGGGCTAGGGACCTGGCAAAAGGAGGCCTGGCAAGGGAAGAGGGCCAGGAGGAGGGTGAAGAGAGGGCATGTTGGGGGGTTGCGGTGCGTGTGCAGAGGGGCGAGAGCCAGGACCCAAGCCAGGCAAGGGACCCACCTGACTGATCCAGGATGAGGGACCCAAGGAGCAGGAGAAACATGAGTGCCTGGGGAAAGCAAAAGGGGAAGGGTAGGAAGGGCTGTGGGAGGACCAGGAGACAGAGTGAAGAACAAGGGGCACCTATGTGCCGCAGTCCATCTGTAGCAAAATAACCTGGGGGGGGGGGTGACGAATAACTTGTGTACATTGATACAGCAGGAATGGAAGCCATTTATTGTAGGACAACAGAGCTATTTATACATTTTGCACAGCTTATCTTAATTAGCATAAACTAGATACATCAGTCAACCAATAAAGAATCTCCACACTTAATGGCTCGCTTTTGTTACTTCTCAAACCACTCCCTCTGGCATTTTGCCAGGCACCATGCAGACTTTTTTTTTTTTTTTAAGAGAGAGTGAGAGAGGAGAGAGAGAGAGAATTTTTAATATTTATTTTTTAGTTCTCGGCGGACACAACATCTTTGTTGGTATGTGGTGCTGAGGATCGAACCCGGGCCGCACTCATGCCAGGCGAGCGCGCTACCGCTTGAGCCACATCCCCAGCCCACCATGCAGACTTGTTTACGAACTCTAACATTCCCCTGGCAAAATACCAGGTGTTATTTTGACTTGTTTACAGACCTTAACACCTATGGGACCACACTGGCAGGACCAAGCAAGGGGCCCGCAGGTCAGATCCAACAAGAAGAGAATCTATGCTACACCAAGGGACATGAGGAATGCGATAAGGGGCTCCACTAGCATCCAGGCCCTGGGACTGGAGAGCAAAGGTCAGGGTTAGTGAAGGCTGGGTTGGGGTAGGGGTAGACTGCAAGGTGAGAGGGCACAGGAAGGAAGGGAAGGGATCTCTTAGGGCTGGGTTGGAGCAAGTCACATGTTAATTGCCAGGCCTCAAGGTTCAGGTGGCAAAGGGGACACAGGTGAGTGGCAGGGCTGTGTTTCCCATAGGGAGCATTCAGGGTGCAGAGGCCAGCCAAATCCGCTCCTCTGTCCCTGGTGAGTAGATCCTCAGAGAGGGACCTGGACCAAAGGAGGGTCAAAAGTGGGCACTGTGAGGGGATACCTGTGGTGCGGAGGTTGGGGTGGGGTGAGTGGGCAGCCAGGACCCATTTGAGGAGCCCAGGCTAGAAAGAAGCAGGGGGAGCTGAGGGTCCAGGAAGTGCCAGGATACCACAGCATAGGGGGAATAGAAGGGGGCGGCAAAAGGGGCCTGAAACTATGGGAAAGGGACAGGGTCCACGAGAAGGGCAGCCAGGGGCTCAAGCAAGGAGCAGGGACCAGTAATGGAGAGCCAAGTGCTAGCACCGGGGCCTGGGTGAATGAAAAGGACATAGTTGTCTCGGGGAGCTCTTATATCACTGCAGCCTGGTTAGAGCGGACTGGCTCCGCCAGCCGCGGGATCCTCCCACCTTGGTGTCCAGGCTAGCTTGTATTCCACCTCAACCAGTGTAGAGGGGACTCGCCCCTCCAGGCAAGAGACCCCTCCCACTTGGGTGTGTGTTTGGGGAAGGGCTCCTATACAGCTGCAGCCAGTGTAGCAGGAACTCCAGGAGGGAGACCTCTTTCACCTGGGTGTCTGGGGGAACTCATATACTTCCACAGGCAGGATAGAGGGGACTCACCTCTCCAGTTGAGAGACCCTTCCCAGCTGGATGTCAGGGGGAGTTCTTATACGACCGCAGCCAGGGTAGAGGAGACTGGCTCCTCCAGGCGAGAGACCCCTCCCACCTTAGTGTGGAGGCTAGCTTGAATTCAACCTTAGCCAAGGTAGAATAGACTCCCCCTCAAGGCGGGAGACCCCACCCACCTGGGTGTGTGTGGGGTCAGCTGTAGCCAGGGTAGCAGAGTCTCACCCCTCCAGGCGAGAGACCCCTTTCACCTGGGTGTCAGGGGGAGCTTGTATCCCGCGGCAGCCAGGGTAGAGGGGACTCGCCTCTCCTGGTGAAGACCCCACACACATGGGTGTCAGGGAAGCTCATATACCACCACAGCCAAGGTAGAGGGGACTCGCCCCTCCAGGCTGGAACTCCTCCCACCTGAGTGTGTGGGGAGGCTCCTATTCCAATGCAGCCAGGTTAGAAGGGACTGGCCCCTGGGAGTCGGAAGACCCCTTCCACATGTTTGTCTGGGTGAGCTCCTATACCTCTGCAGCCAGGGTAGAGGTGACTCCCCCCTTCAATCAGGAAACAACTCCCACCTGGGTGTCTGGGGAAGCTTGTATACCTCCGCAGATAGGGTAGAGGCGATTCGCTGCTCCAGGCGTGAGACCCTTCATACCTGGGTGTCAGAGGGAGCTCTTATACTGCCACAGCCAGGGTAGAGGGGAATTGCCCCTCTAGGCGGAAGATCCCTGACTTGGGTGTCTCGGGGAGCTCCTATACAGCGGCAGGCAGGGTACAGCGGACTTGCCCCTCCAGGCGGGAGACCCCTTCCACCGGGGTGCTCAGGGATCTTGTACACCACCTTAGCAAGGGTAGAGGGGACTCGTTCCTCCAGACCGGGACCTCTCCAACCTGGGTGTCTGGGGGAACTCATATACCACCTCAGCCAGGGTAGAGGGGACTCGCCTCTCCAGGCAGGAGATCCCTCCCACCTGGGTGTCAGCAAAAGCTGGTATATCACCGCAGCCAGGGTAGAGGGGACTCACCCCTCCATGTGAGAGACCCCTTGCACGTGGGTGTCAGGGGGAGCTCTTATATCCCAGCAGCCAGGGTAGAGGCGACTGGCCCCTCCAAGCGGGAGACCCATCCTACCTGGGATTTGGGGGGAACTCCTATACCACTGCAGCCAGGGTATAGTGGACTCGCCTCTCCATGCAGGAGACCCCTCACACCTGGATGACAGGGGGAACGGCTCCTATACTGCAGCAGCCAGGGTAGCAGGGACTCGCCCTCCCACCTGGGTGTTGTGGGGACCTCTTATACCCCTGCAGCCAAAGTAGAGGGGACTCGCGCCTCCAATCGGGATACCCCTCTTATCTGGGTGTCCAGGGGAGCTCCTATACCTCTGCAGCCATGGTAGAGGGGACTCGCCCCTCTAGCCGGGAGACCCCTCCCACCTGCATGTCAGGAAGAGCTGGAATACCACTGCAGCCAAGGTATGGGGGTCTCGCCCCTCTAGGCGGGAGACCCCTCCCTCCTGGGTGTCAGGGGGAGCTTCTATACCCCGGCAGCCAGGGTAGAGGGACTCTCCCCTCCAGTCGGGAGATGCCTCAAACCTGGGTGTCAGGGTGAGCTCCTATACTGCCTCAGCCAGGGGAGAGGGAACTCGCCCCTCCAGGCGAGAGACCCCTCCCACCTGGTTGTCAGGGGAGCTCTGATGCTGCTGCAGGCAGGTTAGAGGGGACTGGCCACTCCAGGCGGGAGACCCCTCCCACCTGGGTGTAGGGGGAAGCTCTTATACCTCTGCAGCCAGGGTAGAGGGGACTATACCCTTTAGGCAGGAGACTCCTCCCCCCTGGGCGTTAGGGGAGCTCCTATACTGCAGCAGCCAGAGTAGAGGGGATTCGCCCCTCCAGGCGGAAGACACCTCCCACCAAGGTGTCGGGGAGCTCATATACTGCTGCAGCAAGTATATGGACTAGACCCTCCAGGCGGGAGACCCGTCCCACCTGGGTGTCAGGGGGAGCTCGTATTCTGCTGAAGCCAGGGTAGAAGGGACTCCTCCCTCCAGGCGGGGGGGGGGGGGGGGGGGGCTGAGGAAGCTCCTTTACCGCTGCAGCCAGGGTAGCAGGGACTCTCCTCTCCAGGCGAGGGTCCCCTCCCACCTGGGTGACTGCAGAAGCTCCTATTCCTCTGCAGCCGGGGTAGGGTGGACTCGCCCCTCCAGTCGGGAGACCCCTCCCACCTGCGTGTCAAGGAAAGCTTGATTATCACTGCAGCCATTGTAGAGGGGACTCGCCCATCCAGGCAGAAGACCCCTTTCACCTGGGTGTCTAGGAGAGCTCATACACGGCCTTAACCAGGGTAGAGGGAACTCTCCCCCCAGGCAGGAGACCCCTCCCTCCTGGGTATAGCAGGGAGCTTGTATACTACCTTAGCCAGGGTAGAGAGACTGGCCCCTCTCGGCAAAAGACCCCTCCCACTAGGGTGTTGGGGGGGGAGCTTATATACCACCGCAGCTAGGGTAGAGGGTACTTGCTCCTCCAGGCAGGAGACCCCTCCCAGCAGGGTGTCAAGGGGAGCTTGTATACCACAGCAGAAAGGGTAGAGGGGACTCGCTCCTCCATGTGGGAGACCCCTCCCACCTGCATGTATGGGAGAGCTTGTATACCGCTGCAGCCAGGTTAGTAGGGACTCGCCCCTCCAGGCGGGAGAGCCATCCCACCTAGGTTTCCTGGTGGGCGGACTCATATACTGCCCTTGCCAGGGTAGAGGGTACTCTCCCCTCCAGGCGGAAGACCCCTTTCACCTGAGTGTCAATGGGAGTTCATATACCACTGCAGCCAGGGTAGAGTGGACTTACCCCTCCAGGCAGGAGAACTCTTCCAACTGAGTGTTGGGGGGAGCTCCTATACTGCAGCAGCTAGGGTAGAGGCGACTCGCCCCCAGGCAAGAGACCCCTCCCTCCTGGGTATGGGGAGGGGAGCTCTTATACCACTGCAGCCAGGGTAGAGGAGACTCGCCCCTCCAGGCGGGAGACCCCTTTATCTTGGGTGTCCACAGGAGCTTGTATAGCGCCTTGGCCAAGATGGAGGGTACTTGCTCCTTCAGTTGGGAGACCCCTCCCATATGGCTATGGGGAGGAGAACCCTCCACCTGGGTGTTGAGGAGAGCTTGTATCCCGCTGCAGCCAGGGTAGAGGGGACTCGCCCTTTAGGTGGGAGACCCCTCCCACCTAGGTATCTGGGGGAACTCTTATACCACCACAGCCAAGTTAGAAGGTTTCGCCCCTGCAAGCGGGAGATCCCTCCCACCTGGGTGTCAGGAGGCCCTTGTATACTGCTGCAGCCAGGAGTGAGGGGAATCGCCTCCAAGCGAGGGACCCCTCCCACCTGGTGACTGCTGAGCTCCTATACCTCTGCAGCCAGGGTAGGGTGCACTCTTGCCTCCAGCCGGGAGACCCCTCCCACCTGGGTGTCAGGGAAAGCTTGATTACCACTGCAGCCCCTCCATACAGGAGACCACTTTCACCTGGGTGTCTGAGGGAGCTCATAGACCACCTTTGCTAGGGTAGAGGGGACTCGCCCCTGCAGGTGGGAGACCCCTCCCATCTTGGTGTCCTGGGAGCTCTTCTATGGCACCAGTCAAAGTAGAGGAGACTCGCCCTTGGAGGCTGGAGACCCCTCCCACCTGGGTGTCTGGGGGAGCTTGTATACCTCTGCAGCCAGGTAGAGGGAACTTGCCCCTCCAGCTGGGAGACCCCTCCCACCTGAGTGTTCAGGGGGAGCTCATATACTGCTGCAGCCAGGATAGAGGGGACTTGCCCCTCCAGGCGGGAGACTCCTTTCATTTGGTTTTCAGGGAGAGCTCGTATCTAGTCTCAGCCAGGGTAGAGGGGACCCACCCCTGGAGGCGAGAGACCCCTCCCACCTGGGTGTGTATGTGGGTCTCATATAAAGCTGCAGGAAGGGAAGCAGGGACTCACCCCTCAAGGCAGGAGACCCCTTTCACCTGGGTGTCTGGGGGAACTCTTATACCAGGGTAGAGGGAACTCGACTTTCCAGGCGGGACACTCCTCCCAATCTGGTATCCAGGAGACCTAGGATATGGCCCATTCAGGGTAGAGGGGATTCGCCCCTCCAGGTGGGAGACCCCTCCCATCTGGGTGTCTAGGAGAGCTCCTATACCTCCGCAGCCAGCGTAGAGGGGACTGCCCCCGCCCAGGCAAGAGAACCCTTCTACCTGGGGTCCAGGGAAGCTCCTATATCTCTGCAGGCATGGGAGAGGGGACTCCACTCTCCAGGCGGGAGACTCCTCAAACCTGGTTGTCATGGGAGCTCCAGGGTAAAGGAAACGCACCCCTCTAGGCGGGTGACCCCTCCCATCTGGCTATGGGGGGTGGTGCTCATATACCCCTACAGTCAAGATAGCTGGGACTCACACCACTAGGCGGGAGACCTCTCAACCTGGTCGTCAGGGGAGCTCATATACTGCTGCAGGCAGGGTAGAGGGGACTCGCCCCTTCAGGGTGGAGACCCCTCCA
Source organism: Ictidomys tridecemlineatus (assembly GCF_052094955.1). Lineage (NCBI taxonomy): Eukaryota > Metazoa > Chordata > Mammalia > Rodentia > Sciuridae > Ictidomys > Ictidomys tridecemlineatus. The sequence goes on along the minus strand of NC_135481.1, from coordinate 64,897,568 downwards.
ATCTGGGCTGGGGGGGGTCTTTTAACACTGCAGGCAGGGTAAAGATGAGTCGTCCCTGAAGGAGGCAAACCCCTCCCTCCTGGGTGTCCAGGGAAGCTTATATACCACAACAGCCAGGGTAGAGGGGACTTGCCCCTCCAGGCAGGAGACCTCTCCCACCTGGGTGTCAGGGAAAGCTAGTATGCCACCTCAGCCAGGGTAGGGGGGACTCACCTCTTCAGGCGGGAGACCCCTCCCATCTAGGTATGAGTGGGGAGCTCCTATACCACAACAGACAGAATAGAGGGAACTCGCCCCTCCATGCAGGAAACCCCTCCCACCTGGGTGTCTGGGGGAGCTCCTACACTGCCGAAGCCAGGTTAGAGGGGATTCGCCCCTCCAGTCGGGAGACCCCTCCTACCTGGTTGTTGGGGGTAGTTGGAATACCGCTGCAGCCTGGGTAGAGGGAAATCGCCACTACAGGTGGGAGACCCTTCCCACCTGGGTGTTGGTGGGAGTTTGTATACTGCCACATCCAGGATAGAGGGGTTCGCCCCTGCAGGAGGGAGATCCCTCCCACCTGCATGTCCAGGGAGCTCTTATAGGGCACCAATCAAAGTAGAGGGGACTTGCCCCTCCAGGATGGAGACCCCTCCCACCTGGTGGGGGGAGCTTGAAACAGCCACAGATGCCCCTCCTGGTGAGAGACCCCTTCCACATGGGTTTCCGGGGGAGCTCCTATGCCACTGCAGGCAGGGTAGAAGGGATGCTACCCTGCAGACGGCTGACTCCTCACACCTGGTTGTCATGGGAGCTCCTATACAGCAGAAGTCAGGGTAGAGGGGACTCGCCCCTCCTGGTAAGAGATCTTTCCCACCTGGGTGTCTGGGGGAGCTTATATTAAGCCTTAGCCAGAGTAGAGGGGACTCTCCTCTCCAGGAGGAAGACCCTTATGGGTGTTGGGGGAGGGGAGGCTCCTATACAGCTGCCTCTAGGGTAGCAGCAACTTGCCCCTCCAGGAGAGAGACCCCTCCATCCTGGGTGTAGGAGGGGTCTCTTATACCCCCGCAGCCAGGGTAGTGGGTACTCGCCCCTCCAGGCAGTAGACCCCTCCCACCTGGGTGTCAAGGGGAACTTGTATACCACCTTAGTCAGGGTAGAGGGTACTTGCCTCTCCTGGCAGGAGACCCCTCCCACCAGGGTTTCAGGGGAGCTCATATACCGCTACAGCCAGGATAGAGGGGACTCGCCCCTCCATGCAGGAGACCCCTCACACCTGAGTGTCTGGGGGAGCTCTTATACTACCACAGCCAGGGTATAGGGGACTCGCCCTTGCAGGCGGGAGACTCCTTCCACCTGGGTGTCCTGGGAACTCTTATATGGCACCAGCCAAAGTAGAGGGGACTCGCCCCTCCACGCGAGAGACTCCTCCCACCTGGGTGTAGGGGTGAGCTAGTATACCGAAGAAGCCAGGGTAGAGGGGACTCCCTTCTCCAGGTGAGAGACCCCTGTGTTTGTGGCGGGGGGGAGGGGGGAGAGCTTGTATACTGCCATACTGCCTTAACCAGGGTAGAGGGGACTTGCGCCTCCAGGTGAGAGACCCCTCCCACCTGGATGTCTGGGGGAGCTTGTATACCATCACAGCCAGTGTAGAGGGGACTCGCCACTCCAGCCAGGAGACCCCTCCCAACTGGGTGTCGGGGGAGCTAGTATACCGACCCAACCAGGGTAGAGGAGACCCCTCCCACCTGGGTGTCTAGGGGAGCTCCTAAACCACCGCAGACAGGCTAGAGGAAACTCGCACCTCCAGGCCGAAGACCCTCGCACCTGGGTGTCAGGGGGAGCTCCTATACCCCAGCAGTCAGGGTAGAGGGGACTTGCCCCTCGAGTCCGGAGAACCCTAGCCCAGGGGAGCTGGAATACCGCTGCATGCAGAGTAGAGGGGACTCGCCCCTACAGGCGGGAGACCCCTCCCACCTGGTGTGTCAGCGTGAGCTCATACATTGCCACAGCCAGGGTAGAGGGGTTCGCCCCTGCAGGCGGGAGATGCCTCCCACCCGTGTGTCCAGGGAGCTCTTATAGGACACCAGCAAAAGTAGAAGGGACTCACCCCTCCAGACGGGAAACCCCTCCCACCTGGTGTCACAGGAAAGTTGTATACTGCTGCACAAGGGTAGAGGAGACTCGCCCCTCCAGGCGGGAGACCCCTCCCACCTGTGAATCAGGGAAACTTGTATACCGCCTTAGACAGGGTATGGGGGATTTGCCCCTCCAAGTGGACAACCCCTCCCACCTGAGTGTCTGAGGGAGCTCCTATACGGAAGCAGCCAGGGGACTCGCCCCTAATGGTGGAAGACCCCTCCCACCTCAGTGTCCGGTGCCGGGCTCCTATAATGCCCTAGCCACGGTAGAGGAGACTCACCCTTCCAGGAGGGAGACCCCATTCAACTGCGTGTGTGTGTGTGGGGGGGAGATCCCATATCGCGGCAGCCAGGGTAGAGGGGACTTGCACCTCCAGGAAAAGACCCCTTCCACCTGGTTGTCAGGGGAGCTGATATACCACCACAGGCAGGGTAGAGGGGACTCACCCCTCCAGGCGTGAGACCCCTTCCACTGGGTGTCCAGGGGTGCTCCAATACCACCAAAGGCCAGGTAGAGGGGATTCTACCCTCCAGGAGGGAGACTCCTAGCACGTGGTTGTCATGGGAGCTTGAGTGTCATGGGTGTCAGGGGGAGCCTGTACACCACAGGCAGGGTAGAGGGGACTCGCCCCTCCAGGCAAGAGACCCCTCTCACCTGTGTATGGGAAGGCGCTCTTATACCTCTTCAGCCAGGGTAGAGGTGACTAGCCCCTCCAGGCGGGAGACCCCTCCTTCCTGAGTGTCCCTGGAGCTTGTATACTGACTTAGCCAGAGGGGAGGGAACTCTCCTCACTAGGCAGGAGACCCCTCACTCCTGGGTTCTGGGGAGAGCTCCTATACCACCGCAGCCAGATTAGAGGGGACTCGCTGCTTTAGGCAAGAGACCCTTCCCACCTGGGTGTGTGCAGGAGCTCCTATACTGCAGCAGCCAGGCTAGAGAAGACCCGCCCCTCTAGGCGGGGGACCCATCCCACCTGGATGTCAGGGAGAGCTCATTTACCGCCACAGCCAGTGTAGAGGGGACTGGAATCTCCATGAGGGAGACCCCTCCCACCTGGGTGTCAAGGAAAGCTAGTATACCACTGAAGCCAGGGTAGAGGAAACACGACCCTCCTTGCGGAACACCCCTTTCACCTGGGTGTCTGGGGGAGCTCATATGGCTGAAGCCAGGGTACTGGGGATTCGCCCCTCAAGGCGGGAGCCCCCTCCCACCTGGGTGTCTGGGGGAGTTCTTATACCTCCACAGCCAGTGTAAAGGGGACTCACCCCTCCAGGCATGAGACTCCTTTGATCTGGGGGTCCAGGGAAGCTCCTATACCGCGGTAGACAGGGTAGAGGGGACTCTTATCTCCAGGCAGGAGACTCCTCACATCTGGTTGTCATGGGAGCTCCTATAAGGCAGCAGCCAGGGTAGAGAGGATGCACCTCTCTAGGCGGGTGACCCTTCCCATCTGGCTATGGGGAGGCGTGCTCCTATACCACTGCAGCCAAGATAGCGGGGACTCGCCCCACTAGGCGGGAGACCTCTCATCCTGGGTGTCAGGGAGAGCTCCAGCAGATAGGGTAGAGGTGACTTGCCCCTCCAGGCGTGAGACCCCTCCACCTGGGTGTCAGAGGCAGCTCTTATACCCCCACAGCTGGGGTAGAGGGGATTTGCCCCTATAGGCGGGAGACCCCTCCAACCTAACTGCCGCTGGAGTTCATATACTACCGCAGCCAGAGTAGAGGGTACTTGCCCCTCCTGGCGGGAGACTCCACCAGAGTATCAGTGGGAGCTTGTATACCGACACAGCCAGGGTAGAGGGGACCCGCACCTCCATGCGGGAGACTCCTCCCCCTGGGTGTATGGGAAAGCTCCGACACTGCTGCAGCCAAGAGAGAGGGGACTGGCTCCTCCAGGCGAGAGACCCCTCCCACCTTGCTGTTGGGGCGAGCTTGTATTCCTTTTTAGCCAGGGTAGAGGGGACTTGCCTGTACAGGGGACAGAGCCCTCCTACCTGGGTGCCAGGTGTTGGGGCTCTTATACAGCTGCAGGCAGGATAGCAGGGACTCGCCCTTCCAGTCGGGAGACTCCTCCCACCTAGTTGTATGGGGGAGCTCCTATACCTGCACAACCAGGATAGAGGGGACTTGACCCTCCATTCTGGAGACCCCCATCTAGGTGTGTTTGTGTGGGAGGGGGAGTTCCAATAAAGCCGCAGCCAGGGTTGAGGCCACTCGCCCCTCCAGTCGAGAGACCCCTCCCACCTGCGTGTCCTAGGAAATCTCATATGGCACCAAAGTAGAGGGGACTGGCCCCTCCAGGGGAGAGACTCCTCCCACTGGGGTGTTGCTGGGAGCTTATATACCACCTTAGCCAGGGTAGAGGGGACTTGCCCTTCCAGGCGGGAAACCCCTCCCACCTGGGTGTATGGGGAACTCTTATACTGCTGCAGCCAGGGTAGAGGGGACTCGACCCTCCAGGCTGGAGACTCCTCCCATCTGGGTATGAGGGTTGAAGCTCCTTTACCTCTGCAGCCAAGGTAATGGGGACCTGCCCCTCCAGGCAGGAGACCTCTCCCACCTGGGTGTCCCGGGGAGTTTGTATATCACCTTAGCCAGGGTGGAGGGGACTCGCCCCTCCAGGCAAGAGACTCCTCCCACGTGTGTGTGTATATGTGTGTGTGTGTGTGTGTGTGTGTGTGTGTGAGAGAGAGAGAGAGAGAGAGAGAGAGAGAGAGAGAGAGCACTCATACACCACCGCAACCTTGGTAAAGGGTTTTTCCCCCTTCAGGAGGAAGACGCCTCCCATCAGTGTGTCAGGGGGAGCTCTTATACAGCAGCAGCCAGGGTAGAGGGGACTCGCCACTCCAGGCATGAGACCCCTTCCACCTGGGGGGGGGGGTGGGAGCACCTATACAGCTGCAGCCAAGGTAGAGGGGACTCTACCCTCCAGGCTGGAGACTCCTCACACCTGGTTGTCAGGGGAACTCTTATACTGCAGCAGCCAGGGTAGAGGGTGTCCCGACCGGCAGGACACATCAACGTGGGCAGCGAACCTATATGGGGAGGAACGAAGAAACAAGACAGCAAGACAAAAGTTGTGATCAAGCTGCAAACTTTTATTGTTCACACAGGGGTATTTGTGGGCTGGGAATGGGGAAGCTCTCTTATTGGCAGTTGCTGGAAGTCTTCACAAGGTGAGATAATGCAGGATGTTTCAGGAAGACAGGTGGCCACAGGATGTCTCAGGGTGTCTCCCAGGCAAGATGTCTCCCAGGGGGCTGTTTCTTGTAACTGTCAGGCTATTCTTTGAAGGAGAACTCCCTTTTGGTCCCTGGCATCTCCCCCTTACTTATATAAAGTATATGACCATACCTTACCTGCCTATGTCTAATAGAGAAATCTTTAATTCTGTTACTTAGGGCTGGATAACCATACTAACAAACATTAAGCCTACCTGTGTAGGTTAGAAATAAAGGCCTTAAACTAAAAACTATTCTGGCCATCCCTTTTGATGGTTATCAGGCATTCCTGTCTGAGAATCTCTTTTGCAGCCTCCAGTTTACTTATTTTTGGAAGTTACATTTAACTATTATTATCATTTAAAATACCCAGGAATAGCAGTGTTTTGGCTTTGACTGTCTTTGCTAAGTGTTTAAGATGAAGCAAGTCAAACTGACTTTTGTTTCTATCTATTGTTAACAGTCAGCTGAGTTTCCCTGGGAGTCCTCGGGGAACTTACAGCAGCTTCTCAGTTCTGCTAGTGCCATTTGTGCTAGGATGGGTCAAGGCCTTGATTGACCATATGGCTTCCCTTGGAAGCATCAGGGATGTCTCCCTTTTCTGATGACCCTCCTCTTCACAGCAAATGCACTGATTGGCTTTCTGTCCTCCACTGGTCTCATTAATCTCCCTGATCGGGAAGTTATGTGGCCCAGAGTTGCAAAGCTCTTTTGAGAAGTCCCCTATTCCCTGACTCAGACTGACTCAGAGGGCAAGAGCCAAATATTGGTTTTCTTGGCCCTTTTAATTTAACTAATTTTAAAACTTAATCTTAAACATCTAGCAAACAAATTTCAACAGCCTTATATTAAGAGTACTGGGCTTTAATATCTATCTCTCTATCCTGTAGGTGATAACTCATTATAACTCATTATCTTAAATTAACTCAGGTTGTGTGTTCTTAAATCAGTACCTCTGCAAAACATTAACAGGCAATCCTTAGACCATCTATAAGCAAACTACAAACTAAAATTAACTAGGGTAAAAACATATTTAGTTTATATAATAGCTAACTTGAATTTTGGCAGGGTTATACATTATAATCCCCTGTTTGAGATCCTAGTAATCTTGGCAAAAACCAACTTTTGGACACAACTTTAGATGTACTGAAATCTGGCCTACTTCTTTCATAGTCTCTTTCACATGCAATGAGATGGGACATAGAGCCTTATTTCAAGTGAGGCGGCGCTCTTCATAAATCTTAAGTACTATAGTTCTGAAGCTGATCTTTGCTTTTTAGACATCATTTTACAAAGCCTACATAAATTGTTGCTCAAATTTACATGAACATTAGCTAACACAACATAATATCACATCTAAAACATGAATTAAAGGCTGAAAACTTCTACCCCCCCCCCTTTTTTATAGAAAAGTAGCAAAGTACTTTTATGTATTACAATAAAACCTTCACACAGATTAGGCTCTCATTAACTTAAAAATACATTTAAATTGTATCTCAGTGTAAAAGTAACATGGAACTTTACATATCTTATTGATAACAAGTCCAGTTAGAGAACACAAATGATATAAATAAATCTCCAACATGTTTTTCTTTTAAGCCTAAAATTACCATACAACTTCAGAACACCAGCTTGATATAATGCTCTTTTGAAGCTTCTACCTTACAGACTTATATACCTGGAAGATATGAATTAATAGCACCATAATTACATTGATGATTTTATATTAACCAAGTTTAGTTTTTAAAGAAATAACATTACAATACTGAAAAATAACAGTTGTTGTTTAACCATAGTTGTATATTTTTTAATTTCTTTAAGATTACTTGTTCAAAAACTTACACATATAACCAATTTACACAGACCTTTTTTATCACTTACTTAAACCCTTTTGTTAACTTAATCATATAGACTTTTTTATCCAGAAACACATTTTCCCTCTATTAAATCCATATCTAGAAACTTTTAGTTTTTCTTTTCCATCTGTTAACCTTCTTTTTTGTTCACATTTTAAAACAATACTTGTAAATTTCTGAATTTAAGCAATTATTTCATAGACATAAACATTTTATTAGGTTTTATTTTTGAACACCTAGAAAAACTTATAAGCTTAATTTTAAAGACATCTTTACTTTTATCTGTTTACCCAATTTAAATTGAACCATTTGAATCACGTGAATCAAAGATATTTTGATCCATTGTCTTTTTTTTTTTTTTGAGCTCTCTTTGTATATCTGCCAATTGTCATATAACTGCATGATATATGGACATACACACATACAGACATACCGACATACAACACATAACACGAGTGTAACACATACACAAGGCCTTGTAGTTTTTGTTGTTGTTGTTGTTGTTGTTTAAATCTCCATTGCAATGTTTAAAAACTCCACAGTTGATCAAAAATAGAACTGATCAGAAAACATTAACTTGTCTATAGGATCAAAACCATGAGCTAAAAAAAAAATATAGAATCTAAGGAAAAAACAAGAGTCAAAATGACAGGTCAGTAATTAGTAAATACCATACAATTTACTTTTTGGTTTGGTCTTGTTTGAGTTCAGATAAAAGGACACTTTTAAGAAAGGGGGATCTGTGGGGATGTAAACTTAAGAAATAAGCCTGTGAGAAGGGTAGAACATCCTTTTAAATGTTGGCAGCGCGGTCTTCCATCTCCAGATGATGATAGTGGACCTGTATGGGCTTAGAGGCCAAAATATTAATCCGTTCTTTAATAAATTGTACCAGCCTGTTTATAATGCAGGATCCTATGGACACCATTAAAAGTAAACCCAACAAAGGGCCTAATAGTGGAAGAAGGTAGGGTAGAAATCCATTAAGCCCAGTCCAGAGGGGATTTTCAAATAGTTCCCTTCATCTCTTTTCTAAATCTTCTTGAAGCTGCTTAATTTTAGTCCGTACTATGCCTGATTTATTGGCATAAAAGCAGCATCGTTCCCCTAAGGCCAAGCAAATACCTCCCTGGTTAGCTGTCAGCAGATCTAAGTCTCCTCTGTTTTGAAGGACCACTTCTGCCAGGGAGTTTATTTGGTCCTGTAAATCTTTAATGGTTCCTGATAGAGTTTGTACATCATCTATAAGTTGTTGAGACAGGCAACGCGACGGTAAGAGTGTATAGCCGTGCCTAAGCCAGCTGTACCTGTGCCCACAGCAGCTGTTATTCCAAGGCTGGCAAGGAGTGGTAAGGCCTGTATTGCCCTCCTGTGTCTTTTGACTAAGGTGTCTAGGCTAGGAATGGGTAGAGGTTCATCTCCTGGGACAATAGTTATATCAGGGAGTAATAAGGCAAGAACACAGCCACCGGTCCAATTCGCTGGAAGCCTGGGGAAGGCTGAGTTTCCTCCACACATTAAAAACTGTGCCACTGGGGGGACAGAGATGGGGTGGGTGAGGAATAATTTTTTACTGTTGAGCAATTTCCAAAGGAAGTAACTCTAACATCAATATCATAGGTATTATTCTGCATTGCGCCTAACTTACCTATGGAGGCCTCCTCCACCAGGTGCTTGCTGATAGTTTTAGTGCGGCAGTTCACTGCAGTGCTCCAGGGACTGAAGGCTCACTCTGAAGCCTTGGATCGTCTCAAGTTGTGCACCCCCTAGAGTGGCTCTCCAGCCCAGAGCCCTGGAGCGAAGGCCGGCTTCAGAATTTCCAGCAGTCTGGTCTTGTGATCTGGTTGGGCAGGGTCATCTCGCTGGGGAACTCCAAAATGTTAGACCAGGACGCAAGAAAAGACCACTGACTCCAATTAAAATCAAATTAAAGCAAGCTTATTATTTCAACCAGCCGGGCTGCCTCTCCCTCCCAAAACAGCGGGAACAAGACAGCCCCCACCTTTCCTACAGCCCAGCTTTATAGCCCAGAAAGTTACAAAAAGGGGGGTTACAGATAACAGAACTCTGACAAGCATCACACTAATGGTAGTTTACATTTTTTTGCTGGCCCCAACATCAGAATTTATGAGGACCATTAGAGCCTCAGAGAGGGTAGTTGTCTGGCCTGGGAAGGCCAATATTTATGAGGTGTCACTAAGTTTCAGAGAGGGCTGCTATCTGGTCAGAGAGCCAGGCATGGGTGAGTTCAAGGCACGGGCAGGCATTCCAAGCAGGTTCAGAATTTGCAGTAATTTATAGTAAAGCCGAAATTATCTTTTCATGGTTTTATGTCGAGATGCCCAATTTTAAGAAAAGATCAGGTTGGGACTATCATCAGATATATCTCCTACTGAGTGGACTCCAGGCTTCTTCTATTTGCATATCAACTTAAGTCCTGGCTGAGGTCTGGAAGGAACTGGGAAAACTGGAATTCTGAGCAGAAACCTCATGCCTAAGGCATTTTAACCATAAGTCATAATTTCCAGGTTTGGATGTTGAAAATTATGATACAAGTTTAAGATGCAATTCTCAAAATTTTATATCTTTATATCTTTCTACACTAGAAAAACTTGCTCACACAAAACTGAAAATAGGATCTCTACCATCAGAAGAAATTTCTTTAGGATCATTAAGCTACTTTCTTTGTTCTGAAGTTCCTAAAGTAGTATTAAGTTACATTAAATCACCTGGAAAAAATCCACACGCTACCATGTATATCCAAAATTAAGCTTTGAAAATTTCCAAGACTGTTGCTAATTAATGTCATTTCAATAAGCCAGACTTAGGTTTTATTTTAACACTTTTTTTGAATCTTACACACTGAGGGGAACAGATATCATATCATAATTTATTATCCTTGCCCAAGTTAATATACTGGTACACCTAGTGAAATCTTTTCAGGCTACCCAGTTCAAAAATTGATGAAAAAATAAAACTCAATGATTGGGAGTTACTTGCCAACTTGGAAGTAGAGTTCTTTAATTTTCCATCCTAAGTATTTAAGTTTTCTAGCATGAACTATCTGAAATCACAAACTAAACAATTACTTAAACCCAACTTTTAACTGCAAGATTGTGCAATGCTTTAGAAACCCATTCAGATACCAGATTGTTACAATAAAAAATCATCTTTTAGATACACATTCAGCCAAGATCATCCCCAAGAAACAATCTATAATATCAACACATTACTGCATTCATTGTCCCTTTTTTAAGTAGACAGAGGTGGAGTAATCCTTAAAGTGCAGGTAAGGAGGAGGGAGTTTCCCGGAGAAGCGGGAAGAAATAGGTTGTCCAAGGGCATTTGTCTTAGATCTACACTCATTGGCCCAGTGACGACCTTTACCGCATCTAGGGCAAAGGGTGGCTGGGGGCGGTTTAGCCCCGGATTGAGGAGACGCTATCCCTAGGCTTTGTTTGCTTGTCGGACACTCGCGTGCAAAATGGCCAGGTTGTTTACAAGTAAAGCAAGTACGTGAACCAGGATTGCGAAAGGCCTTGGTAAAGGCAGCACCTATGGCCAGACCCATGGCATGGGCTGCACCCACCCCGGCACAGAGTCTAATTAAGTCAGAAAGTTCCCCTTTATCCTTAAGTGGTCGAAGAACATCCTGGCATGCCAGGTTGGCGTTTTCAAAGGCAAGATGTTTTACAAAGGTGCTTTCGCTTTCGCTTGGTCCAAGCAGGCGTTCCGCAGCTAGGTTAAGCCGGGCAACAAAGTCGCTATAAGGCTCGTCAGGCCCTCGTGGAATTTTTGCTAGGGAAGTGGTAGCCGAGCCCTTTTGAGGGAGGCGTCTCCAAGCATGTAAACCAGCCGTCTGAATCTGCACCAAAAGTCCAGCAGGGAAACGCGCCTGTTTAGGGTTAGTGTCAAAAGGCGCATTGCCCACTAGCTTAACATAAGTCCAGGATTTAGAGGAGGCCTTAGTTAAATTTTTTTGAGCAGTTTCCCGACAATGCTCTTTGAAATCTGCACTCCATAACAGGAAGTCTCCGGGACTGAGAGTAGCTCGGGCTAAAAATTTCCAATCATTAGGAGTAAGCCATTGTGCGCTGTGACTCTCTAGTAAAGCCAATGTGTAGGGCGCAGTGGGTCCATAGTGAGCACAAGCCTTTTTAAGTTTTTCAAGAAAACGCAGGCTTAATTTTTTGTAGACACTCTGGGTTCCTTCCTGCCTAGGGGTGAACTCCTCATCCTCTGAGTCCTGATCTTCCTCTTGCCCTCCCCCCGCTTCATCCCCTTGATCCGTTTCCTCCACTTCCTCCACCAGATCTGTTTCCTCCACTTTCTCCTCTTTGTCCTCAGCCTGGGCGGGCTTATCTGTCTGACTGCGGGTGACTGGGAAGGCGAGACCCCGCCGACTGCGCAGCTTAGCCTTTGTATTAGGCCGCCTTGGGCCAGCTCGGGTTGACTCCGTGCCTAAGGCTAATGAGCGGAGCTCAGAGTCAAGGGATCTTAATTCTTTTAAAAGTTGGATCTGTTCCCGTCTATGTTGGAGAGACTCTCGCAAGGGAGCCAGGTCAGGCAGGGGAAGTGGAGAAAAAATATCTGAGGGGGCAGTTGGCCCCTGAAGGGCCGGAGCACAAAAGGCAGGAGGGATATAAGAGGGAGGTGGATGTGTGAGTCCTATAGACTGTGGCGGGGTCCTGAGAGGTGGCAAGTCTTCTGAATAGTAGCGAGCTGCTTCCTTCTCCAAGGTAGCCTCCACTCCAGGGGTCAACGTGTCTCCAGGATTTAAAACTGGATAAAGGTGGTTGGTAACAGTTGGAGCCTTATTTATTAGGGTGGGGTTTTGAGCGGGACCAGGAAGGTTCCCAGGGTCCTGGGGAGACTGAGAAGGGTCTGTGTCTATACTAACTGAAGGGCATGCCGAGGGGGGACAAGAGGTCTTTTGCATAGCCTCTTCCCCAATCCTGACAAGTTTTAAGGTACCATTATCAAAGGGTGAACTTTTAAGAAGTTCATTAATTAAGTTCCAGTAAGAAAAGGTGGGAATAGGCACCTTTTCTGGGCCAAAGGATTCATAATAATCTTTTAAACAGTCTCCTACTCTAAGCCATCTTTTACCATCAATGGTCCCTTCAAGGGGAAACCATGGACACAATTCTCCTATGTATGAAAAGAATAATTTTAAGTCCTTTTTCTTAACATGCGCCCCCCGTGTCTTGAGGGCCTCCTTGAGGCCTGACAAAAACAACTCATGTGACGAAACTGCTTGTCCCATGGTGGGTCACTCACCTTGCTTCGTCCTAGTTCTCCTCCTGGATCTGTCTCTCGGTCGTGTCTGCCGAGGCGATCTAGCACTCCTGCTTGGCCAAGTCTTCCCGGAGGACCGGCGTTCCCCCTCAGTCAAAGGCTCGAGCCCCACACTGGGCACCAAATGTCCCAACCGGCAGGACACATCAACGTGGGCAGCGAACCTAGATGGGGAGAAATGAAGGGACAAGAGACACAAAAGGTGACAGCAAGACAAAAGTTCTGATCAAGCTGCAAACTTTTATTGTTCACACAGGGGTATTTATGGGCTGGGAATGGGGAAGCTCTCTTATTGGCAGTTGCTGGAAGTCTTCACTAGGTGAGATAACGCAGCAGGATGTTTCAGGAAGACAGATGGCCACAGGATGTCTCAGGGAGATGGATGGCTGCAGGGTGTCTCCCAGACAAGATGTCTCCCAGGGGGCTGTTTCTTGTAACTGTCAGGCTATTCTTTGAAGGAGAACTCCCTTTTGGTCCCTGGCACTGTCAGGCTATTCTTTGAAGGAGAACTCCCTTTTGGTCCCTGGCAAGAGGGTACTCTGCCCTCCCACCAGGGTGTGGGGGATAGAGCTTATATATTCCTGCAGCCAGGATAGTGGGGACTCGCCCCTCCAGGCAGGAGACTCCTCCCACCTAGGGGTCAGGGGGAGCTCTTATACCACCGCAGCCATGGTAGAGGGTACTTTCCCCTTCAGGCGGGAGACCCCTCCCACCTGGGTTTCTGCAGAGCTCCTCTGATGCAGCTTGCAGGGTAAAGGGAACTCTGCCCTCCAGACGGGAGACCCCTTCCACCTGGGTGTCCTGGGAAGTCCTATACCCCTGCAGGCAGGGTAGAGGGGACTCTGGCCTCCTGGCGGGAGACTCCTCCCACCTGTGTGTCAGGGGAGCTTCTATACTGCAGCAGCCAGGGTAGAGGGGACTCGCCCCTCGAGGCGGGAGACCCCCCTCTCACCTGGGTATCAGGGGGAGCTCATATCCTGACACAGCCAGGGTAGAGGAGACTTGCCTCTCCCGGGGTGAGACCCCTCCCGCCTGGGTGTCTGGGGGAGCAAGTATACCGCTGAAGCCAGGGTAGAGGTGACTGGCCCCTCTAGGCGAAAGACCCTTCCCACCTGGGTGTGGGGAGGGAGGTCATATACTGCTGCAGCCAGGGTAGGAGGGACTCGCCCCTCCAGGCAGGAGACCTCTCCCACCTGGAGCTCCTATACTGAAGCTCCTATAAGCTCCTGGGGGCAGCCAGGGTAGAGGGTACTCACCCCTCTAGGAAATAGATCCCTTTCACCTGGATATGGATTGGGAGCTCTTATACCTCCTCAGCAAGGGTAGAGGGGACTCGCTCCTCCAGTCGGGAGACCCCTCCCACCTGGATGTCAAGGGGAGCTGGATTACTGCTGCAGACTGGGTAGGAGGGACCGCCCCTCCAGACGGAAGACCACTCCCTTCTGTGTGGCGGGAGTCACTTGTATACCGCCTTAGCCAGGGTAGGGGGACTTGCCCCTCCATGCTGGAGACCCCTCCATGCTGGAGACCCCTCCCACCTGGGTGTCGGGAGTGGTGGAGCTAGTATACCGCCCCAACCAGGGTAGAGGGGACTCACCCTTCCAGGCGGCAGGCCCCTCCCACCTGGGTGTCTGGTGGAGCTGGCATACAACCTTAACCAGGGTAGAGGGGACTAGCCCCTCCATGAAGGATACCCCTCCCACTGGGTGTCTCAGGGACTCTAAACCCCTGCCGCCAGGGTAGAGAGGACTCTTCCCTCCAGGCCAGTGACCCCTCCCACCTGCGTGTGTGGGCGGGATTATCACTTATACAACTGAAGCCAGAGTAGTGGGGACTCGCCCCTCCAGGCAGGAGACCCCTCCCACCAGGGTGTCAGGGGGAGCTTGTATACCACCGCACCCAGGGTAGAGGCGACTGGCCCCTCTAGGCGGGAGACCCCCTCCCACCTGGGTGTCAGAGGGAGCTTTTATACCGCTGCATCCAGGGTAGAGGGGATTCGCCCCTCCAGGCATGAGACCCCTTCCACCTGGGTGGCCAGGGGAGCCACTAAAAAGCAGCAAGCAGCTTGGTGGGGACTCGCCCCTCCAGGCGGGAGACCCCACCCACCTGGGTGTCAGAGTGAGCTCTTATACTGCTGCAGCCAGGGTAGAGGGGACTTGCTCCTCTAGGTGGAAGACCCCTCCCACCTGGGTGTTGGGGAAGGTCATATACTACTGCAGCCAGGGTAGAGTGGACTCGCCCCTCCAGACGGGAGACCCCTCCCACCTGGGTGTCAAGGGGAGGTCATATATGACCTCAGCCAGGGTAGAGGGTACTTGCTCCTCCAGGCGAGAGACCCCTTCCACCAGGGATTCAGGGGGAGCTTATATACCCCTGCAGCCAGGGTAGAGACCACTCGCCTCTCCAGGCAGGAGACCCCTCCCACAGGGTGTCAGGGAAAGCTAATATACCACCACAGCAAGGGTAGAGGGTACTTGCCCCTTCAGGCGGGAGACCCCTCCCACCAGCGTGTCAGGGGGAGCTCCTATACCAGGGTATAGGGGACTGGCTCCTCCAGGCGAGAGACCCCTCTCACCTTGGTGTTGGGGCGAGCTTGTATTCCGCTTAGCCAGTGTAGAGGGGACTTGCCCCTCCAGGCAAGAGACCCCTCCCACTTGTGAGTGTGAGGGGGGGCTCCTATACAGATGCAGCCAGGGTAGCAGGGACTCGCCCCTCCAGGCGGGAGACCCCTTTCACCTAGGTGTCTGGGGGAAGGAAGTTGTATACCTCCACAGGCTGGGTAGAGGTGACTCTCATCTCCAGGCCGGAGCCCCCTCCCACCTGAGTGTCCTGGGAACTCTTATATGGCACCATCCAAAGTAGAGGGGACTCGCTCTTCCAGGTGGGAGACCCCTCCCACCTGGTTGCTAGGATGAGATTGTATACCGCCAAAGCCAGGGTAGAGGGGAGATGTCCCTCCAGGTGGGAGACCCTCCCACCTAGGTGTCTGGGGGAGCTTGTATGCCTCCACAGCTAGGGTAGAGGGGACTCGATGCTCAAGGCAAGAGACCCTTCCCACCTGGGAGTCACAAGGAGCTCTATACTGCCACACCCAGGGTCGAGGGGACTCTCCTCTCCAGGCGGGAGACCCTACCCACCTGGGTGTCCTTGGGATCTCCTATACCTCCTCAGCCAAGGTAGAGGGGATTCGCCCCTCCAGTCGGGATATTTCTCTCACCTGGGTGTTGGGGGAGCAAATATAACTGCAGCCAGGGTATCAGGGACTCGACTCTCCAGGCGGGAGATCCCTTTCACCTGGTTTTCAGGGGGAGCTCGCATCCGTAACAGCCAGGGTAGAGGGGACTTGCCCCTCAAGGCAAGAGACCTCTCCCACCTGGGTGTCCAGGTTGGGCCTCTTATACAGCTGCAGTCACGGTAGCAGGGATTCGCCCCTCCAGGAGGAGATCCCTTTCACCTGGGTGTTTGGGGGAACTCATATACCTCCGCAGCCAGGGTAGTGGGCATTCACCCTCCAGGCAGGAGACCCCTCCCAAGTGGTATCAGGAGGAGCTAGTATACCATCCCAACCAGGATAGAGGGGACTCTCGCCTCCAGGCAAGAGACCCCTCTCACCTGGGTGTCAGGGGAAGCTCATACACTGCTGCAGACAGGCTAGAAGGGACTCGCTTCTCCAGGCCAAACACCCTGCCAACCTGGGTGTGTGTGTGTGTGGGGGGGGGAGCTTATATAACACCTCAGCCAGGGTAGCAGGGACTCGCCCTTCCAGGCGGGAGACCCCTCTCACCTGAGTGTCGTGGGGGGGCTTGTATAGTGCTGCAGCCAGGATAGCAGGGACTCGCCCCTCCAGGCGAGAGACCTTTCCCACTTGGGTGTCCAGGGGAGCTCCTATACCACCCTAGCCAGGGAGAAGGGGACTCGCCACTCCAGGCGGGAGCCCCCCGGAACCTGGGTGTCAGGGAGAGCTAGTATACCGCCCCAGGCAGGGTAGAGGGGACTCTCCCCTCAGGGAGGAGACCCCTGCCACCTGGGTTTCACTAGGAGCTTGTATACCACCTTAGCCAGGGTAGAGGGGTTCAATCCTGCAGGTAGGAGACTTCTCCCACCTTGGTGTCCAGGCAGCTCTTATAGGGCATCAGCCAAAGTAGAAGGGACTTGCCCCTCCAGGTGGGGGACCCCTCCCACCTGTGTATGGGGCCAGGAGCTTGTATATTGCCTTAGCTAGGGTAGAGCGGACTTGCCCCTCCATGTGGGAGACCCTTCCCACCTGGGTGTCTGTGGGAGCTCCTTTACCTCTGAAGCCAGGGTAGAGGGGACTTGCTCCTCCAGCCAGAAGTCCCTTCACACATGGGTGTTGGGTGGAGCTCATAAACCTCCACAGCCACAGTAGAGGGGACTCACCCCTCCAGGCAAGAGACTCCTTCCACCTTAGTGTGTGGGGAGGCCTCATATAAAGCTGCAGCAAGGGTAGCAGGGACTCACCCATCAAGGCAGGAGACCCCTTTCACCTGGGTGTCTGGGGGAACTTCTACACCTCCGCAGCCAGGGTACAGGGGACTCGCCCCTCCAGGCGTGACACCCCTCCCAACCTAGTATTGGGGGGAGCTAGTATAACTCCACAACCAGTGTAGAGGGGACTCGCGCCTCCAGGCGGCAGACCCCTCCCACCTGGGTGTTGGGGGAGCTCCTATACTGCAGCAGCCAGGGTAGAGGGGACTCACCTTCAAGGCGGGAGACCCCTCCCACCTGGATGTTGTGGGGGGGGGCTCCTATACCACCGCAGCCAGGGTAGCAGGGACTCGCCCCTCAAGGCAGGAGACCTCTCCCATCTGAGTGTTTTGGGGAGCTCCTATACCTCCACAGCCAGTGTAGAGGGGATTCGCCCCTCCAGGCGGGAGACCCTTTCCAACTGGGTGTCAGAGGGAACTTGTCTACCGCCACAGCGAGGGTACTGGGGACTCGCCCCTCCAGGCTGGAGACCCCTCTCACCTGGGTGTCCTGGAGGGGCTCCTATAGTGCTGCAGCCAGGGTAGCAGGGACTCTCCCTCCAGGCGTGAGACCCCTCCCAACTGGGTGTAGGGGGGAGCTCCTATACCCCTGCAACCAGAGTATTGGGGACTCTCACCGCCAGGTGGGAGATCTATCATATCTGGGTGTCTGGGGGGAGCTTTTATACCGTGGCAGCCAGGCTAGAGGGGACTCGCCCCTTCAGTCGGGAGACCCCTTCCACCTGGGTGTCTTGGGGAGCTCCTATACCGCTGGAGGCAGGGTGGAGAGGACTCTCCCCTCCAGGCAGGAGACCCGTCCCACCTGGGTGTAGGGGGAGCTCCAAACAGGAACAGCCTGGTTAGAGGGGATTCTCCCTTCCATGCGGGATAACCATCCCACCTGTGTTTCATGGGGAGCTTGTACACCACTGCAGCCAGGGTAGAGGGGACTCTTCCCTTCAGGCGGGAGACCACTCCCCTCTGGCTATGGGGGGTGGATCTTATACTGCTGCAGCCAGGCTAGAGGGGACTCATCCCTCCAGGTGAGAGACTCCTCCCACCTGGATATATGGGAGGAGCTCTTATACTGCTGCAGCCAGGGTAGAGGTGATTCGCCCCCCCAGGAGGCAAACCCCTCCCTCCTGGGTGTCCAGGGAGCTTGTATAATACAGAAGCCAGGGTAGAGGGGACTTGCCCCTCCATGTGGGAGACGCCTCCCACCTGGGTGTCAGGAGAGCTCATATACCACAACAGCCAGGGTAGAGCGGACCAGCCCTTCAAAGCGGGAGACACCTAGTACCTGGGTGTCTGAGAGAGCTCCTATACCTCCACAGCCAGTAGATCCCTTTCACCTGGGGAAAGTTCCTATACCGTGGTAGGCAGGGTAGAATGGACTACTCCCCAGGCGGGAGACTCCTGACTCCTGGTTGTCATATGAGCTCCTATAAGGCAGCAGCCATGGTAGAGGGGACGCACCCCTCCAGGCGGTTACCCCTCCCATCTGGCTATGGGAGGTGGTATGCCAGGGTCCAGCCCTAGCGGGGTCCAGGGAGTCCTGAAGGATGAGTGGTTTCAGGTGAAAAGATGAGACAGGAGTCGTTTCCTTGAAGCTTTCTCTGGATCATCTTTTATTACAATTTTTTCTCATCATTATAGTTTAGAATACGTCATTGATTATACAATTTCAAAATTTTGCCAAGACAAAACGTTTCCTCAACCATAATTAGGAGTATACAAAAATGTAACATCAATTTACATTTTTCAGATGTAACTTTTAGTTATCAATCATTAATAAAATACATCACTAATTTACATTTTTTTCAGATTTTCCCAAGATGTACTATTTTCTTATTCACTAATGCCAAACTACGTAACCAGACTCTAAGTCTCCTGACCTATCATTAACCTTTAAGTTTTAAAGCACACCTCCACTTTTATTTCTAATCTAAAATTACTATCTAAAAAGTCCGTTTAAATCTTATACTTAAAATATCCCAAAGTTTATAAACCATTCTTAAAACATATCAGAAACCCATACAACTAAAAACTTAAGAATTCTAAACCCAAGAATCTAAATAGAATAATACTTCTAACATTATTCTAAAAATATGTCTTATAAAGGTACTTTAATTAATTCCTAAATTTAGTCTCATAAAACTGATTGAGCTGCTTTCTCAAAGAGTTTCTTTGTTTCTCAGTTAAGATGCACTAGTTCTTATATCTTTATAATCTTTCTCAATAAAAAGTAAGTTCTAAACATCAGTCCACTTTCCACCAATATTAAATATGTTCATCATAAATCCCTATGTGAAGTAAAAGAGGGTTTATAGAAATGAGAAGAATATATCCTTATATGTCTTAACTTTCCTAAATGTATAACATAACTTTTCTTAATCAAGAATGAAACTACATATGGTGGGTTTTGTACAATGAGCATAATGATTAGGTTTTCTAGGAGGCTGGAAATATGGGCTTGGGTTCTAATTGATATAATCAATGTGGTGCCTAAAATTCTTGTGACCTTTCGGAGAATGATTGTTGTCCATTATCAGTTTTGTCCTCAATGTGCTGAGATAGTAGAGCAGCTTTCTACTTTGTCCTTGATATGCTGAGGGGTAATAGAACGGCCTTCAAGGTATAACTACCTGTTATGTTCTAGCCATCTGAAATTTAATTTGGTTTGACATTTAACATACTCATGCCTCCTGTCAGGAACATGAGCATGAAAATGAAAAGTCCCAATTACATAAAAAAGGGTCTCAAGGTTTCCGTTTCCCACCAACCATCGCGCGGCTTTGCCAGCATTCATCCTCACTGTGACCTTGTCAAGGCACTGGGAGAGCAGCTTTGCCAGCACTTATTTTCACTGTGACCTTGTCAAGATAGTGAGAGGGGGATCGCCTTCACCAGGGGTACTCTTATACCGTTGCAGCCATGATAGCGGGGGTCTTGCCCCACTAGGCGGGAGACCTCTCAACCTGGTTGTCAGGGGAGATCATATACCCCTGCAGGCAGGGTAGAGGGGACTCTCCACTCAAGGCGGGAGACTCTTCCCACATGTGTTTCGGGGGGAGCTTGTATACCGCCTTAGCCAGGGAAGAGGGGACTTGCCCCTCCAGGTGGGAGATACCTCACACCTGGGTGTCTGGGGGAGCTTGGATATCTCCCCAGCCAGGGTCGAGGGGACTCGCTGCTCCAGGCAGGAGACCCTTCCCAACTGATGTCAGGGGGAGCTTGTCTACTGCCACAACGAAGGTAGAGGGACTCGCCCCTCCAGGCAGGAGACCCCTATCATCTGGATTTCCGGGGGGAGCTCCTATACAACCGTGGGCAGGGTAGCGAGGACGCCACCCTGCAGGTGGCTGACTCCTCACACCTGGTTGCCAAAGCCAATGTCTCGGCTTGGCACCAGAATCACGAGCCACCACACACCTTTGTAGGTTCAAACAGCAATTCTTTATTCCCGCTCTCACACCGCCTCCACACAGGTCCAGGGGCAATCGCGTTCTGCCGTCTGCCCGTCTGCCCGTTCAATTCACCTACTCCACGAGGCTATCTCCAAAATCCCATTTTAATCTCACGAGAACTCAACGGGAACAAGCAGCAGGAACACCCTAATCCCAGCAATAATCTTCAACCTCCAACTTCCCTAAAACCCATTGTCTTAAACTGGCAACGCCTTAAACTCAAGGAGCCGGTTACTTCCTCAAACTTGATCAGCTCTAAACCGGGATCCGCCTTGGTCCTTGAGCAAGGTCACCTTATTAAAGCATGCATGCAATGTCCCATCGAATGTCCTCTAAGCAGCATGGGGTACGCTTGGCAAGGAAATTTCGATGCGTCATTCCTACTTGGTAATGGCCCTCAGCACCTGGTTGTCATGGAAGCTCCTATACAGTAGCAGCCAGGGTAGGGGGGACTCGCCCCTCCAGGGAGGAAACCCCTCCCACCTGGGTGTCTGGTCTGGGGGGGCTTGTATTCCGCCTTAGCGAGGGTAGAGGGGAATCGCCCCTCCAGGCGGAAGACCCCTTCCACATGGGTGTGGGGGAAGGGAAGGCTCCTTTAAAACTGCCACCTGGGTAGCATCAACTTTCCCCTCCAGGCGGGAGACCCCTCCATCCTGGCTATAGGAGGGGGCTCTTATACCCCCACTGCCAGGGTAGAGAGGACTCGCCCCTCTAGGCGGAAGAGCCCCTCCCACCTGGGTGTGAGAACGAGGTCCTATACCGCTGCAGCCAGGGTAGTGAGGACCCGCCCCTCCAGGCAGGAGACCACTCCCACCTGTGTGTCACGGGAAACTTGTATACCACCTTAGCCATGGTAGAGGAGACTCGCCCCCTCCTGGCGGGAGACCCTTCTCACAAGGGTGTCAGGGGTAGCTCATATAACGCCACAGCCAGGATAGAGGGGACTTGCCCCTCCATGCTGGAGATCTCTCCCACCTGGGTGTCTGGGGAAGGTCTTACAGTGCCACAGTCAGGGTAGAGGGGACTCGCCCCTGCAGGCGGGAATCCCCTCCCACCTGGGTGTGGGGCTGAGTTTGTATACCACCAAAGCCAGCACAGAGGGGACTCGCCCCTCCGTGCGAGAGACCCCTCCTACCTGTGTGTCGGGGGAGCTTGTATACCGCATAAGCCAGGGTAGAGGGGACTCGCCCCTCCAGGCGAAAGACCCCTCCCACCTGGGTGTCGGGGTGAGCTAGTGTACAGCAGAAGCCAAGGTAGAGGAGACTCGCTTCTTCAGGCGAGAGACCCCTCCCACCTCTGTGTCGGGGGAGCTTGTATATAGCCTTAGCAAGGGTAGAGGGGACTTGCCTCTCCAGGCTGGAGACCCCTCCCACCTGAGTGTCAAGGGGAGCTCCTAACCACCGCAGGCAGGCTAGAGGAAACTCGCCCCTTTAGGTAGAAGACCCGTGCGGGGGGGGGGGGGGTGACGAATAACTTGTGTACATTGATGCAGCAGGAATGGAAGCCATTTATTGTAGGACAACAGAGCTATTTATACATTTTGCACAGCTTATCCTAATTAGCATAAACTAGATACATCAGTCAACCAATAAGGAATCTCCACACTTAATGGCTCACTTTTGTTACATCTCAAACCACTCCCTCTGGCATTTTGCCAGGCACCATCCAGACTTGTTTACGAACTCTAACATTTCTCTGGCAAAATACCACGTGTTATTTTGACTTGTCTACAGACCTTAACAGACCCGGCCCACCTGGGTGTCACGGGGAGCTCCTATACCCTAGCAGTCAGCAGTCTCCCTTCCGGAGAACCCTCCCACTTGGGTGTCCAGGGGAGCTAGAATACCACTGCATCCAGGGTAGAGGGGACTTTCCCCTGCAGGCGGGAGACCCCTCCCACCTGGGTGTTGGAAGGGAGCTCCTACACCACCGCAGCCAGAGTAAAGGAAACTTGCCCCTAATGGTGGAAGACCCCTCCCATCTAGGTACCCAGTAGGGGCTCCTATAACGCCCTAGCCAGGGTAGAGGGGACTCGCCCTCCAGGTGGGAGACCCCTCCCACATGGGTATGGGGTGGGGAGCTTTTATACTGCTGCAGCCAGGGTAGAGATGAGTCCCCCCTCAAGGCGGCAAACACCTCCCACCTGGGTGTCCTGGGAGCTCATACACCACCAAAGCCAGGGTAGGGGGTACTTGGCTCACCAGGCGGGAGACCCCTCCCACCAGGGTGTCAGGGAAAGTTAGTATACCACCAAAGCCAGGGTAGAGGGGACTTGCCCCTTCAGGCAGGAGACCCCTCTCATCTGGGTATGGGTGGGGAGCTCATATACCACAGCAGCCAGAATAGAGGGGACTCGTCCCTCCAAGCAGGACACCCCTCTGGGAGAGCTCCTACACTGCCTCAGCCAGAGTGGAGGGGAGTCACTCCTCTAGGCAGGAGACCTCTCCCACCTGGGTGCAGGGGGAGCTCATATACCCCAACACCCAGGGTAGAGGCGACTCCCCTCCAGGCGAGAGACACCTCCCACCTGGGAATGGGGGTAACTCCTATAAAGCCGCAGCCAAGGTAGAGGAGACTCACCCGTCCAGGTGGAAGACCCCTCCAACCTGGGTTTTTGGAGGGGGCTCGTATACTGTAGCAGCCAGGGTAGCAGGGAATCACCCCTCCAGGTGAGAGACTCCTCCCACCTGGGTTTCAGGGGAGCTCCTATACCTCTGCAGCCAGGATAGAAGGGACTCCACCCTCCAATCCGGAGACCACCTTCACCTGGTTGTCCAAGGGAGGGAGCTCAATTAAGGCTGCAGCCAGGGTAGAGAGGACTCACCCCTGCAGGTGGGAGCCCCTTCCCACTTGGGTTCCTGAGAACTCTTATATGGCACCAGACAAAGGAGAAAGGACTCGCCCCTCCAGGTGGGAGACCCCTCCCAACTGGGTGTTGTGGGACCTCCTACACTTCCGCAGCCAGGGTAGAAGGGATTCGTCCCGCCTCCTCCCACCTGGGTGTCTGTAGGAGGTTATTCACTGCTGGAGCCAGGGAGGAGGGAACATGCCCCTCCAGGTGGGAGACCCATCCAACCTGGTTGTCAGGGAAAGCTAGTATACCACTGCAGCCAGGGTAGAGGGGACTCACCCCTTCAGTGGGGAGACCCCTCTCATCTGGGTGTCAGGGGAAGCTTGTATATGCCTGCAACTAGGATAGAGGGGACTCACCTCTCCAGGCAGGATACCCCTCCCACCTGGATGTCAAATACATCTAGAATACCACTGCAGCCAGGGTAGAGGGGACTCACCCCTCCAAGTGGTAGACCCCTTCCACCTGAGTGTCCTGGGGAACTCCTATACAACCAGGCAGGATAGAGGGGATTCTAACCGCCATGTGGGAGACCCTTTCACCTGGGTGTCAGGGAAAACTAGTTCACAAATGCAGCCAAGGTAGAGAGGACTCGCCCCTCCATACGGGAGACCCCTTTTATCTGTGTATGGTGGGGAGCTCTTATACTGCCACAGCCAGGGTAGAGGTGACTTGCCCCTCCAAGCGAAAGTGCCCTCCCACTTGGGCATCTGGGAGAGTTTCTATACAGCAGCAGCCAGGGTAAAAGGGATTCGCCCCCCCAAGCGGGAAACTCCTCCTACCTGGGTTTTTCGGGGAGATTGTATACCACCTTAGCCAGGGTAGAGAAGACTCACACCTCACGTCGGGAGACCCCTCCCTTCTGGGTGTCCGGTGGAGCTCCTATACCCTTGCAGCCAGGGTAGAGGAGTCTCGCCCCTTCAGTCGTGAGACCCCTCTCTCTTGTGTGTCCGGGGGAGCTTGTATATCGCCTTAGCCAGGGTGGAGGGGACTTGCCTCTCTAGGCGGGAGATTCCTCCCTCCTGGGTGGCGTGGGGAGCTCCTATACCGCTGCAGCAAGGGTAGTGCGGACTCGCCCCTCCAGGCAGGAGACACCCTCCCACCTGGGTGTCAGGGAAAGCTAGTATACCACCACCTCCAGGGTAGAGGGGACTCGCGCCTTCAGGCGGGAGACTCCTCCCATCTGGGTATGGGGGAAGAGCTCCTATACCACCGCAGCCAGGGTAGAGGGGACTCGCTTCTCTAGGGTTGAGACCCCTCAATCTGTGTGTGTGGGGAGCTAGTATACCACTGCAGCCAGGGTAGAGCGAACTTGCCCCCGGAAGGAAGGCCACTCCCACCTGGGCGTAGGGGAGAGCTCCTATACAGCCTCAGCCAGGGTAGAGGGGACTTGCCTCTTCAGACAGAAGACCCCTCCCACCTGGGTGTAGGAGGAGAGGCTCCTATGATCCTCCTACCTGGGGGGGGAGCTTGTATACCACTGCAGCCAAGGTAGAAGGGACTCCCCCTCCAGGCGGAAGACACCTCCCACCTGTGTGTTGGGGTGAGATTGTATACTGCCTTAGCAAGGATAGAGGTGGCTTGACCCCTCCAGGCGGGAGACCCTTCCCCCAACTGGGTGTCTTGGGGAGCTTGTATACTGCCATAGCCTGGTAGAAGGGACTCGCCCCTCCAGGCGGGACACCCCTCCCACCTGGGTGGTGGGGGGAGCTCTTATACCCGCTGCAGCCAGAGGAGAGGTGACTCGCCCTGCAGTTGGGAGAGCCCTCTAATCTGGGTATCCGAGGAACTTATATACCGCCACAGACAGGGTAGAGGGAACTTGCCCCTTTAGGTGGGAGATCCCTCCCACCTGTGGGTCGTGGGGAGCTACCATATTGCTGCAGCCAGGGTATAGGGGACTTGCCCCTCCAGGCTGGAGACCCATCCCACCTGGGTGTTGGGGGGAGCTCTTATACCATCACAGCCAGGGTAGAGGGGACTCGGCCCTCCAGGTGAAAGACCCTTTCCACCTGGGTGTCAGGGGAGCTTCTATACTGCAACAGCCAGAGGAGAGGGAACTCCCTCCTCCAGGCGGGAGACCCCTTCCAACTGGGTGTCTGGGGAGCTTGTATACTGCCAGAACCTGGGTAGAGGGGACTTGCCCCTGCAGGCGGGCACCCCTCCCACCTGGGTGTCCAGGGGAGCTCCTATACCACCACAGCTAGGGGAGAGGGGACTCGCCCCTCCAGGCAGGAGACCCATCCCACCTGGGTTCAGGGGGAGCTCTTTTACCGCCGATGCCAGGGTAGAGGGGACTTGCCCCTCCATGCAAGAGAATCCTCCCACTTGGGGAGGGTTTTATACCACTGAAGCCAGGGTAGAGGTGACTCGCCCCTCCAGGCGGTAAGACCCCTCTCTCCTAGGTGTCCAGGAGCTTGCATACTGCATTAGCCTGGGTGGCGTGGACTCCACCCTTCAGGCGGGAAATTGCGCCCACCAGGATGTCAGCGGGGAGCTCCTATACCATGGAAGCCAGGGTATTGGGTATATGCCACTCCAGGCGGGAGACCCATCCCACCTGGGTGTTAGGGGGAGCCCTTTTATAGCTGCCTCCAGGATACAAGGGACTCAACCCTCAAGGCTGAAGACGCCTCCCACCTGGTTGTTGGAGGGGGCTAGTATACCCCCGAAGCCGGAGTAGAGGGAACTCAGCCCTCCAGGCTGGAAACCCCTCCCACCTGGGTGTTGCAGAGAACTTGTATACCACCTTAGCCAGGGTAGAAAGGACTAGCCCTTCCAGGCGGGAGACCCCTCCCACGAGGGTGTCAGGGGGAGATCTTACACCACAGTAGCCAGGGTAGAGGGGAATCGCCTCTCCAGGTGGAAGACCCCTCCCACCTACGTGTCCGGTGGGGGGCACGTATACCGCCCTAGCCAAGGTAGAGGGGACTTGTCCTTCTAGGTAGGAGACCCCTCCCACCTGGGTAGGGGGGAGCTCCTATGAGCCACAGCCAGGGTATAGGGGACTCGCCCCTACAGGCGGGAGACCCCTCCACCTGGGTGTCAGGGAATGCTAATATACCCCTGCAGCCAAGGTCGAGGGAACTCGCCCCTTCAGGTCTCCTGCCTAGAAGGACAAGAGTAGGAGGGGTGGGGGAGCTCCTATACTGCAGCAACCTGGGTAGAGTGGACTCGCCCCTCGAGGCGGGAGACCCCCTCCCACCTGAGTATCGTGGGGAGCTAGTATACCACCCAAGCCAGGGTAAAGCGGATTCGCCTCTCTAGTCGGGAGACCCCTCCATCCAAGGTGTCCGGGGAGCTCATATACTACCGCTGCCAGGCTATAGGGGACTCGCCCCTCTAGGCCATAGACACCTTTCACCTGGGTGTCAGGGGGTGCTCATATACTGCCGCAGCCTGGGTAGAGGACTCGCCCCTCCAGGAAGGAGATCCCACCCCCCTTTGTGTTGGGGGAGCTCCTATACTGCTGCAGCCAGGATAGAGAGGACTTGCCTCTCCAGGAAGGAGACCCCTCCCACCTGGGTGTTGCAGGAAGCTTGTATACCACCTTATCCAGGGTAGAGGGGACTGGAGGTGCAAGTCCCCTCTACCCTGGCTGTGGTGGTATATGAGGGCCGCCAAAATGCAGGTGGGAGAGTCTCCCACCTGGAGGGGTGAGTCACCTGTACCCGGGCTGTGGCTGTTTTGAGCTTCCGGAGACACCCAGGTGTGAGGGGTCTCCTGCCTATAAGGGTGAGTCCTCTCTACCCTGGCTGCAATGGTATAGGAGCTCCCCCTGACACCCATCTGGAAGGGCGAGTCCCCTCTCTCCTGGCTGTGGTGGTATATGGGGAGAAAGGGGTGTAAGGGGAGTTGGAGGGCTCAAGACCCAGGTTCCCTGCTGGGTGTCAGGATTGAGGAGCAGGGCCTGGGCTGAGGGAGGCCAAAGCCCCCAGGCAAGGGGCACTGCTACCTTTTCCCAAAGGAAGCCTGCAGGGCCAGACATCCCAGTTCCAGCCCCTGACCCTGGTGAGCATCCTGGGAAAGGGATCTGGAAAAGGGGCCCAGCATGAAATGCTGGAGGAAGGGTGTTTTTGAGGTGCCAGGCAGGACCGCAGAAAGGATCCCAGGCTAGGGACCCTAGAGGAGGGCCCAGGCCAGGGGAGAGCAGGGAAGGGTGGGAAAGGGCAGGCGGGGGCAGCACTAAGGTTCTGAGGTGCAGGGAAGCCAAGGGGAGCCAGGAAGAGGCCCCAGAGAAGGCCTCAGTTCAAGCCCAGGAAAGCACAGAGCAAGAATGGCCCCCAGAGGCTCAAGTGGCAAGCCAGGCTAGGGAATGGAGAGCCAAGGGCCAGCGCTGGGGCAGGGGGCTCAGGATAGTGGACAGGCCTGGGGAGGGAAGGCAGGGCATCTAGTAGGGGGGAGGCAGGTTTGAGGCCCAGCGCCACTGCCAGGTGTCAGATTCCTGGTGCTGTCCCAAGGGCCTAGGGAGAGCAAGTAGCCCAGGTGAGGGTCAGGGTTCTTTTTCCCATAAGGCGCCCTGGCCCAGATGAATATCAAGGGCCAGGGACCAGGCCAAGGGGGCCTGGCAAGGGTCGGGGGCTGGGAGGAGTGTAATGGGAGGCCACAGTGGGGGGTTGTGGTGGGTGCAGAGAGGGGCAAGAGCTAGGATGCAATCAAGGAGCCCAGGTAAGGGACTGACCCCACCAAAAGGTATTAGGGACCCAATGAGCAGGAGGCCTGAGCACCAAGAAAAAGAGCTAGGGGAAGGAGAGGTAGGATGGGCACTAGGATGAGGAGACAGAGGGCTGCACAAAGGGCACAGAGGGGAGCGCACTAGGGGGCCAAGGCAAGGGTCCCCCAGGTCAGATGCTACAGGAAGAGACACCACAGAAAGCAATGCAACACAAGTAGCACAGTAAGGAGCTCAAGCCGGCAGCCAGGCCAGGGGACTGTAGGGCAAAGGGTCAGGGTGAGGGAGGGCTGGGTTGGCTTAGGGGCACTTCAAGGCTAGAGGGCAGGAGAGGAAAGGGAGGGGATCACCCATCGCAAGATCATCGCTAGGCCCAAGTCCACTACCAGTTGTCAAGTTTGGGTGGCAAAGGGGGCCCAGGAGAGGAGCAGGGCTGTATTTCTATAGGGAGCCTTAAGGGCCCAGAGGCCAGCCAATTCCAATCCTTTGTCCCAGGTGAGTAGATCCTCAGAGAGAGAACAGGTCCAAAGGAGGGCAATGTGAGGGATACATTTGGTCTGTGATTGAGGGGGTGGGGAGCCAGCAACCAATGGAAGAGACCAGGCTAGGGAGAAGCAGGGGGAGAGGAGGGTCCTGGCAATGACAAAATACCACAATACAAGGGGAACAGAGGGCAGGAACAGGAGGGGGAGCCAAGCAAGGGGCCTGAAATCAAGGGACAGGGACAGGGTCCTTGAGAAGGGTGACTGGGGGCTCCAGCAAGGAGTAGGTCCTAGTATTGGAGAGCCAAGTGCTAGCACCTGGGGCTGGGTGAATGAAAAGGGACATGGATGGGGAGGGGAGGGAAGTGAGAAAGGGGAGCGGGTGGTGAAGGGAGAGGGGGGCTCAAGGCCCAGGTTCACTGCTGGGTGTTAGGATCAAGAAGCAGGGTCTGGGCTGAGAGAGTCCAAAGGGCCCAGGCAAGAGACACAGCTACATTTTCCCAAAGGGAGCCCCCCGGCCAAACACCCAGTTTCAGTCCCCTGGCCCTGGTGAGCATCCTGGGAAAGGGATCTTGAAAAGGGCCCAGCAGGAACAGGGACAATAGGAGGGTTGAAAGAGGATACAGCATGAAAAGCCGGAGGAAGGATGTTGATGGGGTGCAGACTAGGACTCCAGAAAAGAGCCCAGGCTAGAGACCTACAGGAGGCCCCGGCAAGGGGTGGGCAGGGAAGGGTGGGGCCAGGCAAGTGGGCAGCAGTAGGGTTCTGAGGTTCAAGGAAGCCAAGGGGAGAAGGGTAGTGGCCCCAACCAGGCCCACAGTCCAAGCCCAGGGAAGCAAGGAGCAAGAAGGGCCCCCAAGGTTCAAGCAAGGAGGGAGGCCAGGGAATGGAGAGCCAAGGGCCAGGGCATGGGCAGGGGGCTCAGGACAGTGGACAAGACTTTGGAGGGATGGCAGGGAATCTGGCAAGGGGCAGGCAGGCTCCTGGTCAAGGGCCAGTGCCATGTGTCAGGGTTCCAGGTGCAGGACCAAAGGCCCAGAGAGAGCAAGGGGCCCAGGCAAGGGGCAGGGCTCAGTTTCCCATAAGGCGCTCTGGCCCAGATGAGAATCCAGGGCCAGGGACCTGGCAAAGGAGGCCTGGCAAGTGAAGGGAGCCAGGAGGAGGGAAATGGGAGGGCACAGCAGGGGGTCTCGGTGGGTGCAAGTGGAGGCAAGATCCAGGACCCAAGCGAGGTGCCCAGGCAAATGACTCACCTGACCGACCATGGATGAGAGACCCAAGGAGCAGGAGACCTGCAAGCGCCAGGGGAAAGTGTGAGGGGAAGGGGAGGAAGGGCTACACAAGGACCAGGAGACAGAGAAAAGTGCAAGGGGCACCTAAGGGAGCACACTGGCAGTCCCAAGCAAGGAGCCCCTAGGTCAATCTAACAGGAAGAGACTCCATGCTTCGCCAAGTGACATGAGGAACACTGTCAGAGGCTCAGGTGAGCACCCAGGCCCGGGGACTGGAGTGCAAAGGGTGAGGGTTAGGGAGGGCTAAGTGTGGGTAGGGGCAGCATGCAAGGCGAGAGGGCAGGGGAGGGAAGGGAGGGGATTTCTCAGGACTGGGTTGGAGCAAGTCACATGTTAACTGTCTGGCCTCCAGGTTCAGGAGACGAAGGGGACTCAGGTGAGGAGCACTGCTGTGTTTCCCATAGGGAGCCTTAAGGGCGTGGAGGCCAGGAATTCCACTCCTCTGCCCAGGTGAGTAGATCCTCAGAGAGGGACCTGGACCAAAGGAAGGTCAAACGGGCACTGGTGAGGATACCAGCATGTGAAGGTTGTGGGGGTGGTCGGTTGGCAGCAAGGACCCATTCAAGGAGCCAGGCTAGGGAGAAGCAGGAAAAGCGAAGGGTCCCGGCAGTGCCAGGATACCACAACACCAATGGAACAGAGGGGAGGCACAGGATGGGGCCGGTAAAAGGGGCCTGAAATGAGGATCAGGGACAGGGTCCTCAAGAAGGGCGGCCAGGGCCTCAAGCAAGAAGCCAGACTGGTAATGGAGAGGCAAGTGCTAGCACCTGGGGCTGGGTGAATGAAAAGGGACATGGATGGGGAGGGGAGAAAAAGGAGCGGGTGGCACAGGGGGAGGAAAGCTGAAGACCCAGGTCCACTGAAGGGTGTCAGGGTTTGGGAGCAGGGCCAGGGCTGAAGGAGGCCAAAGGACCCAGGAAGGGGCAGGGCTACGTTTTCCCAAAGGGAGCCCGCAGGACCAAGAGGTCAGGTCCAGTCCCCTGGCCTGGGTGAGCATCCTGGGAAGAAGATCAGAAAAGGTGGCCAGGCAGAGACAGAAACAACAGGAGGGCCAAAGGAGGGCACAGCCTGAAGAGCCTCAGGACGGGTGTGGGTGGGGTGGGGGCTAGGACCCCAACAAGGAGCCCAGGCAAGGGA
The DNA here is from genome assembly GCF_052094955.1 of Ictidomys tridecemlineatus. Classification (NCBI taxonomy): domain Eukaryota; kingdom Metazoa; phylum Chordata; class Mammalia; order Rodentia; family Sciuridae; genus Ictidomys; species Ictidomys tridecemlineatus. Next base: position 64,866,685 of record NC_135481.1, on the reverse strand, counting down.
CCTAGAAGAAAGCCCATGCCAGGAGAGAGCAGGGAAAGGTGGAGCCAGGAAGGCGGGCCTGCACTAGGGTACTGCAGTACAGGGAAGCCAAGGGGAGCAGGGAAGGGGTACCAGCAATCAGCCCTCAAACAAAGCCCAGAAAAGCATGGAGCAGGCGAGCTGGCAGGGGAGGGAAGGGAGGGGATCGCTCAGCACTGGGTTGGAGCAAGTCTCATGTTAACTGCCAGCCCTCAAGATTCAGGCACTGGAAGGGACACAGGTGAGGATTGGGGCAGTGTTTCCCATTAGGGAGCATTCAGGGTGCCGAGGGCAGCCAATTCTACTCCTCTGCCCCAGGTGAGTAAATCCTCAGAGAGGGACCTGCACCAATCAAGGGGCAAAAGAGGGCACTATGAGTTGATATCTGGAGAGCAGAGGTTGGGAGTGTGTTCATTGGGAGCCAGGACCCATTAGAGTAGCCCAGGTTAGGGAGAAGCAGGGAGAAATGAGGGTCCGCTCAATGCCAGCATCAATGGAACAGATAGCAGGCACAGTTGGGAGCCGGTAAAAGATGCCTGAATCCAAGGTACAGGGACAGGATCCTCAGGAAGGGCAGCCAGGGGCTCAAGCAAGGAGCCGGGACTAATAATGGAGAGCCAAGTGCTAGCACCTGGGGCTGGGTGAATGGAAAAACATGGATGGGAAGAAGAGGGAGGGGAAAAAGGGAAGCGGGTGGCACAGGGGGAGGAAGGCTGAGGACCCAGGTCCACTGCATGGTGTCAGGGTTCAGGAGCAGGGCCCAGGCTGAGGGAGGCCAAAGGGCCCAAGCAAGGGGCAGGGCTACGTTTTCCCAAAGGGATCCTACAGGGCCATGATGCTAGGTCCAGTCCCCTGGCCTGGGTGAGCATCCTGGGAAGGATATCAGGAAATCTGGCCTGGCAGAGACAGAAAAGACAGGAGGGTTAAAGGCAGGCACAGCTTGGAGGGCTGCAGGAAGGATGTGGGTTGGGTAGGGGCTAGGATCCCAGCAAGGATCCCAGGCAAGGGACCTAGAAGAGGGCCCAGGCTAGGGGAGAGCAGGGAAGGCCGGGGCTGGTAAGGCGGGGCTGCACTAGGGTACTGGCAGTGCAAGGAAACTGAGAGGAGCAGGGAAGAGGCAGCAGTGAGGGGCCCTTAAACAAAGCCCAGAAAAGCATGGAACAGGAGAGCAGGCAGGGGAGGGAAGGGAGGGAATCGGTCAAGGCTAGGTTGGGCCAAAAGAGGGGACTGTGAGGCGATATCTGGTGAGCAGAGGTTGGGGGGTGGGGTTTGTGGGCAGCCAGGACCCATTTGAGAAGCCCAGGTTAGGGAGAAGAAGGGGGAACAGAGGGTCCAGGTAGTCCCAGGATACCACAGCACCAGTGGAACAGAGGGTAGGCACAGGAAGGGGTTGGTAAAGGGGCCTGAAACCAGAGTACAGGGACAAGGTCCTCGAGAAAAGTGGCCAGGGGCTCAAGCAAGGAGTAGGTCCTAGTATTGGAGTGCCAAGTGCTAGCACCTGGGGCTGGGTGAATGAAAAGGGACATGGATGGGGAGGGGAGGGAAGTGAGAAAGGGGAGCGGGTGGTGCAGTGGGATGATGGCTAAAGGCCCAGGTCCACTTCAGTGTGTCAGGGTTGGGCACAGGGGACATACTGAGGGAGGCCAAAGGGCCCAGGCAAGTGGCAGGGCTACATTTTCCCAAAGAGAGCCCACAGGGCCATGTGGCCAGGTCAAGTCTCCTGGCCTGGGTGAGCATCCTGGGAAGGGGATCAGGAAAGCTGGCTTTGCAGAGACAGAAACAACAGGAGGGCCAAAGGAGGGCTCAGCCTGAAGGGCCTCAGGACGGGTGTGGGGGTAGGGGCTAGGACCCCAGCTAGGAGCCCAGGCAAAGGACTTAGCCCAGGCCCTGGCCAGGGGAGAGCAGGGAAGTTTGAGGCTGGTAAGGTGGGCTGCACTAGGGTACTGCAGTACAGGGAAGCCAAGGGGAGCAGGGAAGGGGCCCCAGCGAGGGGCCCTCAGACAAAGCCCAGAAAAGCATGGAGCGGGCAAGCTGGCAGGGTAGGGAAGGGAGGGGATCATTCAAGGCTGGATTGAAGCAAGTTTCAGGTTAACTGCCAGCCCTCAAGGTTCAGGTGCTGAAAGGGAGGCGAGGGTCAGGGCAGTTTTTCCCCATTAAGGAACATTCAGGGACAAAGGCCAGCCAATTATGCTCCTCTGCCCCCAGTGATAAATCCTCAGGGAAAGACCTGGACCAAAGGAGATGCAAAACAGGGCACTATGAGGCAATACTTGGCGAAGATAGGTTGGGGGTGGGTTTGGTGGGCAGCTAGGACCCATTGAAGAAGCCTAGATTAGAAAGAAGCAGGGGGGACGGAGGGGCCGGGCAGTGCCAGGATACCACAGCACCTGTGGAACAGAGTGGAGGCACAGGAGGGGGCAAGTAAAAGAGGCCTGAAAGCAAGGGACAGGGACAGGTTCCTCTAGAAGGTAGTGACCAGGGGTTCAAGCAAGGAAACGGGCCTAGTAATGGAGAGCCAAGTGCTAGCACCTGGGCTGGGTGAATGAAAAGGGACTTGGATGGGCAAGGGAGGGAGGGGGAAAAGGGGAGCAGGTGGTGCAGGGAGAGCAAAGCTGAAGGTCCAGGGTTACTGTATGGTGTCAGGGTTCAGGAGCAGGGCCCAGGCTGAGGGAGGCCAAAGGGCCCAAGCAAGGGGATGGACTAGTTTACCCAAGGGGAGCCCGTAGGGCCATGAGGCCAGGTATAGTCCCCTGGCCTGGGTGAGCATCCTGGGAAGGGGATAGGGAAAGCTGGCCTGGCAGAAACAGAAACGGCAGGAGGGCTGAAGGAGGGCACAGCCTGAAGGGCCGTAGGACAGGTGTGGGCAGGGTGGGGGTAGGACCCCAGGAAGAAGCCCAGGCAAGGGACCTAGAGGAAGGCCCTGGCCAGGGGAAAGCAGGGAAGGTCAGGGCTGGTAAGGACGGCTGCACTAGGGCACTGCAGTACAGGGAAGCCAAGGGGAGCAGGGAAGCAGCCCCAGCAAGGGGCCCACAGTCAAAGCCCAGAAAAGCATGGAGCAGGTGAGCTGGCAGGGGAGGGAAGGGAGGGGATTGCTCAGGGCTAGGTTGGAGCAAGTCTCATGATAACTGCCAGCCCTCAAGGTTCAGGCACTGAAAGGGACCCAGGCGAGGGCAGGGAAGTGTTTCAATTAGCGAACAATCAGGGTACAGAGGCCAGACAATTCCGCTCCTCAGCCACCAGTGAGTAAATCCTCAGGGAAAGACCTGTACCAAAGGATGAACAAAAGAGGGCACTGTGAGGCAATACCCGGCAAATGGAGGTTGGAGGTGGGGTTGGTGGGCAGCCAGGACCCATCAGAGAAGCCCAGGTTAGGGAGAAGCAGGGAGAACAGAGGGTCGGGCAGTGCCAGGATACCACAGCACCAGTGGAACAGAGGGGAGGCACAGGAGGGGGCTGGTAAAAGGGGCCTAAAACCAAGGGACAGGAACAGGGTCCTCAAGAAGTGCAACCATGGGCTCCAGCAAGGATCCAGACCCAAGAATGGAGAGCCAATGCCAGGACCCGGGCCTGGTTCACATGAAAACAGACCAGGCTTGGGAGAGACAAAGGGGAGTAAAGGGATGGGTGGCACAAGGAGAGGAGGGCTCAAGGCCCAGATTCGCTGCTGGGTGTCAGTATTGAGGAGCAGGGATCAGGCTGCAGGAGGTCAAAGGGCCCAAGCAAGGAGCATGGCTACCTTTTCCAAAAGCTGGCCCACAGGGCTGAATGCCCAGTTCCAGGCCCCTGGCCCTGGTGAGCATCCTGGGAGAGGGATCTGGAAAAGGGGAACAGCAGGGACAGGGACAACAGGAGGGCCTTAGCGGGGCACAGCGTGAAAGGCCAAAGGAAGGGTGTTGGTGGGGTGTGGGTCAGGACCACAGAAAGGAGCCTAGGCTAGGGACCTAGAGCTGGGCCCAGGCCAAGGGAGAGCAGGGAAAGGTGGGGCCAGGTAGGAGGGTGGCACTAGGGTTCTGCTGTGCAGGGCACTCGAGGGGAACAGGGAAGCAACCCAAGCAAGGTGCCCACAGTCTAATTCCAGGGGCACACAGAGCAAGAAGGGCCACCAGACAGTCAAGTGGGGAGCCAGGCCAGGGAATGGAGAGCTAAGGGCCAAGGCTGGGGCAGGGCACTCAGGACAGTGGACAGGGCTGGGAAGGGAAGGATGGGGATTTAGTAGGGAGGGGCCAGGTTCAAGTGCCAGGGCCACTGCCAGATGTCATGGTTCCAGGTACTGGACCAAGGGCCTAGGGAGAGCAAGAGGCCTATGTGAGGGGCAGAGCTTTGTTTCCCACAAGATGCTCTGGTCCAGATGAGAATCAAGGGCCAGGGACCAGGCCAAGGAGGCCTGGCAAGGGACAAGTTCTGGAAGGACTGCAACGGGAAGGCATGGAACAGGGTCGTGGTGGTTGTGGAGAGCAGCAAGAGCCAGGACCCAAGTAAGGATTCCAGTCAAAGGACCAATCCACCCAAAAGAGGATTAGGAACCCAAGGAGCAGAAGGCCCACTCTCTAGGGGAAAGCACTAGGGGAAGGAGAGGAAGGGGCAGTGCTAGGATGAGGAGATAGAGGGCAGTGCAAAGGGCAAGCAGGGGAGCTCACTAGGGGGTGCAAACAAGGGTCCCCCAGGTCAAACCCGACAACAAGAGACACAGGAAGCCACTCCACACAAGGAACTCAAGCAGGGGCTCAGGTGAGCAGCCAGGCCCGGGGAATGGAGCGCTAACCATCAGGGTTAGGAGAAATGGGTTGAGGTAGGGGCAACATGCAAGACTAGAGGGCAGGGGATTGAAGGGAGGGGATAGTCAGGGTGGTCAGCACTAGGCCTTCAGTGGGCAGTGGCCAACCAATTCCACTCCTCTGCCTCAGATGTGTAGATCCTCAGAGAGGGACCTGGATCAAAGGAGTGCCAGAGGAAGGCACTGTGAGGGAGTATCTTGTGTCAGGAATTGGGGGGTCAGTGGGGAGCCAGGACCCATTCTTGGAGCCCAGCCTAGATAGAAGCAGTGGGAGGGGAGAGTCTGGGCAATCCTAGGATACCACAGTACTGTTATAAGGTCAAATGAGGCAAGGCACCAAACAGAAGGAAACAGTTTTATGTAGCCAGGCTCAGAGGGCACAGCTTTTGCTATAATCAATCAATCCCATGAGCCCCAATTTCAGGTAGTTTCAGAATTTATACCCAGCACGTAACGGCGGGGGGTGGGGGGCTCAGAAGTTCACAGTCTGCAGAAGTTCACAAAAAACCAGCTTTTTCTTTTACTGTTTTGGACAAGCTAACTCTTCAAGGACAACGCCTGAGAAGGGGAGATCTTCTTTTCCCCATTTTCCTCTCCCTACCAGTTGTTACCATGGAGCTCAGTTGATAACATATCTTAGAAAGGTAGACATTTCTGTGAAGCCCAGCTCAAGGCCAGAGGCCTTGTTTGCACATTTCAACAAACTACTATACTGGATATGTTTGTAAAAAACTAGTAAGGGGGTGTCCTGCAGCTGGAGTGCTGGTATCTTCTCTGCCACTGGCCAAGTAAAACAGGGCAACAGGAAAATAGGAAGTTTATCTACATTGAACTCTTTTGCAGAGACTCTTTTGCTGAAAGTCCTGAAATCAGCCTTGGTGAAGATTTCTTTAGAATCCCAGGTAAGAGTTTTCTGTGGAGAAACGGGTTGCCACTTCAATTCCCCACTTTAATAATGCTCCCCATAAATTAGTTCTTTAAGTTTAAGAGCACCATTACCATTATATTGGCTTAAAACCTTATATAATGTCAAAACCTTAGTTGTTTTCATCCTTTCAACAGCAGCTTCTATAGTGTTTTTAATGAACAGTGGAGCCAAATATGGGAGCAATAAACAGGTTAACAGCAGAATACCCATTATACCAGTTAAGCTTTTAAATCTACCAAGAGTTGACAACCATCTCCCCAAAGCGTGTTTGGGACCCAAAGTTTAATGCCCTTCTAGGTATGAATTAGCACATGTGCTAGTTCTCTTGTGTTGTTGGCTACATTCTTAACGCTTTGTCTATTGTCATTCATTTGGATGCAACAATTTGAGCTATTGAACTCTCCACATATTTCTCTTTCCTCAACCAGTAGGTAATTTAATGCCAAGTGGTTTTGATAGCTAGCCACTCGCATCTGGTCTGTTGTGTGGCTAGGAGGTCAAAGACTGTGGCAATCTGATTAATAATCATTTCTAGTACAGCTTGTAAGTGAATAATTCTGTGTGTTTTTTTAAACTCAGTGTCCAATCAGTAGGAGTTACTGTTATCAAACCAGTAGCAAAATCCAGAGAATTATGTTTATATCTAGAAGCAAGGAGGTGGCAATGCATTATAGTATAAGAACTATCTTAGAGATTGAAAGAGTTCATTAGTCCTGGTGGGAGGTTTATCTTCCACCGTGCATTTTTCAGCCAGTCACTCCCATGTGACTGAAGCAGGGCCATAGTCTCCTCAAGCTTTGGCCGTGCATTCACCAGTCAGTTTCCAGAGTGACTGGAGCAGGGATGTTGTCCTTCTGACCCTCAAGCTTCTCCAGTGCTCCTTTTTTTCCCCCTAGATATTCAGCTTCAAGGGCATAGCAGCATCTGGAGTGCATACGCAATCCCTAGCTGCAGGCTTGAATCTGGTGTAGTCAATCCAGGGACCTATTTCTGCGAACTTGACTGCAGTTGAGGTGGATAAAATAACAGGGAGAAGGCCTTTCCAAAGAAGTTTAGGTGTTTGAATATTCCATTCTTTGACCCAGACTCAATCTTCAGGCTTGAAGGAGTGTGTACCTGTGGTCAAACTTAGTGGGAATCTTTTTCTAACCCATTGGTTGAGAACCTGTAAAGTTTTCCCTAAGGCCTGAAGCTGTCATCTCAGGGTGAATTCTCCAGTCTCTTTTAAGTCTCCCAATAGTCCCCTAATAAGAGGGGAGCCTCATGTACATTATCTTATAAGGAGAGAATCCAGTCCTCTTAGTGAGAGTGGATCTAATCCTCAACAGTGTAATAGGGAGAAGTTCATCTTAATGTAAGTGAGTCTCCTGACACAGCTTACCCAATTGAGACTTAAAGTCCTGTTCATCCTTTGAACTTTACCAGAACTCCACAGCCTGTAAGCAATATGTAACTTCCATCTGATGTTTAAACTCTTGGTCAGTAATCATATCACCTCTGCCCAAAAGCTGTCCCATTGTCTGAGCCAATTAAGAGAAGCATCCTATTTATCTTACTAGCCTTTTCAGGGCGGGTGGGTAAGGCTTCTACCCAGTCAGAGTAGGAAGACACAAAAACCAAAAGTTACTTATAGCCCCATGAGCGTGCTAGTTCAGTGAAGTCTACTTCCAAGTCTTCAAAAGGTGCTCCTCCTATAGTTTAGATTCCCAATGGGAGCTCGGGCCCCTGACAAAGATTGTCATGAGCACAAACCTCATATTGTTTATTTATTTTTTTAGTTTTCGGCGGACACATCTTTGTTTGTATGTGGTGTTGAGGATCAACCTGGGCCGCACGCATGCCAGGCGAGCGCACTACCGCTTGAGCCACATCCCCAGCCCCAAAACTCATATTGTTTTCAGATCATCCTGGTGATGTTTTTGAGCCAGGGGACACAGAAATGTTGACTCAGTACTGTCTCAAGTGCTGTATGTCCAACGTGTTCTCCTGTGGAACTGTTTGATAAAGGCTGGGGCTAGAATCTCTGGGATGGCTATGCTGGCCATCAGAAAATCTCCATCATCCTCCTGGGAGAAAATTTTCTTTTTCAGTCTTAAACCATTTATTTTCATGTTGGGAGTATATTGACTCCCATTCTGTTAGACAGTTGGCCAGGCAGAAGGGCAGCATTTAAACCTATGACTGGATTTTCTTCTCATTTCTTGCAGACAGCAAAACTGGCCTCTCTGTCAGCTCTCTGGTTGGCCTGGAAACCACAGTGTTTCCCTTTCGGTGACCTTGGCAATATATAATCACAACTTTCTTGGGAGCCCACAGTGTATCCAAAAGTTTAAGAATTTCTTGCTCATACATCATGCCTTTTTTTCCTCCTGAGTTAATTAGCCCCTTATCTTTACATAAGGCCCTATGAACATGAAGGATAGAGAACACATATTTTGAGTCTATGTAAATATCCACACAGACTCCTGCTTGTCAACTGAGGTGCTTGAGTCAAAGCCTTAAGTTTTGCTTTTTTGCTGAAGTTCCCTGAGTCAGAGATTCTGTCTCAACAGCAGAGTCCAGAGTGACCACTGCATATCCAGCAAAACATACCCATCTTTTATAAAACTGCTTCATCTGTGAAGTACTCCACATCAGGGTCACTGAGGGCTGATTCTGCCAGGTGTGGTCTGCTGGAGAACATTTCATCCATGACTTGAATACAGTTGTGATCAGGTTGTCCAGGTCCAATGGGCAACAAGGTTGCTGGGTTTAGAGTCTGGATGACTTCCACATGGATACATGGATTTTCACATAACATGCCCTGGTATTGACCGTTAGTCAACCAATTTTGTCCTTTGTCCTCTAACAATGTCAAAACTGAATGAGGAAGTCTGAAAACCAATTTTTGTCCCATAGCCAATTTATCAGCTTCCAACACCAGAAGATCTGTAGCTACAAGGGCCCGTAAACAAGGTGGCCAGTCTTGGGCTACAGAGCCCAGCTATTTGGACAGATGTCCATGTCAAGACTGTTAGACCAGGACGCAAGAAAAGACCACTGACTCCAATTAAAATCAAATTAAAGCAAGCTTATTATTTCGACCGGCCGGGCTGCCTTTCCCTCCCAAAACAGCGAGGAACAAGACAGCAGCCCCACCTTTCCTACAGCCCAGCTTTATAGCCCAGAAAGTTACACAAAGGGGGGTTACAGATAACAGAACTCTGACAAGCATCACACTAATGGTAGTTTACATTTTTTGCTGGCCCCAACATCAGAATTTATGAGGACCATTAGAGCCGCAGAGAGGGTCGTTGTCTGGCCAGGGAAGGCCAATATTTATGAGGTGTCACTAAAGTTTCAGAGAGGGCTGCTGTCTGGTCAGAGAGCCAGGCATGGGTGAGTTCAAGGCACGGGCAGGCATTCCAAGCAGGTTCAGAATTTGCAGTAATTTATAGTAAAGCCGAAATTAGCTTTTCATGGCTTTGTGGCAAGATGGCTCCCAATTTAATAAAAGATCAGGTTGGGTTTATCAAAGACTCCTACAGCCATTCCAGATTATTCATGGACGTACAGAAAGTAAAGCTTTGTGAGGTCAGGGAGCTCTAGTCCAGATGCACTGGGAGTGCTTGTTGAATGTCCTCAAAAGCCTTTTGCTTAGTAGGCCCCCATATTCCAGAATCCCATTCTCCCCCCTTTCTGGCTTCATAGAGGGGCTTGCCATAACTGAAAGTTGGGGATCCATATATGGCTGAATCTCATAGCCCCTGGGAATTATCTAGACTGATGTCAGGTTGAAAGGAATGGAATTGAGCAGATCATCTGTTTCTTTTGAGGCCCAGGGGCTATTGTCTATTCTGTTGCTGAGTCAGATGGCAACCAAAGTATTTGACCTTTTTCTTGATAGATATGGGCTTTTAAGTCAGAGTCCAGTGCTGTCCCAAGGATGGTATACTCAAGCCCCTGGGAGGAACTGCCATTTAGGTAAGGGGAACTTACATAGATCCTCTGGTGCTTTAAGATGCAGAAATTTTTTTGTTATCTCCTGATGCAGGATCTTGACTGCTGGGATTCTCCAATTTTCAAATCTAATGTAAATCTTAGCAGAGATTGATGACCTGGGACATCATTTGTATAAAAGGCACCTATGCCAATCTCGCCATGGGCCATCTGCCAAGGTTGGAGGACAGGTTCCATGCAGGTCCTGGTGTGGCAGCTACATTGTGCTCACCTAGGTGTTGCTCTTTGTCTGTGTGGCTATCTCCTCTTGTCAAGTAGGAGCCTTCTCTAAATGTATATATTAGGTGCCCCACTTGTGTTTTTGTTCACAATGCCTAGGTGCGTGGGGCTCTGTGGCCCTTTCTATTGGTGGCTCACAGCGTGTGGCTTGGAGCCAGGGTGGCATGTCCTTTTGGAGTGTGCACCCTATGGCCCATTATCGGTTATTAATATGAATATATTTCTGGTTCATTTTGGGGCTTGCAGCAGCTGAGCCCTCCTGAGACATTGGGTCCTGTGCATCAGTTGCAGTTGTGTGTGTCTATGGGACCTCTGCCATATTTGTCAATCATCAACTTCTGAGCAAGTGGGAAGAAACTGAAAGGAGGGCCTGGGACAAAAGGCTGGGGGGAAACATTCATCCCTTCTCTGTTCAAGGCTTAGCATTTGAGAATGGCAGTGGGTGCTAGCCTGCTGGGACACTGGAGCCTTCCCCTTTTGTCTGGCCTCGATTTTTTTCCTTATAAACATTTGGACCTTTGGCTTTGTTCTAGTGAGACCCCCCCCTTTGAGTGACCTCTGGGTTTGTGGTGAGGGCAGCTGTAAGGAGATCCATCCTCCTCTTTATCTTTTTGGTCTGCCTGTCTTTGAGCCTCTGGGTCTCTATTGATGAAAACTGTGGTGCCATCTTCATCAGCTCTCTGGCACACTTTTCAGTAAAGCCCTCTAGGTTTGTAATTTTTAGTAAATGTCACTCTGAGCCTGTTCTACAAAGGCTGCATTGGTCACCTGTTGCTTGAGCCTCTGCATCTCTTCCCTGACAAACTTGCATTGTGGCAGCTATGCTTGTATGGTGCCCCTCCTCTCCCGGGCACCTCTGGGCAAGGAGAGGGGCAGCAGCAGCAGTGGCCTACACACTCAGCTCTGAGTCAGTTGGGCACATTTTTTGATCATTACTGCCAGTTTCATAAGGCAGAGGGCCTTAGGCAGATGTGGGTCCCAGAGAAATGTTCAGGACTATCAAAGGTGCAAGAGGGGAGACGCTGGAACAGAGGGGAAGCTTTGCTGGGCTCTGTTTGTCTGCAGATGTGCTCTTGCTTACACTAGGGCTAAGGGCTGGCTCTGATTCCTTCTAACTCTTGGGCACAGTTTCTGTCTTTTTTTTTCCTCTTAGACTTCCTATGAGGGCTTCTTGATATCTCTTTATTTTTTAGCCCTTCTTCTTTGTTGGGGCCCCACCCTAGGTCTGGATAATGGGCTGCATCACATCAGTCATGGCCCAGGGTTTCTCCATGTAGGAGGGAGTGTGATTTTTCCAGCTTATGAGTGCAGTGGTGGTGAAAGGGTGGCACACAAAACTTCCTTGTCTCCCTCAGGTGTTTCCCTCTGGTCATTATGGGCAGGTCCTTGAGTCCCTTGCAAGGGCATCTGGACTGCTCTCATCTAAGTTGTAGCTCTGGTCTTGGGACAAATCTCCCACTTTAATCTGGGAGGTGAAAGAGTCTTTGGTTCTAGGAAGCCATTGGCTGTAAGGATATTACAGAGGAAGGAATAGCCAGTATTGGGGGCCATCATTTGTTGCTTCTGAGGATGAGGGGGCTGAGGGGGAAGTTTGCTGTCCCAGTGGCCTTGGCAATGTTGGGTAGAGTGATACATACGGTGGTGGGTCCTCTTCTGGCTCATGGGGAAAACTGTTTCCCATCTTGTTTTTCCTCCATCAGGTTTTCTGGTTAGTTGCTTTCCTCTGGGTCTTAGAGACCTCTATGCTCCTGGGAAACAACAGCTTGGACTGTCCATCTAGACAGGCTCTCAATCAAGGGGGCTATTTCTGTACTATCTCTTAATAGCAATCAATGTAAGAGAAATGGTTCAGGGACTCAAACAAAAATCAAAATGACCTCAGCAATGACTCTCATCTAAAGATCCTTCTGGTAGCCAGTCCACATCTTGTGGGGGCCATTCGTCATTCAGAGAGTATGCCAGCTTTGTGGAGTGAGTTTCACCCCACTATTACCAGGAAAACCTTCCTAATGGTTTCTAACACACATTTGAGAAGGCTCAGTTTCCTTTGTGTCCCGCCCATGTTCCACCCTGCATCGGTGCCACACATTTAGGATAAGATTCGCTTTGTGTGCCTCCCATGTTCCACTCTGCATTGGTGCCGCACATTTAGGACAAGACTCACATTGTCCATCTCTGGCTGTTCCCCTCACAGGGACCTAGGGCCCTCTTAGCCTTGTGGGTCGGCATCAAGCCCCGACCTGGAGCTTTCACCTAGACGTTGGTTGGTGAAATTCCACCATAGACTGTGTGAGGTGCCATGGAACTGTAGATAGGGACTCCACACTCACTTCGGCTCTCGGGTTGGGTAGGAAACTTTCCCTTTGTCTGTCTCATTCCCATACTTTCAAACACTTTCCCACAGACATGGTCAGAACAAAATTTCTATACTGCCCAAATTCCAACAATTCCAAACCAAACAATAATGGTGTCACGGTTTCCCCTCTGCTCGCTGACCCCAAACACAGACTAATCGGGCAACTCCTAGGGTCTGCTTTAGCTCCAACTACTTTGGAGGATACTCGGAACCCTGCAGAGGTTGGTCAAGCCTCTCTTCCATCTGCTTAGGCCTCAAAGGAGAATTCAGGTGGGCTGCAAAAACAAATAGACCCAGGTCCTATCTGTTCAGTTGGGCAGTGCTCCAAAACCTTAATTCTGGCTCCTGCTGCCTGTGGGTCCCTTTGTGCTCCGGGGTGGCAGCCCCAGGGTGCTGGGTGAGTGGATCCTCCTTCAGGCTAAGAGTGGCCTGGGTGTACCAAGGGAAACACTGTCCTCCACAGTCTCCTGGAAGCCAGTACCCGGAGACAAGAGAGGCAGAATAGCCTTCCCTACCTGCTCTGTCATCTGGATCGCCAAAAATGTTGTAGGGACAAATGAGGCAAGGCACCGAAAATAGCAGAAAACAGTTTTATTTGGCTGCAGCCAGGCTCAAAGGGCACAGCTTTTGCTATAATCAATCAATCCCATGAGTCCCGAGTTCAGGTAGTTTCAGAATTTTATACACAGCATGTAAGTTGGGGGGCGGGTCTCAGAAGTTCACAGTCTGCAGAAGTTCACAGAAAAGCAGCTTTTTCTTTTACTGTTTTGGGCAAGTTAACTCTTCAAGGACAACACCTGAGAAGGGGAGAGCTTCTTTTTTCCATTTTTTTCCTCTCCCTGCCAGTTGTCCATGGAGCCCAGTTGGTAACATATCTTAAAAATGTAGACATCTTTGTGAAGCCCAGCTCAAGGCCAGAGGCCTTGTTTGCACATTTCTACAAACTACTATACTGGATATGTTTGTAAAAAACTAGTAAGGGGGTGTCCTGCAGCTGGAGTGCTGGTATCTTCTCTGCCACTGGCCAAGTAAAACAGGGCAACAGGAAAATAGGAAGTTTATCTACATTGAACTCTTTTGCAGAGACTCTTTTGCTGACAGTCCTAAAATCAGCCTTGGTGAAGAGTTCTGGAGAAGTCCAGTTAAGACTTTTCTGTGGAGAAAGGTGGTAACACTTCAATGTAAGGAGAACAGAGGGGAGGCACAGGAGAGGGCCCCATAAAGGGGTTTGAAATCAAGGGAAAGGGACAGAGTCCTGGAGAAGGGTGGCCTCAAGCAAAAATCCAGGCCCAGGAATGGAGAGCCAAGTGCATCGGCCCAGGCAGGGGTCTAGTGAACACAGACAGAGCTAGGGAGGGGAGGGAAAGGAGAAAGGGGAGTGAGTGTTGCAGGGAGAGGAGGGCTCAAGGCCCAGGTCCACTGATGGGTGTCAGGGCTGGGGAGCAGGGCCCAGGCTGAGAGAGGCGAAAGGGTCCAGAAAAAGGGGAAGGGCTACATTTTCCCAAAGAGAGCCCCCAGGGCCAAAAGGCCAGGTCCAGTCCCCTGGCCCTGGTGAGCATCCTAGTAAAGAGATCAGGAGAATGGGCACAGCAGGGACAGAGACAACACAAGGTCTCAAGGAAGGCATAGCAGGAAGTGGCGGAGGACCCCTATTGTGGGTGGGGGCAAGCAAGGATACCAGGCTAGGGACCTAGAGGAAGGCCCTGTCCTGAAAGAGTGGGGAAGGCCAGGGTTGGGCAGACGGGCAGCACTATGATTCTGCTGTGCAGGGAAGCCAAGGGGAGCAGGGAAACAGTCCAAGCGAAGGGCCCCCGTCCAAGCCCAGGGAAGTAAAGAGCCAGAAGGGCCACCAGAGGCTCAAGTGAGGAGACAGGCCAGGAAATGGAGAGACAAGGGCCAGGGCTGGGGCAGAGGGCTCAGGACAGTAGACATGGCTGAGGAGGGAAGACGGGATCCGGCAGTGGGGAGGCAGGCTCCAGGCCCAGGGCCACTGCCAGGTGTCAGGGTTCCAGTTGCAGGACCAAGGGCCCAGGGAGATCAAGAGGCCCAGGCGAGGGACAGGTCTGTCTTTCATGAGGTGCCCTACCCAGATGAGAATCAAGAGCCAGGAACCGGGCCAAGGGGGCCTAGCAAGGGACGGGGGCACAGCAGGGGGTCACAGTGGGTGCAGAGAAGGGCAAGAGCCAGGACCCAAGCCAGGATACCAGGCAATGGGCCAATCCCACCAAAAAAGCAATAGAAATCCAAGAAGCAGGAGGCCAGCACTCGAGGGGAAAGTGCGAATGGAAGGAGAGGAAGGGTTGGTGCTAGGATGTGGACACAGAGGGCAGCGCAAAGGGCACCCAGTGGAGCGCCTAAGGGGCCCAAGCAAGGGACCCCAGGTCATACCCAATGCAAAATGACACCTCACGACACCATACAACACGCAGAACGCGGTCTGGAGCTCAGGTAAGCAGTCAGGCATGGAAACTGGAGCACAAAACATCAGGGTTGGGGAGGGCTGGGTTGGGGTAGGGGCAGCATGCAAGGCTAGATAGTAGGGGAGGGAAGAGAGATGATCGCATAAGGCAAGGTCAGCGGAAGGCCCAAGTCCACTGCCAGGTGTCAAGGTTTGAAAGGCGAATGGGCCCAGGCGAGGGGCAAGGCTGGGTTTCCCATAGGGAACCTTCAGGGCGCAGTGGCCGGCCACTTCCATTCCTCTGACCCAGGTGAGTAGAACCTCACAGAGAGACTGGGACCAAAGGAGGGCCAAAGTGAGGGGATACCAGAATTGGGGGTGGGTCGGTGGGGAGCCAGGACCCTTTTGAGGATCCCAGGCTAGGGAGAAACAGGGGGAGGGTCGGGTCTGGGCAATGCCAGGATACCACAGTACAAGGGGAACAGAGGGGAGGCACAGGAGGGGGCCGGAAAAATGGATCTGAAATCATGGGACAGGGACAGGATCCTCCATAAGGGCAGCCAGGGCTTCAAGCAAGGGACGAGGCTAAGGAATGGAGAGCCAAGTGGCAGGACCTAGGCCAGTGTCTCATGAAAACAGACAGGGCTGGGGAGAGGAGGGAGAATAGAAATGGTAGCGGGTGGCGCGAGGAGAAGAGGGATCAAAGACCAGGTCCACTGCTGGGAGTCATGTTTGAGGAACAGGGCCTGGGCTGAGGGAGGCCAAAGTGCCCAGGCAAGGGGCAGGGCTACATTTTCCCAAAGGGATCCCAAAGGGCCAAAAGGCCAGGTTAAGTCCCCTGGCTCTGGTGTGCATCCTAGTAAAGGGATCAGGATCCTAGTAAAAGGGATCAGGGGCAGGGACAACAGGAGGTCCAAAAGAGGGTACAGTGGAATATGCCAGAGGATGGGTGTTGTTGGGTTGGGGGCCAGGACCCCTGCAAGGAGACCATGCTAGAGACCTAGGTGTGGTTTCATGCCAGGGCAGAGCAGGGAAGGGCAGGACAGGGCAGGTGGGCAGCACTAGCATTCTGCAGGGAAGGGAAGAAGAAAATCTGCCCAAGCAAGGTGTACAAATTCAAAGTCCAGGGACACAGGGAGCAAAAGGGGCACCGGGGTCTCCAGGGAGGAGCCAGGCCAGCAAATGGAGAGCCGAGGGCCAAGGCTGGGCAGGGGGCTCAGGACAGTAGACAGGGCTTGGAGGGAAGGCAGGGGATGCGAGAGGTGACAAGCAGTCTTGAGGCCCAGGGTCACTGCCAGGTGTCAGGTTTCCGTGTTCAGGACCAAGGGCCAAAGGAGAGCAAGAGGCTCAGGGGAGGGGCAGGGCTGTGTTCCCATAAGGTGCACTGGCCCAGATGAGAATCCAGAGCCAGGGAACGGGCAGAGAGGGCCTGGCAAGGGACGGGGCCCAGGAAGAGGGCAACTGGAGGGCTCCACGTGAGGTCGTGGTGGGTGTGGAGAGGGGCAAGAGCCAGGACCCAAGCAAGAAACCCAGGCAAGGGTTCCACCTGATCGACAAAAAATGAGGGACCCAATGAGCAGGAGGCTCCCGCACATGCCCAGGTAAAGCACAAGGGAATGGGGAGAAAGGGGCAATGTGAGGAGTCAGAGTCAGCTGGAAGCTTACACAGGGCAAACCAAGCGGAGCACACTAGGGGGCCTAAAATGGAATGATACCAGGCGATGCCACAGGACTCGGGAACATGGTCAGGGGCTCAGTTGAGGGTCAGGGTCAAGGAGGGCTGGGTTGGGGTTGCAGCAGCATGGAAGGCCAGAGGGAAGGGAGGGAAGGGAGGGAATGGCTCAGGGCATGGCTGGTGCAAAGCACATTTCCACTGCCAGGTTTGGTCCCAGGGTTCTGGCTGCAAGGGGGACCCAGGCAAGGGGCAGGGCTGTGTTTCCATAGGGAGATTTCAGGATGTAGAGACCAGCCAATTTCACTCCTCTACCCCAGGTGAGTAGATCCTCAGAAAGGGACCAGAACCAAAGGAGGGGACTGTGAGGACATACCTTTCCTCCAGACATGGGGGAGTGGTTTTGGTGGGGAGCAAGAACCCAATCAAGGAGCCCAGTCTAGGGAGAAGCTGTGGGAGGGGAGTGCCAGGATACCACAGTACAAGGAAAACAGAGGGGAGGCATATGGGGGCTCCGATTAAAGAGCCTGAAGTCAAGGTACATGAGCAGGATCCTCAGGAAGGGCGGCCAGGGGCTCAAGCAAGGATCCAGACCCAGGAATGAAGAGCCAAGTGCAAGGGCCAGGGCCAGGGGTGCATGAAAAAGGACAGAGCTGGTGAGGGGAGGGAGGGAAGGGAGGGAGCTGGTGGCACAAAGGAGGGAGGCTCAAGGCCCAGGCCCACTGCAGGGTGTCAGTGTCGGGGAGCAGTGCCCAGGCTGAGGAGGCCAAATGGCCTATGCAAGGGGAAGGGCTATGTTTTACAAAATGGAGCCTGTAGGACCAAGAGGCCAGGTCCAGTCCCCTGGTCCTCATGAGCATCCTGAAAAAGGGATTAGGAAAAGGGTTGCGGCAGGCACAGGGACAACAGGAGAGCACAAAATGGCACAGCATGAAGGGCCAGAGGACTGGGGAGGGTGGCGTGGGTCCCAGGACCCAAATGAGGAACCCAGGTTAGGTACCTAGAAGAAGATCCATTCCAGGGAAGAGCACAGAATGAGCAGGGCTATGAAGGTGGGGCTGCACTAGGATACTGTGGTACAGAGAAGCCAAGGGGAAGTGGCCCCAGTGAGGGGCTCGCATACAAAGCCCAGGGTCGCAAGGAGCAGGAAGGGCCCACAGAGACTCAAGCGAGGAGCCAGGACAGGGCTGGAAAGCCAAGGGCCAGGACTGGGGCAGGGGTCTCAGGAAAGTAGACAAGGCTTGGTAGGGAAGGCAGGGGATCCGGCAGGAGGAGGCAGGCTCCAAGCCCAGGGCCACTGCCAGGTTTAAGGATTCTGGGGGAAGGACCAAGAGCCCAGGGAGAGCAAAGGGCCCATGTCAGGGGCAGGGCTCTCTTTCCAATAAGGCGCACTGGCACAGATGAGAATCCAGGCCAGGGACCAGGCCAAGGGATCCTGGCAAGCTAAAGGGGCCAGGAGGAGTGTGATGGGAAGGCACAGCCGGGGGTCGCAGTGGGTGTGGAGAGAGGCAAGAGCCAAGACCCAATCCAGGAGCCCAGGCAAGGGACCCACATGACTGACTGAGGATGACGAACCCAAGGATCATGAGACCTGCGAGCACCATAGCAAAGCACAAGGGGAAGAGTAGTAAGGAGCAGAACAAAGATGATGACACAGAGCAAGGGACATCCAGGGGGCACTCTAGGGGGCCCAAGCAAGGGGCCCCCTGGTGAGACCCGACACGGAGTGATGCCATGCTAATACATGTGACACTGAGAAACACTGTCAGGCATCAGGCGAGCAGTAAGGCTCAGGGACTGGAGCACAAAGGGTATGGCTTAAGGAGGGCTGGGTTATGGTAGGGGCAGCATGTAAGGCCAGAGGGCAGGGTGGGAAGGGAGGCGATAACTCAGGGCTAGGTCGGTGCAAGTCCCACGTCCACTGCCAGGCGTCAAGGTTCTGGCATCCAAGGGAACCCAGGAGAGGGGCAGGTCTGTGTTTCCCATAGGGAGCCTTTAGGGCATAGAGGCCAGCCAATACCACTCTGCTGCCCCCGGAGAATAGATCCTCAGAAGGACCTGGACTAAATGACGGCCAAATGAGGGCACTGTGCAGGTATACTTGGCGTGTGGAGGTGGGGGTGTCGGTGGGGAGCCAGGACCCATTCAAGGAGCCCAGGCTAAAGAGAAGCCATGGGAGCAGAGGGTCTGGGCAGTGCCAGGATACCACAGCACAAGGAGAACAGAGAGTAGGCTCAGGAGGGAACTGAGAAAAGGGGCCTGAAATTAAGCGAAAGGGACAGGGTCCTGGAGAAGGGCAGCCAGGAGCTCAAGCAAGGAGCCAGGCCCAGAAATGGAGAGCCAAGTGTCAGGACCTAGGCCAGTGTGCATGAAAAGGGATAGGGCTGGGGAGGGGGGAGAGGGGTAAATGGGGTGTGGGCGGCACAGGGAGAGGTAGGCTCAAGGCCCAGGTCCACTGCTGGGTGTCAGGGTTCAGGAGCAGGGCCCTCGCTGATTGAGGGCAAAGGGCCCAGACAAGGGGCAGGGCTAGGTTTTCCCAAAGGAAGCCCACAGGGCCAAGAGGCCAGGGCCAGTCTTCTGGCCTCAGTGAGTATCCTGAGAAAGAAATCAGGAAAAGCGGCCTGGCAGGGACAGGGACGCCAGGAGGGCCAAAGGAGGGCACATCTTGAAGGGCTAGAGATGTGGGTGGAATGTGGGCCAGAATACAAGCAAGGAACCCAGGAAGGGACCTAGAGGAGGGCCCAGGCCAGGGGAGAACAGGGAAGGGCGGGGCTGGTAAGACGGGCTGCAGTAGGGTATTGCAGTACGAGAAAGCCAAGGGGAGCAGGGAAGCAACCCTAGAGAGGGGCCCTCACACCAAGCCTAGGGAAACCTGAGTAAGAAGGGCCACCAGAGGCTCAAGCAAGGAGCCAGGCCAGGGAATGGAGAGTCAAGGGCCAGGGCTGGGGAAGGGGACTCAGGAAAATGGACAAGGCTAGGGAGGGAAGGCAGAGGATCTGGCAGTGGGGAGGCAGGCTCCAGGCCTAAGGCCACTGCCAGGTGTCAGGGTTCCAGGGGAAGGACCAAGTGACCAGCGAGAGTAAGAGGCCCAGGTGAGGGACAGGGCTCTGTTTCCTATAAGGCGCCCTTGCCCAGAAGAGAATTCAAGGCCAGGGGACTGGGTAAAGGCGGCTGGCAAGGGAAGGGGGCCAGGATGAGGGGGATGGGAGGGCATGTCTGGGGGTTGTGATGCGTGTGGAGAGGGCAAGAGCCAGGACCCAAGCCAGGAGCCCAGACAAAGGAACAACCCGACCAACCAAGGATGAAGGACCCAAGGAGAAGGAGACCCATGAGCACCAGGAAAAAGCGCAAGGGGAAGGGGAGTAAGGAGCGCGTGAGGATGAAGAGACAGCCGGCTGCATAAGAATCACCGAGGGGAGAGTGCTAGGGGACCCAAGCAAGGTGCCCCCAGGTCAGACCCGACACTGAGCAATGCCACGCTAAACCACATGACACTGAGGATCACGGTCAGAGGCTCAGGCGAGCGGCCAGGCCCGGGGACTGTAGCACAGAGTCAGGTTTTGGGAGGGCTAGCTTGGGGTAGGTGTAGCATGCAAGGCAAGAGGTCAGAGGAGGGAAGAGGGATAGGTCAGCCCAAGTCCCAACTCCACTGCCAGTCATCAAGGTTCAGGCAGCAAAGGGGACCCAGGCAAGGGGCAGGGCTGTGATTCCCATAGGGAGCATTCAGGGTGCTGAGGCCGGCCAAATCCACTCCTCTGTTCTAGGTGAGTAGATCCTCAGAAGGACCTGGACTAAAGGAGGGGCAAAAGGATGCATGGTGAGAGGATACCTGGTGTGCAGAAGTGGGGAGCTCGTTTGGGAGCCGGAACCCATTTGAGGAGCCCAGGCTAGGGAGAAGTAGGGGAAGCAGAGGGTTCCATCAGTGCCAGGAAACCACAGGACAAGGGAACAGAGGGGGCACAGGAGTGGGCAAGAAAAAGGAGTCTAAAACCAAGGGACAGGGACAGGGTCCTCGAGAAGGGCAGCTAGGGCCTCAAGCAAGGAGCCAGCCCAATATTGGAGAGCCAAGTGCTAGCACCTGGGGCTGGGTGAATGAAAAGAAACAGGGCTGGGAATGGGAGGGAGGGGAGAAAGGGGAGTAGGTGGTGCAGGGAGACAAGGGCTCAAGGCCCAGGTTCACTGCTGGGTGTCAGGGTTGAGAAGCACTGGCCAGATTGAGGGAGGCCAAAGGGCCCAGGCAAGGGGCAGGCTTCCATTTTCCCAAAGGGAGCCCACAGTGCCAAATGACTAGGTCCAGTCCCTTTGCCCTGTTGAGCATCCTAGGAAAGGGATCTGGAAAAGGGGCCCAGCAGGGACATGGATGACAGGAGAGCAGAAGGAGGGCACATTGTGAAGGGCCAGAGGAAAAGGGTTGGTGGGGTGAGAGCCAGGACCCCAGAAAAGAACCCAGGCTAGGGACATAGAGGAGGGCCCAGGCCAAGGGAGAATAGGGCAGGGCGGGGCCAGGCAGGTGGGCAGCACTAGGGTTCTGAGATTCAGGGAAACCACCAGGAGCCGGAAGATGCCCAAGCCAGGGGACCTCAGTCTAAGCTCAGGGAACCACGGAGCAAGAAGGGCCCCAGAGGCTCAAGCCAAGAGCCAGGCCAGGGAATGGAGAGCTAAGGGCCAGTGCTAGGGCAGGAAGCTCAGAACAGTGGACAGGGATGCAGAGGGAAGATAGGATCCTCGCGCAACCCCATTCTCTCCTTCCCCTCGCACTTTCCCCTGGCGCTCGCGGGTCTCCTGCTCTTTGGGTCCCTCATCCTCGGTCAGTTGGGTTGGTCCCTTGCATGGGCTCCTGGCTTGGATTCTGGCTCTAGACCCTCTCCATACCCACTGCAACCACCACCCGTGCCATCCTGTCGCCCTCCTACTGGCCCCCTTCCCTTTCCAGGCCCTGTCCATTTCATGCACCATGGCCCAGGCCCTCGCACTTGGCTTTGCATTCCTGGGCCTGGCTCCTTGCTTGGGCTCCTGGCCGCACTTTTTTTGGAGGACCTTATAACCGACTCTTGATTTCATGCCACTTTTTCCAGCCCCCTCCTGTGCCTCCCCTCCCTTCGTGTGCTGTAGTATCCTGGCACTGCCCGGACCCTCCATTTGCCCTGCTTCTCCCTAGCCTGGGCTCCTCCAGTGGGCCCTGGCTTCCTACAGACTCCCCGCCTACTTCCAAAGGCTAAGTATCCCCTCACTGTGTTGGCCCTCCTTTGGCCCAGGTCCCTCTCTGAGGATCTACTCACCTAGGGCACAGAAGTGGAATTGGCTTGCCTCTGCACCCTGAATGCTCTCTGTTGGAAACACAGCCCTGCCCCTCCCCTAGGTCCCCATCATAGCTATAAATTTGACACCTGGCAGTGGAGGTGGGACTTGCACCTACCTAGCCCTGAGTGATTGCCTCCCTTCCCTCCTCTGCCCTCTCGCCTGGCATGCTGCCCCTACCCCAACCCAGCCCTCCCTAACCTTGACCCTTTGCGCTCCAGTCCCTGGGCCTGGCCACCCTCCTGAGGCCCTGACCGCATTCCACGTGTCCTTTGGCGTAGTGTGGCGTCTCTTGGTGTTGGCTCTGAGCTGGAGGCTTCTTGTTTGGGCCCCCTATCACGCTCCCCTTGGTGCTCCTTGTGCCTCCCTCTGTCTCCTGGTCCTTGTGCAGCACCTTCCTCCCCTTCCCCTCTAGCTTTTCCCTGACTCTTGCATGTATCCTGTGCTTTGGGTCCCTCATAGTGTGGGTTGGTTGTTCCCTTGCCTGGGCTCCTGGCTTGGGTCCTGGCATTCGCCCCTTTGTGCACCCAACGTGACTCCCCGCATTGGCCTCCCCTCATCCTCCTCCTGGCCCCCTTCCCTTGCCTCCTGTGCCAGGTCCCCGGTCCTGGATTCTCAACTGGGCCAGGATGCCTCATGGCAAACTGAGCCCTGCTCCTCGCCTGGGCCCCATTCTCTCCCTGGGCCCTTGGTCCTACACCCAGAACACTGACACCTGGCAGTGGCACTCTGACTAGGGCCTGCCTCCCCACTGCTGGATCCCCAGCCTTCCCTCCCAAGTCCTATTCACTGTCCTGAGCCCCCTGCCCCAGCCCTGACCCTTGGCTCTCCATTCTCTACCCAGTCTCCTTGCTTGAGCCTCTGGTTGCCCTTTTTGCTCTGTGAATATGTCTCTGGGGTTTTTCTGAGGGTCCCTTACTGGGGACAATTCTCTGCTCCCCTTGGCTTCCCTGTAGTGCAGTACCCTAGTGCCTCCCAGCCTGCCCGGCCCTGACCTTCCCTGCACTCTCCCCTGGCCTGGCCCCTCCTGTAGGTACCTAACCTGGGCTGCTGGGTCCTGCCTCCAACTCCATCCCACCCATCCTGCAGACCTTCAGGCTATGCCCTCCATCAACCCTTCTGTCATCCTTGTCCCTGCCAGGCCAGCTTTCCTGATCCCATTTTCAGGATGCTCACCCGGGCCAGAGGACTTAACCTGGCCTGTTGGCCCTACGGGCTCCCTTTGGGAAAATGGAGCCCTGCCCCTTGCCTGGGCCCTTTGGCCCGCCTCAGCCCAGGCCCTGCTCTTGAACCCTGACACCCTGCAGTGGACCTGGGCCTTAAGCCTTCTTCCCCTGGTGCCACCTGCTCCCGTTTCTCCCCTCCCGCCCCTCCCCATCCATGTTCCTTTTCATTCACCCAAACCCAGGCTCTCCATTACTTGGCCTGGCTCCTGCTTGAGACCCTGACCGCCCTTCTCGAGGACCTGTCCCTGTCCCTTGGCTACAGGCCCTGTTTACTGGCCCCCTCCTGTGCTTCCCCTCTGTTCCCCTCATGCTGTGGTATCCTGGCACTGCCCAGACCCTCTGCTCCCCCTGCTTCTCCCTAGCCTAGGCTCCTCGAATGGATACTGGCAGCCAGCCAACCATCCCCCGCTGCGACTTCTGCACGCCAGGTATCCCCTCACAGTACCCTCTTTTGCCCCTCCTTTGGTCCAGGTCCCTCTCTGAGGATCTACTCACCTGGGGCCAAGGAGCAGAATTGGCTGGCCTCTGTGCCCTGAATGCTCCGTATGGGAAACACAGCCCTGCCCCTGGCAGCTTGAACCTTGAGGCCTGGCATGGGACTTAACATGGGACTTGCTCCAACCCAGCCCTGAGCAATCCCCTCCCTTCCTTCCCCTGTCCCCTTGCCTTGCATGGTGTCCCTACCCCAACCCAGCCCTCCCTAATCCTATCCCTTTGTGCTCCAGTCCCTGGGCCTGGGCGCTTGCCTGAGCCCCTGACCATATTCCTCATGTCCCTTGGCATAGCATGGAGTCTCTTCGTGTTGGGTCTGACCTGGGGGTCCCTTGCTTAGGCCCCCCAGTGGGCTTCCCTCTGTCTCCTGGTCCTCGTGCAGCCCCTTCCTACCCTTCCCCTCATGTTTTCTCCTGGCGCTCATGCATCGGGTCTCCTGCTTCTTCTCATCACCATAGGTTGGGTGGGTCTCTTGCCTTGGCTCCTGGCTTGGGTCCTGGCTCTCGTCCCTCCACACACCCATCCTGACCCCCAACCGTGCCCTCCCGTCCCCCTCCTCCTGGCCCCCTTCCCTTGCCAGGCCTCCTTTGCCAGGTCCCTGGCCCTGGATTCTCATCTGAGCCAGAGCGCCTTATGAGAAACACAGCCCTGCCTCTAGCCTGGGCCCCTTGCTCTCCCTGAGTGCTTGGTCTTGCACCAGGAACCCTGACACCTAGAGGTGACCCAGGTCCTGGAGCCTGACTGGCCCCTGCTGGATCCCCTGCCCTCCCTCCCACATCTTGTCCACTGTCCTGAGCCCCCTGCCCAAGCCCTGGCCCTTGTTTCTCCTTTTCTTGGCCTGGCTCCTTGCTTGAGCCTCTGCTGGCCCTTCTTGCTCCATGCTTTTCTGGGCTTTTTCTGAAGGCGCCTCTCTGGGGCCGCTTCCC
Organism: Ictidomys tridecemlineatus; assembly: GCF_052094955.1. Taxonomy (NCBI): domain Eukaryota; kingdom Metazoa; phylum Chordata; class Mammalia; order Rodentia; family Sciuridae; genus Ictidomys; species Ictidomys tridecemlineatus. The sequence continues at coordinate 64,842,379 of NC_135481.1, read as the reverse complement.
TGCTCCCCTTGGCTTCCCTGTACTGCAGGACTCTAGCGCAGCCCAGACCCTCCCTGCTCTCCCCTGGCCTGGGCCCTCCTCTAGGTCTCCTGCCTGGGCTCCTTCCTCGGGTCCTGACCCCCACCATCCCCACACCCGTCCTGGGGCCCTTCAGGCTGTGCCCTCCTTTAGCCCTCCTGTTGTTTCTGTCTCTGCCTGGCTCACTTTCCTCATACCCTTCCCAGGATACAAACTCGGGCCAGGGGACTTGACCTGGCCTCTTGGCCTTGCAGCTCCCTTTGGGAAAATGAAACCCTGCCCCTTGCCTGGGCCCTTTGGCCTCCCTCAGCCTGGCTCATCCTGACACCCTGCAGTGGACCTGGGCCTTGAGCCCTCCTCCTCCTGTGCCACCTGCTCCTCTTTCTCCCCTCTCGATCCATGTCCCTTTTCATTCACTCAGGCCCAGGTGCTAGCACTTGGCTCTCCATTACTGGGCCCAGCTCCTTGCTTGAGCCCCTGGCCTCCCTTCTTGAGGACCCTGTCACTATCCCTTGGTTTCAGACCCCTTTGCCAGCCCACTCCTGTGCCTCCCCTTTGTTCCCCTCATCCTGTGGTATCCTGGCACTGCCCAGACCCTCCGCTCCCCCTGCTTCTCCCTAGCCTAGGCTCCTCAAATGGATACTGGTAGTCCACCCTACCTCCGCACTCCAGGTATCCCCTCACAGTACCCCCTTTTGCCCCTACTTTGGTTCAGGTCCCTCTCTGAGGATCTACTCACCTGGGGCAGAGGAGCGGAATTGGCTGGCCTCTGTGCTCTGAATGTTCCCTATGGGAAACACAGCCCTGCCACTTACCTGCATCCCCTTCGCAGCCCGAACCTTGAGGCCTGGCAGTTAACATGAGACTTGCTCCAATTCAGTCCTGAGAGATCCCCTTTTTTCCCTCCCCTTGCCATCTCACCTTGCATGGTGTCCCTTCCCCAACCCAGCCCTCCCTAACCATGACTCTTTGCACTCCAGTCCCCGTGCCTGGGCACTTGCCTGAGTCCCTGACCATGTCCCTCATGTCCCTTGGCATACCATGGAGTATCTTTGTGTTGTTGCCAATGCTACAAATATGGTGCCTATACTTCAAATGAGAACTAGAGTAGAGTAATGAGCTGACCCCTGCAAAACTTCAGGAGATCTATACCAGAGTGGTACTATCTTATGTGTATATACCTTAATAGGTATTCTAAAAGGTCTGGAAAGCCAAAATCAGCTAGTTTCATTGTTCTTCATCATAAATAAGAGGTTTTAAGTCTCTGTAAAGAACTTCTAGAGTGACAAAACACAATATCCTGAAGGATTTGATACAAGTAACTCTTAACAAGTGAAGAATCTTTGAACTGACCAGGAGGAATAGAATCCAAGTATTTCTTGAGATCCATAGAAAGAAATTCAATAGAGAAATTTCCTGACTTGCAGTACTAGGAAGCCCTACCTCTTCACTTTCTAGTCTGATTTTCTTCATGGCTACCACTTGACCTGTTGTTTTGTGTCTACCCTTATATACAACTCCATAAGTACCTTCCCCAATTTTCTCTATTTTGGTATGGTCTTCCACAGTTACTCTATAGGTAGGGTAGATCTCAGCTTATTGTCCCATGATGGCTACAGTGGCAGCTACCATGTTCATAACTCCACACTCAACTTCCAAGCACCAGCTTTGCAGCCAAGTGCCCAAGGTCAGTAGTTTTAATGTAAAATCCAATGATGACCAAAACAGACTTCACTCACTTAGACTTTCCTATTGCTGATAGTCAGTCATCCCTTGAACCCCCTACTAGGGATGCTGCATTTAGATCACCACATAAAATTTCTTCACCATATGCAGGATATTGAATTTCCTCAAGCTATATGTTTGTCAGTCCCAGCTGTCCTGGAGCTCTTGGGCCTTTCATATACCTCCCATGATGTCCCTGGAATGATGGCCATTCCCAGGACTACTAGTGGCATACTTACATACTTGTTGCATGTGTCATCAATGAAATAAAGTATTCTTGGCATCATCTTCTGTGTTCTTTCCACTACCATGTTAACTTCTTTCAAGGTGAGCAAATAAGAGCCCTTCTGAATCTGTCTTATTTGTTTGGTACACATAGCAGCTGCTAGTTTGGTTTTTACATCTACATTTAAATGCCTTTTTATTGGGCCTACATTTGTCAATCTTCCAATGTTCCCTCTAACCCCTGTGGTCACCTTGAAACAAAGAATAAAACAAAGAATAAAAACTATTTCTTGATTTAGCTGCAGTTCCAAGGAAGCTAAAACTGGAATGTTCTCTGGCTAGCACAGCCCAGCTAAATCTACATATGTATATCACCTTGCTTTTGTTTCCATAAATTGTAACTGCTTCTGTGGGACCATGATAAACCCAGCCTAATTCCCTCTTAAGATTGAGGGCCATTTAATCACAAAAGCATGAAAAGTTGATTTCAGCTTTAGTATAAATTACTGCGATCTCTAACCTTGCTTGAAATGCCTGCCCATGCTTTGAACTCACCCATGCCTGGCTTTCCCTGGCCAGATAAGGACCCTCTCTGAAATTCTAGTGGCGCCTCATAAATTCTGATGTTGGAATCTAAATTTACTCCCTACGTGCTGGACCATTAACCTACTACCTGCCTTTGTGTTATGCTTGTCAAAATCCTATAATCTGTAAGTTCTTAAGACACCCTGCCTCTTTTTGCAACTTTCTGTGCTTTAAAGCTGCGCTCCTAGAAAGCTGTGGGGCTGTCTTGTTCCCATGGGTTTTGGGAGAGACAGCCCCAGCCAGTAGGAATTACAAGCTTGCTTTAATTTGATTTCAATTGGAGTCGGTGGTCTTTTCTTTTGTGACATGGTTTAACAACCAGCAGAGAAAAAAATCTTGCTGTTTCTCCCCAGTTTGATAAAACTGCATAAAATTCATTTTTGTCTTTTCATTGTTTATTTCTTACATGGGCAGATGCAGGCAGGTCCCTTGGCTTGGCAGCCAGTAACAACCTCATATATATGTACACATATATGTACACGTGTGTATGTGTGTATGAGTGCTGCAAGGGGGCAAAATTGCAACATATTAGTCAAAGAGAGAAATAAAGAATGTCTACATGCTTCTGCCCCTTTCAATGTTTTATTCACTCAAATTGCTCAATACAATTTCACTCTATAGGTTCTTAAGAAAAGGACAATCCTTAATACTAGGCGCTGCAATAGACATAATCAATTCACAGCAAACAATTCTAGATTAACTCTAAGCACTGCAAACACACTTAATCATGACAGGCTAATGTCAGACATTCCCTCTGCAAGCTAAATTCAAAAATCTTTAGCCTTAGGCTTTAAGTCCAGCAGATGCACACTCACTCAGACCATGGTGATCATGTCTGAGTGAACCAAGGCAGGCTTTTTCTGGTGTGGAGTGGACAACCAGTTGAGGAGGGGGTCATAAGGAGGAGTTGTGGCTCTCACCATGGTCCAGATGAGGTTGTAGAGTTTGAGAGCAGTGAGGATGGAAAGAGGATCAGGAAACGATGACAAGTGACAGGATGTCAGGTCCTCATCAGGCTCTCCAGCTTGATTGTATCCTTGTTTCAGCTGGCTGAATTCCTGTTCATCAGCTCTATTATTTATACTAAATTTTGGGTCTTTTGACTCCCACCCTTTCAATCTTTATCAGCTACCTCTGGATTTCTCCTTGACATCATTTATCCTGGGGTCAGAAACATCCAGCCTGACAGAGGCTTCACTCTGTTTTTCAGGGTGAGGGGAAGTAACTTGCTTGAGGCCATACTGGAGGGATCTGTTGGATGTGCCTGGTGAGACTGCAGGTTTCAAACTGGAGTTTAAAAAATGAAGTTGCTTAGGCTCAGGCCTAAGGCCATCCTCAGAGAGAGAGAGAGACAGACAGACAAACTTACTTTCCTGGCTCTTTAAGCCCTGAAAGTTCCTTCAAACTCAGTATGGAATATCCGCTCCAAAAAGAAAAAAAAAGCTGAGCTAAAAAGTCATAGCTAGGGAGTGCACTAATTTTACTATAAGGGTTAAAAAGAAGAAAAATGATTGAAGCTTTCCCTACTGTCAAAAGGATAAAAGGATGAGATATTTTTCCTTCTTCCTTTACTTTGAGGATTTTCTTGGGGGGAAAAAAATCTGTAATTACATTACTTCCTCTGTGTCTCTTTCTCTCTATAAAAGTTAAATAAGCTTCTGTCAGATACAAACATGGGATCTTTTTCTTAAGGTTCTGGGACATAACTCTGAAACGTCAATATCAAGAAAGATGGTCCTCCATCTCCTGTCACCAAGGAAGTTATCCAAAGTGGCTTGTGCCAAGATCTAAGAATCTTCTTGTCAAAAGGGAGGGGGGAGAGCGGGTGGAGAGGAGAGGGGGAGCCGAGGGAGGGAGAGAGGAGGGTGGGGGGAAAGCAGGGGTGGGGGTGAAGGGGGGGAAGTGGGGGGGAAGCAGTGGGAAGCAGGGGGGAGGGGAGCGGGGAGGGGCCGTGAGAGGGAGGGGGGGGAGAGCGGGGGGGGGGGGAGCGCGGGGGGGGGATGGAGATAGTTTTGTTTTTCCTTTGGGTAAAGGCAAACAATTAACACGGCCAGCCACCCCAAGGGTGAACTACCAAAGAATGAGTGGCAAACGGTGCCCTCTTACAGGAGAACATGCACGTAATGGATTGCACCTGCTTGGCTACATAAAAGGTATGATTTCCGTCCTTCTTTGCAATCTCATTAATAGATCATTTGTGATGTTCATCCTAGTTCGGACGGATACTTATAGATTAATAAAACCCCTTCCTTTCTACATTTTTCTACATTTGTGATTTCCTGAGATGGCAGGAAATTTAATTTTAAAAATTTCTTCGACAAAATCCATTTATTTAAGTCCCCCACCAGTACAAGCCTGCCTCCGCTCCCATCTTCCCATCTGCTCTCAGACTCACGCCGGGCTCGTTGGGGTTGGGAAAAGGCGGTGAGATAACGCGATCCCTCGCGGCGAGATAACGCGAGAGCCACAATTCCCTGCGTTCCCTGCGCCCTGGGCCCGGCAGCGGCTTCTTCCGGTCTGCAGGCTTCGGAAACCGAAAGGACTGTGCCTAGGACACCGCGCCGAGACCGATTCACCTTCACCTGTGCAGAGCGCCAGCTGACCCGAGGAGGAAGCCAGGCGAGCAGTGGAACATGAACGGAAGGGTGGATTATTTGGTCACTGAGGAAGAGATCAATCTTACGAGAGGACCCTCAGGTATGTGCGGGACTTGACTCGGAGCAGGGGACTTGAGGGTGTAATTGCAGAGCAGACATTTGTTTTGCTAACCCGGGTTTACCTGGCCTCGGAGCAAGCAGGCCCTAACCTCAAAGTTTCCTGTAAGCTTTCAGGCACGTAGGAAAAATCTTGGCATCCTTCGTTAGTCAGATAACGGGTCTGAGGACTTGGCTTCATAATCCAGTCGGTTTACCACATGCGTTCACAGCCTGGAAGGGATTCTGTCAGCTAACGGTGCTAGACAAAACGAGAAAAGTCCTGTTTCTAAGCCAGCATATCGCGGATACCATCCCCTTCCTACCTTTGTCTGCTCGATCCCTGTTTCTGAGGGACTAGTTACTTTTTTGCAAAAACATTCAAACTTGGTACTACTCCAGAATTGTTCAGGGTTTTTAATTTTTTGCTCTTTCATTTACAAAAACCAAAACGCTATTTCCTAGGCCCCATCTTCGGAGTATTGGATTCAGTATGGACTTTGGTTTTTGTCTTTTAAACTGAATACCTCATGTGGTTCAGATATAGCCAGATGCTCACTTACCTCTTTTCCGTGACACTTTATTACGCTGTGCTTTTGACATGACTACAACTGCCTTTTTTGAAGTTGGTTGCCTTTTCTATAAGGCGGTTTAATTTTTCCATTAGGAGTTTTAGATTTAGGATTACACTACCTAAGGCCAAATCTTTTATCTAGCCTCTTACTAGCTTTGTAACTGATGCAAGCCTTAATTTCTCCTCTATAAAATGGGAATGGTTATAGAATATACTCCTCTGTAAAATGGGAATGGTTATAGAATATACTCAGAGTGTTGAGAGTGAAATGAGTTAATCTCTGTAAAATATTTAGATTATTGTCTGACATGTGTAAAGCAGTGTTTTTGCTACTGTTGTTATTGTTAATGGATGCATGGCTAGGTGACAGTTAAGTCTTGCCAAATACTGTATTTCAAGTACCTCTAATCAAGTACTCTGAGTTCTCTGAAATGTCCTTTCATTCTTTTCTCATTGCCACTACCTAGAACCATCCGTCACCTTCTCTTATGTGGAATTTTGCAATAGTTTACTCACTACTAATAGATCATTCTTTATGAAACATGACTTTCAGAGTTATCCATATTTGTGTCTTCCTTCCTGTTGTTTAAAAAAAAGGGGGGGCAACAGGCAGTTGATCTTACATATAAGAGCATAGCATAACTTACTGCTTCTCCCAGATTAGATCCTTCCTAATCATTCAACATTCTACACAATTATAGATTGTATCTCATATATTGCCAAGGTCTTTGTTTTATCTCCTATCAATGAAAAGATGGAATGGCTATTATCCCTTGTTTTACAAATAAGGAAATCTTGACTTTTACATCATACAGCTCTTATGGGACAGATTTAAGAATTGGATCCAGGTCTGCATGACTTAAAAATCAAACTCTGAAACACTAGAGATAATTTTATTTTGTTTTGTTTTTGTTTTCTCACTGAAATCTCCTGTCTCTACTAGGAGGTTTTCTGATTTTTTAACAAAAATGTATATTTCAGCCAGGTATGTTAGTTTTAGGGTGTGGTGGCACACACATGTAATCCCGGTGGCTCTGGATTTTGAGACAGGAGGATCACAAGTTCAAAGCCAACCTAAGCAACTCAGTGAGGCCCTGTCTCTAATAAAATACAAAATTGGGCTGAGGATGTGGCTCAGTGGTTGAGTGCCCCTGAATTCAATCCCTGGTGCCCCCCCCCCATAAAATATATATTTTCTTTCTTTCTTTTTTTTTTTTTTTTTTGGCTAATGCTTTGTCTAGTGCATGACACAAAATAATCAGTAAATGACCAAACTGATATAATAGAATAACGTAATAGAATGTGTTTCAGTAAAAAGAACCAGCAAGAAGGTTTGTTTAAGCTTTTGCAAAGTCATAAACAGAATTCTCTAGTAGATAACAATTTGACAAAAAAAGGATGAGGTTGGACATAATGTGTTATAGTGATGGCTAGGAAATTAGCTTAGATACAATAAATAAGGGGAAGAAATAGGTGGAAAAACTCCACGGAACAGAAGAGCTCTGAAGATTAGTCTAAAGGTCAGAGCATGGTGGTGCATGCCTATAATCCCAGCAGCCTAGGAGGCTAAGCAGGAGGACCAGAAGTTCAAGTCAGCCTCAGCAACTTAGGCCCTAAGCAACTTAGGAAGAACTTGTCTCAAAATAAAATATAAAAAGGGCTGGGGGTGGGGTGGGGAGAAGAATTAGTCTAAAGGTCTTTTTAGAACAATCCTTAAGAATATCTAGCCATTATTTGGGGGAAACAGAAATGAAAGATAAGCGGACAGGTGCATCCCACTTTGTGGAGCCGTATGATTAAGTGGATTATATTCAAATAGTTGTGAAATTATTTATTGAGGGAAAGACAACTAAGATGATAGAAATGTTAGTTTTAGAAGACACAAAATTAAAGTAAAACTTTAAAATTTATTTACTGTTTGTTACATGTCTACATATGATTAGGAATTTTTGATAGTGAAGGACAAGAAATAATCCCTGTACAATAGGATATTTGTTAGTCAAAAGAAAATGAGGGGCTGGGGTTGTGGCTCAGTGGTAGAGTGCCTGCCTAGCACGACGTGTGAGGCCCTTAGTTTGATCCTCAGCACCACATAAAAATAAATGAATAAATAAATAAAGGTATTGTGTCTAACTGCAACTAAAAAATAAATATTTTTTTAAAAAAGAAAGAAAATGAGACTAAGCCAGGCAGGGCAGGCCTGTAATCTAAGTGGCTTGGGAGGTGGAGACAGGAGGATTGCCAGTTAGAGCTAGCCTCAGCAAAAGTTAAATGCTAAACAACTCAGTGAGACCCTTTCTCAAAATAAAATACAGAATAGGGATGGGGATGTGACTCAGTAGTTGAGTGCCCGAGTTTAATCCTCACTACAAAAAAAAAAAAAAAAAGAAAGAAAGAAAATGAGAATAAAAGTGTCACTGAAAAACAAAAATCAACTAAAGGTAAAAAAAACCCTGTATGGATGAAGTATTGTTAATTACTTAAATTGCAAGCATTAAATGTTTCAATCAGTAGGCAGAATGGAATAAAAAAGATCCAATGATATTCTGTTTGCAACAGATTCACTTTAGAACTAGAGACATGGGGCTGGGGATGTGGCTCAAGCAGTAGCGCGCTCGCCTAGCGTGCGTGTGGCCCGGGTTCGATCCTCAGCACCACATACAAAACGAAGATGTTGTGTCCACGGAGAACTAAGAAAAAATAAATATTAAAATTCTCTCTCTGTCCCCCTCTCTCTCTCACTCTCTTTAAAAAAAAAAAAGAACTAGAGACACAAATAGATTTATAATGAAAGAATGAAAAAGGATATTCCATTCAAAAGATTGCTGGAATGACTGTACTAATTTCACACAAAATAGATTTAATGTGAAAAAATTACAAGACACTCAGGGGCATTCCATAGTAAAATTTTTATTGGTTCTTTTTAGTTATACATGACAATAGAATTCATTTTGATATAATTATACAAGCGTGAAATATATCTTATTCTAGTTAGGATGTACATGTGTGATGTACATGATGGTGGGATTGATAATGGTGTATTCATATAAATACATAGGAAATTTGTTTTGGATTTATTGCATTGTCTTTCCTTTTATCCTCTCTCTTTCCTTTCTCCCTCTTTACCTTATCTACTGAACTTCTGTTTTCTCCTCTTTCCCCTTTATTGTGGTTAGTATACACATATCAGCAAAAACATTCAACCTTTGGTTTTTTAGGACTGGTTTATTTTACTTAGAATAGTTGTCTCCAGGTCCATCCATTTACTTAGAAATGTCATAAAGTCATTCTTCTTTATAACTGAGTAATACTCCATTGTGTATTTATACCACATTTTCTTTGTCCATTATCTGTTGAAGAGCATCTAGGTTGGTTCCATAGCTTAGTATTGTGAATTGTGCTGCTATAAACATTGATATAAACATCACTGATTTTAAATCTTTTGGATTTAAACCAGGTGTGAGATAAATGGGTCAAATGGTGGTTCTATTCCTATGTTTTGAGGAATCTCCATACTGCTTTCCAGAGTGGTTGTACCAATTTGCAGTCTCATTTAATGTGTGAGTGTACCTTTTTCCCCACATTCTTGCCAATATTTATTGTTACTTGTATTCCTGATAATTGCCATTCTGAGTGAGATAGAATGAGATAGAATCTCAGCATAGTTTTAATATGCATTTCTCCAACTTCTAGAGATGTTGAACATTTTTTCATGTATTTATTGACCATCTGTATTTCTTCTTTTGGAAGTATCTGTTTAGTACTTTGCCCATTTATTGATTGGGTTATTTGGTTGTTTTAGTTTGAGCTTTTTGAGTTCTTTGTATATCCTGGAAATTAATACCCTATCTGAGGTACAGGTGGCAAAGATTTTCTCTCATTCTGTAGGCTCTCTCTTCACACTCTTGATTGTTTCCTTTGCTGTGGAGAAGCTTTCTATTTTGCTATAATCCCATTTATTGATTATTGATTTTACTTCTTGCACTTTAGGAGTATTGTTAAGAAAGTCAGTTCCTGAGCTGACATGTTGGAGTGTGGGCCTACATTTTCTTCTAGTAGGTACAGGGTTTCTGGTCTAATTCCTAGGTCTTTGATCTACTTTGAGTTGAGTTTTGTGCAGGGTGAGAGATAGGGGTTAAATTTCATTTATGTAGGAATTTCTAGTTTTACCAGCACCGTTTTTTGAAGAGGCTATATTTTTTTCCAATATATGTTTTTAGCGCCTTTATCAAGTTTGAGGTAACTGTATTCTTGTGGGTTTGTCTCTGTGTCTTCTATTCTGTTCCATTGGTTGTCTTATCTGTTTTGGTACCAATGTCATACTGTTTTGTTACTATAGCTCTGTACTATAATTTAAGGTCTAGTACTGTGATGCCTCCTGCTTTGCTTTTCCTCACTAAGGATTGCTTTGGCTACTCTGGGCCTCTTAATTTTCCAGATGAGTTTCATGACTGCTTTTTTATTTATTTATATGAGGAATGTCATTGGAATTTTGATAAGAATTGCATTGAATCTGTAAAGCACTTTTGATAGTATGGCCATTTTGATATATTAATTCTGCTTCTTCAAGAATGTGGAGGGTCTTTCCATCTTCTGAGGTCTTCCTCAATTTCTTTCTTTGCTATTCTGAAGTTTTCATTGTAGAAGTTCTTTACCTCTTTTGTTAGCGTAATTCCCATGGGACTATTGTGAATGGAATAGTTTTCCTAATTTCTCTTTCAGCTATTTGTTGTAATATAGGAATGCAGTTGATTTTGGGGTGTTAATTTTGTATCCTGCTACTTTGCTGAATTCATTTATAAGTTCTAAAAGTTTTCTAGTGGAGTTTTTTGGGTCTTCTAAATATAAGATCATGTTGTCCACAAACACATATAGTTTGTGCTCTTCTTTTTCTGCTTGTGTCCCTTTAATTTCTTTCTTTTGCCTAATTGTTTCAGCTAGAGTTTCAAGGACTACATTGAATGGAAGAGGTAAAAGTGACCACCCTGTCTTGTTGCAGTTTTTAGAGGGAATGTGTTCAATTTTTCTCTGTTTAGAATGATGTCAATCTTGGATTTGTTGTATATAGCTTCTACAGTGTTTAACTATGTTCCTTTTTTAAAAAAAATGTTTATTTTTTAGTTCTAAGTGGACACAGTTTCTTTATTTCATTTTTTATGTGGTGCTGAGGATCAAACCCAGTGCCTCACACATATTAGGGGAGTGCCTTACCACTGAGCCACAATCCCAGCCCATGTTCCTTTTTCCCTATTTTTACATAATAATTATTAAAAAAATGAGTTCATCAGAAAGAATAATAACTGTAAACTTACATGCACTAAACAACAGAGTCCCAAAATACATGAAGCAAATGTTGAAGAATTGAAGGGAAAACAGATGATTTTACAGTAATAGTTAAATTTTAGTACTCCAGTTTTTAGTAATAGGACTATCAACAGATGAATAAAGAAATAGAGGACTGAACAACATTATCAACAAATAACAGACATACAGAACATTCCATCAAATAATGGCAGAATACCATTTCTCAATATATGATATTGGATTAACTAGACATTCATTTGCATAAGAATGAGTTTTATCCTTGCCTTATGCAATATATAAAAATTAAAAATTTATGAATACCTAAGTCCCTGTCTGATCTTATTTTCACCCTTCAAACCTAACCTCCACCTTGTATGTTCTTCCCTTTGAATATCTACTCTGATATGTCTTTACATGCACTTTGTAAACAGGTAGTAGTTTTGTATTTACTTATAATATGCTGTGAATATGACTACTAAACTCATAGAAGAAGAGATAGGAAAAATCTTCATGATTGGATTTGGTGATGATTTGTTGGGTATGATAGCAATTGCAAAGACAACAAAAGAAGAATAAGAAATAGGGCTTCATCAAACTTAAAAATGTTGTTCATCAAAGGCCATTATCAGGAGTATTAAAGATAATCTACAGAATCAGAGAAGATATTTATTATTTCTGATAATAATTAACAAGCAGAATATGTAAAGAACTCAAACTCAACAACAACAAAACAAATTAAAAATGAGCTAAGGACTTGAATAGACTTTCTCCATAGAAGATGTACAAGTGGCTGATAATCACATGAAAAACATAATCAACATCACTAGGCATTTGGGAAATGCAGATCAAAACCACAGTGGGATGCTACTTTACACCCACTGGGATGACTATTATAAAATAAATAACAAATCTTAAGAAAAATGTGGAGAAACTAGAACCCTATGCTTGCTAATAGGAATGTAAAATGGTACAACCACTGTGAAAAACAGTTTGGCAATTCCTTGTATCATAAAACATAGGATTACCCTGTTTTCTAATACTTCCACTTCTGTATATACCCAAAATAATTGAAAGCAGAGACTCAAACAGATGATTGCATACCAGTATTCATAGGAGTATTATTCATAGTAGCTAAAATGTGGAAATACTCCTAATGTCCCTTGACAAATTTTTAAAATTTGGTATATTTAATCAGTAGAATAATATTCAGCCATTAAAGGAAAGAGATTCTGATACATGCTATAATGTGGATGAATCTTAAAGACATTCTACTAAGTGAAATTAGACACAAAAGAGAATTATATTATTCCACTTATGAGATATATAGACAGAATACATAATAGAGGTTGCCAAGATGTGGAAGGAGGAGAGAATGAGGAGTTATTGTCTGATGGGTATAGAGGTGGGTATTTTTGTTTATTGGTTTTGTGAATGTGTGTGTGTGTCTTTGTGAAAATTCTGGATATGAATAGTGATGGTTATACAATATTGTGAATGTACTTAATGCCACAGAATTATATAATTAAAAGCCATTAAAACTATGAATTTTACATTAAGCATGTTTTACCATAATAAAGATTTTGTACCCAATAGTTTATTTGATGTCTGATGAAAATTAGTGGGATTGATTTTGTGGTAGAAAAAGTTTCCATGTAGACAGAAGGACAAACACAGTGTTTGTCAATCTAGTGCTCATAACTCAATTAGTGATTACAATCCTTGATGTTAATTGACTATTTTGTTTCATATTAATTATTTCTAGATTATATCCAGAACAACAGTTTGAACAGTTATTTTACTTTATAACTTTAAGACTTTATAGATAAGAATCTGAATGAAATGCAAGGTTTTTCCTTCTCTGACCTAAAGATAAGCAGTAGGGACCTACTACTATGACAAAACTCCAGTCTTTCTTCTGGAATATATTACTGATGGGGACTGTTCTCAACCACTATCTTAACATTGTTTTTTTCAGAGCTAGCTCAAAGACCAGCTGGCTCCCAAGATAGCAAGCAGTGCTTAAAAGACTTTTCTCTAAAATAGTACATTTTTCTACAAGGATACAGTATGGCAAAATGGTTAAAAGCTTAGACCTTGGCATCAAACACTCTTATTTGGAGTATTGGCTTCACCAAAAGCTTTATGACCTTTTGTAAATTTGCCTAATCACTCCATAACTCTTTTTTTTTGGGGGGGGGGTGGTACTGGGAATTGAACCCAGGGGCACTTAACCACTGAGTCACATCCCCAGTTATCTACCCTCACCTCCTGACCCTCACCCCTCTCTGTTTTTTTTTCTCTATTTTATTAGAGACAGGGTCTTGCTGAGTTGCTTAGGCCCCTGCTAAATTGCCTAGGCTGGCTTTGAATCCTCCTGCGCCACTGGGATTACAGGTGTGTGCCAATTGCACCAGCCTTCATAACTCATTTTTAAAATTCATCTGTATGGAAGTATAATGTATACTATATTACTTCATAGATATTAAATACTCAGCAAATATTAACTGTTGCTGTTGCTGTTGCCTTTACTTATTAATGGGCTCAAGGTCCAAACCTGTAGTCAGGAGGAGTCTAGAAGAATGTGTTTCTCATTTAGCTTTCCAAGGTTCTTCTACTAAACACACTTTCTTTTCCTCTCAATCCTCTAATGGTATCATTCTGTATCACCTGCAACCTTTCCTTTTTTGGGAATGTGTTTGGACTGCTCATCAAAATTAGAGACTGAGCAATCCATTTTAATTTTGTTATATTTTAAAATTTATTAGCATATTATAACTAGAGTTCACTAAGCAATATTTTTCATTCACTCGGTTTTTTAAAACATTTGCTGAATCCCAGTCTTTTCTTTCTCCTATTGGCCTTCATCCTTTTTGAACCTTAGATGTTGAGAGTAGATTAATTATATCCTTCAGCTCCACAACATGCTATTGTCATCAGTATATCTGTCTCTGGTCTTAGTTTTACCCTTCAAACCTAACCTCCACCTTGTATGTTCTTCCCTTTGAGTATCTACTCTGATATGTCTTTACATGCACTTTGTAAACAGGTAATAGTTTTGTATTTACTTAGGGGAAGATATTATGCTGTGAATATCAACATGACATTTTAAAACTACCCATTTTTTTAAAAATTATTTTTTAGCTGTTTTATTTATATGTGGTGCTGAGGATCTAACCCAGGGTCTCACGCATGCCAGGCAAGCACTCTACCACTGAGCCACAATTCCAGCCCCCTATCCATGTTATTTTAATATGATTATTAGTGCTTCTAACTTTTAACTGTATTTTAATCTGTTTTCCAAAAGATGAACATTTAAATCACTACCAGTTCCACACTACCACAAAATGTCCTGCAGTAAACACAGTTTTACATTAATATTTGTAGATGGGATGATAATGTGTGTCCAAACTGGGATGATTTTGAAATTGAAAAGGAACACTTAATAACACTGGGGCAGAAGGTGTATACTACGACTTCCAGACAAACTAGAGTATGTGAACACCTTATTCATGAAAGATTTTTCTAGAGTATAGCTAATAATTAGAAAATATGAATTGGATAGGCTTTCTCCTTCCAGTTGTTTCAGATTGGCATCTGTTCTAGTTTGTTGATAAAATGTGCTGGATGATTGTTGTAAATTTAAAATATCACCCTTGCCAGAAAATACTCCTAAAGGGGATTTCTAGGTCACAGGTTATAGACTACTTAATTTCAATAGTTTAAGTTCTAATGTAGTCTTTTCCTGTTTATAGGTGGGTGGACTTTTAAATCTGTCTAACCATTTTTCAGGAGTTCTCACATTTGTACTGTGTATTTATTCCTCCTCTTGCAGCAAAACTATATAGTTTTGGTAAGTAGCCATTACTAGTTTATTGATAACTACTCCTAGAACCTTACTCCAATATAACAACTACTGTGTGTTTTATAAAGATTTTTTTTCATATTTTATGTTATTGAGTCCTAGTATTACTCTTTGAGGTAGAGAGGGCAGAATTTTTAATCCTTGTTTTACAGAAAAGGAAGCTGAGGATCAGAGATAAACTGACTCACATTTCTGGTAAGTTATGGAGTTGAACTTGGAATCGTTTCTTTTATTTGCTTCTACAGTATTTAAAAGGGACAGGCAAAAAGATAAACTTCTGTTTGTGATTAAAACAGGGATTGTCCAGTTTAGCTTTGCCTTTTTCAGAACCTAACATAGTACCTGACATGTGGTAAATAACTCCTAGTTTTTATTAAACAAATAAACTGGGGATTATCTAGGGATACTCAGGGTCCAAGTTTAAATTTTTATTTTAATTTTAATACTGGGAATTGAACCCAGGGACTCCTGTGCATTTGTATGCTAGGCAAATGCTATCCTATTGAAGTATATCTTGAACCCCAGGTTTGAGTTGAAACACTGTTACTCAGTGTTGTGGAGACTTCCATTTATAGTAGCAAGGCTTTGAGTTATAGATGAGCTCAGTTCTGTAAACGTGGATGAAGAGGGCTTTACATCAGCCCAAGAGTTCTCATTTTAAGTGGTTTGGTTCATTTATGACAGAAGTTAGCAATGAGTTATAAATGTACCTATATAATGTGATATTAAGGGGTGGGTAGTAGAATATGCTTGTTTATAATAAGCCTCAGTAAGATTTCTTCTACTTATCTTCTTTTGGATACTGTTTTATTGCTTTAAATAACCTGTGGCAGAGTTCCTTCTCTTGCTAACTATTGTAATGCATTTGGCTACTTAATACTTTCTTTCTTTTCCCAAGATCCCTGGAGACAACAGCATTTTGGTGAGACTCCAACCATACTGAGGATGTTGGATTTCATTGAAAGATTTTCTGTAAATAGTTTGTCCCAGGATTGGGACAGGCTGATTGGCCTCATCCCCCTTACCCAAACCTGCTATTGTTTTGAAGTCATTTCAGAGCCTTCCATAATCTGGATCTGTCTACCTTTTCACTTCATCTCAAGTTATAAGAACCTCCCTAACGCCCCCATCTTCTATGATACAAATTAAGAGTATATCTTTCATCCTACCAACAGGGAAAACTTTTTAGAAAGCCCACGTATTTTCTCTTTTTAAGTATGTGTTTTCACATTTTCTTTATCCATTAATCTGTTTTCTTAAACAGATACTTAAAGAGAGGCTAGTAGTATAAAGGTGTCTATGCCTATTCCTTCCGGTTGTACCAATGCATTTTGTTAATTTTAATTGTTTCCAAATTATCTCCTTTCTCTTTCTCTCTGTACTGTGGCCCTACCAACCAGTAGTTAACATAAAGAAGCCCCTAAAGGAGTTTCAGAGTTTCTTTTTCCTATTTTTTTTTTCCTTCCACTTTTTTTTTTTTTTTTTTTTTGGTACTGAGGATTGAACCTAGCGGTGCTTAACCACTGAGCCACATCCCCTACCCCCCATCCCCGCTTTTTTAAAATTCAGAGATAGGGCCTCACTAAGTTGCTGAGGCTTGCTTTGAACTCATGATCCTTCTGCCTCAACCTCCCAAGCCACCAGGATTACAGGTGCGCATGGTGGTGCCTGGCATCTCCACATTTTTTATTGTTGCATTATAATTGTACATATTGATGGGATTTGTTGTTGCATATTTGTACATGCACACAATATAACAACATGATTTTGCCAATATCATTCCCCTGCATTCCCCCCTTCCCTCCCTGCCTTCTATCCCTTGGTTGCTTTCCTCTACTGATCTTTTGATTTTTAGGGGTCCACTCTGACCTTTGATTTCCTTTTTTCCCCTCTAGTTTCCACATATGAGAGAAAACATACAACGCGTAACTTTCTGAGTTTAACTTATTTTACTTAACATGATGGTTTCTAGTTTGATTCATTTTCCTACAAATGCCATAATTTCTTTTTTCTTTATTGTTGAATAAAACTCCTTTGTTATATATCACATTTTCTTTATCCATTCATCTGTTGATGGACACCTAGGCTGATTGAATAGTTTGGCTATTTTGAATTATATCTTCTTTTCTTAAATGCATAGGTAAAATCCCTTTATGACAATGGTTTCTATAGAGTGAAATTCTTTCTACAGCTTAGTGGTTGGTCCATTGAAACGGCACTTTGTTAGCTTGCTAGCTTTGTTAGCTCAGCTAGCTTGTTAGCTTGCTTGCTTTCTGTATTTTATTGTAATAAGAACAGTTAAATCTACCCTGTTGACATATTTTGAAGTGTCTGGATCTGTCTACCTTTTCACTTCATCTCAAGTTATCAGAACCTCCCCAACACCCCCATCTTCTATGATACAAATTAAGGCTGTATCTTTCATCCTACTAACAGGGTACTTAATATTGTATTATTAAGTGGGATTTGGAGGGGCTGAGGTCTCTCAGTTAGTGTGGGCAGTGCTGGAATTTGAACACATCCCTAGCACTTCCTTACATTGCATTTTGCGTGTGTGTGTGTGTGAGAGCAGCTTTCAAAGTTAAACTTGTGTCTATCTGTAAGCACAATGTTCTATACCAGATCTCTAGAACTCATTCATTTTGCATAACTAAAATTTTATACCCATCCAAAATAAACTCATAGAAATGAAGAATAGAATAGTGTTTTCCAGGAACTAGAGGTTTGGGAGATGGGCAGTCGGTAGTCAGTAGGGAATCAGTTTTATCTAAAGTGAATAAAATTTGGTCATGACTATACCCAAGTATGTGGTTATTTGTACTTGAGATTAAAAACAAAAAAAAGGGGGGGAGGATTTTGGTTCTATGTCTACCATGAAGCATCAGTTACCTTTCTGGTTTTGAGGTTTCCTACCAAAACCTATCCACTGACCTCCTCCCATAACACAAAATGGAAAATAATAAATGAAATTCCCTAGATCACTTCTTCCAAAACTGCCATATACAAATTCTCCAGAATCTTGAGAGAAGTATGGAGAGGAAGTTATGGTTGGAAATCTCTTTCTCAATTAAGAACAATTCATTTCATAATTGGTTAAAAGCTTAGGTTCTTATGAACGAAGCTAATCCTGTTACATTAATACTAGAAATGCCAGGAATGCCATCAACAGGATCAAAATCAACTGTGAGCAGAACCACTTAACATCTTACAGGAATGACTATATTCTTTAATTGTATGTAGATCTTTCTGAATGTATTCAACAGGTCATCTTGATCTCTGTGTTTGTATTTTCAGTCCTACCTGACCTGAGTGGGCAATTTGGTATTCTTGACCTTAACTCTTGAACTTAACCGACCTTGTTTATGACTATTGTAGCTGCCTCACAGTCTGACTTACCAGCCTCTCCTCCCCTAGGCCTTTTCTTTCTCTGTACTTCTCTAATCCCTTTTCTTTCTTCTTCACCCCCATCTCCTTCATTCCTCCATGATTTTCTCAGGGCTGGGCTTCAACATCGTCGGTGGGACAGATCAACAGCAAGTCTCCAATGACAGTGGCATCTACGTCAGCCGCATCAAAGAGAATGGGGCTGCCGCCCTGGATGGGCGGCTCCAGGAGGGTGATAAGATCCTCTCGGTGAGAACTGGCTTCTTCCTCCTTTGCTGTACTTTGCTCCGTAGTTCTTAGGTCTTACCCTAACCCCTTTCTTAGAAAGATTGCTGCCTACCTTTTTGGATCTGGAAATATCCAGATTATATAGTTGAATGGGACAAACCTTGCTCAGTCTTCCAGCTCTACCATTGGGCTTGGAGGATAATATGATCTTTGGTTGATAGACATGGCAAATTAAACCCATAATATGAAGTTACTTGCCCAAGTTCCAAAAATCACAAATCAGAGAGAGGTGAAGGACTGGTGTGGGGAAGAGATTTAAAACCCACAATTTTCATCATTTTTCCAATATTTTATTACCTCTCTTTTGCTAAAAATTAAAAAATGAATTTGTATTTTTTGGGGGATTGTTAGCCTCTATAAATTGATTTAGTTTCAAAGAAGAAAAGCAGGAATTCAGTGTATTTTCTTACTCATTATAGACTCAGAACTCTTTCTTACCCATTATAAAGATGAAAAATTGGAATGCAGTTTAATTTTGCTATCTTATCAACTGTGCTCCCATTTCATCCTGCTAACCCAGTATCAAAATAAATTAGACTTAGCCTATAGTAAATCAGAATACTGGCAAAATAAGAATTTTAAAACTATTAAAATGCACAGCATGCATCTGGCCTCACTTTTCATTTCTGTTCCCCATCATTGGCTATAGTATCACAGTATCTCAGTTGTGAGAGAGGTAGGAAGGTTAGGTGATTTTTTTTTTTTTGTCTGTTTTTGTTTTGTTTTTGGTGATTCTGGGGATTGAAACCAGGACTTTTTGCAGGCTAGACAAGCACTCTGCCAACTGAGCTATATCCTCAGCCTGGTTAGGTGATTTTGTAGATTTTTTTTTTTTTTTTTTTAGTTAAACTCCAGGGCTAGCTAAAAAATAACCAGCTAATTACTAGTTGTAAATGATACAGTTGATTGTTATAAAGAATGGAAGAGTGTTGTGGGGGGTAAGTTTTACATTCTTTGGAGTTAGAGGGGGCTTCAAAGGGCTAGACAAAAATAAATAGAAATTTGAACTAGTTTCGTTCTTTATGGAAAAAGAAAAAGAAAAAGCCCCTACTTTCTTCTTCACTTGGGCCATAGATTATGAGCCCATGGTCCGAAGAGGAGAAAACTTTTTCTTTCTCTTGTGAATGAGGCACAAAAGTTAAGTTGGGAAGAGGCTGAAATAGATGGATGTAATTTAGGTTAAGAGAAATCTTGATTAAAAAATTAGTCTAAGAGACTTAATTTTGAATCTGCCTCTATAAGAAAGGTATATCCCTTTAAAGACTTTGTTGTAGCTTTGTTTAGAACTTTCCCTTTTGAATTATATCTCATGCAGTTCAGTTGAATAGTGATTAAAGGACATATGTGGGAAGTCTCCTGGTCCTCTGAGTTATTAGACACTTCTTTGCATTCCAGCCCATTTTTTAGTAATATGTGTAGGCAGAGATACAAAGAAAAGAGAATGTCCACCTCTTCTTCACTTGATATCTGAATATTCAAGAGATCAGGCTCAGCAGTAGTTCTGAATACCTCTTCAAGAAAGCTTTATGACTCCACTTAGTCCCCAGAAAATCTAAAATAACTAAAAAATGTTTTTTAAAAAATGTGTCCTGATCCAGAATGTAAATATAATCTCATGGATGGCTTTATTTCAGTCCATCTCACTGTTTTTACTGTGTC
This sequence comes from Ictidomys tridecemlineatus, assembly GCF_052094955.1. Taxonomy (NCBI): domain Eukaryota; kingdom Metazoa; phylum Chordata; class Mammalia; order Rodentia; family Sciuridae; genus Ictidomys; species Ictidomys tridecemlineatus. Next base: position 64,822,062 of record NC_135481.1, on the reverse strand, counting down.
CTAGCCCATTAAACTTCTCCTAGGTGCTGTTTATTAACCTTGTAAGATGGAGACAGGGATAATCTACCTTTCATCTCAAATGTATATTGAAGAGTTTAGAAGCACATGATGTCCTATGGCTCCCCAGAGAAAGACATCCTAAAAACTGTGAATCAACTTGGCAATGGTACAGTAAGGAAAAAGAGTGGGTGGTTAAAATAAAGTTATAGCATGTAGGTAGGATCTATGAGGTTTAGTAATTTGAAACACAAATCACAATCTCAAACAGGCTCTGTGGTTAAAGAAAGACTTGAATAATAAAGAGGTTAAGAAGAGAACTATAGTATTTGAAAAGCTTTGGTTAAATGTAGATCATTGCAAAATGAAAACAGTGAGAAGTTTTTAAGCATTAAATGACAAGTAGCATTTTTAGAACTTTAGACCTAATCTTTTTTTAAAAAATATTATCTTTATTGGCTATATGATATTTCTTTCTTTCTTTCTTTTTTTTTTTTTTTTTTTTTTTTTGATACTGGGAATTGAACTCAGGGGCACTCAACCTCTAAGCCACACCTCCAGCCCTATCTTGTAAAATTTATTTAGAGACAGGATCTCACTGAATTCCTTCATTCTTTGCTAAGTTGCTGAGGCTGGCTTTGAACTCTTGATCCTCCTGTCTCAGCCTCTGAAGTCGCTGGGTGTACAGGTGTGTGCCACTATGCCTGGCAGACTTAATCTTGTTTAATATTATAATAACCCTATGAGGTGGATATTAATATTATAATAACCCTATTTCACTGCTAGGGAAACTGAGGCTTGATGAAGTCAAGCAGCTTGCCTAAGGCCACACAAATAATAAGTGTTGGGGAACTAAAACTGTGGTCTGTCCAAACTTGAAGTCTCTGTTCTTACCTTGTGTGCCCGTGTGGTCAGTTAACAGTAGATGGTAATTAGTCTCTAGAAGATGGACTTATTGGAAGGCCTCTGAAGTTTTAAAATAGGGCTGGGGGGTAGTGATGGATAGTGAGAGATTACTATCAAAGAAAGAAAAGTAGATGATTAAAAAACTCAGCTTATCTAACTTTAAAATTTATAGTACATAAGATTTTACTTTATCAAAACACATGTTGAAAAAGAGAAGGGAAAATGTCGGGACAGAATGGCAGAAATAGAAAACAGGTATGCAGGAAATAAGACAGAAAAAGATGGAGACATGTAAGAGGAGAGGGCAGCATATTCTCTCTAGCTAGGTCTGCATTCCTTTGACTTCAATTTCCCATCTAAGTTTGCTCCAAAATTTTCTCTGTAGATCCCTTAAGAAACACTGTGGAACAGTTTCTGTTACCTCACTCATCCATGGCATCAATTTCCTCTCTATGCTTAAGTTAACCCATTAGGCCATAACCATGAAATGGTTTCATCTTTTTAGCTTCCTTTAATGTACTTACATATTCATTTATTGTTGGCTTTGATGTCTCTATGAATGACTTTAAATTATTAGCACATATTTCCTTAATTTTTTTTTTTTAGTTGTAGATGGACACAATACCTTTACTTTATTTATTTTTATGTGGTGCTGAGGATTGAACCCAGTGCCACACACATACTAGGCAAGTGCTTTACCACTGAGCCACAATCCCAGCTCCAGTATATTTCCATTTTTTAATGGATTTTTCTATTCTCCTGATATGGGTTATTTTTCCATGTTTTAAAATGGGCCTCACTTTTTTCTAATAACTTTTGTGAGATAATCAAATTAAAAATATGTTCCTTGGCACACATCCATTTTAGATAACTAATATAAGTATCATTCAGTGACCTGTAAATTTTTTGAGTTATTGACTATCTTTTTATTCTTTCCAAATAATACCCACATATTTTCTTGATTTCAAGTTCTAAAATTGAATAATTGCATGTTATATCATGTAGTGCCCTCTTTTCTCATCAAAAAGTAAAATTTAATTTTTTATGATTGCTATGTATGATTTCAACTAAAAAAGAAGAAAATTTTAAAACTAATCAATGTTAAATAATTTTTTAAAGGTTGTGTTGTATGGGAAACAAAAATAGTTATTAGTAATGGAAGAAAAGACCTGAACTTAACATGAAGGCTGGAAATTCCTTCCTTCCTTATTTATTTATTTAAGTGTGTGTGTGTGTGTGTGTGTGTGTGTGTGTGTGTGTGTGTTGATGAGGATGGTTTCATATTAGAACAGGTTACCATGGAAGCTGGAGAAATTTTCTTTTTTGCTTAAAAGTAAAACAAGAGTAAACTCTCTGATGATTCTTATTTCCTCTGTCTGCGTAATGAAAGGAGGTAGATAGCTAATAATAGTGGATCTTCTGTAAATTCTCAATATTTTTTATGAAATTCAGGGTGATGCAGCTGGTTTATTACACTGCATAGATGCATGCTCCTCTTTAACCAAACCATTTATAAAACAAAATAGTATAGACTGGGCCATTAGCCAACTGCATTTCATATTCTGTTCAAGTATAAGTCAATTGGGTGAAAGAAAGAATTGGTTAGTTACCATTTATCAATTATTGTATTTGATGGCCTTTCAAGCATATGTCGGGGCTGTGGAAAGTTACAAAGAAGATGAAAGTCTGGTCTCCATTTAGATTAGCAATTGGGGAATGACCTAGCAGAAACCCCATCTAGTTAGCTATACAGACATTGAAATATATAGACAAAGTGCCTCTACAGAAGAGTCTCTCTTCTTATCTCTGAATCTCTAGCACTGAGGCTTGTTATAGCTGGCACAGGTTAAAGATCTAACTTAGTTGTTCAGTTAGTGAATCATTCCATTATAACATACTGACTCTTTTGGTTGGGCCTGACTAATTGGATTTAAATAACTTTTTTTTTTTATTCTCTCAACTTTGACGAAAAAAGAGACAAAAATGTGGTTTCAGGATCTTGATAAAAATATCCACAGTATTGTCTAAGATTGATGCTCATTAAATTGGGCTCATTCTTTCTTTATGGCCCCACATCTATCCTGTAGTGAGAGCTCCTGTTTTGGATTATCCTGAGGCAATTTGAAATTCTGAATCATCCAAGAAAACTAATTTTAGCTTAGTTTATTTCCTAAAGCAAAAATAGGAAGCACATCTAGCACAGTAGTTTGCCAGTAGTCAGAGTTAAAGCAAAAATTTTGTGTTAACCCATCAGTTATTAATTAGAACACCACCATCCTGATTCTCCAAATAATTCACTTGGTAAATATTTTTAGTACATTGTAAACTTGTTATTGGGTTCAATAAAACTTAATTATGCCATGAGTTAAGGAAGCAGCAGTAGCAAGTTAACAATTCTGAGATTACTTAGCTGAGTAGCTCTTGGTATTAAAAGTGACATCCAGCTGGGTATAGACCTGTAATCCCAGTGGCTCTGGAGGCTGAGACAGGAGGATCGTGAGTTCACAGCCAGCCTCAGCAATTTAGTGAGGCAGAAAGCAACTCCATGAGACCTGTATCTAAATAAAATACAAAATAGTTCTGGGAATGTGGCTCAGTGGTTGTGTGCCCCTGAGTTCAATCCCCAGTATCCCCCCCACCCCCCAAAAATAAGGCAGTCCAAGAACCAGCAGTCTAGTTTCACCTGGGAATGCAGAATCTCATTCAGACCTGTGAATCACAATTACATTATAACTTTCCTGGTTGGGTCTCTGTAATTTAAGAACTACTGTTGTAGGCAAGTATTTTTCAAAAATTTAAAATTATGTCCTATAATAGGAACTACATATACTCTATATTCATCAAATTGGAATAAGCATATATATTTGAAATAAAAGTTTAAGAAAACTACTTTTCTGTATGTGATAAAATCCAGTATTTTATGTTTTCTTCTGATTTCGTTTTTTGAAAATTAAATACTCTCTTGACCCAATGGATTGATTTTACAACCTTCTGTACTGGGTCTGCAGACTCATATTTGAAACTTCAATACTTCAGTAAATGGAAACTCATCAATAAAATCTGTAGCTGCATGGGATGTGTCTTAAATAGGATAAGTAGTCTAGGAGTGGAGACCAGTTGAAAGACTATTGGAGGTAGTTTAGATTAGGATTCGCTCAACTTCAAAATCACCCGGAGGTTGAGAGCTGTTTTCTGTATTAGTATGTATGGTGATAAAGAAAGTGACTTCTGAAGATATAAGTTTCTAAGCAACTAGAAACTATAAAATATTTAGGAGAGATAAATATTAGAAAGCAAATTCAGATTTGTAGTAGAAATTATGTTGTCAAGGGAGAAAATCATAGTCATGACTTGTTTTATGAGGTTAGTTTATCTTGGGTGAAGGATGAAAAATATTTTTTTAAAAAAGAAATTTCCTTTGCATTTCTAGAATTTCTCTTGTTTTAAAAGGGTTTTATTTTTGGTGCTGGGAATTGAACCGCTTTACCACTGAGCTCTATCATCAGCCTTTTTTTATTTTTATTTTTGAGACAGGATCTCACTAAGTTCAGGACCTTGCTAAGTTGCTGAGGCTAGCCTTGAACTTGTGATCCTCCTGCCTCAACATCTTGAGTCTGGAATTACAGGTGTGCGTCACCACACCCAGCAAAAGGGTTTTATTTTTAAAATAGTAGTTAGAACAATTCTTTTATATTAGAATACATTTAGGCTTTACTAAGAGGCTGAGAGGCCTAATTGGCTTTTGCCCTTTATAGTACCTTCTTTTGCCTAATATCATCAATGTCTTTCTTCCTTGTTAGCAGGAGGAGGTTCAAATGAGGGCCAAGATTGTTCACTGAATCATTGGCAGATAGAGCTATTATTAGACTCCAGACCTTTCAACTCTGTGATACTGAGATTGTTGTCAGTCAGTCTTCCTGCAGGGCATACTTGTAGCCAAACTTCAGGAAAACATGATATTTCTTATGTTCAAGTGTTGTACAAACTGCTCTTCAGGTGTTATAAGGCTTATAATGATGAGTTGAGATACAACTACTTCAAGTTACTCAAAGTAGAATGTAAAATGACATGAGGCAGAGTTCAGTTTGAGCTTAAGAGAATTATATATTACGGAGATCCAAAGAAGTAAACCAGTCACATCTAGTAGTGAAATTATGAAGACTTTGTCCATGAAGTGGCGTTTAGCTAAGTTGCGTTTTTAAAATTTTAAATCTACTTTAGCATATACAAATGAATAAAAATACTAATATTTAAAGACCTATGTTTTATGCATGTGTAAAGTTAACATTAAATACAGACAAAACTATAAAATCTAATTTACATCATTAATGAGATAGTGAAATGTTGCTGAAATGAGATCCTTGCTTACAGTGTAAATTTGTGCAGATCAGAGTTTTAAAGTGAAGGTTTGGGGGCCAGGATGGTTGAGTTGGAATCTTTGCTTTGTTACATTATATGTGCTCATAGATGAGCTGATAGTTTCTCTGAGTTTTTGCTTTATCACTTAAAACATGGAAGTTCCTAATGTAAAGGAACCATTGTGAAGATTAAATGAGTTAATGTAGGTAGAATGACTAGGAAGCCCCAAACATAATGATAAATGTTAAATAATTTTTCCTGGAATCATTACTGAACATTATGGCAAAGATTATTTTAAGCTCAGTATTCCTACCATGAATGTCATGGAGTGATCCAATTATTCCACTTGAATTCATATTATTGTGAAACTTTGCTGTTGAGACTAATTTGGAGCTGTGACATCATTTGACATTTGCTGACAGGACTGCATTATTAACTTATTTGTATGCTCTAATAGAAAATACCTATTTTTTTTACAATGAGAAATATAGTTAATATATGGGCTAGATTACATAAGTGGGCATTCTCACTACAAAAAGTCAGTAATCTCACACCTGTTCTCTCCCCTGGGAGTTAACTAGAAAACTGAGTCATTGAGAATTCATTGTAAAGTTTCTCCCATGTGGCCTATCTCCCCCACTCCCAAAAAAGGCATAATCAGAAGTTGTCTTGATAATGTGAAATCAAGGTCCGTCAACTAGAAGAAAACCCTGTATGTTTAGTCTATATTATAGGTAGCAGGACTGATCCTTTTTTTTTTTTTTGGTATGTATTTCTGTTTTTTGGCTAATATGAACTGTTTGCACAGTATCATAAACCAAACACAACCCTGCCAATATCTACATATGCATGTCCAATATCCACATATGGCTCAATATTTAACAAAATCTCTATAAATAACTCATTCATGAGGAAAAAGGTAATTTAAATGAACTTAAAATCTATATAAAACACTGAAGAACTTGGTAGTGATGTGGGGAGTAGGAGAGAAACAGAAGGTTTGATGCTCTCAGTGTGGCAGGGCAGTGTGTTGGAGAGAGTAGTGCTGTAGTATTTGACACCCTTACCCTTGGATTTGAGAACCTTGGAGGAAAAAGTTCCTTTCACAGACTACCTTTGGTCAAAATCCAAGTCACCAAAACTCCTACTCTTTGCCAGCAAACACTGCAGGACTGATCCTTTTAAAGATCAATCTTGAAAGATAAGTAGAATTTTGGAAAAGGAAATAGCATTTAGGTGATGACTATAGCTTCAGCATAAATATGAATGTTTGTTTATGTTTTAGGTCCTAGGGGTCAGTAAGCTACGCATATCTTGGGCATAGGATATATAAAGGAAGAGAGAGATTAAACTGAGAAAGTGGGTTAGAGCCTTTTCCTGGAGGACTTTGCATACCAGTTTGAGAAATCAAGTATGCACTCTCCTTGCTCCCCAGTTTTGTTTTTGTGTCTTAAACAGCAAAATGGTATTAACATTTTAGTGTGAAGGGATGGTCGTAGCAATGAGAAGGAAGTCAGGAAATTTCTGGTTTTGTGGGAAGTTACCAAGAGGCTTTGGATATGTTGAATTTGAGGTCTAGTAGAGCATTGAGGTCAAGTATAAGCATTCAGCAGGAAATTGGCAAATCCCAAAGTAAAAGCAGAATAAAAATTGAGAGTTATCTTATAGGTTATGGTTGGAATTGTGAAAGATCATCATGAGAGAGAAGGGTTGAAGGACTCACAGTGAAGAATGCTAATTTACTTTAAGAAGAAGGAAAGGGAGAGGAATCAGAAAAAGAATAATTTAAGGACTAAGAGAGCTAAGTATACATAAGCCAAGATAGGAGAAGATTACAAAAGGAAGGAGTTGGTGTGAAGATTGAGAAAGAGTTGACAATTGGAAATCACTGCTGACCTTCAAGAGAACATGTTCCTCCCGACTTATATATTATTAAATTATAAAGGAATAAAGAGTGAATGGATTCTGAGGGAGTGGAGGCAGTGCTTGCAAACAGGTCTTTAAACAGTTTGGCAATGAAAGACGAGGCCAGGCATGGTAACACATGCCTGAAATTCCAGAGTCTTGGGAGGCAGAGAAAAGATGATTGCAATGTAAGGCCAGCCTCAGCAACTTGGCAAGATCTTGTCTCAAAATTTAAAAAAAAAAAAATTTAAAGAACTGAGGATGTAGCTCAATTATAAAGAATTCCTGGGTTTAATTGTCACTATCACCAAAAAAAATAAAAATAAAAAAATAATTGTATTCTTTATAGAGGAGAAATAAAGCAATTGAGAGGAGAAAATAAATAATAGAATATGAACAAGTACTTCACTAGATGGTTTATCCTTATAAAGGAAATAGATCTAATTCAGAAATTAGGGGAAAGGAGCAGTGAGAGGATATCAAGAAACTGAAGAGGATGATAAGAAAAGGGTGAGAATGTGAGAAATCCTCACTATTCTCAAAAAAGATGAGATAGGAATCTGCTGAGAGGAGAGAAGATTTGAAGGGGTTTTGATGGTGGAAAAGGTGCGGAAGAGATACTGCTGTATATTTCTTCGTGGGTTTGTTTGATGAGTAGAGTGTTTTAAGGATAAGCCAGACTCAGCTAATGTGTATCTGTCGTAGAGTTACTATCTTTCTCTATGAATATTCAACTCAGTGATGACAAGGAAAGTAGATGTAGTACGTTGCCCAGGACTGGGAAGATGTCAGAAGATCTTGGGGACAACAAATTCCAATAATTCATTAAGTGCTTGGTTGAAGGTACAAATGCAATTGTGAAGATGGGTAAAAGTACCAGTAAAATGCGTAAAAAAGTTTAGATTCTGAAGTTAAAGAGGAGATCCACTAGAGGATTACGAAGTATAAAAAGAGTAGAAATTGACAGGTTTTTAATAGTTTTAAGTTTTTAATAGTTTTAATAGTTTTAAGTTGAAGCATATCTAATGTTAAGTCTTAAGTGTGTGTCAGTCAGTTAGTAACAAAAGAGAAGTGGAGTTGGAAACTATAAAGAGAATAGACAGCCTGAAGGGCAAAAGTATTGGTAAATTTACCAAGGGCATTAGCAGGAAATAGAATGCTATGAATCTTTTGGCCAAGGAAGATTGTGATAAGGGAGATGAGAGAATTGAAAAAGTCAATAGCTTGAGCTTCAATCAAGCCAAGGATGGTTGGTGAGCTAGGGTGGTAGAAGAGTAGCATATGTGGACCATAGAATGCAAGGATATTCTGATTCTCCTTCCATTATTTAAAAACTAGCCCTAGCTCCTGTACTCACTAGTCTTACACAGCTTCAATTGTTGCATCAATGAAAGCAATATAAAAATGCTGTTTTCTTCACACGATGAGAGAATTAAGATAACATATACAAAGCATAGATAAATATGTAAATATTCTTACTGCTATTGTTGTTGATAACACTGATGTGTACAAAAGATCTGTAATCTTGTACAAAAGATCTGTAATCTTGTACAAAAGATCTGTAATCTTGTACACATTTTACTGTGCTGTGTCACTGGGTACATACAGCATAGGATAGATATCACTTGTGGCCAGTGTCACTCCTAACCATAAACAGTATCAATTCCAGTATTCCTCACATCATTTACCTTTAACTGCCAAGAGTAGCCTATGTATAAATGCCTTTTTTAAGGTTTGTATCATCACAGAAATATGGTGTTTAGTAAATTTGAGGATAGGAATGTCTATGGAATTCAGGAAAATTAGTCACAATAAAGTAAGCCCAAGAGAATGTGCCAGTATAGATTTATATCAGAATAAATTGTGGGCTGGGCGTGGTGGTGCACACCTGTAATCCCAGTGGCTTGGGAGGCTGAAAGTGAGACACTAAGCAACTCAGTGAGACCATGTCTCCAAATAAAATACAAAGTAGGGCTGGGGATTTGGCTCAGTGATCAAGTGTCCCTGAGTTCAATCCCTGGTATCTATCAATCAATCAATCAATTAATTGTGGGAGAGTTTCATAGAATTACATTTTCAGATTTAAAATTGATAATGCTAAGGATTAAGAATATCAAGAATAGGGTTATAACCTCGAAGATTGTTTAGTTATAGGCTAATTCTCTAGGAAGACATACAAATATAGTAAAAGAATCCCAAGTGTCAAAACAGGAAGGCATAGAAGCTGGGAAAAAGGAGAACCCATTTTATTTTTATGTAGGTTCTCTTCCTATGGCCCACAGAACCTTAGCTGTAGGAAAACAACTTTGAAAATGGGGGGGAAAATGACTCTAAGTAGTTTTTCCTTTATTCCTAGCCCTTTGAACTTGCCCTGAAAGAGTTGGGGTTTTTTTGTTTTTGTTTTTATAGCTTTGGCCATATGAAAGTAGATTGTTGACTTATGAGAGTTAGCTGTCTGCTTCTCTTACTATTCTCCCTCACTGTTTTTGACAGGTAAATGGTAAAGACCTAAAGAACCTGCTGCACCAGGATGCGGTAGACCTCTTTCGTAATGCAGGCTATGCTGTTTCATTGAGAGTGCAACACAGGGTAGGTGTCACTTGTAGCCATTGGGTTTTTGCACCATCCTTGTGAGTAAACCTATGGGTGGGTTTGTGTTTTGTTTTGTTTTCTGTCACTACTTTGAAGAGCTTGTTTGGCACAGGCAGGAGTTCTCTGGTTCTTCTGTTTGTCATCAAAAGAAATTCTGAACAGTTTGCTTGTAACCCAGATCCTACCTTCAAGGTAATGTTCTTTAAAGATAAAGCTTAATAGTCAAGTTTAAATAATTGGGGGGAAAAGAAACATATACCTGCCCTGGAAAAATCTTGTTTATAAAACTCTGGACTACAAAGATGGGGTGTTTCCTGGATCCCTTTTTTACTTTCCCTATCACTGCCATGAACCCTTCTCAACCAACTTGATGACTCTTGACAAAAGCTATCATGCTCAAAGGGGAGTTCTAGGAAAAAGGAAATGGAATTCAAAATTGGGTTAAGACAATATCTGTCCCTCCATCACTTTTTATTTCCTAGTGATTATAATTTGGATGATGAAAATGAAGGGTATTTTTTAGACAGTTCTTCCCACAGCACCAAGAATTTCTAAGTGTATTCACAGTACAGGTTCACTGTGCCTTTTATTCCTTCTTAAATTGGTATATTCTTTGCTTTACCTAGTGACTGAGTAAAGAGAGGCTATAGAAGTTTGAGAGAAACTAGTAAAAAAAAAATGGAGAAGGAAAAACACAAAAGCTGAGCTAGTAGCTAGTATCACAAACAGAATGTGAGTATGATGGATTAGAAAGCAGATTGATAAGCCTGGTGTAGTGGCACAGGCCTATAATCCCAGGAGGCTGAAGCAGGAGAATCGCAAGTTCAAAGCCAGTCTCAGCAACTTTAGTGAGACCCTAAGCAACTCAGTGAGACCTTGTCTCTAAATAAAATACAAAAAAGGGCTGTGGATGTGTCTCAGTAGTTAAGTGCCCCTGGGTTCAATCCTTCAATCCTCAGTACCCACCCCAACAAAAAAAGAAAAAGTTGATAAGAGACAATATTGGTCAACCACTGCTTGTGCCTTGACTCTTCTGTATTTCTAAAGTATGGGAGAGTTTATGTAGTAGGTAAAGGCAATTAAATATAGGCATATACTTAAGATATAATTAGGATTCTTTTCAAAGGTGTGTGGGAAGTGGTTTGCAATGTTCACTTTAGGGACATTTATAAATAACTCCTAATACAACAGATCCTGCTGTTCAAGGGAATTGGCCCAATCCTAAAATACATGTTTTCCTATTGAATATACCCTCTCAGAACATCAAGAAAGAAATGAAATGTATAGAAGTGGGATAGAGGGTATAAAAGGTAGTTTGTGTGGTCTTATCTTTCAGATGGAAGGGTTGAAGTTTCATAGGTTATCACAAGGAGGTAAAATCTAACTGAAACAAGATAGCACCATAATTACTGCAAGTTAATTATTAAAAGTTGATATTTGGAAGGGCCACCCTGAAAAAAATGCAATAAAGAAAGATAATCCAATCTCAAAAGGAATATTTAGGCACTGAGAAATTATAATAACTAGTATATAATTTATTATTACTCACTTACCTCTCATTCTTTAACCTCTCTTCCATATAGGTTTCACCTTAGTGTTATAAATTAGGGCGTGAAGGACAAGACCTCATCTTAGGAGGAAGGGGGTACCTCCCAGGAACTGAAAAACATTTCCAAGTGATGGCATTGCACCTTTGTTTACATTTCCTTGATCTGCTCTTACTACATTCTGATGACTAATAATCATATAAGCAAAATTCCAAGGAAGATATCTCCTTCTCTCTTCTCCTTCTTAGTAATATCCAGGTTCCTCACAGGATAAATAGGTTTCATCTCATAACTCCATTTTCCTGATATGAAACACATGCAGTGAGATGGAGGCAGTACAGAAACTGAGTACATCTGACTTGCCCTTGGGGAACCCTCAGGCCTATTTTTTCCTAAAACATCTATGTCTACGGTGCATAAGCTCAGGACAATAGGAAATGCTTGAGTTTACCACTTTGGGTGCTCTACACGCTACAACCCTGGGTGATGTGTCAACATGACATTTCAATTGTGGTAAACACTGTAGTCACTAGAGTTAACATTTTTCTTTCCCTTCCAGTTACAGGAGCAGAATGGACCTATAGGACATCGAGGTGAAGGGGAGCCAAGTGGTGTTCCCATAGCTATGGTGCTGCTGCCAGTGTTTGCCCTCACCATGGTTGCAGCCTGGGCCTTCATGAGATACCGGCAACACCTTTGAAAGTCTTGCTGTCTTCTAGTGCTCCCAGTGAACTTACATTTCTTTTCTCCTCCTTCCCTGCTGTTGTCCTGTATCTTTCCCTCTCTGCATAGCCAACACATGATTTAAAGTGACTGATTCCCACCCAGAACCTTGCTATTCAGAAGCTCCAAGTCTTCATATTCTAATGGGAGAGTAAAGGTATTGTTTGAAGGAAAGCTGAAGAAAAGACTTGCTTAGAACAAATGAGGAGTTATATATTTTACTAGGACTGCTAATAGAAATTCAGCTACCACCCAAAGATGGAATGGTGTAGTCTTCCTGTCATCATGGGTCACACCATTTTATTAGCTGCTGTGTCTTGAAGGCCAGCTGTATGACATAAGAGGAAGAGAGGATTTTTCTTTTTTAATGATCTTCCTTGGGAAGTACTTGTGGCCTTTATTTAATTTCTAAATACATTTTTGGTGCCTATATTGGACACAGGAGACTAAGAAGAGCTTTTTACTTTTTTAAAAAAGCGAATACATATATATAATACAGATACATATGCATATATGACAGTATAATATTGATACCTTATGGAAAATTAAAGAGGTGAGAAAACTGCTCTGTGGTTTCTAGATTTCTGTATATAAGGGCTAATCTTAATTGAAGAACTTTTAAACAGCTGTTTGCAGAACATATGTAATGGGAAACAGGAAGATGAACTTTCAAAGGGCATGCCTAATCAAAGTCATTTAAAAAATAATAACTAAAGCAACTAATTAAAAATCAGAACAATATTTCTTTTCATACTAGCTATGATAAAGTAGAGGTAAATTTGGTATAAGACAGCTGAGCTCAGGTCAATCAGTTCAAAAAACTTTGAGGTATAAAGATAAATCTTACCAATTTGTGGCTATACTAATGGCTTTTTTTGATACCTCACAGTACTGTTAAAGGATCAGTGGGGATGATTGTGGTCAAAGATATGGCAGTGGGACCAAACCGACCCATCAAGACAACTTCTGAAAGGACAAAAGATAGTGCCTTCGAGGAGGCATCTGAACCCTCTCAGGCAATCTACCAATCTTTTTGGTTTCTAGTAACAGGAAAAAAACCTGAGAAAAGAACTGCCTCCTGGACAGGATAGGCATGAAATCAGCTCTGTTTCTGATTTTAGGGAATATGAGAAGGCCTGAATTACTAGCTTTTTGAAAGGCTCCAAACAATGAGTGTGGCTTTTAATACATTAAAATAAGCCATTTTTCAGAGACTGGGAGGAAATGAGTTTTGTTTGTTTTAGGCTTAGGGATATTTGATGGCTGTTTCCTGGGGAAAGCCTGGAAAGAAAATATGGATGAATGGATGCTAGGGAATACGGGGGATGTTGGTGACGTGGGACCCATCTTATTTAAGTGTTGGTTTTAAAGCACTGAGAATAACTGAACTAAAGCTTAGCCTTACAAAGTCATTTCCATTCTCCAAATATACCAGCCAGACTGGAGGCTTTATATCATTGTGACTTAAGATGATGAGGAATTTTCCTCAGGTAATAAAATGTATCCAGTTTTTAGTATGGACAAATTAACAGTTATTTAATAAATACTGGTTGGACATCAGCTTTGTTGAGATGCTTTTACAAAGAAGTGAAATATTAACTTTCATCCTAAAGGGTTTTTTGGTTCCAGTTGGGAAGAGAAAGCTTTAAATGGAATTAGACACATAAACAGGGGAGTGTAAGTTGGTGTCAAGTTTATATTGCAGGAAGCAAAAGAAAAAAGTTAGAATTGAAGCACTTGAGGAAAGGGCACAAGTTAAGGACTCTTAAATAAGAGTTCACAGTCTAGTTAAGAAAATTCATAAATAGATGAAAAGTTTATTTTCAGATTAAGTAATAATTGAAAATAGTAATGAAAAGAAATAGGACCATGGAGAACATGAAGCAGCAATGAAGATCTACAGGTGGTCATCAGTTTTATTTTCTAGAGAGTTCAGAAAAGGAAATCTGTCTTTTAATGGCATCGGACTAGAATGGAAAGGGAAGGCCTTTTAAAATAAAAAGTTCCAGTAAGACCTTGCCTCTGGGTCAATAATTGACATAGGGAGAAACATGCTTTAAACAATCCTAACTTATGCCTTCCAACCTGAACTATTCAGTACTTTTTGAGACTCATTGTAGGTTCCATAGAGAAAAACCAAACAGTATCCAGTTATTATTTTAACCAGTCCACCATGAAGGCCCAACTTCTAGTGCTTTCCCTAGATCTGATGGCAAGGCATGTGCAACTACTTCTATAGTGGCCTGTTTAACCTCCCAGGATTCACCTCAGGGTTTAGACATTAATTCATGAAAGACCTTGGGACATACAAACTGAAGCAAATGGAAAGCAGAAAAGAGATTTGCTTTTTTACTTGTTAGTATATGTAAATAAAAAGCCACCTATCCCATCATCGGTAGTTTTGCTTTGTGGTAATAGGGATTCTTATGCACTTATATTACAGGTTTTCTTGGAAATTAAATAGCATTTAAAGACCAAAATATTAAAGTTTGATGCAGGTATTGCTATTTATTATGTTGTTCTAATTCTATGGAAAACAAATTATTACCATGGATGAGGTATCAGAATCCATTATATGTTGTAAAAAAAATTCATATTCTTTATAGATTGAACCTAATATTCCTAATACTTAATACTGTTTTTAATATTCCTACCACCTAAATTATAATGAAAGCTTTGAAAAACGGGATGCAGGTATTTTTAATGCCTTGTACTTTAAAATATTTCTCATACTTGTCATGATTATACATGTAATTTTCGTTAGATGGGCTGCTTTTCCTGTGAAACATTAACTTCTGTGCAAACATCTTAGTGTAATCATTGGTCCATCTAGCTATGTATAATGGAAAAAGGAAGTTAATATTTGTTTTTGCATTCTGTGCCAGGAACTGTACCAGTGGTGCTCAAAGGGAAGTTTCTGGACAAAAGCATCACTACTGGGAAACATGTTAGAAAAGCAATTTTTAGGCTTCATTCTAGACCTACTGAGAGGCTCTGAGTGTGGCAACCAGCAATCTGTTTTAATAATCCCTCCAGGATACTGATTGGTACACTATTTATGTCTCACAGCTCTGAGATCTAAGTATTGCTATCAAGAGACTACAGATTAGAGAGTATTTTCCTAAGATTATGGAGGTGGTAATAACAGGATTTAAATTTAGGATTCAGGTACCAGCAATCTTAATAATCCCTCCAGGAGACCAATTCATGCTTAAGTTTGAGAGGTTACCACTCTGTGTTAGTAGTTTTCCTTTTTTCTTGGGTGAGAATCACCTAGAGAGCTAGTGAAAGTAATTATGACCAGGCTATACTTCAGAGCAACATACAGGGCTAGGACTCAGGCAGCAATAAAACAGGTTTATCAGGCAATTCCGGTTACAACCTAAGTTGACAATGTTCTTTGGCAATTGGATTTAGACACTGTTTAAACTACTAAATTACCTACAGGCTTTACTCTTGCCCCAAACCAATAACTTCCCTTGAGCCATTTCAGAACCTGATATAGATGTGGATTAAGTAGAACATTCTTTCACTCCTGATGTGTTAATGAGAAACTATTCCACCTCCAGCAAAATGTATGATTAGTGTTTCAGTTCATGCATCCATTAAGAACCAAATGAGGGATTCCATCTCTTGGGTCCCCTTTCTACTGTCCTTTAATAAAGCTTCTACTTTCCACTCTAAAAAGAAAAAAAAAAAGAAAGAAGAAGAACCAAATGAGAGAATATTGAAGCTAAAAAGGAACCAGAAGGATTATGGAATGAATTTGCCTTAGAAATAAGGAAATCAGTGTTTAGAGAGGTAAGCTAATTTAATTTGGTCAAACTTTTTTTTTAAGTCTGTTGCAGAGGTACCCTATAAAATATGTAATATATGTTGTAGATGGACACAATACCTCTATTTTATTTTTATGTGGTGCCAGGGATCAAACCCAGTGCCTTATGCATACAAGGCAAGTGCTCTACCACTGAGCCACAACCTTGCAGAGGACCCCTTTTTCTCTCATCTTTTCCTTTTGAATGTGTCCACTGATTGCATATATAAAAAGTCCTTTTTAATTTCAGTCCTCATCCATCTTCTCTCTTTTGAACTTTGAATGAAGACCAGAAGAACTGATAGCTGAAGGGTATTAACAAGCATCACTTGCATCCAAAAGGACAATCAGGATCAAAAGGAAGACATATTTTAAGGAATCTGTTCTGGTTGGAACCAGATTCTTAATTGCTGTATTCTCTTGTTTAGTGTTAGTATTTACAAAGCATGTGATCTACTTACCTGCTTCACTTGATAGCATAAAATTATTAAATTATTAAAAAGCATTATGGCTGCTAAGGAATTAAGTTATAGCAAACATTAATGCCTGTTCCTAAAAAATTTCCTTTTTTTTAATGTTCTCTATTTTCCCAGGAAAAATAGGGAAGGGAAGAGGGCTGAAGTAGATTTTCAAATGCAATGTAATTATTAACCAGCAAGGTCATTTACAAAATAACTTTGTAAATTTATTGACAAATCACAGGAAAATAGGTGATCCTTCTTCCTTGTTTGAAGATTCTCAAATGAAGACACAGAACTGAATCCCATTTTAATGCTGTATCTGCAGTGCTGCTTTGATTGTGAGTTTCTTATTACTGGATACTTGTGAATTTTACCTTCAAGCTATGATAGTTCTTAAGAAGTTATTTTCCTCATGAGCCTTGTTTTGTTTCCTTTCTTCTGTGATTGTCATGTTACATTGCATTTCTGGATGTACACAGCAGGTCGTTTTTCAAATCAAGTAAATGTCAATGTAAAACCGCAATATCTATTTCTCTATAGATTAAATGTGTTAATGAGGCTATCAGATTCTATGATAATCTCAAACTTTGTTATGTGATATCAGATATAGCAAATGAGATAATACTATGTCTAACTATGCCTATTAAGTGAGCTATGGCATTCAATAAAAACTTGAATTTGTCAATGAATCTTTACAATCCTTTTCATCACCTTATTTAGGAGACTGTTGATTAAATCTCCTTATTTTTCTGCCACCTTCTTAGGTTAACACTTCTGGCAGAACAATGGAAAGAGGACAGAAATCAGTGGTCAATTTGAGGCTTAACTTTAACATAGGAGATAAGGAATAGAACATTCATGTACTGCAAATAATAAAAATTGGCAAACAGACTAACAGTTATTGAGCTCTTACCAGCATTGCAGTTATTGTTCTAAGTCCTTCACAT
Source organism: Ictidomys tridecemlineatus (assembly GCF_052094955.1). Lineage (NCBI taxonomy): Eukaryota > Metazoa > Chordata > Mammalia > Rodentia > Sciuridae > Ictidomys > Ictidomys tridecemlineatus. The sequence continues at coordinate 64,804,811 of NC_135481.1, read as the reverse complement.
GTATTCATTTAAGTCTCATGACTCTATAAGATAATTGATATTTAATTGGCCAAAGCAAGTCATAGCCAAGCCTGGAGTCACTGTGGAAGGGGGACATCAACCCCACCTCTTGATGGAAGTAGAGCAGACTGTGGGCATTTATGATCCACCACATTAAGAAACTAGACTCAAGGAGCAAACTTTTTCTTTCTTTCTTTTCTTTCTTTCTTTCTTTCTTTCTTTCTTTCTTTCTTTCTTTCTTTCTTTCTTTCTTTCTCTCTCTCTCTCTCTCTCTCTCTCTCTCTCTCTCTCTCTCTCTCTCTCTCTCTCTCCCTCCCCCCTCCCCTCCCCTCCCCCTTTCCTTTCTTTCTTTCTTTCTTTCGCCACTGAGCCACATCCCTGGCCCTATTTTGTGTTTTATTTAGAGACAGGGTCTCACTGAGTTGTCTAGCGCTTGCCATTGCTGAGGTTGGCTTTGAACTTGCAATTCTCCTTTCTTAGCCTCCCTCCTGCCTCAGCCTCCTGAGCAGCTGGGATTACAGGTATGCACCATCACACCGGGCACAAACATTTTTTCTTTGAAGAGCCAGACCTTGGGTCTTTGTACTTGTGAAAGCAACCATGGACATATATTTAAGCAAAAAGGTGTAATTGTTCTTGTAAAACTTTATAGTCATGCATCACTTAACCAGCACACATTCTGTGCATAATTATCTAATTTTGTCATTGTTGCAAACTTATGTAATTATGCAAACCTAGAAAGTACAACTATTTCTCCTAGGCTACAAATTTACAGAGCATATTATATACATCATACTATAAGCAATTGTAACACATTGGTAAGCATTTGTATATCTAAACATGGAAAAGATAGAATAAAAATGCAAGGTGACAGGAATTTTTCAACTCCATTACCATTTTATTGTGCCATCATCCAATATGTATTGTGTTGTTGACTCAAATATCATGTAGTATGTTACTGTAGTTCCCCAAACAATAGTCTTTGTTAATTCATTGTTTGAGGATCAATGCCAAAACCTATTGCAGATTGAAACTGGCCTTAAGGAGTAAAAATGAGAGAAGTTTCCCCAATGTTGACTCCTTTGAGCCCCAATTTGAAAAGCATTGACATTTTCTAGAGTAACTCTTTAAAAATCTGTCCTCTAAGAAATAGGAACCAGGGAAAGTCCAACAATTTTCCCTATTGTAATTTTGGAAGAGGTGAATTGTGACCATTTTTAGACTTGACTGTGGGCTCTCATCATGGCCAAAACACTATTCAGGATTCAAGGATGCACACAATAAAAATAGCTATATTGACTGTATAAGTTATTTCTTTTAATGCTTAAAATATACCAATCAAATCAAAATTATTTCTCCCTATTTTAAAAATAGGGGAAAAAAGAATTTATAGAGAAAAGTTTCTGTTTCTAGTTAATAATTATGTTTTGAGAGTCAACATTTGAAACTAGCACCAGAACTTTCTGAACATGTGCTATGTGAAGAGCCGTGAAATTTCGTTGTGATTGCACAGACCACCATTTACTTCACTTTTCCATACTGCCATTTTCTCCATGTCTTAGATCAGTCTACTTTTTTGCCCCCACCCCCAATACCCCAAAATCCTATTTCTGGGGAGGTGGATTTGAGACCTACTCTCCTGTCTTCACATGGGGTCACCCTGTGAATAAAACTCTTGTTTTTTGAAAAACTTTTTTCAGTTATTGGTATATTGTATGAGAGCAAAATAGGTTCAGTAATATTATTTGATTTTTGAAGTGGTTACTTGAAGAAGTGATTACTTTGAGGTATCAAGTTCTAGTTTTTATTAGAATAATGTGCTTTTTGTTTGTTTTGCAGGCAACTGTGTACAATGATAGTTGGCCAATCTATTTTAAAGCTAGTGGTGGACAACAAATGATATTCAAACAATATAAAATGCACATATATAGACAGGCCATTTTTTTTTAATGGTTTCCTTTTCAAAAAGTTTGAGATTAAAGTATACTTGCTCTGGAGTCAAACATTTATATTTCTAAATTGTTTTCTGGAAATTAAAAAAAACTGCAATAAATAAAATCCTGTTTCACCCTTGATTTGTATCATGAAAGCACACATTTGCCTTCCCAAAAGAAAACCATCTTTAATATAGTTGACAATATTTAGACAGAAAAAGCTTTCAGATGAAATTTTAGGCCTATAACAACTGGAAGGCGAGTTCCTGCTTTGCCCCACCTGATGAAATCTACTATAATTTAGGTAGTAGTACACTTTGAGACACTACACTCTGAAATCCTTACAGAGTCATTAGTCTGTATACAGAAGAGATCTCTAGCACTTTTGTGCAAAATAGTTAACCTTTTATTCTCTCTAAAATGAAACAGAACAGGTTTTTGCTTGGTTTGGAAATCACTAACGGTATTCTTAACTATGTAGTATGTTATAAGAAGCTTTTACCATTTAATTTATTTTTAAAAATTATAAATTATGATTTAGCATTATCAGGAAGTCATGTAAGACCAAAGTGTATTAGGCATGGTTCCATTTATCCCTTAACTTATACCCCATAAAAAGTAATATGGCAATAGAGGATAAATTCTAAAACTGTAATGGTTGTGATCACTGTTACAAGAGGAATGTGAACTAAAGGAGAAACAGTTGATTTTCTAGTTGAATAATTTCAAGAACTTGATTTTAATTGGTTTCAAGTTGAACTGAAGTCTCAACTACTTTAATGATAGCTATAGAAATTAGATTGAGGAGAATGACTAAAACATTATATCTTTTGTGGCATATTGATCTTGAAGGGTTAGAAAAACATTCAAACTTTAGTTCCAGTTTCTGGAAATGTAGCAGAAGTCACCTACACTGTGATAAAATTTGAAGCCCAAATGAAAATTGGATTTATTTAGGGAAAGCAGAGCAGTGGTTTTCACAATATAGTCCCTGGACCAGCATCTTCAACATATCCTAGAAAGTTGTTAGAAAAGGAGATTTTCAGGCCTCATCCCTTATCTCCTGAATCAGAAACTCTGGTGATGGGGCTCAGCAGTTTGTGTTTTAGTTCTCTAAGGGATTTTGAAGCATACTGGGCTGGAAGAAGAAAATGGAAAAGCACTAAAGATTCCAGTTTAAGGTTTGCAAGGCTAGACAAGAAGTCGCAGTTCAAAAGGATCCTTGGAAGTGAAATAGCCCGAGTAGAAAGTAATCGATATTTTCAAATTCTACAGAAAGGTTGGTTCTATGTAGGATATTTGTATACAAAGTGTGGCCTTTAAACCTTGCTGAGTCTCAGCTCACTATAAAATGAATCATGCCTCAAATCTTAGAATGATTTTCAATTAAATTGGATAGTAGATAATAATGGCATTACAAATACAAAGATTCATGAAGTAACTAGTCTTTCCATACAATAGCCATGAATTTTAGACGTAATTTGTAAATTAATTCAGTGCTAAAATTCTCAAAAAGGACTAGTGTTTTCAAAGTGCTCCCATGTACTTAAGTGCTGGTAGAGCAGACATTGGTATCTGCTATATACCTGGATAACTTTTTTAGACATCAAGACTATACAAGTCCTCAGGGACTGGCATGGGTGGAAGAGATTTCTTATATCCCAGATATAAATTTTTATAACTTCCCATGTGTGACAGTTAAAATGGTTGAATCAACTTTTGACTGTTTATGAACACTGGAAACACAGAACTTGTTATATTTTTGGGGAAAGCAACAGATTCCATACTGATGAGAAATTTGTTCTTTTGGGGGGTGAGAATTATAAACTGACAAGTTATCACTTATTCTGATTTTCCAGATGGAGAAACTGAGGTATACAGTAGTGATGTTTAAGGTGAGCATTATGTATAGACTTAATAGAGTTTACCACAGAGATAGTGTGACTTGATAGGTGCTTAAATTCCTCATTGACTCCAAATTTGTGCCCTGACAATCTGCCAGGATACTTGAAATTCCTGCTATTATATTTAAAGTTATTCCTTCAAGGTTATCAAAAGTATCAATGAATGCTTACATAAATGAACAAACAAGAGACTAGAGACCTAGGGTCACTTCAGTTGGATATGTGCCTTATCCGAAAAGGGATTATCCAGAATATATGTATATAATTTATAACTACTATCCGGATGCAGGGCTTTGATAGAGTAGGATCCAGTGGGTAATTTTTATGTAGTGAATTGGTAGAATAATGACTGGAGTTTGGAACATCCGTCTTGTCTTCTAAGATCTGAGGTAAAGTGGGAAAAGTAATAGATTTGTATAACCTAAATGTTGCATGAATTTTGAAATATCAAAGGGAAGTGAAGCTGGGCATGATGGTGCACGCCTATAATCCCAGTGACTCAGGAGGCTGAGGAAGGAAGATCTCAAGTTCAAGGCCAGACTCAGCAACCTAAGTTACTTAGTGAGACCCTAAAATTTTAAGAAGGGATGAGGATGTAACTCAGTGGTAAAGCAACTCTGGGTTCCATCCCCAGTAACCCCGTGCCCAAAACAAAACCAAAGTGAAGTAAATAAAGTGAAGATTCAACTCTGTTATATACTTAACAAATTCTCTAATCCTGCAGCCCCATATGGTTATGTCTGCACAGAGCTGAGTTAAAAGACAAGCATACACCAACCCAAAATACAGTATAAAGAAACACCAGCATTAAAGAAGATCCTGTTCATAAGCCATAGCAACCCTGTTTATAAACCCATTCCTTCAGTTCTAAATTCTGCTCCAGACTTTCCCCACTAATCTACATAATTTCCTATTTGCCTGTATAGTTTTACTTAACCTTTTATGCTAAGGCCTCCCACCTTTCTACTACTTTAGTCCCCACATTTGCAAATTCTCTTTTCCATAGTCAAGTGGGGTAAGGCAAAGAATTAGCCAACAGTCACTTTATACCTTGTCTTGATCATTCCAAGTCTCCCTCAGCTCAATGCAAATGATGCTTCTCTCCTCAAGTTTCATATTCAAACTGGAATATTATTCCCATTCTCCTGTTTTCACCTTGCTTATATGCTAATCCAAGTGATAATTACCTAATATGCTAAAAATGATAATACAGTGTGACAGTTCTGTGTGATATTAGTAAAAGATTACTGGAGCTCTGAGGAAGGAATGATTTGCAATGGAGAGTAAGAGAGACTTCAAAAACTTGTGTTCTGGGAGCTGCATACTGAAGACAGAAATTCATGGAATACTCAAGAAATAGTATGGCCTTCAGGATGAAATATGGAGTGAACAGTGGCAGGCCACAGTCACATTAAAAAGGGTCTTAAATTTCTTGCTAAGGAAATTGAAGGAACACTAAGTAAAAGCAGAATCTCATCAGATTATGTCTTCAGCAGTGTGAAGAATCTTTAAAATTTGACCCTAGTCCTATAGACATGGGAGTCACTGGAGGAGCATAAAGGTAGATCTGGCATTTCTCCTCTGGAGAAATTCATTAGGGGGCTGCTTTAGTAGATGGAAAGATGATAACCAGGAACGTGTCGGTGACAGGGGCAGATAGAAAGATTTCAGGAATAGTATGGGAGACGCTCATTGCTCTATGTCATCTGCACTCATTGCTGAAGCTTTCTCTGATTAATTCTGGCAAATGTCACCGTGGTGACTTTGTTCCCTAGGCTAGCTATCACAGTACTTTAGAGATATATTCATTTATGTGCTCATTAGATCTCCAATTTCTTTAAGACGGGAATATCTTTTCATCTGTATTCCTATAGCCTTTCAAGGGCACGCAAAAAGGTATTGTGGTTGAATCAGTGGAAAATAGGCTTTCATAAATGACTGAATATTGGAGGCTATCCCACAGGTCCAGCATTAGCATTTACATTTCGGTGAAACTTGGTAAAACAGCGATTACATTCAATCTAAACTTTCTAGCGATTTATTTTAAAAAAATTTTATAGGTAGGCATAGACTATAGAGTATTAGCTTCAAAAAATGTTTTTTTTTCTTTTTTTACCTAAGTTTATCGAGTGACTGTGCCAGAGAGTATTCCAAGACATTAGTCAAGACCCAGAATATGTGAGGTACTGGCCTCCACACCAATTTGATGGGGATCAGGAACCAGATTCAAGTCCCTAAGCCCCTTCAACGTCACGGAACTAAAGCGGTGACTCCCCCGTTTCCGGGCGGTCGCGGGAGTGTGTTACGATGAATCGATTAGTTCTGCCTGGTAGGACCGGAAACCAGATAGCAAAGGAGAGATGATGAGGCTGGAACGCCTTCCTTTGCTCAAATTTACGAGACTTCACTGGGTCTGAGCGGAGGGGCGTCTCAGCGAACTGGAGAATTCAATCATGGTTGCACCAGCAGTGTTGCGTGCCTTGCGCAAAAACAAGACCCTTAGCTACGGCGTCCCGATGTTGGTGAGTGGATTTGTGGGCCCGAACTCTGGAGGGGGGCGAGTTCCTGGTTGGCTGGCTCCAGCCTGCTGGAGTCTACACGGAAGTCCGACGGCCGAGATTGGAAAGGAGTGGACAGCGACAGGTTTGAGAGCTTTCAGGCAATGGTTTCCTCGAGTTCTTGCCCGCTCGTAGTAGGCTCTCCGGTCCCGCTTTTCTCTGGTGAGCGGGGTCTGTGCGGCCTCTTTCCATCGGGAACGCGATTGTTACTGTCCCCATTTCTCGGAAAACTTATCAACCAGAGTTTTACTCAAGCCCGGATGTTAGCTTGTTTCAAGGGTTTTGTGATGAATCATATAAGATCTTGTGAATAAAATGTTCAGTACGGTGTCTGCCACCCGTGACACCCCTCAAATGGTCACTGTGTTAGTTAATGTTTCTAAAGCACTGTAGCTTATATGGTTGCTTTGAATTCTGCGCTGAGTTCCCGTAATGTCACGAGGATGAAATTCAAACTGACATAAGACCGATCAGAGCTGGAATCCCGACAGCTACTTTTATTTGCTGTTGAATCGTGGACAAGTTATTTCGCTTCAGCAAACCTTTATGTCATAGTACATGAAATCACGTAAGTCAAGCATATGAAGAAAAGCCGCTTTAAAACTACAGAATAGTTTAATACTTTGGTATGGATATTGGCACAGGTGAACTTACCAGCTTCTGCTGTTACAGCAGGACTAAATTTCATCTTTAGAAAAATTTTTAATATGCTTGTAAAAGTTTAAAGATAACTGTCTTTGTAAAAATAACATAGTAATTACATTGCTGTAGGTTATAGGGCATGTATATAAAAATGTCCTCTGCCATTTGTAAACACTGAGATTGTGGTCACTGGCTTTGAGTCACCAGCATGTTCCTTTGGAGGCCAGTTTGAGTTTCTTACTTTTCAAAATTATTAAAGAAAGCCAAGGTCATAAAACCACTGCATACTGAAGTACTGTCCAGGGTTTTTCTCCTTTGTTTTTAGTTCATGAACTTGAAAGTACTTCAGTAGCTTTCGTCCTGAGTATATAACTGTAGATTGCTTTATATGTTTATTGGCCCTAAACATGTAAATAATTTTGTAGAGAAAAATGCTGTATTTAGGGTTTTTGTTTTGTTTTGTTTTGGTACCGGGGAATTGAACTCAGGGGGACTCTTTCACTGAACCACATCCTAGCCCTCTTTTGTATTTTATTTAGAGACAGGGTCTCATTGAGTTGCTTAGCGCTTCGACATTGCTTAGGCTGGCTTTGAACTCTTGATTCTCCAATCTCAGCCTCCTGAGCTGCTGGGATTACAGGCATACGCCACCACATCAGCAGTATTCTTCCTTTTTTTTTTTCTGTGAGCATTTTTAAATTTTATTTATTCTAATTAGTTATATATGACAGCAGAATGCAAGACAACTCATATTACACAAATAGAGCACAATTTTTCATGTCTGATTGAACACTATTCGTGTTTTCATTCATGTACTTAGGGTAATGATGTCTGTCTCATTCCACCATTTTTCCTATCGCATTCCCCACCTTTCCTCTTCCCTCCTTCCTTACCCTATCTAAAGTTTGTCTGTTCCTCCCATGTTTCTCCCCATCCCCATTATGAATCAGCATCCTTATATCAGAGAAGTAATTTGACATTTGGTTTTTGAGGATTGGCTTACTTAGCATTATATTCTCCAACTCCATCCATTTACCTGCAAATGCCATGATTTTATTCTCTTTTAATGCTGAGTAATGGTCCATTGTCTGTATATACCAAAGTTTCCCTATTCATTCATCTACTGAAGGGCATCTAGATTGGTTCCATAATTTAGCTCTTGTAAATTGTGCTGCTACAACATTGATATGGCTGTGTCCCTGTAATATGCTGTTTTTAAGTCCTTTGGGTATAAAAGGAGGAGTGGGATAGCTGGGTCAAATGGTGCATCCATTCCCAATTTTCCAAGTAATCTCCATACTGCTTTTCATATTGGCTGCACCAATTTGCAGTCCCACCAGCAATGTATGAGTGTGCCTTTTCCCCACATCTTCGCCAACACTTATTGTTGTTTGTCTTCTTAATAGCTGCCATTCTGACTGGAATGAGATGAAATGTTAGAGTAGTTTTGATTTGCATTTCTCTAATTGCTAGAGATGTTGAACATTTTTTCATATGTTTATTGATTGATTATATATTGGTGAAAGTGTTCCTGCACCCACTGTCTTGACAGGGTCTCAGCATGGGGGGATGCTGTGGCAGGGCCACACCATCTGGAAACTGGAACCATGGGGAATGTTAAGTGTTTTGTTTATGATACTCATGATATGGATAATAGGGCGTATGTCAATCAATAATAAAATTATGTGTCGCCCGAGATTGCAGGAAAATTCCCAGAAAGAGACTAAGGATACAAAATTAAGACATGCCACAAGGTGTGTTTCAGTATCTCTCAGGATACAAACAATAGTGTTATTCCTCAAGAAATTCACAGGGAAAAGATTGCAAATTGAGGTTCCTGAGAAAAGCTTAAGAGTTTATACTAAGCCATCCGTTCTAAAGCCACAACCTGTGCGACATACATTCCCCCCACCAACAGACCCCTCCTTTGCCTTACACAGGAATTTATGATGAGAATGGGAAACACATAGTTAATATAAATGACAAATGGGTTGAGGTGCAAAGCCTACCCTTTAGTTAAAGATTACAAAGATATAAGAATTGGTGTACTTTGACCAAAGATCCAGGAAACTCTTTAAGAAAGCAATTAAATAGATCATATGAAAAAAGGAAATTACCTTGGAAATTAAAAATAAAATAATGTAAAAGTAACATATATTTTAGAGGCATTTCAGAGTAGTAGGGTTTTTAAGTAATAAACTTTCACTATTTTAAGTGCGTTTTACCGGGATTTTAGTTTAGAAGTAAGAAAACTTACCATTTATCATAAGTATGCTTAAAAGTTAAAGGTTAATGAAATAATTATAGGTATGCTTTAAAGTTAGAAGTTAATAATAGGTCCAGAGACATGTAGTCTAGTTGGGTAGCCTAGCACCTAGTGATTGAGGTGAAAATGTAAAAGCTTAATCATGATTGGCTAAGGTTACAGGAAAATATTTTAAACAACGTACATAATATCTTAGGTATCTATCAATGTATGTCAGAAAAGATTGTAACTCTTGAAAATTATATAAGTCAAAGAAGTTTTGGGCTTTGAGGCTATTCATTAACTACCTGAAAAAACACCTGTAAAAAAGGTATAAAAATAAAGGCCCTTTTAGGGGCAGCAGTTTTTTTCTGGAGGCTGCTTGTAACTTACAGCCTGTCATTCCATCTCATCATCTTTTGCCAACGCTACTCCTCCTTCAGGACCCCTGGATCCCCACCAGGGCTGGACCCCAGCAGTATATCATCTTCTGAGAAGACTCTGTTCAGGTCCTTGGCCTGTTTATTGATTGAGTTATTTGGGTTTTTTGGTGTTAAGGTTTTTGAGGGCTTTATATATCCTAGAGATTAGTGCTCTATCTGATGTGCTTGTGGTAAAGATTTGCTCCCATTCTGTAGGCTCTCTATTCACCTCACTAATTGTTTCTTTTGCTGAAAAGAAGCTTTTTAGTTTGAATCCATCCCATTTATTGATTCTTGGTTTTAATTCTTGTGCTACAGGAGTTTTATTAAGTTGGGGCCTAATCCTACATGATGAAGATTGGGGCCTACTTTTTCTTCTATTAGGTGCAAGGTCTCTGGCTTAATTCCTAGGTCCTTGATCCACTATGAGTTGAATTTTGTGCATGGTGAGAGATAGAGGTTTAATTTCATTTAGTTAATGTGTATTTCCAGTTTTCCCAGCACTATTTGTTGAAGAGGCTATCTTTTCTCCAGTGTACGTTTTTGGCTAGACAACTCATTTGAGAAGTTTTACTCCAAATAGAAATAAAGAAATAGATGGTGGGAAAGTAAGATCGAGAAAAATTTGTTAATAAGAAGGAGAAATAATAGCCTTTTATGATGATTCATGAAGAACTGAGCAAAATTTTGATGATATAGAAGAGGAGAAAAGTGATTAATCAATATTCTTTAGTAGATAAGAGAAGATGGAATCCAGTACAAAAATGAAGATATTTAGAAGTGTGGATTTTAAGGTAATAGTGGGTGGTGCAGTACAGTTCATATGGCAAGTCCCAGTATTATGATAGACTTTACAACCTCAGGGCACAACCTTCCACAGAACTGTCACTTCAGGTGGAAGCTCTGGGATTTTCAAACTAACTGTTGCTTCTGAACAACTCGTTACAAATTCAGGTGTTCCCTGTACTCCCTCTTGTTCAGTATTGACTATAATGACACAGAACACAGGTGAGCTCTATTCTCACAATTGCTATTTCCTTATAAAGTTTATTAATTAGGACTAGTCAAAAGAAGAGACACATAGGGCAAGATCTAGGAGGGTCCTGAATGTGAAGCTTCTGTCCTCCTTTGTAATCACAGCATGTCAACCCGTCTAGCACGTGGATATGTTCACCAATCAGGAAGCTCAACCAAGCCTCAGTGTCCAATTTTTTTTCTTGGGGTTCATTAACTAGGCAGGAATGATTAGACTTTGTGTTTAGTCTCCACCTCTGTGCTCCCTTTCCTGGAGGTTTAGAGGTCAGGTTGATATCACTCAGCGCAAAGCCATAGCCTTCTATCACTCAGTTGATCTTTCCAGTATGTCCAGCCTCTCTCTGTTCTGAAACTGTCTAGGGGCCCATCTTGCATCTCTTACTTAATGTTTGTGTCCCAGCATTCACCATAACAAAGACAGTCCTATCAGGAAATTCCAAGTTTGAAACAACTTCCAGAAACCTAGGACAAAGACTAAATTCTTTCTTATGCATTATGTGGGTTCTGTGAATGAATAAGTCCAGGAAAGCAATGGTATCCTGAACTAGGGTATTAGAACATAATATAGTAAGAAATTGTCAGATTCAAGAAATATTTTGAAAGTAGAGATAACAAAATGCAGAGATGAACTAGATAGGAGATATGAACTAGGAGCTTAAGATGACAACAAAGAAGTTGACTTCAAGAAATGGGTGAAAGTAATTGACATTTACTACTGGGATCATAAAAGTTGGTTAGAGGTGGGTTGGGACAGAAAGAAGGTTGGGGTAAAGATCTTTTATGTTTATTTGTATATACTTGTTAGACTTTGAAGAGAAGTGTCAAATAAGAAAGCAGGTATTCAGTTTGGTATAGTAGTTCCCACTAAAAATATGCATTTGGAGGTTTGGGCCATAGAGGCTATTTAAGTCAGTGGAAATGGATAACATCACCTAGGGTCTCAATGTTTGTTGATAATAGGCAGAAGGAGTGAAAACACTTAGCCTTTGGGTGTACTCCAATATTGAGAAGATAAAAGGAAACTGAGAGGAAGTAAGAAAACTAGGGGTATGCATTCTCATATTGAAAGTAAAGGGCAAAGTTACTTATGTGATGAATTTCTTACATATTGACATTGCAGGTATTATCCGCTTAACATATAACAGATATTTTTTCCTGATTTATTGTCTTTTGTATTTATGTTCTTTTTGTTTTATTTGTCAGGGTAGAAGTTTTAAACTTTTATGTGGGTACATGTATTGGACTGAAAAATTCATGGCTTCAATGTCTTGTTGATACTCCCTTCAAAATTGTAAGAGCTTATAATTTATACTTTTTATATTTAATTCTTTAATCAGTAGTAAAAGTACAATAATATAAAAAGTAAGATAGGAATCAAACTTTTTTCCAAATGGCTAGACTTTTGCAGCTTTAGAATGGAAGATTAAGGCCAATTAAATTTTTAGAGGAGATGGTAAAGCAGCAGTGACAATTGAGGGATTTTTAAAAACTTCACCAAATTCTAAAAAGTGTGGCATATTTCACAGGATTCCTTTATCACTAGATAAGAAAAAGAGAATATTTTCCAGTTGGCTTATTTTGCAAAATCATAAAGTGGAAAGAATCCTGGACGTAAAGAAATAGGTCAGAGTTGTATTCCATGTTTACCATGAGGAGTCATGTTAAAAGAAAAATTTCAGGACTAGGGTTGTAGCTCAGTGGTAGAGCGCTTATCTAGCATGCATGAGGCACTGGGTTCAATCCTCAGTACTGCATATAAATAAATAAATTAAGGCATAAAAAATACAATACCATTTTTTTAAAAAGAAAAACTTAAAGGAAACAAATTTTACAGTATTTGAGCAAACAAGGTTCATGAATCAGGCAGCATTTAGAACCAGAAGAGGTTTGGGAATTTCCCTTCTTTGACCTGGGCAGTGAGTATTTATAGACAGAACAAGGAAATGAAGTACAGAAATAGCTTGATTGGTAACAGCTAGGCATTTGCTTTATTTGAACATGGTCTAATCAAATTTCTGTTTACCTACTAAGTTAGAGTGATAGGAATTCTAAGAATAGAAACAGCCTCAGGCCAAATTTAATATAACAATGGGCTAATCATTTAGTTAGCTGTGTTTTTATTTTTATTTCCTCGTCTGTTAAATGGGTTTTCCCCCTTAACAGATAGGTCTGTTGTAAGGATCAAGTAATATTTGTTTGACATGACATAATTTAAACTATAAGACCAAGTACAGGTTATAAGGTGCTAATTTTGGTATTTGATAACAATGTAAATTTTTCCAGGACTGTTACAGTAGCCTCCTTTGTCTGAGGTTTCACTTCTGTGATTTCATAGTCAAATGCTATCTGAAAATATTAAATGGTAAATTCCAGAAATAAACAATTTATGTCTGAAGTAGCTTTTATTATAGTATATTATCATAACTGTTCTATTTTATTATTAGTTATTGTTGCTCATCTTTTATTGTGCCTAATTTATAAATTAAACTTTATTGGGCTGGGGATGTGGCTCAAGCGGTAGCGCGCTCGCCTAGCATGCGTGCGGCCCGGGTTCGATCCTCAGCAGCACCACATACCAACAAAGATGTTGTGTCCACCGAGAACTAAGAAAAGATAAATAAATGTTAAAATTCTCTCTCTCTCTCTCTCTCTGTGCCCCTCTCTCTCACTCTCTCTTTAAAAAAAAAAAAAAAAAAAAAAAAAAAAAAAAAAAAAAAAAAAAAAAAAAAAAAAAAACTTTATTATAGAGATATATGTATAGGAATAAACATAGTATATGTAGGATTCAGTATTATCTGAAGTTTCAGGCATCTGTGGAATATCTTTGAATTATATCCACTGCATCAGTTCTGAAAGGAGGACTAATCTATAGGATCTGTAGTCTGTCTCTGCTGTTGTTTAGATAAGCAATTTGTGCATAAAATCTACTCTTTTATTTTGTTTAACTGTTTCCTTTCTTTGTTTTAGTTGCTGGTTGTTGGAGGTTCTTTTGGTCTTCGTGAATTTTCACAAATCCGATATGATGCTGTGAAGATTAAAGTAAGAATTGTAATTGGAATTTTACTTGTGTCTGTGTATATGTATATTTTGGTTTAGAATTAAATGATCCGAGTATTTAGCAATCTAAGTTTGTCTTGTTTTTCAAAGCCAGTATTCAATCTCTCTGAATACCTCAGCACTTTCTTATTCTTTTTTTCGGTATTGAGAATTTAACCCAGGGGTACTTTACCACTGAGCTACATCCCCATCCCTTTTTATTTTGTATTTTGAGACAGGGTCTTGCTAAATTGCTTAGAGCCTCACTAAGTTGCTGAGGCTGGCTTGTTTATTTATTTAGGTACTGGGGATTGGACCCAGCAGCACTTAACCACTGAGCCACACATCCAGCCTTTTTTTTGTATTTTATTTAGAGGTAGGGCCTCACTGAGTTACTTAGGGCCTTGCTAAATTGCTGAGGCTGACTTTGAATTCGAGATCCTCCTGCCTCAGCCTCCTGAGCTGCTGGAATTATAGGTGTGCACTGCCATAACTGGCCTTTATTCTTTAAAATATCATTAATGATCACATGGAAGTGATTGATGTAAAGAATTTAGTAATCTTTCTGTCTATTCACTAGGAAATTTGAGATATCATTAGCTTTCTCCCATACATTGGTTTAGTTGTTTTTAGGATTTAGAAGGGACTAAAGAACATGGATCAAAAATCTTCATTTTATTTCTCCAATTAAAATTAATTATTTAATATTAATAATTGTATTAATTATATTGATACATATCTTTAGTAATTGATACTGAAAGAAAGGAAAAATTATCTTTTATTATAAGTAAAGATACCTGCCTTTTTATAATGTCTACTTTGTGCTAGGACTGTACTAGCTCCTTCATTTTACATGTGAGGAAAATGGGCTTTCTAAGCTCAGAAAACTTAAGTATCTTGCTTGAGGTCATGTGGCTGTATTGGGGTACAGTTAGGATCACCTTCTATTATTACACATATACTATCAAATCCACCCCAGGTGTTATATAAGAACTCTGGCACAGTCATTGAGAAGTATGTAGTTTTTATTTGTGCCACCTATTTGATATGGGAAGCTTTTTACAAGTAATGTATGTATATCAATTTTCAATTTAGAAATGTCTCTTGCAATGGAGTAAAGAGGATGGATGGGGACAGGGAGAGCAATATAGAAGGGAAGAGATTGCTTAAAGAGATTTGTTAGGACTCTGTGGTATCAGAGTACATAAACAATAATGGTACCCAAAATAAAGCATTCGCAATGAAAATAAAGAAAAATGAATGGGTTCCAGAATAAATTATAGCATCGAATTGATTGTATTTGATACACAGTGTGATGTATGTCATATGAATATAAGAGTAATTCTAAAATGTTTCAAAGTTTTGATTTTGAGGATTGGATAAATTGTGGTGCTAGTTATTCAGCTAAGAAGAGAATGTGGGAGGTTGAGATAAAAGGAGAGGCCTAGAGTGTGGGGGCAAAATAAAGAGAAGAATGTAATTAAGGTCAAGACAATGAGGTTGATTGAAGTTTAGAAGGTGATGTCAATTGAAGTCAAGAGAATAAGGTTAAAAGAATGAGGTCAGGCTTTCTGCCCGGGAATGCTGCTGAGAAAGTATCATACTGCTGAGAAAGTATCATACTGCCATCTTGTCTAAATCAGAGTTCCCTTAAGAGCCCGGACAGCTGCAGAATCTATTCTTTGGAGGGCTAAGCTTTGAAACAACTGATGAGAGTCTGAGAAACCACTTTGAGCAATGTGGAACACTCACGAACTGGGTAGTAATGAGAGACCCAAACACAAAGTGCTCCAGGGGCTTTGGTTTGTCACTTATGCCATAGTGGAGGAAATGGATGCAGCCATGAATGCAAGACCACACAAGGTGGATGGAAGAGTTATGGAACCAGATAGAGTTGTCTCAAGAGAAGATTCTCAAAGACCAGGGACCCACTGAAAAAGATCTTTGTTGGTGGCATTAAAGAAGACACTTAAGAACATCACATCTACAAGATTATTTTGAACAGTATGGGAAAAGTGAAGTTATTGAAATCATGATGGACCGAGACAGTGTAAGGAAGAAATCCTTTGCTTTTGTAACTTTTGATGACCATGGATAAGATTGTCATCAGAAATACCATATTGTGAATGGCTACAACTGTGAAGTGAGGAAGCCAGTGGCTAATGCTTCATCTAGCCGAAGAGGTCAAAGTAGTTCTGGAAAATTTGGTGGTGGTCATGTCATGGAGGTGATTTTGGTGGAAATGACAATTTTGGTAGTGGAGGAAACTTGAGTGTTTGTAGTGGCTTTGGTAGTGTCCATGGTGGTGGTAGATATCGTGACAGTGCAGGTGACTACGTTAGATTTGGTAATAACAGAAGCAATTTTAGAGGTGGTGGAGGCTACAATGATTTGGGCAGTTAAAACAATCATCAAATTTTGGACCCATGAATGGTGGAAACTTTGGAGACAGAAGCTCTGGACCTTATGGTGGTGGAGGCCAATACCTTGCCAAACTGTGAAACCAAGGTGGCTGTGGTGTTTCCAGCAGCAGCAGTAGCTTTGGCTGTGGCAGAAGGTTTTCATACTGCCAGGAAATGAAACTCAGCAGGAAAGGAGAGCCAGAGAAGTGACAGGGAAGCTACAGGTTATAGTCAGCCAAGCACAGTGGTGGCGGGCCTAGCTGCTATAAAGAAGACAGTACTCGTTAATAATTATGTTTATGGGCAACAAAACTCAAGGACTGTATTTGTGGGGCTAATTGAATAACAGATTATTTTAGTTTCTATTGTGTGAAAAGTGTAAAGTATTCCAACAAAGGGTTTAATGTAGACTTTTTTTTTTTTTTTTTGGTGACCTATGCTGTTGATTGCTAAATGTAATAGTTTGATCATGATGCTGAATAAATGCGTCTTTAAAAAAAAACCAGTGAGGTCAGGTCTATATGTAGGAGAAGGATGAGAGCGCAAGGTTGAGGTGAGAAAGATCAGAGGACAAGGCCAACTGAGATTGAGAGGTTGAGGGTGGTTGATATTGTGAAGTCTAATTCAGATGAAAACCAAAGAATTCAGTGTTTGGTTGAGGCTGAGTTCAAATGCCTTAGCAAGGATGAGGTAGGCTGATGTTGAGAGGATAAATTTGAACCTTAAGGGTTGAGATCATAAGATTAGTTGAGATTGATGGTAGTTGTAAGGATTGAAAGGTTGAGGTCAATGGGGATTTGGCTAAGAGGGCAAAATTGCTGGGTCCAAGGCAGATTGAGACTAGGGTCTAAAGGGCAAAGTCAAGTTGATTTTTTTTTTTTAAATTTGTTGTTCCAGGTATCAAACCCAGGGCCATGTGCATGCTAGGCAAAGTGCTCTACCACTGAGCTACATCCTCAGCACTAAACAAAATCAGTTGACAAGACCAAAGGAGAATGAGTTCAGTTGAGAAATTGGGAGAAGGAGAAAGAAGACAATAATGGTATGGAGTGACCAGAGATTGTAGTTTTTGCCTGAGACTGTAATCATTTTCATACTGAAAATTTGGCATCCAATGATAAGAAAATTCCTGCTTTTCAGTAATGGGTATTGAAAGTTGAGAGAAAAGTAGAAGACCCACAAAAACAGTAAGAGCTGAAAGGAGCATCTTTTCTTTTTTAGTGTGATGTATATATGGCAGTTTGTCTGCCATCCGTAGAGGCTGTTGTTTTTTCTCCTGAATTCTGATGGTAACAGTCGTGGATCTACGATAATGAATCTTCCATTGTTGGATCATTCCAAGTGATATAAGTGTGCAGTTTAAGTAAATTGTTTTTATACCTTGCACTTGTGAATAGTAAGAGTCTTTGACTTTGCTTATCTATTGTGCTTTGTAACAAGGTAGTGGCTAGTTTAATTTTTAACATTATCAATATTGTTTTCTAAGATTTAGATAATGGAAATGAGAACAATTAAAATACTCCTGTGAATGTGATCCAGACATCACTGAAAAAGAAAGCTAAATAAATCTGTTATTTTAATGACAGATGAAAAGGACACATATAATTGGATTTAGGAGTTAAATAACCAAAACAGAGCATACAACACAATGCAAAAAAGAATTAAAATTGGGCATATTGGAGACAGGGATGTGAAAACACATATGAAGACTGAATCTCACATATCCAGGGTGAGACAGGCAAGTAGGCAGGTACATATGAAATCATTCATAAGTTTATTTATCTCCCCCCAAAATAAAATACTCAGTGTAAAATAGCAGATGTTCAATTGACTTGTGCAGACCATGCTAATAAGAACATTCATTTTCTACTGTCATATATAAACTAAAAAGAAAAATAATTTTTTTTAAAAAAAAAGAACATTCATTTTGTTTTCCTTGATTGACCTATAAAACTGGATAAAGTTACTTTTAAAACTTTTTCCCCATTTTTTGGTACTAGGGATTTAACCCAGGGGTCATCTGCCACTGACCTACATCCCTAGCCCTTAGTATTTTTTTATTTTCAGACAAGATCTCACTAAGTTGTCCAAACTGGCCTTGAACTTGCCATTGCTTATCTCAGCTTCCCAAGTTGCTGGGATACAGGTGTGCACCGTAGTAGCTAACTACATTTTTCTTGAATCAAATTCTGATTCAGAGATTAGAACTAAAATATCCTTGGGTGAACAAAAGAGGAAATTTTAACACCAGATCTGTTTATCCCCTACTGTATAGAGCTGATTCTGTAAAATCTGACCAAGCATTATGCTTTCTGTTTTGTACCAAGTGACGGTCTGAGTGATAGCAACACAAAATGTTTACCATAATTCTTAAGTACTCTGATTTGGAAAAAAAATGGAATTTCAAATTGTCTTCTGATTTCTTTGAAAAATTTAAATGAAATCATGTAAAAAAAATTGTCAGTGTCTTATAAAATGTTACTTTTGCCCAGTTTTGTCTCTACTTCTTTTATGGGACTTCACCAAGATGCATATTAGACTACTTAAGTATATCTAACATTCTTCTATTTGGCTTCTTCCCCTCCCCATTTTTTTTTTTTTTGTATTTTGATTTGTATATGTTCTGTTGTTTCATCTTCTAGTCACTAAACCTGTCTTTTGCTTGTTCCATCTCTTATTCCTTGACTGAGGTTTCTTACTTCTGAACTGTATCATTTAATTTTTATTAAAATTAATAAATTAAAGTATTAAAGTATTCCATTACTTTGGAGAAATCTTCAGTGGTACCATATTTTTATCCACTTTCTCTGTTAATGTCTTAACATATATGAATTATAGTTACTTCAAAGTCCTTTTTCCAACATATGGATCGAGATTAGATATATAGCCAGAAATATGAAAAATTGTGTTCTATATGTGTAATATGAATTGCAATGCATTCTGATGTCATATATAACAAATTAGAATTAAAAATATTAGTTAAAAAGATTAAATGTACTTTTATTGTCTATTATTTTTTGTTTTTTGATAGTATGACTGCCTTTGAACATGCCTTTCAATTTTTAAATTTAATTTTTAAATTAAACATTAAATATTGGTCATTGGTTATAAACAGCTGTAGAGATAGTATTGTTTTCTTCCAGAAAGGTTGCTTTTTTTGTTTTGTTAGGCATATAGAGTGGGGCAGTAGTCCCCCTAATATCTGGGAGTGATCCAGGTCATGGCTTGGTTGTAGTTTAAAATTATGACTTAGTCTTTTTCTGTTTTTCCTCATACCTAGAATGTAGCCCTATATGACTTTCAGTTGGGACTTCAGGATATTTAGCTTTACTTTTCAAAGATTTTCCAGCCTATTTGTATAATCTTAACTTATGAGTTTAGAAGCTCTTTGAGGGAGATCACTGTTCTGAGTTCTTTTATCTCTATTTTTGTTGTTAGAGGCCTGGATGATGTCTTTAACCCCATCAGCAGCCATCTATCTGGTTTCAACCCTTAGCTCTTATTCTATAGCTCTACCAGGTTTGGCATGTGTGCCCAAGGACAAAATGGACTTTCAACCTCAATTCTCAGTTCTTATGAAATCCTCCCCGTAAGTGGGTCTTTACTTCTTAATCCCCAAGAGACTCAGGTCATATAGTTTTCTGGTTTTGTTGCAAATTACTTTGACATCAGTGGACACATTTTTAATCATTTACAAAAAAACTAAAGGCACAGGAAGATGGTTGATAAAAATGTTATATAATCTACTCTTTATGCAACATTGTAGTGGAATCCTGGATATACCTCTAGCTTACTAATTGTTCTTAGGGTCTGTAGAATCATCACTGATCAGCTATACCTTTTAATTTAATTTATTGTTGTTTATTTTAGCAATCATACTCTTTTAGAAACTTTTCCACATACAAGTAACATAGCATCAGCTCCTGTGTACCATTATGGAATCTTAATATTTTTATAGCTATCTCTTTCTTTCTGGTCTGCGGAAGGTGTTATTTTTGTTTTCAAGTGCAGTAATATATTTACTAACATTTTTAATATTATTTTTGTGTAACGTAATTTAGGTTGGTGGTTAATAGTGTGACCTCTCAAGGCAAAGGGCCAATATTCTCTGCTAAGCCTGCATTTTTGACCAGTTATTCCAATTCCCTGTGTCCTATTTTCCTTACATATAATTAAAGAGATATAGATAATACTTATAGGTTTTATGAGGATTAAATGAGATAGTACATTTCAAAATGCCATGCACATAACAATGCTCAATAGATATCAGCAATTGTTAGTTGTAGTGGTGATGGTAGTACTGCATTAATATCATTTTGTGACTGGAATGGATGGATGGTTGAGGTTTTGCCGTGTGTTTTAAGTTGGCTGTATTATCCCAGTCATCCCTTCTGTAACTTTTAAAAGTGGAAATAGACTATAACAAATTTAGGTAACTTATTGTTCTTCTTTCTTTTCTCCAGATTGATCCTGAATTGGAAAAAAAACTGAAAATGAATAAAGTATCTTTAGAGTCAGAGTATGAGGTACACTATGTTAATACTCTATGTTTTGAAACTGTCTGCCTTAAGATAAACTTAAATTACTAATACAGGAAAAAAATATTTATTTTGAAATCTGGTATTTGATAAACTACTTGGGACCAGAAGTGTTTCAGATTTTGGAATTTTTCAGATAGACTCCTGATTGAGCATCTCTAATCTGAAAACTCAAAATATGAATTAGTTTTCTTCTTCCCACCCAGACTCTCCTGCCAAGGTCTCGGCTTGGCACCAGAATCACGAGCCACCACACACCTTTGTAGGTTCAAACAGCAATTCTTTATTCCCACTCTCACACCACCTCCACACAGGTCCAGGGGCAATCCCGTTCTGCCCGCACAATTCACCTACTCCTGGAGGCTATCTCCAAATCCCATTTTAATCTCATGAGAACTCAATGGGAACAAGCAGCAGGAACACCCTAATCCCAGCAATAATCTTCAATCTCCAACTTCCCTAAAACCCATTGTCTTAAACTGGCAAGCCGGTTACTTCCTCAAACCTGATCAGCTCTAAACCCTGATCCGCCTTGGTCCTTGAGCAAGGTCACCTTATTAAAGCATGCATGCATTGTCCCATCGAATGTCCTCTAAGCAGCATGGGGTACGCTTGGCAAGGAAATTTCGATGTGCGTCATTCCTACTTGACAATGGCCCTCAGAACTCTCCTTCTTCCCTCCCATTCCTCTATCCCTTTCTTTTTTCTGTGCTGGAAATCAAGCCGACTACCTCAACACATGCTGAGATATACCCCAGCCACAAATCTGAAAGTTTTAAGCATCATATCAGTGCCCCAAAAGTTTCTGATTCTGGTTCATTTTAGATTCCATATTTTGGGCTTAGGGATGCTCTTTATGTAACAGTTTGAAAAGAATATAAAGGTGGATTCATATTTCATACTCTACAAACAAATTCCACAGAGGTTACAAATTTTAAAATAAACAAAATATGAAAGGTTTTAGGAAGGAAAAAATTGCAGATTTTCTTTTTTGTGTTTTTAAGTCATAAAAATTCAGCCTAACAAAATGTTGTACATAAAGTCCCAAGTTAAATAAGAAATTCTAAAAATGTTTTTATCTTATGGCTAAGTAATTTATTTAAATATGGAAAGCATCTACATCAATGTGTAAAAGTTCAACAACTCAATTGGTCAGTAGAAACATGGGCAAAGCATGTAAGGAGTTCAGAGGAAAGGAAATACATATTTTTAAACATATGAAGAGATGCTCAACATACATAATAGGGTTAATTAGGCTTATAACAGGGTGTCATTTTTCCACCTAAGTGATCAGCACAGTCAAAAAGTTTAATGGCACATTATGTCATGGAATATGGTAAGGGAGTGTGTTTTTCGTCTTACTTGGTTCAATTTTTTGTTTTAATTTGTTCATTTTTTACTAGATCACACTTTCCTGTTTGTATATCTGGTCCTATTTAGTTGAGAGGTATATGTGATGAATACTATACTGAAGAAACTTCTTATGTTTTTCATTTTACCAGACAGTTTAATAATTGGCTGATCACTTCGAATTTGATTTGTGCTTTGTAAGGGAGAATCTTGGAAAGACTACTGTTTCCTATGCCCCTGTAACTTGATTTGGGACTTATTCTGCAGTCTCCCCAGAGGCTCTTGTCAGGGTTCGGTTTTAAATTTTTTGGAGTGAACCTAAAATGAATTTTGAAAAATGCTTACTCCTAAAAGACAACTTTTTAGATGTCTTACCTGTATGTCAAGGTAGCAGCAAGATAATAAGAAGACATCTCCATTCAGGCAGAGCTCAAAATTCAGTATTCCTAACACTACTTTTTCTTGGCATTTCTTGAGTCTGTTCCACACTCACTACTGTGGCAGTTGGATATAAAATGGTAAGTCTTGAGTGATCTTGCCCAGCGCATGTATGCAACCTGTGGTTCATCCACTTTGCATGTTTTGCAGAATTTCTAAGAAACTTTTTCTTCCAAAGATCTTTAAAGACTGGACACTCTTAGGTGGATTTGTTCTGCCGACATTGCCTCTTATTTAAGAATGATTTGAAATTGTCTTATGCATATATATCTTAAGTTAAATGGATACTGGCCATTACTTTAGAAAATCTTTTCATATCTTTAGAGCATATAGACTCCTGATTTTAAAAAAGCAATGTTTTCATTCACTCATTCGCTGTTTTTTGGCCCAAAACTGTAACTCAATACTTGAATATCTACTAGTACTGTGCCAGTAGCGATGCTATGAAGTGCTTGTTTTGGAGTAGATATTCCTTCTAGTCCTTTTAAAAGTCATAAAATTTTTAAAATAAAGACTCCACATAGAACATTTGGTTCTACCTTTTCATTATTACTTTTATAAGAAATTAATTCCCAAAAGGTTTAAATTACTTGCTAAAAATTATGCAGATAGTTAGTGAAAATGTAATGCTTAGAATCCAAATGTCAAGATAGACTTATCCCGTTTTCCCCATCTTTGGATATAAGTTATTCTGTATTCTCTCAACCTGTTTTTTTTTATCTTGCTCACTTATTCCAGAATGATCAAAGTTAGCAGTTATGTAAAAATAACTGTCAGAGTGGTAGTTACTAGAGGAGGGAGGAAATGTTTCTGATCTTCCCTTTTATCCTACCTTCATTTCTATGTTTGAGAGACACTTAATACTAAACAAAGATAGGATGCCCCAAACTGTTGTTGGAACAGTTTTGATTGCTCAAAAAACTTTTGTTTTTGGTAACTATGGGAACAGTCTTTTCATTCTTAAGCCCAGGCTCAAATAAATCATCTTGATTTCTTTTCTTCCTTATACAATATTTTAGGGTCTCTACCTGTGTTCTTCTCTCTTTTTAACCATCACCCATGCTAACCCTTTTAGTCTTTTATGTTAGATCAGCATTCAGATTTACACTTGTTTTTCCAGTTTCCTCCCTTTGTGCTCTTAAAAATAAATAAGGTGTGTACACTCTTTCTGTATTAGTAGTTTTATTATTATTTTATTATTATTTTTTGATAGGCACTAACATCAATGCCTATCAAAAAAGCTACAAATCCTAAGAAACATGGCAGTTTTTCAGTTATTATGCTTGCTTTTTCAGTTATTATTTTTGCAGTTGATTATTTGTTAGCAATTTAATTAAGTGCCTGTTGAATTCTTTCTATTCATTTGTTCATTAATCAGTGATGTCCTAATCAAACCTGCAGGGCTCCTGCACTAATATGTGTACTTTTTAACTTTTGTGATTCTATAGAAAATAAAGGACTCTACTTTTGAAGACTGGAAGAATATCCGAGGTCCGAGACCTTGGGAAGATCCTGATCTACTCCAAGGACAAAATTCAGAAACCCTTAAGACTAAGACAACATGACTATTCTCTTTTGTTTGTTTAAATATTATCAACTGGATACACTTCTGATCCAGTGGGAAAAAAGTTCCATACCTGCAGAAACCTGGAAATAAGTAATCTTATGGCAATAATCTTGATTAAAAAGTCAAGTACAGATCTTTATACTTTGCAACTAATCCTTTTCCAATGAAGGTATCAGCGGTGAGCACATCTATATACCTTTCAATAAAAATGTGAATATTGTTACCAAAGTGTGTCATGTATTTCACTCTGCAGCTAGCCACTTGTATTTCTTTTCTATCAGCCACTAAGGCAATATTGTTTTTTTAATTTTTAGTTTTAGGTATTAGAGATTGAACCCAGGGGTGCTCTGCCAATGAGCTACATCTTCAACCCCCTTTTTTTTAATTACTATTTTTTATTTTGAGACAGGGTCTCACTAAGTTGCTGAGACTCTCATTGAACTTCTGAAACTGACCTCAAACTTGTGATCCTCCTGCCTCAGTCTCTGAAATTGCCAGGATTACAGTCAAGTGCCACCATGTCTGGCCTAGAGCAATAGTTGCTACTTCATTCTGATTCCTAATGAGAATGGCTTGGATCCAAATTCTCAAAGTAAAATCAAGCAGTGATTTTGTGTTAAAACCTAGGTAGAAAAGTAATTGTGGTCATGATCCAATAACAGTTTTAGTTTTATTTATAGTACCTTATATAGTATGCTAATCAGTCTCCAAAGCATCACCTGATGATTGTATTGATACCATTAAACATGTTAAGAAAATTATGTAATTCTTGGTTGAGCCGAAAATAATGATATTATTGAGATAATCCATAAATGACTACAATTTGGTGAATATTGATTTGATGTATGCTTTATGCCTTAACATAATTTGCTTGCAAATTGACCCTAGTTTTTTGTTATTATTGTTGTTTTGTTTTTTGGTACCGGGGATTGAACCCAGGGCCCTGCACTTAACCACTGAGCCACATCCCTAGCCCTTTTTATTTAGAGACAGGGTCTCACTAAGTTGTTTAGGCAAGGCATCACTAAATTTCTGAGGCTGGCCTTGAACTCAAAATCTTCCTGCCTCAGCCTCCCAAGCCACTGAGATTTTTTTTTTAATCTTGGGTTTAGTATATTATCCGATCCCTAGGCAAAAGGTTACTTTTTCTTTTTTTTTTTTTTTAACTCATTTTCTCCTTTTTACCCCTATTTTGAACATGCGTGATCCCCTATTTTCTGGTATTTTCATGCTGAGTTCTAAAAGCCTAAAGTCTCAATTAAAATATTCCCATAATTGCCAACAAATCATAAGTCCATGCTGCCTTTCCCCTAATCAAAATTTGTATTCTTTTCAGCAGTTAGTTTTAGTAAAAAGCAGAGTAAACATATTACCTGGTAATAATAATCGGTGATAGAGATTATCCTTAAGCCTTAGTTATTTGGAGGAGAAATGGTCAAAAGGTGATGGTGGGGAGAACCTCCACCAAACCTAACAAAAAAGTAACTCAAAAGTGTGCCACTGACTTAAATGTAAAAGTATAAAACTTGGGAATGAAACAGGGAAGTCTTCTGGACCTAGTGAATAATTCATGATTAATAGTTCTTACCCACCCCCCAAAAAAATCATAAAAGGAAAACTTGACAAATTGACCTCATCAAAATTACAAACTTTCCTTTCCTAAAGACTGTTAAAAAGTGGTCATCATTACCCTAGGTACATGTGTGACAGCACATATGGTGTGATGCTACATCATGTACCACCAGAGAAATGAAAAGTTGTGCTGCAGTTGTGTACAATGAATCAAAATGCAATCTGCTGTCATATATACCTAATTAAAATAAATAAAATAAATTTTAAAAACTGTTAAAAAGGATGAAAAACTTGCAGATTGAGAGCAATTATTGGTAAAGACCTATAGAATATATCAGGAACTTTAGGAACATAACAGAAAAAAATCCAATTAAAAAATAGGCAAAAAAAAAAAAACCCTCAGATTTCACTGAAAAGGAAGTATGAATGACAAGCACATGAAAAGAATGTTTGACATCATTAGGCATCAGGGAAAATGTTAAATTTACACCACAGTGAATACTACATATCTGTTAGAACAGCTGAAATAAAAAAAAATAGTGGCAATACAAATACTGTCAAAAAACCTGAAGGAACTACATCTCACATATTGCTGGGATCGTGTTAAATGGAACAAATGTTCTGAAAAATTGGCAGTTTCTTCAAAAGCAGTATAAGCGACTTCTGCTTTCCTGTCTGATATATAAGAATCTTAGAAGTTGAGCCAAAAAATAACTACCCTCCTAACAACTACAACAAAAAGCTAAAAAATAAACATCAGTTCTCCTTTGGTCCATCAGAATTGAGGTCACAGGAAAAACCACCAACCTAAAAACTGGTGACTGGTAAAGAATTAATTTTCCTGGAGTAGAATCTGCCTAGAAACTACTGATGGAACAAGTATCAAGTAAGAGTACTCAAAGAGGAATTGACTAATAGCTGGAAACAACATGGCCTAATTTGAGAGAAAAACAGATGGAGGCCAGTTTGGGGAGAAAGGCACACATGAGTTTTCCCTTCAGGGGTCCCACCAGGTTCTCACAGTAAATACCAGAGGAAAATCCTATTGTGTTTCCAGCAGGAGTAAAGGAAAGTGACCATTTTGAAATATGACCAGAGAATTTGGTTTTCCATAACAAAGGCCTGGTCTCAACAGAAGCTTTTGCTAAATAAAGCCCAATCACATTGGACTTCATATGAACCTAACCTACTAGGAGAATGGAAATACTCAACTCCAGCCCTCTTCAGCCTTCCTGTTTCACCTAATAGGGGATTGGAAGATAGGGGAAAAGATTGAGAAGTGCTTGAAAAGATCAGAGCCCAAAAGGCCTAGTTTCAATAAAACAACAACAACAAAATAATAATAATAACCACAGGACTGTGATTTGTAAAGCACTACTTATCCCCATTACTACTCCATCACTAAAGGCCTAGTCACTGGAGCTCCTTTTGCCCAGTACATTGTATCCAGTTTTCAGCAAAAAGAAAAGAACACATTTTGGAGAGATAAGCATCAGATCTACTACACTCAGATATGGCAGTGATATTGGAATTATCAGACTGGGAGTTTGAAATAACTATTATTAATAAGCTAATGTCTCTAATGGAGAAACTATAACATTCAAGAACAGAATGATATTGGAGAAACAGAGGCAGTCAAAAGAAAATTCTAAGACTATATACTGAACAGAAGAATGCATTTGAAGGGATTATCAATATAGTGGACATGAGTGAGGAAAGAGGAGGAGAGGCAAAGAAAATAGATTCACCATACTAATACTAATCAAAAGAAAGTTGGAATCACTATTAATTCAGATAAAGCCTACTTTAAGAAAAGTGATGATGGATGAAGAGAGGCATTATATAATGAAAAGGGGTTCATTCTCCAAGAAGACAATCCTTAATGTATATGTGCCTAAAAATGAAGCTGCAAAATACATGAGGCAAAAACTGACATAAAAACAAAAAATATATAGGTAGACTATTATAGTTAGAGACTTATATAAAATTTATCCATAATTGACAAATCCAGTAGGCAGAAAAATCATTGGAGACATAGTTGAAATAAAGAACACCATCAGTCAACTGGATTTAACTGACATGTATAGAATACTTCATGCAAAAAAAAAATATATATATATATATTTTCTCTTTAAGCTCATGTTGAACATTAACCACAGTAGGCAACGATAAAACAACTTCAACAAATTTAAAAGAATAGAAATCAAAGTATACCTTTAGAACACTATGGAATTAAACTAGAAACCAATGACAGATTGGAAATTCCAAAATAACTTGGAGGTTAAACAATACTCTTCTAAGTAGCACATAGGACAAAGAAGAGTCTAAATAAAGAGAAATTCAAAATATTTTGTACAAAATGAAATTGAAAATAGTTTGGTGAGGTGAAAAGTTTCTTTGAAGCAAGTTTATAGAATGAATACATACATTAGAAAAAAGGGGAAACCTAAAATTATGGGTCTAAGTTTCTACATTAGGAAAGTTAAAAAAAAATATTTCAAGAAACCAGAAAAAAAATGGGTGAAAAAAAGGACTAATAAAAAACAGCAGAAATCAGTACAAATGAAAATAGGAGATAAAAAATTTCAAGTAAACTAAAAACTGGTTCTTTGAAAACATAAATAAAATTGATAAACTTTAGCCAAACTAAGAAAAAGACAAATTACAAATATTAAAAAGGGGGGCCATCACTACTGACCCCATAGACATTAAAATGATAAAGGAATAATATGCAAAATACTATGTTCAAATGACCTACATGAAGTGGATATAAATTTCTTAAAAGATACAATATACTAAAACTTACACAGAAGGAAGTAACAACCTGAATAGCCCAAATCTATTAAGTTGAATCAATAGTTACCTTTCAAAACACAAAGCACCAGCCCAGATGGAGTCTCTGGTAAAGTCTACCAAACATCTAAAGAAGAAATTATGCCAATTGCTACAATCTCTTCCAGAAGACAGAAGCAGATAGATTATTTCCTACTTCATTCTGATGCCCCATCCTAATACCAAAGCAAAAAAATAAATTTACAAGAAAAGAAAACTCTCATGAATACAGATGCAACATAATAAAATATTAACACACCTTTTTCAAGTGAGATTTCATCCAGATGTGCAAGACTGGCTCAATATTCAAAAAACATTATGATCTATCACTTTAGGCTCATTGGGAAAAAATATGTGATATATGCAGGAAAAGCATTTGAAAATTCTAACCCCCTTCATGATTCAAAACTTTTAGTGAAGTAGGAATGGAGAGGAACTTCCTCAACATCTATCAAAAAAATCTCTAACATCCTTAATCATATGTAACTGAATGCTTTCCCTGATAAGATCAGAAACAATGCTTGAATTTTCCCTTTCATCTCTTCTATTTAGTAAGACTATCTTTTTTCACATGTGAAATAATTGTCTATATAGAAAATCCTAAAAACAACAATGACAAAAACTGGAACAAACAAGCAATTATATGATGGGTGCAGGATATAAGGCTAATATATAAAAATCAGTTGTTTTTCTTATATATAAGCAATGAACAGAATTTGAAATTTTAAAAATGCAATTTGCATTAGCACACAAAAAAGCCGTTGGTATAAATCTAACAAAATACAAGATTTAGACTTGAGGAAACCTGCTTACCTCTGATGAACGTAATCAAGAAAGAGGGAGAGAAATGGAGAGGTGTTCCATGTTCATGGATAGGAAGATCAACTAATTTTATTAAGATTTAATTCTTCCCAACTTGACCTATACATTCAACACCATCCCAATAAAATCCTAGCAAGTTATTTTGTGGATATCCACACACGGATTCTTAAGATAGTATATAGTATTCTCTAAATAGTACTTTTCTATTTTACTGGCAGAGCAATTCAGGAGGGCATCTTGGAAGAGAGTTTGGGTCATTCATAACTTCTTATTTCCCCTGTAGTACACTGGCATTGAGTGCTTATCGATAGGCTTAAAGGCCCTGGGGTTCTAACTTTGCCATATCACAAAGGGTTTTAATTTGTAACCTGCAGCATTGTTTCCCAACAAGACTTTTTTTCTATCCTTAAAAACTTAGAAACTTGGCCTTGACTTGGCTTCCTTACAGATGAAACTCTTTCAGCCATGTTGAAGATTTGCTCTGGCAAGTAATTTTCCTATCTGCTTAAGTAGAGCTTGCAATGATTGCTCCACTGCCTTCATATCAGCACTCAAAGGCTCACCACTTGCTTTGACATTATGTGATGTATAATGATGCTTGACTTGTTTAAACTTTCCATAACTAGGAGTAAATTCAGCATTGTAGTTGGGTCCAGCCTTTCTTTCAACATTGCAATCAAACTTTTGGCTTTGGC
This sequence comes from Ictidomys tridecemlineatus, assembly GCF_052094955.1. NCBI lineage: Eukaryota > Metazoa > Chordata > Mammalia > Rodentia > Sciuridae > Ictidomys > Ictidomys tridecemlineatus. The sequence continues at coordinate 64,774,819 of NC_135481.1, read as the reverse complement.
TGTGATCAATATGCTGCTGAGAGCATGTTTCTGTGTCTAGTCTTCAATACAAGACATTAGAAGTTACTTGATATCTGATATAGTTCTCCTCAAGTTTTTATTATTCTCATTGCCTTCAATCCTTTAACAGCTCTGTCATTTTACTTGTTCTTCAAGATTGTATGCATGGTGAAATGGACATTCCTGAATGACTAACCATCACTGATTTTCCCCTTCATAGTTCTTCATTCATTTAACTTCATTTCATTACCAGGTAAAATATGGTTCCTTACTGTCAACAGTAGCGGTGGATTTTGTATGCTTAAGGGCTGTAATGAACACAATTTGAAATTCACATCAAGCACAAGAGAAACCTCGCCTAGCATGTGCGAGACCCTAGGTTCAATCCTCAGCACCACATTAAAAAATAAATAAATAAAATAAAGGTATTGTGTCCAATTACAATTTAAAAATAAGTATTAAAAAAGAAACACAATAAACATGAGATGAGGCTGATGCCAAATAGTACAGCATAGTGTTCTATAGTAAATTTTTTATAAGTAGAAGTACTTTTTTTTTTTTTTTGGTACCAGGGGCACTTTGCCACTAAGATACATTCTTAGTCCTTTTTTTAAAAAAAAAAATATTTTTAGTTGTTGATAGACCTTTATTTAATTTATTTATTTATATGCGGTGCTTAGATTTAAACCCAGTGCCTCACACATGCTAGGCAAGTGCTCTACCACTGAGCTACAACTCCAGCCCCCTATCCCTTTTTAAAAATATATATTTTATTTAGAGACAGGGTCTCACTGAGTTGTTTAGGGCCTCGCCAAGTTGCTGAGGCTGGCTTTGAATTTGCAATTCTCCTGCCTCAGCCTCCTGAGCTGCTGGGATTACAGACATGTGCCACTGCACCTGGCTGAAGTACTCTTAAATAATGATAAAAAGTAGTATAATAAATATGTAAATCAGTAACAGTGATTTATAATCATATCAATTATATTTTATGCATAATTATATTGTATTTTGGGGGGCACTGAGGATTGAACCTAGGGGCACCCTACCACTGGGCTAGATCTCTAGTCCTTTCATGTGTCTTATTTTGAAACAGGGCTTTGCTGAGTTGCTTAGGACTTTGCTAGGTTGCTGAGGCTGCCCTTGAACTTGTAATCCTGCCTCATCCTCCTGAGACACTGGGATTATAGTTGCACCACATGCCCAGCTGTATTGCTGTACTTTTACATGGCTGGTAGTGCAGTAGGTTTACACCAGCATCACCACAAACATGAGTAATGCACTGTATTATGATACTACAATGGCTACAGTGCCACTAGGCAATAGGATCCATTATAATCTTATGGGAACAATATATATAACATTATATATACAGTCTGTCATTGACTAAAATGTGATTTTGTGATGTATGAACATAAAATCTAAATGTCAATATTTTCAAATGTTAAAATTAGTTTCATGTTTAAAAATATATAAATGTATACCTGAAAACTTAAGCAAAAGGGTAATATATTAATATCCTTTTAACTTACCTTTTTTAAAGCAATTTTAACTCTATAAGAGGCTTTCCCATTAGTGGTCTCTTGGCTTTACAGTAAGTATGTCTCTATATTGGAAAGTATCTGCAAAAACATTTTATATATATATTGTTGTTCAACAAACATTTTATTCAGTTTATTTCTGTTTTCAATGTATTCTGTGAGACTGTTGGGACTAACATCCTTTTTTCCAATCTACATATAAGGAAAAGAGATCAGAGAAGGTACTGACTTGCTTAAATCATCACCTATTACAGAGAGAATCTTGGCCAAAATCCAAAGTGTGGAAATACATTGGCATTTTCTTAATTTATGGTGGGACTGTCCCAATCATTCTATAGCAAAGCAGTGGGGGTAGGAGAAATCATACTTCAACCCTACCAGTCCATGGCATAAGTGGCATTGGGCTAGAATTGGATGTTAGCTGGGGTGTAAAGGGTAGGGCTGAGTGTTAGCACACTGTTTGATACAATGAGGCCTAAAAAGCAAGGCAGCTGGGAATTTACCTACATGTAGCCAAATTCTGAACTTAGTTTTCTCTATAGAATGAAAGTAGGATCCTAGACACAGTGGAGGCATTAGGATCTGCTAAGACTAAGCCTCAGGCAGAGAATTCTTCTTTTCCAAGTATTGCACCCCATTTCTCCTTTCTCCTCTTTCTACTAAAGACAGTGGTTTCTGGACTAATGTTACCTTTTTCTGTTTTTTTCTAAGAGATGATGAGGAATTACTACATACATTTAAGCTGTTGACATTTTTTGTCTCCAAGAGTTCTTGTGAGCACTTCAATTAAGTGTAGTTGTTTGCTTGTGTTCCATCAGTATCTTTTGAGCTCCCTGCCCTAAAAGAAATTTAGCTCTAACACATAAGTATTAATAATCAACGTAAAATTTACTAAAGATTTCATAGGGAAGAGAGGAGACAAGTTTATACTGCTTCATATAACTCTCAGTTCAACAAATGCCCTTACCAATTTCTTTTCCCCACCAAGTCCATATATGCTGTACCACTCATGGGTACCATGTTCTCTTCTCACTTGGCCATTTCCATATATAGGGCTCTTGATGGATCTTTTTTTCTGTTTCTGGAACTTTACTCATTGTAACCATTACTCTCCAATGTTACTCTCTCCCACACTCTTCTCCCAAACTCATTAATAGGTAGAAAACTTCATATTTTCTTCAGCTCCTGTAAACCAGCATCCATCCCCATATCCTCTGAATATAACATAGTAAGGAAAGTTACCTTCTACAAATGGAATATAAATGGGAATAGTTATCTTGGGAAATTATTCAACTACGTGGTGCCTCATTTTCCTCAAGTGAAAATAGGAATAGTAATAATAGCAACATTGTAAGGTGGATATGAGTTAATTTTATAAAGTTCTTAGAATAGTGACTGGCATGTAGAAAACATTTGATAGATGTTAGCTATTGTTAATGGGAAAGCATTTTTAGTATCAAGTAATCAAAATGTCATACTTAACAGGCTATTCAACTTGTAGCAGTTAATCCTATGTGGAGAGTTCTATCTGAACTATCTTCAATATCTCTTTTCTGTAAACATCAAAATTCAGTGGAAAACCAAACTGGTAAAATTGGTAGACCTGAATTAGGATTTTTTTTAAAGAAAAAGAAAGAGAATGATTGGACTCGATTCTATCATTTACAAACTTTGTAGTATCAGACAAACTATATAACCTTTGTGAATCTTACCTCATCTGTGAATTGGACTTGTATAGTTGTATATATCAGTTCACCTTGGTGAAGTGTGCATAAAACTCAGTGAGGAGGCAAGTAATAAGGGATAGCTAGTAATGAGTGGTGATGGTTATGAATTAGTACAATAAAAGTCTGCTGACGGATATTCTGATATATAGACATTGCTTCAAGTAATTCAGGCTTTAAAAAAATGTCTCTAATTTGTTTTGTCCTGTAGCCTGTTGGAAGTATCACTAGAGCTCTTGAAGGAGAATGGACAGGTGGTTTCCGAAATCCACTGGATGGAAGATGTTTGTGTGTGTGCCTTTAGATTGTGAAATTAGAGACCAGGCTTTGAGAATGTACTTTACTCTGTAATGCTCCCAACAGAAATCATCCTGGTCTGGGAAAGAGTCACTTCTCCTACCACCAGATGGCGTATTAAGACCATGCAATACAGTAGTGTTTTGCAACTAGAACCCTTGGATGAAGTCAAGCTTTTACTAAGACAGTACCTTGACAGGGAGTCTCAGAATCATGAATTTTCAGTTTTTCTCTCTGAAAAACCTTTAGGCACAGTGAGGTCAAGAAATACATGACTGGGTAGAGCGCTTGCCTGGAGAGGCACCAGGTTCGATCCTCAGCACCACATAAAAGTAAATAATCAAAATAAAGATATTTTTAAAAAGAGAAATACGTGACTGTATGAATTGCATTAGCTACTGCATCCTCTTTGTGTGGAGCCTCCTCCCTAAAGAATACCTAATGCCTGAAGCTCAGCAGAGCCTCACAAACCCTGGACTCCAAAAACAGAGGCCAAAGAGCTGTGGATTGTATGTTTTCTCTTATGTAACAATGAAAAGCAAAATTTTTTAGTGACCTAAAAGTAGAAGAGGGACTACTAGGGACTAGGAAGAGGGCCAAAGCTTGGAGAAGGTCAGGGGGGAGGGTAGGACATGATTGATGCATGTATAAAAATATCACAGTGAATCCCACTGTTTTTGCAATTAATATGTGTTAATAATAAAAATTAAGTCTTTCACATATGATGCTCTGAGAATCTACTAGCACGTGTCTGAGCTGGGCTCCAGTACCTTCTTTCAGCTATTTTGTCTTCCTTTATGCTTCTTGTCCAGTTTTCTTCTATTCCTTCTCAGCTCCCTTTTCCTTGTCTGGGTATATTGATTATAAGAAAACAAGGCTCCTTTCTGTCAGATGCCTCTAGGCAGTAAGAATCCTACTGTTGGTCCATTAGACCACCTGCTCCAGAACTATACTAACTCATGGACACATGTGTGCATACACACAACACACACACACACACACACACACACACACACCAACCAGTCCCTGGTGGTTGATGCATAGGAATGGGCCATGTGACACAGCAGTCTTAGGAGATAGCTCTGAGCCTGCCTTCAGCATAAGTCACCATTCTATCACACTTGAAGGGGACACATTTACTCCCATGCACAGAAGTTACTATGTGTTTGAAAATAGCATTTCCTTGACCTAGGGAGTCTTTTGGACAAGTCAAATCCTCAGATTTGGGAGATGTTGGGAGAAGGAGGTAAAAAAAAAAAAAAACTCTAAAGCATACACTGGATACTGTATGCTCAAAACTCAAAATTCTCAGCACTGCTATGGTGGACAAATCTGGCAGAGAAGAGTTGGCAAGGATTAATTAATGCAATAACTACTAAGTGACTTCTGTGAGCCAAACAACAACCTCTCATTTGAAATGCAACAATGTTAAAAACAGAATAAGATCCCAACCAGGGGCTGGGGATGTGGCTCAAGCGGTAGCGCGCTCGCCTGGCATGCGTGCGGCCAGGGTTCGATCCTCAGCACCACATACAAACAAAGACGTTGTGTCCGCAGCAATTAAAGAAAAAATAAAATATTCTCTCTCTCTCTCTTTAAAAAAAAATCCCAACCACATAGAAATTGTATTTGTATACATAGATTTAGACATTAAATTATAAATAAATATATGTTTAAAAAGTGGTCAATTTTATAGGCAAATTAAAAAGTGAAGATAATGGAAGTTGAGAGTGTAGGAAGAGGGGGACAGTAGGTTGCTATTTTAAATAAGGTGCTAAGGGTAGACTTTATTGAGATTATATTTGAGCAAATATTTGAAGAAAGGAACAGTAAGAATATAAAGAAAGAAAGTGCATATCTAGAACAAGTAGGCTCCAGGCTGAGGGCATCTTTGGTACAAAGGTCTTGAGGTAGGTATGACTGGAGGAACATAGGAGGCAAGTAGGAGTGAAGACAAGTGTGTACATGGAGAGTAACAGGAAAAAAAATGAAGTGAGAGGTAAAGGGAGGAGAGAAGGTGCAGATCAAAGGCTTTGGTGACCACTGTAATATCTGGTTTTCTCTGAAGGGAATGATGGGACATTGGAAGGTTTTGAGAAAAGCATAACATAATCATACAAGAAACTCTCTAGTTTCTGGGTTGAGGTGTGTTTTTTACTTGAACCAAAGGCCTCCTTCAGATGATATTACATGACACTTTAAAGAAGCAAGCTGATAAAATATGGAGATGTAGCATGGGGCAGCAAAAAAAGTAAAGTTCAAAGCCAGTTATGGAGTCAGCTATGGAGAGGTTTCTTTTGAATAATCCTGTGCTGAAATTCCATAAACACTTCCCAAAATTCAGTATGTCTTTTTTTTTTTTTGCAGGGATTGCTCATGTTTGTGCATTAGAAATTATGCCAAGGATGTTAAATAGGCCTCACTTGGAATAGTGCTGACTCCTTTGTAATGGGCAACACAGGACCAGAAGCCTTAATACCTCAGTTCACTGCCTTCGGCTCACTCCAACTGCGTTAAAGCAAGTAAAGTGCTTCACAGCATCATGTTAATCAAGGCAATGACAGATGACTCTTATTAAAACCATTTACATAATTAAATGAACATTCATCAGTATTTATCATAGTTTAGGGGTTTTCCTAAGTGCTAGGGATTCAGAGAGCAAGATTCTCTCCTATTTTCATATTGCTTATACTCTAGTTGAGGCACTGATTTATACATTAAAAATGATAGAATATGATAAGTACTTTGTGATATATGAGTCAGAGGTTCTGAGGTGGTAGTGGTTTACATTGCCTACAGAGTAGGTAAAGTCTTCATGAAACTGATTTCCCTGAAGCTGTATTTTTTTAAAAAATTATTTTTTAGTTTTAAGTGGACACAACATCTTTATTTTACATTTTACATTTGGTGCTGAGGATGGAACTCAGCGCCTCAAACATACTAGGAGAGCACTCTACCACTGACCACAACCCCAGCCCCTGGAGCTGTATTTTGAAGTTGTGGAAATTCATGGAAAACTCAGGCAACACTGTTTCCTCTAGAATATAGTATAAAGTGAATGCGAGACAGTAGTAGACAGGTCGAAGTTACATTACAAAGGGTGTTAAAGTTACTTGCTAAGGAAATCAGCAAACACTATAGTCAAAAGCAGGAGAATCCCATTATCTTTATATCTCTTAGTTTTCAACAGTGTCAAGATAGAATTGAGAATCACAATGAAGTTTGCTTTTCTTTCCTTTGTATTTGACCTGCAGTCCATAGTGTAGAGTTCTGGAATTTCTCCTCTTGAGCTCCATAGGGAGCTACTTTGTCTAGTGGGAAGACAAGGGATTAAAACAGGAAGGTTTTGGAGAGGTAGAAGGATTTCAGAAATAAAGCATGAGAGATGATACTCTTATGTTCCCTGAAACCTCTATGACCATGTCAGATCAAATAGTGCTTGATCGGTGACACTCATCCTGACAAATGGCGTATGTGGCTGTTTCTTAACATTGTACTTCATTTGTGTGCTTGTTAGGCGCCAGCTTCTTCAGGAAGTCCTGCGCAATACTTCTGGAGTCTCTTTGCTCTTTCCAGTGACACGCGAAAAAAGGGAGGGCTGCTTCGTGGTTAAAGGAGTGAAAAATAAGCCTTTCCAGATGATTGAAGATGACAGGCTATCCTCTCACAATGTAAGCATTTGCATTAACGGTTCACTGATGGGAAGACGATATCTGGTTACCATTCAGCCTCATCCTTCTCAGCATTAGAAAAGTTTTTCTTTTTAATTAGTTTGGAAAATTTTCTATCCCTCAAGTAGACTTCGTAAGAGGCTAGAGTACTAGTTTCAAAATACCTTTTCCCCCTTAGCTGATTCTGTCGAATGGCTGCGCCAGGGAACATTGTAAGAAGACAGTAGTCAAGACCCAGAATGTGGGAGGTACGGACTTCTATATCAATTTGATGGTGATAGCGAAACAGATTCAAGCCCCGCAACCCCAATAGTGCACCTAGTTTCGGATCCGAAGCCCCAGCTCCGGGGCGGACGCAGGAGTGTGTCAGGACGGATCGATTGCTTTTGCCTGGCGGAGGCGTATGGGGAGGGGACTGGGCCCCGATTGGCCCCGATTGGCCAGAAAAGGCCGAAGGCCCTCGACTTCCTTCTCCTGGGGCCAGCTTGAGTCGCTGAGACTTGGCAGGCCCCGCTGAGCCTCTTGGGGTGGTATCCCGCCAGCTGGGGATTTAGTCCCGTTTGCACCCAGGGTGCTGTGCGCCTTGCGCTAGACCAAGGTCCTGCGCTACAGAGGCCCTAGAATTGTGACCGATTGGAGAGGTGAGAGCGAGGAGGCTCGAGAAGTATGGGGCAGGACTCCGGAAGGGGTGGGGCCTCCTGCTGGGCAGGATGGAGGGACCTGGGACCCGTATGTAATGTGTGGGGCGTAGGGCAAGGTGAGGGATGCTGGCCTCCATGGATGTGGAGTTTTTAGATGGTTCTCTTTCTCCTCGAAAGTGAAAGACTTGTAGGAGATAACAAAATTAAACCGGCATTCGAGCCTGATTTCAACCCAACTCTAGCCGGTTACAAGGTCTGCATTTTTCTTATCACTTGACATTTCTCTGATCGCTGAACCAAATGTAGTTCCTTATATTGGACATCTCCTGCGCATCGGTTTCTTAGTTTGTAAAATGTGCTTAATTTGTATTTCACATTTGAAACCACACATGAAGTGTTTAGCCCAATGTCTTGTCAAATGGTAGGGCCTCCCAAAGTGATAGCTGTGTTATTGTTTATTTGTATACATACTTGTAGTATATTACTGTTCATATGATCTTAGACTTTGTTCTTTGTGTGTTGTGTCTTGTTGTATATTGAGCTACCCAAAATAGGAACTCTCTCTCTTTGTTAATTAAGAGCATGCAGGTTGACTATGGTGTAAAGATGAAAAAGGAAAAAAAAAAAAAAAGCCTTGGAATCAGCCATCCCTGAGTTGGACTACAAACAACTTTCTGTATTTGCTCTGTGAACTTAGGCAAGTTGTTGGCTTTTGCAATCCTCAGTTTTCTACATTTTGGATTAAGCTTTGGAACAGGAATTAGGCCTTGCAGTCGAAGTTCAATTGTACTGACAAGGCCAAATATAAAGGCCACTTCATTTCAAACACAAAACAGTGCTACTTTCAGAAGGATTGTAAGCCTTATCTTAGGTGTCCTGTAGAATACACCAATTAATTTGTTGGCACAACTGGAGTCAAGGTATACAGAAAGTGTTCAATTCAATATTCTTAAACTCCTCAGGACTTTTTGACAGCATGAACTCAAGTAATGAGTTTTTTCCCAGGTAGGAATCTTAGGTGAAAAACAGTGTATTATTGTACATAGCATAATAACAGTCACATCTTCATGTTAGACTATTTCCTTTGGTAAATATTAGTAATCTTTACACAATGACATACAGAGAGAGTTTTAAAGTAACAGGTATATGCTAATAATTTTCTTCTTTCCTTCTCTGATAAGTCTGGAAAAAATGGATTTTCTAGTTCAGTTTCTTTCTACTCATTTCTTCAATTTCCTCAGTTAATATTATCAGTGACTCATCACTTTCTAAGTATTTTGCTCATGTTCCATCTGACTGTATTAAGTATGTGCTACCACTTCCTGCTTTGTGAAAACCTCTGTTCTATAAAAACTGTTGTGCATCCATTGTTTTGCTAGCTTGCAGCTCTTTCTCGTTTTCATTTATGATTTTCTTTGTCCATTAACTTGTATTTTTCATTACTCCATCCTAGGTACTTCTGATTCCACATGTATAATAACCAAACTTGGTTTCTTTTCCAAGTCCTTTATTCTTTATATCTTGCAGACACCACTGCCTAAAGTCTTAATCTGTGTCTCAAATGTCTCTGTAATGCCTATTTATTTTCTCCACTCACTCAGGCATGTCTTATATCTCTACTCAGATCTTTGTATTTTCTACTCAGTGGGTGGAAGTATTATAATAAACAGGGGCCAGAATTATCTTGAGGCAAATTCATGCACATATTTAGTTCCTAGGCTGGCACCTAATCATGGCCTCTCCAAGTGGCTTAGGCTCCTCTTAATGTTCTGGGTTTCCAAAGGAAGCATTCTGGGAAGTAATATCTAGATACTGAGTTCTATATGAACCAAGTGAAAGCTTCTTTTTCTTTTTATTTATTTGTTTAAAAAATTTTTACCTGGTCTCAGAAATAACCAAGTTCATTTCTGCTGTGTTCTTTTACAAGCAAACCGTTAAGACTAGCTAAACCCAGATTTGGAAGGGAATTAAGACTCCATCTCTTAGGTTGGTGTGGTAGTGCATGCCTGTGACCCCAGTGACTTGGGAGGCTGAGGCAAGAGGATCACAAGTTTGAGGCCAGCCTCAGCAACTTAGCAAGGCCCTAAGCAACATAGTGAGACCATTTTAAAATAAAAAAGGCTAGGGATATAGTTTACTGGTAAAGTATACCATTCAATCCCCAGTACAAAAAAAAAAAAAAAAAGAAGAAGAAGAAAAAGAAAAAATACTCATTTTTTGATTGCAGAATGGCACAGTCACCTAGCATAAGAGAAAATGGGATAGAAGATAATTTTGGAAAATACTATCTGCCATATATATATACATATGTGAGAAAATATTTGCATTTGTACATGTGTGTTGTGTTTACACATAGAAAGATATTGCTTTTCCAAAAACCAACAATATTTGTAAATTAGTTTCAATTTCATATCTCTGCTGTTTTATAGGAATCAAGGTTTTCCTGTATCAATGGTATTTCCTTTTCCTCTTCCCATTATTTTTTATAATGGGAAGAGGAAAAGGAATCTTTTATCAGCTATACCGCAATATAAAGACAGAGCAAATCACTGCAGGCAAAATAGCATTTGCCACTTTAAATACTTGTTAACAGTAGGTCTACTCAGCTCTTACCCTAGCAAGTGAATCTTTGAAAAAAGAAAAGTAATCTGGCTTTTCCAACTTTAACAACTAATCAGAAGATAGAACACAGCATGTCTCCTGTCTTTCTGTAATTTTGATGATACATGTAATATCAATTTATTGGCATTTCCCTAGTGTCCATTAACAGATTGCCAGTCCTTTATAAAAAGCACCCTGTTTCCTGAATTCCAACTAATAATTTTTCTGTCATGCCAATATTGCTTTTCACCATTGGAAGAACATTACTATAATATAGTTGAATTTTATATTGATAGCCACATAAGATTTTTTATGTAACAAAGATTTTGGAATTGCTCTGGTGGTCTCAGTGTGGGACATAGGGCCAGAGAGAGAAAGTCCTTCATATTCTAGTTAACCTGAGTTTGCTATAAAGTAATTAAGAGAAAGTTTCAACTAAAGAATGGAATTCCTGATTCTTCCCACCTCTCATTTAACCCTTCTTTCTACTGGCAACTACAACCCAAGACTTACACATGTACCTTAGTATACCCTCAGCCCGCAGTGCTTCCCATATTCTGTGTCCCTTTGTTTTGCAGTATCTATGTACCACCTTACTATATTAATTTTCAATTGCTATATCAATAAATTACCATAAACTTAGTGGTTTGAAACAACACACTCATTATTTTACATTCTGGAAGTCAGAGGTCTGACATGGGTGTCGCTGGTCTAGAGCCAAGGTATTCCCACGCCTGTGCTCCTTTCAGGAGGATCTATTGGAGAATCCATTTTCTTGCCTTTCCTAGTTTCTCATTCATTATCTCATGGCTCTCTTCTATCTTCAAGGGCATTAATAGCAGGTTGGATTGTTCTCACATCTACTCTGATCTCCACTTTTGTCTCCTTTTTCCACTTTAAAGGACCCTTGTGATAACATGGGGCCCACCGAGATAGTCCAGGATAATCTTCCTGTCTTAATTAAGGTCAGTCATTAAGATCCTTAATTCTGCTTATGCCTCCAATCCCAGGGACTCACACTTTCGATCCCAGTGACTCAGGAGGCTGAGGCAGGAGAATAGCAAATTCAAAAGCCAGCCTCAGCAGTTTAGCAAAGCCCTACCCAACTCAGGGAGACCCTACCTCTAAATTAAAAAAAAAAAAGGCCTGAGGATGTTGCCCAGTGGTTAAGCACCCTTAGGTTTAATCCCAGTACCAAAAACAAAACAAAAAAATTCTTAATTCCATCTTTGGGTTTAATTCTTTTTTGGCCATGTAAAATAACATGTTTGCTTTCCAGAGATATTTATGTTGCATGTTATATTTTATGTTATATGTTGCATATTTAATACATGTTATATATTTTATATATTTACATTAATGGTATATATTAGCAGGACACGGTGGCACACTCCTGTAATCCCAGCAGCTGGGGAGGGTAAGGCAAGAGGATCGAGAGTTCAGAGATAGCCTCAGCAAAAGCAAGTCCCTTAAGCAACTCAGTGAGACCCAGGAAACTGCTATTTTGTCTGCAGTGGTTTGTTCTAAAATACAAAATAGGGCTGGGCATGTGGCTCAGTGGTTGAGTGCCCCTGAGTTCAGTCTCCAGTACCTCCCATCAAAATAGCATATATTATATGTTTTATATATTATATATATGTATATACATTTATTCACTAAATACATGAATAAATATAAAACCATCTATAAGTTACCATTTAAACCTTAGATTCTCTTCAATTTCAATAATATCCAAAGCAATTCAATTAAAGAAATATATATATTACATATATATATAAATTTCTTTTTTTTTATTGGTTATTCAAAACATTACAAAGATTGCAGAATCACATTGGTTACACATCCACATTTTTACATAATGCCATAATTGCATGGAAATGGAAGGAGACCCTCATTGTTATACAAAATTACATATAAGAGGTTGTGAGGGGAATGGGAAAAAATAAGGAGAGAAATGAATTACAGTAGATGAGGTAGAGAGAGAAGATGGGAGGGGAGGGGAGGGGGGATAGTAGAGGATAGGAAAGGTAGCAGAATATAAATTTCTTTAATATAAATTTTTTAAATATAATTTCTTTAAAATATAAATTTTCCATCTACAACTAAATATATATATAAGTATATATATATTTAGTTGTAGCCAAATAATATTCTTTACAAATTATGTTGGCAAAGATTAAAGTATTTGATAATGTGTAGTGTTAATGAAAATGTGCAAAAATATACATACTTATTCACTATTGGTATTAATTTGATATCAATTTAATAAATATCAAAATTTAAGACTATCCCTTTGACTTAATATTTCCATCTCTGTAAATATCCAAATATTCTTTACAATACTGTTTGTAATTTTGAAGAAAAAACAAGATAATCTGTACATGACTATAAAAATAACTCTGGAGTATATATATTGTGATATGTCTGTGTTAGAATAGTATCCATTCCCATAAAAAAATGTATAAGCAGCCAGGTGTGGAGACACATGCCTATAATCTCAGCAGCTAAGAAGGCTGAGGCAGGAGGATCACAGGTTTGATGCCAACCTCAGCAACTTACCAAGGCTGTAAACAACCTAGTGAGATCCTGTCTCTGAATAAAAAATAAAAAGGGCTGAGGATGTAGCTCAGTGGTTAAAGGGTTTCTGGATTCAATCCCTGGAACAAAAAAAAAGTATAAGTAGAAGACTTCTAATCCTGGGCAAAATGAAATATCCCCATTTCTGCCTACTATTTCCTCTTACAACTAAAAAATCTCTAGACATAATACAACAGACAGATGTAGGAAGACCCTGGAAGGTTCAAAGAAGGAAGACTACTTAGAAACTTCATAAAACGGATTGGTGTCTGAATAATATTTTCTTTGCTTCTTATTTTTTGCAGATCTTTAGATAAATAGCAAAGTGAGTTTTCATAAAAGAAAAAGGTCCTCAGGGATAAGTGGCAAAATCAGTCATCCTCAGGCCTCTTCAGATTTACTTCTTAGTTTTTGGAGTTGATGCATTTATGAACAGGTTAAAAACCTGGCTGAAAAACCAGATGAAAGCCTTTGGGGAATTCCAGGCTTCTGAAGAAACTATGTCTATGAAATTAGGTGAGAAATACAATCATTTTAATTAACAATTCTCTGGTTCTACTTGAAAGGCATTGACAAAATGGCTGGTAAGACACTTGGCCCACATAGTAGCTACTGAAAACATCCTTTTGTAAGTAGTAGAGTCTGAATGGCTCAGCAGATAATGACAGAGAAGGAGCACGGAGATTTTTGAAAAGAAAAGTATGTAGACTGGATCATGGTCTTCTTAAGCAGGGTATCCAGGGCAGGGAAAAAATGGGCTCACAGTACATTTGTCTTCTGGATCATTTTATTTTCTTGTGTCATCTATTCCTTGGACATACTAAGATTCACTTTGTAATGAATCTAGAAACCCACTTCCTAGTTCTACAGGATTTCTACTTCACTTTTTAACATTGAGAATAGATTAAATTCCCATTATCAATTCCTTCACAGAAGCAGCCAAAATTTATTGTACCCTTATCCTGCCCTCCCTTTCTTTGCTTTCCCAGTTCTTCCTTCCATTCATTTTTCTTTTAGTTCTTCTGTTCAGCAGCCCAGGATTTCCACTCTGCCCAGGAGCAGATTTAACATCAATGCTCACTTTGATGATATAAACTGCAGTGTCTGGGCCTACTGCCCATGGGCATCTGTGTCTACCCATGACCACCTGTGGAACTTGGATTACTTTTGGATTTATAATCCCCATAATTGGCTCTTCAGCTTTCCCAGATTCTGTGAGCAACTTAAACTACCCAGGATCGATTCCATCTTGAAAGCAAGAAATTAGACTGATTTAAAACATTTATAAAGCATCTTACTGGTGTTACAAAAAATGAACAAGACACAGGCCTTCCCAAGAAGGGATCTGTAGTGGAGTTGGAGAAACTGGCAAGAAATGACTATAGGACTTCCACTGTCAATAGGAGATAGACTAGGTAATGCAAATCAAATTCTTAAGAAAACTAAAAAGTTAGGTAAAATTTGAATTAAAAATCTACTTGAAGGCTACAGATACAATGAACTAGAGAATTAAGTATCAGGTTGAGAATATAGAAAAGAAAAGGAATCCCAAGACTTGAGTGTGGAGTTTTGTATTAATTTCTCCTGGAAGTTTGTCCAGTTTTGGAAGAGGTGCCTGAGATATTGAGAGATTGAGCAGGATTTATGACTTTGTTGCAGGTACAAGGTGAGAAGAAAAAGTTGGGAACCCACCACAAGGAGAACCTAGTAAACTATCAGGGCTTTGATTGGAAGGCCAGAGAACTACACATTCCTTCATGTATAGTGTTATGCCACATAATAACATATATGATGGTGATCAGATTATAATGGAGCTGAAAAATTTCTACCTTCTAGTGAAATCATAGCTGTCAAATATTGTGGTGCGGCACATGTTAGTAAATAAACCTGATAAAATCAATCTGATAAAAGCATAGCACATATGGGTATGTATACTACATAATACTTGATAATGATAATAAATGACCATGTTACTATTTGTATTTACTATACTATACTTTTTATCATTAGAGTGTACTCCTACTTATTAAAAAATATAGTTAACTCTAAAAGAGTATACTGTTCTATTCTGACAGTAGCCTCATAGATTTCTTGACTTCCAGGTTTTTTGTTTGTATCAAAAGGCCATGTTGAGTGATTAACTTATGTCACCTAGGTTTGTGTAAGTGCACTCTGAAGTTTCCACCAAGATGAAACCAGCTAGTGATGGATTTCCCTGAATATATCACATCTTTAAGGTGTACATGACTGTATTTCCTGTGTATTAATTAGGTGGCTACTGAGTATTGGGCATTGAGCTGGGTCTCAGAACCACCAAAAATCAGACACATTTCATGTACTCAAGGATCTGTCTTGAGGTGAAAGCACATGTATAAAGCAGTCAGTGAAACTGAACATTGTAGGGATTTGAAAGACATTAATTAGAACATGGCATAGGGAGTGCAGAGGAGGAAGTAGTTGATTCTCCTGGGAGTTAACTTTGAAAAGGAGTAATATTACTTTTAGAAGGTTATTTGGACAGACATTCAGGAAGAGCAACAGTATGAACTAAGCTTCAGAGCCAAGTCTGTTGTGTTGGGAACTTTATTGTGACTTGCTCTTTATGGTATATTAGTAAATGGCAGACTATAGAAACAAAGTACAATATCTATTTTTAAGATGACAACCTGGAATGAGGGTTTAGCTTAATGGTAGAATGCTTGCCTAACATGCAAGAGCACTACAAAATAAATTTTAAAATAACAAGGTGAAAACCTGAACAAATGAATATATGCTACAAAGGAGGCATAAGTAAAAAATAAAAATCAGGATAAAAACAATCCCACACAAAGTTTATCATGGAATGACATCATGCATGCATATCAAGGCCATGAAATTTTTCAGGGAGAATGTTTCCACCTGTATTTCATGCTCTGAGACTATGAGAGAAGAGACAGCAGAGTTGATTGTTGAATTTGGCATCATGAAGGTCATCAGGAACTTTCCTAGTCATGTCAAAGGAGGATCATGCATTCAAAATCAGCCTCAGCAATTTAGCGAGGCCTTAAGCAACTTAGTGAAACCGTGTGTGTCAAAATAAAAAATAAAAAGGGCTGGGGATATAGTTCAGTGGCTAAGCACCCTGGATTAAAACCCTGGTACAAAAAAAATAAAATTGAATTATTAAATAAATTACTATAAAGCATTTAAATATCAGTATATGTAAAGAGCTTAGAATACCTCTTGACACATGAGTGTTTATTAACAAGTAATTACTACTTACTTTTTAATTATAATAAGTAATTATTATAACTATGCTAACCTGATTATTATTCATTAAACCAGATGTTGAGTTCAGCCTCTTTTTTTTTTTTTCTTTTCACTCAAAACAGTCTTACTCTGTAGGGTGTGTGTCTAGAAGACTTTATTAAAGATTAGGGAAATAAAGGAATTTTCATTTCATTTGTGCCAACAATGTATAATTTCAGGATATATAATCCTGTTCCTAAAAGTTCCTCAGACATTTCCAGATTGAATTTACCCTCCTCTTATTCTCCATTCTCCATTTTTAATCTTCATGAATGCAAAACAATTTTGCTTTTTCTCTTGCCTTTAGCTCTATTAAACTCTGTTCTCAGTCTCATCATATATTCATTTTAGTCAGCTTTGTATGACCAGAATCCCCCAACAAGAACAACTTAGAGGAGAAAACTTTATTTTGGCTCACAATTTCAGAGGTTTGGTCCATGGTAAATCAACTCCACAGCTCTGGGCCCAAGGTGAGGAAGAACATCATGGAAGAAGGTTGTGGCAAAGGAAGGAAACTCAGGACATGGTGATCAGGAAGCAGAAGAACTACACTTAGAAACTTAATAACCCCAAACTTATGTCACCAGTGACCTACTTCCTCCAGCCACCCCCTGCCTGTTGTTAATCAATATCAGTGGATTAATCCACTTATTAGGTTAAAGCGGTCATAATCTAATAATTTCACCTCTGAACATTCTTGTATTGTTCCACACTCAAAATTTTAAAGGATACTTCATATCTAAACTATAATATACTTGTTTATCAAGAATTTTCTTAAGCCTCAGTATTTCCTCCTGCATATATCATGCAGTAAATGGATAGTTTCTAGTAGGTCTTCCAAATTCTTGAGTATTGAAGTATGTTGGAAGCAATCTGATTAATTATTTTATCATTTGAACCATCACTATGACTGTGGTTTTGTTTTGTATTTTATATATCCACATTTTCAAACCTCAGGCTGCAAAAGTAATGCAAAAGACTGTGAACCCTTAAAGAGCAGAAATTAAATCTTTTACATCTTTATGTCCACATTGGTAGCTAGCAAGATATTCAAAAGTTGATGGGGGGAGGGGCTGGGGATGTGGCTCAATGTTTGTCTCATATGCAAAAGCCCTGGGTTCAATCCCTAGCACTACAGAAAAGCAAAAATCAAAAAGTTGATGGGGTACTGGGTGCAGTGGTGCACGCCTATAATCCCAGAGGCTTAGTAGGCTGAGGCAGGAGGATTGTGAGTGCAAAGCCAGCCTCAGCAAAAGTGAGGCCCTAAGCAACTCAGTGAGACCCTATCTCTAAATAAAATACAAAATAGGGCTGGGGATGTGGCTCAGTGATTGAGTGCCCCTGAGTTCAATCCCTGGTATCATTGGGGAAAAAAAAAAAGTTTATGGGGGCTGGGGATGTGGCTCAGTGGTAGAAAACTTGCCTAGTATGCACAAGGCCCCAGGTTCAATCCCAGCATCACAAAAAAAAAAAAAAAGAAGAAGAAGAAGAAGAAAATTGACGGATGCCGGGCAAGGTGGTGCACAACACCTGTAATCCCATTGACTCAGGAGGCTGAGGCAGGATGATCATAATTTCAAGGCCAGCCTAAGCAATTTAGCAAGACCTTAAGTAACTTAGTGAGATCCTCTCTCAAAATAAAAAGGGGTGGAGATGTGGCTTAGTGGTAAACTGCCCCTGGGTTCAATCCCTAGTACCAAAAAAATTTAAAATTTGGGTCAAATGGTAGTTCCATTCCTAGTTTTTTGAGGAATCTCCATACTACTTTCCAGAATGGTTGCACCAATTTTGCAGTCCCTCCAACAATGTATGAGTGTACCTTTTTCCCCACATCCTCACCAACATTTATTGTTACTTGTATTCTTGATATTGCCATCCTGACTGATGTGAGATGAAATCTCAATATAGTTTTAATTTGCATTTCTCTAAGTGCTAGAGATGTTGAGTTTTTTTTTCATATATTTGTTGACCATTTGTATTTCTTTTTTTGAGAATTGTCTGCTCTGTTCCTTTGCCCATTTATTGATTGGGTTATTTGTGTCTTCAGTGTTAAGTTTTTTGTGTTCTTTGTATATCCTGGAAATTAACACTGTATCTGAGGTGTGGATGACAAAGATTTACTCCCATTCTGTAGACCCTCTCTTCAGCCTCCTCCTGATTGTTTCCTTTGCTGTGAAGAATCTTTTTAGTTTGATGCCATCCATTTATTGATTTAAAAAATTTTTACTTATTGCCCTTTAGGAATCTTGTAAGGAAGTCAGTTCCTGAGCTGACATGTTGGAGTGTTGGGCCTACATTTTCTTCTAATAATTGCAGGGTTTCTGATCTAATTCCTAGGTCTCTGATCTACTTTGGGTTGAGTTTTGTGCAGGGTGAGAGATAGGTGTTAAATTTCTTTCTACTACATAAGAATTTACAGTTTTCCCGGCACCATTTGTTGAAGAGGCTGTCTCCCTCCTTGATATATATATATATATATATATATATATATATATATATATATATATCCAAAGGACTTAAAATCATCATACTACAGTGACACAGCCACATCAATGTTTATAGCAGCTCAATTCCCAATAGCTAAGCTATGGAGCCAAACTAGGTGCCCTTCAACAAATGAATGAAAAAGAAAACATGGTATATATACATCATGTAGTATCACTCAGCCATTAAGAATATGACTATGACATTTGGTAGTAAATGGATGGATCTGGAGACTATCATGCCAGATGAAATAAGCCACTCCCCAAAAGCCAAAGGTCAGATGCTTTTTGCTGATATGTGGATGCTAAACCACAAGAAATGGGTGGTAAAATTCAGTAGATTAATCAAAGGGGAATGAAGTGAAGGGAAGGGAGATAGGAAAAGGAAAGACAGTGGAATGAACCTGATATGAAAATGACATACATGTACATTTTCCTATGTACATACATAGATACACAGTGAATACCACAAGAATGGGGTTCTGATTAGAATAAAATATATATTCATCTATATCAAAATGGATTCTACTGTCATGTATAACTAAAAAGAACCAATAAAAAAAACTTGGTGGATACTTGTAATTTATTGTCTATATCTTTTCAGTAGGAATGAAAACCCCACCTTCTGGGAGAAGGCTTCAAAAATGGTGTTCATTTACAATTAGTGCTTTTAGAGATACAGAATTCTTCAATTTCCATGATGGTACAGTATGGGCTCAGCTGGATAATGTTGTGGCCTGAATGACATCTATTCCATAGCATAATCCTATAAAATTTCAAAATCATAATAATTATAATTCTTTTCCCTCCACAGGACTTGATATCTGACTTTATGTTGTTATAATAATCCCTCTTTTATTGCTGAGATTACATTGTGTTTATATGCCACATTTTTTTTATCCATTCATCTACTGAAGGGCATCTAGGTTTGTTCCACAGTTTAGATGCTGTGAATTGTGCTGCTATAAACATTGATGTGTTTGTGTCCCTGTAGTATGCTGTGTTTAAGTCCTTTGGGTATAGACTGAGGAGAGGGATAGCTGGATCAAATAGTGGTTCCATTCCCAATTTTCCAAGGAATCTCCATACTGCTTTCCATATTGGCTGCACCAATTTTCAGTCCCACCAGCAGTGTATGAGTGTGCCTTTTCCCCAAATCCTCGCCAATACTTATTGTTGTTTGTCATCATAATAGCTGCCATTCTGACTGGAGCCAGATGATATCTTAGAGTAGTTTTTATTTGTATTTCTCTAATTGCTAGAGATGATGAGCCTTTTTTTTCATATGTTTGTTGGTTGATTGTATATGATCTTCTGAGAAGTGTCTGTTTAGGTCCTTGGCCCATTTATTGATTGGGGTTTTTTTTGTTTTGTTTTGTTTTTTTTTTTTTTGGTGTTTAGCTTTTTGAGTTCTTTATATACCCTAGAGATTAGTGTTCTATCTAATGTGTGAGGGGCAAACATTGCTCCCAAGACGTAGGTTCTCTCTTCACCTCACAGATTATTTATTTTGCTGAGAAGAAGCTTTTTAGTTTGAATCCATCCCATTTATTGATTCTTGATTTTAATTCTTATACCACAGGAATCCTATTAAGGAAGTTGGGGCCTAAACCCACATGATGGAGATTTGCAGATAAATGGATGGAGTTAGAGAAGATAATGCTAAGTGAAGTTAGCCAATCATAAAAAAACAAATGCCAAATGTTTTCTCTGATATAAGGAGGCTGATTCATAGTGGGGTAGGGAGGGGGAGCATGGGAAGAATAGACAAACACTAGATAGGACAGAGGGGTAGAGGGGAAGGGAGGGGCATGGGGTTAGAAATGATGGTGGAATGTGATGGACATCATTATCCAAAAACATATGTAAAGACATGAATTGGTGTGAATATACTTTGTAAACAACCAGAGATATGAAAAATTTGTGCTTTATATGTATAATATTAATTGTAATACATTCTGCTGTCATATATAAATAAACAAAATTAATTTAAAAAATAAAAAATAATCCCTCTTGACATTTGATTTCTTATGTGTAGTAGTATATTCAATTTTCTATCATATTTAACAATTTCACTGCACTGATTCCTTTAGTGGGGTGTTCCTAGAAGAAAAAAAATGAGAGAAGTGGTTTCTAAAAGGGAAAGGTGATATTCTCTTTTCTGTGGACATATTATTTCCAAAATGGCAGATGCCCTCTTTGTTTCTGACGCAATTAAAAATATATTTTTTATTTTATTACAAATATATATTATTTTTATTATATATAAATAATTATATATATATATTTGTAATAAAGAATCTCTTTATTTAGTGCTGGGGATTGAACACGGGGGGTGCTTTACCACTGAGCTACATCCTTAGCCCTTTTTATTTTTTATTTTGAGTCATGGTCTTACCGAATTGCCTAGTGCCTGACTAATTTGCTGAGGCTGGCTTTGAATTTGCAACCCTCCTGCCTCAGTCTCCTGAGCTGCTGGGATTACAGATGTGCACCACAGCTTGATTTTATTTTTTGATGTTTGATTCTGATAGCTTTTAAATATCACCTTTCTTCCTCCCCTTCTAACCCACATATGAGCAAGCTGATAAGAAAACCAAGGTGATCTCTTTTTGGTACTAGCCTGGAAATTCAAACTATACAGGGAACCCTAACACTAATCCCGCTTCCTAGTCACCAAAAAACCCTAAGCCAACTTTCTTTCTGTGCTTTCTCAAGCCATTTTAAGCCTGCTTGGGAGATATTCTGTTCTCTTCAGAAAGCCTCATTTTGCACAGATAAATCTTTTTATCCCCATGTGTTTGTGTGTGTGTGTGTGTGTGTGTGTGTGTGTGTGTGTGTGTGTGTGAGAGAGAGAGAGAGAGAGAGAACACATCAAAACCAGATTTTGAGTTGGGGGTCCATACTGACTCTGCAAAGTGTTCACAACAGTTTTATTAAATATTTAGTGAATACAAAGGAGTGTTCATTTGTTTAAGATAATCAAGTAGTTGTTTTGGTCTGTTCCTTCTACAATAAAATACCTTAGACTAGGTAATTTATAAACAACAGGAAATTATTTTGCACAGTAACAGCGTCTGGAGAGTCCAACATTAGGTTGCTGTCTGATGAAGAAAGCTCCTTGCCTCCTAGATGGCTCTTTGTTGCTGCTTCCTTATGTGGTGGTCAGGACAAAAGCTGTGTCTTATCACAGAGATGTCATGGAGATGGCAGAAGAGATGGAAGGGCCAGGCAGCTCTCTAAAACCTCTTTTTTTACAAGGATATTAATCCCATTCATGAGGACACAGTTCTTAATACTTCCCAAAGGCTCTACCTCTTAATGCTACCACAATGGGAATTAAGCATCAATGGATGGACTTGGAGGGACTAAGCAGTAGCAATAAGCAAATAGCCTCAGACCTATCACCTGGACTAGGAAATAGAATGTTACAAATATATTTTAAGTGCTTACCCTACCTGAATTAATCTTCCATCCCACCTAATCAAATTATTAATTTGTCTGAATTTTTATTATTTATTTACTCCTCGTGCATTTCTAAATTGTATATCTCTTTTTTATGTTTATAGACTTCATATAAATGAAATCATACTGTATATGCTGTTTTGGGGGGATTTTTTTCTTCCCAGCATTATATTTGAAAGTTATTCATGTTGATTTATGTAGGTTCATGTAGTCATTTTCTCTTCTATATTATATGTCCATTGTCTACAAGTAATTTATAGATTTTCCAAGTTTCTCTAGCATTCGTGTCCAAGAGTATAATTTCTAGACCATATAGCATACATAGCTAACTATTTGATCAAATAGGTTTTTAAAGGAGCTATAAAACTTCACATTCCAGTTTCATATCTAACCATTCAGATGAACAGTTTTCCCAGTATCATTCATTGTAGCATTCTGAATCCACTGATCTAAATATTACCTTTGTCCCAAATCAAGTTTGCAGATATATGGGATCTGTTTCTGAGTCTCTGTCCTGATGTTTATTAGTCTGTTTTCATTTGTCTACAAGGGCAAAGCACTTGTGCAAAAACTTATAATACAGCTTAGTTATAGGCCTTGATTAAGACTCCCACTTGATTCTTTTTCTTTGGGAGTATCCTATCTTGACCTTGTTATTCAATAGCAATTTTAGAACAGCTTGTTGAACCAGTGACCAAAAAGAATACTGATTAAGGTTTCAGTTAGGATTGGATTAAGTCTATAAGTCAATTTGAGAACTGGCATCTTGGTAGTATTGATTCTGCCTATATGTAAACATAGCATAACTCTCCACTTACATAAATCTTAAAGAGTTACACTTTTCTCTAGGAAAGGCTTGTACATTTTTTGTTAGATTTTTTTCCCTAACTACTTATTTTAGTCAGATTTTTAATTGCTGTGACTAAAAGACCTAGCCAGAACAATTTTAGAGGAAAAAAGTTTATTTGAGGGCTCATGGTTTCAGAGGCCCTAGTCCATATAAGTCCAGCTGCATTCCTAGGGGCTGGAGGTGAGGCTGAACATCATGGTGGAAGAGTGGCAGAGGGAAGCCGCTCACATGATGATCAGAAAGCAGAGGGCTATCTCCACTTGCCAGATACAAATATATACCCCAAAGCCATGCCCCCAATGCCCATCTCCTCCAGCTACACCCTACCCACCTTCAGTTACCACTCAGTAAATCCCTATTGGGATTAATTCATTGATTGGGTTAAGACTCTCACACCCCAATCATTTCTCCTCTGAACCTTCTTGTACACATGAGATTTGGGGGAACATTTCACATCCAAACCATAATACTACCTTATTTTTATATGCTATTGTAAATGTAATCTTGCATTTGAGTGAGATTTTTAATGTTATTAATGCACTATAGTTCTACATAATGTGGGGATTTTCTTTTTACATAATCATACATACATGAAATGTAATTGGCTCCACTTAAGTCTCCAATACTTCCTCTTTTTTCCTCTTCATCCCTTCCTTTTTCCTATACCTCTACTCTATTGCTCTTCTATTTACAGGTTTTTAAAAAATCTTTGCTTTATAGGTATACAGGTGTGTGTGTGAGAGTGTGTGTGTATGTGTGTGTGTGTGCATATATATGTATATATATATAAAGTTGAAGTTCACTGTTGTATGTTCATGTAAGTAGATAGCATACATTGGTCAATTTTGTTCCATCAGTCATCCCTTTTCCCATCACTCCTCCTGCTCCTTCAGTCCTCTTCCTCTGTTCCATTGGTCTCCCTTCTATTTTCATGGGATTCCCTCCCTCATTTTCCCTCCCTTATTTTGTTCTAGCTTCCATATATGAGAGAACCTTCAATCCTTGACTTCCTGAGCCTGGCCAATTTCACTAAGCATAATGTTCTCCAGTTCCATCAATTTACCAGCAAATGCCATAATTTCATTCTTCTTTATGGCTGAGTAATAGTCCATTGTGTATATGTACCACGTTTTCATCTGTTGAAGGGCACCTAAGTTGGTTCCATAACTTGGCTAATGTGAATTCGCTGCCTTAAGAGATTTTTTTGGAAATAATTAAAATAATATGAATGAATACAGCATAAGATTATTAGCCAAACATTTAAGAACTAAAAAGGATGAACATTTTAATGAAATATTATGCTTATAAAAATAACTCCAAATCAAACCTGAATGAATGAATTATCGTATCAGTAAAAGGACTATCTGCTACCATTATAAAGAACCACATGATTAATAATGTACTTTCATTATATTCACCGTCATCATTACCTTCTTGCCTCCTCCTCTTTCCACTGATCCCCTTCTCATATTAATCCTCCTTCTACTTTCACATTGTCTATTTCCCTCCTAGATTCTGCATATGACGGAACATGTGATACTTATCTATGAGTCTGGCTTATTTAACATGATGATCACCAGTTCCATCCATTTTCCTGTGAATGACATGGTTTCATTCTTCTTGATGACTGAATAATACTCCAATGTGTGTACACATATGTGTGCATGTGTGTGCACATGTACAAAATTTTCTGTATCCATTTCATCCATTGATGGGCATCTGGGCTGATTCCATAACCTGGCTATTGTGAATAGTGCCATGATAAACATGGATATGTAGGTATCACTTTTGTATCCTAACTTCATTTCCTTCAGGTATATACCCACGAGTGGCATTGCTAGATCATACAGTAGTTCTATTTTAAGTTTTTTGAGAAACCTGTGTATTGTTTTTCATACTGATTATATTAGTTTGCATTCCCACCAACAGTATATGGGTTCTTTTTTCTCTATACCCTCATTAGCATTTATTGTTTGTTTATTTGTTTGTTTTCTTTATAATGGCCACTCTGGGATGAGATGGGATCTCAATGTAGCTTCTGATTCACATTTTCCTGATAGCTAAAGATGTTGAGCATTTTTTCATAAATTATTGGCCATTTATACTTTTCCTTTTGAGAAACGTGTGTTCAGCTTGTTTGCCCATTTATTCATTAGATTACTTATTCTTTTGGTGTACATTTTTTGTCTTTTTAATATTCAAAATATTAATCCTCTGTCAGATGAGCAGTTGCCAAAGATTTTTTTCATTCATTTCATTTTTTTCATTAGACTATCTCTTCACTCAATTGATTGGTTCTTTTGCTATGCAAAGGCTTTTGATTTTATATAATCCTGTTCATCAGTTCTTGCTATTATTTCCTCAGCTTTTGGAGTCCTAATCAGGAAAACATTGCCTATGCCAATATCTTAAAGTTTCTATTGTTTTCCTCCAGTAGTTTCAAAGTTTTGGATTTTACATGAAGATCTTTGATCCATTTTGAGTTGATTTTTGATTAGGGTGAGAGAGAGGGATCTAGTTTCAATCTTTTACATGCATATTCTTCATACATATTCAATTTTCCCGGCATCATTTATTGAAGAAGCTGTCTCTTCTCCAACATGTTTTTTTGACTCCTCTGTTGAGAACCCCATGGCTGTAGATGCATGGATTTATTCCTTGGTCCTCTATTCTGTTTCATTGGTCTACATGTCTATTTTTTGTCACTATTATCCTGTCTTCGTTACAGTGTCTTGATAGTGATAGTTTGCAATTGGATGTTGTGATGCCTCCAGCATTGTTCTTTTTGCTCAGGATTGCTTTGACTCTTCAGGTTCTTCTGTGCATCCCTGTGAATTTTAGGATTATTTTTTTCTGTTCTGTGAATAATGTCTTTGGTATTTTTATGGGGATTGCACTGAATCTGTAGATTACTTTGAGTATCATGGACATTTAAAAAGTATTAATTTTCCTAAATCCATGAACACGGGAGATCCATGAACATCTTCTAGTGTCTTCTATTGCTTTTTTCAGTGTTTATAATTTTCATTGTACAGGTCTTTCATCTCTTTGGATAGGTTTATTCTTAGGTATTTTATATTTTTGTGTGATTACTGTGAATGAGATTGTTTTCCTGATTTCTTTCTCAGCAAGTTCATTCTAGGTATGTAGAAAAGCTACTGGTTTTTCTATGTTGATTTTGTATCCTGCTGGTTTTCTAAATTTATCAATTCTAAGAGACTTTTAGTGGACTCTTTAGGGTTTTCTGGGTATCAAATCATATAATCTGCAAACAGGGTTTAATTTTACTTCCTTCTTTCCTATTTGTATCCCTTCTATTTCTTTCTCTTGCTTGATTGCTCTGGCTAAAGTCTCCAGTACTATTTTAAATAACAATGGTGAGAGTGGATACCTTTAAATCATTCCTGACTTTAGAGGAAATGCTTTTAGCTTCCCTGTTGTTTGCTATAGGTTCATTGTGCATATCCTTTATTATGTTGAAGTATAATCCTAGTTTACTTAGTTTATTCTGGTTTCTTCTGTAAAACAATGTTGAATTTTATCAAAGGATTTTTCTCCATCTGTTGATAGGATCCTGTGGTTTTTATCCCTGATTCTATTTACAAAGTGATTTACATTTATTGATTAATATTTATTAAAACAACCTTGCATCCATAGAATGAAACCTACTTGATCATGTTGTATGATATTTTTAATGTGATGTTGAATTGGATTTTCAGGTATTTTATTTTTGCCTCTATGTTCACCAAGAATATTGGTGTTTTGTTTTGTTTTATCAAGTTTTGGTAGCAGGGCTAATACTGGCCTAGAAGAAAGTTTGGAAGACTTCCTTCCCTTTCTGTTTCATGGTATAGTTTGAAAATCGTTGGTATTTGCTCTTCTTTAAAAGTCTGGTAGAATTCAGTAGTGAATCTTTCCAGTCTTGGGCTTTTTTTGTGGGAAGGAGACTTTTTATTACTGCTTCAATCTCAATGCTTGTTATTCCATCTACTTACATTTTTATCTTCTCTGGGTCCAATTTTGGTAGGCCAAAATATTTCTATTTCTTGTATATTTTCTAATTTATTGGCATATAATTTTTCAAAATATTCCCTAATTGTCCTCTGGATTTCAGTGGTATCTGTGGTAATATCCCCTTTTCATCTCTAATCATTTTAGTTGAGTCTTTTTTTTTCCTTCTTTTGATTGGGTTGGCTAAAGACTTTTCAATTTTGTTGATCTTCACAAAGAACCAACTTTTAGTTTCGTTTATTTATGCAGTACTGGGGTTTGATCCTCAGTACTGCATAAATAAATAAAATATTAAAAACTTACCTGGAATTTTAAATTGTTTTGCTGCACATGTAATCTACCATAGTTACTAAAAATGTAAGTCTAGTTTCTATTTCTTATCATTCATTTTGTTGTTTTTAAATAGGCACACTAGAAGGACCCTTAAGGAGGTGATATTTATTCCATAGAGCTTTAAATTACACTAAACGTATTTAAGAATCACTGGTTTTGGTTCCATAAGTAGAATCTTTAGTACTTCCAATTCCAGGCAATGGCCTTGACCCTCTCTTTGTCTATTTTCTTCTTGAATCCTACTTGAATCCAGATTAAACTCTGAATCTGACCTTTGCTTTTATTTCTCATTTGAAACCCAAAATTGACCACTTAGACTTGAATACAAATTTGGCTGTGGTGAGTTTTTGTATGTGGATATTAATATTTGCCTTTGCTCATATCACTGTTCTTTCTGCTTTTTATTGCCACAACTGACATACCACCTGATCAGATCCTACACCAAGCATCCTCTTATGTTTTTAACCACTTGACTTTTGCCATGAAAAAGCCTTCCCACTCAAAAAATGGAGAGAAATCAGAAAGATGATTACCATTAATTTCACCTGATAATAATCAAAGTTTGGTATTCAGAGTAAAATATATTCTAAAAATGCTTGTGTTGGGCTGCGACTGTAGCTCAGTGGTAGAGCACTTGCCTGGTACGTGTGAGACACTAGGTTCAATCTTCAGCACCACATCAAAAATACCTAAAATAAAGGTCTTTTAAAAATGCTGTGTTTTACTGTTAGCAATATTGATATTAATGTTAAGGCATTTTATTATTATTACTGTGTGCCAGGTATTGTTCTATCAGCATCACATTCAACAAGTGTTCTGTACTACTCAACCTAGACTACTTCTTCATAGACTTCTATTTGCACAGATGTTCCATGCTTTAGTGTTGCAGCGTATGTCAGAGCTCCACACATGGCACCTGGTTGCAAGGAAACACCTTGTCTTTGAGTGGGCATTTTCATCTCAAAAAAAATGTCACGGAGACAAGAATGTGGTGCTCTTATTGGCTGGGCTTATGCTGTGTGACAACTGCTGAGGCCAGGAAAGAATTTAGCTTAATACAAGTCAAAAACCTGAGTAGAGCAGGTCATGGTACTCTTATCAGAATAAAAAGGTGCAGGATAAACAAAAACAAAAGTTCACTGCAATTTATCACTGCCCTTTAGACAAAGTCCCAAAGGGTTTAGTATAAAATGTGTCCTCACCCTAAAAGCCACTACTCTTTAAACTTTGTTTTTCTTAGACCTTTAAATAATTGATGAAGTCCATCAATGCCCTCTACTTGTTTGCAGTTTAGACAGCCTGGTGCAAGATATTTGAGTCTTGACACCAGTTCCTTGTAAACCTAGAAGAATTCTTACCTTTCCCCAGACACAATTCCTATTCCTTGGGATTTGCCATTCTCTGGCCTGCCACAGAGTTCTGGAGGCCTAAACAACTGTGAGTAGAAAGAAGAAAGGCGAGGCAAACCAGCAATTGATTGTGTAGCCCAAGGGGATGAGATTCATTTCACCAGTCTTACCACATGGGGGCAAAAGGGAGCAAGAGAGGGGAGCCACACATGACTTTCCAACGGTATCCCAGAATTTGACAAAATATTAACAACTTCTTAAGATTAATGAATAGTGAATAGTAAAAAGGGAGAGTGGAAGAAGGGAATCAAGGTTTTCTTTTTTACTTCAA
Organism: Ictidomys tridecemlineatus; assembly: GCF_052094955.1. Classification (NCBI taxonomy): domain Eukaryota; kingdom Metazoa; phylum Chordata; class Mammalia; order Rodentia; family Sciuridae; genus Ictidomys; species Ictidomys tridecemlineatus. The sequence goes on along the minus strand of NC_135481.1, from coordinate 64,745,660 downwards.
AATACATTTTTCTAAGCATAGGGGATAATGTAATGCATAGTAATTTGTGTTTTACTTTAGTATATTTCCCAGGTCTTTACATATTTCACAGCATGTAATTTGTTAATCACTAGATAAATTTCTAGTCAAAAGATATACTATCTTTCATCAAAACACTATATTTGGACAGTTTAGGTATTTCCAGGTTTTCTATATTGTAATTAACTTACATAGAGTTTTATCTTTACCCAAAGCCTTCGTTATTGCTTCTCTATAGTTGGACATTCTGGATGAAAATGTATATTTTGATGGCTGGGGTTGTGACTCAGTGACAGAGCATTTACCTAGCATGTGGGAGGCACTGGGTTTAATTCTCAGCACCTCATATAAATAAAGTCCATTGACAACTAAAAAAATATATTTTAAAAAAATCTATATTTTGTGCATGTGTGTATGTGTGTGTTACTGGGGATTGAACCCAGGTCCTTGCACATGATAAGCAAGTGTTCTACCATTGAACTACATCCCAAACCCATGAATATAAATCTTTAAGAAGAAATATTACTAGATTCTTCAAGAAATATGTATGAATTTTTACTCCACGAGCAACATATTAATTGCTTATTTCTTTACCATGACAACACATGGTGATTTTTAACCTTTGACAGTTTGACTCTCTGTTTACTCATATTTCTTAAATTGTAATGAGGTTGAATATTTTATTCATGTAATTGTTTTTTATTTGTTTGGTTTTTGTGGTGCCAGATTGAACCCAAGGACTTGTGTATGTGAGGCAAGCACTCTACCAACTGAGCTATAGCCCAGCCCTTTTATTTCTTCTTTAAATTTCTACCAGTAGCCTTCATCCAGAAACACTTTTTCTGAATCATTTTAATCTAGTTTGGATTTGTAGCATCCTTTTCACCTCCAGGATAGGAAAACACTAGCAAAGAGGAATTAGTTCATTATGTTTTTGAAAAAGTACTTCTGTTTCTTAAAAGTACATTTTGTTTAAGTTATTTTTCCCCCTCCTCATAATCTCCCTGGCTCTCTCTTTATTTTCCCCTTCCCACAACTCTCCCTGTGCAAACATTTAGGTCAGACCCATTGAGGGTTCTCACAACAGGAAATTGAGCCCGCACACTCCATTACACCTGACAAAGCATCCTTTTCTAACCCTTCCATGTTTGTGATGAACAGACTTTCATTCGCTTTCCTGTGCAACCTGTTTTGATGAATTTCACTTCAAGTTAATTTTACTATCATTGTATCCATCATATTAAAATGGCACTTAGGAACTGGGTGAGGAAGTGAGGAAGAGAGAAATAGAAGAGTAAGCAGAAAGAAAAGAAGGTAAGGTAGGAGCCCTGATGCTTAGGAAAAAAATTATCTGGACTGCATTAAATTAGACTCTATTATTTAGGGATCAAATAGGAGTGTTCCATCTGGAGTGTTTAACAACAGAGTTGATTCTATTATATGACTAGTGCCTTTAGGCAAATAGTAGAAATAAAGGCAAATCTCTTTTGCAGGAATGTGACATCAACCAAGCCCTAAAGTTTCCAAGTAAAATAAACAGCTCTAAGATAAACAAATTATAGAGCAGAAATAAGGCAATGTGAGAACCAAAGAAAAAAGAGCAGCATCAGACACAAGACTTGAAATATTCCAATTGTCAAATATTCACATTTAGAGATTATAAAATGAATAATATGTTTAAAGACATTTTTGAAAGCTTAGACTAAAGAATTTAAAGAGATCACTAAGGTTTAGAGAACAGTCAGCTAAAACTTCTAGAGATAAAAATATATTTAATAATTAGACTTAAAACCTCAGTGGAACAAATAAGAACACTTGAGAGAATCAGTGAAATGAAACGTCTATTCAAAGAAATTATCTAGAATGCAAATTATCTAGGAAAACATCAAATGGAAAAATAAAAGAAATATTAAGAGACAAGGAGGTTGGAGTGACAAAAGCTAAAAACAAATTAATAAACTAAGTATACAATTTAAGAAATCACAAAAAGGGACTGGGATTGTGGCTCAGTGGTAGAGCATTCGCCTAGCATGCGGTGAGGCACTGGGTTCGATCCTCAGCACCACAAAAGTAAAATAAAGACATTGTGTCCACCTGTAACTAAAATAAATAAATAAATAAAAAATTTTTTAAAAAAAGGAATTGCAGAGCAAACCCAAAGAAAGAAGGAATGGGGGAAAATAATAAATCCATACAAAACTGAGAAACCCATTAAAGGTAAAAATATTTCTTCAAGAAGACAAATGAAATTGGTAACTCTAGCAAATCTTACCAAGGGTTCAGGGAGAATGAACAAACCATATGAGAAATAGTATTATAATTCCAGAGATCAGAAAACAATAAATTGAAAGCTTCATTAGCAGAAATAAATTCTAATGGTCTTATGCTCAATAGGGTGATTATAGTTTGCAACAATTTATTCTACATTTTATATAAAGAAGTTCAAGAGAGGAGCTCAGAGACTCCCAATACAAAGAAATGATGTTTAAGGACATGAAAGTGCTAATTACCTGATTTGGTCTTTACTTACTGTATACGTGTATGAGATTGTCACAGTGTACCCTATTAATATGCACAATTATTATGTGTCATAAAAATTATAAAAAGCACCAAGTTTGAAAACTTGAACGAATTTAATAAACTCTAAAAATTTTAATTTACCAAAACTGACTGAAAATTAAACAGAAAACGTGAATAGTTTTGCAAATGATAAAACTGAACAAGTAGATAACTTCTGGTTCAGATGATATAAACTTGGTTCTCTCTGACCCTTCCCACTGTATGTCCTATAAATGACATAAGAAGCAACCAAAGGAGACTCAAAAAGGCAGTAGAAAGAAGGCGAAATGATTTGGGATCCCAGTATATGATGGCAGGGTATTTTACATGCCATTCACTCAAGAGAAGGCAGCAACCCAGGTTCAGTGTTTCCCAACCCCCAAGCTAGCAAGAGAAGGCAGCCTAGATAGATTCATTCCCTGAGTCCTATCCCACCCTCACCCCATCTGTATCAAAGAAGAAAATAGCACTAGGTGGGCCTGGCATCATTAACAAAAGCCCTGCTAACAATTAGTGGCAAGAAAAGCCCTTTTGTTTTTGGACCTGGGATCCACTTCCCTCATTAAGGAATGGATGAGAAGCGCTGACTCACTGGACCCCACCACCACAAGCAAGGAAGCCCTTTGTCTGTGTAGTTCTGAGATTTTTCTCCCCCACCCCGTGACACTGAGTTGGCTAGGACCCAGGCAGTGATCAACAAGAGGGACCCCCACTACAACAAGCTGCTCAGCCTAGAAAACTCCTTTGTCCCTGAAGAACTAAGACTCCTATGTCCCCAATGGGGTCTTGATGGCCCAACTGGAAGAAATCTATTTTGCTCCCTTTAGCACTGACAAGGGAGCCCCCATGGAAACAAAGTAACAAAGCCTCTGCAAACTAATCTGCCATAAAAATTGCAGCCCACAATGCCATATATAAATAGGTAAATGCCTCTGAAAATGAGATAACAGTAGACAAAATTTCTAGGATACAATAAAAAAAATTAACCAGCATAGCAAAAATCAAGGTAATCAACAAAGAATCATCTAATACCAACCTGAAAATGAATCAAATGTTGGAATTATCTGTCAATTATTTTTTATGAGGTTATCATAAAATGCTTCAACAATCAACTCTAAATTTTCTTCAAACCAAAAAGGAAAATCTCAGCAAAAAAAAAAAAAAAGTTAAAAAAGAACCAGATGGAAGTTATAGATATGAAAACTATGCTAGAAGAATTTTTTAAGCTGCTGGATAGACTCAGTAGAAGTGGTTTGTTAGAGAGTAGAAACAGTGAACTTGAGCACGAAACAATAGAATTTACAGAATATTGAACAACAGAGATAAAATAGACCCTAAAAAATTGATCAAGCCTCAGGGACTCAGGGGAGTGTGGAATAATACTAACATTTGTAACATCAGACTCTTGGAATAACCAGAGAAGGTGGGAATGCAAGAAATAATAGCTGAAAATTCTGCAAATTTGGCAAAACACAAACCTACAAATTCAAAAAGGCAAGAAAATTTCAAGCAGGAAAAAATCTAAAGAAGTCTACTCTAACATACTACATAATTAATTTCTGGAAACTAAATCAATAGAAAAATAACTAATAAGGAATAATGCATTTCTATAAGGCAACACTAATTTGAATGACAATAGATTTTTCACCAGTAAACATGAAGTCCAGAAGGAAGTGACACAATTTTCAAGTAATGAAAGAAAAGAACTATCCATGAATTTTATATCCTGTGATGCTATCCTTAAGGAGTGGAGAAAAAATAAAGACAAAGGAAGAAAAACTACCAGAGTTTGTAGCCAGCAAACTTAAATACAGGCTAAAAGAATTTTGGGGGGGAGGGGATACTTGGGATTGAAATCAGGGGCACTTGACCTCCAAGCTACATCCCCAGCCCTATTTTGTATTGTATTTAGAGACAGGGTCTCACTGAGTTGCTCAGCACCTCACTTTTTTTTTTTTTTTCCTGAGGCTGACTTTGAACTTGGGATCCTCCTGTCTCAGCCTCTGTGAGCCGCTAGGATTACAGGGTAATCTTTTAGCCAGGGTACCCGGCTAAAAGAAATTCTTTAGGGAAAGAATAAAAGGAATTTCACAGCAACCGCTATGAAAACTATACAAAGAGATACATTCAAAAGCACTATAACTAAGTCAAGATGAAATCCTAAAGAACCTTCAAGTCACCCACACAAAGGCAAGAGAAACAAAGAATGAGAGCTAAGGGAACAAACAGAAGCAAATAATAAAATAGCAAATTTAAGCACCACAATTATTTCTTTCAATGTAAAAGATCTACATATTCCAATCAAATGAGAGATAAACGGACTGGATAAATAAGCCTGACTCAACAATATGCTATATACAAGAAACTCACTTCAATTCAAATGAAATGGGTAGGCTGAATATAAAAGAACTGAAAAAAGATTTACCATACAAATGTTTATTTTTTAAAAAAAAAAGGCAAAAATGGCAGCATTAATAGCTGTCAAAGTAGATTTCAGAGCAAAGAATATTCCTAGAGACAAAGAAGAACATTACACAATGATAAAGAATAAATCCACTAGGAAGATGTTAGTTTCCTAGGCCAGCTGTACCAAAGTTCCACAAACTAGTTAGTACAAGCAATAGAAATTTATTGTCTCTCAGTTTTACAGACTAGAAATCTAAAATTAAGATGTCAGTAAGGCCATACTCGCCCCAGAAACCTGTAGGAAAGAATCTTTCCTTTTTTTAATTCTAGTTTCTGGTGTTTGCTAGCAATTCTTGGTATTCCTTAGCTTGTAGATGCATCATTCCAGTCTTTCTCTGTCGTTACAGGATTGTCTTCTCCCTCTGTCTGTGTCTAAATTTCTCTTCTTTTAAATTCATCATAATTGATAAGACTTCATCATGATCTGATTACATATATTTCCAAAGGCGGTCACTTTCACAAATACCGGGAATTAGGATTTCAACATACCATTTGGAGGGAACACAATTCAACCCTTTACAGAAAATATAAATATCCTAAATGTGTATGTGTTGGACCAAAGAACTTCAAAGTACATGAAACAAAAACTGATCTAGTTGAAAGGAGAAGTACACAAACCACAATTGCAGTTGGAGGCTTCATACCTCTCTTTCAGAAGGAGATAGAGCTACTAAGTAGAATATGAACAGAATACAGTAAATCTAACATAGAAGCTGAGCACACTGGCACCAAGCCTGTAATCCTAGCGGTTTGGGAGGCTGAGACAGGAGGAGCTCAAAGCCAGCCTTGGCAATGGCGACACACTAAGCAACTCAGATCTGTCTCTAAATAAAATACAATGTAATTGAGTGCCCTTGAGATCAATCCCTGGTACCCGCCCCCCAAAAAATTTTATTCAAAAGGGACAGAATATAGAAATAAAAAGGAGATGCAACTACATTTTTTTCAAAACCCAAATGTAACATTTGCCATGGCAGATCATATCGTGTGCCATAGTATCAGTATTAGCACATTTTTAAAAATTAAAATCATCCAGTATTTTCTCTGATGGAGTAGAAATCAAAATAAAAAAGGAAAATCTCTAAAAATATGGAAATTAAACAGTACACTTCTGTGAATAATCCATTGGTTAAAGGAGAAAGACTGAAGGGAAATAAAACATATCAAAATGTGCATGATGCAGTTAAAGCAGTGTCAAGAGGGAAATTTATGGCACTAAATGTTTACATTATCATGAAGAAGAGTTGTAAATTAATATTCTAAGTTTGTATCAGTAAAATAAAAAAGTAAAAGAAAAATAAGCTCAAAACAACAGAAGTAAATAATAAATATCAGAAATCCATGAAATTGAAAATAATGGAGAAAAATCAATGAAAAGGTTGTTTTTTTAAAAAAATCAACAACCTTGATCAGCCTCTAGTAATACTGATTAAAATAAAAAGAATGAAGACACAAATCAACAGTTTTATAAATGAAATTGTGGCACCATTAAAGATGGTATCATGTCACTTTATGTGCCATAAAGTGGATAGTTAAAAAAAAAAAGTCTACAACTTTATGGTCAAAAACTTAGTAACTAAGAAAGACTAATTCCTTGAAAACCTTAAACTACTACAGCTCAACCAAAATAAAATAGATAATCTTAAGTATTATAACAATTAGAAAATTTGAATATGTAAATAAGAAGATCCCTTGCAAAATAAATATCCAGGTTTATGTAGTCTGAAATGAGAATTCTATCAAATGTTTAAAGAATAATTAACATCAATTTAACACAATCTCTTCCAGAAAAATAGAAGAGGAAGGAGCAGTTTCTAACTCATTTCATGAGGCCATTAGTATCCTGAAACTAAAACTAAACACAAAATGAGAAAAGTACAGTCATCTCTCCAAAATGTACATACAAAAACCTTCTACAAAATATTAATAAATAAATCCCCCAAATATATAAAAGTAATTACAACCAAGTGGGATTTATTCCAAATACTCAAGGTTAGATCAACAGTTGAAAGTAATAAATGTCATCCCCCACATCATCAGAATAAAGAACAAAATTTATGTGATCATATCAGTTGACCAGAAAAGTAATGACAAAATCCAACACACGTTCATGATAAACACTCTCAGCAAGTTAGTTAGTTTTGCATTTAGGGCCAGGCAAAGGGTTATTATACTTCACACCAAAAACATGATCTCTAAAATACCTCAATTAAAATTTAAAATTTCGCTCTACCAAAGACCATATGAAGAGTATGAAAAGACAAGTTATAGACTGGGAGACAATATTCACAAACCACATATCCATCAAGAACTAGTATCTAGAAGATATAAAGTACTCTCAAAACTAAAAGAAAAAATGTCAAACAGTCCAATCAGAAAATAGACGAAAGACACGAAGAAACATTAATTGAAGAGGATAAATTTATTTCAAATAAATACATAAAAAGATGTTCAACATTTCAGCCCTCAGAGAATGCAAATAAAAGCTACAATAAGATCTACTATGTACCTATTAATATGGCAAAACTAAAAAAAGTGACACAACAAGTACTGGCAAGGATACAGAGAATTGGAATCATCTATATGTTGCAGATGGAAATTTAAATGGTGAAGTTATTCTGGTAGACAGTTTGGCAGTTTCTTTAAAAATTAAATGTGCAACCACTATACAACCCAATAATTGTACTTTTTCTCTGTTGGGGAAACTATTTTCTCTATTGGGTAAAGGCTACATGGTATCTTTCTATATTATTTTCTATAACTACTTGTGAATCTACAATTAATCTTAATGAAAATTTCAGTTGAAATTTGAATAAGTAGTTAAAACTCTTACAAAAATTAATTAGCTAAAGAGAAAATAAGCTTTGATGGCTTTGTAAGATAATTACCTACCTATCAAGAAATGGATCATTTCAATGATTCCATACACAAAGTCTTCCAGAAATTTTTAAAAAGGAAAACACTCTCAACTTATTTCAAGAGAATGTTCTAATCATGATATTTAAACCTAAGAAGGAGAATACAAGAAAGAAAAATGTCACTTGCAATAATGAACATGTATTTTAAAACTATAAGCAAAATATTAGCATGCTGAATTTTCACAATGAATAAAAAGATAGTACATTTTAAGTTAGTTGAATTTATTACAGTAATGCAGTGTTTTATCAACATTTGAAAATCAGCTGTTAGAATTTACTGATTAGCAAATTAAAGAATAAAGACTATAAAATAAATAAGGGTGGGAAATAAATAAAACTGTCTAATTTACAAATGACAACATTTTCTTTGTAAAAAATACAAAATAACTTTAATTTTTTGGGTTAAGAGCATTTAACAAGATAAAAATTCTGTTAAACAATACACAAAATAATTGTATTTTTATATGGCAAAAAGAAACAGTACAAATAATATTTATAGGAATATAAAAATTTAGAAAAAGCCAACAAAAGGCACCCAAGACCTTCAATGATAAAATCATTAATCTTTAATGAATTAGTTATCTAAATAAAAGAAGAGAGAGACCATGTTCATGGATCAGAAGCCAATATTGTAAAGATACCAATTCTCTCTCAAACTTATTATTTAATGTAATTCCTAATAAAATCCTAACCAATGCCTTGTTGACATTAAAGATAATTCTAAAATGTCTAAAAAAGAACAAAGATGCAAGAATAGTCAAGATGCTCTTGAAAAAAAAAAATAACTCAAGATGAGAGGAATTCCTACTAGGCTAGAAGAGTCTCTGGGAACCTTTTGTAATTAAGGGTGGTGTGGTATTGTTGATGAAGATGTAAACAAGTAGTCTAACAAGCCTGGATAAAGGCCCACACAAACACTCAAACTTAGCATAGTAGGTTAATGGAAAAAGGATAATTTTTTTTTGGATAAATGATACTGAGACATTTGATAATCTATATAGAAAAAATGAAATGAAATTACACCCATGCCTTACAATATAAGCAAAACTAATATCTATTAGGTGGATAAAAAAATCTAAATGTCAAGGCAACTCCATAAAAGTGTTTAAAGGCAATATCAAATGCCTTTCTCACTCCGGGTTCTTTATACTTGCTGGGCCTTGCATCCAGCATGGTCTGCTATCCCCCTCTGTCTGCTTCTGTCAATTCATCCTTCAGATTTCAGCTCACAGGTTACTTTCTCAGAAAAGTCTTCCTTGATTACCAGGCTTACTCCCATTCCTCTGCTATAAATGTTCAAAGGTCATCCTTCTTTTTCTGTTTTTAATGCTTTGGTTTGAGGTATACTTTACATAAAGTGAACAGATCTTAAGTGTACAGTTCGATGGATGTTTACATGGGCAAGTGCCTGTACAGCCACTACTTAGATCAGGTCTTACAACATGCTTCTCCCAGATTGAAGCAAGTGCTTCCTCCTTATTGTCAAATAAAAGGGGTGGCAGTGAGAACTAGGTGTAAGTTTTTGCTAATTGGTCCTGGAGGGGAGAAAAAAGCCTACTTCTACAACTCAAAGCAACTTCTACTTCATAAATTATGTCACTTTCTGAAATCTATTTTCTGAGCAAGTGTGTGTATGTCTATTATTGATATGAGTTTCATTCTGATTTCATTATGTGATCTTTGAATGTATTCTCATATATGATTCTGAAGTTCCCCCTTCATGCACTTATCATTATTAGCATTTTCTTTTGAAAATATTGTTTTCACCAATATTTTTCCTTCTAGATAACTTTTAAAATATAAAAGTTATCTAGAAGGAAAAAAGTTATCAAGTAGCCATAAAATCATGAAACATCCTAGGAACATGCCATACCTGTCATTGGTTCAAGTTTTTCATTTATGTCTTTGGTGGTGGAAACTGCTATGTGAATTGTGGTTGCTAGAATGTGGATTAAGTTGATGTATGGGATTGATTATTTAATTAATGATGTATTGATTTTATCCTATAAAGTCTTCCCATTCAATGTCCTTCCATTTAAAACCTTTTATGCTCATTTTGCCATTTGCTGCAACAAAAATAGAGATTAAAAAACAACAACAACACAGCAACTTTGGAAGTCATATATTGAAGATGGAGAAGCCAAAAGATGGAAATAATCCGAATCCTTGAATCTCATTGAAGGAGCACTGCCAACTGATCTAAGATACTCATTTTAACTGTATGTGAGGAAGAAATAAACTTTCATTGGGTAAAACCACTGAAATTTTGAGGCTGTGTATTATAACAGTTATCAGATTATGACTAATGCATCCTTTAGGAGATTTTCTGGTTTTTCTTATTCATCAAAACTATGCTATTTTATCTGGGCATGTTGGTGCATGCCTATAATCCCACCAGCTTGGGAGGCTGAGGCAGGAGGATCATGAATTCAAAGCAAGCCTCAGCAAAGGGGAGAGGCACTAAGTAACTTAGTGAGACCCTGTTTCTTATAAAATACAAAATAGAGCTGGGGATGTGGCTCAGTGGTTGAGCGAGTACCCCTGTGTTTAATCCCTTGTACAAAAAAAAAAACTATGTTATTTTAATTTATTTTACATTATATGCTAATTTTAATTATATTAATTATAGTAACATGACAATGTGCAAAAACTAAAGAATTAGGAAAAGTAAAATCACTGTAATTTTATCCATTCAATGATAACCATGTTTAATATTTGATTTCTGCCTTTTCAGTTGTCTATCAATTGATCACTCAATCTTGGAGATTTGCCATATTGTGATGATCAAATCAGTTTAAGGAAAACAATCAATAGAGTTAAAAAAAAAAACCCTACAGAGTGGGTGAAAGTATTCGAAAACTATTCATCTGAAAAGAGATTAATATCCAGTGGGTTAGTCATCTTTTCATCACTATGACCAAAATACCTGACAGAAACAACTTATTAAAAGAAAAAGTATATTTGGGACATACAATTACAGAGGTCTCAGTTCATGATCAGCTGACTCCATTGCTTTGGGCCTGACATTACGCAGAACCTCATGGCATAGGTATGGCATAGGAATGTTGCTCAAGTCTTGGAAGCCAGGAAGCAAAGAGAGCAAGAGAGGAGCCAGGGACATATAGTCCAAGGACATGCCCACAGTGACTTACTCCAGCCATGTACTACCTTCCTATAGTTACTACCGAGTAATCCATCCAAATTATTAGTCCATCCAATTGATTAATCCATTGATGAGGTTTCAGAGCTAATCTAATCATTCACCTCTGAACATTCCCACATAAAAAATGAGATTTTGGGGAGACATTAAGGGTCCAAGTCATAACATCCAGAATATATAATGAACTCAAAGAACTTAACACAAAAAAATATTCTACTAAAATGGGCCAAAGATTTGAGTAGAAATTTCTCAAAAATAATACAAAAGGCTAATGAGTATATTTTTTAAAAGCTTAATGTCACTAATCAATAGGGAAATCAAAATAAAAAAAAAAAAAACAGTGATCACCTCAGCCCAGTTAGAAAGCCTATCCTCAAAATAGCAAACGCTAGTGAGAATGTGGAGGAGGGAAAACTCTTAAACACTGTTGGTGGAAATATAAATTAGTACATTCATTATTGAAAAATGTATGAAGATAACTAAAAATAAAACTACTATCTGATCTGGTAATCCCACTACTGGGTATATATCCAAAGGAATTATATCAAAGAGATACCTGCCCTTTCATGTTTATTGCAGATTACTCATAATATCCAAGATAATGAATTAACCAAAGTGTCCAGCAACAGATGAGTGGATAAGAAAAATATCACACACACACACACAGCACAGCACACACACAATGAAATATTTTGAGCCATAAAAATGATATCTTTTAGGGTGTGGTGGCATATGTCTGTAATCCCAGCAGCTCAGGAGATTGAAACGGGAGATTGCAAGCTCAAAGCCAGCCTCAGCAATTTAACAAGTCACTATGCAACTTATCGAGATCCCATCTCTTTAAATAAAAAAATATAAAAGGGCTGGGGATGTGGCTCAATGTTTAAGCACCCTGGGGTTCAATCCCTGATACAAAAAAAAAAAAAGTCATTATTTGCAGTACACAGATAGAACCAGAAGTCAAGTCATTCTATTAAGTGAAATAAAAAATCAATCTCATAGAAGAATAGAGATGAATAGTGGTCACCAGGGACTGGAAAGGGAACAAGAGGAAGAAGAAAGAAGTCAGATAAGGGCCACCAAACTACTTGGGAATCAATCTAACAAAAGAGATAAAGGACTTTTACAATGAAAACTATAGAACACTAAAGAAAGAAATTGAAGACTTTATGGAAAGATCTCCCATGTTCTTGGATAGGCAGAATTAATATTGTAAAAATAGCTATACTAGAGCCTGCCCGCCTGCCCTGTGGCACTGCAGCCTAGAGTTTTGGAGACAGAGCCATGCAACACCCATGCTGAGAGCCATGGGGTTCCTTATTCACCAAAGCATGGCTCCACAGCTCAACATCAGGAAACATACAGTCTTGCAACTGCCACCACCAGGAAACTAGGTATATCGCAGCTTCTATCAAGAGACAAAAATAAGGACCTGGTAAGACATCACCAAGGTCCTTGTGGCCTGGCTGCACCAGAGGTTTCTCTACTAGGGATGCTAACAGTTATCCTGTTGCTGAAGTAACAGGAAGTCTTGCATAGGGTTGCCTATCTCTTGTTTCTCTTACTAACAGCCAACTTCCTATGATTATCCTCTCGCTAGTCATATAATCTAATACCTCCATATTCTCACATCCTACCTCATAAACATCTCAGCCAACCCCCATCCTCCCTTCCACTATCAGAAACTATAAACCATTACACAACCCTATTGATTATATGGTTGAAGATAACCAAACTCATCATTTCTGTTTATAATGACAAAACTGTAAATGTAAAAACAGAAGCTAACTGATATATGGCTGCACTTTGGTACATTGAGTGCTATAATATTGATCTCTCCCTTAAAAGTGAGGTATTGGTAACCTGTGGACACATTGTAAGACAATAGGACAGAAGCATAAAATGATTTGGGAATTAAAGAATGCCTAAGTGAGCAGATCCAGGCAAAAATCGATCTCTCCAACAAAGAGATAAGAGACCAAATACAGGTTCCAAGAGAGTAATTAAGGAAAGAGATAGAGATACTGATAAAAAAAATCAAGCAGAAATCCTTGAAATGAAAGAAATAATAATCCAATTAAAAAACTCAATACTAGCATCACCAAAAGACTAGACCACGTGGAAGATAGAACCTCAGACAATGAAGACAAACTATACAGTCTTGAAAAATAAAGTTGATCTCACAGTTAAGATGGTAAGAAACAACATACAGAACATCCAAGAATTATAAGATACCATCAAAAGACTAAATTTAAGATTTATTGGAATACAGGAAAGTTCAGAAATTCAAACCAAAGCAATGTACAATCTCTTCAATGAAATAATATCCGAAAATTTCCCAAGCATGAAGAATGAATTGGAAAATCAAATAAAAGAGCCTATAGGACACCAAATGTACAAAATTACATCAGATCTACATTAAGACACATTATAATGAAAATGCCTAGCATACAGAATAAGGTTAGAATTTTAAAGGCTGCAATAAAGAAAAATTAGGTACCTATAAGGGAAGACCAATTCGGATCTTAGCAGATTTTTCACCCCAGACTCTCAAAGCTAGGAGATACTGGAACGACAAATACCAAGCTCTAAAAGATAAAGGGTGTCAACCAAGAATCTTATATCCAGCAAATTAAGTTTCAAATTTGATGATGAAATTAAAACCTTTCATGATAAACAAAAGCTAAAAGAATTTACAGCAAGAAAGCCTGCACTACAGAACATTCTTGGCAAAATATTCTACGAGGAGGAAATGAAAAACAACAATGAAAATCTGCAAAGAGAAGAACAACAATTAAAAAAGAGCCAACCAAAGGAGAAACCAAGTCAAGCTAAATACCAAAAATAAACAAAAATGACCGTTAATACAAATCATATCTCAATAATAACCCTAAATATTAATGGCTTAAACTCACCAATCAAAAGACATAGGCTGGATTTAAAAAAAATATGCTGCCTTCAAGTGACTCATCTCATAGGAAAAGATGCCCACAGACTGAAGATGAAATTTTGGGATAAAATATACCATGGCCTATGTAAGCAAGCAGGGGTTCCCATTCTTATATCAAATAAAGTAGACTTCAAGCCAAAGTTAATCAAAAGGGATAAAGATGGCCATTTTATACTGCTTAACAGAATCATTCATCAACAAAACATAACAGTTATAAATATATATGGCCCAAACAATGGAGCATCTACATTCATCAATCAAACTCTTCTCAAGTTCAAGAGTCAAATAGATCACAACACAATAATTCTGGTTGACTTTAACACACTTGTTTCACCAGTAGATAGATCAACCAAACAAAAGCTAAACAAAGAAATTATAGAACTAAAAAATAAGATAAATAACTTAGACTTAACTGACATATATAGAGTAAATTATCCATCAATGAGCAAATACACTTCCTTCTCAGCAGCACATAGATCTTTCTGTAAAATTGACCATAAGTTATGCTGCATAGCAAATCTTAGTAAATACAGAAAAGTAGAGATACTACCCTACATTCTATCAGACCACAATGGAATTAAATTAGAAATCTATGAAAAATAAAAAATAAAAGCTACTCCAACACCTGGAGACTAAGTAATATGCTATTGAATGAACAATGGATTGTAAAAGATATCAAGGAGGAGATTTTAAAATTCTTAGAAGTAAATGAGAACACCAATACAACATATTGAAATCTCTGGGACATTATAAAGGCAGTACTAAGAGGAAAGTTAACTGCAGGGAATTCATTCCTTCAAAGAAGAAAAAGTCAACAAATAAGTGACCTAACATTACATCTCAAAGCCAGAAACAGAATAACAAATCAACACCAAAAGCAGTAGAAAACAGGAAATAATTAAAATTAGAGCTGAAATCAATGAAATTGAAACAATTGAAAAAATTGAAAAACAAAAAGCTGGTTCTTTGAAAAAATAAATAAAATTGATAAACCATTAGCCATGCTAACAAAGAGAAGGAGAGAGAAAATTCAAATTATTAACATCCATGATGAAAAAGGAAATATTATGATGAGCACTACAGAAATATAGAAGATAATTAGAAATTATTTTAAAAATTTGTTCTCTAATAAAATATAAAATATTGAAGACATTGAAAAATTTCTAGAGGCATATGATATGCCTAAACTAAATCAGGATGATATACACAATTTAAACAGATCAATTTCAAGCAAGGAAATAGAGAATGCAATCAGAAGTCTACCAACCAAGAAAAGCGCAGGACCAGATAAATACATGACTGAGTTCTACAAGACCTTTAAAGAAGAACTAACACCAATACTTCTCAAGCGATTTCATGAAATAGAAAAAGAGAGAACACTTCCAAACATATTCTATGAGGCCAATATCACCCTGATTCCAAAACCAGAGAAACACACATCAAAGAAAGGAAACTTCAGATCAATATCTATAATGAATATAGATGCAAAAATTATCAATAAAATTCTGACAAATTGAATACAAAAAACATATTAAAAAGATAGTGCATCACAGTCAAGTAGGATTCATCCCAGGAATGCAAGGTTGGTTCAATATACAGAAATCAATAAATGTTATTCATCACATCAATAGACTCAAAGATAAAAATCATATGATCATCTCAATAGATGCTGAGAAAGCATTTGATAAAATATATTATCCTTTCATGTTCAAAATGCTTGCAAAACTAGAGATAACAGGAACATACCTCAACATTGTAAAGGCTGTCTATGCTAAGCCCCAGGCCAACATCATTCTAAATGGAGAAAAATTGAAACCATTCCCTCTAAATGGTCTCTGTCACCACTTCTATTTAACAGAGTGCTTGAAACACTGGCCAGAGCAATTAGACAGATGAAAGAAATTAAAGAGATACACATAGGAAAAGAAGAACTCAAATTATCACTATTTGCTGATGATATGATTCTATACCTAACAGACTCAAAATATTCCACCAGAAATCTCCTAGAACTAATAAATGAATTCAGCAAAGTAGCTGGATATAATATCAACACCCATAAATCAAAGGCATTTCTGTGCATCAGTGACAAATCCACTGAAAGTGAAATTAGGAAAACTACCCCATTTACAATAGTCTCAAAAAAAAGATACTTGGGAATAAATTTAACAAAAGAAGTGAAAGACCTCTACAATGTAAACTACAACACACTAAAGAAAGAAATCAAAGAAGACCTTAGAAGATGGAAAGATCTACCTTGCTCTTGAATAGGCAGAATTAATATTATCAAAATGACCATACTACCAAAGGCACTGAACAGATTCAATACAATCCCAATCAAGATCCCAATGGCTTTCCTTAAAGAAATAGAAAAAAAGTAGTCATAAAATTCATCTGGAAAAATAAGAGACCCAGAATAGCCAAAGCAATCCTTAGCAAGAACAGTCAAGCTGGTGGCATTACTATTCCAGACCTAAAGCTACACTACAGAGCAATAGTAACTACAACAACATGATATTGGCACCAAAATAGACCTATAGACCAATGGTACAGAATAGAGGACATAGAGTCTAACCCACATAACTTCAGTTATTTTATATTAGACAAAGGTGCCAAAAACATACATTGGAGAAAAGGTAGCCAAATGGTACTAGGATAACTAGAAATCCACTGTAACTAAAGGAAATTAAACCTCTATCTCTCACCATGTACAAAACTCAACTCAAAATGGATCATGGACCTAGGAATTAAACCAGAGACCTTGCACCTAATAGAAGAAAAAGCAGGCCCAAATCTCCATCATGTCAAATTAGACCCCAACTTTCTTAATAAAACTCCTGTAGTGCAAGAATTAAAACCAAGAATCAATAAATGGGATGGATTCAAACTAAAAAGCAAAAGAAACAATCAGTGAGGTGAATATAGAGCCTATAGAATGGGAGCAAATCTTTACCCCTCACACATCAGATAGAGCACTAATCTCTAGGGTATATAAAGAACTCAAAAAGCTAAGCACCAAAAAAAAAAAAGAAAAAAAAAACAAAACAAAAAACCCAATCAATAAATGGGCTAAGGACCTGAACAGACACTTCTCAGATGATGATATACAACCAATCAACAAATATATGAAAAAATGTTCAACATCTCTAGCAATTAGAGAAATGCAAATCAAAACTACTCTAAGATTTCATCTCACTCTAATGGCAGCCGTTATGAAGACAAACAACAATAAGTGTTGGCAAGGATGTGGGGAAAAAGACACACTCATACATTGCTGGTGGGACCGCAAATTGGTACAGCCAATATGGAAAGCAGTATGCATATTCCTTGGAAAACTTGGAATAGAACCACCATTTGACCCAGCTATCCCACTCCTCAATTTATACCCAAAGGACTTAAAAACAGCCTACTACAGGGACACAGCCATATCAATGTTAGTAGCAGCACAATTCACAATAGCTACACTGTGGAGCCAATCCAGATGCCCTTCAGTAGATGAATGGATAGGGAAACTTTGGTATATATACACAATGGACCATTACTCAGCATTAAAAGAGAATAAAATCATGGCATTTTCAGGTAAATGGATGAAGTTGGAGAATATAATGCTAAGTGAAGCAAGCCAATCCCCCAAAACTAAAGGACAAATGTTTTCTTTGATATGAGGATGCAGATGCATAAAGGTGATTTGGGGGGTTTATCATGGGAAGAATGAAGGAACTTTGAATAGGGAAAAGGGGAGGGAGGGGAAAGGAGGAGGCAAAGGGGTAGCAATGATATTGGAATGAGTTAGACATCATTACCCTAAGTACATGTATAAGACAGGAATGGTGTGAAAATACTTTGTATACAACCAGTATCTTGAAAATTTTTGCTGTATTCTGTCATCAAGTATAACAAATCAGGATGAATAAATAGATGGCTATACTACCAAAAGCACTATACAGATTTAATTCAATTCCCATTAGAATTCCAATGATGTTCTTCATAGAAATAGAAAAAGCAGCAATGAAATTCATCTGGAAAAATAAGAGGCCCAGAATAACTAAAGCTATCCTTAGTGAGAAAAGCAAAGCAGGAGTCATCACAATATCAGACTTTAAATTATAGTACAGAGCTACAGTAACAAAAAAGCATGGTATTGGCATCAAAACAGGCATAAAGATGAATTGAATAGAAGACACAGAGACAAACCCACATACCTACAGTTATCTGATATTAGACAAAGACACCATAAACATACATTGGAGAAAAGATAGTTTCTTCACCAAAAGGTGCTGGGAAACCTGGAAATCCTTATGTAGTAGAAAGAATTTTAACTGCTATCTCTCACCTTGCACAAAACTCAACTCAAAGTGTATCAAAAACCTGGGAATTAGACCAGAAACCCTGCAACTACTAGAAGAAAATGTAGGCCCAACACTCCAATACACTGGTTCAGGAGCTGACTTCCTTAATAATTCTCCTAAAGTGCAAGAAGTAAAATAAAAAATCAATAAATGGGATGGCATCAAACTAAAAAGCTTCTTCATAGCAAAAGGAACAATCAAGAGCATGAAAACAGAGCCTACAGAACTGGAGTAAATCTTTGCCACCCACACCTCAGGTAAGGTGTTAATTTCCAGGATATACAAGGAACACAAAAAGCTTAACACCAAAAAAACCAAATAACCCAATCAACAAATGGGCAAAGAAATTAACTAGACAATTCTCAAAAGAAGAAATACAAATGGTCAATAAACATATGAAAAAACATTCAACCTCTCTATTAGAAAAATGCAAATTTCATCTCACTCCAGTCAGAATGGCAATTATCAAGAATACTATCTGAATCTCATGTAACTTTCCCATGTACATAAACGAATACACCACAGTGATTCTCACCATCATATACATCCACAAGACAGGATCCTAAGTAGAATATAATATATTCCATTCTTACATAATTATATCAAAATGAATTCTACTGTCATTTGTAACTAAAAAGAATCAATGAAAAACTTAATTAAAAATAGAGGAAAGAATAGCGAGTAGACAAAGGGGATTGAAGAGGGCAAGAGGGACAGAATAGGGGAAAAAAGTGGAATGAATCTGACCAAAGTTTTGTATGTACATACATGAATATACCACAGTAAATCTCAACTTAGTGAATTTTGATCCTAGATTAAAAATTGAAACACTACCAAAAAAAATAGAGTTAGAGTGGAGAAATCAATTCTGGTTTCCTATAGCACAACAGAATAACTACTGTCTACAACAATCTGGGATACATTTCAAAAAGACTAAAAAAGTAAGAAATGGCCCAAAACTTAGAAATGATTAGTGGTTGATGTTTGAGGAAACAAAAATGCTTATTGCCCTGATTTTATTGTTATATATTATATGCATATGTAAATCAGTTAACATTTGTTAAGTCCCACTTTCCCATGCAGTGAGTTGCCAGATTTAGCAAATAAAAATACAGGATTCCTAGGTCAACTTGAACTTCAAATAATTAATGAATACTTTAAAGTTAGATATATATGTCTCACACCATATTTGTGATGTACTTATTATATTTTAAAATGGTATAACTATAAAGAACTAAAGATTGTTGTTTATTTGAAATTGAAATAAAGCTGGACCTCCTAAATTTTGTTAACCCTATCGTGAAGGGCTTAACAGTGCTCAAACTCTGCCTCATTGTTTTCTGTTTCATGCGTTAGGAAACAGGTCCTGCCATGTGTGGAGCACAAGCCTGTAATCCCAGCCACCCAGAGGAATGAGGCAGGAGGACTGCAAGTTCAAGGCCTCCACAACTTATTGAGACCCTCTTGCAAAATAAAAAGGTAGCACAGTGGTAGAGTGCCCCTGGGTTCAATTCTCAGGAACACAACAAAAGAAAGAAAAAAATAGACAAGTCCAGCATGGTCTTTCCCTGCTGCTCATCTCTGCCCACTCCTATCTTCCTTGCTAATGGTCCTCATAAAAAAGCCTAACTAAACCTTTGTATGTAGCTTGTTAGAGCATCCTAGACAATAAATAAAATAGGGCTAAAAGCTCTCCCGAGCTCCTCACCTGCCTCCCTGTGGTAAAATGAGTTTATTTCCATCACTGAGAGAACTCTGGGCATCTCTGTGCTCCTAAACCCAGATTCAACTTCCCAAGACCCTAATGGACACTTCGGTGCCCCAGGCATCACACTAATGCTTTATATGCACAATCTCAGTTTATTGGCTAAAGTGACCAACCATCCTGGTTTGTCCAATACTGTCCTGGTCTAGTACTTTAAGTCCTGGTGCTAGGAAACTTTCCCCGTGGGCGGGGGGGAGTCCAAGTTTTCATAATGGTTATAAAGTTTTGAGTGAGAATACAAAATTCATACAATGTCCCAAAAAACAAAGGAGAAACTTTTTTTTTTTTTGTACCAGGGATTGAGCTCAAGGTTGCTTAACCACTGAGCCACACCACTAGCTTTTTTTATATTTTATTTAGAGACAGGGTCTCTCTAAGTTGCTCAGGGCCTCTCTAAGAGGCTGAGGCTGGCTTTCAACTCTCGATCCTTCTGCTTCAGTCTCCCAAACCACCGGGATTACATGTGTACACCATGACGCCCAGCACAACATTGCTTTTAATGTCAAATGGATGCATTATAATTATCTTTTATAACCACTGTCACTGATCTCCGTTTGTCCATGATGTCAGCAACCACAGTGGATCGTGCAGTGTTGCATCACTCCAAGGGACACAGCTTAAATGTACTGCTTTAGAACTAGAGAGGGGAGAAGCTATCATGATAGGACAGTCACATTGATATGGCAGTACTGGGCCCACCTTCCTCCATCACAGAATTTGCTGGATAGGATGTGCATTTTCAGTTTATCCTGTTCCCTTCTTCCTTTGCCTTACACCATGCAAGCTTCACTCACGGACATGGACATTAGACATAATTTCAAGAGGTGGCAGGCCACGATGGTTAAGAACATGCCTCTGGAGCCTGGCTGGATTCAAATCCCAGCTCTACTACTTAGTGGCTGTTTAATATTGGACACATTACTTCACCTCTCTGTGCATGGATTGCTTCATTTTGTGAAATTGAGCTAAAGGCAGGTTTTTTTTGTTTTGTTTTGTTTTGTTTTGTTTAGGATTTAAAGTAATACTTCAAGCAAACCCTTATTAGGCTCCTTGGTATTTATAAGTGTTTCCTATTATAATTACTTCCTGTTACAGTGCAGTCTCTTCAGTTCGAACCCCTTGCTACAAAGGAAACTCAGAGGACTGGCCTTAGCCAGCCAGATCAGATCACCATGGCCCGGCAGCTGTGCCTTCCGCGCTAGTGTGTCCTAAATAATTTCACACACGGTCATCAATCATCCAGCCCGTGTTGAACTAAGCCAGGGCCAGTCCAATTATTTTTTATAGTCTATATTCATAAGGGAAGAGCCTTCCTGAAGTTCTCAGTTTCTCAAGTCCCAATATCCTGTGCATAATTAATCACAAAGGAACACCAATAGCTTCACACAAAAAAAGAAACACTCGGCCAGGCGGTATTCTCTAAATTCACACAAGCAAGCAGCAAGATTCTGAAACTGAACCTGTTGTACTGCAGTTACTACAATGTTAATGGTGCCATTCAGAAAGTTAGATCTTCTACTAATTGGTCACCCGACATATGTATCCTTTAGGACAGGGTACCTGCAAGAAAGAGTGACTTAAACCATAAGAAATACTCTTTTTTCCCCAAGGAATATTCCTGAAGTAAGCTGTTCCAGAGTTTATTGGCAACTTTGAAAAGTGATCAAGAGTCTAGATAATTTTCACCCTTCAACTCCAGCATGCTTAGCATGTCAACTTTCCTGCACATGCTTGTTACCTCATTGTCACAAGATGGCTGCCACAGCTCTAGTCATTAGGTCTTCACACTATCTTCAAAGATGAGAAAAGGCAAACAAAAGAAAAACCACTTTCCTACTCATCAGGAAGAAAAAAAAAATTTCCTAGGTTTTCTTCTAAGCCCATGGTGGGAGCTGAATCACACAGTCATCTCTAACTGAAAAGTGAGTATCTGTCAAGGAGGGATTAAGATTTCTATGACTGGTTTAGGCCAATCACAATTTATGTTATGCAGCCTTTTCATTCCTCCCTTTTTGGTGCCTTTTGTGGATGTTTGCTGTTGCTGTAGTCAAGGCAAAAGAAAGGGAAAATGTCTGTTAGGCAGTTAACAGAACCTCCTACTCATGTGATGCCATATCTCATACCATCCTCTGAGCTCTGATAGGCATCAAAGGGCAGTAAAGTTACCTGGATGCTGTGGTGAAGGTGAACCAAGAAGTGAGTTAGGTCTGTGTCTAGCTCCTGCTTTAGTCTTGGCCACAGAATGGAAAAGATAACAAAGACACCAAAATTGTAGGAATGTGAAAGCTAATTAAAATCTATTATTGACTCACTACACACACCATTAAGAGACTTTCCCTGGGCAAAAATAAGGAGGAGGCAACTGAAGTTGTGGTTCCAATCAGGTGATGGAGAACAAATCTCTGATGAAGACAAAGATAAAATCTTTGCCAAAGACAGCTCCCTTATCTCTAAAGGCAAAGAATCAGTCTATTCCCTGGTTAGGAAGATCAACTTAGCAGGTCTAAAGTCAGGATGACTGGGCCATGATGGAAGCCAGAAAAGTTTAAATGCCATTTGTGTGATTATATATTAAGCATGTTCTTTAGAATGAATTATACACAGAAACAAGTCTAACTGACATCCACATGCCAAATATGATAACTTGATCTGAGACCCAGTCCCCAGGTCTCTGCAGGCCCCTTATACTCTTTGATTAATGCCTAATAAATTGGGGGAACTGCCATGATTATAACACAATGGTGTTTACCCCACAAAACAGCCTTTTGCCAACTCCAGCTTCTCCCTGCATTATTTTCCTTGGTGCCACTAGAGCCCAGAGGCTAGTATGTGGGATTAAAAGGTAATGTCCATGGAAAGGGATTACTAGGTATATTATTCAGCTTTTATCGCTACAATGAAATATGACAATCTACTTTTGAAGGAAAGAGGTTTATCTGTCTCACACTTCTGGAGGTTCAAAATCCAAAGAGCATGGTGCGGCCTTGGCTGTGTGCCCTGATGGTGTAGACAAAAATGGTAAGACCGCACATGGGAGCGAGAAAAAGATAATATCTGGACCCGGGAGTAGAAATGCGGTGTGACAGGGCTTGCCCCTTTTATAACTCTCTCAGGAGAATTCAAGGTGTCTCACTTGAGAACTACTTTCCAAGAGCACTCCCCCAATGACCTAAGGAACTCTCGATAGGCTCCACCTCTTAAAGACTCCACAGCCCCTCCCAATAGCACCTGGGGACCAAACCTCGAACACATGAACCTTTGGGTAACCCAACTAAACCACATCCAAACCACAGCACTATCTAATCCAGCTACCAAATAATATCAGGTAGATGCAAAAAATATGTGTAAAATTACAAATCTTAATAATAAGTATCTCCAGGTGGTGGTATTTGGATGATTCTTCTTTCTAATTTCCTACATGTCTAATTTCTCAACAACAAATATGCACTGGTTTCATGATTAGGTAAAAATCATTCGTTTTTTTTTTCTTTTTCTTTTTCTTTTTTTCTAAATCTGTGTCATAGAAGCAGATGCTATTTAACAGCTGGCCTGTGCCCCATCTTGGGAAGGAGCAAATCTTTCAAGAGCTGTTTTCTTTTCATCAAGTAGTGCATTTCTCACTGGGCAAAAGGAAGAGTAATCAATAGATCAACACCAGAAGTTTTGTGATGATTTCCTCTGGGAGAGACTGCCTAGGAGCCTGAAGTCTGTTCTGTCTGGCCTGATGCTGCTCCTGGGCCACTGGGGACTTTAGCAGATTAATCACTGTGCTCCTGAACCTCCAGGTTCATTGACAATTATTATGTGTTAAGCAAAAATTTAAAAAAAAATTTTTAAATCACCATGCCATTCGAGACTTTGCTGTTTGGGTTCTATTGCCTTCCAAACTGCCAGCAAACAAGTAATCAGCCGAGTACCTTGCAGGTAGACAGCTCAGCCCCTGTGAAGGGAAACAGCCTTCCATCAGGGAGAGGAGGAAGCAGGTGCTATCTTAAGAATCCAGAGAAGATAGAAGCCAGTTAAAAAATCTTAGGATTGCAGGCTGTCTGACTCCACCAGCACATCTCCCTCCCTTACCCCCATTCCACTCTCTGTGGTGGCTGAGGCTGCAGCCAAGATGGCTACTTCTTATACCCTGGACAGAGTACCCGCGCCTCTGCCCTTACACCTGCTCGTGGCTCACTGCCTCATTTCTTTCCAATCACTGCTCACATGTCACCTCCTTTGACAGACTTTCTGTCTTATTCAGTTAGGGCTGCCATCTCAAAAGTACCACAGACTGGTTGGTTTAAACTACAGATCATTATTCCTCCTAGTTCTGAAGGCTGGGAAGTCCAAAATCAAACTGCTGGCCTATTGAGTTCCTGGTGAGGGCTCTCTTCCTGGTTTTCAGGGGATCGCCTTCTTGCTGTGTCCTCACATGAAGAGGAGGGGGGGAAAAAAAAGCTTGGCCCCTCCATTTCCTTAATATAAAGGCACCAATTTTTTTCCATGGAGGGTCCATCCCATGTCCTCATTCAAACCTGATCACCTCCCCGAAGGCCAGACCTAGAGGATTAAGTCTTTCATACATGAATTTGCCAGGTGTGGGGAACAGGAGGGGATACATTCCACAGAAATTCTCGGATATTCCGACTAAATTGCCACCAAAACAGTTGCTCTCTAACCCCTCACCTAGCTTGCTTTTCTTCATACCACTTATTTTCATGTGAAGTGTTGTGAAAATAGACCCTAATTCATTTGCTTATTCTCCCTCTCCTTCTCCATTAGAATGGAAACCAATGAAAGCAGGAACTTTCTCGTGCTTGCTGATGTATCCCGGCACCTACAGCGTGGCCATGTTCAGTCAAGCACTCATTGAAAAAATGAACACCCTCCCTCCCTCACCGTGCTCCTGAAGAGGATTTTGCAGCAGCTTTACTGCCCCTCACCCCTGTGAGGTCTCTCAGGTGAATCAAGGTGCAATCAGAGTGAACCTGGAGTTTTGAATTCTTCCCTTTGCCTCTCTCCCTTGTGCCAAAGAGCCTTTATTCTTGTCCAGTTCCCATCTTTCATCATCTCCTCTGGGGATTCACTCCATTAGAGCCTGGGCTTGTTTCTGAGTGTCCCTGAGGGCTGTTCTCTGAGTTCTTCATCACAGCCCACCTGTGTTCTCCAGGGTGGACCTAGGCCCCTGGACCTCAGAGACTGTCACTGGTGTCTGAGGGAGCTTCTGTGGGCTTGATTCATCCCTAACACGTCACACGGCTCTACGATGACTTTTTCTCCATAAAAAGGGGGAAAGGCTGTCCTGCATTGAGACCGCTTACCACTCTTTTTCAACAAAGGATACCAGAAACCGCCAAACTCCTCTACAGAAAGGGCTGTAGAGTGAAAGAACAGCCCTGAGCTGGAACTCAGTCAGGAGCTCTGCTCTGAACACTTCTAGTAGCCACAAGCCCCTAAGCAAAGCACTTAATTATGTGTGGGTCCCTGTTTCCTCATCGTCAAATTGGACAATATCTACCTTTGGGGATCATTGTCAGTTTTTAAGGAGATTCTATCTACAGATATAATTTAGCAACATGCTATATAAACATTAGACACATGTATTTTTTAAGTAAAATTTCATGCAAGATCAGAAGCAATTTGCATCTTTCAGCTATATTCTGAGAACTTACTGACTTAATATTGAAAGTCAGAAGGGGTAATTCCAGCTTCAGAGGCTGTCAGGTAGACATTAGGCCAGCAGAGCCTTAGTAGATGGAGTAGGAGCCTCACCCTCTGACTCTCCACTGAATTGATTTGGCACAATCTAAGGAGATTATTTATTTCCCACTGGCACCTCTCTGACAATGGTGCAGCAGGTTCTGCCATCCCAATATGACTGCTTTCCCCGGCTTCTGTCACTCTTCCTACTTAACCTAAATGAGGTCCCTTGGAACAGCTGCCTATATGTGGGGCTGCCCATAACCAGCATCAGAGGCACTGCTCACTGCAAGGACCACTTGGGACACCAGGAACTTGTCTAGTAAACATCCAAAGAGAGAGGGAAAACCATTTTCAGCCTTAAAAATTTCAACAATTTTAAGGACTGGACTTTAACTAAAAAAGAAAATCTAAAGAAGGATAAGGACACAGTATATACCAAGAAAATAAGAAACGAAAGTCACTGGGACAGTGAAGATATTTAGCAAAGAAATTTAAGAGGGAAAAAATATAATAAAGTTAGTTTAGTGATAAATTTTTAGTATAATTTTTGATAACAGTATAAGAGTGAATTCTTTAAATAATGATATGGGTGTCTTTAAGGAAAGAAAGAATTTTCGGGCTCTGGTTGGTCTTTAGAACCCTGCAAGGGATCCACAAGGGGCATTGCTGGCCAGTTCCTGAGTGGTAACAATTTATGTCTAGGGCAGTGGGCAAAGCATGCTTCCTCCATATTGCAGAATAAAGTCCTGCTTCCTGAAAAAGGAGGAGGGGGAGGAGGAGGGGGAAGGGATGGGGAAGGGGGGGGAAAAGTAGGGAAGGAACTGATCACCCTGGGGTTGGGGCCATCCCAGGGAGATACTCCTGCCTGAAAACACAATTCTTTCTTCCTTCCCTTTTCCTTTTTTTTTTTTTTTTTTTTTTGTACCAGGGATTGAACCCAGCAGTGCTTAACCATTAGGTAGGATGTTGCTCTAAACTAAAGTAACTCTTTTTATTTTTTATTTTGAGACAGGGTCTTGCTAAGTTGCTTAGGGCCTTGCTAAGTTGCTGAAGCTGGCTTTGAACTTATGATCCTCCTGCCTCAGCCTCTTGAGTTGTTTGCACCACCACAACTGGCCCTTTTCCTCTTAACTAGCAGAGACAGAAACTAAAAAAGGCAGCTAAAAGTCTAAAACAAAACAAAAGATTTTCCACTTTATGTGCCAAGTCCAAAGTAGGATGGAGGAGAGAAAAATATTAAGCACCTAGCAAAAGATCAGGTCTACAAAACATAATGCTTGCCCTAGATTTCTTATTGATTTATAGACCTAACCCTAAGTACAGGGAAGAAAAATGTAATTAAATACATTTATGTATATATTTTAATACAGATTAAATAAATGAATTGTGTACATGTATGTATAAATGATAGTATTAAATTAAAATGAATTTCTATATTTTGATTCAATTGGATATCCAAAATCTATATGCTAAAGAATTTATACAAGATTTTTTAAAGGATATTTATAGACTTTTGTGTCTCTACAACATAGATGCTCACTTAACTTTAACATCTGCTAAAATGCACTCATGGACAAAATTCATAGATACAATAGTGGGGCTCAAATCATACTAAATCTAAACCTTTTGCTCCTATAATCTTGAGGTGACAACTAAAATATAAGCAAAAAAAAAAAAAAAGGTATAGGGTTGGGGATGTGGCTCAAGCGGTAGCGCGCTCGCCTGGCTGAAAAAGATTCTAAGTTAAGCATAGGTACGCCAATCAATAATATGTTGGGCTAAAGTAACTCTTTAGTTGATAAAATGGGAGCCCATGAGCCTCAAATAGTTAGTATGGCCTAAAGAAAATTAAAATACAGCCTTTAAGGATTAAAACTTATTCAAAGCCTAACTAACAAAAGGCTTTTTTTTTTCCCACTGCTTCTTCATTTAGCAATTATATTTTGCTTTTTCTCAAATCTGGAAAAAATAAAGGGCACCTCATGGATTATTACAACCTTTGCTATGTTCCCATTCTTATTAAAATTACTTATTCTATCTAACAATTTGTAAATATTTTGCTCTTGTAGATTTGGCCAACATGTTCTGTTCAGTGCCTACCTCAGCAGCCTCTCAACAGTCTGCCCCTATCTCTGAAGGGACACAATACACTATTTCCTTAAAGCCTTAAAAAGAAAGAAAGAAGAAGTACGAGAGGGAGTGGGAATAAAAAAAGGAAAGGCTCTTTCATAGTAAAGGCTTTGACAACCTCTTCCATGCCTCTTGGGATCTCTGGACCACTTCTGATGGCCTTTAGTAGCCCCAGGGCATCATAGGAAAAAAAAAAAAAAAACCAAAACGTTGCCCCTTCCAACCTCTGGCTCTACACCCTTATTAACAATAGGTGGCTGGCTGGCTCCTGGGCTCTCTTGGAAGTAGAGACTCTCACGTCCCTGAGCCTGTGAACTTCCATACTCAGCTGCCCATTATTCATTGGGTCAAGGAAATGACATTGACCCGGGTCACAATCTCATTGCTGGAGATGATATTGCCTCAGACAACATGGCCCCAACTCAAAACATTGCCACTGCAGATGACTTCGCCTTTGGTGCTTGAGGCAATTCTGGAGGCAACTCTACTCTTCACACTAAAGCCTCCAGTTTTCCTGCACAGCTGCAGAAGTGTCCCTAAGACAGCATAGAATTAAGCCTGGCCCTTTGGTATGTTCCACTTACAGGAGGAAGTGATTTCCCCCATTCTCAATCCATTGCCAGAAGCCAGTATGCTGGAGGAGGTCAGCCCTTCACCACCCAGGGAATCCATTGGGATTAACCAAGTACCCTGTAATAGAAGCTCATGGACTATGCAAATGGCACTGCTGAGCATCATAAGTGAGGGAGCTTAATGAAATATTGTCGCTTTCAATCCTTTAGCCAGGATATTCTTAATAAAGGACTAGACTCTCAAAACAACATGTGGTCAAACTTCAGGTATTCATCCTAACCCTGGAAGCCCTGGTCAACAAATGGTCCCATCTTCATGTTTATTATAAACTATTGGGTCATTACCTAAACTTGTCCCCCTCCAGATAAAAACACTGGGATTCTCTTGCCCCATGAATCCCCAAAATATAAATCAAAATCACTCATGTCTCCACATATTCTAAGGACAAAATAAAAGGCCTGTCTAGGACACTCCTAATTTCCTTCAGAGTTACAGACGTTCCTGGTTGTAACCAAGACACCACATATTTCACTTCTTTAAATACTTGAAAAAGGCATTCAATGAAACTTTCACATCTCTAATAGGCCCCAGATGATTCGTTTAATTAAAGACATAACGATCTCTTCAAACAACTCCTCAAATTCCAGCCCAGCAAATAAGCCCCTAAATAAGTTTCTGTTTTGCCCCAGGTCTTAACCTACTTTTTATAAATCTTCCATCTTGTCCTCATCC
The DNA here is from genome assembly GCF_052094955.1 of Ictidomys tridecemlineatus. NCBI lineage: Eukaryota > Metazoa > Chordata > Mammalia > Rodentia > Sciuridae > Ictidomys > Ictidomys tridecemlineatus. Next base: position 64,716,352 of record NC_135481.1, on the reverse strand, counting down.
CAAAAGGGCTGGAGGCCAAATCCAAGGCACGTACCCTGTTGAGACTCACTAATCATAAATTGTCCCATAGTCCACGCAGCTGCTCATCTGATCCAGGATTCATTTAAAACTAAAATTCCACTAGAAAAACAAACAAACAAAAAAAGTCCAATCAGGTGTAGCAGTACAGGACAGTATTCTGTCGACTGTTGGTCTTCCTAGTGGTTTGGGTACTTCCACTGGTTTACAGTCTGGCAGTCCTCATCAACTCAAGTGCATACCCACTAAAAAGGGATACCCTGGTCTCACATCCCATACAACATCAATCTAGCCAACCACAGATGACCTTGCCTCAGAGGACATTGGCCAACCCAAAACCTCACCTTTGGAGATGACATCTCCTCCAGTGCTGGAGACTCTCCACTCCCTACATTAATGCCTCCACCCAGTGATGCCCAGAGACCGCCTCTCCTAAGGCACCAAACAGAAGACATTTTTTGCTTTTCTTCCTGAACTTGTCTATTCAGCCCATCTTCCTGGTATATTTCTTCTCTGCTGAAATATGTACCCTACACTTCCATATACCTCCATACCTAAAGGAAATTCTGATGCAAGTTATTACAATTAATGGAGAGTACTGCTTTCCCAAGGAGGCACCTGTCCTGTGTCCATCAACCTCTTGACACTCTGGGGAGAGGACCACCTATTCCCTGATGCCTTCTCCTGTTACCCAGCTTTCTATCTCCTATTACCCTGAACACGACCACCATGACTACTCAAACTACAATTGCCTTACAATTGAAAATACTATTTCTTCTATCACTCAGCATTGTTTTATAAGTTTTAGCCAAAATAATAAAAAAGAAACAATCTGTGTAAATGCTGAGGCACCAAGGGAAGAATTATAGTGAATTCTTATAATTTTATGTTGTCTTGGCATCCAAGTCGGACTTTCTCATACCAAAACTCAATTATACTTGACGCTGTTGCCTTTTACCTCCTCCCAATTCCTCTAGGTGGTTGATCCATTTATCTGCCTTATATAGTAACCTCCTGGTAACACCCCACCCTGCTGTGGGACATATACACACAAGCTTCTTGCCTTACCCCTCTAACACCCACAAAATAGACAGACTACACAGACGCTGCAGTCACCACCTCTCAGAGTGTCCCTATGCAACACATCTTCTTGGTTCAAACCCACCCATTAGAACTCTTTGCATGAAAGCCACTCAGGTGACACCCAGTAATCCAGTAAAGTGAACCTATCAGTTCATCTCCACCTCTCTCACACCCATTCTCCACCTGCTGGTTGAGCATACTGTAGTCTCTAGACTTCTATCGGTCTCAGTAGGCACCTCTTGTTAAAAAAAAAACGATTAAAGTGACTAGATACAAAACTGGATATATCTTATTATGATATGAAGAAAATGAGATACCTAGATGGGGTGACAATTTTCTATGATAAAATGTTATGGTATCATGAAAATGTCTGCACTTTCTAAATTAATTTATATATTTAATAAAATTTCATCCAGAATTCTAGTTTGTGTTTTTACACAGTATAAAATAATTTCCAGGATCAATAGGAGAATAGCTGAGAGTAGTCAGTAGATTTTTACAAAAAGATAAAAATAAATGATTTCCACTTCTAGCTATGGCTTGAAAATAACAAAAGCTTCAGAGACAACCTGAGGGATGAAACCCACGAGGGAGAGCAGGCACTTAGATGTGGGCTAAAATTCTTTAGTGCCTTTCTTCTTGAGGCATCTGCAGATTCACATCTGTGGTCTACTGAAAAGGTAGGCAGACTGCAGTAAGCGAGAAACTGAGAAATTAAAGCTGGGTGCGGTGGTACACACCTGTAATCCTAGAGCTCCGGAGGCTTAGTCAGGAGGATCCCAAGTTCAAAGCCAGCCTCAGTAACTTAGCAAGGCTCTAAGCAACTTAGCGAGAACCTGTCTCTAAATAAAATATAAAAAAGGGGCTCAATGGTTAAGTGCCCTGGGTTCAAGTTCAATCTCTGGTACAATAAATAAAAAGAGAGATAGAGACAGAGATATGAGAGAGAGAGAGAGAGAGAGAGAGAGAGAGAGAGAGAGAGAGAGGGGGAGGAAGGAAGGAAGGAAGGAAGGAAGGAAGGAAGGAAGGAAGGAAGGAAGGAAATGAAGAGAAAACAAATGAGAAATTAAATAGAATTTGAAGTACTCTAATCCATGTGGAGACAACAACAACAACAAAAAAGGACTTCCTGACTCCGTGTGGAAGAAAACCTTGTGACATAAGGGACAAATAGACCAGTCCTTGCTAAACCTGGATCATGGTCTCCAATAAGCTTTAATACATATTGAATTAGGATAATTTATCTCTGTCCTAATAGTCCACTCAAGAAAAGGCCTCTCTAGAAAAGCTAACTTTATCCAGAGACTCAAATTAATTATAGAATTTTTCTCAAATAATATTAGCATTCCATTAAAAAATTACCAGGCACTCAGGGAAGAAGAAAAATATATATTATATAAATATAATATAATGCATATTATATATAGAGAGAGATATATGGAGGGAAGGGGAGAGAGAGAGAGAAAAAAAGAATAGTAAATCAAACCTCATGAAATAATAATGACAGAAATAATAGAATATAAGAAATAATAAAATAAGCTACAATCATACATTAGATAAAAATCATTAGAATTAAAAGTTTCTTTGAATTTCTTAAAAAGATGATTTTGATGGATGAGTTTGTTGCTCAGTGGTAGAGCACTTGCCTAGCATGTGTGAGGCACTGGGTTCGAGTCTCAGCACTGCATATAAATAAATGAAAGGTCCATCAACATCTAAAAAATTATTTTTAAAAAAATGGTCATTACCCTAAGTACATGTATGAAGACACGAATGGTATGAATATACTTTATATATAACCAGAGATATAAAAAATTGTCCTCTATATGTGTAAAATGAACTGTAAAATTCTGATATCATATATAACAAATTAGAATAAACAATTTTAAAAATATGATTTTAAATCTTAGCAAGACTGATCAAGAAAAGAAAAATGGCATACATTATTCATATAAAAAATTTAAATAGGGCTGGGGATAAGGCCCTGGGTTTAATCCCCAGAACCACACAAACATAAAAATTAAATAAAGAAAAAAATAGAATTCTAAAAGTGCTAATTTAATAGAAAGTAAAAACATTAAAGACCCTATCATGATATTTTACCAAAAAAATTGAAAGTATACATTTGATACATGAAGTGAACAAATTCCTAGAAATATACAATTTGACATTCTGAAACATGAAAAAAATAGAAAAACTGCATGTATTTGAAGGTTAATTTAAATGTCAATCTGGTAACCAGAATAATGGTTCCCCAAAGATGTCCATAACCTAATACCTTGAACCTGTGGATATTGTCACCTTACAAGGCAAAAGACCTTGCAGAGGTGATTAGGGACCTCAAGATGGGAGATCATCTTGGATTATCCAGACAAGTCCACTGTATTCACATGGGTCTTTAAAAATGGAGCACCTTCCCCACTCTGTACTCAGAAGATGTGACTAGAAAAGAAGGCCAGGGAGATGCAATGCTGCTGAGGAAGGGAACCATGAGTCAAGTGCCTTTAGAAGCCAAGAAAGACAAAGAAAAAGACTTTCCAATGTGTAACCGACGTGATTCTGCAATCTGCATTTGGGGTAAAATTGGGAGTTCATAACCCACTTCAATCTAATGTATGAAATATGATATGTCAAGAGCTTTGTAATGTTGTGAACAACCAATAAAAAAAAAGTTAAAAAAAAAAAGAAGGACTTTCCAAAAAGAAACATTGTTGCCAATACCTTGGTTTTAGCCTAGCAAGATCTGCGAGGGATTTTCAAGCTACCCGATAGTCTGATAATGAAATTGGGTTGTTTTAAACCCAATTGAGGAGATTTGTTGCAGCCACCCCTGAAAACAAAAACTAATACAATTGATTAAAGAAATTGAATCCTTTCTTTAAAAATCTTTCCACGCAGAATCTCTAATTCCAGATTGGCTTCCCTACTAAAGTTATGCAAATTCCTCCAGAAAACAAAGAAACATGTCTCAACTCTCTTGGTAAAGCCCGAACACCCTGACACCAAAGTCTGACAAAAACATTTTAAGAATAGAAAATTATAGGTCAACCTGTATCCTGAATCTGTACACAGAAATCCTTAATCAAGAACACACAAACAAAATTCAAGATACACATCAAAGGATAATACAACACAACCAACAAGACTTTGTTCCAGGAATGTAAAATTTCCAACATTAGAAAACGAGTCCTTATAATGTGCCACTTTAACAGATTAAGAAAAAATGCATACAATTATTTCAATGATGCAAAGAAATTGAAACACTCAACATACATTTTCAACTAAAAACAAAAGAAATCTTAAGAAATTAGGAAGAAAAGGGAATTTCCTTAATCTGATAAGATGCTGTACAAAGAGCATAAAGCTCACATCATTTTTTGTTTGTTTTTGTTTTTGTTTATTGGTACCACAGGCACTTAACCACTGAGCCACATCCTCAGCCATTTTTATTATTTTTATTTTTATTTTTTGAGACATGGTCTCACTAAGTTCCTTAGGGCCTTGCTAAATTTCAAAGGCTGGCTTTGAATCTGCTATCTTCCTGCCTCGGCCTCCCAAGCCACTGGGATTACAGGCATGCATCGCCACACCTGGCTCACATATTTAATGGGAAAGTATTGAAAGTGTTTCCACTGAGATCAAGAGAGGAACAGAGATACCTGCTATGCCCACTTCTATTTGTCACTGTATTTTAAATCCTAGCCCATGCAAAAATAAAAGATTGGAAAGGAAGAAACTTGTAAGCATAATTATATATTGGGGGGGGGGAGAGTCTACAAATGAACTTTCAGAATTAAAAGCAAATTTAATAATGTTACCATATACAAAATCATTATTCAAAAGTCAATTTTATTTTTACCATAAGAAAAACAGTTTAACATAAAATTTTGTATAACTAGAACAAAAGAAGAAGAAGAACCCATTTACTTGCATCATTCAACTCAAATACCCAGAAATAAAACTAAAGAAATATGTGCAAGAACTGTACATTGAAACTTTTAGGAAAGCACTGGGAGAAATGAAAGAACTAAAGAAATTCTATGTTCATGGATCAGAAGACTCAATATTGTAAAGATTGACATTGACAATTCATTCCAAGTTGACAATAAATGTAATGCAATCTTAATGAAATTCTCAGCAGGAATTTTTGTGAATTCTGACTAAATTCTAAAATTTATGCATAATTGCAAAAGGCCAAAAATAACCAAAATACTCATAAAGAACAAAGCAAAAATATTCATAGATATCAAGATGTTTTGTTATAATTGTTAAAATGGTATGATATGGGAAATCTGAGGCAGGAGGACCACGAGTTCAAAGCCAGCAATGTCGAGGCATTTAACTACTCAGTGAGACGCTGTCTCTAAATCAAATACAAAATAGGGCTGGAGATGTGTCTCAGTGGTTGAGTGCCCCTGAGTTCAATCCCCCATATAAAAAAAAAGCATGATATAGACACAAAAGTAGGAAAATAACTGATAAAATATATAGTCAGTAATAGATATATACATATATGAACACTTGATTTATATCAAAGGTGACATTGTAAGTGAAATGATTTCATTTTGATAAATTGTACCTATCTTCAATTATTTGTATATTCATATAGAAAAAGCAAAATTTACTTTACATTAAGTTAAAAAAATCTCAATTCCAGAAGGATTATACGTTTAAAAAGTTTTAATTAAAACTTTTTTTAAAAAATAAAATTCTAAAAGATAACAGAAAAATATCTTCATGACCTTAGGTTAACAAAGGAAAAAGAAACAGAAAGCAATTAGGATGAAAAAGAAAATCAAATAAATGGATTACATTAAAAGTAAGAATTTCAGTTCATGCAAAGATAATACAGGGAATGAGAAAGCAAGATTGGGGAAGATATTTGCAATGCATGTAATGATAGAAGACTCATTCAGAATAGGTAAAGAGTCCCAACACATCAATCAGAAAAAGAGACAATCTCACAGAAAAATGAAGCTACATCCGTGAACAAAGGAGGATTATCTAAAAGCCAATGTATACATCAAAAAGCTTCCACTTCAATAGTTATTAGGAAAATGCAAATTAAAGTTCAATAAACACCACTGAAATGACTAAAATTAAGTAGACTGACATTAACATAAATGTGACAAAATAATGCTGTGGAGCAGGGGTGTAAATAAGTACAAATAACAGGAAACTGTCATTACCAATCAATGATGCATATTCACAACCCAACCAACTAGCCAGTCTATTCCTAGATACATACCCAAGAGAAGTGAGTAGACACAGGAAGCGTAAGACGTGAATACAAGTTTTCACGGCAGCATATGGAAAAGGATTTAAAAATTGGAAACAATTTAGCTAGCAATAAAGAGCAGAATTAAAATTTACAAAGTTTCAGTTAGATAGGCAGAATATATTCTGGCATTTTATTGCACAGCATGGTGACCACAGTCAATAATAATATGTATTGCATATCTCAAAAGAGCTAACAGGGAGGCGTTTTAAATGTTATCACAACAAAGAAATGACAAATGTTTGAGATGATGGATATGTTAATTAACCTGATTTGATCTCTCCATAATGTATACATGTACTGAAACATCATATGTACACTGTAAATATATAAAATTATTTGCCAATTAAAAAAATAAAATCAAAAAATTTTTCAAGTTAAGTTGTGTATTTCTTCAGTGGAAACTATAATTAAGAATAAACAGTTGCTGCTATATGCAAAAACATGAACGAACCCTACAAAAGTCACATGAAGAAAGAATCCAGACACAATAGTTTATTCTATATGTTTCCATGAGACTAATGTAGGATTTTAGAAATCATGAGAGCAGTTCCCTTTAGAAAGGAGGAGAAAGGATGGGGAGAAACATGAGGGATCCTTGAATACTGGTAATATTTATAATTTTGGGTGATGATTAAATACTAGACATTTACTTTGTGAAAAAAATCTTTGACCTTACATGACCCACAAATTTAGGATTTGTGCATGTTTCTGCATGTAAACAATTTTACCAAAGGCAAAAAATAATTGACAAAAGTTTGATGTGCAAGTTACAACACAGTTAAAAATAATATAATGTATAGGAAAGAATCATGCCTCAATAAACTACCCTGTTATCAAACTGCTTATTAAACATTCATCTCCCATACAGAGCTTCTCCAGGACTTATTTTAAAGATGAACTTGATTTTCTGCTCTTGCCTCTTCTTAACTGTGGTCAGATTGTACAGTAGTTCAAGGGCTGTGGCATCCTGGCAACTTACGCTGCCTGTGAGCAGCAGGGCTTTGCCTTGTGCCAGTGATGGTTGGGGTAGGCAGGACTATTCCTTAGGAAGTGCCCAAGTTCCCAGTTTTGCAGAGGCAGCAACTTGTGGAGTTCTGGGGCATGATAGTAAATAATGGGGGCATAACCAAGAAGCTTCATGCCCCTTTCCTACAATCCATGCCATCTGCCCTGTTGCATGCTGCTTAGCCTCTGGAGAAAGAAGGGCATTTGATAGCTCAAAACTATTCACCTCATAGCCAGAAAGTGAAGGAAAGAGAGAGAAAGAAGGGCATTTCCTCTTCAAAGGCATGTCCTCAAGGGCATGTCCTCAAGGGCATGTCCTCAATGACCTAGAGACTTCCCATTAGGCACCGCCTCTTAAAGGTTTACCCACCTCCCAATAGTGCTTTCCTGAGGAGCAGGGCTTTACCACTTCAGATCCAAAGTATAGCGCTCATCAATATAAACATTTTAAACAGGTGTGGGCTAAGAATGTAGCTCAGTGATAGAGTGCTTGCCTATCATATGTGAAGCCCTGGATTAAATCCCCACTACTGAAAAAAAAATGGTGAATTTTATTACATGTAAATTATGCTTCAATAACGTTGATCTAAAGAGAAAAAGAAAATCACCAGAAATCATGCCATTCAGTGATAACCATTGCCATTGTGGTGTTTTTATACTGCTGGGGCATAAACACACACACACACACACATACACACACACACACACACACACACACCATACATACACAATCACACTCCATGTTCTATTTTCTTCTCTTTCAATAATATATCAGAAAAACCTTTCCATGTTAATACATAGAATGCTGAATCAGTACATTTATAGTAGTATCCTACACCATTATGTCAACATGATTTACTCTACCTATTTTCTGTTGGAAAATTAAGATGTTTCTAATTTTCACTATTATGAATACTACCATGAATATCCTCATAACTACATGCTTACACTTATCCATAATTATTGCCATAGAATAAATTTCTGCCAGTAAAATTAAGGAGTCACATGGACTCACATTTTTTAAGGAATGATTAATCTTTCCAAATTGCCTTCCCATACCAGTTTTCATGCCCACCAGCAATCTCTTGGTCTCAACTACAATACAGTCAGCTGTGGTGCTCTACAAGAAGAGACACAGGTAAATCCCAATAAGAAATACATATTGAAATCCTACGGTCAGGAGTTTCTGAAATCTTACTAAGTCAATGTCTCAGCCCTAACTTAATGCAAGGCCCATAAAGTTTCAGAGTACTCCTAACCGGGCACATCCAAGACCCAAACTCAGGACAAAAGCCACTATATGACTTGCTAGGGGAACACTGAGTCAAGGAATCAGAAATGAACTCACTTCATCCCAAGTCCAGAGGCTCTCTAGACCTGTACCCCCTTTACCCCTTTGGGGATCAAACTTTGTTGGAAAGCAGCCCCTCTGGGGAGCCTAGGATCCTGGAAATTACATGTACAGATTGTGGTTTCACAACTGTTGTGTGTCAGCACAACCCCAGTTAGTTCCAGCTTTTTCCCATCCTGATTCTGCTGCATGTGGCTTTGGGATGCTTATTTAACCTCTCTAAGCCTCAACTTCCTCAACCGAAAAATGGAAATAGAAGTTGTACCTATCTCATAGTCTTCAGAGGATGGCATGAGATAATAAACCAATTTTACTAGCACCACCCCTGGCTCCAAGGAGAGGCTTATATTTGGTAAGTATTATTATTGTTTATTGGTTCCATCATCTTTATCTTCAGGCAGCAGAAGGCTGCAAAAACAACCACTGGCCTTTATATTAATATCTGTACCCACCACCCTGGTGTCCATACAAAAGGCCACCCACTGTGCTCATTTTAGAGCTGTCTAATGCCACGATAAGCTCAGAACACGAAACTCCATTCTTAGGAGAGGCCTGCCCACCCCTCCTGCCTCCAGGACCACGCCTGACAAATATAGCAGAAATTACAGGCATCTGATTTAAGGCTATGTGTGTACATTTCGCCCTAGCCAAGCCCCAAACCTTACTTCTGAGGCTGCATCAAAGGAGCATCTCTCCTCCAGTCTCCAGGCCCAAAGCAAGCCGCAATTTGGGAGGCAGCCCCCTCTTATTTTTAGCCTTTAAAAAAAATGCCAAAAGCCAACATACCAGCGCTCACTCAAGCGTCTCTCACAAGCTGTTGTTTGACTTGGGTTGAGAAAATGACAGGCTGAGTTCTGCACCAACAAGAGAAGAAAAAAACGGGGGAGAAAAGAGTTTTATTTTCCCTCCACTGCTAACCTCCGTCCCCCTCAACTCCTCCCCTAGGCCTGGGTGGACCCTGCCTGGGTAATCGTCCCCTGCTATATTTAAAAACCACAGATGTGTTCGGTGGAGACTTAATTTCGGAATTGCAGGCGGCGTCTCCTGAGGACAAGGGGAAAGCCAGAGTCGCGCGCCCGCCTGCTGCCTGGAGCTCCCAACTCCCGGGAATCCAGGTCAGGACGCGCCGATGTCTTGGAAGCGCCGCCGGCCCAGAGGCGCTGGACGCCAGGCTCCAATGGTTGGATGGGTGGGCGGGGTAGGGGTTCTGTCTGCGTTTGGTATTCCCGGGCTCTCTAGACGCGAGGTGCAGGCTCGATGTCCCCAATTCTGGCCGGGAAGTGATCTGAAAGTCTCCCTTCTGCGCACCAGGCTGAATATGCGCGGCTTGTCATTCGGTGCGGCTCTCTCTCCCAGCTGATAGGGTGACGTTCGCTTTGGAGGCTTGGAGATTGGCTTTTTGATTTGGCTTCTTGCGGCAGCTTAATGGGCAAAGCTCTCGGCTCGCCCAGAAACCAGCCCCTCCGCTCGTCCCCTCTGCGCTCAGCGAGGCCGAGACGTCTCCCGCGGTGACGGCGTGAGAGTCGGAGAGCCGGCGCGCTCCCAGTCCCGGGAAAGCCCCGGCGACGCGACTGAGAGCCTGAGCCGGGTCCCTTGGAGCCGCCAGGGCGCGCCGGGCTGCTTGCTTTGCAGCCCCTCCCGGCAGGGATCCCCCGCCGCCGGCGGCCGGGACTCCGGGCCTCTCCCGCGCTGGGCGACCCGTGCTCCGCGTCGGGGTTTTCCTGGTTGCTCGGTTCCGCGTGAAGCGCCCCTCCTCTGTCCCCTCGCCCTGGCCTCAGCCCCGCTCCCTCCCAGTCCTCGCGCTCCAGATGCGCTGCCCCGCAGCCCCCTGACAGCTGCGAGTCCACGAGCCCCTGCGGGCGGGCGACTGAGGTGGCGGCGGACTGACATGCCCCGGACGCGGTTGCGGCCGGCGGGCAGCCCGCGGGGGCGATGAGCCGCGGCGGCCCGTAAGGAGCCCGGTGGCGGGGGCATCGCGCATCTTCCTTACCCTCTTCGCTTGCCCACTTGGCTCTAGAGGCCGAGAGGAAACGGTGAGTAATGGGGTGAGCCTCCTGCCCTTCCCCCTCAGCGGGCGACCGAGGCAGGGGAGACGGAGGCTGGGAGGCTTGGGATGCCCCAAGAAGGAACGTGGCCGTGAATAATTATGGTAATTAAGTTATTTCTTATGATCATTCATAGGTATTGCCTTTTTGTGGGTTTACTGCCAGTAGAAGTCTATGTGTGTGGATGGTGTGTGTGTGTGGTGTGTGTGGGGGTGCCCTGGAAAGTATACGTCGTGTATGCGGTGTTGGAGAGGGAGGTCTGTCGGAGTGAGTGTCTATGGGGGTGCTGGGAGAAATGCCTGGGAATGTATGTACAGTCCAGTCGTGGGCTTGCTGGGTAGTGGCGGGTGCTCAGCTCATTGGGGAAATCGCTGCGTTGCGTGCTGTATGCATGTGTGTATCGCTTGTGCCAGGGCGTGTTGGGCTCTTGGGGATGAATGCCCACCGGATTTGGGGGCTAGGAGGAGAGCGCATTATTCACTCGGCGCGCGCCCGCGTGCACACAGGCACGCACGCGCGCATCCCAACCTCGGGACTCCACCGCCGCGGGTCGGGAACTGCAGCCCCAGCTCACCCTCCCACCGCCGCCAAAGGGGCGGGCGACAAGGAGGGGTTCTCCAGTCCTTGACTGTCCAGACTGGGGTGGTCTGGGCGATCCGGGCTGTGTGGAGAGAAGCGAAGTATATAATAACTAAGCCCCCTCCCCATTCTCTTCCTCCCCCCCCCCTCTCTCTCTCTCACACACACACACACACACACACACACACACACAGAGCCACAGGCCCTCATTTAGAGGTTAGCGCTGCTCGTGCAGACCCTGGCTGACCTGCCCCGAGGATCCAAGCCTTTGGGGGAGATGATGAAAGCTATTTGCTCCAGGAAAAACGCAGTTTTTCGCCTGTATTTATTGTGTTTTATTTTTAACCGTGGAGGGAGGGGGGTTAAATAAAACAAACGCCTTTAATGCAGTGCCATAAATTTACCCGCTCGCTTCTGCCCGCCTCCTTTCCCCCTTTCCCTGTCTCTCTCTCTCTTTTTTTTCCCCCTTCTCTTTTGGCGATTAAAACACAAACCCCTGAACGTGGTGCTAAGGTTTCCCAGGCAGAAAGACTGAAATTGAGTGCAATTTATCAGAAACGCAGGCTGCAGCTGGGAGCCAGGTGCTCAGCTCCTGGGTGGTCAAGAAAGCCCTGAAGCCGGGGAGGGTGTGGGTACGTGATAGGAACACATCCGGCCTTCTGGTGCGGGCACCAAAAGGGAAGCCTCCGGGCCTCCAGCGACCTGGTGACTTGCAGCCGCCTGTGATTAATCTTCCACAGCTGTTGTGCCCCGTCCACTTGAGCTCAGCTCTTGTTTACCTCGGGTTTTCAAATATAGCTGCTGCGCCATGCTCTTCCTGAAATAGGGTGATCAGTTCACTGTGTATGGGCGCTTGGCCTCCAGCCGGCCCTTTCTTTTGCTGGCTTCCCCAACTGCATCCAACTTTGAGAGGAAGCTGGCCCTTCACTCCTTGCACTTTTCCAAATGAGGATGGTTGATGGTCAGAGTTTGTGGTGACCAGATGTGGCCTCCTCAGCCCAATCCTTCTTTCCAATCTACAGTTTCCATAGTAGTTACTTTTTAAACACAGTCCACTCCCTAGTCTTTTTCTTTAAATAAGTATAGATATTTGGTTGAGAAGAAGCAGAAAGAACCTATAGAACTGAATTTAGTCGCAGTGGTCCTTCTTTAACTTGCTGCAGATGGGAAGGCCATTCAGTTTCCTCTACCTGGAATACTTACTTAAGTTCTCCCAACACCCCTAATGTGCTCCTACACACCCTCCAGCTCTCAGCTACTTCTCCAAGGAAGCCTTCCATACCTTCTCTGACTAGGCCAGGTTCCCTTATTTCATACACCCATAACTTATGATTTTGAAGTGATTTAAAGATGCACATTAAATTTGTTTATAACTGAGTAATGCTGGGCACAGCTCTAGACAATAAGCTCCACAAAGACAGGAAAGATGGCTGGTGTTTTTTCACATTATATCCCCAGCGCCTATCTCTGTGCCTGGCATACAGCAGACACTCAGTAAACATTGGTTGAATTAATAAAACTGGAAGGACAAGTTACAGCTTCTTCTCTCTGCTCCTGCTCCTCTGATCTCCACTTTGTACTGCTCTCCACATCCTCCTGGTCAGAAAAGGGAGTCATATGGGATCAAACTGATCCTGTCAAAAAAAAAGTCCCTTTCTCCTGTGCCCCTCCATAGGCTGGGACCCCAAAGCATTTGCCCTGACCCCAGTCTGCTCCTTTGTAAGGCAATTCCTTATGTAGTCTCTGAACACAATTATTGGTATTGACCATGAGCACTCATTGAAGGCATTGTGCCCTGGCCTGCATGATCCATCCAGTGATTGCCCACAATCTGGATTGAAGAATGTGTCACACATCTTGACTTCTCTTCAAACCATTAGAAGAGAGGAAAAACTTTTTCACTGAAGTCTGGTTGTTTTCAATATTTGGTGAGATTCAGAAATACACTGGATTCCAAAAGAGAAAGCTTTCATTTATTTGTTCAGCCAGCCATTTATTTAAGGAATATTCAACAGCCACCTACCTGCCAGCATGTGTTAGTAAGGTGCAGAGGCAAGTAAAATAGAATGGCCCCTTTCCTCATACACATAGATTCCAGCAGGGATAACCAACCAGTGAACAGGCAGTTGCGGCAGAAAGTGATTGCTCTCCCTGGGGGGTAAATCACGGGTCAGTGTAAGTGCACAGGAAGAACACCCCTCCATAGGGCTTTAAGGATTTTAAGGAACAGCTAAGCCCAGAAAGGAAGGAAGGAGGTGAAAGCAGGAAGGGGAGGGCAGGAAAGGTAAGAAAGTACTGAGTGAAAAGAGGAATATGCAGAGGCCTATCGTAGAGGAGACTTTTCCCAAATGGCTGCAGATAGAGTATAATGTGTATGTGTGTGTGTGTGTGTGTGTGTGTGTGTGTATGTGTGTGTGTGTGTGTATGGGGTGAGGGGGTTGAGTCTGGAGAAGCCATAGGGCTTTTACTCCATGCTAAGGATTTTCACCTAGTTTCCAGTGGGAACGGTCAGATTTGCATTTTAGATAGTATGCTGAAATTGGCTGAAACTGGAGTGTAGGAGGAAAGGGAGGCAGAGAAGGAAGAGGCTGTTTTAGATACTCCCGAGTGTGGTCCTGGCAGCTTGTGAGGGAGGCTCTCTGTCTGCTTTAGTGTATGAACCAGAGATGCCTTTTTAGAAAGTTCCATTAATTTTCTTTAATGAGGTCAGTTTATGTTTGGTTGCTCGTTTGGTTTTGAAATGGGCATTCTAAACCTAATACTGGTCAGGGTATTTTAGGGGAAAGGAAGAAGGCTGTAGGAGGCATACAATACACTAAGCAGCAGAGCAAAGCAAGCTCCCCAAGATTGGAGATGGAGAGGTCTCGGAGGCCTGGGAAAGACCCCAGGAAGGAGCCTGGAAGGTTAAGAAAGGTTTAGGTCCAATGACACATCCATAGAGATCACAGAGCAAGATATCTAAATAAGAAGAATCACATGCATATGTAAATGGATTTCAAAAAATAATATGGAGGGCGAATGAAGGCTAATTCCAGAATCATGTACTCAGACAGGGTATGTAGGGAGTCCTATCTACTACGAACACTGTTCTATTTCATCCTAGATATAGTTTGGAATAGGCCACGTAGCACTTATTGGCTTGATATTTGGATTGACCCATAGGGCTTCCCTGGTTGTATGCAAGAATGCTGGGTCATGTGGGGACTGGATCCGGAAGTGGGACTGGAAACTGAAAACCTGCTCTGGCTCCCATGTACTACTTTCCAAGTCACTTGAGAGGAGAAGATCTCAAAGTCCTAGAGAACGAGGCAGACAGTACGGAGCTTGATCAGTACTCTTTCTTTGCACCCTGATTTTTCCCACTTGATTTCTTATTCTTCTCTAACCTCAGAGTAGAAAATTGCTCTCCTCCTGCCCAGTGCCCAGGGAGCCACCTGGGCCTTCACAAATTGCTTTAGACTCTCTCTTATCTGAAGTTTCTTGCTCCTTAACTCAGCAGAGCAATATTATTTGTGTATTTACCCCTTGTCACCTACTCTGTTGAAAAGTACTACCCATGGGTTTTTCCCCATTCAGTCCTTGCCATAGCTGCATGAAGTAGTTACTATCATGATTACACTGTTCAAAATGGCATCTACCATCTTCCCAACTTCAACCTCTCACTCTTTCAAGTCTTTATGACCACTGCTGCAAAATTTACTTCCTAAAACACCCTCCTAAGCTCTTCATTTTCCTTCACAAAAGTCTGAGAAGGACACCCCATTTTTCCATATCCTTGTATTCAAGTTCCTGTGTTCTGGCTCCCCACTCCACATGTAGCCCTGGGGTCACCTGTGTAAAGTTGTCCTTTCTTCTCCTATGCCTTGGTTCATAGTTTACCTGCCCCTGAGGGTCATACCTGCCTCCAACATTCTATTCAATGGCTCTTCCTGTTGGGGAGGCTTCACCAAGTACTCCTTTCTCCTCTGAATCTTGAGAACACAGCCTCTGTTTGTCATGAGTTCCTTACACTTTCTGAAATGGAGGGGTTTTGTTCTGGCTTTTCTGCCTGTGGCTTGCCTCCCCCTCCTGGGTCGGCCTTCTCTCTCCCGCTCCCTGTTCCATGCAGCCTGAAACACACTAGATGTTCAATGAAAAGTGAAGGAGTGAACAAACCACCTTGCTCTCGAGGCAGGTGAAACAAGGTCAAGGAAGTGGATCCCTGCAATTTAACATAAAAGAAGCAAGCAATGGAGTAACAAATCAAGCCAGGAACAGCCAACGTGTCATAACAGGAGAAGCATGGGGCTGGTGGTAAGAAGGTTAGGTTCTAGTTGTTATTGCTTCTGACAACCACAGAAAAGAGCTGTCTTTATCCTCTGGGTCTTGGATTCCTTGTTCATTAAAAGAGTTTGGATTCGATGTGTTGACTGATAAGCTCCTCCCTGACCTGACAGCTTTGTATTCCGTGAGTTCTATTTCACAGCATATAGATTGCCTCCCGCTAAGTATACCTTAAGTGCTATAAATCTTTCGAGCTTTAACTTGAAGTCCCTAGTGTGTCTGCTTTCATGTTGGGCAAGTCAAAGGTCAGCTGCCAGTCAACTTGGCTATCTGAATGTTTGGGCTTCTAGTCCCCCTGAGCTGGGTTGAGTGTGCTCTGATGTCCTAGATTGGTACCAGTGTGTAGTCCCCACCCAGGATCACCCCACTCTCCACTGGGCCCATGCTCCAGCCATCTTGTCTCATGCAAACCATTGATCTAGTTCAACCACTATGCCCATCCTGGACCACACCACCAGAATCCCTCCCTAGTCAGACAGGAAGAACCATCTTGAGCCTTCGCCTTTCAGCCCCTCAGAAGGAACTAATAGGGAAATTAGCTTCAAGGGGAATCCTGAAGTATTGGGGACTGAGCACAGCTGCAAAGATTGAAGCTAATCAGCTGGGAGTCTGAGAATCCACTCCTAGCTCTTCTTGTGAAAGGGGTGCCTAGAGCACCCCTCAAGTTGATTGTAAGAGAGTCCTCCAGCCACGTCTGTTAGAGATGACTTTGACTACTTGCCAGACTCCATTTGTTCTTCATTCAAGCAGTGAAATGATTTAATTTTGTATTTCAACATTTAAAAAAAATAAGATAAATTAAATGGTATTAAAATAAATCAAGCTTTGGGGCTAGGATTGTGGCTCAGCGGTAGATTGCTCGCCTAGCACGTGTGAGGCCCTGGGTTGAATCCTCAGCACCATATAAAAATAAATAAACAAAATAAAGATACTGTGTCCAGTTACAACTAAAAAATAAATATTAAAAATAAATAAATCAGGCTTCTGGAGAATGGTCTGGGGAGAATGGACATACAGGAGGCTGATTACCAGCTTCATTCAATGGCTTAGCAACAGGGCAGAAGGATGTTAGCCCTCTCTCCATGAGCAACCTCAAAAAATAGAGTCCAGGTGATTGTTTCTGGGAAGCAATAAAAGGCAGGAATGATGGCTGCCTCAGGCTGCCCAGGTCTTCTCACTTCTCTGATCTCAGTCCTGTGGTCTGTTTAATTGCCGAAGTTATTTTCTCTTGGTCCTTCCTGATCATCCAATACATGTCTGCAGCCCTGGTGGAAGGAGACCTCTGGCAGTCAGAGTTTGGTTCTGGCTCCATACTTCACTGGCATCAAAACCCTTGGTGATTAACAGAGCCTCAATTTATTTGTACAATCATCCTCACAGGATGATCTGTATGACCTGTATCTGAATGATCATCCTTATAAGAAGGACTCAGTGAGATCAGGTGTGCAAGGAGACTTTTGTAAACTCTTGGTGCATCATAGTGCTTAATCTCTGTGGAACAGATTGATGCAGTGTAAATGCTGATTATCACTGTGGTGTACTCTGGAGAAGGCAGGTGCTGATGAAGGCAGGGTAGAGGAAAGAACTGTTGACAAATAGACTCACAACTTTTGCTCCAACACCATATGCATATGTTGGTTCTTCTGATGAATAAAACAAAACTACCTGCTCTCTGAGATCTTTAACTATAACTGTGTACTTCTCTACCCCAATGCTTGCTGGGAAGTTTGAAGTCTCCCCACACATATGCCTCTTTCCAAAATCACTTAATCTTGCAGAATTATAATTCATTCATTCATTCAGCAAATACCTATTGAGCACTCATTCTGCCAGGTTTCAGTCAAGGCCCCGAGAATCCTGTGGTGAACAGAAAGAGCAAGTTTCCGCTAGGATGGGATTTATTTTCCTTGGTAAACCAGCAAACAAATAAATAAGAGCAATGATGACTTCAACAAGCAAAAAATGATTTTTCATAGCACATAAAGAAAATGAAAAGTGGTATGACAAAGGGGGTCACCTTTAGATAAGATAGATGGTATAAAAGCTTCTCACAAAAGGTGGCAGTTGAGACCTGAATGAAATTAAAAAGTGACTTATGT
This sequence comes from Ictidomys tridecemlineatus, assembly GCF_052094955.1. NCBI lineage: Eukaryota > Metazoa > Chordata > Mammalia > Rodentia > Sciuridae > Ictidomys > Ictidomys tridecemlineatus. Next base: position 64,698,568 of record NC_135481.1, on the reverse strand, counting down.
GGATATTTAGAGTAAGGCTATTTCAAGCAAAGGAACTAATAAATGCAAAGGCCCTAAGGCAAGCTCATGCTTGCTAGGCCTCTTCTAGAAACTTCAGAGAACTTTATCTTAGCTGACAGGATTGTGGATGGCAAAACTAAGTGATGGGACAGCCAGGCATGGTGGCACATGCCTGTAATCCCAGCAGCTGGGGGAGGCTGAGGCAGAAGGATCACGAGTTCAAAGCCAACCTCAGCAACTTAGTGAGGTCCTAAGCAACTTAGTGAGACCCTGTCTCTAAATAAAATATGAAATGGCTGGGGATGTGGCTCAGTGGTTAAACACCCCTGGGTACAAAAATACCAAAGTGGTAGGACATAAAGTCATCAAGTGAGAAGTTAGAAGTGAAGTCAGCAGGGGTGGGAGGAGCTTCAGGAAGAGAGAATACACAAATAATGGCATGAACTATCTGGTTTATATTTTAAAAAGATATTTCTGGATGTTTTGTCGGTGGGTGGAGGGTTTAGATTAGAAGAGATGGGGCAGAATTGTTAGCTATTGCAGTAGTTCAGGTGAGAGAAACAATACCAAAACTTCAGTAGCTAGAACAGAGTGTGACACTTTTTTTTTTTTTTTTAAAGTTCACCTTCAATGAATTTACAGCTCTGGTGGGCACATAGTAAACGCTGAACAAATACTTTTTCTCCATGAATCTATGAACAGAATAAGGCTTTCTTATGGCCACTCTAGGTTTTGAGTTAGCATCAACGCTCTGGATATTTTGAAGATAGTTTTAAATTTTTCTAGCTGATGTGTTCCAAGGGTTCCTTTCCTTCTGTGTGAAACTACATTCCCATTTGAGACAGAAGATGTTCCATTCTACCACTTCTTGATGTTCTCGGACAGTGTGATTAAGTCCCCCCAAACCTTCGGCTCACGTTTAAATACTGATCTGATGAACTCTTCTGTGTTCATCCAGGGTACGGACAGACCTGCCTTGCCAGTGTATCTCCAGAGCTTATTACAGTCTGGGTTAATGAAACAACAAATGGCCACCACCTGAACCAGACAGAACACTCCAGGACCTCAGTTGAATTCTGGGGACTTTCTGCCTCACCTCCTAGAAAGCACAGAACTCCTATTGGTCTTATTTAGCCCACAGTTTAGGAAAGTCCTAAAGCTAAGCAGGTGTGTAAGTTGCATGGTTTGGGGTTGATTTCTCCCACACCTGTTTATTCCAGCCTTTGCATCTCCAAATCAGGAGGAACTTTCCAGGGCCTTGGGATAGAGAAGGTGCCCGATGTGTTTTGGTGCTTGCTAGGCCTCTGCATTTCACCTTCATTTTCGTCTTTGGTGTGCATTGGTCTTCAGATTAGATTGTTTTTACTTTGGGTAGCTCTGAGCTTCCTATCTTCCTCAGCAGCCCTGCTCTCACTTTCTTGGTTCTTCCCACCTCTTACCCCAGTGCAAGTCTGAACCAGGTCTTTCTACACTCCAGTTTGCCCTGCTTTTGTCCATCCATCCAGTTTGCACACTGTCCTCATAGTGGTTTGCCTTTCCAAAAAGAAGAAGCATTGAGCTTGTTCCTTCTGTGATTAAAAACGTTCAGCTGTATTGCTCCCTATTCCCTCTGAGATTGCCCAAAATTCCTTGGTCAGGTATACAAGGCCTTTTACCAGCAATTCCTCACCCATTTCTGCAGCTCCTGTTAGCTGCCCTCTGGCCACATCACTTGTCCTTTTCTAAACACATGCTGCTGGTTCAGGCTTCCACAGCCTCTGGAATAGGCCTCCTTTTGCTTTTGTTCAGGATTCACTGGCTGCATTCTGTGAAGTCCCGTTCATTCTTCAAGTCTCAGATCCAGGATTACCTGGTTCGTGGAGCTGGTCCTCATGATTTCAGGCTGTGCTAAACCTTCTTTCCTGGAGCTCTCTTGGGACATTGCATATGCTTTCAAATCTAATACTTGTTTTGTCCTAATTATTCAGTTTTCTGTCATTGTTCCCCAGTGAAATGTATGTTCTTCAGGGCGGATTATATTTTGTTCTTATTACTCAAATTCAAAAAACCTGCTCACAGCATCCCTAACAGATGGTTCTCCAAACTCCACTTGAACATTGCCAATGGTGGGAGAAATCACTGGATATTATCCCTTCTATTTTTGCACATTCATTCAATAAATATATACTGAGCCTCTACTATATGCCAGACACTGATTTAGGCACTGGGAATACAGAAATATCAGATAAAAATTTCTACTCTCTTGGAACTTATGCTTTTTTGAGCATGTGGGCCAAAAAAAAAAATGAGTCTGGAACAAATCAGAGTAACTGTCTCATGATAATTCAGGGAAAGTCATCGTGCGACACAAAGCTGAGTTTTAAACAAATGCATGCATGTATGAATGAATGAGCGAGTGAGCAAAGAGGCCCTAAGAAAATGTGGAGAAGTTGACCTAAGTTGACATCACTGAAAGGGAAAATAACTAGAAACATATCTTGCTGAAAATGGATGAGTAGCATCACTTTCCTATGAAGATAAGAGAACTCTATGTCTTTTATGTTTCTTCAGTAGACATGTAAGCCAAGCAATCAGCAAATTTAGAGAGAGACAAAGGGAAAACCTGCTTTTGTGGGTGAAAGAACCAATGCCACTATATTTCGCATGGTAAGCAAGAGTCCAGGAGGAGGGGCTTTTGTCTAGTAAACAGGAAGACCTTGCTTGTGCATCAACTCATAGTTCTCCAAAAGTCCTTCTCTCAGTCTGGAAAAAGTTCCTAATGGTTGGAATCCCTAAAATGCAGATGACATGCTACGCTCCTCGTCCAATCTTTGCCCAGGATTCTCAACCCTAGTTATATCTTAGAATCAACTAAGGAACTTTTAAAAACATTAATATCTAGTGGGAATGGTGGCCCATGCCTATAATCCCTGTGATGAGGGAGCTGAGGCAAGAGGAGCCCAAGTTCAAGGTCAGCCTTAGCAATAAATAAATAAAAAGGGCTGGAGATGTAGCACAGTGGTGAAGGGCCCTTGGGTTCAAGCTCCAGTATCAAAAAACAAACAAACAAAAACACTATAAATGCTAGTTTCACTCCCAGAGATCCCAAATCTTAGATCTAAAGTAGAATTCAGATGACTATAATTTTTCTGATATACAGCCCCCTCTATGGTTTTAGTTCCATAAGTTGGGGGATGACTAAGACATAGACCCTTCGGCAGGAAAAACAGAACTTACCCTGAGAAAAGCCTCCTCTCTTCCTCTTCCTAGGTCTTCGCCCACTCAGGGTTTATGATACCCCAGATGAGTCAAGGCCTTGCAGAGGTCAAAATCCTCTGGCTTCTACAAGTCTGGCAGGCTTTAGAGCATCTTTGAATCATAGAAGTTTTGAGGGACAAAGGAGATCAGAGTTCAAGTTCAACCTCTTAACCTTATCAATAGTTTCAGTGAGTGTGACTAGTCATTGTTACCAAAAAAAAAAAAAAAAAAAAATTCTTCCCTACATTGAGTTGAAATCCCTCTTGGAGTCTTCTGGAAGAATGAGGAAGATGAACTTTTAAACAGATAAACCCATGCTTTTGTGACAAGTGCTTCTGTGGTGGTCAGAGTCTGAGAGAAACTCAAAGGAGGAAATGACTCGTTCTGAAAGTAGAGAAGGGGACATTGTCAAGGAAGCCTTCCTAGAAGAGGTAGAGCTTTCTGGGGCCCTAGGTTCCTACCCTAATCATCCACCATCTCTTTTATCCCGTGGGATTTGCTCAGTTGGTAGACCTCAGGTGAACTGTCAATACCTGTCTCACTCTGACCGCAGGAGGCATATACCACAGTGCCTAGTGCAGTGCTGGCCATAGAGCAGGGACTCCATGAATACGTGTGATCATTGTTGTTATTATCCTTTTTTATTTCTTTATTTATTTTTAAATCTTTGGTTCATGTGAAGCATGAGAGACTGAGCCTGCTGGTGCCCTGGTCTGTTTATGAGACTTCATCGTAGGGGAGGCAAAAATATGTCAGATGCATGTAATCAGAGAATCAGGAACAGTGTAATATCACTTCACGTACTGTAAGATTCTCCACCTTATAAAGCCCTCCTGCATCAGAGCCACTCACCCACATGGTCTGAACAAGTTCTAGAGCCACCAGCTTGAGTACTTAGAGAAGAACAAGAAAAAGGTATTCATTACTTCTCAGAACGTAATTGTAATGGATCGTTCCTGTAATTACTGGTTTGTCTTCATCCCTCATCAGAAGATAAGCTTTACTGAATAAGGTTGAGGATGAGGTGTAGCTCATTCATGGTGGTACCCCCAATCGCTAGCATCGTGTTTGGTCCCTAAATGAGCAAAAAGCCATTTCTTAAAAACTGGATTTGAATCAAGAGGCTTTTGGTAAATACAGAATTTTGGCTGTCCTTGACCTTCTCTAGACCCCTATTCCTACCACCCTCTCTTAGCTTACTCACTGAGACACAACTAAGAAGAAAGTTCTTGCTTCCTGCTTTCAGATCCAAGGCTTTACTTTCAGATCCAGCAGCTCGATGCTGATTTAGAGTGCAGTCTCCAAGCTTGTGGGAAGGTCTCCACACCCAGAAAGACTCACTCTGCTGTCCTGAATCCTTGCTCAATGGGGTCCCCAAGCCCAGGGCACATACCCAGCCCAGTGGTTCACACCATGTGTTCAGACACAGACTATTGGAATTTCAATGCTACCTTTCTATGTGGCCTCTACTTGTGATCTTGGGCTCTGATCTGCCATCTATAAAATGAGTATGATAGTGATCGGGCATGGTGGTGTACTCCTATAAAACCAACTTCTTGGGAGGCTGAGGCAGGAGGATCACAAGTTGTAGGCCAGATTCCAGTCTCAGCAACTTAACGACACCCTGTCTCAAAATAAAAAAATAAAAAGGGTTGAGGATATATCTCAGTGGTAGAGCACTCCTTAGTTCAATACCCAGTACTGCCAAAAAAAAAAAAAAGATGATATTTCCTCCTTCCCTGTGGAGATCCAGAACAATAATAATGCAGGAAAAACACTTAGCATTGTTATATCTTCTCCCTTGAATCCAAGTTCAGTTGTGACAATCAAGCTACCTAAGCAGCTGTGGTCACATCCTTCCTATTCTTGAGAGAGTAGGGAGTTGACCTCCTGTGTGTTTCTTGGGGAGTATTCCCCTGGGAAGAAGGACTCTGCCTTGACTCACTGTAGTGTGCTTAGAGCTGCGACAACATGTCAGAGCCAGGACAGCCTGGCTGCTGCACCTAAAACTTTAATGTAAATTGGCTGTGACGCCTGTGCAGGGCCCCAGATTTAGAAGCAGAGAAGGACGACTCTACCCAGCCTGGTGACAGGCCCGGAGCAGTGTTCCCATTGGAGAAAGTGGAGGGCGTAGCAGTAGGGAGCATTTCTCAGTCTGGCCTGGTGGCACTGTTTTATTAATGATCTGGAAGAGCAGAGGAACAGTGACTTTAATTAAATTTGCCAGTGATATTAAAAGATGTCAGGAGCCACTGCTGAGGACACAGACACCTTGCAGATGGCCCTGGGGGCGTTAGGAAAATAATCTAGGAAAGAGACAAGAGGTCACGGACTCAGGGCATCCGTTTGGCTGAGGGAGAGGAACGTGACATGGGGGCAGAGAGTTGTCCCATGCAGAATACACCCTGGGCCTCCTTATCTGCATCTGCTCTGTGTGCAATAGGTTTCTAACTGATCTTCTGTTCCAGTCTTGTCCTCCTTACAGCCGTCCTGAGTCTTTAGCGAAATTGGTTTTTCTGAAATATAAATCGGACCATGTCATTTCCTGTTTCAAATCCCATCATTGGCTTTTCTCTGCCCTTGAGATCAAATCCCATCTTCTCAGCCGGGCGTAGAAGACCTGCCGTGAATCGTGTCCCCCCAACGTCCAGCCTCATCTGCTGACCCCCCTGCCTCACTCGGAATTCCCTGTAATCCCGTGCACATCCCATGCACACGGGGGCTCTTTTGTGTCTCTGTGATCTTTCTGTTCAGGCTGTTCTCTTTGACTCGAATGCCCTTCCCACTTTCCTTTTTTTCTGTTCTGACTAAAGCTCACTCAAGCTTGAAGACTCATTTCAGGGATCACCTCCTTCAGAACGCCTCCCTGAATCCCCACATTAGCTCAGCGCCCTCCTGGAACCCCCACAGCCTTCTGCCTGCCTCCACTTTGTGTAGTAAAATTGTCTCCGCCCCTGCTCGATGGTACCTCTGTGGGCAAACACTGTATCTCATTTTTCTTTTTACCCACGGCATCTAGGACCAGGCCTGGCAAATCACAGGCCTTTGTCAATATTTGTCAAACTGAGCTGATGAAAAGAATATTCATTTGGGAGACTGCAGCAGGCAGCCAGGACAGCCCCAGGAAGCCTGGGGACTGTGCGACTTTATCAAGTGGCTATTCTCTTCTATGGGGAGTGTGGGACAGGCACATTGCTCCTAAGCCCACATCAGGCTAGAAGCAGATAGATGTGCTTATAACCAAATGAGATAATTTGGGGAAATTGAGTGATCAGATCCATGTGTTCTATGTCAACTGTGTGAGATTTTGGGCTTTACTATTTCCTGGCCTTCTATATTTTGAGTAAAATGACTTAACCAAGACTCACTCTTTCAAAATGGGAACATAGGGATAAAGATATTGCTAATCTCACAGGGTTGTGATGAAAATTAAATTATTTGCATTGTGCGCACCATAAATGCTAATGTGTATGTTCATTACTATTGTTCATATCTGTTATTTGGAGGAGTCTAAATTTGAGTCATATCCCTGAGTCTGGGTTCCAGAGAAACTAATGAGACCCTCAGGAGTTTGTCTCAATTGGTAAGTAATGGCACACACAGAAAAAAGACCACGGATGCCCATCACAGCTGTGTCCTCCCCCTCTGACAATCTCAGCCAGAAGCCAATCCCGGGCAGGGCTGGAAAGCACCCTGAGGCTATCAAAGAGCATTTTCCACCTTCAATTCCAAACGCCAGGGCAAGTATTTACTAGACACGCCTTACCTTCTTGCCTCATTTTCTTTTCATTCATTCCCTTGGTTCAGTTGTTTTCCCGAGGAACTGGCCTCTGATACTGACCAGAGCATAGCATAAACCTTATGAAAACCCTTCACCACAAAGTGTCTGTGGAGTCCAGGGAGAACAAAGCCACAATCCTTCTTAATCCTCCTGGTGCATAAGATAAACAGGAGTCCATGCCCCCTGTGACCCAGGATAACTCTACCACATAGGTTCTCCAGAAGGGTAACCCTCCTCCCTCACCTGTGGATACCCCACTCCCTTGGGGGTACCACCTCCTGTCACCATGTTGGCTCTTGATGGAAGAGCCACTCCAGCGGTGCCCACCCTCTGTCTCCTCCTGCAAGGGGCTTATCAGAATCCACAGAGTGTCAGGGTTTTCACAGATCAAGGCAAGAAGCCAGGATCTTTGTTTATCCACACTTTCCCGGTGTGAATGAGTGTCAGAATTTGAATTGAGTGTGTGTGTGTGTGGAGGGGAATCCCTGCACTCATCACAGGTTGCAAGAGTGGGTGATGAACATCTTTATCCAACTTGCTCTTCTGCAGTCCTCGTGACCTCTTGTCCTCTGAGTGAGGTCAAAGGCAGAGGCCCCAAGCACATGTTGTGATGACCCCCAGTACCTGGACTGATGAGGAATGTGGTCCTCAGCACTTGGATGCCACTCTGGGGAACACGAAACCAAGTTAATCCGCAGCCCTTTGGAAGGAAGCCTTTAGGGTTGTAGGATGTACCCTGGTGACCTGGGTCCCAGGGGGAATTTCTCTCTGAGCACAAGCTTTGGGAATTTATAGATGTCCTCCACAGCCTCTAAATCTCTAGTCAGGATTTGTCTCTGAGTCCTCTCTCTTTATTTCCAAAGCAAATGATCATAATTTAATCGTAAAATGGCTAAAAAGAAGGTGATGTCTTAGGAAACTTCCTTGATGTCTACACTTATTCATTCCAAAAGTGTACGTTTACGGAGCACCTACTAAATACCTAGGACACCACAATAAGCTGAAGAGATACAGCCTTATGTATTGCTCTTATTTACAGCTTTATGAATGACTAAGACACTGATCATCTAAACACTAAGAATAAACATGTAATTTCAATGTTTTGGAAGTGCCTTACAGAAAGGGCAAACAGTAAAATGAGAGAACCTAACAAAGGGAGTTGACCATTTTTTAGGGGTGACAAAAGGTTTTTTTTTCTTTTTAAGAGCATGACTTCAGCCAAGACCTAAAACATTATTAAGAGTGGGGGTGCAAAGAAGAAACACTCACCTCAGGCAAGAATAAGGGCACATGCAAAGATCCTGAGGTGGGGAATAACACCATGTCATTCAAGGGTAGAAATGAAGAGCATTGTTGAAATGTAGTAAGAGACAGAATGGGGTGGGAGGAGGAGAAAGGAGGTATTTTCTACAATCCTTTGCAAATCAAGGTTAGGATTGTATCAAGAGTAAGAGAAAATTATGAAAGAGTTTCAAATAAGGGAAGGATGTATATAAGTTTGGATTTTGGTTTTTTGGTTTTGTTTTTTTTTTTGGTACCGGGGATTGAACCCAGGGGCACCACTGAGCCACATCCTCAGCCCTTTTTAATATTTTATTTAGAGACAAGGTCTTGCTGAGTTGCTTAAGGCCTCACTAAGTTGCTGAGGCTGTAGCTTGCAATCCTCCTGCCTCGGCCTCCTGAGCACTGGGATTATAGGCATGCACCACTGTGTTGGTGATTTTTTTTTAAAGATTTTTTTGGCTATATGGGGACAGGAGAATCAAGACTCTGCTCTCTAGCAAGAGCTGGAGTGCTGAGTGCAGTTGGGAGACTACTGGAGTAGATTTATCCCATGAGGAATGATGGGAGTTTGGGCAGTAAGGTTGGCAGGAGAGTTGGAGGGAGAATTGATAAGATTTAGTCCTGGGTTGGGTAAAGAGGCAGGAGGGTCAGGAAGGCTTTCAGAATAACACCTGTCATCTAGCATGAGTAACTGGGTAGATGGAGGTGCTATTTTCAGAGATGGGAAACACTGGCCAAAGGAGCATATACAGAGGACAAGGACTTTGAATCCCTTAAGCTGCTGCACAAATGGACATCAGCATTACTCTGCTACTAGAAGGATCCCTACATGAATGTAGCAGAGGGGGGAAATGAATAGGTTGCTTTATTTTTTTTTTTAGGCTTTTGCATGGTTATTTTTATTCTTATTCTATCTCAATGAGGCAATGAGTGGAAAGACTAAGAGGAGTTTCAACTGGGTTTCTTCCTGTTCTTCAGAACTCATGCTCACCTTTTAGGGGTTTGAGGCCAGCAGATGAGGTTGCATTTCACCCCAAAATCTTGTCTCCATTTTTATAAAAGACTTACTTGAGGGCCATTTGCATGTTTTATTAATAACAATTTCTACTATGGGTCTCTTTCCATCTTTGGCTTTGGAACTTGAGTGGCTGATTGGTCTTTCCCTTCCTGTAACAGGCTTCCTAACCTGTTCTTAAGTGTGTTCCACTGGAGGGTCAAGAGCTGCTGGGAACTCTACCTGGGCACACTTGACACAGCCTCGGTTTAGTGTGGTGCAAGTAGAGTTAACTAGATGTTGACTTTCTTGGTTTCACAGGAAATCTCAGAATGATATCTTGTCTCCAGAAGTTTTGCATTTGGGGAAGGTTTTTTTTTTTTTTTTTTTTTTTTTTTAACCCAAGAGCGTTCAATTACACTCAAAGCAAGGTGTTGTACGTTGGGAGACTAGCTCATGAAAACTCAGTTCAGTAGTTACTCTTGCAAACCCCTGTAAAGCAGGAGTCTTCAGTATGATGACAATGGAGAAAATAAGTCTAAACGCTCTAGAAGTACAAAGATTCAGGTCGTGGGCACCCTATTTTAAATGGAGTCTAGATCATTGGGGAGATAGGATTAGAAGGTTACTGCCTAGCTTCCCATCACCAATATTCCTGGCTATTTCAAACCATTCTTCAACTGAGTCTCCCACCAGATGGTTCCGAGGACAGAGCAGCTATTTGTGCCTCCCATTGACATCTATTTTTCCAAGTGAGAGACTGCCCCATATGTCAGTGCAATATGTCGCCGGAGGTGAAGCATCCGTTTGTGTTGGTGGGAGCCTGCCACTTGCTGCCCCCTTTTCCTCATGCCTTTTCGTGCCTCTCTGATCTTTCCTAGGTCTCTGGCCTGTCAGGAGGACCATTGGTGCTGCGGCGGAAGCTAGCATCTAAGTCTCGTGTATGGCGTGGTTAAGGTTGCAGCCTCTCACCTCTGCCTTCCTCCATTTTGGGCTAGTTACTTTTATGCTCTTCCTGAATGGTCTTCGGGCAGAGGCAGGTGGCTCAGGAGATGTGCCCAGCACAGGGCAGAACAATGAGTCCTGTTCAGGGTCGTCGGACTGCAAGGAAGGCGTCATCCTCCCAATCTGGTATCCAGAGAACCCTTCCCTCGGGGACAAGATCGCCAGGGTCATTGTCTATTTCGTGGCCCTGATATACATGTTCCTGGGGGTGTCCATCATTGCCGACCGCTTCATGGCATCCATTGAAGTCATCACCTCCCAAGAGAGGGAGGTGACCATTAAAAAGCCCAACGGGGAGACCAGCACGACTACCATCCGGGTCTGGAATGAAACTGTCTCCAACCTGACCCTTATGGCCCTCGGTTCTTCTGCCCCTGAGATTCTCCTCTCTTTAATTGAGGTGTGTGGCCACGGGTTCATTGCTGGTGATCTGGGACCTTCTACCATTGTAGGCAGTGCCGCCTTCAACATGTTCATCATCATTGGCATCTGCGTCTACGTGATCCCCGACGGAGAGACACGCAAGATCAAGCACCTGAGGGTCTTCTTTGTCACTGCTGCCTGGAGTATCTTTGCCTACATCTGGCTCTATATGATCCTGGCCGTCTTCTCTCCTGGTGTGGTCCAGGTTTGGGAAGGCCTCCTCACCCTCTTCTTCTTTCCAGTCTGTGTCCTTCTGGCCTGGGTGGCAGACAAACGGCTGCTTTTCTATAAATATATGCACAAAAAGTACCGCACGGATAAACACCGAGGAATTATCATAGAGACGGAGGGTGACCACCCCAAGGGCATTGAAATGGATGGGAAAATGATGAATTCCCACTTCTTAGATGGGAACCTGGTGCCCCTGGAAGGGAAGGAAGTGGATGAGTCCCGCCGGGAGATGATCCGGATTCTCAAGGATCTGAAACAGAAACACCCAGAGAAGGACTTAGACCAGCTGGTGGAGATGGCCAATTACTACGCTCTTTCCCACCAACAGAAGAGCCGCGCCTTCTACCGGATCCAAGCCACCCGCATGATGACCGGTGCAGGCAACATCCTGAAGAAACACGCCGCAGAGCAGGCCAAGAAGAGCTCCAGCATGAGCGAGGTGCACACCGAGGAGCCCGAGGACTTTGTCTCCAAGGTCTTCTTCGACCCCTGTTCCTACCAGTGCCTGGAGAACTGTGGGGCCGTGCTCCTGACGGTGGTCAGGAAAGGAGGAGACATGTCCAAGACCATGTATGTGGACTACAAAACCGAGGACGGCTCTGCCAACGCGGGGGCTGACTACGAGTTCACAGAGGGCACTGTGGTTCTGAAACCAGGAGAGACCCAAAAGGAGTTCTCCGTGGGCATCATTGACGATGACATTTTTGAGGAGGATGAACACTTCTTTGTGAGGCTGAGCAATGTCCGCCTCGAAGAGGAGCAGCCCGAGGAGGGGATGCCGCCGCCAGCCATCCTCAACAGTCTTCCCCTGCCTCGGGCTGTCCTAGCGTCCCCTTGTGTGGCCACGGTCACCATCTTAGACGATGATCATGCGGGCATCTTCACTTTTGAATGTGATACCATTCATGTCAGTGAAAGTATTGGTGTTATGGAAGTCAAGGTTCTGCGGACATCAGGGGCCCGGGGCACAGTCATCGTCCCTTTTAGGACAGTAGAAGGGACGGCCAAGGGTGGTGGTGAGGACTTTGAAGACACGTATGGGGAGCTGGAATTCAAGAATGATGAGACAGTGTAAGTACTTTTTTTTTTTGGTTTTTGGTATTCCAGTCCCCCTCAGCCCTCCCTTGCCATCTCCTTCTGTCCTTCTGTACCCTTCAAACCTCCTCCTTGTATTTGTGTTAATGTCAAACTTTGGTTCCATCACAGGTGTGCAGGAGCAGCCGACCCTACTGGACAGGTCCTGCTTCCCAATTCTCCTTTGGTTTTCTCACTTTGTTTCTGGGCAAGGGATCCTGTGTTAGGATCTAAGGACACAGAAAGTTTTGTCTTCTTGAGACTCAAAAATGATGGCTGATGGGGGAATAGGATGAAAGAAGTTGTGTAATATCAGATTTTAGAGAATTCTTGTGACTAGCAAGAGTGAGGAAACTGCTTGGGCCTCCCCTTCCTCCTCTTTTCATACAAAGGACTTATGAGCTTTGAAGCCAGTTCCATACCCTTCTGGGACAGCAATAGCCCAATCAGAATAGTCTGAAAGAGAGGGGGAAAAAAAACCCAGCGATGGCTGTTGTATTGCATAGGCAGATTTCAGGCACTTCTCCTTCAATTTGGAAATTGAAAAATTGATTGAGACTCTTGGCAGAGTCTCTTTAACTGTCCATAGCCAATTTTATGGAGCAAGGCTTGCCCAGCCAGGTGAGATGAATCAATATGGCTTCGGTATTAGTGGTATCTTGGAGAAGCAGAGTTCCCATGCCTGCAGACTGCCTGTATCTAGTCTCAGGTCTAAGCTCCAAATTCTGGCTATGCAGTGAAGGAGAAGAGACGCCTCTTAATAATTGTGGGAGAAAGCGCATCTTCTGTGTTCATGTCGTTTCATAAGCTAGAACTCTCCTGGAGTAATCCTCTGGTTATTGCCCCATCCAGTTCTTCAGAAGCTGTAGGTACCATGCTTCTGTTGTGGTGACTACCCTAAGGTCTCTCCCCATTGAACCTTCTCACAGATTGGTCATTCTGTCCTTTTCTCAGATGGAGATCTTCAAAGAAGAAAGCAGAGTGGCTTTGCCTAAGATTTGCAGCTTTCTGATAGGGTGGACCTTCTGGGGAGGCCTAGAAAGATGGAGATGAGAAAACAGGAAACCTGTCTCTGAATTCCTGCTCCTGTCCACAAAAAATAAACAACAGCAGGAATTGAGGTGAAGAATAAAAGAGGAGGATGTCAGACTGCCCCAAGAACCTGTGAATTATACTTTCAGTGGGAAATTAAACCATGCAACAGTTAGGAGGGAGGGAAGCAACTCATAGAAAAGGGGGATCCATGGACCCCAGGGAAAGATGTATTTGTAGAACTGCTGCTTCCCAGGTCCAGTCTTGGGACAGTACTCCAAAAGGGTTGGGTTCTGTTGGAAAATGAGCTGAAAGACCCAGGAAACTCTACCCCTATCCTCAATCTTTTCCTAATAACGTGACTTTGGCAAGTCATTTAGTAACTCTGGAACTAAACCTTCTCCTATTCAAAGTGAGAATAAAGATACTTCCCTTTCCTGGAAGTAGGGTCAGATTCTTTTGCAGTTCCTTCCAGTTCAAGGATTTTCTGAACCCTGGACACAAATGCTCTGTGTAGGTCGTATTTGCCTGAGCCAAAAAATGGAGCAGGGGATATTGTCTTCTGAAAGGAAATAGCCATTGACAAATTGATTTATTAGAGCTCTGTTTAGTCATTTTGCTGGGAAGGATAATCATTTGTTAGCATAAGTAAAAACCTGTGCCTTCCAGAGAATACTATCCATTTATATATGCTCTGGGGAGAGTGTTCATACATATAAATGAAGGCCAGGCCCTTGCTGGGAAGACAAACTCCATGAAATTTCACACATTTATGGCAATGTTGGTATGTAAGAATTTATTGTCAGGCATCAAATAGCATCAAGCCTACAGAATATGCCCTAATTCTATGAACTCATAGTTTCTCTGATTTAGTACCTATCTCCCAATGGCATGGAAGGGTAGTTTATGAGGGATCACAGGGTTAGATCCCAATTTCCTCATTCTAGTAATAATCAACTATTTACCTAGAATCTCTGGATATGACTAAACCTTCCTCCAACTTATTTATGTTTGATTATATAATATCTTGGGGCAAATGAGTCCATGAACATTACTTCTGGGTGACATTTGTTCCAAATGGTGTCAACCTCTCGTCCACATAGTCCAGGTTTGGGTGAGCAAATCTACATTCTTAATATTCATTTCATTATTTTTAAAAATTTCTGTGTGGTTTGATCCTTTCAGGTTTCTTGAAGAAAAAAAAAACCTGCTAGTCACTACCCAGAAGATCTTTTAACATGAGAGATAATACAATAATACAATGTAGCAAAAGAAGTACTAAGTACTAAGTACTCTGGGTTAGAAATCTGGCAATGCTGCTGACTTGACCATGTGGTCTGGAGAAATTTTTTTAACCTATGAGGTCATTTCCTTATGGGTAAAATGGGGATGATGATCTCTCTCTTGTAGGGCTATTAAAACTACCATATACCTGGTACATGGTATGTGCTCGATAAACACAGCCTTAATAGTAACATTGATGAATTAGCAATATTCTTCAGAAGAGGTCATAAGATGATCAGGTTGCTTGTATCTCTGTGCGACCCTAATTAATGAGCATGCTGGTTTTCTGGTTACCATGAAGAGTCCTCACCTAAACTCATAAATGGTCAGAGCCACAAAGGACCTTAGAATATCTTCTAGAGTTATGCTTCTTAAATGCTAATGTGCTTATCAATCACCCAGGAATCTCAATAAGGTACGGATTATAATTCAGAAGGTCTAGGGTAGGGTTTAAGGTTGTGCTTTTCTGACAAGGTCCTGATGCTGCTGGTCCCTGTTTAGAATGAAAAAACCATAAAGCTCCTGACCAAACCATGAGACTCAGGAAAGAAAGTGGCTTTTCAAATGGCTTGCTTAATTGAATCATGAATGTTTTTCCTCCAGTTCCAACTTTCAACTCCAGATTTGCAAGAACAAAGCTCTTACTAAGGCCCTGCTAATTGCAATACCAATCTGGGAACTGAAATTGAAACCTTCAGGATACTTGTACAGAAGCTGCGTGATACTGGAAACAATCTTCCTCTCTAACCCCTCCCTCTTTCTGAAGCTTTATTTGCCTACCAAGCTTGGGGTAGGCATTTTCACTTTTGCCTTCACCTTAGTCTTCTAGATAGAATCAAGTTATAGGCAGGCTCGTGATCTATCAGTAACACTGGAGCCATCAATAATATTGAATTAATTTGCTTGGTTAAAGGCTTTACTTCTTAAAGTTGTCCTAAACAGCATGATAGGACAGAAAAGAACGAACTTAGGAATCTGACAAATAGATGTGAACCCATCACTCAGGAGTTGTGTTAACTTTGAAGTAGTTCACTTCACCTGTCTGAATCCCAGACTTTTTTGCTGGAATGATAGAATAATATCTATCCTGGCAGGGAGTGATAACTAAATCCGGTGGCTGGGGAATATAGCTCACTGGTAGAGTACTTGCTTGGTGTACACAAGGCTCTGAAAAAGAGTATCAAATAGAAATAGGAAAAAATGCCCCTTGAGTACAGTGATTCCCCATAGAAGGTGCTCAGTCATTCAGCAAACACTTATTAAATATTTGCGATGTACTGGATACATGCCTTGGCACAAGGGATAAATTAATGAGTGAGACAAGCTAGCTCTTCATCTCTGAAGGATTTTACTCTCAGGAGGAGGGAATTCATGTATTTACACCAATCTAAACATGGAAGAAGGATATAGTTGAGGCAGATTCAATAAAAGAGGAACAAGAGCTCTGCTGTGTGTGTGACACCACTGAAGTGTCTCAAGTAACCTTCATTAAGAATGTAGAAGTGAAGGGGGAGGAGCAGGGGTGTATACACGTTTAACATACACCCAGGTTACAATAAGCCCTTAACATTTGCAAGTGACACTGTTGACATCTTCACCATCTAGAAGAATCCCTGCTTTTGTGAATGTCACTATAACTCATGGAGATATGAGTTTTGCCTCACGGTAATTTCACTCATTAAGCAAGTGACTGGCTCTTCTATCCCAGGCTCACAGCACGCCTCTGCAAAATAACCCATTATTGCAGCTCATGGACCTTTGGGGTCTCTGGGAATAGTCAAAGGCACAGATGTCAGCTATGCAAATGCCAAGATCTACTGCAATTAAATCGCATGGGCTTCCTTCAGAGAAGCACTCAGTATTGGCTGTGCTGAACATTTTCTAACCAAATCAAGAAAAGCTGGCAGGTATCTGACCTCCCATTTGACAAATTATGAGGCTGAGATTTAGAGAGGAAACGTGACTTGTCCAATATCAGCTAGATAGGAGAGGAAGTCAAAGTTGGAAAGGACTTTAGCATTTGCTGCACATGTACCTTTATTGGTTTGGACTTCTCCACTTTACTTTTGTTCACTGAAGTGTTAACTTCAGAAAGACTATTGCAATTCAGGGGTGGAAGGAAAAATACATACTCTAGAAGAGCAAATCAAGGAGTATCATGACTAGTGGTTTTTTTTAAAAAAAATTTTTTTGAGTTGTCAGTGGACCCTTATTATTTGTTTGTTTGTTTGTTTATATGCGGCCCTAAGAATTGAATCCAGTGCCTCACACATGCTAGGCAAGTGCTCTACCACTGAGCTATAACCTCAGCCCTTGACTACTGTTTTAACAAAGAATATACTATGGAGTGTTTTTAATCTCGTTGTGCACTTAGAGGCTGTTCAAGACTCAGTGAGTCCACAGATTTTTAATTTTTTTTTAAGTCTTCATTTTCTCTTGAGTCCTCTGGTTCTGAAGGTCAAAGTTTCCTTATTCACTCACAAAGATGAAGACAAGGGATGCTTGAACAAAGTGAGGCAGGCGAGTGAGGAGAAGCTTCCTGGTTGTCTAACCTTCATCAACTTCCCAGAGGTGTTGGATGAGGCAGGAATACTCATTCCTTCTCTGTTGGTTATGCCCCATCAACTTCATAAGGAAGGTATCAGAGGTTGAGCTGTGGTCTCCAACTTATTCAGGATGTTGTTTTATTATTGTTGTTTCTAAAGAGAAACTAAGCTTCACTCCCAGAATCTAGTCTGAAGTCCTGGTGGAAAGCCCATAGCATATAATTGATTGTTGTGGAAAGAGAGTTTCTTGATCTGCAAACTGAACAAGGTCTTGATATTTAAATTCTGCACAGTGTAGAAGCATTTTCAAGAGTCAAATGCTTTGAGGATTTTGCTATATAACTGTAAAGGAAAGCACCAGGTAAAGATTAGGTAAATATTAGGCATGACGTTACCACTCACAGGAATTAAATTCTTATGGCTACCACCTACTGGGTACCCAAGTAAGAAGTTACCCATAAGTAGAGAAAAATTTAAAGTTGAAAGTGGAGCTACTTATTATGAAAATTTTTGTTATTATGAAAAATTTTGTTTTTCTGAAAACTTAGTGATGGCTAGATATGGGCATATATTAAGGTCAACCATTGATTTGACACCAACACCCTTACCCTCCCTAGCTGCAGGTAAGCGTGCAGAGGCACAATTTAGCTCATCTGCCCTTGCCTAAACCCTTTCAGTTACCATTCAATGGGTTGGATTCCTGAAGAACCAGTGAGTTTTGATCCAGACAGAATTCTGTTGCAGGTTCTTTTTTTTTTTTTTTTTTTTTTTTGGTTTTCCATATTTTTATTGGTGTATTATAATTATACATAATGATGGAATCTATTGTTACTTATTTGTACATATATATTAACAATATAATTTGGCCATTTGCAGGTTCTTGAGTTGGTACTTTCAAAATAAATGGCATCTGATCGTATCTTAATACTCCAAATATGGCAGAATATGACAGTAAAATAATTAATAGATTGTGAATGACTACAACTGCCATTTTAGTATTCCATTTTTTTCTCCAGACCTTTTGGCCTTGATTTGTTGACCTTTTGAATTTCTCTTTGTGTTTGCCACATGACCTTCACGGACCCCACTACCATCTCTGACCTTCTTTTTCTGGATTCTGTTCATGCAGGAGGTACTCTACCACCACCATATGGGCTAACCATGACTCTGACTGCAAGCATTCATGTTCATTTACTTTATTCCCCTGCTGGTACCTTCCTTTCGGTTCATATGCTATTTTCTTGCACTCACTTTCTTTTGGAAACAGTCTCGGCTGCAGCAGGTGCTGGAGAGTGTCTGCTGTGGTCTCCGCTCCTCCCGCACTCAGGGCCTTCCTCCTCAAGGCCTTTGGCCACATCTGCTCCTCTAACAGGATCCGGTTCCCAACATTCCCTTCCTTCTCACTGCTGGCCTCTGCACTTGGGTTGCCTTCTGTCCCCTGTCTGGTCTAGGCCTTCTTTGACTGATCAAGAAGGAGCCAGAAAAGTATCCCTCAAGAAAGCCTGTCCTTTGCACAGCTAGAGCCAGCTTCAGGAGAGCACCAAGAAGACGGCTATCTCCCGGGAAACAAGCCACTCCCAGTGGCGCTCCGTTTTCCTCCATCATCAAGCATTTGCCTGACTCTGTGGAGATAGAAAGATTATATTGTCAGGATCCACCACAGGCTGGGACTGGTAACGGAGAGCCGCAGAGGACAGAGGCAGCTCTGGGGACTGCCTTCTCTCTCCAGGGCGCTCCCTCCTGGGCCACATGGTCTCTGTCTCCTGGCTTTTCTCTGTGAACTTCTCCTTTAGCTTCTAGCTTGTAGTGTTAACTCACAAACCAAGTTCTCTTTCCATATGTGCGTTCAGCCCTTATCTGGAAAGTTCTTTCTAGTTTTCTAGCTCATATTCTCAAAAGAAGGAGTCTGATTTTTTTTTTTTCCCAATTTGGTCACATCAAAAGTCCACTGGCCAGACGTGCGTTGGTCATTCTGTTGGTTGTCAAATACTTCTTCCTCCCACCCCACCCCAGCTCATCTACATAACTGAGTGATAGGAAATGAAGTTGCTGTGAGAATTCCATGACAAGCTATTTAAGCAGTTGTACTTAAGCACACTGGTGGGCAATGTCACTTTTGAAAGGAGTCTCAGGTGACACAGGCACCTGTCACCTCTGAACCTGCACAGGTATGTAAGGTTTATAGAGCACTGGCTTTATAGTGGTCTGTGCTGGGACAGTAGGCTGAAAGATTAGAAGCCCCAGATCTACCACATACGTCACATTGCCTACAGACTCCACAGCCAGGATTAGAATGGCCTTGCCCAGATCCACAGTGATGCTGAGTGGCATGAATCTCAAGGCTACCAGGGTCATCCCTTTCCCTTTACCCTTTGCTGGTCTGTCCTCTCCAGGACACTAGCGTCAGCAGATAATCTGCTCTCATTTTCAGGTGTGTTATTTGGGTACTGAGTCACTTTCAAAGCCTCTTCCTGGGTTTGGGTTTCCAGAGCAGCCTGTCTTCCAGATGAAGACAGAACACTTCCCTGACTCTCATGCCTGCCAAGGACAGAGTGAGAGCTCTCCGGTAGCCTCTCCTTCTCTCCCCCTCCTCTGATGGACAGCTGGTCACCTGGACTCAGCTGGAGCCAGCAGGCACCCCCTCTTTATCCTAGGAGCTACAATTTGAGGCCTTCCCAGGAATTCCCTAAAGTCAGAGTACTCTTCTGTATAGGTTTCACTGTGTGTGACTCTATCAGGTGTCCAGATCTTAGGACCCAGGACTGGGGTGGAAAATAGACTCTCCTTTTGTGTCAGCTCCATTCAGTGAGTAGTGGCTCTCTGGGGAAACATGGTGGAGAGGATCTGGGAGGCTGTATCTGGGCTCAGTGGGAGACTTGAGATGGGAAGGTCAAATGTCTGCCAACCCTAGTGTTGGGACTAGAGGTAGAAAGAACTTCATTCAGTGGAGAAACTAGAAGGCTCTATTTCATTGGATGTGTCAGTATGAAATAGCCACTATCTCACCAATCCTGGGCCAATCCTAATACCAGAAAAACCTCTTTGAATCACTCCTGACTTTATCCTACATCACACAGAACCTTCTTTATTCCCTAGATGAAGCCACAGGGACGTAAATTCCCTTTGGAGACATGAAGCAGACAATTTTCTTATCTGATTAGAATCTTCCAAAGCCCCTTTCTAACCTACTGGGTTTCATAAACTAGATCAATGGTTTCCAAACCACTCCTATTACAGGTCATTTTCATTATCTGCCCCTTCCTGGGGAACCTGTGCTTTAGAAGATTATTAGCTAATAATTAATGATTTCCATTTTTCTTGTACGATATAACAAAAGATAACTAGTGTTACCATGATGAATTAATAAAATTCTAACCAAAGCAGAGAGAAGTGACATCTTAATTAACCTTTGTGGACTGTTGAAAGAATATATACTATCTATTGCCGGCGGGGGGGGGGGTGAAGAAAGCGTAAAATAAATACAGCCAAGAGCTGTCAGAGAAACTAACTGACATAAAAAGCTTTGAAAGTACTAGGTCATAATTGTATAAAGTTGTTTTGATGAGGCTAATCCTGTAGGGAGATCAGAATGTTCTGGAGAGAATGGGCACAGTGTTTGTTACAATTGGTATTCAAACCTTTGAGAAAGCTTGCTATTATTGCTGTTATTTTCTTACATAATAAGACTTATAATATTTATATGAAACATAAATTTCTACTTTCAAAAGTATAAAGATTTTGTTATAACATTGGGGTTACTATCAGTACTTTGTTCAGCTTAGGTCACAGAGTCTAAGAAATACAAAATAATTGACCCCAGAACACAGGACTTTTAAGATGAAGTACACATCCTCTGATTCTAATTGCACATTCTTTTTACCAAGTTACATGTGTCAGCGTTGGGATAAGGTCATGAAGCTAAAAGCAGCAGTTTCTTTTTTTTTTTTTTTTTTCATGCAGAAGAAGCTCAGAGTGCATCCCACATTTCTTTCTTAATAGCAAGAGTTGGCTTCTCTCATTTTAATTCAGGGACAACTGAGCCCAGGGAATTCAGAAAAGGTCAAATAAACTTAACGCCCAGCCCAGAAATCTGTATCCATCACCCTTGACTGCTGGCTCAGACCCACCCTTGCCCAAGCCAGTCCACAGAAGATTCTTGGTGTGCCGCTTCTTCTCCAGGAGCTGCCAACAGATGTTGCTGTGGCTGCTGTGTGGGAAAGGGGTGAGGCTGGCTTAGGACCATGCGGTCAGATTCAGGGGACTTCTCTGATGCTATATCCATGGTTTCTGAAGGCAACCCAGGGGCAGGGGTTAGAGGGATGATGATAATGGAGAGCAGGGGGTCTCTGCTGCTGTCCCAGGAGAGCCCAAGCCAGCTCTCCACATCAGCGGGGCCAGAAGCAACAGGAGAGTAGAGAAGGTGTGTGTGTGGGAGGGTGTCTACCACTCAGTGTGCAAAATCAGACCTTTGGGGAGCGCATACTATGGGCTGAGCACAGTGAGAAGAGACACAGTCCCTGGGGGGAAGACCGGTATGTGTGATAGTTGCTATAGAAGAAGGAACCAGTGAGGATTGTGGCCACACAGAGGCAAACCTCCTCCTGCCTTTTGTTGGGGATGCAGTTTGACGTCATCGTGGTGATTCACACGAACCTTCTCCTCCAGTCCATGCAGAAGGACTTGTTAAGACAAATGACCAGTTGGGCTCGGTGGCACACACCTGTATTCCCAGCAACTCAGGAGGCTGAGGTGGGAGGATCACAAGTTTGAGGCCAGCCTGGGCAATTTAGAAAGACCCTGTCTCAAAATAGAAATTTAAAAAGGGGCTTGGGATGTAGCTCAGCTGTAGAGTGCCCCTGGGTTCAATCACAAGTACTTCCAAAAATAAAAAAATAGGAGAAGGAGGAGGAAAGGAGGGGAAGGGATGGCTAATGGCTTTGGCTTGAGTGGCACACGCAGATATAAGTAGAAGGTGGCCTCAGGAGTAAATGGTCCCCAGCCAGGCCACCCCAATGATCCTCATACCAATACAGCACCCAGTTCTACCCCTCTGTCTAGTGGGATGCCTCACCCACAAGAGAGCTACAGTTAATGTCTGATGCATGAAAGAACAGTGAGTGAGTGAATTCCTGGCACTTCTCTGCCTATCTACCACCCCCAGGTTGCATCAAGCATAGGGGGATCTAAGATTCAGTCATACCTCTCAGATATCAGGACTAGAAAGGGCATACCATTCTCTACTCTCTGTCCCTTCCTCGTCTCCTCCCCCAGTTTCAGAGAGACCCGCATAGCCCTCTGTGCACTGGCATCCCTGAGCCCCTGCACAGCCCAATCCCTGACTGGCACCAGTGCTTCAGAGGGGCTCTTCCCGTGCAGCTGTGCTACCTCTGAGCCTGGGCTGCCTTTGATGCTCAGGAGACACTCTGGAATTCAATTAAGCATTTCCTCCAGGGAGCATGTAATTATGTCCTATCTGCGCCTTGTAATGACAGCCCCCTGCCACTGCACAGGGAGCTGCCCCGCTCAGCTGCCCAGAACCTTTCCCTGGGAGGGAACTAATCTGCTTAGCCCAGATTGGACACAGTTCTGTGCAGCACTTCCCCGAATGCCTCTGAAATGAGTCTGCACTAGCAGAACAGGCCTATCTTGCAGGAACGCAGTGTCCCCTCAGTCCCGCTGTGCTCTTGGCCAGGAGCTGCTCTGTCCAGGGTTGTCCTTTATGTGTGAGAGGCCGAGAGAGTGGGAGAGTTCCACTCTCTTCTCGTGGCATATTCCCATGGACATCCAGCCCTCCTGGGAGTTGGGAAGGAGGGAAAGAAGATTGAAGGCTTTGCCTGTGTTCTGTTAGCTTGGGGATTATGTACTCATTTCTGTAGCTACTATAGCAAATTACCACAAACTTGGTGGGTTAAGACAACTGAAATTTATTATCTCAAGTTTGAAAGCTGGAAATCAGACTAGTTGGGCACCATGGCACACACCTGTATTCCCAGCAACTCAGGAGGCTGAGGTGGGAGGATCACAAGTTTAAGGCCAGCCTAGGCAACTGTGTAAGGTTGATGGAGTCATTCCCAGCATTTGGTCTGAGTAGTTCATGTGCTGAATTTGGGAGGGAGGGGCACCTACTCTGTCATAAGCTGTGAGGAAAGTTGCCTTCGTTCTCTGTGTGATTCTCTTTGCTTGATTCCCGTGCAACTTTTGGGTGCATGGGGTATGCCCCAGTCTGCTGTGAACACTGCTCAGGGGTTCCTCTCTCCCACCACACTGGGAAGCACAGCCCAGGTTTATTTGACTCTTTTTCTTGAGAAACCCAAAAGATTTTCTTATCATTAGGTAGGCTCTGCCCCAAATCCCTAGGTCAAACCGTACTGTGTAGAATAGTATCTGTTCTTCCCAAATTCACATTCATGACAACCTCAGAATGTGGCCTTATTTGGAAGTAGGGACCTTGCACATTATTTATGATCAGGTTACACTGGATTAGGGGAGGCCTTAGATCTGTGACTAGTGTCCTTATAAGAATGTCATGTGAAGATGCAGAGGGAGAGGGGGTCATGTGACAGCAGACAAAGATGGAAGTGATATAGCCAAAGGACTTCAAGGATTGCCAGTAACCATGAGACACTGGGAGAGACGGATGCAACAGATTTTCCCTCAGAATTTCTAGAAGGAATTGACCCCTCCAAAGCCTTGATTTCCGATTTTCCAGCTTTTAAACTTGAGACAATAAATTTTAGTTGTCTTAACCCACCAAGTTTGTGGATATAGCTACAGAAATGAGTACATAATCCCCACCCAACACTTCCTTCACACTTCACTGTGTGAGTTGGGACCTCACAGTTATGATCCGTAAGGTCTGAGGGGGAGAAGAGCTTCCTGGGGGGGGGGGAGTTTGGACATGGATTCTTGGTCCTCAAGGCAGGAGGAGGCCAGAGCTCACTGTTATATAAGGTCTCTAATTGCAAACCTCTTCAATTTCTGTTTGCAAATAGATGCAGCCCCCCTCCCCCGCAAAAAAAAAATGAAATATTCAACCTTCTCTAAGTCACACATCAGGGTCAGTTTAGTCACTTTGATATAGCTGCTATAATGGCCTCCACTGCCATCATGCCACCTCCTCAGTCCTGGTGTTTTCACAGTTTTTAAACAAATGCCAGCTATTCCTGCCTGAGCCCCAAGACCTGCGTTCTCATTTCTGCTCTTCCACCCTTCCAGACAGCTACACTCTGGGCTACTGAACACAACCTCCTACCATGAGGTTCAGATCTTTCACCTTGTGAGTGGGAAGATAAAATAAGACCTCTTCTCCAAAGCCCCTCTCTTTTTGGGGGAGGGGGCATACCGGGGTTTGAACTCAGGGGCACTCCACTGAACCACATCCTCAGCCCTATTTTGTATTTTATTTGAAGTCAGGGTCTCACTGAATTACTCAGCACCTCACTAAGTTGCTGAGGCTGGCTTTGAACTCATGATCCTCCTGTCTCAGCCTCTGGCTGCTGGGATTACAGGCAGGCACCACCATGCCTGGCCAAAGCCCTTCTCTTTTTGTAGTTCCCTGGTGCTGTGCAACTGATCTTGAACCTCTGGTGTTACCTGCTTGTCCTGAATCACAGATACGGTTACCTCCATCCCTCTGCAAAGGGAGGCAGGTCTGGCTGGGGTACAACTGAAAATGCCGTGAGCAATCTAGGGACAACTGAGGCCTCAGACAGCCTATGATGAAAGGAGGACATTCCTGAGAGGTGGGTAGGGGTGCTGATTGAGCATCTGGGATCCAGGAAAATTTTGCTTTATTGTCACAGTGAACTCATCAATAACAGAAGTATGAAAGCAACTATGTGGATTGAAGCCCATATAAACGTGGGCGTTGATAGAGCAGCAGGATTAAGTGCATGGACCTGTTGTCGGAAAAAAGGAGGTGGAGTCCCAGTTCGGCTGCTGATTGGTGGTGACCTAACCTTTCACTTGACTCGTTTGCACAGTGTGGCTACTGATGGTGCCTAACTCAGGGTTGTGGTGAAGACGGAATACAATCATACAGTAGAAAACAACACAGTGCTTTGTCTTGGTTACTCATCGGGGTATGATATGCTAGGTATTAGTTAAGTCACTGGTGGAATCTCAGTTGTATCCCAGCCATTCTGACCTGCCTGGACCAGCGATCACTCTTGTTTCCCCACCAGTAATTGGATTCCCTCCTGATCCCCAAGGTTAGCTTTTAGGAAGGGTCAGATGATCTAAAGATAGAAAGTCAAAGAATATTGTCTAGAGGAAGGTGGAGCAAAATGTCATCTTTGGGGTTTTCTTTGACAATGTCAGGGAACATGACAGGCTGTTCCCTAAAGAGAGAGCAGCCCCAGGCCAGAGCACAAGATGACCTTGAGACTGAGTCCTCTGCATCCTGATATGGGATTTATCTGGCTTGCTTGGGAGATAATGAGAAAGTAAGAAGGAATACAGAGAGGGAAGGAGAATAAAAAGAGAGAGAGGAAGAAAGACTGGGAGGGAGGATGGGCAAAGTCTTCTCATCTCCACGATAATTACATGTGAAGTCACTTGCCAGTGGGACTGACTCTGGGGCTGGAAAAGCTACAATAATTACAGGACAAGCTCCAGAGAGCTCCCGGGCATGTCTCCGAGCAGCACACAGGCAGCGTGGAGACCTGTCTCACTGAACCTACCTCTCAGCCCCTACGGTGGGTGCACCTTCCACCTCAGAGCCCATCCATAACCAAGAGGATTCCACAGATCGACTATGGCTTCTGAGTGGAGTCACACTGATGGGCTTGTGTGTTGCAAACCTTCAGATGGAGAGGCCTGCTCTCGATGGCTAAGTGGTCCTCAGCAAGACCCTCAACCCTCTCATTGCTCTGCTGGTTGGGGAGGGGGTTGGCCTCCCTCATGCACCCCCAAAGAGGAAGTTCCCTGACTAAAGAATTAATTTATTTTTTTCCCATCTGATTCTAGTTTTCAATAAGGCAGGGCCAGATGCCTTTTTTTTTTTTTCCATTTTTATATTTGGAGAAGACTCACTCTTGCCTTCATCTTACCTAAGGAAGACAGTTTCCTGTTGTCTAACAAAATGTCAGATAATAATATTGCCATTCATTTAGTACTTACGGTGTGCCAGATGCTATAGCAAGTGCGCGGCATATTCTTTATGAACCTTACTCTAAGCTTGCAACTTCCCAGCCCTGAGCACTCTACCTGGGCTTCCCCTTTCACAGCATGGTCTGTCACAACATTGAAAACTGTAATTTGAAGGTGAGGTTTGGGTTTCCTAGGTGTTCATCTTTCCCACAGCTGTGCAGAGCCCTGACCTGCAGCTTCCCATGTTTGGAACTTAAAAGTGATCACTGACAAGGCTCCCCCTGGCTCTCAACACCTAGTTGTTGGATTTGGCATTGATAGTGGCCCCCCTCACCTCTCTTCCCACTTAAGAAGTCGTTCCCTGCAGAACGCTTGGCTTCTGCCCTGCTGCTGGCCACTGACTTGGCCCTGGTCTAACCGCTGGGTAAACCTCGTCCCTGCACATGCTAGTTAAGTCATATGTGATTGCTATTTTTGAACATCAAAAACATAATCACATTGGCAATTTTGTGTGGTTTGTCCAACACTAGGTCCCAGTGTTCTATGAACTCTGCTGCCCCCAAACCCCACAGGCTATTCCCTAAACCAGAGGAGTTAAAATACTTGCTCACACCCACCTCTCCCTCATCAGAGAGGCCCCCCACCTTTCCCACTGGACACAGTTGCTGCCACCTCCCAAGGCCAGAAATTCCCTTTGTGTCAGTCCTTGGCTGTTATATCTGAGTGTCTTCCATATCCCTTTCCTCAAAAGAAAAAAAAAAATGATTCCCTTCCACCTTCACCACCCCTATGCCAACCAACAAGCAAGGGAGCAAACAGCAACAAACAACATGTGGTATTATGTGGTATGAAGGGAAAGAACATCAGTTTTGGAGGCGGGTGGACTTGCTACTTCTCAGCTGCATGTTTTGGTTTTCTATTGCTGGGTTACTAATTGCCATGAATGACACGATTTCTTATCAATTTCCATAAATCAGTAGCCTGGGCATAACTTAGCTGTGGTTAAGGTGTTGGCTGGGCATGTTCTCCTATCTCAGTCTTTGAGGGTGTCCTTTTCCAATCTCAGGTGGTTGTTAACAGTACTAATTTCCTTGCAGATATAGGACTCATGGCTTGCTTTTTTATGGCCAGTAGGAGAGAAAATCTCTCACTTCTTTTAAATGGTTCATCTGATTAGTCCAGGCCTATTCAGGATGTTTTCCTAAAAACCAAGGCTTAAAAGTCATCTAGTAAGGAAACTTAATATCTGAAAAATCCCCTCACCTTTTCCACATCACATAATCATGACATATAATCATGATCATGTTTATAAGTCTCACTCTCACTTGAAGGAGACGACTGATTAGACAGAGCATGGGCAGGGGAGGAGGTGAAGGAATCTCGGGGCCACATTAGGATTCTGTCTCCCATGCTATGTGACCTAGGGTAAATTGGCTAATGTCTCTGAGATCCATTTTCCTTACCTGGAAAAAAAATGGGCAATAAGACCAGCCATTTAAGGCTATTACAAAGACTGAATGATATAATGTTGCAAAAGTCTAGCAGATAGTAGAAACAAGTCATGTTAGTCCATTTTCTATGACTATTACAAAATACCTGAGGCAGACTATTAAGAAAAGACATTTATTTAGCTCAGAGTTCACAGGCTGAAAGTCCAAGATGAGGTAGCCCTATTAGTTAAGCCTCTGGCAAGGGTCCAACGCTAGAGATGGCAACATGGTAGGAATGTGTGGGAGAGGAAAGGTTCACATCACAAGACAGGAAGCGAGAGAGTGATTCAAGGGTCAGGATCAGGTTTTATTACAACTTGCTTTCAAGAAAACTTGGGGGTCCTAGGAGAACTCTCTTGTTCCTTCTAAGGGTAGCTTCTCCAATAATTTCCCAATAAATTCTCTCTCTCATTCATTCTCCTCCCCGCCACCCATCTGCACCACTGCTTATATTGCCACACTGGGGACCAAGCCTCCAGTGTGACCTCTGGGAGGACACAACCAACTATATCCAAACCATTATGTATAACAATTTTCTATGTCTTCTTCCTGTTACTGTTCACCTATCTTCTAGACTCAGTGGTTGGAAATATAATACCATTTCAAGTAGCCAAGATTATGCCAAAAAGTACTGTGATTAGTAGTTATTTTTTTTTAAGAGAGAGTGAGAGAGGAGAGAGAGACAGAGAGAGAGAATTTTCAATATTCACTTTTTTTTTTAGTTCTCGGCGGACACAACATCTTTGTTGGTATGTGGTGCTGAGGATCGAACTCGGGCCGCACGCATGCCAGGCGAGCGTGCCACCGCTTGAGCCACATCCCCAGCCCTGTGATTAGTAGTTATATCCCACAAAGTTATTGGAAACACTGAGTCAGGGAGGACTGAAGCACTCTTCCTGGGAGAAATATAGGGCTAGGTCCTTATGAGCTTCTGGCTATAACATTTTTATCAACTGCTCAAATTTTTATCAACTGCTCATACCTTGTCTTCTGTATGTTTCTGTTTAAAGACATTCCATTTAATATGTGTTGTTGATTTATTAACTTTGATACTCATGTGTAACCACACGATAACTCATTCCTGAGTGAAGCTTATCAAACACACATGTGTTCTCTTACTGTTCATCACAGACGTTTTGCCCTTGGAAATGCTAGCTAGAACTTTAGCACAATACTTGAAAGATCATCTTAAACAAGAAAATCATCAACAAAAAGAAACAAAAATGTGAAAAGCATGGCATTAAATAGACTCCAAAAGGACACTTCTTTATAGAAGAAGAGCGAAAGCAAGAAGTTGGAATGTTGCCTTGGTTTTGATCTGGAATGTCTCCCAAAGGCTCATGTACTTAAAGACTTGGATTCCAATGCAGCAACATCCAGAGGTGGGGATTTGGGGAAGTGATTAGATCACGGGGGCTCTGCCCTCATCCGTGGATTAAGCCATTGATAACTGTAGTTGGAGGATGTGGTCAATGGGATGTGGCCTGGAAGGGTTTGTTTTTTCTCAGTCACTTCCTCTCCCTTTTTCTTTTTCTCAATTGCCATGAGCTGAGTATCTTTCCTCCACCATTCTCTTTCTCTAACATGTTCTACCTCACCTCAGGCCCAAAGTAATGGAGTCAACCAATCATAGACTAAACCTTCTGAAATCTTGAGCCAGAATAAGTCTTTCCTCTTCTAAGTTGTTCTGGTCAGGTAGTTTAGTCACAGTAATGAAAAGATAAGTAGCACAGAAATTTGGTATTGAGAAATAGTGTTGTTGATGGGACTATACCTGACCACGTGGTTCAGAAGACTTTAGAACTGGTTTGTAGGAGGAATTGTCAAAGTTTGGAGATTAAGGTTAGAGAAACCTTAGAATGTTTTTTAAATATTTATTTATTTATGTATTTATTTATTTTTAGTTTTCGGTGGACACAAAATCTTTGTATGTGGTGCTGAGGATCAAACCTGGGCTGCACGCATGCCAGGCGAGCGCGCTACGGCTTGAGCCACATCCCCAGCCCCCTTAGAATGTTTTAAGTGGAGCTTAATGGATGATTCTGGTATGAACTTGGAAGACCAGAATGCTGATAGGACTGTGGAAAGTAGAGACTGGGCTAATGAGGTTTCAGATGGGAATGAGGACTCTTTTGGGAACTGGACTAAAGGACGTTCATGTTGCATTGTGAACTTCTTCACATTTAGTCCATGCCCTGAGATTTTGTGTGAGACTGAATTTAAAGGCAATAGACAAACTAATTTAGTGGAGAAAATTTCAAAACAGCATAGCATTCAGGAAGTGGGTATTGTTGTCAGCATTTAGCCAGGCTTACAGTGAAAATCTGGAGCAAAAAACATAATAAAAATATTTGAAAAACTTGGAGTTTGGCCAGAAAAGTGCATGTAAAATTGGAGTCTAGGAAGAGATGGTTGCTAAACAGATGAGTGCCACTAAAGAGAAACTAAGGACTTTGCATTCAGACATTAGGAAAGATGCCTTGAGGACATCTCAGGATTGGCCAGACCCCACCCATTTCAGGCTCAAAGGTATAAAAGTGAAAACTCATTTAAGAGACTTGGCTTTGAAAAGAGTGTTGGAGCACTCTGCTCCCACAGGGCAATGTAGGAAGTTGTTTCCCCAGGACTGGTTTCACCATGCTCCATCATCCAGGTACTCAGAAACCACTGCAACTGTGGTTCAGGGGACTTCTTCTGCTGGTGGCAGACTGTGGCATCATCTTCATGGTACTGGTTTTGCAAGCATGAAGAATGCAAGAATTATGGGGTCATGGAGAATTCCACCAGACTTTAAAGAAAAGACTTGGAGGCCAGGCAGTGTGTGGCAGGGTTGGAATCCTGTGGGGCATCCTATGATAGGGTGATATGTAAAGTTGTGAGGGTAAGGACAAAGTTGCAATAGAGACCCCAGAAATTTAGAGATGCCAGGAACATGGAATATCTGCAGGGGAAAGGTGCAGGCAGCAAGTAGAGCCAACCCCCGCAAAAGACCATGTAGGCTGCAGCCAGCAAGGCCATAAGGGCAAGGCTGCCCCAGCCCTTTGGGATCCACATCTCCCCACCATATGCACCAGATGCTAGACATGGAGCTACTGGACTTGTTTACTGAGCTGGATTTCAGTCTTACTTTGGTCCTACCCCTTCTTTATATGCCCCCAATTCCTCCTTTTGGAATCTGAGTGTTTGCTGTGGGCCATTGTATATTGAAAGCACATAACTTACTTTTTCATTGATACAGGGGATTATAGCTGAAAGATTGCCTTGAGTTCTAGAGGAGACATTGGACTTGGACCTTTGAACAATCTAGAAGTGTTAAGACTGAAGAGACTCTTGTAGACAAACTAAAGGCATCTTGCATTGTGAGATAGGCATGAGCTTTGGGAGCCAGGGTGGAATATTATTGTTTTGATCTGAAATGTTCCTCACTTAAAGCCTTGGTCCCCAATGCAGCAATATCCAAAGGCAAGACTTTTGGAAAATGATTAGATCATGAGAGCTCTGATCTTATCAGTGGATGAATCCATTGATTGCTGGGTGGGAGGTGGGACCCAGTTGGAAGAAGTAGGTCATAGTGGGCATGCCCTGGAAGGGTTGATCTCTTCTTGAACCCTTCCTCTCTTTTTCTCTGCTGTCCAGCTGCCATGAACTAGGTAGCTTTCCTTTGCCACACCCTTCCACCATGATGTTCTGGTTTATCTGAGACCCAAAGCAATGGAGCTGGCTGACCATGGACTGAATCCTCAAAACCTTGAGCAAGAATAAATCTTTCCTCCTCTAAATTGTTCTTTTTAGGTATTTTAGTCACAGTGCTGAAAAGCTAACCAACACAATTGACTTCAGGTAGGAACATGCAGTCAAGTCACTTAAAGTTTATACATGTGTAAAAATGGTTGTTTTTCCTCCCTTAAATCTTTGTGTGTGTGTGTGTGTGTGTGTGTGTGTACATGCGTGTGCACGCGCACATGTGTGCATGTGTGTGTATGTATGTGTGTATGTTTTCCAGTGAATGGAGAAGCTAGAGCAAAGACCTTTTCCCATGATGGGCCTCTTTGGAGACCAATCATTCCCTCAATACATTTTGCAACTCTTTTTTTTTTTTTAAAGAGAGAGAGAGAGAATTTTTAATATTTATTTTTCAGTTTTCGGTGGGCACAATATCTTTATTTTATTTGCTGCTGAGGATCGAACCCAGCGCCCTGCGCATGCCAGGCGAGCACGCTACCACTTGAGCCACATCCCCAACCCCAACTCTTTTAAGTGCCATTTAAAAGGGGAAACTGTGTCTCACCAATAAAAAGCCTCATGTGTCTGTTTTTCAGTACTAAGAGAGAAAATGTGCTGGGGCACCCTTTTGAAGACAGGGACACAGCACCTCCAGCTCACTGCAGACCCAGGTTTCTGCCAAAGGTAATTTGGCTTGAACTTCTCAGCCATGGCACTGTCCACAGGACAGATTTCTCACTGCCTGGAATGGGAAGACGTCCTCAGCAGCCACTGCACGTAGCAGAATGCTGAAGGGCAATGCACTAGCAGCTAGAGCTGTGATTTTTTTCTTCCTTCCCTCTGCCTCGGGGGAAGATGGCAACCGGTCTGGTCTGGCAGAGGCTTTGAAACTCATTCACCAAGTTCCAGAAGACATTTATGGAGAACCTCCTCATATTCTGATACGTTGGGACAAGCTGTCTCTGGGCCTTCTCTCTGGGCCTTCCTTCCTTCTGATCATCTGCTTTACAACCAGAGTCCCTGAGCCCCTATCTTTGAGCCTTCTCATTAGTGGCATTGGAAACTCCTCCCCTCCCCCAGATCATTAGAGCTGAGCAGAAGCAGCAGCAGCTGTGTGCTGGTGTGTAGAAGCCAGAGGGCCCCAAATGGGGCTGGTTTCAGTGTTGGGGACAGAGTGGAGTCAGGGGCAGGTGAGTTCATTTGTTTCTTTTGTGTGTCCCCTTCTTCCCCCACACACTTTTACTGCACCGAAGGAAAACAGAAAACAGCGATGTGTTTGACAGCATTGCTATCTTTGGGCTCCAAACCTGTCATCTGTGGGGAGCCCTCCTATATAATCATTTGGCAAAACAGAGCAGAATCCTGTGCTTTGTAGCTGATACAGCAAGGCAGCATCTCTAGTGAGGGGGCTGGGGAATCTATTTCCTTTCCTAAAAAAATTAAATAGCAAAGCTGATTCCATATTTAGGAAGTACACTTAGGTGCAGGTGTGGGCGTACAGGCACCAACCAAACGCAGCTGGCACCACTGTCTGTTCTCTGCAGTGATGTCTCGAATTTAATAATGGAGGTATATGACATTCAGAGTGACTTAGGGACTTTGTGTAAAATGCATATGTGAAGGACTTGGAAGTGGATGAAGAAGGCCACCCCCGCCCCCACATTTTTCCAATACTGAAACCAAATAGCCGAGCATTCACAAGAAGAAGAAGAAAAAGTTGAAAGGGGTTTACTCGACGAATTTCTGTGCTTCCTATGAACCGCGTCTTATAATAATAACTATGCTTTTTCATTTCACACCCAGTCAGCAAATATGATCTGTGAGTAAGTTCGGGGCAGAGGCCTAAAAGGGGTCACCAAATGTATTCATTTAACAAAGTCCAACCAAGCACCTGCCCGTGCCAGCCCCATGCCTTTGCTGTCACGTGAAGATTAATGGAAGAGAGTGCCAGACCTGAAAGCGCTTGCAGTTTATCAGGAGACATCAAGTGAGTGAGCCAACAAAATGACGTTGCCATCGTAGATAGAGTCCCCCACATTCGCAGAGTTGGCAGACTCGTTAAGAAGGTAAAACATAAACCTACGAGACCAAAAATAACCATTGAAACAATAACAGAGGAACGCAATTGGCCACTAAAATATAGACTGTAGAGACTATAACAATTCATTTAAAGAGATCATGATGAACTGGGAACCATCCAAGAGACTTCCTTTTGGAAGTACGTTAGGAGCCAAATATTGAAGGGTGAGTTACTTTCGTTTCTTACTTCTCATTAAAAAAAAAAAAAAAAAGTCTTTGTGTCAAATGGAAGTGAATGAGAAGAGGCTGTGGAACAGATGGGGGGAAAGATTTTATGGTATAAGAATCCAACTCTTTAGGCCTGAATTTATTCTTCCAGCCCACTTTGTTTGGGTCCTTCCTATGTACTAAGCACTTGGCCATACAGTGGGGCTATGCAGAGGAATCAGACCCAGCCCCAGTCCCTGTGCAGCTCAGCGTCCAGCAGGAGAAACACATTGATAGAGAAATAGGATGAGGTCAGCACTGTAGGAGGGGGGTGATCGTGGCCCTGGGGGACACACAAGAGGGCATGACTAACTGACGGGGGAGGGAAAGCCAGAGGAAGCACAGGTGAAGGGGAAGGATTCGCAGATTCACCCAGGATAAGCAAGCACTGGGATTCTTGTCACCAACAATAGGCAGGCCATTGGCCTGTATCTACACATCCCAGGGACAGTAGCTCCCTCTTCAGAGAGAACAGGTAAAAGAGAGTCACACTGAGGTCAGCCAGGAGAAGAGAAGGCTGATACAGGAAAGGTCCCTTGGTCGTGGAGACATGAGGAAAATATCAGGGAGAGCTCTCTGGGAGAGTAATATTTCTAAAATGATAGGATTTCACCTCTGGTCGTAGACAGCAGCTGATTTTTAGTATTCAATAAGACTAGAGATCATCTCCTTGATGTGTCCTCCAAAGCCTCACCTTTCTTCTGAGGACAGTATGAAAGGTTAGATGAAGGATTCACCAACTCTTTTGTCCTGTCAAAGAAGTTCATTGATTGAGGCATATGTTCACACTCCATTTATGAACTGCTGCTTTGGAGTCCTGCTACCATATGCGGGAACTAAGCTCTACAGCCAGAGTTTTTAAATCTCCACACTGTCATTTATTAGCTCCGCTTTGGCAAATCACCTAACCCATTAGCACTGGAACACAGGGGTTAGATTATGCTTTAGAGACAAATTTCAAGGATCTGACTCTTTCATTTGCTAGCTAGGTGGCTTTGAGCAATGTTTCAACCTAGCTGTGCCTCCTCTTCTGCCCACACAGTACATGCACGTGCTAGTGTCTACGTGTAGCTTTGGCAGTAAGGTCTAAGTGGGTTAAATGTGTTAATACACCTCAAACGCCATCCATGCCATGGTAAGCTTTTGATAAATGTTCATTAAAGCCAACCAGCACACAAACTTCATAGCCAGGATTAATGGAAGGAGTCCATGAGAGAATGTATTTAAAGCACCTGGCACCATGCCTAACACAGAGTAAGTGCTCAATAAATCAGTTGTTGTTATGATCAGTGTTGTCATCATCCTATTCTTCATACACTTGAAGTTTTTCTAGCTGTTTAACAGAGAGATGTTCTGGCAGAAGCACTTGTTGATTTAACTGAGCCTCTACTGTGTATGTGTGGCTTGATTGTTATCAAGCATTCAGAGGGGTGCGAGTTTTTCCTGCCCTTTGATAGCATATAGTCTAGTTTGGGGAGATGCAATCAATTGGAGGGGGGACCTGTGGATAATCAGAGCAGTTGGTAGTCAATTCCCAGTGCTGAACATAGAACATTCTTCAAGATTTCTCTGATGCTGTAGGAGGTCCAGGGATAAGGGTACACCTTGAACCAGACCTTTAAGAAAAGGGATGAAAGAATTAGTAATTAATTAATGCACCTCTACGTCACTTATTAGACCATAAGCAAAAGTATTATCAAATCCTCACTATACTGTGTTAGTAGTTACTCCCTCCATTTTATAGAGGAGGAAAGTAAACTTCAGACACTTTGGGTTATTTGCCCAGATCCCAAAGTGTGAGGTAGTACAAAACAGAACCTGGAGTTGGTGCCCAGAGGAGAATGGGGAAGCCTTGTTCTATAGGAGTTAAGAACAAGGATGACCACTCCCGTGTGATTTTTGGCAAGTTATTTTACCTCTTGAACCCTCAGTTTCCTCATCTGTCTTTATATATATATATCTTGTAGGGCTATCTGAATGCAGTGGTATTATGTATGCGTAACTAGTTCATTAGGCAGACTGTAGTCAGGGGGTCTAACAATGGGACAGCTTTGTTTTTCTCTATTCATTGTCTCCATAAGTCTATGTTGACTTTCCCTCTCCAGAATGTAAACAGAAAGTTCTTACTTTAATGACATATTGGGCAGGACCTGTGATATACTGGCAAGTTTTTTGTTAAAATCATTCTGCCTGCTTAGTTCAAATCACCAACCTCAAAACTTACTTGAAACTCCCTCTTCGAATGTTAACCAGGTTCACAACTCCACAGATTTGCAGGCAGGTAAGAAACTTCAAGTCTGATCCATGGCATGATTTCTCCTCCTCCTCCCCACACCTCCTTGAAGTAGCATGAAGGGGAATGGTCTGCCTCTGCAACACCCCTCCCTTCTGGGGTGAAACCCTTCTCGTTTTGGATCTGACTAGTTAGGGAGTGGGAATGAGAGAAATATCTGGGGCTGCCACTCACTCTGTCTTCTACCCTCTGTGCACAGCTTCACCACAGCCCTCTGTCACTGTGGACCCTCTCAGAGGGAGGCACCATACTTTCCTTAGGTGGGTTCATGCCTCCATCTCTTCTCCTATGGGTCACCACCTTCTTGGTCTAGAAGTTTCCTGGGAGGCCTCAGGGCTTCTCCCCACCCTCCAGCCTTTATGTTCTGCTCTGTAGAGCTAGGGGGAACCTCTGGGTTCCTCTCTCATACTCTCTGAGATCCATGCTGGGGGCAAGGGAGTGTCTTCAGCCTGCTCTGCAGGCACTTGACACTTGCCTCTCCTCACTCATCCAGCCTGGCCTCCCGCTGGGCAAGAGGTTGCAGCCTTGAATTCCCATGATCTCATGTGCTCCCAAGCCTTGATGGAGCTCCTACCAGCAGCCTTAGGGATCCTTCACTCTGCCCATTTTGATGGCAGCAGGAAAGGAAGCATGCAAAGTACCAGTTGGGAGAGAATACCAGTGTCCCCTTTTTAGAGGTACCCCAATCTAATTCCTGGGGCCCCCTTCACCAGATTTGGTAGGGGTGAGAGGAGGCACGTCTCTCTTTTCCCTTGTAAAAGGGGAAGGAAAGCTCAAAAGATCCCCACAGGTCAACAAGTCAGGCATCCCTGCCTTTCTCCTCTGTTTTATAGACTGGAAAGAGGGAACTGCTGGAGCAATGGCTGAGGGGTGGCACAGCCAGTTCAGTGCCTTTTGCTAAGTCCTGAGAGAGGTGTCTGTCCTCAGCTGCTGGCTGCTGTCTTAAGTCTGGGGAGACTTAAGGCCTGTTTGCTTCAGCTCTGCATGCCTTTTGCCAATGCTGGGGGAGCAGGAATGTTCCATCCAACGCCCTGTTAAATATGTAATACATATTAGCACAGTGCCTGGCACCAGGCAGGTGTTTCCTAAGTGAGAGGCCAGTGAGAGGCCTGCTATATTATTTTCCTTTTTGCTTTGCCACCAAGGTGGCTAAGACCATGTGCTTATCCCCAAATAGCAAGATAAATAGAAGACTGAGACTGTGGTCCTCTCTGCCCTGTGTCCTTATCCCACCCAGGAGTCTGGAAGGCAGAGCCTAGACATGCTCACTCCACAAACGTTTATTGAAGTCTACTTTTGTCAAGCACCATACAGCCACAGAGACCATTTTTTCCAAACTCTGCATCAAGGCACATGGCTAGTTAACTTTAAAATACAGAAACCGAGGAGGGAGAAGATTGTTGTAAGTCGAACTCCAAGTCCTCACCTTCCAGGGACATCAAGTTGATGCAGACAGAAGTCTGAATCTGGATTCAAAGTGCCTGATCCAGGTGAGGGGAGCAGGGGGCTGTACTATGAGTTCAGAGCAGGAGGAAACCACTGGCTCAGAGAAGGACCCGCTGCCTCTAAGCTGCTTTGTAACCTGGTGGGAATCACACATAATCATTCACTCATTCTTTCTGTCATCCAGAAAAGATGTCTTGAGCCCCTATTATGTGCGAAGCACCCTTCTACACACTGAAGGTGCAGCCGTGAACAAAGCAGATAACATTCTTGCCCCATGGAACTTACATTCTGGTGACTGAAGCCCCGTTCTCAGTGGCTGTTGTCCTGCAATCTTGATGCTGGGAGCTCCAGAGTTATGCAGATCATCGGCATGCCAGCCACCCAGTCATGCAAGGTCAGAGTGCATCCATTGGTAGTAGGAGCAGGGACACCCACTCCACTGCTGCCTTCCTTCTGAAAGCAAGATCTCAGGGAAATCTCCATCCACTTCCCCTAACTAAGGAGCACCAGGCAAGGCCGCTAGAGGGGAGGGATTGAGGGGAGTGGTGGATTGAGGGGATGTGGAAGTGACACAGAGAAGCAGAAGATTTGCTTAAAAGGAAAAGCCCTCCACCATTCTCCCCTAAGAAGGTGAATTCAACATCACATTTTCCTCCAGAGGGTCAAATTGGCAAAAATTTGATTTTAAAAACAAACAGAAAACCCCACCCGCTCCCAAATCAGGCTGATGGGTTGGTGGGTTTTTGGTGGTTTTTTTTTGTGTGTGTGTGTGTGTGCAGATCATTTTATTTGGCATCTAACCTTGAACAAGGGGTTAAGGCATAGAGTTTATATTGAAAATTCATCTACCTCTGGGCGGATGGTACAAAGAAGCACCTTGGTGTTTTCAGAACAGAAGTCATAATTATGTCTTCATACCTACTAAGTCAATAACCACAAAGCTGAGTTTTCACACATGATGAATTAGGAGACCACTGCTCATTTTACACATTGGCTAACCACAGGATTCTTTTTAGGTGGCCAGTTCCCTTGGTATTTTTAAAACATAATTTGGTTTATAAAAAATTGATATATAAACAAGATTTTAAAAATATATTCTCAGCATGAATTAACAACAACAAAAAGTATGAGCCTTATGTCTTAGAGGATGGTTTCTAATCCTCTTCCTGACTCCTACTGGGTGTGTCATCACCTGCATTGATTGGTCCTTCTGTGCTTCATAGCAGGTGTTCCTGTCTATTGGCATCCTTCTTTCCATAAAGGAGATACAGCAGAATGTATCTCAGGTGCAGCATTCATCCTCCATTCCTTTGCTCATTCAGGTCATAAGCATAGAGTACCTTCTATGTGCCAATCACTGTGACAAATGCCAAGGGTGTTTGGGGAACAAACTCTTTCTAGAGAGTGACTGTGAGCTTGACTTAGAGCCATCTCACCTCATGCCCTTAGGCAGTTTGCCTCCTAAGTAGAAGAGTAAAATAAACAGAGAGCTAAAAGAAATCACACAATTTTAGGGTGTATTGGGGGCTGTGAGGGAGCTAAACGGATGTAGATATGATGGTCTGGAAGTGGTGACATTTAAAGCAAAACCAAAAAAAAAAAAAAAAGAAGAGAAGATGTCAACAACATGAAGAGCTGAAAAGATCAATGTTCTATGGAAAATGACAAGTCCATGCAGCATCCTTGGAAGTGATGTGATCTTATTGTGTTCTAGAACCTGAAGAAAAGCCAGTTGAGTGAGGTCGTAGGCAGAAGCCTCAGTACACAGGTCCTTAGAAGCCATGAGGATTAGTGTCCTCGGGCTACCATTCCATAAACTGGGTGGCTCAAGCAACAGAACTATATTGTCTCAACCCTCGAAAGCCAGACATCTGAAATCAAGGTGTTGGTAGGCCCAAGAACACTTTGCAACTTCTAGAGGAATCCTCCCTAACCCTCTTCCAGCTTTTGGTGGTTGCTGGCAATCCTTGGCATTCTGTGGCTTGCGACTGTGTAACTCCAGTCTCTGTGGCATTCTGTCTGTGGGTCTGTCTTCATGTAGCCATCTTCTTATAAGGACATCAGTTATACTGAATGAAAGGCCCACCCTATTTCAGTATAACCTCATCTTAATGATATCAGCAACAACCCTATTTCCAAATCAGATACATTCCAAGGTATTGGGGGTTAGGACGTCAGCCAATGAAGTGCAGTAGGACATGTTCAGCCCATAACACTGTGAAAGGAGTTTGAACTTTGTTCTACATGCAAGTTTTGAGTGTCCTAAGCAGGTAGATGGCAGGAAGTCACGAATGTTCTAAAGGCTGCCGTGTGGGGATGGCCTTAGGGTGGCGAGGATGGAAGTTGGTGAGTGGTAAGTGACTTGTGACAGGCCAGCTCGGGTGTAGGGTGATGTTGATGGGACGAAGGCTGCAGCAGTTTGGAGTTTGGACATCTTTCATAGGAAGAATGACAAAACATTTCAGGAAAAGGAAGGACTCTGGGGGTGTTGTCTAGGCCTTTTACTTTAATTATGAGATTAAACAAGGTGCCACTTACCTTGTTGGGGGAACCTTGGAAAGGATCAGGTTTGGGGCTGGAAGTGGTGATGATGATGAAGAAGGAATGGAAAAATTCAGAGATGAAAATTAGAAGTACTCCTTTCCCATCACCACCTTCTTGCTTTCATCTGAAATATCATACATAAATTAGCATTCCTTTGTTGAAATGTTCAATCCCTTGTGCAGATACATCCTTGTAGAGGAAACAGTCACCAGAGCGCCTTTTCTCAAAACAGCCATTGCTTGGGAGATGAGGCAAAGTAGCACATGGGATATCAGAAAAAGTGTGGTTAGGACAGACAGAAAATTAGGTCCCTGGCAGGACATCCTGGGTGTCATGGTTTTTCCATAGACTGGCCGTGGGTGAGGGCTTAATTTAATTCTGTCAGAGCTGGAGCAGGACCAACACCCAAGAGTAAGTTGTTCAAGGTGCCCAAATAAAATGGTTAGAGGGTAGCGATTTCTCTCCCCAGAGACCAGCTGGAAATGAAACAGGGAGCTTGAGGGGCACACAAGATGTGCTGAGAGGAATGCAGGGACCTGGGAAACAGGCTTGGAGGAAACCTAGGCTTACAGCTGAGGTTCTTTTTCAGACCTATTCCCTGCGCCTCACTGACCACCACAGCTCCCTCCTGACATCCCGTCTTCCTCCACATTCCTGGCCGTGGCTCTCCCACACCCCAGAATTTTGCTTCTTCTAGAGCTGGGTTATCACCTCAGCAACCCCTTCCGCCTTTATTTCCATTGTCCTCCCCTTTCCTCCCCTGTCAGGCCAACTGAGTTTGGGCATTTGGGATAATAACTTTCAAGACTAACATCCTGGCTCTGTTGATCCGCACGATATGACCCCACCGGTCTCTCCCATACCTTTTGGTTTGGATAATTGATGGATTTTGTGGAAAGACAAGCTCAATATCAGCTCCGCTACAGCCTCAGGGTACCTTGTTCTGAATAGGATATTACCACTGAAGAGTGTGGTAGACTGAGCCTGTGCCCAGGCCAGAAAGGGTCCCTGGCCCCGCTGTAATTTTCAACGGGTGACAGTGAAGGCAGCGGTGGCTGCAGGGCTTACCATTTTTGGATAGACCACCAGAGATGCTGGTGTCAGGACCACTTGTCCAGCCTACAGGCACATTACTGAATCCTATTTGATTGTCTTTCTTCTCTGCAACCCTGCGCCACCCCCCCACCCTTCCTTTTTTGGCTTGAACAATGTAAAGGTCATTGCATTAATAGTACTGACCATGCTTACCTTGGTTTTATTAAGGAAAAGGAAGAAAGTTTTCTTTTTCTTGGTATAACTTAAAACAAAAAAACAAAAAAAACAAAAAACACATCTGTTGGGTTTGGGAGACTGGAGGACAGGGCTGTAGCTGGAGGAAAGGAAGGTTTCTTAATTAATGTTTCCTTGGTTTCTATTGAGTGTTTAACTGGCAGTAAATTAGAATCAGAAGACAACAGCCGGTGGTAAGCAGAGACGCCAAGGATGTTGCCACGGGCAGGCGAGCAGAGAGGTGAATTGGCACCACAAAAGGGATTTGAAGCTCTTCTTCTGTCTTTCAGTGAATCCACAGACGCCTAAGAGTGGGCTGTGAGCACCTGAGCTCCTGCCTCCACCAGCTCAGATCACCTTTCTCAATGCTGACAAACACCCTCTTACTCACAGAGACCAGCAAAGCAAAGAGGTGAATTTATCTAGCTAATCTAGATGCCTACCCCTCTTTTAATACCAGTTGTCAGGATCATCACCTCAAACGGGTGACCTGAAATGCAATTGGAAAAATGGGACAACGGGCTTCCTGTTCCCTCCGTGCATGCCTCTGAGCTACTTAGGGCAGCCAGAGTCCCATTTGCCTGGCCACACGGCACACACACAATGATTTTCTTGTGGCTAGAAGCCTGAACACCTCAATTCTAGTTCCAACTTGGCCACAGATGCCCCATGTGCCTGGCAAATAGGTTTCGTATTTTTAAAGAACTAACATAGCATGATTCTCAATAATAAACTAATATATATATATTTTGCAAGGGACGGGTTCTCAAATATTTCAGTGAAGTTTGCCACATTTCCAGACTTTCCTTACTTCTCTGATAGAGGGTTCTCATATCTTGGTTTGGTTTCCTCTCTCCTGATCTAACACGAAGAACTCACTCACCAAACCAAGATGAGCTAATTCTTCCTTTTTTTATTTTTTTAGAACCAGGCATTGAATCCAAGGGTGCTTAACCACTGAGCCACATTCCCAGCCCTTTTTATTTTTGAAACAGGGTCTCACCAAGTTGCTCAGGGCCTAAGTTGCTGAGGTAGCCTCAACTTGCTATCCTCCTGCCTTAGCCACCTAAGCCTTTGGGGTTACAGTTATGTACCATCACACCTGGCCTAATTCTTCCATTTTTAATCAATTTCAGGCAGATATCACAGAAAGAGCCAAGTGATCCAGGCTGTAGCTCCAACTCCACTGTGAGTTACATGTGTGAATTTTATATGTCAGCCTTTCTGGTCTTCAGTGTCTTCCTCAGTGAGATCAGGGGGCAGCCTGGATGAATGCTGATCACTCTTCTCCAGCCCCCTCCCATGAACGTCTGCTCATTCAGGAACTTTCCTGTGAGGATTAATACCTGAGGTGTCTCTCCTATTTAAAGGCAGCCTTGACCCACCTCCACCCTCTTCTGTGTGACCTGTCCTGGGTGTCCCATTGTTTCCACCTATTAATTGTTCTCCCACTGTACCTATTGAAGCATAGCTCTGAACTTCCTCAGGCTAAGAATAAAAACTAGGCCCCGGCCCAGCCGCATGCCAAAGAACCTGCACCTGATGTGTTCTCTGGCCAGCACAGCCCAGCTAAATCTACACTTGGGTATCACCTGGCTTTTGTTTTTAAAGTTATCATTGCTTCTGTAACCAGCAGAGAAAGAATCTAGCTGCTTCTCCTTAGTTTGATCAAACTGCATATTTTTTTTTATTTTTTAATTTTTTGGTTCTAGGGATGGAACCCAGGAGCACTCAACCACTGAGCCACATCCCCAGCCCTTTTTTGTATTTTATTTAGAGACAGGGTCTCACTGAGTTGCTTAGGGCCTCGATGAGTTGCTGAGGCTGGCTTTGAACTCGGGATCCTTCTGCCTCAGCCTCCCAAGCCACTGTGATTACAGGCATGTGCCACTGCATCTGGCTTATTTTTTCTTTTTACATTGTTTGTTTATTTCTTATGGGGGCTCATGGCAAAAAATCTGTCCAGGAAGTTTCTCTGGTTTGGCTACAGGTAACGTTATAACTTCTGAACTATCCTGTGATTCCCCCTACGTTGATTTTTCTGAAGTCCCTGAACTTCAACCGGATTTTCAAACACATAGTGTCTTGCTAAACAGTTATAAACTCTGTCACATTCTGTAAACGGACACATTTCCCTTCTTCAGATGAAATCCAGGAAATCATCATTTCTTCCAGTGTCAGGTCTACTTGAACAGCACGACTTGACATTATTAGGGCCCGTGTCTGAATTTGTTCTTTTTCCTGTCTGTCCCTTTCTTCAGCTTCATTTATTGGGCATCTCCTACATATGCCCCCAAACACTAGCTTTTATTATATTAAGCTCACTGATGATGAAATAGTCTCGGAGGTTAAATGATCTAGGCCAAGTCACACAGCTGTAGCCAACCCTGTCTTGACTCAAACATGGCAGAAGCTCCGCCTTCTGTGCCTCCCTCCTACATCATTTTGGCTTCTCCCCTCTCCCACCTCCTATTCTTATCTACTCCTCAGTGTCTCTGTGTCCCCCGCCCCCTTCTCTTTATTCCTCAGCCCCCTGCTGTCTGACCTCTACTCTGAAATCATCCAAGGCTTCTCTGCTGCACCAGGCACTGTTTCTCTCTGGCCTTGGTGAAGTGTCCTACTCCCACGCACTACAGAGTAGAGCATCTCCTTGGCTCTTCTTATTCTGCATCTGTCTCTTTCACTGGTGGCTTTTTCTCCATCCTACCCCATGAGTGTTGGTGTCATGGGATCCCACCTTTGGGCGCCAGATTCCTTGCTATACAGTCTCCTTGATTATTTTTACCCACTCGAGTTTTGTTCACAACTTCCATATTAACAAGATCCAAATCTGCATCTTTCCCACATGCCCAGGGCCTGCTGGATGTAACTACCTGACTATGTCACAGGCATCTCAAACTCAGCCAGTGCAGGTCTCCTTCCTATGGAACAGAATCTCTCTTATTTGGGAGCATAACATTTTGCACAGTCACCAAAGCCAGTAACTTGGGGTTCATTCAGGCTACTCTTCCTTTGCTCTGATTCTAATCCACCTCACATCCTTACTCCCAACAAAATTTTCTCAGATATGTTCCAAATCCATTCCCTTCTTTCCACCTACTTATCACTACCCTGCATCATCTCTATCCTTTTTTTTTTTTTTTTTTTTTGGTACCAGGGATTGAACTCCGGGGCACTCAACACTGAGCCACTTCCCCAGCCCTATTTCGTATTTTATTTAGAGACAGGGTCTCACTGAGTTGCATAGCACCTCACTGTTGCTGAGGCTGGCTTTGAACTCTTTTTTTTTTTTTTAATAGAGTGAGAGAGGAGAGAGAGAGAGAATTTTTTTAGTATTTATTTTTTAGTAATCGGCGGACACATCTTTGTTTGTATGTGGTGCTGAGGATCGAACCTGGGCCGCACGCATGCCAGGCGAGCGTGCTACCGCTTGAGCCACATCCCCAGCCCTGGCTTTGAACTCTTAATCCTCCTGTCTCAGCCTCCTGAGCTGCTGAGATTCCAGACGAGTGCCAGGGCTCCTAGCTTCATCTCCTTTCTTTTATATTGCAATAGCTTCTTAAATGGCCTCTGTCTTTTGCCTGTCCCCTTCAGATCCATCTTCACATGCCACCAAAGT
Organism: Ictidomys tridecemlineatus; assembly: GCF_052094955.1. Lineage (NCBI taxonomy): Eukaryota > Metazoa > Chordata > Mammalia > Rodentia > Sciuridae > Ictidomys > Ictidomys tridecemlineatus. The sequence goes on along the minus strand of NC_135481.1, from coordinate 64,653,917 downwards.
AAACTTTGCTCTAAAGTGAACTTTGAGGAATTCAGTGGCTCCTTATCATCAACAGAACAGAACATAAGCTCTTCATCTTGGAGAACAATGTCCTCTGGGGCTTGGGCCATCCGTCCACTTTGCCAGTTTCATTATTCTTCATCTCTGCCTCGCACTTTATGCTTTAGCAACATGTCACAGCCCATGTCCATGATCCAGCTGTTTCTGTTCTGTGTGTCTTGTACTGTGTGTTTTAATGCCTTATAAACCTTCCTATTTTTCTTTGCTCAGAAACTTCTACCTAGCCTTATAAATTCATCTGAAGGTCATCTCCTCTAGGAAGTCTACACACACACACACACACACACACACACACACACACACACACACGTAACATAGGCTGCTTTAGGACTTGTTTCCTGATCTTCCTTAAAATATTTTACTTAGAACAATGTCATTTCATTCACATTACATCCTAACTCTGTTTATGTGTCTGTCATCCCTATCAGAGTATGAGGGTATACTCATTCTTGATACATGCTCCAATACCTGGAACACAGCAGGCACTAAATCAATGTTCAGAGGATAAATGAATGGGGGCACCAGGTACAGAACACAATTTCAACTTATCTATCTAGATACGGTTTTCTTTTCCTCTCTCCTAACCTTTGTTGTCTCATCAAAATTAACCCAAACATCTGAGAAAACTTGACCATGCAGGTCTTGAGAGCTAGCCTAGAGAATAAGGGGGCTAGAAGACATAGAAAGCACATTGGCATAGAAACATATGCTATCTGTCTTGCAGTGGATAACACTTCTGGATCTTAAGGTCTCTCAGTTCAGGATACATAAATGAGAGCCCACCAGTAGACAGCTTCTTCAAGGTGAGGGCAGAAGATAATAATAATAGCAGATCACCTTCATGTGAAGTAGTTACTATGTGCCAGCCGCTGTTTCAAGCATGTTGTGTAGTAACAACCCAGTGTCTAAGATTTTGTTTTCCTTCCCCTTTTGCAGATAAGTAAACTGAGGTACAGGGATTTTTATAGCTTGCTCATGATGTTCAAGGGTTTAGATAGCATAGAGGGCTGAGAAGACCAGTTCCCAGGTTGGATACTCATGGGCCAATTAACCTCACCTTGTTCAGGACTGTACGGCAACTTTAGAAAGTTGACAGCAAGAGAAGGGAAGAGTTGGCTTTTTTGAGCACTTACTATGTTTCAAGAACTGCCTTATGGTTTTTATAAAGATCGCCTTATTTGTCATAATAGTTGATAAGATAGATGCTCCTGTTTTACAAATGAAGAAACTGAGGCTCAGAGAAGCTGACTGAGCTGTCTGAGATTGGAAGTCACAGGCCTAGGATGCAGGCCTGTCTGATTGTGTTGACGTTGCTCTATAGTCAGGCCTCAGGCAGGGCAGGGCTAGTACATGGGGACAAGACAGGGGACATACTACCCAGCTCCAGCAAACACAGTTCCAAGTAGAAGCTCCAGAGAAGGTGGTTACATTGGTCAAGATGCACTTGCAAGTACTGTAGCAATAAACTCTGAAACATCACAGGCTTAACACAATAGCTTTATTTCTCATTCACAAGAATACAAAGCCATGTCGCTCTCCTTCATCTCATGACTACTCTGCTTGGAATGGATGAACTCCAAGATCACCACAGTGTAGAGCAGATAGAGAGAAAGAGGAAGGAGCTGGGGGAAGCCACATAGGCACATAGGCTCTTAAGTGCTTCAGCCTTGAAATAACACATTGCACTTTTTTTTTTTTTTTTTTTTGGTACCAGAGATTGAACTTGCGGGCACTCCATCACTGAGCCACATCCCCAGCCCTATTTTGTATTTAGAGACAGGGTCTTACTGAGTTGCTTAGCACCTTGCTGTTGCTGAGACTAACTTTGAACTTGTGATCCTCCTGCCTCAGCCTCCTGAGCTGCTGGGATTATACTCAGCTCATTGCTCTCCTATCTAAGTCTATCATCCAATGCCAGTCACCTCACCCATTCCAAAGGAGGCTGGGATATGTAATGGAGTACTGTCTCTGTCACCTTGGCATCTGCCTCCTAGCCCAGGAGCTTCCTGTTCACATACATTGCCTTCTTCCAAGATGTTGATAGTATGCTTCTCAGGTCTGCGGATGTGCCTCTAAATCTTTCCAACACTGTTCTCAGAGCTCCATCCTTCTTTATGAAAGGGAATTCTGTGTTGAGGAAAGACTAGAAAGTTCTTAGCAGAGCAAATGGACAGTAGCCTTGTGCCCTCTGGGTCTGAGAGCTGTGAAATTCAACTCTATCCCTTTGCCCTCCCAGGAGATAAAAATCCACTGCTACAGATCCCACCTAGCCAGCTCCTCATCTACCAGAGGCAGCAAAGAGTAGGCCTGGGGCTGCACGGGGGAGACTGAGATGGGTGGAAATGAGGATGTGGGGGACGCCAGGGGCTCTCTCTGTGCTGCTATGCCAGGCTCCACAGCAGAAAGCAATCCTTTTTTTTTTTTTTTTTTTAAGGCATAGTGCCTCTTTCAAAATAATTTACAGCACACAACCAAGCCTGCTGTGCAACATTACAATCTGTCATTAAAACTCTATCCCTCTTGCCAGAGTAAATGAGCCATTTACAGCCAGGGCGCCAAGATGGACTGTTGTTATTTTTTCTGCCTTTGTAGTATGCGTGTTCATGGCTCTCCCCAGACAAGCCCCTGGGGATTCCCAGAGGAGTTCTCCTGCCATGCAGGTCAACTACCCAAGCTTGAGTGTGGTTTCCTGGGTACTGTTATTCCCCTTGTATAGAACTGCAGGAAAGCTGACTTGGGTTCCCCCAAAGTGCATGGTGATCCTGAAAATGATCACTTGTACCTACATGTGCCTTCTTTCTCCCTCCCCCCTCCTTTAAGCATGCATGCACAAGTGTACAATGTGCATGCACTGGACAAAAGCAAACCTGGGAAACCCAGCATCTCCACACTTCCCAGTTATGAGCATTGCACCGTCACAAGGGATGGGGACATGTCAATGATCAGGTGAACTTCAGGTGGGTTGAGTATATTAAGGAAGGTTATTAAATCTCCTCTAAAACACATGCATACCCAGGCTCAGTAGGTAATAGCCAAATGTTTTATGGCATAAATCTCTTTCCCATAATCTTTTAGATCTCAGAATTGCAGCCCCTGGGGCTGTTCTGGAATGTCTGAGCCAGAAGAAGCAAAGGAAAATAAAATAAGTAAATTGGTCAAATATTCATTGACCAACTCCTCATACACACACCAGCCTGGCAGGTACATAAAAGGTGCTTGATAAGTGTCTTTTGAATTGATCTTTGCATAAAAGACTAGGTTTTGCCCTCAAGGAGTTTGCAGTTTAATTTCCCTGCAAGTACATGCCTTCCTATCTCTGCCTCCTAAAGTCCAACCTATCTTTCAAGGCCACTAAGGCAAATTCTTTTTTTTTTTTTAAATAAGTCTGCTGAATCTGTGGCAATATCTCCCCCATCTAATAATTTCTGATTTACTTGAATACATAACTGTCTTCCTCACTGGCATGTGAACATATCAGATTTCTCCTTGAAGCTCCTTTAGTACCTGACATAAAATACTCAACAAATGAATTAAAACTTTCATGAAGCTTACTCAACACTCTGTTTTGTGAAACACAGACCCAAAGTTCTCTAAACTATAAATAAGGATAATAACAACAATACCCACATAGGATCACTGATGGTATTAAGTGAGATAATGTATGTAAAATTCTTAGCACAGACTTCTAGCTCACAGGATAGTAGCTACTATTGTCATAGTACCCTCTGAGTCACCCTCAGCATTATTTATCTTTCCTTTGCTCTATAGGAGTCCGAATCAGAATAAGAAGATTCTAAGATAACATGTTTTCTGTGGTAGCTTTTCTGGGAGGATAAATACAGTTATTCTGGTTCATCTCAGGCTTTTTTGCATTCCTTTCCTCCACTTAGGCAATAAGTATGGCTTTCTGAAGCTTAAGAAGCAGACAATCTAAGATAGAATTGAGTGTAGTAGGGAATTACGTTTAAATCTACCCTACACGGAAAAAACATGTCTTCCCAAGGTATGGCCTAGGGTATCGGATCTATGCATTGGTATCTAGGCCCAGAGCCCAAGCCAATAATGAGGCCTACTTCAAACATGAGCTTTTCAACTGGTAGGGGAGGAAAAGTTTTCTATCTACACCTATCATGGAAGTACAAGGTACAAAGACAGGAGAGAAGATTGCTTCGTGGAGAGGAAACATGTTAAAAGAGGCCACCCTCTCCATCTTCTCCAGGTTTCTCCTGGTTTTTCTTTCCCTAACATCTTATCATAGTCTTAAATAATCATCATGCCATCAAATTAATTTGGAAATGTTAAAGTACCCCTCTGAAAGAATATGTGGATGGGAGATGCTTCATTGAAGAAGAAGTGAGGGCTTTATCAAGGTAGAACAAGAGGAAGGACATTTCTGATAAGTAGGGCTTTATCAAAGTAGAACAAGAGGAAGGACATTTCTGGTCAAGAGAAGGAAGTACATGGCCTATGGAGGCAGGGGCAAATCGTAAAATGTGGTAGGAACAGGACAGAGAGGGAAGGAACTTCAGAATCTGACCAAACCATAGAGAGCCTGGATTGGCAGGCTGAGGAGAATGACTGCTAGAGGCAGTAAAACAACCCAGAAGTTTTTGAGCAAAGGAATGACATCAGAGATCCGTGTTTTGGAAGTCAGTCTGGCAGCAATATGGAGGAGGGTAAGCAGCAGATGGAGGGAACCCAAGGAAGAAGGCCGCTGATTAAGAAATTGTCATATTGGGCTGGGCATGTGGCTCAAGCGGTAGCACGCTCGCCTGGCATGCGCGGGGTGCTGGGTTCGATCCTCAGCACCACATAAAAATAAAATAAAGATGTTGTGTCTGCCAAAAAAAACCTAAAAAATAAATAATAAAAAATTTCTCTCTTTCTCTCTGTCTTTAAAAAAGAATAAAGAAATTGTCAAGTTTTGCCAGTGAGAGATGGGGATGGATTATGTCCATTGAAAAAGACAGGGAAGTAGAGGAGAAAGCATTCTATGATGAGAAATAGATCTGGAGAATGAATGGCACTTTGGAGGGAAAGTGAAAGGAAAAGATTGAAGATGATGCCTGATTTCAATCCAGCACAACGGGATGGATGGAATTGCCCTTAAATAGGATGGAGAATCTAAGATGAGTAATAAGTTAGTATTTTGGGGTCAATGATGATTCCACTTGGGACATTTATTTTTGAGATAATAATGGCAATTAGAAATACCCCTGAAGTTCAGGATGGGATATGGGGTGAGAGATCCAGATTAAAAAGTCATCAAAATGTTATAGAAGCCATGGTGAGAGATGAGATCACCCAAGGGGAGAATTCAAATCAAAAGAAAAAGCCAAAGGCTAAACTTGTGGTGTCCTCTCTCCTCACAGTACTCTTCAGTCCTGGGCACAAACCCTCAGAGTGTTGTAAAGATAACTACCTAGTGTTTGACCATGCACAAGTCCCCTCTCTATAAGGGCCTAATTTCTGCATCCGTTATCATCGGGAATTCGACAGGATGGTCCACATTCTGTGATGCTGTTTAGACAGCATGTAACAAACTGGCTTTCAGGTGGGGACATTCTGAGATGGAACTAAGCAAAGAAAGTCCAGCACAAGGAAGACACTTTCTGGTGCTGGTCCCAGGGAGGCAGAACTCAGCTACCTGAGTTGCCAACTGCATCACATCACTAGCCTTCAGCTAATTATAGCTCACACTCAACAAATTGTCAAAGCTGAGAGCTAACTGTTTGGAGATGACCAAAGAACACTGGTATTATAGCTTGGATCTTAAATGTGCCCAAAGCCTCATGTATCAAAGTCTTGTTCTTCAGTATTGGAAGTGGTAGAAACTTTAAAGAAGTTAAAACTTTAAAGAAGTTCCAAAGTTATTGGAACCCAATACGAAGTCTTTAAGTCATTGGAGGTGTGTCCTGGAAGGAAATTGTGAGACTCCGTGTCTTCCCCTTTTTCTCTTTTACTTCCTGGCTATGAGGTGACAGTTTTGCCCTGCCATGCACTCCTGTCATGATATGCACTCAGATGCCCAAAGAATGAAACCTCTAGACCTGTGAGCCAAAACTTTTCTCTTTATAAGTTAATTATGTCCCTGATTTATTATAGTAATGGAAAACTCACCAACACAATTGTTCTACAAGATGGTCAATAAGCCATTAAGTAAGAAGTTGGGTAGGTTCAAAATGTCTACCTGCTCAGCACACAAGTCCCAAGTTTGACCTTTGTCAAACCTGGACTCACCCCATCCTCTAGAGATCTTGTGTCTGCATCACCCTGATTCTGTTTTCAAGTGACAGAACATTTAGCTCTCAATTTTAAGTGCTTCCAAGTGGTGTACTTTCTCCCACCCGACCCCAATCTTCTCGGGCCCCCTTCTAGTCTAATTTGCAAGTAAATTACATAGGAATGAATTTGGGAGCCTTTACTAGGGGAATAGACGGCAGATGTGGTGGGAAGGGTAGAAGATGCTTTCGTTACTTCCTGCTGTGCTGAACAATTATAAGCCATTCTGGGAGTCCTTGCCAGGAGCAGGGAATTGGCCATAGCCTGAATAAACTTGATAGTAGGTTTGGGATGATATCAACACTCAAGTCAAAGAGAACTACCTGGGAATGGAGGGAGGAACATGGACCTTTTCCTTCCCTGGGTGCCACGTGAATACTCTTATTTGTCAGGACCTGTATTTAGTGGTGTGTGTGTGTGTGTGTGTGTGTGTGTGTGTGTGTATAATGTGTTAATTTTCTTTCTTCAGTTGTATTCCAAGCTCCTCAGGACAAAATTTTGCATTCGTTTGTATTCTCCCCACAGCCCCTTGCATGTTCTAAGCAATAACAGGAATTCATTAAGTCTTTTGATTTCAAGCAGCTCCCAATTTTTTATTGTGGGAGGAGCCTCAAAGGCAACAGTCTGATTTTGAGAGAATTCTTGGGTCTTTTCTTAAAACACATTTCATAAATGTGAGAAAATGAAACTGCATATTTAAGAGCGGGCTGGGAGGGGCTTCAGGACTTCCTACTCAAGTCACTCCTTATTTATCATCCCTTAATTGGCTGAAGAAGCAATATTTCCAATGGCTAGAGCTGGTTGGAAAAGAAAGACAAAAAAAAATATATTTCTTCTTATTCATATATTTCTTCTAATTCTTGAAACATCTAATAAAAATCTTTGGATCATCCAGGGCTGAACTCTGCTGGTAGAAATACTCAAAGTAAAAAGAATAGAATGTTGTTAGAACTTACAGCACCCTAGAAATAAAGCAGAACGACTTTATTTTCTAAAAGCTAAAATGGAAACCCAGTGAAGTTAAGTGGTCTATTCAGGATTATACGGCTGGCTGTTCAGTAAAACCAGGATGTCTGAGATTCATTACCTTTTTCTTTCTTTCTTTTTCTTTTCTTTTCTTTTTTTTTTTTTTTTTGTGTGTGTGGGGGGAACTGGAGATTGAACTCAGGGGCACTCGACCACTGAGCCATATCCCCAGCCCTATTGTATTTTATTAGAGACAGGGTCTCACTGAGTTGGTTAGCGCCTCACTGAATTGCTGAGCCTGGCTTTGAACTCTTGATCCTCCTGCCTCCTTCTCCTGAGCCACTGGGATTACAGGTGTGCGCCACTCGGCCCCGCGATTTTTTTCTTTTTTTTTTAGTTGTCAAAGGACCTTTATTTTTTTTTATTTATTTATATGCAGTGCTGAGAATCTAACCCAGTGCCTCACACATACTAGGCAGTGCTTTACCACTGAGCCACAGTGCCAACCCACTGGCTTTTTCTTAAAGCAGTGTTCTCAACCTTGGAGAGATTCAAAAACTACTATGGCCAGATCTATCCCAGATCAATTAAATCAGAACCTATGGGACTCAGACATTAGTGCTTTTAAACAAAATTCCCTAGTGTTGACAACTACTGCTCTGTCCTGTAGGGTCTCTGCTCAAAATGAGATTAGGACACTTTAGAGAGCAATTTACAAATATTTATTGAGTACCTACTGTGTGCAAGGTGTTAGGCTATATAGAAATTAGTTTGGGGGAGAAGGTAAGGTAACAGTCTAGGTTTCAAGCTAATAAAAGAAACACAAGAAACGATAAAGGAAAGGCATCTTCTTCTAATACTCACTCCATCCTCCTGATAATGGCAGAGGTTAGTAATTGATATTTGCTGTCCTTTTCCTTTGAACTAAATATGGTCTTATAAATGTTTTCAACCCTGGGCTCCAAGCAGATGTTTTATCTTTTGGTCTCTTGGTACCCACTTGCTGTTCTTAGACAGGCCATACATATGCGGCTGGAGTTGAATGAATGAATAGGGGAATGATGTAGTTTAGATTGGGAATATCTCTCAAAATCCTGGGTTCAAGGTTTGCTCTCCAAAGTGGTGCAGTTGGGAGATGGTGGAGCCTTTAAGGAGTGGGGCCTAGTGGGAGGTCTTCTGGTCATTGGGGATATAACCTTGAAGAGGATGGTGGGACCCCAGTCCCTTCCTCTTTCTCTTTTTTACATCATAGCCATGAGGCAATTGGTTTTACTCTACCATGTGCTTCTGCCTTGATGTGCCCAGAGCAATTGGGCCAGTTGATCATAGACTGAAACTTCCAAAAAAAATGTGATCCAAAATGGAACTTTTCTTATTGTAAGTTGATTTTTCTCAGGTATTAGTTATAGTAATGGAAAGCTGATTAACACAGAAAGTAATAAGAACTAAAGCAAGAAAGACAGGTTTGCAGGACATCAAGGCAGGTCTTGTCTGTCAGGCAGTGATTTCAAATTTTATTCCGAAGGCAATCAAGAGCTATTGAAGTTTTTTTTTTTTTTCCACAAAAGACTATAAATAAGATTAACCTGGTTACTGTAAAGGATAAAGAGATTGAAGTGAGGACAGTTGCATAGTTGAATCATCAGAAGATGAGGTGACAAAAACCTGAAAATGAGCCCAGAACCACAGTGGGAAATGGGGACAACCTGAGGCATTGAAAGAGTAGAATTCACAGGACTTCATGATGGACTGAGCAAAGTATTAGAGAAGAGACAGAGAGAAGTCAAATGACTGCTAGCTTTTGGGATGAGATGAGAGAGAGAGAGAGGCAAGTGCAGTCGCTAAATTTAGTGAATAGAGAATTAACTTGGGGTATCCAGACCTTCTCCTCGGGGAAAACTGTTCTGAAGCGGCATCTTCAGCACACCTGGGCTCAGATAACTAGTTCCACTGTTGATGTACTGACTGACACGGAATAGGCCAGCCCTTTGATTTGTCTCAGTTGCCTCTTCTTTGAAACGGGGAGGATGATACCAATAGTCTTATCCCAGGGTTGTTTGGGGGATTAAATGAGACAAGTGTGGCAGGGCTTTGTAGTCAGTAACACACCATGTGCAATTGGTTAATTATGGATTCTTCTGGCTCCTCCTGGTGGATGTCTGCTGGCCCTGGGGATGAAAGCCTGGGAAGGAGGCCAAGCCTGGAGATGGAGACTTGAAAATATTTTATGTGGAAAAGATAATTAAAGTTGGGAATTGTGAAGATCTCTTAAATAGATGTCCAAAAGAGAATGGAGATCACACAAACAGGAATGCTGGATAACACCACCCTTGAAAATATTTTTCCATGATAAAAGAAGAAAAAAAACCCACATAATCTCCTACCATCGAACACATTATTAACATTTTATTGTATTTCTCTATGCCATATTCTTTGTTCTTAACGTAAGCAATTATTTCTTAAGGAAGAATATGCAAAGGAGATAGTAAATAAGATTTAAAAAAAATTTTTTTTAAATACCACGGAAGGTGGACATTATACATTTTTTAGAGAAGTGAGAATAGAAATCAGTCTCCTATAAGTGGGAAATTTATAAAGGTCATTCTAAACTTTAATTTTTTTTTGCTACATTTTATTAAACACCCAATATGTCCCTGGGTTAAATGTTAACCTTGCAGTATATGATATAATATGCCCCCCAATCCTGTGAGGTAGATATTATTGCGACCCATTTTACAGATGAAGAAACTGAGACTCTGAGGTTTAGTGGCCTGGCCCAGTTACAGAGCCAGGAAGTGGCAGAGCCAGGCAAGGCCAAATCCTTCTGACATCAGAGCTTGTGCTGTTCACTGCCATACCATCAGAGCCCTTCCTCCTGTCCTTGACCTAGTAAAGCTGGAGCACTTCAACAGGGATGGTTGGGGGACACGCCCCTGGCAGTGTGTCTGAGTCAGCAACAGCTGGGAGTGGGCTGAGGAAGGAGTCTCTGTGAAACAGAGCAAAAGAAAAAAAATGGGTCAGGAGGCAATGAGCATGGCTAATCTTCATTTGAATGTGTACTGTGGGCATGGGGCAATAAAAAATCCCGAAGTCACATAGAAGAGACTCTGGCTCCTTCAGACTAGGGGTGTCCAGTCATCTTATCCTGGTGGGAGAGGAATAGAGTGTAGCAGTGGAGATGAGGAAGCTCTCCTCTTCTCTATGAGTTTGAGCCCTTAAAAAAAGAACCCTATTCCATAATCATTTGGAATGAACCTTGGACCATAGCCCCTTTTCTTGCCAATTGGATTATACTATGAAAAAAAGGATACTATGAGGCCAGGGGCTGTAGGACCCCTCCCAGCCCCTGCAGGAATCTGAAGAGCCCACAAGATTGCTTTTTTTTTTTAGGCCTTCCTGCCTCTTTGGAGAGAAAGCCCTCTCCCCAGCTCTGTTCCAAGGCAGCCTCCTGCAGAGCATCCTCAGCATTGCTGGCTGTTCCTATGGCAACAGAGTAAGGGGCTTTTTGTTTTCCTCAGAAGGCTGAATCTTTTCAACCAGAAGGTAGCTGTTGGCTCTTCCCCACCATCCACTCTCCTGCCCCTTGTCTTATGCATTTTTAAGTTATGCATCTTAAAACATTAGTGGGAGAGTACATAAATGGAAACTGAGGCTGAAGGGCAGAAGGAGGCACTAGTCCAGAGGTGCCTGGACTGATCAGAGCTGAGGATGTCAGTCCTGGTTAGAGATTTGTAAGACTCTGGAGGGAGCATCAAGAGTCTCCCAGCTCAATAACATCCACTGAAGAAATGCAGAGGTTTCCGAAGCAAGCAATCTGGGTTGCACGGCCAGGGAAAACACCAGGCCTCTCCCTGGAGCACAGAGGAGCAGTGCTTTTCCAAAGCTCCCTTCCTTTCCAAGGCCATGACAGCATGACTGGCATAGGAATCCTGAACTTGACCTACTCTCAGATGAGCTGTTTAATATCTCTGGGCCTCAAAATTAGGGAGTATATGATAATGGGCTCTCTTTGGGGTCTAAAGTGCAATATTTTTGAGAGTCGAAAAGGGATGAAACAAAAAAAAAATAGGCCTTTTCTGAATTGTGGCCATGTTGCAGATTCCAGAATGAGCACATTTCTTAGAGTTTTCTTGGTCTTGTGAAGTGGTCCTTCTCTCCTTCCTCCTCTATTTTATGTCAAGGTAAGTGAAGCCTTTAAGTGGCTGTGTGGGCAGAGAACACTGCATAAAGACCACTTTCATCATGCCTGACTCCAGGACAGGCAAATCCTCTCTAGACTACGAATGTCTAGGGGTCAGAGACCACCTCTTAAAGATCTTTGAACCTCCAGCAGCCAGAATAGTGCTCAATAAATGTTCGTTGAATGAGTGAACTCTTAAAAATCCCAAAACATTAGAGCTGAAGGATGCTCTCAGATCCTTCTGGCCCTCATTTTACAGATGAGGAAGCAAAGACTCAAGACATTATGCAGCTTGGCCAAGGGCATGCAGCTGCCGGCAGAGGGAGGACCGTGGCCCCGCTGTCACCCTTCTATAATGGCTCTAATGTTCTTGCCATTCTTGCACGAGATGTTACAGGAACATACCGCCAGGGCTGAAATCATTTAGCATCTTCTTACCACTCATCAGGAAAGCTGTGTCAGCCCCTAGGGAGGACAGAGATAGCCTGGCCTCTGCCTCTTTGTCCTCTACCATTAAAATAGTAGAGGAACAAAAGTCTTGAGACTTTGGTTGGCTCAAATACTCACCTTTCCCACCTTCAGACTGAGAAGTTGTGGCCAGCCATCATATGAGCTAGCATCTCTAATTTTCTTTTTTGCTTTCTCAACATATATGTTCTATTTTCAGAATAATTGCAATTGTATATTCGTCGGGGCATCTCATGCTACAGGAGCCTTGTGGTTTCCATGGAGAAGGAACAGACAAGGTGGAGTAAGAAGGTTTAGAATTGTCTAGTTTGAACAAATTCATTGTGTTATAGGGTATAGAGACAGTCTATCACCCAGTACCTGGCCCTGGGTGATGAGGGTAGGGGAATCCTAGCCTAGAGTGTGAGAACTCACTAAAGGGGTGGTGTGAGGTGAGGGGCTTTGAATTGGTTGATTTTTATATGAAAGGTGCATGTATAGGACGTCCTTTACTATCTGTAGAAATTGGCTAGCCCTGGGAGGGGCAATCCATCCAGGGATAGCATGGGCTCAGATGTCAAAGTATCAGAAAATAATGTTTTCAAAAAGATTAATTCATACTCGCAAGAGGTCTCATTTATGTGTAGTTAAGGGCAAAGGAAGAGAGTTGCTAGTTGGTGTGGGTTACTCAGGTTCCCCAGAAATCAATTCTGAGATGGAGATTTGCATGAAGGGAAGTTAATGGTCTAGCCAAGCTCCTAAGGAGTTCCTAAGGCACCCGCCTCCCGTACCTGAGGAGGAAGTGAAGAAACTAACAGGGTGCAGGAGGGGCTGGACAGCATGCCAATCACACACTGGCCTCGGCTAGGGAGCTGCAGAGCCCAGAGGGCCCTTCAGAAATGTCCCCAAATGGGACAAAGAGTGAGACCTGTCACTGGATGTGGGCTTCCTGTCCTGTCCCAGGAAAAGCATGGTCTTTGAAGTATGTATAACCGGAGCACCCTAGGAGGGGAAATTGGTCACCAATACTCAGCAGCTGGAGGAAGGAATCCCGCAGTCCTGAAGGGGGAACTGGGTGGCACACCTCCGCAGGCACTAGAGTTGGGACAGAGATTCAATCTCAGAAATAGGTTGGATCCCCTGGAGGACAGGTATAATTTTTTAATTTTTTTTTTTTTAATCAAGCTGTGTGGTAAGACATCCCAATTTGCTGCTAGGAAGAAGTCACCAAACCAAACTGGCTTATTCGTGTTGAAAAATTCGTGGATCACATTCAGATTTTTTTTTTTTACAATTCTGCTCAGATAAAATTTATCTATTGGCATGCTTGTGGTATAGCAGTATTGTTGCTAAAAATTCCATGAAGAGAATCCAATCCATAGCATTTTCTTTCTCGTGAATTTGTTTTGAAAGGCAGAAGTTCATCTTAGGCCTCCTCTGGATTTCTAAGGGAGCATCAGCTTCTTCTTTAAAATGAAGCAACAGCCCTACCAGAAAGGATGGCTGGAGTTCCCCTTTTGTGAGAGGAAGACTTAGTGGAAATACTTGTTTGGGAACCACAGGTAAAAGCAGACCACCACTTTCTTTATCTTCCAGTCCCTGTAAATCACAGGCTCATGGGTTCACCTGGGAAGTGGTGATGAAGTAGTGACGTGTCTATCCACCTGGAAAGGCCTGGGTCAGCTGATCTTCTTGGGAACATGGCCCACTATGTGGCTTTAGCCACCTGCCACTACCTCTGGGAAGCTCCACACTTCATAAAGTCCTCAATCTGCTCTTCCTGCTGGGTTCCAATCCCCCTGACCCCATCCCACAAACACAGTGTTTTGAGTGCTCATCCATTTTTTTAGTATGCACCAAATGTGTGTGGCATCTGATTCTTTCCTGGTCTCTGGAAAATTATTTTTGAGAGATTGGAGAAGGGTCCAGAAGATCCAAGTACCATGTACAATCCCCTTGCTGCCACTACGCAGACTGTGTCAAAGTTTCCAAGTCCGGCTCTACTCTTTGACCTTTCAGCATGACTTGCTGTTGGAGAGCCCTGCTTCTCTTTCTTGACATTATTCCTGTTGTCAAATAAATATAAGCCTGGGCATTCTTTTGGAAAACTTAGACCTGACAATGGATGATGTCTGATATATGCTTTATTAAAGGTGTCGAGCTGGGGGAGGTCTGGGAAATGCTTTGCAAGTGGAAAAGTCCCCTGCTTCTTCCCTTCTAAACCTGGGAAAGAAGATTTTCATGAAACTCTACAGTGTGAGGGCTGCAAGGCACCTAAGATGTCACCTGGTCAACCCCAACGTTTTGTAGATCTGAAGCCAAAAGGTTCCACAACCTGCACATGTCACAGTTCACAGAGTTGCTAAGTGAAAAAGCCAGGAGTAAAAACTGAAGCCCACCTGACCACTCGCTGTGTGCTCAGCCAGCAAGTCACACCTCTTCATTTGTGCCAAAGGCTCCAGCAGCTTTTCCCGCCTCCTGTGGTGCCCACTGCTGCTGGGCCAGTTTCCCTGCTCCTCATGTGCAGGCTCAGGAGCAGTAACAGCAGCTTGTGCACATCAGTACCTCCTGCATGCCTGGAATGGTGCCAAATGCTTCCCATGAGTTACTCTTCTTATAGTAACTTTGTAAAGGAAGAGCCATTGTTGCACGTATTTTGCAGAAAGGCAAACCTAGGCAGTGGGGTTCAAACCAAAACACACAGCACATCATCTCAGACAAGTAGCCATCACTGAAAAGGCTTATATCTGGATTCATCTTTGGGGAAAAAAATGTTTTTGGCACCTTATCAGAGGAAGGGGTGTTTCTCAAATGTTGGAGGTAGGAGAGTCGGGAAAGAGATGGCATAGCCTGAAGGCTGGTAGGAGGAAAGCTCATTGGACACGGAGTTAAGTGTCCTGGGGTCTGGTCCTGACCGCCACTGCCTTTCTGAGGGTTTCCTATAAGTCACGTAGGGAGAGGGAGATAGACAAGATGATCTTTAAGTGTTCACAGAGCAAAGCCTTTTAGAACCTGTGATCCTTTATCCTTCAAGTCATCTCTGTGGAGGGAATTCCTGGTCGTATCTCCAGCCATTAGCTCTACCTGGGTCTGTGAAGTCCACTTTGCATCCATCCTGCCTGGTCCTGATGCATAGGGAGAAGCCGAGCAAGGAGGCACTGCCTCCTGGACTCTTTGGAGCACCCCCACCCCCCAGCCCACCTTCAACACACACACACACACACCTCAGTGCACACGCACTCCAGCTCAGGTAAGAAGCATCTGCATGTCTGAGTTCTCAGAGCATCTGCAGATTCCCAGCAGGGATCTGGCGTTCCTCTCAGGCAGCCCAGCCCCAGCATACACTGGATTGGGTTGTGCTTCTATGATAATACGCTCAGTTGAGAGGTTATGTAATTGCAGAGTCGATGATGATCTCCAGGCCAATTTTGAGTCAAAGCTATTTTTAATGGAATTTCCAGAGGATGGTAGGGATGGGGGCAGGAAGAAGAGGTGTTTAGAGAGTACTTTTTTAAGAGCCAATAAATCTCCGAAAAATTTTAGCCTTTGCATTTCTGAACCTGAATTTTCCACCAGTGGTAGGATGGAGGGCGGGGTGGAGCATTCCAATTAAACCACAGCAGGTGTAAGGAGGAGCTAAGTTCACTTCCAGCACCTATATTTTTGTTTTGGATGGTGTTGCATATAGTGAAAAGATGACTGGGCCAAGAATCAAGAGACCGGAATCTATTCCCAGCATAGCCCAAAGCTCTCAGTGTGTCCTTGAGCAAGTTACATTCCCTATCAATTTCATCAGCTGTAAATGAGAAGGTTGAACTAAATGAGCCTAATGTCCCTTCCAGCTCTAAAATCCTAGTTGAGCCTCCTGTGTCGGCAGCACTGAAGGCCAGCACTGTGAGATGTCATGTTGTCCACAAAGAGCTGGGTCCCTCCTGTTTAAAATTCTCCCCTCCTCTCAAGGCTTCTCCGTTACCTTTATTGATCCTAAGAAAGAACTTAGGGCTTTATTTTACAAACTTTCTATGGGAAAAGGTGCCTACCTTTCTGGCTTATGAATGCCATCTAAGAAGGGCATGTCTTGAATCATTCCCAGCACTGGAAGTTCATGAGGCTTATTCTCAAATCTTCAGAGAAAATCCCACCAACACTAAGCAATTCCAGAGAAATAAAAAGTCCCCTATGTCATGGTGGGGTGAGGCTGCTGAATTCTGATTTGACTCTGAATTTGCTATCACTACACAAGACAGGCAAGTGAGTTCATGAAACAATGACAGGGCAGTGACTTGAAGCTTTAAAATATGTGGCTTCCTCTAGCACAGATGTGGCTCTCTGGACCAATTTTCAGCGATGCTGGCTCTGTCTGAGCATGTTGAATTAGCCTGTGGTTATAGTGTAAACAATTTAGTGATTCACCTCGTTTTTATTCTCCCTTTCCCTTTGGCAGGATCATTTTCTGCATGGTGAGGGGTCAGCATTAAGGCAGAATGGCTAAATAACAGCTTTTTCTGGAACACAGATGACTTAATGAATAAAATAAGATAAAAGGAAAAAGAGGAGAGTTTTTGGCTTCAGTGCAGCTGATCAATGTCATTCCACTTCCCCGCACACCGCTCCCGCCAGCCATGGCACTGGGAGTCCAGTTCTAGACACGGACCACCCTTCTAAGCTTAAGTCCCCATTGGGCACAAAGATCAGGGTGCCTTGTTGAGTGGCATCCCATGAAAGTTCATGTCCACCCAGCACCTCGGAATATAACCTTATTTAGAAATAAAGTTTTTATAGATGTAATAAGTTAATGTGAAGTCATAGCAGAGTAGAGTGGGACCTAAATTCCTTCTTGGTACCCAGGGACTGAACCCAGGTGTGCTTTACCACTGAGTGATGTCCCCAACCTTTTTTGTTTTTATTTATTTTTTATTTTTTATTTTTGAGAAACACCAAGTTGCTTAGAGCCTTGTGAAGCTGCTAAGGCTGGCTTCAATTTTACAATCCTCTTGCCTCAGCCTCCTGAGCCACTGGGATTACAGGCCACAGCACCTGGAGTGGGACCTGAATTCTACTGACTGTAGTCTTTATAAGAAGAGGAAAACACACAGACACACACACAGAGACAAGGGAGGTGGCCACATGAGGACAAAGGCAAAGACTTGAACAATGGCTAGGTGTGGTCACGCACGCCTATAATCCCAGCTTCTCGGGATGCTGAGGCAGGAGGATCTCAAGTTCAAAGCCAGGCTCAGCAACATACGGGGGCCCTAAGCAACTTAGCAAGATCCTGTCTCAAGATATAAAATAAAGTATGAAATATGATATGTCAAGAGCTTTGTAATGTTGTGAACAACCAATAAAAAAAATAAAAAATTAAAAATTAAAAAAAAAAATTCAAAAAAAAATAAAAAATAAAAAATAAAAAGGGATGGGATGTGGCTCAGTGGTTAAGTGCCCCTGGGTTCAATTTCTGGTGCCAAAAAAGAAAGAAAGAAAAGAATAAAAGACCAGACCAACTAGTCTACAAGCCAAGGAACACCAGGTATTGCCCTAAACCATCAGAAACCAGGAAAGGCAAGGATGGATCCTCCCCTACAACCTTCAGAGAGAGCATGGCACTACAGGCACCTTCATTTCAGACTTCTGGCCTCCATAATTGTGAGGGAACACATTTCTGTCTCCTCTATTTTCATGGTAGCCCTAGGAAACTCATCCAATTAAGACGGAGAGGTGTCTAGGACACACATGAGAACAAATAGAAATAGCCAGAACCCCCCAGCCTGGGCTTGTCCACTGCCCCGGCTCTCCAACCATGTCCAGGCTTTGAGACAACAGGAAGTAGTGAAGCAGGATGACTGTCTCCCCCACACATCCTCTCCCCAGTCATGGGCGTGTGGTGACCCTTCTACTCCTCCCTTGCTAATGCCCTATCCCAGCCCCTCAGTGACTGTTCCAGACCTTTATTACCTTTCTTAAGGCCCCGAGCCCACTCCTCCCTCCCTCCCTGCCTGCAATTCATGACGTATTCTCAAACATGGATGCAATTGATTTTCTGGCCTTACTTCAGAACACCCCCACACCCGCAGTGTCTGATGAGGGCAAATGTGAGGCGCTTGCTTACCTGAACAGGTGCCCTAGATCCAACCCTCTCTGCCACCTCAGGGGCCTGCTCTGCTAGCTCGTCTCACCTAGCGGCCGTCTCAGTCTCTCCCCTACCTGCTTCTCTCCCCATTCTCAGCAGGCCCCCTCTCTCTTAAAACCAAACTGCAAATGCATTCATCAAACCACCTCTTGATCTTTCCCTTTCCCTTCCAATTTCTTTACAGCACTGTGAACCATCTCTTCCTCCACTCCAGAAAACACTTAGAGACACACTTCTGCCCTCACCCCCGACTGAGATGCTCTCTCAAAAGCCACCAGACACTTTCCAAATCAACAAGCCCCATGATCTTCTCTCCTAACATTAAAGGTATCTCAGACATCTTAGTCATTGTAAGCATCTCACAGAATCTCACACCTGCACATAAAACTTTCTAGTTTTTGCACTTTGCCTTTCATACAGGTGTTATTTGCATGGGGGTATCATGGCTTCGATGTGCTCTGTGGCATTTATCACATTTGACCACTCTGCTCTTGAAACTCTTGCACCTCTTAGTCCCTGGTTTTCCTCCTGCCCCTCTGCTCCTTCTATCTTTCTCTGGCTCCTCTTTCTGACCCTCTCTCTGTTCTCATTCTACTAACCTCATTGGCTCACCTCCTTGCTTGGATAATCTCAGTTAACACCTGCTTGCCAATGGCTGTTTCCTCTTCTCGGTTAGACCTGCCTGCTGATCTTCTGACGGCCGCCCTGATGTGCAACAGAAACCTCACTCTCGGCATACCTAAAGTTGGATTTGTTATCTCTCCCCCCTCATACTCCTCTTGTTCTCGGTCCTCAGCCTCTTCACCCACCCTCTGGAGTCATCTCAGGCTCTCTGTTCACCATCTCCCACTTTGACCCCCTCTTTCTCTGTGCACCTGCACAGAAGTCCCCAGCAACACTACTTTCTGGGCCACTCTGAAGCTATTTTTGGGTTCTTTCATCTCCACTACTCCTTAAATCTAGATGATTTAATTTTGAGAGTCTAACCCCATACAATCCCTCAAAATGTAATTGTTAGGGGTTTTTAAAGGCCTAGTACCACGACTGAGGCCCTCATCACATTCTATCTAAACCATTGCCGTGAATTACTAACTAGTCTTCGGACCTGAGTTTCCCTCTGAGTCAAGGTCAACTTACATGAGGGGAAAAAATTTCCAAAGTGCTGCTTGAAGTCGGAGTTGGAGGAGTGTGACTCAATTCTACTAAAAAAGGGGGGAGATATTCTGTAGCAGAAGACTCAGACTGGTCTTCAAATCCCTCCCTGTGCTGCACCTCCTCTCCTGCTCAGATGCCCAGCATTCCTGACGATGTCAGCGTGCTTCCTCTGCCACCGGCCTCTTTCCTCCCTGGAGCACTACCTGTCAAAATCCAGGACCTACTTCAAAATTTATCCCAAATCATCTTTGCTGTCCTTGCCACCGTAACCTTATCCTATTTTGAATAGAGTTTCACAGTTCCTAAGATGTTTTCACTTTCACTTTCCCCAGCAGATCCTCACAATAACCTGAACCTGGGAAGAGCAAGAGTTCCTTGGTCCTTTGGCCATGTAGACACCGAGGTCAGAAAAGAGTAGGGGGCTAGCCAGCAAATGACTGCCTTTGGACCCCTCTGCCTGGGTCTCTTGCCTCCCACCATATTCTGCCTCCTGTTGTGATTATTTCCACATCCTTACCTATTGGAACTTGCTTATGATAATAAATAAGAAGAAGAGGTTTGCCTCTCTATGATATTGGATGGTTTACAAAATACTTTCAAATGAAGCCTGGCCCTTGATCCTCAAGATAACCATCACTTAAGAATCATTATCCCCATTTTGATATTCAGGTGTGTTACTTGGGCTAAATTCCTTTGTGATCGTCAAAACAGTGCCACATCCATCGGGTGAACCTTGTGTTTGTGGACCGTCACAGCCACTTGAGAATCAGAGACTTGAAAATGTTACCCACAGAAGAGTGAGGACAGATTGAGTCTCCTTACTATAAAACTAAAACTGGTCAGTGGATATTAGAGGATGAGTATTGTGGACTTGATATAGAAGCAACTCGAGAACCCTCAGAGCATCCCAACCCTGCAGCTATCTCAGGATGTGATGAGCTCTTTGTTTCTACAGCAGGGCTATTGTAGGGGTCGTTTCTGTGTGGAAGGGACACAGCGGGGGTGGCTACAGAGGATGTATTCTTTAATGATTCCTTGATTTTAAATATTTACTAAGAAGACTTTATGTGACAGTGAATGTGTTCCACGATTAAGATGCAGTGGTAAGAAAAACCAGTTTAGTGGGAAAAACTGGTTTAAATAGCAAAATACATGTAAATGATAATATGTGAAAAGTACTGTAGGTGACGCAAAAGGTGTTAAGATTGAGAAAGATGAATGAACCTTAGACTGCAAGGGCCTCTTGACGAGGCAGCATTTAGGGTGAAACACAGAAGGAGTCGTAGTAGCAGTTAGTGGGGAAAGAGCGACCCAGGCAGAGAGAACCTCAGAAGCCCAAGGTAGAGAAACGCCTGGTGAAGAAATGCCACTGAAGGCCAGGTGGCAGGACGATGGCCAGCGTGGAGAGGCAGGGAGGGCCTTGTAGGCCTCACCGAGAAGCTCAGACTTCCTTCTCAGCACAATTGAAAACACGGACGATTTAAGGTAGGTCTGCCTTCTAGAATAATATTATGGCTTTTGGAAAGCTAATTTATCTAAGGATGGCAGAGTCTTAAATAAATTCTTGTACACTTGGACCACACCACCATGAGCAGCAGCTGCTCTAATTCGGAGCCGGTCCTCCTGCCAAGCGCTGGGTGGACAAAGCTCTGATTCATAAAGCAGCCATTTTTCCCCTAGGAGGAACCCAGGAACAATCCAACTGGAGAGGTACCTGAGTCTAGGAGGAGACAAGGCAGCAATAGAAGTCAGCCTGCTGGGACAGGGGCATCTTGAAGGTGAAAAGAGGGAAAGGGGTGCGGAGGCCTCTTCCCTAACCTGCAGTTCAGGCAGAGTCGGATCACACAGAGAAATTTGTGTTCCCTGTTTCCTCTCAATGGCTGGAGGGAACTGGGAAGAGGGTCTCAGGAATAACTCCGGCTGCTCCTTTAGTTGTTCAGTGAATTGGGGTAAGGAGGCTCTACTTTGTTCCTGGCTCTACGGGGCACTCAGGGCACTGGGATATGGCAGTAAATGACACAGGCAAAATCCTGGCTCTGAGGAAGCGTGCATTTCAGTGGGCATGAGGGAGTGGAAAGCCAACCTTGTAGGAAGTCAGCATGGACACATCCAAAAGAAGAAAGACAAAGGACGGACACATCCGTGGATGCCAAACATCTATCAGAGGCCAGAGAGAGGAATTTTAGGATCTGCCCTGAATAATAAAGGGGGACTTTTGGAAAGGAAGATAGAGAAGAAGGACAAGGGAAATTATCTGGCTGGCAAAATGTATTTGCTATGATAAATCAAATATTCATTCATTCTCCTTCTCCCTGCCACCCACCTCTCTCCTCCTTCTCTCCTCCAAACCCCAATTTAAAAGGCTTTCCAGGGAGCGGCTGCTAGAGTCACTTCTGACATAAGGTACAGAAAGGAAGACTTCTGTCCTGGGTTTGTAGAATTCCCACGTCTCCTCCTTGTTAGAGAAGGTGGCTTAAATGAAAGGCTGAGCCGTGGCCCTCTGGGCTGCTGTGATGGTGTGGGGCGCCCCTGGACAGTACTGGCGTGAGTTAATCTACTGCAGCATCTCTCCTCGTCTGGAGGTTGGCTTCTCCTGGAAACCTCCCAAGGCTGTGTGCACAGGGCAAGCCAACTGTCTCCTCACTCAGAGGCTGAAACGCCTCCGGTGCCCTTGTGATAGGATCTGATGTATAGATGCGTGTCTACAAGCACACAGTGACTGCTGGCAACGTTGACTACAACCTGAATGTGAACTGTGCTATTCTGTTCAAGCATTCTGATTAAACAACAACAAAAAAATTATCAGCCATAGTAGATCTTTAAGGAACCTGATTCCACCATGACCATCTAGTTATCATGTTTTCCTATTCCTGTTTCACCTTTATTTTCTTAATTCGTACTCATTAGTTATACATGATAAGAGAAGACATTTTTTAAAATGATTTTTTTAAATATTTATTTTTTGGTTAGACACAATACCTTTATTTTGTTTATTTATTTATATGTAGCATTGAGGATCAAACCCAGGCCTCGCGCATGCTAAGCAAGTGCTCTACCGCTGAGCCACAACCCCAGCCCACAAGAATACATTTCTTTTAACGAAGTATAACTTCTCCTTTTTTTCTGGTTGTACGTGATTTAGATTCACCCAGTCATGTAGTCCTATATGCACATAGGGTAATGATGTCTTATTCATTCTACTGTCCTTCCTACCCCTGTGTCCCCTCCTCTTCCTTCACTCCCCTCTGCCTAATCCAAAATACCTTGATTCCTCCCTAGACAACCCTCTTATTATAAGTTAGCATCCAGATATTAGACCAAACATTTGACCTTTGGTTTTTTGTGGATTGGCTTACTTCACTTAGCATGATGTTCTTCAGCTCCATCCATTTACTGGCAAATGCCATAATTTCATTCTTCTTTAAGGCTGAGTAATATTCCATTGTGTATATATACCATTCCCCTTTAGCCTGGTAAGCAAGCAGGAAGTTTCTCACCACATGCTGTCCCTTCTCAGTCCTCAGGTGTGGTTTATTTGGTTTGTCTATAGGTAAGCCAATCAGTTTAAATCATACTCTGTGGATATCAAAACCAGTCTGGCCCCACTCGGCCTTTCCAGCCTTCACTCCCACCTGTTCTTTTGTCACCTAGCTCCTCCAAGTCACTTGAGGTATCCCGACCTTGACCTCTGCTCAGACAGGTTCTTTGGCTCTCCTCCACCAGGGGAGTTTTTCTTTATTTTCTTTTTCTTCCTTCCTTCCTTTCTTTTTATTTAGTTATTTATTTTGCGGTCCAGCTGACATTTCAGTGCCTCTGAAAATTCTCCCTGCCTCTACCAAAGTGTTCTTTCTTTCACGATTCCATAGATCAGGCCCTGTGCTTGGCCCTGGGGGGAGGATACCAAGTCAAGTAAGGTAGCATCTGTGACCTCGATCCTCACCATCTGTGCGGAGCAGACCTCAGTGGATGCTCCCTGGGCAACTTCCCCCAACAAAGGTAAAAAAGAAGGATGGGGTAAAGAATTGAATCAAATCAAGCTGAACCTGGGCCCCAGCTCTGAGATATTCCATATGATGGAGTTCCTGATTTGCTCTTGTGATATCACAACCCCATCCTGGTATCCTTTTAAGCACATTGGCCCCCATTCCATTCTTAAAAGTAATCGCCATCCTCATTACCATAAGCATCAACATGACCACCACCATCATTACAAAAAAATCACTAAGGCAGAGTCACTCATGCATGAACTTTCCACACCAACATTGGATAAGGCGTTTATTCATATTATAAAAATGATTCTTTTCTTTCTTAAGGCACTTTTAAATACTAAGATTTCTGCCACAATAAAACTTGGGTCCTATTTACAGCTATTAAACTTATCCTTTTTTCAAGAATATTTCCTTTTTAATAAAGTGAAATATAAAGTAACGACAGAATGTTAGTCCACAGTGCTGACCAAATAAATCACATTTAATCAGACATGAAGTAAGGTGCATATGATTGAAGAATAAGAACAGTGGTGGTCAGTGCCCCATCCATAACATTGACATAGCTTTAAATTGATGTTTGTATTTTTTACAGTTTTAGAATCATGATTAGTGCACAGAGTACCAACTGCTCCCATGCTCTGTTTGGAGGGTTTTCTTTGTGTACTTCAGGTAACCTAATATTCTTCGAAAACCTTAGCCTCACATTTTATCAAATTGTCCTTACTGACAACTAAAAACTCACTCTTCTATTACATTAATCTGTCCTTTTGCCAATACTATACTAACTTGATTGCAATGTCATTTAAAAAAATTTTTTTGAATACCAGGGATTGAACTCAGGGGCCCTCAATCACTGAGCCACATCCTCAGCCCTATTTTGTATTTTATTTAGAGACAGGGTCTCACTGAGTTGCTAAATGCCTCACTTTTGCTGAGGCTGGCCTTGAACTCCGGATCCTCCTATCTCAGCCTCTGAGCTCCTGGGATTACAGGCATGTGCCACAGTGCCTCCTGCAATGTCATTTTAATAAGAAATATGAGCCCCCCAACTTTGTACTCCTTGTTCAAAGATTATTCTAGGTCATTTGAATCTCTATGTACATTTTTGAATTAGCTTTTCCATTTATATATTAGAAACTGGCTGTGATTGTGATTGGAAATATGTTGTTGATTAATATGTCAGTTTAGCTAGAATTAAAATATTAATAACATGGCAGCTTTCAATCCACATACACAATGTATCTCTATTTACTTAGATCTTCTTAATAATGTTTTGTAGTTTTCAATGTAGAGCCTTGCACATATTTTGTTAAATTTGTTTCAAAGTATTTTATGTTCTTGATGTTTGCTGCATAGAAATATAATCAGTGTCCTGTTCTTTGACTTTGTGTTCTGTGACCTTGCAAAATTCACTTAGCAATGAGTGGTTGATTTATATTTTCCTTAGGGTTTTAAACAGGCGATTATGTTGTGGTCCTATAGTTTTACTATTTTCCCTGTCTTTATGTCTCTGACTTCTTTTTCTTTGTTTTATTGCACTGGTTAGGATTGAACATTTGTATTTCTATTCCTGTTTCCTTATAACTTTTTTTTGCCATGACTACATACTGAATTTTGTCATTTTTTTCCTATATCTATTGAGAGGATCTATGGTTTTGCTTTTTAAAGCTGTTAATATGGTTTAATTACATTTACTGATTCACAAGCTTCCATTAGTGGCACCAACCCTACTTGGTCGATGATGTGTTATCCCTTTTATATTCTGCTGGATTTAATCTGAAGCTATTTTGTTAAGCATTTTTGTGTCTATTTTCATTAAAAATATAAGCCTAGGGGCTGGGGCTGTAGCTCAGTGGTAGAGTGTTTGCCTCGCAGATGTGAGGCCTTGGGTTTGATCCTCAGCACGAAGGAAGGAAGGAAGGGAGGAAGGGAGGGAGGGAGGGAGGGAGGAAGGAAGGAAGGAAGGAAAGAAGGAAGGAAGGAAGGAAGGAAGGAAGGAAGGAAGGAAGGAAGGAAGGAAGGAAGGAAGGAAGGAAGGAAGGAAGGAATTGTGTCCATCTAAACAACAACAAAAATTATTTTTTAAAAATCATCCTGCTGCTTTATTTTCTTATAAACTTTCTGGAAGGGTTTAGGGTAGCAAGTTGATACAGGCATCACAAAATAAATCAAGAATTATTCTGTTTTATTTTCCGAGAGAATTTGGGTTATATTTTAGTTAGTTCTTCCTTTATTGGTTTCAATTGAATTCTGCTGTGATCGGAGTATGATGTACTCTATAAAGTTGCAATCCTTTGAAATTTGTTAAGAATATGTTCTGGCCTGTAGGTGGTTAATCTTGTGCTTTCAAAAGGAAGTGTGGTTTTAAATTATTGGGTATAGAGTTTTATAAATGACAGTAAAGTGACTGGTAATGTTATTTAGATCATCAATCTCCTTCCTGAATTTTTGTTTAATTATTTCATGAATTACTCAGATGAGAGTGTTAACATTTTTTATCTGTGATTATGGATTTGGCCATTTCCCTCTTTAAATCCTGTCAATTATGTTTCATGTAATTTGAATCTGTTATTAGATATGTTCATTTATGATTGTCATATCTTCCTGATGAATTGATTCTTTTATCATTGATGAAATGTCCTTCTTTATCTCTGGGAACATCCCCTGACTATAAGTCTTTTTTGACAGATATTAATATGGCCACTTCATTTTTTTTGTGCTTACTATTTATATTTTTCCATTATTTTACTTTTAATCCATTTGTACTTTTATATTTAAAGTATATGTCTTGTAGATAGTATATCGTTTATGTTCTTGATTGATGTTACTCCTCTTTGACAACTTTTTTTTTGTACTGGGGTTGAACTCAGGAGCAATCTACCACTGAGCCACATCTCCAGCCTTATTTTGTACCTCATTTAGAGACAGGGTCTCACTGAGTTACTTAGTGCCTCACTTTTGCTGAGGCTGGCTTTGAACTCTTGATCCTCCTGCTTCAGCCTCCTGAGTTGCTGGGGTTACAGGTATACACCACTGTGCCCAGCCTCTTTGATGATTTTGACTTTCTCACTTAATATGCTTATTAATATAGTTGCATTTAAGTTTATCATTTATTTGTAACATCTTCCATCTCTTGTTGTTATTCTTCAATTCCTTATTTATTGTTTCTTTTAATTTTTTAATATTCCATTTTAATTCCTCTGTTGACTTTATAGCTCTACCTCTTTGAATTATTTTTTATTGGTTACTCCATGGATAACAATATGAACACTTTAGACCTATTTCCATTTGGTGTCATTTCTGTTAGCATTTTTAGTGCAGGACTTATAACAATACTTTATCTATTTTAATTTATCTTCAAATGGCTTTATTTTATCATTTTAAGTGCATTTTTATTACATCAAAATCTAAGTTGGTAATTTTTCCCTCTTATTCTTTTTTTTTATTGATTGTTCAAACATTACAGAGCTCATGATATATCATGTTTCATACATTTGGCTCAATTGGGTTTTGAACTCCCATTTCTACCCCAAATACAGATTGCAGAATCACATCTGTTACATACTCACATTTTTACATAATGGCATATTAGTGACTGTTGTATTCTGCTACCTTTCCTATCCCCTACTATCCCCCTCCCCTCCTCTCCCATCTTCCCTCTCTACCTCCTCTGCTGTTGTTCAATTCTCTCCCTTTTTCCCCCTCCCCCTTGCCCCTCATAACCTCTTATAATTTTGTGTATCATTGAAGGTCTCCTACCATTTCCATCCTCTTATTCTTTATAAACAATTTTTTTTTTTAGTTGTTGATGGACCTTTGTTTTATTTATTTATTTTTATGTGATGCTGAGAATCGAACCCAGTGCCTCACACATGCTAGGCAAGCGCTCTACCACTGAGCCACAACCCCAGCCCTCCCCCTTATTCTTAAGTTCCATTATCTTCTGGTTCTGTTGTTTGTGAAGAAAAATCATCTATTATTTGTTCTTTCCCTGAATATGTTATCTTTCTTTTGTTGATTTTTGTTTTTATTTGTGGTTATTAACACATCGAATGTGATGGCCAAAAATGTTGTTGCTGTTATTTTGTATCCATCCTACTTGATGTTCCCTCAGCATCTAGGCTTTGTAAGATTTTGTTGTTGTTGTTTATTTGTTTTCAGCAAATCTGGGGAATTCTAAACCATTTTTTTTTCTTTTTTCTTTCCTATTCTTTCTCTTCTCTTCCTGGGACTCTAAGTACATGTAGGATAAGCTGCTTGATGTCCCAGAGATCACTGAAAGTCTGTTCATTTTTTTTTCAAAAATTTCTTTCTGTTCTTCAGATTGAATCCTCTCACTTGATCTACTCAAGTTCACTTATCCTTTATTATGCCACTTCCAATCTCATATTAAACCCATCAAGACTTGGCATTTCTAGAGTTGTTGTTGGTTGGTTGGTACTGGGGATTGAACCCAGGGTGGTATGCAAGCTAAGTACACCCTCTACTCCTGAACACACCCCAGCCCACAGATTTTTGGGGGAAGGTGTGCTGGAGATTGAACCCAAGGTCTTGTGCGTGGGAGGCAAGCACTCTACCAACTGAGCTATATCCCTATCCCTTCACAGGTTTTTGATAATAGTTTCTGTTTCTTGGCTAAGATTCTTCATCTGTTTTCATCCATTATGACTGTGTTTCTCTTACAGTCCTTAAACATATTTATAATAGCTTATTTTAAGTTCTTGTTAGTTAATTCCATTATCTGGGCCAGCTTGGGATCATTTTTTATTGAGTGTTTTTTGCCTTGTCTATTGGGCACATTTCCTTATTTTTATATGTCTAGTAATTATTTATTTTTGTTTGCAAGACATTGAGATGAAATATTACAAATAGGGGTTGGGGTTGTGGCTCAGCGGTAGAGCGCTCGCCTAGCACCTGCGAGGCCCTGGGTTCGATCCTCAGCACCACATAAAAATAAGTAAAATAAAGGTATTGTGTCCAACCAACTACAACTAAAAAATAAATATTAAAAAAGAGAAATATTGCAAGTAGTATCAATTGTATCATCTTCCTTTAAAGGGTGTTGAGTTTTTGTTCTGAAAATCTTTAAATTACTGGTGGAGACTTTTGTTCTTGCCACAGACACCTGGTTTTATTCTTTGTTAGAATGAGTTTGTTCTAGTTTTAAACTCAAGCTCTGGCTTGATGTTATGATCCTTACTTTTATTACACAACTTTCTTTCGCCTGAAATAATCAGTTACATCTCTTCACTTTGGTTGGGAGGGAACTGCGGTGTTTTCCAGCATGACCTCCGTGTTCATTCAGTTTGGGGGCCTGCAGGAAGAGACCTCTGCCCACCCTTAGAGAACCTTGCCTACACTCGTGCAGCCCAGCACTCAGCCAAAGACCTCTAGGGAAGCCCTCCTTGCAAACATCTGGGCCTTCGATCCTTGAATCGTTTCCTCTTCTAAGGAAGACCTACCCTGCAAATTCCATCCACCTCAATAACCCAGAACTCTTTCTCTGCCTCCTCAGTATAGGCAAACTGCCACTCTTTTTCGTCTTCATCTTCCTACTCCCAAACAGGGAGTTATCTCTAGGAAGAAAGATGGAACAATTATGAGGTGATTGTGGTACTACTTTATGTATTTCCTTTTTCACAAGGATCATAGTTTTTTCACAGTTTTGTTGTTCAGTACCCGAGAGAGATTCTTCCAATATTTTTTCTCCAGTGTTAAGGTTGTCTTCTATGGAGGTCAATTCTACTACCAGTTACTCTGTCCCAAGGTCACAAGTTCCTGGGGTTGTTTTTCTTTGCTCTTAGGATAACTTTGTGACCCACAACACCACCTTCAAGGCCCTGACAACTTCTCTGGTTTCTATTGTACCAACTTTTCGCTTCACATTCTCCTTTCTTTTTATTCTCCTCTCTTTAAAGTAAACCTCTATCTACCACAAGATGTTTTTCATGATTTTTTCTTTCCACTATGAAAATGCTCCATCTTCTTTTTCCTCCTTCATTGCTGTTCATCCTATGTGTCCACTGAAAGGTCATTTCCTGAGGATGGCCATTCCTGGCACAACCAGTCTAGGTCACATGCACCCCCCCCCATTATATGCTCTTGTTTTACCCTATATTTTTCCTTCATAGCACTTATTTACATTGTAATTATATGGTTTTCATTTGCTGTCTGTCTTCCCCTCTGGAATACACAATCTAGAACAGAAATCCTGCCTCTCATTTAAACCATATCTCTAGTTTAGTGCCTGACGCCTAGTAGGTAAAGATCTCTAATTGAATAAGTGATTCAACTTCTATCTTTTAGATTTTCTCATTTATCATTGATAATAAACATAATACCTTACATTCATAGAGACTTTTTTTTTTTTTACTTTTCAAAGAGGATTCCCTGAATAGCTCCTCTGAGCTTCACAAAACCCTGTAAAAAAAAAAAAAGATTATGAATAAATATTATTAGATGAAGACTTCTAGACACAGAAAAGTCACATGACTTTCCAGAACCCATGCTACCAGAGGCAGAAACATGGATAGAGCAGTCTCCAGACATCTGATCTCCCGTTCTCCAGATCTCCCATTCTCTTGATATTTTCTACACTTACTTTGTAAGGCAAAAATGTACAAAAATTAAAATCCTCTTTTGAAGCAGGTGTTTATTTATTCAGATTGAAATCATGTGGCTGTGAAGCTCTTAAAACTATCAGTGAACACAGTGAAACCCTGTGGGCTTACAATCGTTTTGCTCTTGTCAACTCCCGTGAACAGAGCATCCCCATTTCCATTCTTGGCCTTGGTGAGGGGGGGTGTTGGGCAGGGGTCCTTTGTCATTCTGTTAAATTTTAAAGTTGCTTGAGCCTCTTTTGTTGTAAAAATACACCCAAATATTCCAGTAACATTTTTAAAAAAAAGTTTTAAATGGACATAATACCTTTATCTTATTTATTTATTTTATGTGGTGCTAAGAATGGAGCCCAATGCCTCACGTGTGCTAGGCAAGTGCTCTACCACTGAGCCACAACCCCAGCCCCCATTAATTTTTTAAGTCAATAAAGACTATGCCAAAAATCAGCCATAAATCTAGAAACCCTGCAGTCCTTTGTGTGCTATTGTCCCTGGGTAGAAGTGAATTTGCTGAGCTCAATGCTCTCCACCTAAGCTCCTCAGGACAACTGGCTGGGGCTGGGAACACCAGCTGAAATTTTGGCCACACAAAGCTGAGTGGCTGACCCAGGTTTAACCTTGACTTTATCAGGACTACCTTCTCAGCTCCCCTTTGGTTCAGCAGCTTAGCTATTTATTCCAAGGGCTGACTGAACATCGTGTTAGTGTCTCTTTGGGGTGTTTGATCTCACTTATTTTTCCTAGTTACTTATAAAGTCTAGTAATTTAAAAAAGAGGGGAAAAGGTAGGCCCAAGGGGTTTTGTACTATTAAAAACTGTCTGGATTCTAACCATAAGTTCTTTGCCACTTTTCTGCTGTGCTGCGTGCTAAAGACCACAGGCAAGTCAGTGTAGGGTTCCTAACATAACATTGGTTTTAGGTGCATAAGGATTTAGAGCACAATGCTGTAAAGTTGTGACTTGTTTGAGCAGCATATTCTGGCTTCAGAGGTTTTGCCAAGCTCATTGTAGCCCAGGGCCCCTGCACGGATGAAACACGGTCGTCTTAGAACTCTGGGAATTCTAATTCCCAAATTAATCATGAGGATGCATGTCAGATGTTTAGTCCAAACCAAGGAGTAGAATATTTGTCATTGGAATAATCCTTCAGAAAATCTAGATCATTCCTGACACACTTCAAACTTACTTCCCCATCCTTCCCAATGGTAATGCCATCTAGCTTTTATAGAGCATCTAGGTGACCAAAATGGAACTAAGCTCTTTGCTTCATTCTCTGTGAGATAGGTGCTCTTAGCCCAGTTTTGTAGTTGGGAAAACTGAGAATGAAAATGATTAAGTAATTCTATCAAGTCATTGAGCCAGTCCAGAGAAGAGCTGGAATTCAAACCTAAATCTATCTGATTTCATAATATTTGCTCATAACCAAGGATCAGCAACCTATTTCTGTAAAGAAGGTTAGTAAATATCTTTATCTTTGTGGTCAATATGCAGTCTCTGTTGTATATTCATCTTTCTTGTGTGACTATTTTTAAAACTGTAAAAACCATTTTAGATTCATAAACCTTACAAGAGCAGCTTACAAGCCAGGTTGGTACATACTCTGCTGGACTCACTCTTTACCCAGTACATACACTTCTTCTTGGGGTGTAAAATTTCAGTGCATTTGTAACAAAAAGTTGCAAGAAAATGGTAAGGGCCTGGGAGAGGTAGTAGGATTCCAGTAGATGCCACCTCTGCCCTGGTGAGATAAAACCAGGCATCAGGTGACCAGTTGTGCCAACAAAGTCTTCAGATTCCCCTTGGAGATTCTTTGAGGAACCATGCCTCCAGCAGCCCCGAGAAACACGAGGCTGGAGGGAAGAGACTCCTCAAGGGAGTAGGAAAACTGCACGGCAGAAACTGTCTTTGCATCTGGCTGGCCTTTCTCAACCTTTCTCCTCTGCACTTTCTTGATCATCATCAAAGCAGAAACTTTCAAGTCAGCAGCTTTTTATTTTTATACTTTAATTTTTTTTTTCAGTGGCTAAGTGTTTGACTATTTGAGAGACTCCATTGGTAAATATTTATCTCTAGCCTGGAAGAAGCTGCTGTTCCCCTTGCTAATCTCTCTCTCACACACACACACACACACACACACACAGTGTGGCTCTCAGAGTGCAGCTGACCAAGACAATTGACTGTCTCTAGTGGGTGCAGTCCATAGCTTCCAGAAAAAGTTTCTAGGCCAAGAGGCTTTCGGTGACTCCACTGCCCCCATCTAAGTAACACCTCCACCTCCTCCTGCCCTCTCCTCTTCCCTGGCACAGACAGTCTTCTGCCTGGCAAAAGAAATCTTGTTTCCATGGAAGCCTCATTAAATCTGCATCTTGCTCAGTTTGGGTCTGATCACGGCTGCCAGAAGTATTTTTAGCCCATGCAGTTGCGTAAGGAGATGGGAATTGGAGAGGGAGGAGGGGACTGTATGGACAGAGAGAAGATTAAAAAAGAAAAAAAAAAAGAGGTAAGAAGAGAAGGAAAACCTCAGAAGGAAAGGGTTTCACAAAAAGGTGAAGAATGGAACACTTAAGCAGCTTCTCCCTAACTAGCTCCTTCCTGCCGGAAGCCCATAGATGTTTGCAGTGACAACTGTCCTGGGTCACATGTCCGGGGAACCTCTGATCTCCCTTTCCATGAGCTCAGTCAGCTCCAGCCAGGGTGACACTTAAGCCTGGGGGTGTGATTGATGCTGCTGTTCATGGGTTTCCCTCCCAGGGGCTGAGGGGGGCAGGGTAGGAGTAGTGGCAAAGCAGCAAGCTGGTGCTCTGGGGGCCTGCAGTGTGTAACGTCATCATGAAAGGAAGAGAGGATAGTCTTAAGACAATAGAGGTTACGTCCAAAGACAGGATGTGGGGATCAGAGAGGGCCTACAGAGTGATGGGTGCTAGACCCCAATGCCAAGCACATTCCTTGGCTGCTTAGATTCTGAGAACTCTCACTTTAGCTCTTCAGCCAAACTCTGGCCTCACCTTGGCCCTGCACTATGGAGAGTTCATGAAGCTGGCTCAGTTGTTTGCACCAGAGTTGTTGGAGTATGGATGGATGTGTACGCACGTACCTCACACAAAGAAATAAAAAACACAGGCGGAGATAATAGCTAATGCTTATTGGCCTTTGCCATGCCATCGTGTGTTGTAGGCATTCTACGTATGTTAACTATTTTCCTATCCCTAATTCTATGGACTAGGGGACTAGGTGCTTACCATCTCCATTGGGCCCACAAGGAAACTGAGGCACAGAGAAGTTGAGGACTTACTCAGAATCACCTAGCTCATTCACAGTGGAGCCAGGTTTGTTACTCAAGCAAACTGATTTGAGACTCGGCAAAGCTAAATCAGTACCTCATGTTGGCCTGTCATACATTTTAGACAATGTTCTGTGCACAGAACCATTTATAGTAACTTTGTATTGATGAGCTGAAAGTAGTCTGCAGATGTGCTGCTGGGATTTCATTCATCCTCAAAGAGGTGGTTTTTTTTTTTTTTTTTTTTTAAGAGGTTTTCTGAGGGCGGTATCTAAATTCATGAAAGTCTTTACGATTGAGATTCTCACGAGTTCCATTCCGGCTCTCCTGCACTGCGGTTCTCCTCAGACTTCTCATCAGGTTTCATTGCCTTGTTCCTCCTGAGCCCCATGGCTTCCCCAGCCTTGCAGGACTGCACTCTGTCCAACCATTCTCACAGTGCGAGTTTCTCTCCTGGTCCTTCTGCTCCTTTCTCAGAATGGCACTTAATTTTCCACATTCACCATTTCCCAAAGTGTAAAGGATGGAATCAAAACTCATTCACAGCCCCACTTGCCACAGCCTCTCCTCTAGATTCTGTTGGGACATGAAAATAAATAGGGGACATGTGTTGAGTGTTCATGATGCTACGCATCCCCCTCTCTACAATATCCCTATGAGCGAAGTACCATAAATGCCCCCATTTGACAGATGAATAAACCAAGACACAAAGAGTTAGAGTAACTTGCTAAAGCTCACACAGCTTGTGAGTGGTTGCAACTGTGGTGCAAAGCTGGGCCTGTGCCCTTGGCCATGGCTCGCTATTGCCTCCCACTTGAAAACATCTGAGGAAAACGTTTGAGATATGGCAGCTGCAATATTCTTGCACAATAAATCAGAAGTCAACTGCCCTGGAGCTGCACTGACCTTATTGTCCATTATCAGTGGCTTCAGTTAAATGAGGGCCTCAAGTCCAAGGACTTGCCTGGATACCGTGACAACCAGATACCCCCAAGAACACGACCCACTGTGTGGTTTCATCAGGGATGAAGCCCATCCGAAGGCAGGGTAGGAAGAGCACACAGGTTTATGTTTGACACTCTCCTGGGTTCCAAGAGCAGGAACCCACTAAAGGTAGCTCTGGAAAACAACAAAAGCTAAGTGTGTGAGATATAAGGGTAGCTTACAGAACTCAAAGAAGGGCTGACAGGCCTTACAAGGTGCCACAAACAGAAACCGGGCAGTCGCTAGTGCCTCCCTGTCTTTCCCCTGGAAACAAATGGTTTCTTAACTGCTTCTCTGTCTTCCTCTCTCTGTCTCTCTCTCCAGACTTTCATTGCTTCATTGTGTGCATTGAAAATCTTGCATCAATGACTCCCATTTATCTATGCTCATTTCAGACAGCCAGAGTGTCCTTAAAACTCCACATTGTAGGGAGAAAGCTTGTTCCAGGGTTCAGCTGAAGGGCAAGAAACTAAGTAAAGATACGGCTGTCAGGTCCATGAGCAACAGGGAGGCCAGGAAGGAAGCTGTTTTCATGGTCCTCATGACAGTTCAAAAGATCAAGGAGCCATGTCCTTGTCACAGAGGGAAAAAAATGAGGCATAGAGAGAACCTGGCAGGGATCCAGTCCCAGAACTTTGTATCCGTGCTGGGTCCCCTGGACATGATATCTGATCTCTAAAGGAAGTGTGGCTTCTCTACTGTGCCACATGCCTTCTACAGAGCACCAACTAGTCAGGGAGAATTGGGCCCTCCTTAAGATAGACTCAGGTCAAACTCCCAAGTACAAAAGCTTCCAGAATGACGTTTTGAAAGTTCTGGCTCTGGAAAAAGGAACTTGTGTCCCAAGAGCAGCTCTTTACTGATTTCGTTGTGACCTTATGGTGCTAAGATTGAATTCACCTGGATTTGAATTTGAGTCTCCAAAGTCTATGTTCTTTTTTACCTTGGGACAAACCCTCATAAAACCTCCCAATGTCCCTATGAGGATGGATGCTTTCAGATAAAATTGCAGGTAAGCAAACTGAGGCTCAGAGGATAAGCAGCAAGTTCAAGGTTAGACAGCGGAGCCAGGATGTGGACACAGCTCTGTGTCTGATTCCTGAGAGCCGTGCGCTTGCCACTTGCAATTCTCCTGCTCTCTGCTTCATTTCCTCATCTGTCAGATGGGAACGATAATACCCATCTCACATGGATATTGTAGAGGAAAAAACAGATAAAAGAAGAGAAAGTGCTTTGAAAATGAATGCAGCCCCTGCAGATGGGAATTATTTTTGTTTCTGTCACACACCACCAGCCCCTGGGGCTTTGCTGAGCTGTTCCCAGCTCAGAGCTCTGGAGCTGCCTCCTCCCCATCAGCAGCAGGGGGGACCGTCTGTCTTCATCCTAAGCGAGGCTGACAAACTGAGTCCCACTCTTCCTGTGTCCCCATGCCGGGAAGGAGTGTCGCTCACGCTGCGTCCTCCTTTGTTGCTGAGGGAAAGCAGAACCCAGAATGTGGTCCCAGCAGGTTGGGGAGATAAGGAAGTGTATTCCCCCCCCCCCCCCGCCCCAGATTTCTTTTTTAAATACTTTCATTTGTAGATTCAAATTGTGAATCCAGGTACCTTCTAGAAATACAAGATATTCCAGTGATGGGGATTTTTTTTTTGTCTTATAATTTGCGGATGGGAAGGGAAACTGACATTTACTAAGCTCCTACTGTGTGCTGGAAAGCTAAGTGAGCGTGGGCCATTCTTGCCGTGTAATGTGGCCTTTGTTATCCCTATGTCACAGATGGGGCTCTAACCCAGCAAGATTGTGTTGCATAGGCCTGTTCCCACAGACAGGTGGTTGCGGGGATGGGACTTGAACCCAAGTCTCGAGAGCCTCCACTTTTCTACCACTACCTCCCACTGGAGGAGAGGCCCTGGACTGGATGTCCGAGATGTCTCTTTCCAGTCTAGCAGCCTGAGAAGCTGCTGGAAGAACCGGGGCCAAGGCCAGCAGGCAGGGAGCAGAGTCGGAACTATATGAGGCACCCCCAGGCAACTTGCCCATGCCAGCCCACACTGTCCAGCCAGCTGTCCTCATCAGGTCTTATACAAGGCTGGCTGTGCTCTTCAGGGACACCCTGGATATTGCCTAAGCTGTTGGGGGCCTGTGAAGGAACAGGCTTTCGGGCTTCACGGAGGTTTTAACCTAGCTGTATTAACTAAGGCAGGTACCAGGGGGTGTTTCCAGAGACAGAGCAGATAGGCAGAAGACTAAGGTTCCATTTCCCTGACCAAAAGCTGAACAGAGAGGCTTTCAAAGCAATGACAGAGTAGCAAGTATCCAGAAGTTTTGGTTGACAATCCAACAAGATGGACAGGAGAGAAAGTAACTGTCAGGCTTGGGGAGGCTCACCTCCGTCCTTGATGGAAGTGCACCAGGCCAGCTCTTGCCGCAGTGACCCTGCCTTAGGCCATGTGTTTATCAAAGCAAATCTGTCAGCCCGACAGTGGCCTCTGTGTTTAAAGAAGGCCCTAACATGATTCTCTGAGAAAGCATTTGCCAACATCAACAAAGTGCCACCTTTGTGTGTTTCCGTCTCATCATCTCCATAGCCCCGTAAGGCATAGGAGACATTGTTACTCTCTTCACTTGGCAGATGGTGAGAGCAGAGCCCAGAGAGGTAAACTTGCTTCTCAGCACCACACAGCTGGTAAACAATATTCATCTCAGCTGTTCCATTTCCTACATGGAGTACTCTGTGAATCACGCAAATAGGAAGCCACTGGACCATCCAATAGCCCACCGTTGAGTTTGTAGGCTGCAGTCTCCCTCATTTTGTCTTTCAGGACTATCTATACCCTACGAGACCTAATTATTCTTGGTTAGATAAGAAATAGCCAACATTGGTCAAGGATGGTTGACCCAATTCCAACAGAATAAACTCAGACTCCGGTAGCTCTCATGTGTGATCCCCATGCACCTGTCACAGTATGACACAAGTTCACTCTTACCCCAATCCTGATTCCACTTCACCACAAATATTATTTCAGGCTTTAAAGTAACCATGGCCCTGTTTATGGAGTCCCTACTGAACACCGAATACTGAGTCACCTGCTGGAGGTGGAGATATAAGATGGTTGACATTACCAGAGGACACTTTGGTTCCAAAGTGTCCATCTTCAGTTCGCTTTGGAGAAAGAGGGACTTGTTGGCCTCCATAAGCAAAGCATAAGAAGGAAAGTTCTTGGGATGATCACAACCAGGAATTCAGATGTCTCCAAGAGTCTTCATTCTCATTTTGTGCCTGCTTTTTTCTCTCAGCCTGGCTCCCTCCACCAGGCTGGAGACCCAACCATAAGCAGCCACCAGGCCCTCATTTTCAGCTTAAACACCAAAGATGGATCATCTCTTTTGTGACAGAGGTTGCTTAGACCATCTCCTTTGCAAAAGATGTAGGTTAGGTATAAAGATGGCAGCACCCATTGGAAGCACATGGTTAAAGTTAGAAGAATAAATACTCAAATCTGGGGGAGTGGAGGAAGGAGTCTGAATCTCAAGGTGATAAGCAATTCCCAGCTCCTGACCTTAAGGAGCTTTTGGTCTAGCAGAGGGAATGGGCCTGGGCAAGTCATTTAACAGCTGTAGAATAGCATCATTAGCTCTGCAACACAAGAGACCCGAGAGTCTGCAGGAGGGGTGTGGAGTGAGTCTGGGTGTGCTGAGGAGAGGTATCATGAAAGCATTAAGAGGAGCCTGAGGGACACTGGAGCATTCCCTCAAAAGTTGCCTGGGAACTATGAAGTACCCAGGGAGAGAAATAAATCCAAACAAAAATAAAAATACCAGCAAAAACACAGAGAAGGGCTGGGTTGTGGCTCAGTGGTAGAGCACTCGACTAGCACATGTGAGGCACTGGGTTCGATCCTCAGCACCACATTAAAAAATAATAATAAATAGAGTAAATGTACTGTGTCCATCTACAACTGCAGAAAAAAAAATGTGTATATATACTTAAACACACACACACACACACACACACACACACACACAGCAGTTTGAGCATCCAGGAAAGGCAAGTAGATCAGTCGTTGTCAGATGTCAAGGTGCAGAAGGGAAGGTTGATGAGGCCCTGAGGTTAAGGAGAGAAAAATGAAAGTCCTTGGAAAATACTTGAGTTAGAATCTCACACACCATGAAAGGATTTACTTAGAATAGAATCAAAGAGCAACCTGAAAGAGGTATACAGGCTGTGAAGATGGGTCAGCAAGTGACAAGGCAGAAATGTTGGCTGAAAAACTGAGCGTCCATGATGTGATGGCATTTTTAAGGGCCTTTTCTTTGGGAAGGGAGGAAAGAATCTCAAATTGTGCCAATAATTAATGAGCTTTCCTGTACACATAAAATGTTAATAAGTACTGTTAGGAGGATGATCGTGAGATAGACAAAATAGATCACAGTGCTGTTTGTAATTCATGGTTATTAAGTTGGCCCATCCTTCAAGTCACGCTTTTTATGCGTGACTTTGAAAAAAAAAATCAAAGGTCAGTTAAGTTTGAAAAAACTATAGAAAAAGGGAGATTGTGTTGCCTCAAGTTAAAAAAAAAAAAAAAAAGAGCAAAAGAGATGGTGATTCAAATGATCAAAAGCACCGAGCTACCCGCTAGGATTCAAGGGAATGAATGGTGTGCGGCTCTGAAATCAGATATGTGTGAAGCAGTATGGAAAGAGATTAATACTAGACGTTTGAAAGATTGGAACTGATATAGGATTTTCAGACTCCAGCTTCAAGAAAATGAAATGAGACCTAATAAAGGAGAGTGGGAGTCTAGGGAGTTTGAAATATTGGAGAAAGTGAAAAGCTAAGGTTGGCTTGGAAGGAAGAGCGCAAGAGGCAAAAACGAGTAGCCCTTTGCACACAGGAGGTTCCTCCCCTTTCCTTCCTCCCCCCAACCCTGCTTTAAAAAAAAATAACACAAAAACTGGTTTGCTTCAGCTAAAAATGATTGTAAGGAAAATTTTCATTTTTTAAAAAAATAAGGAACTGTTTTGTGCTGGCTCCCATTATAAAATCAAAGCTCTGATGTTATGAAATAAAAATCTCATAATAGAATGGGCAGAAAACTTGATACCCTGCAGAAGGAAAGATGGCAGACCACTCAACGCCATGCTGGGCTTGATTGTGCACAAGCCCTGATTCTCCTGCTGGGGGCTGTAGCTACTGCCCAGCAGTTCACATTTTCATTACAGCCATTGTCTGCATATTTTGAGGTTTGTGAAATCCCTTACCCATCAACAATTGATCTTTACCTCTTAGTCCAGAGGCTATTAGCCTGGAATCTATGGAACTCTAGGGGTTCCATGAGCCCTCTGAAATCATACACAAAATATTATGTATGAGCACATGCATTTTTCTGGTAAAAGGCACCTGAATGATCAAAACAGCTCATGATCCGCCAAAAGGCTAAGAACCACTTCTTAGAGCAAAGGTTGAACCGAGGTAACCAGGGCATGTCACCCAATAGGGATGCTGTTTTGCATTTCAATATCAAGTCTACTTCAGCTATACAGATGCATCAAGGATGTATTACAGTCATTCTGTAAGAATCAGACATTGAGTATTATTATTTGAGAATAAGAATCACTATGTACAGTTTCCTCCAAAACATAAAATGTTCTGCCTTTGGCAGGAAAGAGCATTATTGGACTCACGAAGTGCCCTCATGTTTATATTTCAACCCTGAAAGGTAATTGTGATTTCACTAAATCAAACCTTTATACCTCAATTAGGAAAATGCTGTCTGATTGGGGCTTTTAGGGGTGAAATGTAACCCTTGCAAAATGCCAGTGCTGTGGTGCTGTATACTTTTATCTACTAACAGGCACCGAGCTTTTGAACTTGACAAGCAAGCAGCAGGACAGCACATATTATGCAATATGTTTAAAGACTCACAAACAGTCAGTTGGAATGGAGAAGAAGATAGTTCAGGACACAGAAATGTTACAGAAATATTAGAGAGGATATCAGGAGAGAAAGTAAGCAAGAATATTTCTGGTAAAATAGATAAATCAATAGCCAGTCAATGCGCTGATCAGAGAAATTATCTTCTGGGGGAAAACAATACCAGTCAATTGAAAAACAAGCATCACGCTGCACAAAAACAGCAAACAGGAGTCACAATGGCTTGATTGTGTGGTGAGGTAATTAACAGCTGGAGTTAGCAAAATAGATCCAAAAAAGGAGAGTAGTTAGAGGAAAAATCATTCCAGCAGATCTCTTCAAAATCAAAAACAATGCAGACTGTAGTTAATGAAAATTTATTGTATATTCCAAAACAGCGAGAAGATTTTGAATGTTCCCCTCACAAAGAAATGATAAATATTTGAGGTGATGGATATGCAAATAACCCTCATTTGACCATTGTGCTATACACATGTGTTGAAATATCACGCTGTACTCCATCAATAGGTCCAATTGTTACATATGAAAAAACAACAACAACAAATGGAGACAGTTTTATCTAGAAAAGTAAGGGGAAAAAAATCTCATTTAGGCCTGAATTATCTGGATAACTGCTGAAACTTCTTCCACATAGAAGCCTTGGTCCACTGTTCCCCTCTCTAAAATTCTATATTGAAGAAATCATCTAAGTAGATGGATTTAAAGGTGTTTTCTTTGTGTGAATGTCCCAAATATGTGCCTCTTGTCTTCTGTTTCCTCGTGTCTAGGCTTTCTCCAAGTTGGCATGCCCAACTTGAAAGGATCACTTTCAAAACTGGTTCCTTCTCTTCCAACAGTCCCCCTCCCTGTTCACTGCCCCAGGACCTCTTTCACTCAGTGTGAAACCTGAAATTTATCTTTTACTTTGTCTTACCCACCTTTTCTTCATTTAAAACACCTCTCTCTCTTACATTGTTTTTCACGCATTCATTCCTTAAGTGTTCATGAGTCCCTGCTATGTTCTGGAATCTGTTCAAGGTACTGGGAATAGTGTCCTTAACAATAATTTCAATGGAGCAATGGCAAGTGTCATCACAGAGACACAGGGTGCTGTGGGGGGACCTGGGGCAGGAGTCACCACACCCATCTAAGGAAGTTGGAAAAACCTTCTCCAAGAAGGAGTCTGAGATCTGGAGATCCTATGGGAACTGAGCAAGAAAGAGTTCAAGTGGCGGTATTCTAGGAAAATAAAATTAAAAAGCTTTTTTACAACATGCTAACAACTTTGGAGGGCAATGAAAAACCATCAAAAAGTTTGGAGGGAAGAAAAGGCAGAAGGAAATTTGTAACTTAAACAGATGGGGAGAATGAAGTTGGGTGGAACAGGGAGATGGGTCAGGAGACAGTTAACCAGAATCTGGGCCAGAGGTAATAGCGATCAACCCATGAGAGTTTTAGCAGGGAAGGAAAAGGAGACAGTGTTTTCACTAGACATAAGTAAGTAGAAGCAGCCGAATCGGGTGCCTGATTGGAAGTGAGGTAGTACAGAGAGGGGACCAGGATGCAAGAATAAATGAATAGTGGACCAACTAGCAGGGAGCATGAAGAAGGAGAAGCAGCTCTGGTGAAGAAGATGGTAAGTTCAGTTATGGGATGTTTGCATTTGATATCCTGAAGGTGGGGCAATTGTAGGTGATAAGGCGTAAGGTATGGACTTGAGAGTGGGTGGCTGAAGTGGAGGTTAAAGTCATTCATAAGGGGACTGAAGGCC
The DNA here is from genome assembly GCF_052094955.1 of Ictidomys tridecemlineatus. Classification (NCBI taxonomy): domain Eukaryota; kingdom Metazoa; phylum Chordata; class Mammalia; order Rodentia; family Sciuridae; genus Ictidomys; species Ictidomys tridecemlineatus. Next base: position 64,612,142 of record NC_135481.1, on the reverse strand, counting down.
AAGGAGTTTTAATGAGTCATCTTGGGCACTAACATCATGCAGCATGCTGGCAGAAGGACTGTGAGCCAGGTACCAAAGTCATCACGGTTAAGGCAAGTGACTCAGATGTCAGAGAGTGGCCGAAAGCAGCAGGAGAAGAGTTCATTGTCTGATGGGGAAAGAGCCACTAACCGGAAGACAGCAGGAGGGACAGAACTGTCCCCAGCTGACACAGCTCTGAGGGATCTGCTTCTAAACCAATCTTGAGGGAAGAAACTGCAGCATCCATAGGAGATGGCTGGGCAGGGGCTTCCCCAAAACACCTATGTAGAGAAATTCGGTTCCCAAGGGACTCTTATCTGGTTAAGAGGCTTTGTTAGGTCTCAACATCACCAACCAGATGAACATCTCGTTGTTTGCCCCCACAACCCTTCTTCTCTGGGCTGTCTGCTGAGTGCTCTTAGGGAGAACACTCTTCCCTGAGCAGGCTCTCTGTTTCAGCCTTGGTGTCATAACCTTCTGCCCATCTCAACTACCTGAACCTTTCATATTCTTAATGATCAGTCTCATCCCAGCTCTTCCAAGAACACTTTAATATCCATCAAGTGATCATTGCTTCCACTCACTCTGCACTTTCACCCCCGTCTTCTGTAACAATCAAATGAAATGCTATTGTGCACCTGTGTTGGCTGAGGACATAGCTCAGTGGTGGAGTGCTTGCCTAGCATCCAGGAGGCCCTGGGTTCCATTCCCAGCACCACAAGGCACAAAATAACATTATGCACTAATGTTGTGATCTTGATGGACAGAGAATCCAATTTATACTTCATCAGTTTCTAGTACATTTCCTTACATATTTAGATGCGCCATGAATATTTAGAAGACTGGTTCGTTAATTTCCTATTTGACATGGGCTTCAAAGTTCTGGTCCATGTGTATCTTTTATAAAATGGAAATGACAGATGGTACATGGAGCTCAATTCCCACAAAGCAAAGTGGAATATAAGAGAAGGTGCGGATTATTTTTTTTTTCCCTTTTAGTTCTTGAAGCAATTGTTTTGAATTTGTTTGATTTACCTAAGAATTGAAATTGTGAATGGCAGCTCAAGTGATTTTTTTAGTACAACTAGAAACTGGAATTGAATATTTGATAGAGAGTAATTGCTTAAGACAGGAAAAGGGGAAGAGAGTAGTTCTCAAGACTTTTTTTGAAACAGCAAAATACAAAAAAAAAAAAAGAAAAAGTGAAGATAAATGAGATCAAGTGGAAAATGTTTAAACCTGTTGGACACAAGCCACTGTGGTCTTTGATAGACAATGTTTACATGACTGTCAAGCCATCAGTAGATAATGTGTGTTAATGGCCAATGTTCGGGGAAGTTGTTTGTTTTGTTTTGTTTTGTTTTTAAACAAGGAATTGAACCAGGGGCACTTAACCACTGAGCCACATGCCCAGCCCTTTTTCCTATTTTATTTAGAGACAGAGTCTCACTGAGTTGCTTGGCAACTTGCTTTTGTTGAGGCTGGCTTTGAATTCTTGATCCTCCTGCCTCAGCCTCCTGAGCCACTAGCAGTACAGGCATTCTGGGAAGTCTGAGGAGATGTGGGAGTTGCCCAGCGACTCAAGAGCCTCCTTAGAGGCCTGTCCTCCCGAGCACCACCTGCCTGGCCACCTCCTCCTTATTCTCCACATTAAGCTCTCTTTCTTTCCTCATTTGTATGATGGTTGTCCAATAACTCTAGCCTGACATATTTTTCCCTTTGGTCAATTTTAGTAATTACAAAAAAATATGTTAGACCCCTGGAGATTCTTGGAGAATTTCTGTTTCCTTGAATAAGCATCAAAGCCTGTGAGACCCATGTTTTGGGTAATGGTACCTGTGCAAAGTTGTGTCATCAGGGATCCCTGGCTGCAGCTGGTCACAGCCCTTGGAGCTGAAGTGTCTCATCTTCCAATACCTCCAACTTCTTCCCTGGGGCATCCCCTGCTCACTGCTGGCTCTGGGTAGTAGATGGACTGATTTATGGAATTTGATCCATCTCAGCAAAACAGGAAAACAAACATATTCCCAGAGCAAAGGGGTTGGCACATCTTGGAGTTGGCTGAGGGAACTAAAGATACTAATCCTACTGTTCTTGAGATTCCAGCCAAAGAGAACCCATCACCCAGGAAGAAGAAATGCAGGTTTCAAGGAAAGGTTTGGGCCTCAAGTCAGACTAAGCTGGACTGAAATCCTGGATTCTTTTCACTTCTTTGTGCAACCTTGGAAATATCACTGAATTTCCCTGATTCTCAGTTCCCTTCTCTATAAAATAGAGGTAACATTAGCACCTGCCTCATAGACAATTGTAAAAAGAATTAAATGAGATGGGTTGGAAGAATCTAGCAGTGTCTGGCACCTAAGGAACCTCAATCAATGCCAGAGAGACCTAGAGGTTATAATGGAGGCCACAACCTCCTTTTGTTTCATCTAGCATTCTATCATCTACTAACTGTGTGACCTTTAGCAAGTGACTTAACCTCCCTGGGCCTTAGTTTTATAATCTGTAAAAGAGGGATAACAGTGGTTCCTAGCCTATTGGTTATGGAGTCTTGATGAATCAATACATGAAAAGCACTATAATAGTTGCTGGAAATATTAAATGACATGCGAGGATTAGCCATTGTTATTATTGACTGATATGTGGCAAGTGACATTTAGGAATTTCAGTCCTTCCCAGTTTCATAAATCAGACTTGAGTTTTCAGTATAAATATTCGCTTACGTCTGTCTTTCCCATTGGACTGTGAGTTCTTGAAAAGCAGGAAAGTGTTTTATTCTCTGTAGAGACCACAGCCTCTTATTAAGAAGGATGCCTGATATTTACCAGGGATCACGCACAGCACTGGGCATATTGTAGGGATTCAGCCAATGAGGGTCAATATAGGAGGGAAGTGGGTCAGGTTAAAGAGAGAAGAAGGAACCCAGAGGCATCACACTACAGAGTAACCATGAACTATCAACATTGCTGTCTAAAAGCTGGTCCATGTTTCACCCTCATGTCAACACCAGCAGAGTCCAAGGAGAATGTGTGGAAGGAAAGAGGAAATTGTAATCTGCCCACGTGTATATTATTATTTATGTATTGTGTGTGTGTGTGTGTGTGTGTGTGTTGGTGTGTTTTGTTTTAGTCTGCAGGCAAATGGGGTACCACCAATCCATTCTTCTTTCTAGACTAGGGATCAGGGAGGAATTGTCATAAACAGCCTATGAATTTGGCCAAAAGGTCACTATTTCTCCATATTTATAATCCTTGTCATGCCCAAGTCTTTGACGTGAAGAACGATATCTTATTCCTCTTTTTAGTTCCTTCAGTTTCTAATGCTTAACACATACTCTGCCCACAGAAATGCAATAACAGTATGTAAATGGAATTGAGTTTCTGAAGTTCAGAAAGTCATTCACCTTTTCCTATCCCTGTCCGACTAGCCCCTCTAGCCAGGTCTTTCCTTCCAATGTCCACGGTATAAATAAATAGCATGTAAATTTTCCCCAATGATCTTTCTCCTCCATCATTGCTCTGGACCCCTCCACCACTCTGTCTCCCCTATCAAAACTTTAAGTGCCATTGTGGAAATGGAATTCTAGGAATCTGAAGATCTGAGCTGAGGCAGGTCCTGAATTTCTCTCCCCAATTCCATGTCTGCCCTCCCTCTGAATATTTGCTGGTTCTCCATTAGGCGTACAGCAATTCCAGAGAGCGTTCCATTTTCTCCTGCCTTAATGCTCTGCTCCTGGACACCACACTGCCCCTAGAGATTGCATGTTGGAGAGAGATGGAAAAGTACTTTGAAAGCGTGTGCCTGTGAGGAAAATGCTAAGTATTCTGTCTGATCGCTTCAATGACACGTTTGCTTCTTTAGAAACTTGACTAGACAAGAGTATGAGGGGAAAAAATGAAAAGATGAAAATATGTTAGGCTTGGCTGAATAATGACCAGCAGGGTGAAAAGATAAGATAACCACCCACTTACAGGATTTCTCTCCTCCAGCCCAGGAAGTTTGACAACAGAAAGCACTGAAACTACTCTTAATGGAGGGCATGCTAAAAAAGCAACCATATGGCCACTTTCAGGAAATAGAAAAGTTTACTACATAGAGGCAGTGTCTGAGCCAATAGGACACAGCCTCCATCTTGGAAAATAACCAAGAGGATGCACTCTTACTTGGGATCTTTTAATTACAACAGATTCAGTGATGAATACCAATGTCGTTGTCAACAACCAAGTAGCAAGGAGTAGACATTGAGTGATTTATGCCAAACAATTTGCAGGAAGGTGTCTCACTTCACCCTCACATCGTCCTCTCATAGATCAGAAAATAGAGACTTGAAATAGGGATTCCCTACCCAGGCACCGTGGCACACGCCTGTAATCCCAGTAGCTCGGGAGGCTGAGGCAGGAGGGTTTCGAGTTCAAAGCCAGCTTCAGCAACTTATCAAGGCCCTAAACAACTCAGTGAGACCCTGCCTCTAAATAAAATACAAAAAAAAGGGCTGGGGATGTGGCTCAGTAGTTAAGTGCCCCTGGGTTCAATTGCCAGTACCAAAATAAACAAAAAAAAAAAAAAGAAAGAAAGAAAGAAAAAAGAAAGGAAAGAAATAGTGATCCACCTCCCACCACACACACAATCACACAATATTATCTAGCTATAATTGGCAGAGGCCACGACTCAAACAGAGATGAATCTGTCTGCAAGAGCTCTGCTTCTACCTTCACTCCTACACGGTGATACACCTGGTCCACTGAAATGGACCATCTTCTTACATTTATTTTGCTACCTTCAGAATGCCTAGGTATGGTGGGATGAGGCTTGTAGGCAGGGAGGCCTCATTATCTGAAGACACAGGCCTAGTCTGAGCTGTGTGAGTGTAGGCAGATTCCTTGACACCTCTGGGTCTCCATTATCACACCCCTCAACTGGGAGTGAGTATAACTCCATTGACATCTCTGAGCTGTTGTGAAGACAAAACAGAAGTAACCAGAAGAGCCCAGAGCAAATACAAAGGATTATTGACCTCCTTTGATTTCATTTTCCCTTTGGCTCGACTTCCTGTTCCCAGGTAGAGAGCTCAGTGGCTTGGGCTAGCCACACTCTGCCAAGTTCTGGAGAAGCAAACAGGTGTTGTTCCTCGGCCAGGCCCCTGGGGGGCCCACAGGATGGTGAGCCCGAGAGAGGACAGGAGTCGGGATGCTGGGGGCAAGTGGTAGTAACTACAGACTGGAAATGAGACCAGGTTTGGAGGAGGTAGAAGGCCCACAGGCAGAGGCACAGGGGAAGGCTTCTAGGGGAGGTGGGATCCCAGCTCCGCCTTGGAGGCAGGGCTGACATCATAAATCCACCATAGTCCTTAGTTGTTGTTTTAACCAAAACTTGATTTAAAAAAAACAACTTTGAAAAAAATGGAAACTGATGAGAGAGTAGAAAGAATAGCAAAGGGAAAAAATAGCTCTTTTAGAAACTCCCTTCAACTCCCTGCAGCTGGATTACCCAAAGCATCCTAAGTAGGGTCATTTCCCTACCCAAAATTAGGGGGTGGGAAATGGAAAGAATTCAATAGTTTAAAATTTTTCATCATGGGAACTTATTTGAACTATCTACATTTAAATTATGGATTAATTTAAGTTAAGAGTATTCTGAACCCTGGAACCAGATCACTGAAATCAAATCCTCCTTCTCTCACTTTTTAGCTGGGCGATATTGGGCAAAATTATTTAATTTCCAATAGCCTCACTTTCCTTGCCTCCAACATAGGAGTGCTTAGAGCACCTTCTTTGGTTTGAGGGAGGATTAAATGAGTTATTTGTGTAAAGCACAGGAAGCTACTGCTTATAAGAGAAGGAATCAACATAAAGTCTTCAGAATTTAGGGGAGCTCAAAATTGTGGTCCATCGCTGACTGCTACCTTCAACGGAAATACCCAAACCTCCTTTCTTGAACATATAGGGCCTTTCAACCCTTCAGTGAATGAGAAATCAAGCATACATTTCCCTGCCTATCTTTCTGGACTTTGTGCTTGGCCAACGAATATATTTTCAGTCCAAACCTCACCCTTTCCTTTAGGACTTTTCACCTGATAAATGCCCCTTTGATGCTTTTGAGTACGGCACCCGCCCCTCTACCCTCATGCAGGGCCTCGTCCCATGGACATTGCCCCGTTAGGCACAATGATGACTCCACCAAGTCCAGAAAATGGTTGCGGCCTCCTTGGACCCTGATAAGCCCCCTAGATAGGAGGCCCAGAGGACAGTTCAAAACCCTTACCCAACAGTCCAGCCAGATTGCTTTGCCAGGCATGATCTCAGGCTGCTGGAAACAAGCCTGGGAAATCAGATAGGAAAAGAAATAGGGGATGTGATTATGCTCTGTCTCCCGGTTTTCTGACCCAGTATTGCTAGGTTACCGCCAATTAAATTAGTATTTATCAAAATCTCCTAGTTTCCTGTACCCTAAATCCACTGTATTGGAACCTGGGCCTGTGACCTGGGAATCAGCATTTCACAGTCACCCCCAGCTGTTTCTAATGTGGGTGCTTCGACAGCCACCCTTTGAAGAGTGCTGCTGAGAACCCTCTTCACACAGGGGAGGTGGGAGGAGGAATTGTCTTAGCTGGACCTTCCACATCAGTTGCAGCCACTCTGTTTTGATCTGCTTTGTTGGTGATATGTCACTATAGACTTTCTTCACATAAATTATCTTTAGCTTTAAAAAAAAAAATCGTTTTGGGGAGCGATTGGTATACTGGAAAGAACATTGGATTTTCAGTCCAGGTGGCCCGAGTTCAATTCTCAGCTATTTACCAGCTGTGTGACATTGGGTGAGTTGCCAACTCTGTGTCATTTCCTCATGAAAAGATAATCCTGCTTCACCAGGCCATTCTGAGGACCTGACGAAATGATGTCTAACAGCCTTAGGAACACGGGATCATTTTACAGTGAGGGCTTTGGCCATCAGCATGGAGCCTGCCTGCCCACATTCAAATCCAGCAAGTGCACAATTAAAGGAACCTTGTCCTTTCTGCCCTTGTGTGACTTTGGTCATCCCTGTGGACTGAATCCATGACAAGTCTGTACCCTGGTGCAGAGATGTGACTTTCTTCGTGAGGACTCTGATCTGAACATCTTCTGAACTCCAGCATAACTAATGCCTTTTTTCTACCCAACCCCATTTGCTGTCTGCTGACTTGATGGATAGAGAAGCCATTGGAGAAGGACTCCAGGGGATAAGGCTGTGTCTGGGCCAGTGGAGTGAGCGGTTTTCAGCATTCTGTCCTCTTTATCTTCCCTCTTCTTAGGCGTTTTTGCCAGGCAGAACCTCCTCCTTTCTCCTTGCGGCATCTCTTGATGGAATGCACAGGTAAGGATCTTGAAGAGTACCAGCTCACTAGAACAGTCCACAGCCAGAGCCACTGATCTCCACAGCTGAGCTCCATCCTTACTTTCAAGCTGTCCTCCCCCTTCCCGCTCATACCATCACCATAGCAACACAGTGGTGTAAAAAAAAAAAATAAAAGAACTGAGGCATCTAAATATAGTCTGAGTCTCTCAACACTTCCAGCATGGAGCCTAAAACCTATGGGGTGACAGCTAGACGCATCCAAAGGATAACTGGCCACCAGAAGGGAGGATGAGTCAAAGGAAGGGGTCAAGGATAGAAGGAAGGAAAGGAACAGTCATTTACCAAGCCTGCTGCCTGCGCTTTCTCATTTAACCTCCACCACCCCCCAATGTGGATGTTATCTTCTCCACATTACTGCTGAAGAGAAAGCAGCTCTAAGAGGTTAGGAACGCAGCCAAGTTCACACAGCTGTAAGCAACAAAGCTAAGACTTTAACTCAAGCTTCTGTTACCCCAGAGTTTCTGTTTTTACCCCTTGTACCCTATAGACAGGTGCAGGTGACATCTTTTTGCTGGGAACACTGGGCTTTTTGGGCAGATCATAAAAACAATTTGAGTTTAGAGCTCCACTAAATTATGAGATGATACTAGACTATGTACCTAAGCCGCCCGCTGTGTTTCCTGGGGCTGGGGAGAATGAGGGTTGTTGAAGGTGCAGTTCCCAGGGTATGCCAGGGCAAGAGGTGGCATTATCATGCACTAAAGTGAAACTTATAGTTATGCATAAAGGTGTGATTAGAAGCCCTAACAGAGAGAATGCTTGTTGTGATTTCCACCATCATTTCTTCCCTCATTCATTCATTCAAGAGTGTTTTTATTAAGCATCAGACATGTGTTCAGCTCCGGAGACACAGAGAGCCCTCTGCCCCCCACAGAGCCTAGAACAGTGGAGAAGACAACCAAGAAAATGATCACACAATTGATGGATTCCTTACAATGTGACATACCCTGTAAGTCCACACCAGAAGAATACCACCGGCCTGAGGCTATCAGTGGAAAGGACATACAAAGCTCTTACAAACAAAAGAAACCTATTGGGGGTCAGTTTTCAAGGTGATGCGCATTTTCAAGGTGAACAGGGACTGTGCTAGCTAGCTGCTGAACCTCAGCCACCGGCTCCTGTGATCAGTGCTGGCTGTGGATCCATCCCCACCCCGTATCTTCGTAATATCACGGAGTCCATCAGATAGGCGCACAAGTGAGGCTTTGAAATCCAACAAACTAGATCCACATGGAACCTGGCAGTAAGGAAATTTATTATGTCATTTTCTTTCAGTCCTTGGTGTCACTGACCTGAAATTGAGTGTGCATGCCGAGGGTGATTGTGTCATGGTGGTATCTGGACGGGGTGATCGGGCGGGTGCTAGTGGCTGTTTAAGGACAGCAAGAGGAGCAGTGAGAAGTGCTTGTGAATTAGGCAGGAGTGGGAGGAAGAGAGTAGGCCTCAGAGTTGTGAATTTCTGTCGGATCCAAAGCTTTCTAAACTACCTGCAAGGCAGCAAATATGGGGGCCGTCGTATGAATGAGTTAGAATTAGATAATATAACGTGTGTGGAGCTCTTGAGCTCTTCAGAGAAAAATGCTGTCTAAATACATAGTGTTCACATCAAAGATAATGATACAGTACTCTATTTATAGTGCTGTGCTACCTGCCTGCCAGCTATTTCCTGGGGATGTGGGAAAGATGAATGGGCAAGATCTCGGGAAAGTGCTTTGAAATCCTTGATTAAGGGCCCTCCAGGCAAGTGCAGAGTTTAAAATGTATTATATTATTGTCACCGTCATTACGTTTTTTGTTTTTTTTTTTTTTTTTATCACCCCAGAGAGTCACTGCGTTTCTTTCTCAGGTGAATGACTCTGTCTGACTGTTCCATGCCTTGAATGTCCTCAGAAAGACAGCCACCCCCAGATGCGTAGTATAAGCAAACATGATTTTAACTGGGCTGCCTCCTACCCGCTGATCCTCACCTGTCTCTAAACCCAAGCTTCTTTTTATTCCTCCAATAAGACAGGACTTGGTAAATGTCCTGTTTGAAATGAATAGTAACCGCCCATCTTCTGCCCCTGAACAGAGTGGAGAGATAGAAACAGGAGGAGGGACAGCCCCCACGCCCTCACTCTGTCCAGCAGAGTAAGGAGCAGATCTTGGGAGGATTTGTTAAAGCCAAGGCAGCGTGGGAAAGGACATTGACAACTTGGAACCGGTACTACAAAATCAGACTGTGCATCTCTGAAAAAAGAAAAGGGCATGGGTGGGGGCTTAGGTGTCAGTAAGAGCATCGACCGTCCAGGCATGAACTAACTCTCCTTATCCAAGGCTGAAAAGCCCTCAAGAGTACAAATTGACCCAGGTGTAGTGGTGGACACCTGTAATCCCAGCTGCCCAGGAGGCTGAGGCAGGAGGATCTTGAGTTCAAGCTAACCTCAGCAAATGCAAAATGCTCAGCAACTCAGTGAGACCCTGTCTCTAAATAAAATACAACATAGGGCTGGGGATGGGGATCAGTGGTTGAGTTCCCCTGAGTTCAATCCCTGGTCTCCCCCTTGCCCCAGAAAAAGAGTATGAATTGATCCCATTGGTTCTCCACCCATACCCCGTGGAGATAAACCTGGACCCTTGAAGGCCTATCTCTAACCAATGGGATTTAGGTATGCAAATGAGCTGCCTCTGCACTAAGACCTAAGAGAAAACGGTGTTGGGTACCAGGAAAGGTTGACCTTTGAAAGATATTTGGTTCACATTGGGGCAGTAGGTGCAAGGGAATGATGACCTCCATTTCCAGACTTCCTAAAATAGGGTAAGGCCAATATGCAGTGCTATGAGAATGAGGAATGGTGTTGAGGAAACGCAAGACCTCTCAAGGCATACCCTCCTTTGCCAGCAATTCATCCTCAGACCAGACCACTGAGTTCAGGAAATACCCTGCCTGGTCCCAAATCAGCACTTGTCAAACTGCCAGTTATCTCAACCTCTTCTGATCCTGTCCTAGGAACTAGGGGAAGCATAATCCTTTTCTTGCTTGCTCCATTTATAACTGAAACAGATCATCCCCAGACTAAGTGACATTTATGACTGCTTACTCCTTGCTAGTTACCATGCTACAAATTTTCCTTGTATTACCATGTTGAGTCCTCTCAAAAACCCCATGGGTAGGTCTTATAATTGCACACATCTTCAGATAAGGAAACTGAGGCTTATAGAGAGCTTCAATCAGTACTTTGCCAACACTTTTGAGGACAGCACGTGGATATCTCTGATTCTAAGGCCCATGTTCTTAACCACTGAAGGATGGAGTGGATGATCATTTGCATAGCATCGGTCACAGAAAGGAACAAAGGAGGATACGCTGAACTAAAGTCATTACCGAATAATTGAAGTGACAGCTGAGGCAGAATTCTAGCCAAGAGGTCTCCTCCCATACATGTTTTGAAGGCCAGGAAAAGGAGGTTAGACTCTTTGGGGGGAAATCAAAGGGAACTATTAAAGTGATCATTACAGCGCTCACAACAGAGTACTATGTACAAAAACAGAATCAGTGAGACCAGCTGATAGCTGGTCCTCCATATCCCTCTCCGTGTAACTTGGTGACTGTAAAGCATGGGCTCTGTGGTCAGACAGTCCTGGGTTCATGGTCTACCACAATTCACTCATTCATTCAACAGATATATACTGGATACCATCTGTATCCCAGAGACTATTCCAGGTGCTGATAAATGAGACAGAAAAGGTTTCTGCTGTCTGGGAGATTTTGTTCTAATGGAGGATACCAAACATACATAGATAAACTAACAAGAGAAAAATGAAACAGGGTGATTTCATGAAGAACTTCTGGAGCACCAATCAGATGGGTAGACAAGGAAGTGGCATGTAAGCTGGGGCATTTAAAAATAATATGGTTATGGGAATGTCTGGAAAAGAAAAGTTCCAGAGACTAGAGACAGCTAGTGCAAAGGCCCTAGGGTAAGAATGAGGTTGACACATTCAAGAAAATAGAAAGAAGGCAACTATGGCTAGGGCAGAGTAGATGGAGAAAGATGGGAGAAGGTGTTCGGAAGGCAAGAAAGGTTGATCTTTGAGGGCTTGATCAGCAGCTGTCAGTGTGAGCCTGGAGCCAGCAGCAGCTGCACCTGGGAACTTGGTAGAAATGCACATTTTCAGGTCCCACCCAAACAGACCTGCTGAATCAAGAACTCTGGGAATGCAACCCAGCATTCGGTGTTTCATCAAGCCTTCCAGATGATTCTGAGTAGGCCAACATTACAATTCAGAATTTCTGGATTATACAGTTTTAATTGTATTCCAAGCACAGTGGGAACCTGTCCGTGTTTTAAGGACAGTGGCATGTTGGGGTTTACTTTTAAAAATTAAAAAAAGTCCCTCTGGCTGCTGAAAGAAGAGTGGACTGTAACAGAATGAGAGGAACGGACACAGGGAAGCAGGTGAGGTGGCCAGTGTGAGTCCAGGCAAGTGGCGACAATGGTTTGAGTAGGGGCCAGAGCAGGGGTCCCAGCAGAGAGGGACCATGCCAAGGAGTGGAGGGAGGGTGGTTCACACTGGTCTGACAAGGCACGGGGGCGGGCAGAAGGAAGAGCATGGAGACCCGGCTGCCATCTGTTCAGAAGCACAGTTCAAAGACAGCAGCCTCAAAGAAGCCACCCCCCATTCCCGCTCCAGCCATCTCCCGGGCCCACTGCCTACAAGTAAGAAGCACAGTGGAGAGCTGGCCTGGGGCAACCTGGGCTGGGAAGAAAAGGAGCCAATGAAGAGTTGGGGCCGTGGTGGATGACAGGCTGCAAGGCTGAGGCCTTGTTGGTCTGATTTCCTGAAAGACTTAGTTAGAGGTTAGCTCTGGAGTGTGACATAGGAGCCCTCTTTACGTCACACACTCACAAACACAAACACACACTGTTGAATGAGACCTGCAATTTCCCCAAACTCGCGTTGTCGGGTTTGCTCCTATCATGACCAGTAAAAATCCCAAGACAGAAACAGGCTTCTTGTTCTCATATAAGTTCAGGGAGGGTAGGTGGCTTAGGAGAACCCACGGCCAGGAAGGAGCCGCGCATCTTTGGCACATGTCTGCCCTTCTCCCCAGTCTCACCCTCCCCCTGGCCCTGGATCTGTGACTGTCTGTTCTCTGGAACAGCCCATGTGGACCATCAGGATGTCAAACCTTTCCACGTAAAGGTCTCGTGATTTCCATCCCCACTTCCCTCCCTTGTGAAAATTCTCCACTTCTGCTTTTAGACTCTATTTCCCAAAAAGTTTGCCTACTGTGCTCCTCCCAAGAGCACCCAAAGCAAGTAAAACCGGCCGCGGACTAGATTCTCCTATTAGAGCAGAAGCTACACAGCTTCTTTAGCTGAACTGAGATTAGGACTTGAGCCCTCTGGCTCCCACTCTGTGACAGCCTGGGCCCCATTTTGTGTCTAGGTCATCCAAAAAAATATTGATAATAAGCATCAGCCATTTGACTAGTGGAAGGGAAGAGCTATGGATTGGAAGACAGGTCGTTTAGAAGGCTCACAGAAGGAAATTTCTGACAATCCTTTGTGACCCAAAACTCAATACACCTCAAATGACTGACATGCCAGCTGTACACAGTTCTCGTACCCAGGGCCGCTATGGGCCATGGTGTTGTACTATCCCCGGGGACCGTGTTCCCCTTCACTCCTATGTGCATGGGATGCAGGGCAGGTGCTCAATGCTGCAGCTCTGCTTCAGATTGGCCCCTGCTTGGTGCAGTCAAGAAAACGTCTATAGAATTAGCTGACCGTCTACAGAGTGAAGTCTCTAATTGAAGGACCAGCCCAGGCACAGCCATGTTTTCTGAATGTACTACTCACTGGGATCTCTAGAAATTACCCACCAGCAATAGGAACTTTGTGAATGCTCCAGTGGACAGGGAACTAAGGTGGAAAGCAGGAAGAAATGGCCAAATTTGACCCAGGCCCTGTGGAGCCAGCTCGTCTCTCTCCCCAAGGATTAGAAGGTTTTTCTTGGGTCGGAAGTTTTATGTCTCTACCACCCAAACTTTCTCTTTTTTGTTCAGATCAAAATCATTCTTTAAAAATGAGCTCCCCAGCAGGAGACAAAGCAAGACAGAGGGACCCAACATCTGTAAAGCCATGAATCAGATAACCAGCCACTTGTTCCCTTCAGTGCTGGGAGCAGACACACTGTTAAATAAATTATTTCATGGATTATTTTCACTGCCTTTCCAAGAAGGGGATTCATCAATTTCAGGACACAGCCACCATTTATTCCCAGATCACTTGTGTTTTTTACTTCCCCTCTTGACTTAGAAGAGGGAGAGAATTGGAGCTGTCAATCTTTCTGTCTTCCCCCACACATTTAAGGTGAGCCAGGGCAAACTTGGGGGCTCAAATAGGGCTATAAATAGCAATATTTGGACCCAAAGAAGGATGTATAAAAGTCGCATACAGAGCTGAAACCTAGATAGGTTTACAGCTATGAAAATTAAGAATTTAATTCCCCTTTGAGATTAACTAGCAAGACCACTACAGAGATCACCTTTAAGAAGGCCTGATTCTCCTTCTAATTCTAGTGGATTGTTCCTAACCCTCACCCCACCATACCCCGTTCACATACACACACTCATGATTAGAAATACAGAGCATTTCCACCATGAGACAGCAAAGAGGGAGAAAAATCTTTACAGTAGCTCAAAGAGATAAGAGCACTCTTGTCCTAGCAGAGAAAATGCTATGAGGCAGTGAGTGGGCCCCTTCCCTTCCCGTGTGTGCGCGTGCACAGGCACAGACCCCTGCTTGATCTTTGCTTAGTAGCCAGAAGAAATAGTCAAGGTTAGGAGCCGCCTTAAAATTTGTTGTATATTTAAGTCAAGACTTACTTGAACTCTCTGAGAAATTTGTGAATAAGTTGGTTTCCTCCATAGAGACACTGAATTTTTAATATTTTAATAATAATTTTTAAATAAATTTTAATGATAATGATTTTAAATATTTTTAATAATAATGAGTTTAATAGTGACCTCTGCTCCATGGAAATTTCATACAAACAAACAAAGGGGAAATAAAAAAGGTATAAATACACACACACATATACATATGTGTGTGTGTGTGTGTGTGTGTGTGTTTCAGCACTGGGGATCAAACCCAGGGTCTTCCGATACTGGGCAAGCACTCTGCCACTGATCTATACCCCCAGCACCAAAGGAAACCTTTTTGATGTATATGAAAACCCTTTACCCACCATTAGACTATACACTCCATGAAAGCAGGAGCTTGTCTTTGAGAAGTAACAAGAGGGTGGGAGATGAATGGATGAACAGCTGGATGGATGATTCAGAGACCAAGTATCTCGTAGGTGTCACTGAAGAGGAACCAAAGAGTATAGGGATAAGACATCTTCCTTGCCCCTGAAATGCAACTTATTTCAAGAGGCGAGATAATTACACATGAAACAAACAGAAAATGCTTCAGACAGGACATGATTAACTTAGAGCAACAATAAGAATATAGAAAATCCTTATTTTAATTCTCAACAATGTGGGCTTGCTGTGCAGGAACATCCTCTGAGACCTAGGTGGTACCTTGGCTGTATCTTAGATTCGCTAGTGGATCTAATAGTAGAGGACAGAGCAGGACACCCCTAACTCCTCTGTGTGGCTTACAGTCTCAACACTGTGGCCAACCTAAACCCATGTCACTCCCTTGAAACCATCATGTATTTTCTCACTAGCAAGTACCCACCATCCCCTTCTAAGGCTTTCCTCCTGATGGCCAAACCAACTCCACTCATCATTCATCCCTGATTAATTATCCCATGCCCTGGAAAAGCTACACTGGTCTGATGCTAGGCCAAGTGCTTCCTCGGTCCTGCTCTTACCCTACCATCATACTTACCACATCTTATAATTATTACTTAATTAACTGTCTGCCTCCTCACTACATGAAAGACTCTCTAAAGGCATAATAGATCTTTTTTTCTTGATAATGACACATGACATGTACTAAGTGCTTAATAAATTATTTGTTGAATGAAAGGGATAGAGGGGTGGATGGATTAACCAGTGGAGGAAATGAAGGAAGGAAGGAAGGAAGGAAGGAAGGAAGGAAGGAAGGAAGGAAGGAAGGAAGGAAAGAAGGAAGGAAGGACCGACCTCCAAAGTGAGCAGAGATATGACATGGTGAAGCACAATGAGAAGAATTTAAGTACAGCATTTGTGTGGACAAATTTGAAAAAATAACTTCACAGAGATGGATGGATAGATGGATGAATGGATGGATGGTGGATAGAAGAATGAATGGATGGGTATGTGGATGGCTGAGTGGGTGGATGGATGGATGGTTGGATAAATGGGGGAGTAGATAGATGAATGGTTGGATGGAGGGGTGGATGGATGGATGGATGGATGGGTGGGTGGGTGAGTGGATGAGGGGAGTATCAGCATGGAGCTGTCAGGGATTGGTGGGGTGAGGGACTCTGCCCAGGTTTGAAGAGTCAGAAACCTGACTGGGGGAAAGAGGGGAGCTGCTGGTACTCAACCAGGAAGATAAAGAGACAGAAAAAAAGAATCTAGCATGGAGAGGTGAGGTTTCTAGAAGCTTCTTAGAGAGGTTCACAGGCATTTCCCCCATCCTGCTGCCTCGGGTCCAAGAAGCTTTGTGAGCATCCAGTGACCTGGAGCAGCAAGACACATTTACAAGTATAAGAGGGAGCCAGGTTGATATGCAAAAGAGTCATTTAGAAGGAATCATGAGGGAAGAGATCTCAGACTCCAAAGTTCAGCCTGTGTTTAGAGATTATTTCAAACATGGTAGGACCAAAGTGTTAGGAAGCCTCCGCCTCACAGTCCAACTCAGAACAGATCCACTTATTACTGCCTGGGCAGGCTGAACTTCAGGGGGAGAACTAACTCCATGGTTCCTAGGGTGGCTGCAGCTTGGGAATGGCACTCAGAGCTTACTTACTTACCTGCTGGTAGGGAGTAAGCTATAGGAGTAATAAGGAACATGCTAAAACCCCAACTCCACTGCTGACTAGCTGTGTGACTCTGGGTGAGTTACTTAACCTGTCTGAACATTTTTCTCATCTTTAAAATGGAAGTAATAATAATAATACTCATATTGACATGGCAAAATAAGGATAAAATTAAAAAGTTATTCTCATGGAGCCAGACGCTATATATCCATCTAAGATTTTTTTCCAGATTTCTTCCTTTCCATAAATGGTGAAATTCAAGGGTCCTCCTCCAATGTATTATTCATTTATTCAATGGATAGATGCTTCTTCCTCTCCCTTTCACCCTGAAGGAACTCAACAGTTAAAGAGAACTTTGTAGCACACTGAGGATCAGGGGCCCAATGCGATGGGGTGTCTCACTGCAAGGAATGCTCTGTGAGGCCAGCAAGCTGCCTGCAGCATTTCCCCCAATCCCCCTGGTTTGTTGGTGGGAGATCTCCTGGGGCTTCCTGTCCAGGAGGCACAGCCAGGTCTGAGCTGGAGATGCTGGAGGCAGGTGTGGGTGAGCCCTTGCAGCCGCTGACAAATTGCAGACTCCAGGAGCAGCTGCCTAGGAGAGCCTGTCCCCTGGACCATCTAATTAGACCACTGAGCCAGAAGGAGGAACTGGGATGAAGGATTCAAACATCCCCACCTGAACCCATGAGTCAGATCCCTGTCGTTGGAAAGATCTTCTGCAGAGTGGACAGATGTCATAGGTTACATTAACTGAGCGTCCAAGGTGATGATTCTGACCTTCCAGCTGACTGTCCCAATGAGAATCCTTAGGCATGTCATCAAAGTAGCCTTCAAAATAATTTTTGTCCCTCATGACATATTCTTACTGCAAAAAGACAGAATGGATGCATTTCATGAGAACCCAGGGGTGTTAGAATTCACCATGGCACTCAGAGTCCTGATGGGGGGTGCCTCCTAACATGCCAGGCATTGCCAGGTGCTGGAGCCACAGTGACACAGAGCTCACACTCAAATGGGGACAGAGAGACAGTAACCAAGTAACCATCAGCTAACTTTGGGTTGTGATCAGTGCCCCAAAAGGAACCAATGGGGTATCACGAGGGAACAGACCTTCGCGGGGAGGGTGTGTCCATGAGGTAAAGTGGCCACACAGGGCCTCTCTGAAGAGGTGGTGTCTGCAAGGAGACTCAAGGGATGAGAGTGAGTCCAGTCCTGATCCCAGAAACAGGGAAGCCCGGGGAGGGGCCAGACCCAATTTGAGGAGTGGGAAGATCAGTGCCCCTGGGACCCTGGAAGGGTAGCTGCTGCTGTGAAGTCCAGGGGCTCTGCAGCTCCCTGTAGGCCATGGTAGGGCTCTGTGCTAACTCCAGCTACAGGGGCCACCGTGGGACCTGGGCTGATTGTAATCCATGACACTGATTGTAATAGGGGGAAAGGATTGAAGAAAGTAAGCAAGGGTAGGGCAGGAAGCCCAGAAGGGCCAGGTGATGGTCCACGTGTTGGGGGCCAGAGGCAGGCGCCAAAGAAGGAGACGGGGTGGAGGTGAGGCGGGGCGTGATGCCAGGCTTGGGGCCTGAGTCGCTTGGTAGACGATGGTGCCATGGACCGAAGTGGGAGAAGAAGTTTGGAAACAGAACTCGAGACCTGGCTGGTGACTCTTGTTCAATTTAAATGTTTTGTTTTGTTTTGTTGACCTGGTTGTGTGACCAGCGAGGACTTCCCCAGAGCTGGAAGGGCTCTCTGTGGCCTCCGGGCAAAGTAACACCTTCTATCAGAACAGATGTGCTGCTGTCCCCCCCTCCCCCTTCCAGCAGTCAAAATTCCTGACTGTCCTGTTTCCCTGCCCTCGACTAAGAAGTCAGTGGCGGCTGCTTTTCTGTTATCTGTTCACCCCAAAATTAAAACAAGCACAAGTCATGCAGTATTGGGTGACACGAGGTCTGCCCTGCCCAGACCCTGTCGCTACCGGGGGCCAGAGGCCAGATTTTGAGAGAACATGAGAGGTGCTCTCTGTTACCGTTCGTCACACTCCAAACCCCTCTAATAACCCATTTGGGATCTCTCCTCCTGTTCTTTCCAACCTTTGTTGACCTGACTTCTATTTACAGCCTGTACCACCTCTTGGGTCACCAATTCTTTGTTGATGTACCCTTATTTTCTGACTTAATGGCTGGAAGCTGTTAAGATCCTCTCCGATATTACTCTCCAACTACCAAACTGAGGTCATTATTACTCTTAGTAATGATGGTTGCTATTTATTAAACAGAACACACATCCTGCCAAGAACTTCCTGTGCATTATCTCATTTAATAACCCAGAGAAGCAGGGATTGTTATTCCATTTCACACATGAGTCGTGGAGAACTTTGACAAGATGCCCAAGGTCGCCCTGCCAGTGATGGGGGAAGGAGGGATTTCAAGGCAGGCCTTCGGTCTCCACGTCCTGGGGGGGAGGGAGGACCAAGTGTCGTGGCTTTCACAGGTTGCTAGTGGTGGCTCGTTGGGTTTGTCAGTACCAGGCCTGGCAAGAGATGAGGGCTTAGAGTCTGCTTTTGTGGAAGTTCAGTTGGCAGGGCTCAGGGCATATTAGTAATTGCTGTTACATTCACCCCGGGGAGTGATGGACCCTGATCTCAGTCTGCAGGATCAACATGGTCACCAGCAGAGACCCCGTAGACATCCAACCACAGTGCTCATGGTGACTTGGGAATGCTCGGGAAAGCAAAGTAGTTGACCCAAGTTAGACTGTAAAGATATTCCTACTTTAATAAAAAGGAAGGGAGGAGCCCTTCCACCTTCCCAACAAAGGCCACGCAAGCCTCAGGGCAGCAGAGCCTGGAAGGGGAAGCACCCTGGGAGCAGGCCAGGGCTCCTGTGGGGGGTCTCCACTGCTCACTCCATCGGCAATGCCTCACATCCTCCAGGGGAGGCCAAAATGTCTTGACTGGGGTCTGGTCCCGAAATGTCCGCTCATGAGGCTACGTCGGGGGAGAGGCGCAGGCCTGCCTCTGTTTTTAAAGCAACTAGTATTTTTTTTTAAAAAGAAGAAGAAATGTAAAAATCAGGGGTTTTAAAGTCAACTTATATTTTTAAATGTTCACATTAACAAAATACCACTTTTCAACAGACAGAGCAGTGTAATTGTGTGAGTCACAAGATCCCTGCAGAAGCTGGGGTGCTCTAGAGTTAAGGGACCCACCTATGTGTTCCTCCTGTGACTGCCAGAGCTCCTTTGGAGATGGACTCAGTGGCCTTTGAGGCCAGCCATGAACCACCAGGATGCTTGACACGTGTGGAATAGCCCCCAGCTCCTACAGGCCCCTCCCTGATTGTCATGGCCACACAGAAAGGGTAAAATAGCTGGACTTTTTTAGGCCTAGATTCCCAAGGCCATTTGGGGTCTGGGGTCTGGTCCTGGAATGTCCTTTCTTCCTGCTCTTTCTATAAAATAAATCTTTTAAATTAGTATCAGCTGGTTTTGAAAGTGAAAAAAACAAAAAACAAAAAACAAACAAACAAACAAAAAACTCCCTAGTTCCAAAAGCAAGAAGGATAAGGAAACCAACATTATGGGAAGGTGCTAATGCCTGAGCCTTTATACAGTAGTCCCTGATCCTTATCTACAGAAAACTCTAGAAAAGAAAAACAACTTATAAGTTTTAAATGCCTTTTATTATATTGTTATAATTATTCTGTTTTATTACGAGTTCTTGTTAATCTCTTGTTGTGCCTAACTTATAAATTAAACTTTGTCATCGGTATGCATAAGGGGAAAAAAGCATAGCATACGGAGGATTCAGTACAATCTGTGGTTGCAGGTAACTACTGGGGTTAGAAGGTATCTCCTGTGAGCTAGGCTCGGTGGTGCACACCTATAATCCCAGCGGCTAGGGTGGCTGAGCCAGGAGGATCTCGAGTTCAAAGTCAGCCTCAGCAATTTAGCGAGACCCTGTCTCAAAATTAAAAAAAAAAAAAAAAGGTCTGGGGATGTGGCTCAGTGGTTAAGTGCCCCTGGGTTCAATCCCTGGTACCAAAAAAAAAAAAGTCTGAGATCACACAGCATAGCTGTAATTAGAACACAGCCTTTGACCATAAAGCCCAAGCTCCCTCCAGTCTTTGAGTATGGTCACATAGTGTAGCTACGTGAAGCACAGAAGCAGCCCACTGAGTCTGGAGGGGGCCCTGGGCAGTCACTCTCCCCCATGCCACCACCTCTGTGGTGTTGGGGCAGACTTGAACTTCTCTGCCTCTTTTTGCTGTTTCCTTCTCTTCCTGTTTTTTCTCCTGGTTGGTTTGCCCCCACTCGGCTCCTGGCTTATGATACTTATTTTTCCATCCACAGCAAAACGATTCACATCAAGGTAATTGATGATGAGGCGTATGAGAAAAACAAGAATTACTTCATTCAGATGATGGGCCCCCGCATGGTGGATATGAGTTTTCAGAAAGGTGTAGTACCCTGTCCTCCACACTAACATTAACATTCTTCTCTCCTTTCTTCCTTTCTACAACCCCTCTCTCTCTCCTCTTCCTTCTCTTTCTTCTACCTGAGTCTCTTTCCCTGTTTCTTCTTCTCCTGTTCTCTGTTCACTTTTCCCTCTCCTCTGTCCTCTCTCTCTGTTCCCAGCTCTCTCCTAACACCTGCCAACTTGTCACATGGTATCCAGAAAAGGGATGCTCAAGAACCAATGGCAATTTTTCTGGGATGAGGAGGGGGAGGGAGGGAGAGAGAGAGAGAGAGACCCCTGCCCAAGCCCCAGAAGTATGGAATGTGGATTCTCCACTTCTCTTGAATGACTCAGAGCACAGGAAAGAGAAAGGGCAGCAGCACAGAGGCGGACAAGAGGCAGCACGAGGAAAGAGACTCAGCACAGATTGACGGGGACAGTTATTCCCAGGGCTGAGCTTAGAGTCCTCAAAAGTTGAGAATCTGTGTTTTTGGGGTCATGGTTCATTCCACTCCCAAAGCAGGCCTCAGGAGCCGTCTGACCTGCCACATCCCTACTATTAAGACTTAGTTCTCTCCCTGACCTTGACTGAGCTGGAAATACCAGTCAAAGATCTTCCTGTCTTACTCTATTTTCCCACTCAGAGCAGCTAGGTGTGCAGGCAGATTTGGAGTAGTGGGCCAGAGGATTCTGATCTTCAGGGAAGCTTCTCCAACAAGTTCATAGAACTGCTCAGAGTGGATGGAGTCCTTTGCCTTCAACTTACACGACCCTGCACATCCCATGGCCTCCACTAAGCAGGTCAGGAAATCCTTTCCATCTAGATCATACCATGGAGGAAGCAACTACTAGATTTGGGGGGCAATGTTCTTTGGCTAAGTCATCAATCATGTCCCTCTGGGCCAGGCTCATGGGTGCAGAGCTCCCAATTCCTATTGAATAGCAAAGTCTCTGTGGCAGAAAAACAGTCTCACTCACATTTTATAGATAACCCAGGACCTCATATCTAAGGAGAAGAAATCACCCCAAAATGGCTCAACAATCAGTGAGTGTTGTCTTTGGTTCACGGAGCGAAGTATGAAATGGTGTCCAAGAAAGAGCCCCAAAGGTCACCAAAGATGTACTTTTGAAACACATGCATGCACGCACATGCATCAAGTCCTGTGACCCCCCCGCCCCCCGCAAAAAAAAAACAGCTCAGATCATTTTACTACTTTACTAGTAGCAAAGCAGAGCATGTCTTTAGAATATCACAGGAATATCAGAGGATCTGAGGACACAGCTAAGCTGTCATTCATTCATTCTCTTTGCACTTTGAGAGAATTTAGGTCCCAGCCAACTGCTCCTCTCAACCCCCCCCCCAAAAAACCCCAGAAAATAATAATTCCAGCTCACTAATTGGGCCTGCTAACCACCATTGTGGTTCCATGAAGGACCAGGAGACAGACATGCCCAAATTCTCCAGGTGACAGTGAACCTGTGCTAGCCTCCAGCCAGTCTGTAGGGTAATGACTTTCAAGAAATTTTGCTTCCCTGAATGATATGCTTGTAAAAGACACCATGCCTCTTTAAGATAGCCAGAGATGAACAGAAATCTCACTACCTTGTGCCCCAAACCCAAGTTAATCAGCTTTTATGAAGCCAGACTTAGGACCAACACCCCATGCAATAGAGGTAGAAATATAATGGATTCTTGTATCATATTGTGGTTAGTATTTGTTTATTCTGGTTCCCACCTGATAGCACAAGTCCACTATCAAATAAAGAATGAGAAAGACAGTAGACTTCTGCTGCCCGTTCTTTCCCACTGCTCTCTCTCTCTCTACCTTCCTCATAAATGCTTTTCCTTTTAAATTTTTCTTTAAGAGACTCATGTGAGAAGTGGGTACAGGCACAAAAAAAAAAGGGGGATCCAGGTCCTGGGTTCCACGGATGTATTTGCTATGGTAGAAAGTTCTGGGTCATCCCAACAGGCAGGTAGTTGACCTGCAGCCTAAAAGAAATGGCACTGTTACCATGTGACACCCTGTGGAATGTGCTGCCCCACTCACCTCCTACTAACCCTCGGCAGGACCTAAAAGGACTCCTCCCACCATCATCCCCAATCTCCCTCCCCGTTTCCTTCCTGTCCTCCTGGCCCCTCCCTTTGCCCACCTGTCCTGGCCTCCTGGCTCCCTTTCCCTCTCACCCACAAGAACAACTGTGATCAAGGAGACAAGAAAAGCCGAGACCATTTTTTATATGAGAACATCACAATCCACCATAGTCCTATCCAAGGCCACCGTGGTGGGACAGGGCTGCATGTGCCAAGAGTGACGGGGAATGATTTTAAAGGCTATGCTCCAGGTGACTGACCAACCTGCCCACCCAGTCGACACACTCTCTCTCTTGTTGTCCCTACAGGAAAACCATAAGGGTTAAAATAGTAGATGAGGAGGAATACGAAAGGCAAGAGAATTTCTTCATTGCCCTTGGTGAACCGAAATGGATGGAACGTGGAATATCAGGTGTGAGATTCTTTAAAAACAAAACAACCACAACAAACCAAAAAAAGCAAGAATTTTTTTTTTAAACAATCCAAAAGAAAAAAGCAACTCTATTTTTTTTTCTCCCCTCCACCCTGTTTCTTCCCTCCTCCTCCTCCTCCTTTCTCCTTTTGGCCAATGGACTTTTTAATTCTTTTTCCCTCCTGTATTCTCGCTCTCACCCTGTTTCGGTCTCATCTCTGCCTTCTTAGCCATAGTTTATTTCCAAAGTCCTCCTTTCCCGCCTTCTGGGCAGCACTGGGGCCTCAACTCCTCACGACCCTGATGAGTTACTTCTATGTGTTGCTACACTTATCCAGTTACCGCTGTCCCCTGCACCCCACCCCATACCGTAGCCTGTGATTGGGAAGACTCCTTGATGGGTGGGGAGGAGAAGAAAGAGAAAGGAATGTGATGTGCTGCATGCCTGTGCCCCTTCCCTGCCTCTTACCCTGCCACTCCTCACTCTCTAGCCAGGATTGAATATGGGAGGGTGGGGGATGGGGGTGGGGGCTCACGTTGCCATGATGCTTTGACAGTTTTCTGCTGCATCCTTCGACCTCTAATGAATGCTTGGCAGGCTATTCACTTGCAAGAGTGGCCCATGGGCCCCTCTGCCCTTCATGGAGGTAAGTGTGTCATCTGGCTATTTCCCAGTTGGGTCAACGGTGGCAAGGGGGAGGTATACCAGTTGTCAGAGGCTTCTGGAGCTCTCTGAGAGAGAGCTGGCTCCTGAGGTAGTCCTGCAACCTGGAATCCTGAGCTACTCTTCCTCCCCCCAGCATCCTGTCCACCCCATTCTACCCCTCTTTGAAGCCCAAGGTAGGGTAATTAATTCAAGCTACTTTGGGATAATCCAAGCTTTAAAGCAAAAAACTGATAGTCTTCAAGAGAAAAGAAGTAAGTCCAGGTGTGAAAATTCCCCTAGCCAGTAAGCCCTGAAATAAACTGACTCTAAGTAGGCCCTGAGGATTGATGATGGGTTTACCAATGGAAGGGACTCTCAATGCTGTAGTCTCTGCTGATGGTTTCTGAGGGTAACTATTGAAGACAGCTAATGGATGGTTCATGTACACCTACCTTAGCTTGGCATCCACAAGTGAGGATATTGCCTAAATCCCTCAAATAACCTTTATCCCACACTAGAGAAGTGGCCCCTCCTCCTCCTCAGGACATGCATCTCAGCACACCTGCCAGTGGTTTATCCCTAAGGGGCTGATTATGTTGCAACCAGGGTAGAAAGAAGGAAGTGTTTCTCCCCTTGAAGAAAATGATTGAAGCTACCCCTTTGAAAGAGTCAGAGAAATAGATGTGGGAATGAGAAAGCGTGCTCGAGGGAAATACCAAGAGGAGGACCTTGGTACTCCCCTTAAGGGAAGAGATGCTGCCGGGAGTCTCATGGAGAACGGAGCAGTGAAATTCACCCATTGTTCAAAAAGGACAATCATTTTGCAACCACTTCATATTCGTGTAACAAGGAACAGCAAGAAGCCAACAGACCCAAAGGATTGGGCAGCAGCATTTCCCAAGGCTCCTCTATAGCTCTTCTCAGACATGTTTGTTTGATCTGTTCTTTCCATCCTCTGGGGAGTACCTGAAGAGCTAAACCAATTCTGTGCCATACTGGCTTGGGCACATCTGGTGGTATACGGGTTGACACCCTCTGGATCTTCCATAGCTCACCTTCTTCTTGATCACCTAATAAGGTGCTGCCATCAGCTGACTGCCAAAGGGAGAGAAAGCATCTCTCGTGCCATTTCACTGAATTTCAGCTAATCATCCAGTTCCTACCACTAAGGAGATTCTCACAAGTTGTGTCAGCACCTTCTTTACTTCCTTCTCACCTCCCTTGTGCATTTATTCCACCTCTTCATGATTAGTTGAAATTAGCAAACACCTGAGGCCATTGTAAGCTAGTATCATCAATTTCCACAGTTCCAGCTACTTAGTGCAAGTCAAAGCAGCCCAAAGGTTCATACAGGGGAGCTGGAAGGAAGGCAGAGGCTCCAGCCAGGAGGAAAGAATTGAACACCATCTATGCCTTTGTTCCAACAGTCAATAAAGTCTTCTCTTCTCCCTCCCCTAAAACCTCTACCTACTGCAGGACAGAAAGTGACCTAAGATAGGTCTTCTACTCTCTAGAGACCTGACCAAATGCAAATACCTATAGCTACTCCCCCTTTGAGGACACCTTTCCTTTTTACACTGGATTCTTTGTCAGTTATCAGCAAAGCCCTGGTGAAATCTACTCTTGAGGGAGAGTATAGGTGAGAAGGCAAATATTTCAGCGAGCTCTCTGTGGGATGTACCTCCATATCTTTCCAGTGACCAAGATCCTAAGATGGAAGCAGACAATGAAAAATTTGTCAATTTCTCAGCCTCCTGCCCTATGGCCTAGGGAGTTGACTTTCAGGTTTTTGTTTTTTGGGTTTTTTTTTCCAGTTCTTCTTATATATTGGCATCAGACCACCATAAGGTGAAAGGTCATAAAACCAGATTGTCTAGACTCAGAATCAAATGAAAACCCATACTGATTTGCAGAATTCCCTGCTGCTCTCGGAGTGAGAGACAGTACAGTGGAAATTGCTTTTCATTATCACTGCTGTATGGGAGAGTCCTAGGCATTTAGAATGACATACTCTCTGCATGGTCAAGATGACAATTGCATTTTTTTAAAAAAATAAAGGACAGGATTTGAAATAGAAGACTGTATTCTTGGCAAACAAAACAGACATCAGAAGTGATATTAAAAGCTCTGAACAATCTGTGGTAGAGGAAAAAGGAAAGATAAAGAGTAAACATGGTTGCCCTAGAGTGGAGTAAGTCCTAGAGTCTACGAAACCGGCTTCTGAGAGCAGCAGTGAGCAGCTTCTTCAGGGCTGTTGGGCCTGGATCTGGACACTGGAAGTCTCAGGAGGGGAAGGAAAACACTGCCCTCCAATAACTGGGCCTATTTGTTCCTCCTCTTCCCACATGTAGGGACACCCAGACAAATACCCCAGCTGCTTCCTAATTACTCACAGAGCTATACTCTTTTCTGTTTGTGCCTGGAGTGTACAAGTGGGTTTAAATGACTCTCAAGCTGACCCTGGTGGCCAATACAGGAGAAAGTTCCACTCCAGCTTCTCTCATCAGCAGCAACAGGAAAAACACCCTCAAGGTATTGCATCACTCAAAGTTGGCCTTCCTGGATCTCACAGACCCATCTGTAGCTGTTTAATGGGAAGTCTCAGATTCCTGCCGACAATGGCCAGAGAATGATGCAATTCCAGCTGGTGGCAGGCCTTCTCTGTGCTCTAGGAATGAGCCTGGGTTGGAATGGACATCTGAGTGAAAACCAGAGCACTAGGACCTTTTTGGAAGAACTTCTTTGGTGTGTGTCCTGGTACACTCATGTGTTGGGATCTCCAGCCTTCACTGGAACTCGGGGACCAGGAGATGCTCTCCCAGGCAAACCCATGGAAGGAGCAGAATAAACAAGTTCTCTTGTTCTCTATCTCCATGTAGTGAAGATAGGCATTGATCCATTACTTCTTTAGAATTCTAAATGGAAGATATCAGGAAGAATCAATTGCTGTTTATATGGTGTGCCGATTCTGGGTCCACATGTCTTCAGTGGCTATGAATACAGGATGATAGATCCCAGGCCTGAGTGGCATTCCTAGAGATTCCTAGAAAAAATAAGTCACAACTCCCTTCCACCACACATACACATACTCCTTCCACCAATCATGGAAGGGTGTTTCCAGACTTATCTGACAAGCACCAAGTAGTGAGGGGCTTTACTAAGACACTATCAGAATAAAAGCATGGTATGTCATAACTTTTTTTTTTGGAGGAATGTTGAAGTCTAAAAGAGTTAGCATAAGTACCATGCTATAAATTCAGATAAATGCTATAAACTCAAGGTTTATAAATTCAGAGACTAGGGACAACTTGTGTTGGTTTTATCTTGGTTCAATGTCCCAGTCCATCTAAGGAACTTTCATTTGTCACCTCTCTTCTCTGACAGTCTCTCTTCTCCAGAATATATGGACTCTGATTTCATCTGCCTTTTCTGGAAAAAAGAAGGCCACCTCCCATAGATGCAGCATCCATGGAAAAGATGATTGCAAAAATAGATGGCAAAAAACAAAACTTTACTGAACACTATTAGATGCAGGGACTTAATGGACCCAGGTGACACAAAATGATAGGAGTCCATGTCCATGACCCTAACCTCCAGGATACATCTATAAAAAAGACAAACCATTTCAGGAAAACATTCTGAAGGACTTATCTTTTTCACTAACTCATTCTTTTAGGAGAAATAAACGTGGTAGCTCAGATGCACTTCGTGGCCATAGAAATCTATGGGCACTGGAGAGCAGATCATAGTCTGATTGTCAGGTTAGGAATAGATCTCATAAAATTGGGCACCATTGCACTCTTGCACACTACTACCTGGTTCCCTGAGGTCCCACTCAAGCCGTATGGACACACTCACCACTGATGAGCCAGCTCCTCTAGCAGGTTGCAATCCACCTAGTTTCCATGATAACTGGATTCTCACTTCTTCTTTTCAGACTGGATCACGAGTAACCTACTCAGTCTCTGTTCCTCTCATTTGGTTCCCCCATTCCTCCATCCCTAGCTCTCCAAGGTTGCAGGGGAAGTGTGGGGATAACTCTCTTAACTTCTCGGCAGCCTTTACAGCTGCTCACGCCTCTTGCTGCTGCTATTGCTGCGCATGCTCCAAGTGCTGCTTTCTTTGCATGCGTTCCTCAGCTCTCACCTACTAAGCTCATTGCTTTTCTTATGCTGCCAGCCACAACAAAGTCTGGGGATACTTTCAAGATGGGATCTTAATGATCTTTCCTTTTCTTTCCTCCCTTTGTCTGGTACCTATTTGCAAACAGCGCTCCTGTTATCTCCAGGTAAGAGGTGTCTTTCCCCTCTTTCCCACTTCTTGCCAGTGCCCTTGCTTGGTTTAAGATCAGTGTTCTTTGATTTACTTAATAGGAACTACAGGCTCAAGTGAACCTGACCAGTTCTCCTAAGGAATGGGAGATTTATTTCCCCACATGAAATAATTGTGAGGAAGTAAACAATTCCATGAGTATCATTTCTGTCTATGCATGTGGCTAGAGGCATAGCTGATCCTCTCTGGGACCAGGAAGAGAAACTTACCAAGGAGATAGTAGATAGTAGACTTGTACACCTGAATTCATCTGTAACTCAGGTTGTTGGGGAAGAGAGGCTGAAAGTCAAACCTGGAACCTCCTAATAAGATTGTAATGAGATTTAAAAGAAAATACTGATCCCAGGGATCCAAGAGGAAATAATCAAAAGTAGCTGTGAGAGCATAAAAAGCATTTTTTTATAAATAACCTGAAATTTTACTGATCCTGGAGATCTCCCATCTCATCACAGATGAAAGCTAAATTACTAGAATTTTGATGCATTTGTCATTGACCCTTAAAGTGACATGTGCTGTGAACAACGGGAAGAGGAGTGGGCACAGTGTTCTGGGCTGGACATAGACATTTTAGAGAATTTATTTTGTGGAGATTCTCTTGGAGAATCTAGATTCTGTATAGGATGTACATCTACTTTGAGAGTGTGCTGGTGTGACTAGAAACCGTTCACAAACATCCAATGTTATGAGCAGATAGGAAAGCATTTCCCCATATCTGGCAATGCCATAACTCTTGATGCAGGCAGAATGGGCTCCACAAGAGAGTTCCAATGTATTTTTAAAGAATGTCTTATCTCTCATCCATTCTTTGAACACAGAAAATTTTAAAGTCATTTAAGAGGAAAAGCATCTTATAGAGTTCATAGTCATACTCACCTACCGGCTACACTCTGGGCTTAGGAGGAGGCCATGGACATATCAAGGACATTTGCCTCCTTGGAGCCTAAACAACAACAACAAAAAAATGTAGGTTATGCTTATACTTTACTTTTATGGGGGAAAAAAAAAACATTGTTCCGGTTTCCTTGGCTTCTTGCAATACCAACAGGACAAGGGCCATACCCATACCCAACAGTATTTTTCATGCTTCTCCTGGGGGATTGATCTCATAACATTGGGTCTTCTCCATTTCATTCATCCTCTTGCATGAGAAGATATTTGGATTCGTCTGTTCCAGATCTTGCCTCTACCTCATACAAATATACATACAACAAAGATTGGGATTGACCTTAAGTTTCTTTATACTTTTAACACACTTTCAAATATCACTAGAAACTAAAAATTGGGGGGGGGGAACGACACTTTTTCTAGACATTCCAATCCATAGATCTTTAATTTAGAAAGCTTTGATTAGGCTTTAAATTCACTGGGAAACTCAAATTCTTATTCCTGGCAGGATAGACTGAAGTGGCTAAAATGCCTGGTGGCACTAGACACAGAAAGTCAATATGTTCATCCCGAGCTACCCACCAAGCTCAAGGGCCTGGGAGTGACAGCCCTGGCTGTATCACCTCACTTCTCAGTAAGGATACTTGCAGAGTATTCACAGCCTTGTCTGGCTTGGCAAGTTCTTTGTGCTTTCAGTACTTGTCCAATCTTCCATCTGATTCATATTCTTTCTCTCTCTTTCTTTTCGTTCCCACCTATCTTTTTTTTTTTCTATTCCTAGAACTGATAGTGTGTTTAGTCAGTCTGCATATCAGGATCACCTGTCATTTATTCTCTTCACTTGAAGTTCTGAGGAGTTCCACCAACAAGTGATCAGACTCACTATAATATTCTAAGCTGGAGACTTAACATTCTCTCAAGAAATTAATTTGATCTGAATTGAAAGCAATGCTTATTACTAAAATAGAAAAAGGCAGGAATTGCTGCCAAACCAAGATGCTAAATCAGAGTTTATATAGAGGCATGTGAATCAATCAATTAACAGATAAATACAGAGTGCCTCATGTGGGGTTGTAGGAGACCTAAAGATAGAGCATTGGTTATTTGTCAAAAAAGATTTTTTTTTTTGCTGAAAACTAAATGGAAAAACTGGCTGTCACCACAGGGGTGGACAGGTCAGTAGGTAGATGAATATCATGCCAGATGGATACAGGGATAGATTGATAGCTAGACAAGGGGTTAGACAGGTACATTTCTATGTCACTGGAGAGCTCATTATAGTGGTCTAAAGTTCTTAAGGCACATGTAAAAGTAAGACATAGGGGAACTGGGAGGGAGGGGTGGAACAACACTGTCACTGCTAAGACAGGCATCATGATACGGTGCCAAACCCTGAAAGAAGAGGAAAAAACTATTCCATTCTTTGAAGGAATCCATATGTCTTTTTCTAAGGGCTTTTTTCCAGTGTGACATGCAGACTGATTTCTAGGATTTCTGGCCTTGTGCATAGCCAGAACCCTAGATGCACACAGATATACCTTCAGAATTAACTAACCAGAGAACCAGAATAAATTAATTAAATGTAGTTAGAATGCTAGCAGGTGTCTTCTGACTTATATATAAAAGAACATACATCCTTGAGAAATACTTGTTTCCAAAAGTGGCCACCAGCACCAGAGGGGGGTTAGGACCATGGACAGCTCCCACGAAGTTTTGGGATTGCTTTTTATATTTGATGCCAGGGACAGTAATAAAACAGCAAGTGCAGAAATCAGAGACTGTGAACATTCATACCATGTCTACCAAAAAAAGAAAGAAAGAAAGAAAGAAAGAGAGAAAAGAAAAAAGAAAAAGAGAGAAAGAATAAAGAAAATAAATGTTATATAAAAATACAAGGCTCTCTCTTTAGTAACTTATATTCTTGGTTTATGGTCTTTTCCGAGAATTCTTTTTATTGCAACCTCAAGAACTTGAGCCTTGTCCCTCCCCTTGCTTCACCAATTCCCCAGTGAGAAAGAAAGAAAAAAAAAAAGATCTTCCTGGCCTCTGACCCATCTCGTCCTTCATATTATCCAAGGACTATCGAATTCCCCTGGGAGGTTTACTGTGTGGAATGAAAGCAATTAAGGAGCCGAATAAAAGAATTAATTGCATGTGAGAATGTGGACTTGGATGGGAAGATGTTTAAATGAGCTTTGAAAGAAACAGGCCGCCAAGAGCGATTTTCTAATCAAAGGGGAATAAAAAGATTCCATCTCTATTTCACTCTAATCCAGAAAACATGTCTTCATGGTGAAGTGGTCTTAAAATGGACTCACCAGATGAAGCAGAAAAAATGTCTAACTGTGCGACACGAGAATGGTAAATGAGTCAAGATGCTGAGGGACACAGAGAATGCCTCCAGAGAAAGTAAAGGAAGAACTTTATTTTATTTTATGTTTGAATAAGTATTTGTGTTCCAGAAGAAATAGGCCTCATTTGTATGGAAACACTGGGGAATCATTCATTGGAACACCATGATATTTGGGGGGAAATCTTCCAAGTGTCTCACCAGGAGGACAATCGTCTCTTGTACAAAATGTAGACACCCTGGAAACCCCCTTTCTCCTTTCCAGAGGGGAGAGAACCTGCAATGTTGGAAACAGATGTTGATGTGGACCAGCTGTTCTCTTTGGATAATTGTGCCTCCAAGAACTCTTACATGAAGTTAAACAGGCCCAACTGTTCAAAATAGTCAAATGTCAAGAGTTCAACTTTCCTTACTAGCTCCCCACAACACACTGAATGATTTGGGGGACTTTACTTGGTGCTATTTCTCAGAAGGTCTTTGAGTCATGTTGCCCACCCAGGTATACAAACAGGACTTCTTATCCAAGCCTACAAGAATCCTCTCCTGGCCCAATGGTCATGAAGTGTTTAGCACGACATACATAGAAAGAGGCAGTAAAATGCACAAAGTCCCCATTCCCAAGAGCTATTTGTTTTGTATCTGTCGCACATGTCTAATATGCTGAGCTTTAAATTGCCAAGACATGGAAAAGGTTCTAAAGCTTGCTTGATTTCCTTTTTTTTTTTTTTTTTGCAGAGGTGACAGACAGGAAGCTGACTATGGAGGAAGAGGAAGCCAAGAGGATAGCAGAGATGGGAAAGCCAATATTGGGTGAACACCCCAAACTAGAGGTCATCATTGAAGAGTCCTATGAGTTCAAGGTCAGGCCATCAGTGAGGTCTAATTCAATAATAGATCAATCAGGATGGGGGCAGAAGACCTGGGGTTCTGCTCCAGTTTCACCACTGAATATGTGAAGTTGAAGCTGAACAAATCACTTACCCACTTCAGGTGTCTCTTTCCCCATTTGTAACCTGAAACAACAGTGCTGGAAATATTGTGAAAAAAAATACAGAATATGAAATGAATAGCTAGAAAGATGGTAGATGTATCATCACAATTGTTTAATTGTATCTTTAAAACAAAGACACTAAAACTCAGTGGTGTAGGGCAAGGTTTATTGACATCAGACCCTGTTCTCTCCAAATATCCAATGTCAGGAGTCATAACCAAAAAAAAAAAAAAAAAAAAAAAAGGCAAGTAGAAGATTGCCCCAGAGGATTTAAACCAACGTGGCTGCTCCATCCATAACTTCCAGAACCCCAGGATGCAGGGCATCTTTCATTCCTCTGAAGCAGCAGGCTCCTCCTTGGTTCTGGGCACTCTAACCTCATGAGTTCAAGTTTTTCTCTCCCTGACAGACTACAGTGGACAAACTGATCAGGAAGACAAACCTGGCCTTGGTTGTGGGGACCCACTCCTGGAGGGACCAGTTCATGGAGGCCATCACTGTCAGTGCAGGTAAGAAGGGTCTAAAAATGGCCTTGCTGGGAGAAGCAGACAACCCAGGAGAAGCAAGAGCACGACACCATCAGTGGCTCACCAGTTGTTTTTTTGTTTTTGTTTTTGTTTTTGTTTTTTTTTGGGGGGGTGGCTGCATTCCATCTTCCTAGTCCTGGTGCTCAGTATTCAGCTGCTTCACTGGGTCACTTTGGAAGAGGATGGTGGGGTGACTAAAAAGAGTATGGCTGTGTCTGGCCTCAAATCTGGTCGTCCTATGTGGACCAGAGCAAGTATCCTCTTTGTCCTCAATGTCCTCATTCCAAAAGGGAACTATCACTACATTTCTCAGAAAAGCAGAAAGGGTTCAGAGTCAGGTACCAAACAAGTACACCACAAATTGTTGGGTTTTTTTTTTTTTTTTGGTCATTCCTTCTTCTCATGAACTTGATCTCCCTTTTCTATGAAATGAGGGATGATTCTGATCTCGCAAGATAGGGGTCAGGAGTTTTCAAAATGCTTTACATTGACTCTTGAACAAATCTCCTCCCTGGATGACTCCAAACCTCTACTTCAGCATTGACTGACAGCCCAGCCAGGAGTCCCAGAGGCCTGCAGGTACATTAGAATGGGAATGAACAGAGTCTCCCAACCACCCCACATTGCCTCTCAGCATCACTGAGGCCTCTTTGTACTGCTGAGCACTACTGGCCTTGTCTTTTTTCAGGAGGTTTTGTTGTCATAGCAACTCACAGGGTCACATCCCCAAGGCCCCAGAGCCAGAGCAAAAGTACCGCCAGGAAGAAAGGTTTGCTGCTGCTGCTGCTGCTGCCCTACTTTCACATCGATCCTTCCATTGCCCCCTCTGATGACCTGACAGTGCCCCTCAAGAGACAGTAAACAGAATGTAGTCCACAGAATCTACCCTTCTCCTTTTACCAATGCAGGAACTGAGCTTCAAAAACAATAGATAATGTACCCTAGTTACAGATTTTCTTTGTGGTAAAACTGGAATTGGAACCCAGTTCCTGATTGCTGTTCTTTAGAAACTCAGCTTCTACCCATTATGCCCAAACGTGACGAGCTGATCTTGACCAGGAACTGAGAGGCGACAGCACATCTCTTCTGAGATGCTGAATGGGCAACTCTGCTCATGTTTCCTGGCAAGGACAATCGAGGCCCATTCCCCGCTCTGTCCCATGGGGTACTTGGAAAAGGGTACTGGCTCTCTGGTAAACCTGCATGATCTGGAATGACAGCCATCTGAGGATGGATAATGACCAGACATACGATGTTTATCAGAGAAGCCGGTCCAGATAATCCGAGGGGAGCCTCATTGGCATCCAGTGAAGAGTGAGCACAGAGTGCATTTTCTTTTCTGGGCCTCGGAGTCAAATACAGCCTGCTCCATCCTCCCTTCCTCCTCTTCCATGACCTTGCTCTTCTCGTGTTCTCCCACCCTGTCGACCTCTTTGTCTCTTCTCTTCCTTGTTCCCTTGCTCTTTCTCCCAATCTCATTTTGTGCCTGCATCCAAATTGACAACCAAATGACCAAATTGTTTCCCATTTCCTGGCTGTTTTCCAATGTCCACACCCCGTGTGGGTCACCAGATGCCCAGAGAGAGCTGTAGACCCCCTCTGGTCAATGACGCCTGCAATGTGGGATGGACTTGATTTTCCCTGAATGAGGATCTGATCTCACTCACTGTCCTTTCTGGGACTTGCTTATCTTGTCTCCAGCAGGGGATGAGGATGAGGATGAGTCAGGGGAGGAGAGGCTGCCATCCTGCTTTGACTACGTCATGCACTTCCTGACGGTCTTCTGGAAGGTGCTGTTTGCCTGCGTGCCCCCCACGGAGTACTGCCACGGCTGGGCCTGCTTCGTGGTCTCCATCCTCATCATCGGCATGCTCACCGCCATCATCGGGGACCTGGCCTCCCACTTTGGCTGCACAATTGGTCTCAAGGATTCAGTCACAGCTGTTGTTTTTGTGGCATTTGGTACCTCTGTGCCAGGTGAGAGGAGAGAGGGGCTTGAGTCTGCAAAGGGGAATGGCCTGGTTCACATGAGCCCTGTGCTCTGCCTCATCTTCTTTGGCATCGCAGATCTGAGTGTAACAGAACCTCTGCGCTTACAGTGCACAAAAGTCCATCAAGGGGATGAATGACAATATTAATAAGGATGACTAACATTTATGGAGCACTTTTGATGTGACAGGCACTATGGATGCTAAAAAAGTCTACATCCCTGCCATGCTTACCAAGACCTTATTAAATAGGGAAAGTTATTATCCCCACATAACAAATGAGAAAACTGAGGTCCATGGAGCTTAAGCTACCTGCCCAAAGTAAGTGGCCCAAATTTCTTAATCTCTCTATTACATTAACAGGGCACACAAACAATGTCATTCAAAGAAGGTAGACACTGTTCTTCCATTTACCGCTGGCAGTCTCTGAGAGACGAAAGATCAACCTGCCTGAAAATGTCACAACAGAAATGTCCACAAGCATTCTTGGTCTCTTCTATTTGTAAGGACACCTGTGAATACAAAGTGTCCCCTAGCAGGACAGGCAAAGAAAGCTTAGTGAGATTTGCCCTTTCATATGATGAATTGCATAGTATTTATTTCCTTCTAAATACTCAAAGACTAACGGGAGTAGGTGTCACTAATTCATTTATTAGACAAATATTTACTGAGCTCCTATTACGCCTGATACAGTAGAGTGCTAGTTGCTGGGGCTGTTAGGAGAGACTACAGATGTTGCTTTAGTCAGCTTTTTTGCTGCGGTAACAAAAAGATCTGACCAGCACAATTGTAGAGGAGGAAATGTTTCTCTGGGGGCTCATGGTTTCAGAGGTCTCAGTTCGTAGACAACTGACTCCATTCCTTGGGGCTCAAGATGAAGCAGAACAACATGGCAAGAGAGTATAACAGAGGAAAGTGGCACTCATGATGATCAGAAAGCAGAGAGAGAGAGAGAGAGGCTCCACTCGCCCGTACAAATATATACCCCAAAGCCACGCCCCTGATGCCCCACCTCCTCCAGCCATCACTTAGTTAATCCCATCATGGATCAATTCACTGATTAGTTTAAGGCTCTCACAACTTAACACCTCCTCCTAACATCCCCAACCTCCACCAACCCTCTCACATTGTCTCACATGTGATCTTTTGGGGGACATATCACGTATGGGATAATACCAGATGTGTTTCCTTTCCCACCCCAAGTTTATAATCCAGGTAAAGGAGAAAGACTACATTCAAATGCTGTGATTAAAATGATCTCAATAAGTGATATAAAGAGAAAGATATAAACCAGGGAGACTTGGGCTAGGCTGGGGTCAGGGATGGCTTCCAAGGGAAATCATATGGAAGCTGGGCCTGAGTGAGAAGCAGGAATTAACTAATGCAGCCTCATACAATTAATCAAAAGCCTTATACAATTTGGTTGGGACCTCCAGGGCATCTGAACCCTGAACTCCTCCCAGCTTCAACTGCCCCAGGGAGAAGCAGAGGATATCCTTCTATTTGAGGGGTGAGGCTAAATCTCACTGGGCAGGAATCTGCTGGCTGAACCAAGGGAAGCCCTCTCTGAACCAAGAAAATTTACCCTCCTGGAGAGTAACTAAATCTATGTCACACTTTAGGAAAACCTTTTCTTCAAACCTCAGCACAGACTGTGGGTTTGTTAGTGATGCAAGAGGTTTGGTTATCATGGAAATAAATTGAGTGATAAGAAATTAGAGCCAGGCACTGTAGTGCACATCTATAATCCCAGAGGCTCAGGAGGGTAAGGCAAGAGGATCGCAAGTTCAAAGCCGGCCTCAGCAACTTAGCAAGGTCCTAGGCAACTTAGCAAGAACCTGTCTCAAAATAAAAAATAAAGAAAAGGGCTGGGGATGTGGCTCAGTGGTTAAGCACCTCTGGGTTCAATTCTTGGCACCAAAAAGAGAAAGAAAAGGAAAGAAAGAGAGAGAGAGAGAGAGAGAGAGAGAGAGAGAGAGAGAGAGAGAGAGAGAGAAAGAAAGAAAGAAAGAAAGAAAGAAAGAAAGAAAGAAAGAAAGAAAGAAAGAAAGAAAGAAAGAAAGAGGGAGAGGGAGGGAGGGAGGGAGGAAGAAAGGAAGAAATTAGATGGATGATACAGGCAAGATTTAGTATATGAGATGCCCTGTGATCACTGTTCTCCAGGCATTGAGAGACCCAAGCCAGCAGAGGGAAAAGAGCAGATATGGGGAAAAGAATAGATGTGGGAATAAATAATAGAGGATTGAGTGCAAGGTCACGGGCAAGAAAGGGCAAGAGGTTTTCTCCAGGAGATCTGAGAAAACTGGCAATGTTGAGGCAAGTCCGGAGAAACCAGCCAGGGAGGTGTCTTGAGGTATTTCCAAATCCTGGCAATTGGTCCAAAAAATAGCTAACAGCACTTGGAGCATTGGGAAGTTGATGCTATGGTCCACATCTGATTTCACAGCTGGCTGGTGCTCTTTGGTTGAAGGTCAATGGTAGGAACCTTACATGAAAGTCAAGTTTCTTGCTAACTTCCTTTGTGACCTTGGGTAGATCCTTGACCCTTATTTTCCTTACCTACAAAATAAAAGTAATGGGCTAGATGTCCCTGGCGATCCTCCCTGGGCCTACAACCTGTGCCAAGATCCAAAGGCAAATATCCTTCAAGTCTTTGTGATCCATATACTAACAGCAAAGAGAGAACCCCGTCTTCCTTGAGTCCACAGCTTACCCTGCTTGTCCTTGGTGCCTGAAAATCAATGCCCACCCCCCTCCCCAGCCTATAGGCATTGCTCAGACAATTATAATCAGGCATCCACGTTAAGCAGTTTCCCAGGATGTCAAACATTCCCAGAATGTTCCCTGGGAAGACATTCTAAAATGGCGAACTCTCCTTAATGAAAAAAGTAATCAAAACAGAACAATGAATCCTTTTGGTGAATATCAGGACTAGATGGCTCTTAGTAATCTTTCAGGACTAGGAAGCCCAAATCAGCAGTGGGACCTGCCCAAGGCCACACAGCTCATTAAGGGACAGAACTGGCCGTGGCCCCTTAGCTCCTGCTGCCAGGGTGCCCTGGGGCATACTTGAAGAAAGGCCCTCCACATCTCAGACTCCCACCAGCTCCCGTTTGTCTGTGTCCTTTTCCAGATACATTTGCCAGCAAAGCCGCCGCCCTCCAGGATGTGTACGCAGACGCCTCCATCGGCAACGTTACTGGCAGCAACGCCGTCAATGTCTTCCTGGGTATTGGCCTGGCCTGGTCCGTGGCCGCCATCTACTGGGCCCTGCAGGGACAGGAGTTCCACGTGTCCGCAGGCACACTGGCCTTCTCCGTCACCCTTTTCACCATCTTTGCATTTGTCTGCATCAGTGTGCTCTTGTACCGACGGCGGCCCCACCTGGGTGGGGAGCTCGGTGGCCCCCGCGGCTGCAAGCTGGCCACGACGTGGCTCTTTGTGAGCCTGTGGCTCCTCTACATACTCTTTGCCACACTGGAGGCCTACTGCTACATCAAGGGGTTCTGAGCGCCAGAACCAGGCCTCCGGCAGGGCAGGCCAAGAACTTTCTTCCAAGAGAAGGGCACTTTCCCAACAGTGACCTTCCCAGGCTGAGCAGCCCTGCGGAGGCAGCATCAGGGCCGAGCCCCAGGAACCTCACCTGACCTAGGCCCTGGCCACACTCTGAAAGGGCCAAGTCTTCATCAGATAGAACGGAGGAGACACCCACTTTCCAAAGTATTTCATTAAATACAAACCAACAACAGCAACAGATCCACCTCTGTCTTCTCACTCCTACTCCTATCCCTGACCCAACAAAGGGCAGACCCTGTGTCCTTCTAGTCCACCTTCGGATTATTCCTTTGCCTCGAGTTTCTTTGAGGACAGGGTTTCTCCTGTCTCTCCACTGGGATGTGTCACGATTCTCCCATCCAGCTGGTGAGGCGCGAACAGGAACCAAACCACGCGGCTGGTCTGGGTTCTCTTTTCATCCCAATCATTAGGGTGGTTGTTTTCATTTCTCCCATCGGGCTTTGCTGGTTGTTTTGTCTTTGTCTCTTCTTTCTGAAGTTAGTGACAAAGTGCCGTGAAAGAATCCCAGGTCCAAGGCGACAGATGGAGGCATGAATTTTCAGAAACGCACCTCCCACTTTCACAGGGTCACAGAGGTCCAGCAAGGTCCTGTCTCCCATCTCTTTTTTTTTTTCCTCCGTGTTGTTTGGAGGACTGGGTGGCGTTTGAGCGGAAATGAGCTCTCACACCCACGTGGAAAGCGGGTGGAGCTTTCTTTGCTTGCGTGGAAATCAAATCCAAACCCAAAAGCAATTGTCCTCTTCCCTGTTCACGTCTCTCCGGTTCTATATGTCACTGTGTCCGTGTCTGTATGTGGATCCTCCTGCAAGAAAATCCACCGAGGGGGTGATGGGACAAAAATAGAAACCGTACATAATGACAAAGGGCAGCTGAGGAGACAAAAGGGGCACATGCCTTCTGGAACATCTCTGACTTTGTATCTGAAGCAGGAGAGAAGAGGTGTCCGACCCAATGAGATCTTTAAAGAAAAAGACGATATTTAAAATGTCAGCCTTCTGAGAAATGTGGGCTACACCAGCCCCTCACCTCCTAATGGGCCATACATAGAGAGCTGCCTAAATTTCTTCAAGTGATGCAAGTTTGAGGGTTATAAGACAGCAAGGG
The DNA here is from genome assembly GCF_052094955.1 of Ictidomys tridecemlineatus. Taxonomy (NCBI): domain Eukaryota; kingdom Metazoa; phylum Chordata; class Mammalia; order Rodentia; family Sciuridae; genus Ictidomys; species Ictidomys tridecemlineatus. The sequence goes on along the minus strand of NC_135481.1, from coordinate 64,572,406 downwards.
GCTCCTTCCACCTCTCCTGGCCCTCGAGCCACATTTGAAAATTTTTGCACAGGATGGGAACTGGAATTCCTCATTTCTCCCATGTTCCTGCTTGTTTTGAAAACCTCATGAAGCTTTTTTTCCAGCCTGTGAGGTATTTCTTGCCCCCCCTAAGAGAGTCTCAGTCTCTCTAATCCCGTGGAGCCTGAGAGGGTAGAAAAAAAGAGATGGACATGCCCCAAGGAAATTTTCCTGATGACTTTTGAGAGGACCTGGCTTTACAAACACACACACACACACCAGTGAACACACAGACATCACCACAGAACTGCCCACGGATCTTTAGGCTTTCTGCATTGACATAAATACATTTTCTAAAGGGGGAGGGATAAATTAAAAAAAAAAAAACACCTGTTTAATTTTAAACACTTTTTTTAAGAAAAAAAAATAACTGAAAAAGAAACAGTGCTCATGTCATAAGCTATGTTGACAGTTGCCAGTGGAAATGTTGGGTTGGTTTTAAAAAAAAAAAAAAAAGAAATAAAAGCTCTACTTATATCTCTACATATAGCTCGCTTCTCCCTGTGTTTCTTCAGCAAATGGTCCAGGGATCACCCTGGGTTACTTCTGAAGCGGGTGCAACCGAGGTGAGGTGAAAGTGTCATTTCCCGTCACAGTCAGGTGCCAATGTACTTTTTTAAGCACAAAAATTTTAGGGAAATGCCAGCTGTCACAGCTTGGACTTTTAAGAAGCTGGAGGACATACAGACGGAGAGCTGTGGGGATAGAGGGGAGGGCACAGCGGGGGAAGATCCCAGTTAGGAAACCGGGGCCCCATATTGATTTCCAAGACACACATACTCCACATTCACGCACTCACCATTCATTCAACCAAAAGCACTTTGGACGCCCTCCACACGTTGAGATAGGTTCTGGTGACGCAAAGAAGAGGAAGAGATCTGACCACCAGAAACTCACAGTCTAGAGGGCGAAGCAAAGGTCCTTTTAATAAAGGCTGTTTGGGTTAACAACAGCAGAAACCCATTACAATAAGTTCAGAGAAATGGAGGAGGGCCTGGGAAGGCCAGGGAGGGGGATCCTGTAGAACTCAAAGCAGGAGCACAGCAGGCCTCAGGGGCCTGAAAGCCCTCGGGAACCCAGACAACTGACCGCTCCCCCCCAAAAAAAAAAAAAAAACTACAAGGTCTCTCCCCTCCTGGTTTCCCTGTTTTTTAGGCCCCTCCTTTTCCTCTGCCTCACAAAGAGCTTCCTGGTTTGCTTGTCTGACACAGGGTCCAGCACAGTCACCAGCCCTGATGGCATTTCATGACCTCACTCCCAGCTTCACTCCCACTGCTAACTGGAACATCCCCTTTTCTCATCTGAGCCCAAATTCTCAATGAAGAGAACACAGCTCATTCCCAGAAGGCCATTTCCGGAAGGCAGACCTCTTTGTAGGAGGCTGCGGTGGCGGCCCGGGCCCCTGTGGAGTGACTGTTGTGCATCCGATTTCCATTCCTGGTCCAAATGATTCAGGTAAGGAAAGGAGGGTGGGGATCCCGATGGCCCCTTCCAAAAGCTGCAGGATGGGAAAGAGCTTATGAAGCCCGGGAACACCAAGGTACAAAAGAGAAATGGCTGTCAGAGGGGCCGAGCCGGAGTCCTGTGGGAACACACTGGAAAGAAAGACTAACTCAGCCCAGAGGAGCCGGGAAAGGCCTCCCAGAGAGCGTGACCTTTAGGAAGGATCTTGAAGGAAGAAAAAATAGTGAGTCACTCCTGTGAGAGGGCTTGGTATTGAGGGACAGACACAAAAGGAACAGCGTGCTCACAGGCACAGGCTGAAACAGAATAGGGTGTGGTCACAGAGTGGCAAGAGCTGCTGGGGGTGGAGGAAAGGCAGGTGGGTCCTGGCTGTGGCCCCTGGGTATGTCTGAGAAAGTTTTAGGCCCAGGAGTGGTCATGAGTTGGTGATGAAGGCTCTTCTCTAACTTCTTTCTCTGGATTGAGGGTTTTTAACCTTTGCCTAAGTTTAAACTTCTGGCACGGAAAAAGCTGCATCAGGAGCACAAGTCCTGATGTAGAAGCAATAACTAGGGGACAATGGGATCTGTAAGACAATGGCATTAAAAAAGCAGACAGACAGAGGGTCTTGGATAAAAGGCTCATTCAGTATTTTTTTCATGCCACCCAGTTGAAAATGAATAAAAACCTTTGAGCTGATTAAGTGGTAGATGCAAAATCATGAAATCCATTTGTGTCCGTCCCTTGCCTTTTTTTGGAGTCCTTTCTGGATTATCCAGATGCTAGGCTTTGTCAAGAGGGAAGTAAGCCACAGCAAATGGGGCTGAAAGGAGCAGCCCAGGAACCTGAAGTTGCTCACTGAGGATGCTGGGGCCAGTCAGATGCCACCAGCATCAACAGTGTCATCAACTCTGAGGACTTGAGTCAACGCTTCTCCTGTCCCATCACAGTAACAGAGGACCACTGAAGTCAATTGCTTCCAGGTTTAACATTGAGATTCTAGAATATATCCAGAAGCTCTGTGTGCATGCGTGTGCATGTCTGTGTGTGTGTGTGTGTGTGTGTGTGCGCGCGCACATATGAACAAGCACACATGCACAAAGGGCCTGGCAACCTTGATTGACAACAGTATTGTACACGTCCCTTTGTATCACCCTAGTCCTGCGGCCTGTATGTTATTTGTCGCACACACGATCATCGTCAGCACCTTTTACCGAACTAGCCACACGCCTTAGTCTCACTTATTTTCAGGGCACTGTTAGCTGATGTAATAAATCAACTCTGATATTTCAGGGGCTTAGAAAAAGGAAAGTTTATTTCTCCCTCATGTGATAATCCAGTGAGGATGGCTTTTGATCAGCCGGTGGCTTTCTTCCACATGATGATTCAGGGACTCCATTTTCTCTCCTGTTGTAACTCTGCCAGTCTCTGGGGCCTTGGAGTCTTCTTCGTTCAGCAGCAGATGGGAAGAAAATTAGAGATGGTGCATACACTCCAAACTGCCTTGGCTCTGAAGGAAGGCTCATCACTTTTGCTCATACTCTATTAGTAAAAGAACCTATTTTAACCCAAATGCCAAGGAGATTGAGAAGCATGGTCCTTGGCTGGGCAGCCGCTTCCCAATGACATGCTATGCCATGGAAGGATGAATGGCTTATGAGTGTTTGCCCCACCCATGATCACTCTGTGGGTAAGGATGGATATTTTTTACCTCCAGGGCCAAGAGAAAGCTGATATTTGTCTATGTGGGTTCCAAAAACCTTTCATAAGCCGGGCACGGTGGCACATGCTTGTAATCCCAGCAGCCCAGGAGGCTGAGGCAGGAGGATCGCAAGTTCAAAGCCAGCCTCAGCACCTTAGTGAGGCCCTAAGCATGATCTCTTCTGAAAAGCATCAGAATAAAGAAAGAGAGAAAGCTGGAATTTTGGGACACTGGATCTAGGCAAAGAAATCCACAGAGAAGCAGGCTGTGTCCAAGGAGGGGAAGCAGGAGAAGCCAGCCTGCAACTGGTCCCTCGACTTCTCTGGCCCCCTTCTCTGCTCAGTCTCCATCCTTACTGAGGAGCTTCCTCTAGGGGCACCTGGATAGACCATCTGAGGGCAGATGGGAAATCTGATAATTACTGATAATTAATGAGGGCGTGTCATCTGGCCCCAGGGAAAGATGATTCAAAAAACACCTTCTTGGGAAAGTGTACCCAAAAAATACTCCTGGGAAACTGCACTGGTCTGTATGACAGGTGGTACTTCCTGCATTTTCAGAAGGGAACAGGGAGATAGAATCCTGATCTATAATAATATACCTCAGACTGGGTACTTTATATTTTTAAAAGGTTTGTTTAGCTCATAGCACTGAAGGTCCAAGTCTATGGCACTTGTATCTGCTCAGATTCCCTTGAGAGACTTGGGCATCACAACATGGCCAAGAAATGAAAGGGGAAACCCAGGATCACTTTACCACTGATCTATAAACCCATCCCTTTTTATTTATTTTTTTTTATTTTGAGACAGGCCTCACTAAGTTGCTGAGGCTGGCCCCAAACTTTCAATCCTCCTGTCTCAGCCTCCCAAGTTGCTGTGATTATAGGCATGCACCACCACAATGGCTTAGTTGCCCTTTTTGTGTGACAAGAATGGTAGAGATCTACTCTCTTAGCAAATTTCAAGAATGTATTCCATATATTTTAACCACAGTCTTCATGCTGCACATTAGATGTCTAGAACCTATTCATCTGATAACTACAAGTTTGTATCCTTTAGACAACCTCTCCCCATTTCCCTCACCCAATCCCTGGTGATCATCCTTCTAGTCTCTGTTTCATGAATTTGACTTTGGTGAATTCCACTTATAAGTGAGATCATGTGGCATTTTTACCTTTCTCTGCTTGGCTTATTTCACTTATCGTGTCTTCTAGGTTCACCCTCAATATACAAATGACAGGATTTCCTTCTATTTTTAAGGTTTAGTAATAGTCCATTTATATATGTACCACTATTTATCCATTCATCTGTCAACAGACATTTGAGTTGTTTCCATATTTTGACTATTCAATGAACTGGGTACAAAGATCTCTCTTTGGGATACTGATTTCATTTTTCTTTGTAATGATAATATTCAGTCAGTTTTTAATTTGTTCTAATAAGTATATATGACAGCAGAATGCATTTTGATTCATATACAAATGGAGCACAACTTTTCATTTCTTTGTTTGTACACGATGTATAGTCACACCATATGTGCAGTCATACATGTACTGAGGGTAATTATGTCCATCTCATTCCACCATCTTTCCTGCCCCCATGACTACCCACTTCCTCTGACTCGTCTTTGCCCAATCAAAGTTCCTCCATTCTCCCCATGCTCCCCCAATTATAGACCAGCATCCACTAATCAGAGAGAACTTTCTGCCTTTGTTTTTTTTTGGGGGGGGAATGGCTTAATTCACTTAGCATGATATTCTCCAACTCCATCCATTTGCCTGCAAATGCCATAATTTTATTCTCTTTTAATGCTGAATAATATTCCATTGTGCATATATACCACAGGTTTTTTTAAAATCCATTTATCTAATGAAGGGCATCTAGGTTGGTTCCACAGTTTAGCTATCGTGAATTGAGCTGCTATAAACATTGATGTGGCTGCATCACTATAGCATGCTGATTTTAAGTCCTTTGGGAAAAGACTGAGGAGTGGGATAGCTGGGTCAAATGGTGGTTCCATTCCAAGTTTCCTAAGGAATCTCCACACTGCTCTCCAGAGTGGTTGCACCAATTTGTAGTCCCACCAGCAATGTATGAGTGTGCCTTTTCCCCACATCTTTGCCAATGCTTATTATTGCTACAGACAGTTCTCAGAGGAAGATATACAATCGACCAGCAAACACAGGAAAAAGTGTTCAACTGATTTCATTTTCCAATGGATTAATCTACTAATGAGATTAGCACTTTCATGATTCAAGCACTTTCCAAAACTCCACCTCAGGACATTGCTGTGTTGGGGACTATTATGATTTGGATAGGAGATGTCCCCTCAAAGCTCCTGTATGAATGAAGGAGTATTCAGAGATAAAATGGTTGGATTATGAAAGCTATACCCAGTTCATCTTAGTTTGAATGGACTAACTGGGTGGTAAACTGTAGGTAGGTGGAACATGGCTGGAGGAGGTGGTCACTGGGACATGCCCTGGAAGGGTGCATTTTTCCCTGCAGTCCCTTCCCCTTGACTCTGCGGCTTCCTGGCGGCCATGAATGGAAGAGCCCTCCTGCCCCATGCCCTTCTGCCATTGATGTCCTGTCTTACCTTGGACTCAGAGAAGAAGAGTCAACCCACCATGGACTAAATCTCTGAAATGGTGAGCTCAAAATAAACTTTTCCTTCCCTAAATTGTTCTTGTTGGTTGTTTTGGTCACAGTGACAAAACAACAACAACAACAACAATAACAACAACAACAAAACCTGATTAACACATACCTAGAAATAGTGCTGCATTTTTCTGAAAAATCTAGGAAGAAGTCGACTCAAGGTAGACTATTCTGGTGCCTCAAAATCCTCAATTTCTGTTTTCTACTCCTGGTCCTTTCTGCTCATCTTACTTTCTTACTTCTACCTGAGTGGGAAAACAATGGAAGCTGGTCCTCACCCTGCCATCTTTCTTACAAACTGACCATTACGTGAATGGAATTTTTCCACACTGTGGTAAATATTCATTCTCTTCCCATGATCAGTACCTCTAACTCATTCAATCAATTTTTCTTTCTGTGACTGTGGGGCGGCAGTTAAAATCTTGAAGAACTTGAAGAGCTTGATCCATGCAATGCTTTGTTAAAAATTGGAAGAGTTGTTAATACTTAAAAACTGAAATATTTTGTAAAAAAATCTGGATCTGGGCTTTTCTGATCACACTGAGTGTTAATGATTTTATGTGCTAATAAGTGGCCACCCCACGTACACGGGGTCTACCTCCTCAATTCCCCAGATTTCCTATCCAACCCATCTCTCTCATTTAAGTGACCATCCTGGCACTGAAGCTATTTGTGTGACACCTGCTATGGGGTCAAGGCCTATAGAATTACATTTTGGACCTTCACATGCTGGTGCTTGCCCTCAGCACTCTGTAGGGTTTGAGTCCCAAGTCTACCTGTGAATTTTTAAACAGGTGATGACTTCCCTGGTTCTCATTTTTCTCAATAAAAAAATGCAGGGTTGCAAAAATTAAACGAATCCTTGTCAAGTCAATTACCATGGTACATAGTATATACATACCCTAGAAGTGTTAGGCTTGTAAATTAATACCTGGAGAGATGACCAGTGGTCACCAGGACTTCCAAGTCATACCAACCCCAGGTCATAGTGAAAAATTAAGACAGACAAGCTTGGTATCAATGAAAGAGCAATCCAGAAAGAGCCAGAAGGCCACATCAGGTCTTGCATGCTAATAAGTAAGGCAGATAATGGTAAGCAAAAACAACTTGTGGACTTCAAGAAAGAAGGGAGGCCCTGGGAGAAGTTGAGGAATCTGTCCAAGGACATTTCACAAGTGGCACTTCATATCTAGGTCTACTGAGATCCAAGATCTAGGTCTACTGAGGTCCAAGATCCTACCACCTTCACACACTCTTATTGGGTATGAAATGAAGTCATTATTTACAGAAGAAAATAAAGACCATAACAGTATGCTCTGTCTTGATTATCCCAGGACTTTCACAGTTTTAGCACTGAAAGTCTTGTGTCCCAGGAAATCCCCCAGTCCTGGGAAACTGGGATGGTTGGTTAACCTCAAATATTAAGATTCTTACAGAGCTACAAAATGGCAGACTCTATACATTCACCTTCTGCTATGTCATGCTGTCACCTTTTCCAACGATTCCACCCAGCATCTAAACTGGGCAAAGTTCTTTACTTGGTGGGATCATGAAAACCTTCATGGTTCTTGGCATGTTGCTCAGATTTTCATTGATCAGTACTTTTGAGTAAGAGAGCTTGAAAATACACACTAAACGAATCCCCAAGTTTCAAACACAGTCCTTCTTAATCTCATTGTGTAACAGCAACCCAATTTCCTGCAAGTAATTACCCTACCCAATTCAGTGAATCCAAAATGGCTAGGGGAAGGCTCAGCTTCTTTTTCATCAGAACCATAACTATGGTTCTTGTGGAAGCATTTATCCCTTGGACATTGGTACCTATAAACTTACTAAGCCCAAGACTTAGAAACAGAAATCAAAAATTCGTAAGTAGATTATTAGATTCAGAAATGATCCTATCCCTTTCCCCTTGATGTCAAGACCTATGAATCCTATGTAGAGGCAGACAACACTAAATATTAAAGAATGTAAGTTAGAACATATACAGTAAGATAGCACAATAATTTCACAAGGTATTATCTCCTAGCTTGTGCTGTAATTGAGTCTGCATCAAGCCATCCCACCCAAGGTCAAGCCTCCTTTGGATAATAGAAAATATGGTCAGACCCGCACCTCTGGTTAGAGACATGTTGTAGAAGATGCCATAAGGCATTCTGAGTCCATAAAGCAGATGATAGCAAAAACACTATGGGCAAGAAAGGCTAATCCATACCAAGAATATGGATACTCTGTAAAGGCTAATTTCCATCTCTTCCACAATGATAGGAGTAGTCCAGTATAATTAACCTGACACCAGGCAACCAGCTGGTCTTCCTGGGAGATATTGCTATATCAATGGCTCATCTGTTGCTTTTGCTATTAACAGCTCATATGCTCTTAGTGACAATAGCTAAATGAAACTTGATGATGAAACACGTGTGTTGTTGAGCCCAAGTATAGACTCCATTCCTGCTGCCATCTCCTACATGGATCCATGGAACAAGTGTCAGAAAGAGAGAGGCCAACTAATATGCATAGCATAGAGTCCATCTGATTATTGAGAACATTGGCCACCATGGCTGCTCTGGTAGACATTTAGGTGGGACACAAACATCTTCACACTGTGTAACTCATTCCACGCCTTCCCCAGATTTCCTTGTGTTCATCCATTTTCTGTTGCTATAACTGAATATCATAGATTGGGTAATTTATAAAGAAAAGAAGCTTATTTCTTACAGTTAAGGAAACTGGAAAATCCACATTTAAGGGACCACATCCGGTGAGAGCCTTCTTGCTGGTGGGGACATACTGCAGAGTCCCAAAGTGGCACAAGATATCATGTGGTGAAACACAGAAAGCTTACCAACTCAGGTCTCTCTTTCTCTTCTTATAAGGCCACTAATGCAATCACAGGGCTCCATCCTCTTATTTCATCTAATCCTGATTACCTCCCAAAGGACACACCTCCAAACCACTAAGATATGACTCTGGGGATTAAGATTCAACATGAGCTTTGGAGAGGACAAACCACCCAATATTTTGCTCCTAGTTGACTTCCTTTCAAGTCTTCAGTATGAGCCAATCTAGATCCATAATTTAGATCAAACTGAACATGTAATACACTGCCTGAAATTCTGCCCACTGGGAGGATTTCAGTACAGCCTGTCTTTGAGGGCCACACCTGAGTAGGGCTAGGGCATGATGTTGTCCACCTCTGGACTATGCTGGCACACTGTGCAAATGCAGAACTAAGTTCTTTTTTTTTTCCTAAATTATAAACTGATCACAGGGAATTCTCTGGGAAGCCAAAGTGTGGTGGAGAGAGAGGTAGCAAAGCTGTAGCCAGAGTTACTGCAGGAGTCTAAACCACCTGTTCCTACAGCCTTGCAGTAGGATGACCTAATTGGCCTGGGTTTTTATATACCATTTCTATTTTACGATGGAGTACTGCCATGTACAGCCAATTTTATAATTGTGTTGGATGAGGCACCCAGTTCTGCATGGATAAAGTCACATGTCACTTGGTTTCACTCCTTCCTCACTCCTAACGAGATCGAGTGCTTAATTCATGCTACAACTTGGACTTGGTCCACATCTCTATCTTCACTGTGCCTACAGGAAACGAGGGGGCTCCTTTAGAGTTTCCTGGGAGGACTGCCAGTTCTCCATGAGTATATTTAAAGCTTAAAATTTGTTTTTCCCATCCTTCCTGTAGGATATCCGTGTTGGTCAGCTTTCCATGGCTCTGACAAAATACCTGAGAAAAAACAACTTAAAGGAGGAAAGATTTATTTTGGCTTGTGGTTCCAGTGGTTTTAGTCCCTGGTCACCTGGCTTCATTTTTTTCTAGGCCTGTAGGCAGAACCTCATGGCAGGAGGGTGTGGCAAAGGAAACTCAAATGAGGGCCAAGAAGCAAAGAGACAGAGAAGGACACACCCCCAGGGACCTGCTTCCTTCAAATAGTCCCCACCTCCTAGTTTCTGCCACCTTGAGTTGGCACCACTAGCTGGCAAATGTACTTTCATCACATGAGCTTTTGGGGAATATTCAAGATCCAAACCATAGCAATCACCAAGGCCACCCAAAGAATCCATAGGCTCCACAATTTTTATAATCACGGTTATTGCCCTAGTGATGTCAGAACCACTTGATCTCCCAACACTTTGCCCTCCTACTACCTTCAATGGTGTTTTGGACAATCTTACTGCCACCATCTTTCATGATCCATCATTTGCCCTCATCAAGGAAGTGAACTCTGAATGGCTCAAAAACATGACCCACCTAAACTTTGAGTCCCATTTTATGAGTTGGTCTCCTGGGGCCACTTCCAGCAACAGTCCTGGATCAGTCCGAACACCAATAGAAATAAATGCGGCATTCAAAGTAGGATATTCTGAAGGCCGGGACAGAATTGGAAACCCAGGGCTGTCAGCAACAGAGCTGCGATTATTCCTAGAGAGGTTTTGGGAGTGGAGAGGTTTTCAGAATTAAGAGTCAGGTAGGTAGGCTACTTAGACAGGGGCAACACCTTTCAGTAGAAAACAGCCAGCCTAAGACAGCCTCACAGGGAGGAAGCAGGGGAATAAACACCCTGTCCTCTCCTGCCTCCCCTCTCCCATCTCTTGCTGAACCCCTGGTTATCTAAAGGGCACAAGAGCTCTACCGATAACAGGGCACACAAGTCGACCTCCGTGGCAATGCAGAGAGCAGGTGGGGAAACGGGAAGAATGGACCCAGAGACACAGGCAGGAGAGATCTGGCCCATCACATCAGGTCATCAGAAAAATTTCATGGGATAACAGGCTCAGCAAAGTGCCTGAAGTACACACTTGTCTCTTGGCATCTGAGAATTGGTTCCCCTCTCCGTGGACACCAGAATCTGCGGATGCTCAAGTCTCTTATGTAAATGGTGTACTACTTGCCTATGACATACACATATTCTCCTGTATACTTTAAATCATATTTAGGTTACTTACAAAACCTAATACAATGTAAATACTATGCAGATAGTTGTTACATGGTATTGTTTAGGGAATAATGACAAGTAGAAAAGTCTGTGCATGTGAAATAGAGATGCAATTTTTTTCTGAATATTTTTGATCTATGGTTGGTTCAAACTGTGGATGCAGAACCCGAAGATATGGAGAGCCAACTGTAGTAAGAACTCTCAGGTGAGCAGGGCATGGTAGCCCACACCTGTAATCTTGAGTTCAAAGCCAGTCTCAGCAACTTAGCAGGGCCTAAGCAACTCAGTGAAACCCTGTCTTAAAATAAAATACAAAAAAAAAAAAAAGGCTGGGGAGGTGGCTCAGTAGTTAAGTGTCCCTGAGTTCAATCCCTGGCACCACACCCCCCCCCTCCCCCCCCAAAAAAAACTTCCAAATGGAAAGAGAAGGTCCGAGAGGTGAGGCTGACTGCTCAAAGACACATAAATAGTTCATAGCAAAGCCAGAGGAGGAGTCCCAGGAATAGGAGCTCTCTCTACGGCCCCTGTCTTCCCTACTATGCCAGGTGGCTTTGCTACTGATGTGAGATAGTTCTTTCACTCTGCTTCTCCTCACGGAGTCCCCATGATGCAGTCTCTCACCATGCCTTTTTTACGATGGCATGTCTATTTCACGGTGTTAGCAGGTGTATTTTCTCATATCTTTTCCAAAACCTCACTTTTTAGATACTGATGTGATGCACTACTCAAGATTTCAGTAGACAAGCCCCTTCTTCCACTTTCAATGAACTTTTCCATTCATATGAGTCCTCTTTCAATGTATAGCAAATTAAAAATACTAAAGTTGAAAGAAGTGGATTCTAGTTCTGGATCTACCACAAGATAAGTGTTTGACCTGTGGTTCAAACTGTGATTCAGCAACAGTCCTGAATCAGTCCGAACACCAATAGAAATAAATGGGGCATTCAAAGTAGGATATTCAAACTGTGATTGGTTCAGACTGTGAATTCAGAACCTGCAGATATGGAGAATGTTTGGGATTTTGTTGTTGTTGTTGTTGTTGTTGTTGTTGTGCTGGGGATTGAACCTAGGGCCTTGTGCATGCAAGGCAAGCACTCTACCAACTGAGCTACATCCCCAACCCTGGGATTTTTTATGTATAACCACTAGAATATTGGGGCTGGGGATGTAGCTTGGTGATAGAGCACTTAACTAGCATATGGGAGGCCCTGTGTTCTCTTCCCAGCACTGCAAAAATAACCATAAATAAATAAGAAACATTAGAAGAGGTAATTTTTCAGGCTCCCCCTATCACCAAAGCTCTCCAATGATTTAAAAGAGGAAGAGGAGGCTGACCCCTAGTATTTACATTGTATTAGGTATTGTAAGTAACCTGGGCACCATGTCTAGTGCTTAACTCTATCTCACTGAATCACCATGGCCACCCTATAAGATACAATGACACCCATTTTACAGATGAAGACACAGCAGACAAGTGATTTTCCCAGAATCCATATCTTGACAGAGTCCATATCTTAACTATCTTAACAGAACTCAAATGTGTACTTGGACATCTGACATTGAAAGCCAAACTATAAACTAATGATTTTTTTCAAAATGTGGTCTCCAGATAAGCAACATCAGCATCAGCTGATGAACTTTTGGGGGACATTTAAGATCCAAACTGCTGATGTACAAGAAATGAAAATTCTAAGGCCTTATCCCAGACTCCACTCCTGACCTCTGGGAATAGGACTCAGAAATCTGTTTAACAGGCCTTCCAAAGGAATCTGCTGCACTCTCTCAAGTGTGAGATCCCCTGTTCCAAACCATTATGCCCCTGTCTCCTCTCACCCCCTATCATCCATGTGCCTGTTCAGACATGAAAATAGAAACACAGCCCCAGTGTCTTTCTATACATATACCTAATCTTATCTCTTGTAGTTTAACTTTTATTTTGGAAAACTGCTGATATGTAGAACAATAAAGAGATGAGAGAAATGAATTCCCATATACTATCTCCCAGCTTCAGCAGTTATCAACTCACAACCAGTTTTGTTTCTTCCATTCCCAACTAGCCCACCTCCCATTATTTTGAAGCAAATTCCAGGCATCAAAAAACTTCGTCTGTGAAGTAGGTATTTTTAAAATAAATGAACAGGGTTTTGTTTTATTTATTTATTTGTTTGTTTATTTATTTATTTATTTATTTATTTGCAGTGCTGGGGATTGGATTCAGGGGTGCTCTACTGTGGAACTTTATATCCCAGCCTCTCCCCTCTTTTTTTCTTTTTTTACTTTCCTTTGAGAAAGGGTTTCCCTAAATTGCTCAGGCTGGCCTTAAACTTGCAACTTCCTACCTCAGCCTCCTGAGTAACTGGGATTAGCAACATGGGCCCCCATACCCAGTTATATGGAAACTTTTAAAAATATAGTCATAATGCTGTTATCATACCTAAAAAGTTAATGATCATTCCTGTCAAAATCCTGTCAAGTCTTTCACTGTGCCCCATTATTATTTTTAAATGTGCTAATCTCATAATTATTTCCATGTAAACATCTCATGAAGATTTGCAAGGTATTCTAACGTTAAGGTGGTGATTTCAGCTTAGTAGATGGAACAGGCATGAGAACTGTTGATTATAATACGGGAGGGAATACAGGAAAACCGTAAGAAGTCAGAGACATCAGCATTAGATGCTGAAGCATCATATAATGGACAAAGAAAACCGGGATGCTTCCTAAAAAGAGGAATAGTCGAGTGGAGTTTCCAACATGAACCAGAAAAATTACAGTAGTTTGTTTTCTTAGTTCCTTTTTAAAAAATCCAACAAAAAGATAATCTTTTCATCAATTCAAAGGTATTCATTGACTGCTCTTCCAGAGATGAGTTAAGAAAAACACCTAAAATAGAGACTCTACTTTCCATGATCCTTCTGAAAGTCCAGGGCTGTAGCTGAGGCAAGGAAAGGGTAGTTTGGGAGCATTCAGGAGGAAGCATGTAAGATTCAGCCTGGCAGAAAGATGTCCGAGCTAATTTTGAAAGACCAGGCAGATTTCACCAAATGAGGACAGATGGAAGATGCATATTCTGGGTCATTTAGTGATGCTGTATGAAATGGCAGAAAGCAAAGAATGGCTTGTTTGTGGAGACCTGAGTTTAAAATCCCAACTCTTAGATTACAGGCAAGGTGACCTTGATCATGTCACCTAAGGTCTCCAAGTCTTGCATTTTTTTTTCTCTCAATTGCATAACTAAGATATTATCTACTTTGGGATTTGGGAGGGATCCCAATACATAACTGATATAATTTATGCATCACACTGCCTGGTAAGTTTGTGATTATTTATGCTTGTTACTGATGTTATTGTTTTTCCAGGCAGACGCAGGAAATGTAAGACCTTGAAGAGCACGTGGCACAGATGGTGTGATATGTATGACCTGGAAAGTGCCTTGAATGCAGATGTAGCTGTGCTTACCTAGAAGCACACCAATGCAGTGTGTCAATGTCACAACAATGAGATGTGTGCATTTCATAGGAATATGTGTACAGGAACCAGGGCTCAATGTCAGGACTAGATCAAGATGCTTAGCCTTGCAAACTAAACTAAAGCAACACCAGAGAGCCATCATACTAGTCTGCTCAGGCCATCATAACAAAATGATTCAGACTCAGCAACCTAAACGGAAATTTATTTTCTCTCAGTTCTGGAGGCTAAAAGTTCAAGATCAAGGTGCTGTCAGGATTGGTTTCTGGTGAGGCTTTCTTCCCTGTCTTGGAGAGAGCTGCTTTCTCACTGTGTCCTCACATGGCTTTTCTTCTGTGTCTGAGTGTGTGTGTGTGTGTGTGTGTGTGTGTGTGTGTGTGTGTGTGTGAGAGAGAGAGAGAGAGAGAGAGAGAGAGAGATCAGGAGAGAGAGAAAGTAATCGGGTGTGTCTGCCTCTACTTATAAGGACACCAGTCCATACAAGGATCAGGGACCCATCCATATAACCTCATTTAATCCCAGTTACCTCCTTAAAGACTCTCTCCAAATACAGTCTACATTAGGGGTTAGATTCTGACATAGGGATTTGGGGAGATTCAATTCAGCCCATATCAGCTACTCCAAGCCACTGAAGAACTTCAAGTAGGACGTCACCTGACATGATTTCCTTTTTCAGTAGCTGAATCATCCACATTGTAGATGATTGAGGTGGGGAATGGATGGAGCAGAGATTGGCCAATGGCAGCTGTAGGAAGTGGGGCAACAGGGATGGAGAGAAGAGAGAATTTACAGGACATGGCGGTGAACTATTTGGAGAGGGAGGGAGGGAGGGACACAGGAAAGAGGAAGAGCAGTCTCTGGGGTTCCAATCTTGGGAGAGTGGCTGGCTGGTTGTGCCTCAGCATTGATAGAAGAACAGAGATGACTTGTTCAGTTTTAGGCATGTTGGGTAGCAAGGCTTGTGGGACACCTACGTGGATGTGCCTGGGAACCTGGATTTGCAAGAGAGCTGGGCTGGATCCCGAGACTGAAATAGTGCAGCAAATTTCAAGTGTAACCACAGTTCACCTGAGCACCTATTCTGAACTGAAAACAGTCCACATGCTGCTCTGCAGACCTTTCTAGATGCAATGTGAAGGCCTCAAACAACAATAGCCTATCAGTGGCACCTCAGCCTAGTTCTTGCCTGTTTCTCTAGGTTGTCACCCAACATTCCTCTCAAGTGCTCTTCCTCCAATCCCCTCACCACACCTTACACTACTACTCTCCTGCCCTTCCTGTCCCCACCATGTTTTACCCCTCCAGCCAGCCTGTTGTGACTCTTCATCATCCAGTGTGACCCCTTGCTCAGCGATCCCTCTGCCACTTCTCATTACATCCTGCCTTTCTTCTCCCACTTCCTGCACCTCTCTTTGCCTTTTATTCCATCTACATCTTATTTCTCCCCTAATGCATACTCCTCATTTTCTCCTTCCTGTACAGTTAACCATGGTCTCTATAATGTGGATCCTCTCTGAGGAGGCTTTCTCATACTGTGCATGTCCTGAAGTTTTACCTCCTGCATTGTCCCCATTCGATACCCACTCCTCTTCACCCTCTTGGCCCTCGGCCTGTCTGAACCTCTTTCCCTCTCTGCATGTGCTTCCCCATGTTCTGAAGCACTCACACTTCCTTTAACTCAAGACCTGCTTACCTCGTGTGCAGTAGGCGGAAGAGCCCAGACACAAACCATCTGGGTCTATAGGTGAAGGGAATTACCCAAGGCCTAAGGTAGTTCAATGGCTGAACCAGGATGAGAAGTTGGCCTCCTGGCTTGAAGTCCAGGACTCTGACACACCTGGGGGAAACGGCGCAGTGGGGTGGTTAGATCCACAGGACCCTCGCTCTCTCATCTCACTTGGGCTCCAGCTGTAGCACTGTAGAACTTCTCACCATCTCCTGCTGATACAGCAGGAGAATGAAAAGCTTTCCTGATCCTCCTACTCTAAGCCAGGAGTCCTGCTCTGGTTTCTAGGTTTTGCAGTGGCCTGGGAAAATCTCTACCAGGCCCATTTTATACCCAGTCAAGGATTTTGAAGGGACTGATGTATAAGAGAATCAGATCAAATCTTCTGGGGTCAGCTCAGCCCAGCATGGCTCCTCCTTGGGTCTTAAGAATAAGCCTCCAAAAATCAGAGTTTTTGTCCAGAGCAGGGAAGAGGTATGCTATAGGAAAGAATGGCTGAACACTGGGCTGTGGGGAGGATGGGAGCAGTGGAAAGACTGAGGTCTCTATGTGAGCTCCATGTCACCTCTCCAAAAATCCTCCCCCGAAAAAGATTCAATTTCTTCCATTGCACCAGCATTGCGAGGGGTTAAATCATAATGGAAATGGGGCCAGTCATGGGAATTCAGAAGATATGTTTGCATCCTACAGAGGCCTATGTGGGGAGTAGGGATGAGTGGGTTTCCAGGGGTCCTGCCTGGCCCTGGAATAGATGGGGTCTGGGCCCTCCAAGGACAGAGCTGTCTAGGGCAAGCCCAATAGGGTTCTGAGATGGCAGAAGCCTGCATTTCCCACAGAGCTGCTGGGGTTCTGAGGGCTCAGAACACAGGGGCCTTCTTCATCCTCCGTGATGGGGCAGGGCATCTCTCTGGGATCCATTTTTTCTTGTATCTAACATTAAACCCACCATAACAACACTTTTCTGTTTCCTGGAGTTGGCGATTAGAACCCCAAACTAAGAATATAAAGATACGAAGCATCCTGTATCCTAGAGAACCATTTGGGGACTGATACCCGACCCTAAGATAATATTGAATTATCTCTGCAATTAGCCACTCATCCCCATCTGTAAGAAAAAGTTGGAAAAAGAAGGAAGGAGAGAGCCAAGAAATGCTAGGCTGCTTCTCCCCACCCCCATGCCACCCCCCACCACCAAAAATAAAAGAAAAATGGGGAGGCTCTGAATAAATCACTTCTAGGGATTAAGGAGGAGAGAAAAAGAGAGAGATACAGAGCCAGGAGAGAGGCAGCTGAGGACCAGCCTGCACTCCCACCATTGGGTTTGGCTGGGATGTGTGAGTCTCCCACAGGTGAACACACACTCCAGAGGGAGCCAGGCAGAGCTACATCTTTGGTACAAAAACCAAAGGCAGAGTCAGGCATTGTAGCTCACTGGTAGAGTATTTGCCCAACACATGTGAGTCCCTGAGTTTGAGCCTTAGCCCCACAAAAACAAAATAAAATAACAACAAAACAAAAAAACAAAGTCGGAATCCCTAGAACAAAGTGGATGTGAGATATATCGATGTGGGGAAATATGGAAGAGATCAAGCCAGGCTGGACTGCCCATGTCAAGGTCCTGTGCAGTGGAGAGTCACCACCCTAGGACTTGAGGCGTGCCCCACAGGAAGGCCAGCAAGTGGGCACCTGCCACCGGGTGGGAAAGCAAAGCCACAGTGAAGGGAGAGGGCTACAACTGTTAAGAGACCCTCATGTTCTGCCCTCCTCCTAACCCCATCACCTCAGAGAGGTAGAGTCATGATAAAGTGGAGGAAATGACTCAGAACCAACTGCTCTTCTCCCAGCAGGGAGCCAACACAAGATTGTACCAGGAAGGGCGGGGAGGCGGGTCTAAGTCAATTTGGAGATTGAAGATTTGTAATTGAATGGAACTGAATCTGTAGGTAACTGAAGTGACCAGGAAATTATGAGAATGGTCCAGGTTGGTCAGTAAAGGATCTTGTACACAGTGGAAGGATACTTCAGCAGGCACTGCTGAGGAATGATCACACACAAACCAAAGTTCCACGTTCATGCCTCAAGGCACTGACATCTTCAACCAACTACTTTCCCCCAGAGTTACCTGGGCCTTCCCTTCTTTCTCTTAAGTTGCCCATACTATGAGGATGGCAGTCCTGCAGGATCTCTGTTAGCTGAGAAGCGTTTTCCAGTGGGGGACTGAAATCTCACAAAAGTGCATTTATGGTCAATATTATAAATGTGTTAGACCTGTCAGAAGTCATGCGTATAAAATGCACCATGCAAACTGAGACAAGAAAGTCTTTGTTCTTAGATGGGGTAAAAATTTCACATTTTAAATCAAGATAGAAAAGAAAACACAAAAGATAATCTGTGCTGGAATAATTGCCAGAGTTGTTCACTATTTCTGATTCTATTTCTGGACACTTGTCAACTGATATGGAGGTAATTGGAGCCATGTGATTTGCTTTAGTCATTGAAATGTGAGCGACATGACACATAGCACTTCCAGATGGGAACCAGGGCACAAGTCAACATGTTCCTTTTCCTCTGCTTCCACAATCATGGAGGATGAGCCTACTTTGGCCTGGATCCCTGAGTGAGGACAATGAAGAGAAGTGCCCCAGCTGATACACATGGATATGTTGCACCTTTGTCTTAAGCCACAGTGATTGAGAGGGATGTGTGTTACTGCAGCTTATCCTGGTCTCTCCTGACTGATTTTTGTGAGCAGTCTGACAATTGTCCATCACCTTGCAGAGAAATCACACCCAGGTATGCCGTGCCCCTCTACCATCAAGCATGTAGATTATTAGGGTGACCTTGGTCTTGCAAGACAGACCTGGTCTGTCACATACAAGATCATCAATCATCAAAATTTTGGCTAGGAGGACACAGGCAAAAGGGGTTTTATAGAATGCACCCTATTAAGGGAAAGGGGTGGTACCGAGCAAGAAAGGGGGCACAGAGGCTGCATAAGGTTAGGGGTGACCTGAAATAATAGAAGGAATTGACCCAAATTCTCTGCCCACATTTGACAAGGAAAAACAAGGAGATAAGTGGCCACACACCTAGTTCAGGCATAGTAGAAATTGGCAGGCATGTGACCAAAGGTCATGGCCCTTCTTTTCAATTCTTTTAAGTTGCACAAAGGATAGACGTGATCTAGGATTGGTTTGGAGGCACATGAACAGATCAAATTTTGCCTATTTGTTGTAGTCAGCTTTTCCATCACTGTGACTAACAGACCTGACAAAAACAATTAGAGGAGGAAAAGTTTATTTGGGGGCTCATGGTTTCAAAGGTCTTAGTCCATAAAAGGCTGGCCTCCATTCCTTGGGGCTCGAGGTGAGGCAGAACATCATGGCGGAAGAGTGTGGTGAAGGAAAGCAGCTCAGGACATGATGATCAGGAAGCACAGAGAGCTCTGCTCAGTAAGCACAAAATATAAACCCCAAAGGCATGCCCTCAGGGACCCACCTCTTCCAGCCACACCCTACCTGCCTGAAGTTATCACCCAGCTAATCCCTCTCAGGGGATTAATGCACTGATTGGGTTAAGGCTCTCAGAACATAATCATTTCACCTCTAAACTTTCTTTCATTGTCTCACGCGTGAACTTTTGGAGGAACACCTCATCTCTAAACCATAACACCTGTCTTCAGCTGTCTGGTAGGAAAAAGCCAAATGCCACATTCCAGAATGCCAGGGTGCCTAGATGGTCTTTGGCCTCCTTGGTGAGCAAACCTGTGGTCTTGCAGGTCATTCAGAACTTGGGTATAAACGGCAGATGGCCAGCCTAGCTATCTCTGTTTATTCTTTTCATTTTTGTAGGATGGTGCCAGCAGCTTCCCACCTGTCTTGGATCCCTTTGGGAACTGACCTGGGGCCCCCTCCCTGTCAGTACCACAGGGGTCCTGAAAAGATGGCTGGTTCTAGCAGCAGTCACTTCTCTGCTTCTCCACTGAAGATCCCCAGGGTCTTCCCTAAGAGTCAGCATTTGGCTGGAGCCTCATGGTTAGAAACAAATAGAACAAATCTATCTTGCACTTCTCCCTGGCTCTTGGTCCTAAGGTCTTGGAGAAAGCAAAGGATGACAGAATGAGGTAGTTACAGGTGAGCTCAGGCCTGCCCCCTTCCTATGCTAAGCTGGGTCTCTCTGCTGGGTCAACCCCAAATCTTCCAAGTAGGTCCTACAGAGGCCAGTGCCTTCTTTATTTCTCTTCACAGTCCATGAAGACTGTGACAGGTCTCTGCAAAGTAGTGACTTTTAACAGGACCTATAATCGCTCAGAGTAAAAAATGTGCACACTGTTGATTCAGTCCCTAAGCTGCACGCAGGGAGAAGAATGCTGTTCTGGAGCCTCAAGGAAAGCAGCCAGGGAATGCACAGAGCTGCAGGCCCAGAGTCTGAAATCTAAGGGTGACTCCTATTCTGCCTGTCCCAGCTGGGGGTCCCCAGCAAGTCAGTGAACTCCTGATCCTGAATCTACACTTGGATATGGGAACAATGATGTCTGCATCTAGGCTGTGGTATAACATATGACAGGTCTGGGACAGTGTCTGGCATGTGATAAGCATGCAGCAAATCAACTGTCCTCTGCTGAAGCCGCAGAGGGACTGGGATGGGGAAGGGTCTAGCACTTAGACCCTTTCCCAGGGACACTCACCTTGAGAAAAGGTTGAAGAAGGGTTTTACAAGGGAAATTATCTTCTGTTTGCTCACTGAGGACAAGGGCCCAGAGTGTGGCAAAAGGGATTTAGAGAAGGATCTCAAGTGGGTGATGGCAGAGGTCATTTCTGGGTGCATGGAGAGAGCAAAAGGAGAAGATGCCAGCCACACAGGAAAACATCCAGGCCAGCTGTCAATGTCCATCTTGATCAGCAACCAGACCAGCAGCCTCAGCATGGATGTGACCCACTGTGACATGGACCGTACAAACCTCACTGAGGTCTACTTCCCACCTGTATCCCAGCCTAGGGTCTGGTGATCTGGATTAGGGCCACAGCACCCATTCTCAGCAGCCAGAAGCCGTGGAATAGGCTTGTCCCCAGTTCTGCCTCCAAAACTCGGCAGCAACATTCCCATTACTCCAGTGCTAGCCTACGGGCAAGAGATCAGGATGAGGGTAGAGGGTCCCATGGACCAGTTGCATGGGTAGTAGGGAGAATCACAGAGGATGCACACAGTGTAGGCAAAGGCCAAGTGGACTGGGTATCTGCACACATGCACACACCACCTAGGCCAGTAATCAGACTTCCTGGGGTCAGAGTGAGAGCACTCAGGCCAGGAAAAATGAGGAAACCCCCTAGAAAACCTTTCCATCACAGGGAGCCGCCCAAAGAAAGAGATAACAGCTGTGAGGTTTACCCATTTTTATTTTTTATAAAACAAGCTACAAATAGTTTCCCTCCCACCCTCCCTCCCTCACAAAGGAAAACCATGCAACACGGCCTGTGCACAAATGTGAGAGAGAAGGTGGCTGGGAAGAGTCTGCATTCCTACAAGGAGGCGCCTTCTCCGTGAGCGCATGCTCCCTCCAGCCAGCAAATGAGGCTGGGGTCTCCTGCAAGGTCCATCCAGCTCCAGCATGCTGTTTTCTGGTTGAGGTTGTAGGAGAGGGCTTCTGTTTCACTTTACCAGGTCAGGACAGGGCCACTGGCTGTCCCCGAGACAACCTCTATGACTTTCTTCAGTACAGCAAGAACTTTCTCTAGCCTGAGACCCCATCAGATCCAGTCCCAAGAGGCCACACTCCTCCACTAGGGAGTGCTTTGGGGGTCAATGCCTTCCGGACCCAAAATGGAAAATAGTTTGCCAAGACAGGTGCACTTATGGAATGGAATACAAGACAGATCCACCCAGGATGAAATACAAAATGAGGCCAGATGGCCAAGAGCAATTGGACGGGGGCACCAGTCCTGGGCTACGGTATGTGACAGCCCTCACTGTCACCACATTTGCCCATGGGAAGAGGTGCCAAGTATCCCTTGCAGCTCTGAGGGCACATCAACTGGGCAGAGGAAGCTGCACATCTGCCCCAAGGGCTGGGAAGCCCATCTGGAATCCTGGTGGCATTCTGGAAAGGTATACCTGGATTCCCATAACTGGTCATTGCTCCTGCCCTTCTGGGCAAAACAGAAGTTGAACACCCAAGATCTGCTTTACTTCTGGAAATGACTTATAGGCCTGGGAGCTTGTGATAATCGCTGAGGACCACAGTGGGAGGAGAGAGGAGGTAAAAACGCAAAGTGACCTCAAGGATGAGAGCCACGCTCGGGAGCCTCATCTGCGCGTGGCAGGAGAGCGGGCACCCCATTGCAGGGCAGGCTTTCTGTCTTCTTCCCTGGGTTTCTCAGGTATCATACTAAATAAAAGGCCCAGCGGTACATCCTTTTCTTCTTCACCTCCCTCCTCATGCACTACACAGAGTAGGTGCTAAATCCATATGGAATGTTTAAACTGACGTAATGCAAGTCCTCAGAGGATAATTTGCTCAGTGAATCACTAAGATACCAGGGTGCCCATTGATCCTGGGCTCCCTGGGGATCTGGTTAGCAGGAACACTTGGGCCATGTGAGAACTGGGGCCTGTGATGACTATTCACATCATCTGGACTTCCCTCCTCTCCAGGGGCGATGCCTGTCTCTCCAACTCAGCCTCCCTTGAGGAGGCCAAGGGCCCGGTGACTTGCCAAGTTTGGCAGCTAATGGCATGGGGCAGTACATTCCTCCCACCTGATGAGAGCCAGTGGCATTTGCAAAGCAAGTGCAGAGCTCTTGTCCACGGACACACAAGGGCCGGCCTCCATGGAATCTGGGTTGGAAGAAGACAGAGTCCTAGGTTCTAGATAGGTGGACTGAAAGTCCAGAGCACCCACAACTGGGAGAAGGAGGGGAAGGAATCAACAGCAATGCCAACACCTGTACAAAAGAACTATACAATTTACATATATATTTATATACAGTATATAAATCTCTTTCTTCTCAGTCCCAACAACACCCCTCCCCCCAGTAACCTAAAAGTTGTCAGTAGCAGATCCAAAAACTTACGATGAGAGAGAGAGAGAATCAAGTCTTTCTTCCCTTTCCTCTTCCCACTTGGTATTAGATATTGGTTGTTTACAGATGAAACCAGAAACAAAACACGCAAAGAAGAGTTATTAAAAGTGCAAACATGGTAGGCACCACTTATGTTACACGGGATGTTGCTGGCCACGGACCGCGCTGAAGGTTAGTTAGGTGTCTGGTGGTCCATCTTGCCTCCTTGGACTTTCCACCGCCCTTGATCTTCTGCTCCTCAGACAAGGCGTCCTACTGGGAGGGGGAAAGGAGAATGCAAAACAGAAGAGGGGGAGAAAAATTAAAAAATTAGAGTGGGATGTCTGAGAAATTCAGCTACGTCTATCAATTTCCCCCACTAGGGTAGCTCCTTCCACCCGCTGTTGGAGATGGACTGTGGGTGACACAGGTGGCTTAGACTTGCAGATAAGCAGTTTGACAGCCCATCCTTTGCCACTCTGAGGCGGCCCAGGTCACCTAGAATGGGTCCAGCACTCCAGAGACCTTGGCTTTGCCTGGGGAGCAAAGGCTGGGGGTGCTCTCTGCAGGCATCATACCACCCCCAGAGGCCAGCCTGTCAGCCTGGGGCTGGGGAGGAGATGGCACGTGATTTATCCTCTTAGCACTGACCATCTTTTTTTTTTTTTTTAAAGAATTTTAATATTTATTTATTTATTTTTTTTAGTTTTTGGCAGACACAACATCTTTGTTTTTGTATGTGGTGCTGAGGATCGAAACTGGGCCGCACGCATGCCAGATGAGCATGCTACCGCTTGAGCCACATCCCTAGCAAAAATTTTGAGAAGGAAGCCCAAGTCACTGGGCCACTGGTGTCACCCCTGCTGTGCCATCAGCGCTTCCTGGGGGATCCACAGAGAAAGTAGAAAGCTCAGAAAGGAGGAGACTTACTGAATGGGTTTGAGCCTGCTGGTTTCCCCTGGGGGAAGCTGTCAAGGCTACCTGCAACAAATAGGAACACAGGACACTGGAGTGGCCTTGACCCCGAGAACTGGGTCAACTTCTATACTGGGTCCTTGCCCTCTATGACCTCAAATGAAGGATGAACTTGGGATACAGCCAGATATTGTCTGGCTGCACTTCCTGTTCTGTGGAAGCCTATGGCCACATGCTGCCTAGGTGAACCCATTGCTGGTCAGCACCTTTAACCAAAGTCACTTTTTCCCTAAGGCCAAGGCCCTGAGGGGCCCCCTTTGGAGCCTCCTCAGCTATTAGCCCAGAAGGGTTTTTGTGTTAGTGAATGTTTTTGTGTCATAACCTCCTTGATCTTACTTTCCAGATCACTGGAATGTCAGAGACAGAAGGAATCCTGGTCTTTCCCTTGACACATCCGGAGGCAGAAGCTCAGAGTGGTTGAGTGGTTTATATGAGTCCAAGGCCTGTTCTGCTCACATGCACTCTTCCCCCTAGGTGCCAAGCAGCTCTGGAGACAGGCTGTGCCTACTCCTGCAGGACCCTGGTCTCCCCAAAGAGAAGCAGGGAGCTGGGGAAGCACACGAGGTGCTGAGCCATGCTGAGTGGCCCTACGCACGCCCCCGAATGCCTCTGGATCTGCCCAGAGAATGGAAATTAGGACCACAGATGTGCTGTTTCTGTCCGGCCTCCTTCACAGGATTGCCCTCAGGGTTGACTGAATTCTTAGGGGAGAAAGTGTTTGGGGCAATGTACAGTGCTGTAGAATCTAAGCCCAGCTGTGGGTCACGTGACCCCATAGCTCGATGTCCCCAACATTCCTCAAGACCTGAGAAAGAGACAAAGCACAGGGTAAAGGGGTGGGCACCATGTACACACTGGCATATCCAATGTAGCAGGAGAGGACATCAACAGAAATATACAGGGACAGGCCCAAGGCAGATGGGTGGGAAGGGGAGAGCCAGGCTGCCTGGCCTTAGATCCCGTCCTTCCTCTGCTCCAGCGGCTGCTCCTCTCAGTGGTGAACAGAAAGATCCACACACAGAGAGGAGGCCAACAGCAGTCCTGCACCAACCGAGCTGAGACTCAAGACACACAACGTACAGTCAGAAATGTGCCATTGAATCCTCAGAGCAACTTTAAATGATGAGATAAAATTATCCCCACTTTCTGATGATAAAACTGAGACCTGGAGTTGCCAAGTAACTACCCAGGATGGCACAGCTTTCAGGTAAGAAAAGCAAACTCAGACCTGGATCTCAGCCTCTGGCACCATGCTCTGGCCCACCAGGCAGGGCAGGGGAGGGGAAAGGCTGAGCCCAGGGGCAGGTGACAACCTCAGACAATTTAAAGAAAGAGTTGACATTACTGGAACATGGAGGCACTAGTTTTCCTTCTCTTTGCTCACAGAATGGTGACAATAATCCTGGTGAAAATGTTCCATCATTTGGAAAAGGCCAAGACAGAGTTCCAGCACTCAGAATGTCTGGCTTCTTCATGCTGGGCCGAGAATTCAGCTCTTTAATCAGAGATCTGGTTGGTGAAAATAGCCATGTTCAGGGGACATTTCCAAAAGTCCCTCAGACCCCAAAGTATACTTGTTCCCAAGCCCAGCATCTGGTCCCCACCCCTCTTGTACCCACTCCTAGCATGCAAGCCCCTTTTGTCCCACCAGAGGGCACCACATGACACCATATGACAGGGGCAGGGGCTCCATTCCCTGGGATGGCTACAAACTATGGACCCAAGTGGCTTTTCTTCCACCCACAAGAACAGCAGGACAGGAGAAGCTGGCTGCTGCGTCTTGAGCCCCTAGGTGGGCTCCTCTAGTACTTCTACTCTCTTTTGTGTGTTCACCATGTACCAGGTGCCGTGCTGTTCCTCACATGCATTAACTTGTTATATCCTCACACCAAATCCATAAGGAGGACACTACTGTCTCCATTTTGCACACGAGGAAACTGAGGCTTAGAGAGTTTAGGTGACTTGCCAGAGATTACAGAGCTAGTTAAGTGGCAGAGCTGGGATTAAGAGCCAGACCTCCACTCCTCTCCTAGGCCTAAACAGTCATCCATCCTCCTGTCTCCCTAGTGAAGTGAGGAAGCAGAAAGATACATTGAGCCATGACAGCTGCAACCCAAAGCACCCTAAAGGCCTCTGTGGGCATAGCTGTGAGGATGACTTGAAATTAAAACCCATCCCTGACTGAATCGGACCAGCACTCCCCTAAATACTGTGTTGTGGCCCAGAGTCTTCCCCGAATGTTCCTTCAGGTGCTAGGCATCAACAGGGACTAGGAGACGTCTGGTGCCTGGACTACCTTCTGAGGGTCCCCTGAGCTCTGGGCACCACATCAGGCCTTCTCTTGGCTTCTTCTCTGGTTGCACAGAACAGAACTCCCAGCAAGGGAAGGAGACCAAGAACAGAATCAGTCAACCTGGAGGTGCTCATGGGTCGACCTGGGGTACCACTAGTGCTGGACTTCTGCCTGTGCTGGACGGGGTCTTTCCAGCACTGGACTTCTGCCTGTGCTCTGTGAAATGAGCAGATTCTAAAGATATCTGAGCACAACACTGTCACAAGGATCAACCCCCTCTCCATCCATCCATTCATTTGACAAGGATTTAAGGAATTGCTACTAGTTGTCATAGGCTAGAGGTCAGGAATAGAAAGGACAAGAGTCCATAGCCACAAGGAAGGAATCATAAAAGTAAATGGCAACCCAGTGTGTTAAGTACTATCGGCAGAGGCAAGAATCTTATGAAGAAGAATATTAATATTGACCTTTTATTCTGTTCCTTCAATGTCTTGGGCCCTGTGATACATGCTCTCACTTTGTCCCATTTAATGAGCACAACAGCCCTAAGAGGTAGATATTATCATTATTCCCATTTTACAGATGAAGAAACCAAAAGCAAAATGGTGGATTAATATATATTTGATAAAAGAACTGGTCCATGGCAAAGGCAGGATTGGAAACTCTCATGTTGTATTGTGACGTGGAAAAATGGAGTACGGTGGAAACCAGAGAGCCATCATCATCAGATAGAATGTGCCCAGAGTGAGGATGTCACAGGCCAGTCGGCCTCAGAACCAGAGCCAGAGCCCAGCTATGGAGGAGCAGGTCCCAAGACTGGGCTTCCTGTGGTAACCCAGGCCACTTTTGGGGTTTACATTGACAACTGAGGAACAAGGAGCAGCTCTTTTGTCTTCTTATGCTAAACTTTCCCTAAGTCATCTCAGCTTTTCCATTTCCCAAAAGTCTGTATCCCCCAGATCTATCTTCAGTGCAGACCTTTCCCCTGCTCTATAGACCCACTCAGGCCTTAGGCGCATCCAACAGGATCTGTCCAAACCATACCCTCCTCCTACACCCACTTTCTCTGCCTTCCCTGTTGCCTATCTCAGTGAGCAGTCCCACCCTGTAGGTGCCCACACTGATTGTTGGCCTTGTGTCCACTCAGTCACCAGTCCACCCACTTCTCTTCACCCGCCCCCTGTGTTTTTCATAACGAGGTTCTCCATCACTTCTTGCCCAGACCATGCCACACCTCCTCTTGGGTGACCCTGCCTTTCTTATCTCCAATCCATTTCCCACAGTGCAGCCAGAATAAAATTTTAAAGCAAAACTAATTCTGTAATTTCTCTGACTGAACCTCTTCAATAGTGCTGTGGTTTAGATGCGAGACAAAAAGCTCATGTCTGAGACAATGCAAGAAGGTTTAAAGGAGAAATGATGGGTTACGAGAGTCCTAATACTCTCAGTGGATTGATCCTCTGATGGGATTAACTGGGTGGTGGCTGAAGGTGGGTAGGGTGTGGCTGGAGGAGGTAGGTTCCTGGAGGCATGGCTTTGGGTTATAGATTTTATATCTGGTGAGTGGAGTCTCTCTCTGCTTCCTTATCATGTGAGCTGTTTCCCTCTACCATACTCTTCTACCATAATGCTGAGCCTCATCTCAAGCCCTGAGGAATGGAGTCAGCCTTCTATGGACTGAGACCTCTGAAACCCGGAGCCACCAAATAAATTTTTCCTACTCTAAAGTTGTTCTTGTCAGGTCTTTTAGTCACAGCAGTGAAAAAGCTGACTAAAACAAACATCTTCCCACTACCCTTATAGCATCTTTCCTGTGGATGAACGAACTCTCCAAACTACCTTGCCTCTTGTCTCCACTCCCTACAGTTGGTATCGTCTAATGGACTGAGTTCCAGCAAATGAAATATGAGAAGAAATGTATATGTCATTTCCAGGACTATCCCATGAAACTTTCACATGCACTGTTCCATGTTTACTATATCTGGTTGACTGGGAATAGAGGTGACCCCCAGGGTGACCTTGGAAGCTACATGATAAAGATAGATACCAAAGTGACCCCAAGAGTCACTCTCAGCCTGGACTATAGAGTGATTACATGAAGCAATCCCCACTCTAATCCCTCCTCCTACCACCCCCCCCAACACACACACACACACACACACACACACACACACACACACCCCACAACTCTGAACCATGCTTCACAAGACACGGACGGGCGGACAGACAAACAGACACACACACACACACACACACACACACACACACACACAAAATTTGGAACCATGCTTCTCAAGACAAAACATTTTCTAAGTGAACCACATGACATGTGGGCGTGCCTACTTGTTACTGCAGCCTGACCCACTCTAATACATTCTCAAAGCACTTACCACAATACACATGAATACGTAATATCTGTCTCCTCAGTAGACTATGTCAGGTTAGGGACCTAATTAGTCAATTCCACCCCTGTATCAATCATCTAGCATGAAGCAAAGGATAAAACAGCTTTGTTCAATAAATGAATATCTGGGGTCCCTTGGGGTCCCTTGTCTGCCTACAGCAAGAACCAGAAGACTAGGAGACGAGGGGAGAGCACTCACCTTCTTTGCTGACACCCAGGCAACCCTTCAACTCAGGCAGTGAGATAACCTTGTCCTTGTTCAGGTCACAGTAGTCGGTGAAACGCCGGGCGCATTTCTTGGGCTTGGCTTTCTTCTTCACGTAGCGCTTGAAGGGCTTCATCTCCCGCTTGTTGATGTCATTGCTGCTGTTGCTGTCCAGCTGACTGAAGTACCAGTGCACCACTCGCTCCTCCAGGGTATGGCTGGGGTCTGGCTCTGAGAACCTGGGCCATGGACACACCCCACCCCAGAGAACACCAGTCAGGATCTTGTAGGAACACCAACCCCACCGTAGTTTTCTCCAAGATGGCCAGAAGCCAGGGCGCTTGCTGTGGTTTGAGTGTGCTTTGTCCCCGCCAAAACTCAGGTTGAAATTGGTTACCAATGTAGCTGTGTTGGGGGATAAAGGAGGGACCTTTAAAACCTGGAAGTGGGACCTTAAGAGCTCAAGGGACTGGATTAGTTCTTGTGGGAATGGGTTAGTTCTCCCGAGGGTGGGCTGTTCTATGCTTTATAACATGGGCCTGCTTCCATTAAGCTTTCCCCCACGAGTTGAAGTTGTATGAGGCCCTCACTAGAAGCCCAGAAGGTGCTAGCACCATGTTCTCGAACTTCCAGAGCCGTGACCAAAATAAATCTGTTTCTTTATAAATTACCCAGTCTCAGGTATTATGTTATAGCATCAGATGGGCTGCCACAATCAGGTAGCCATGGCTCCTCCAAACCAAAGATCTCCCAGGGCTTCTCTTTCTAGGGCAGAATCAAGTCATCCTCTCCAGCTTGAGTTTCCAGAATGGACAATTCTTTTTCTAGGAGTCCCCAGGTAATAAGGTCCCCTCAACACATGAATCCACTCCACCCTTTACTATAGCTAGGATTTTCCTTATACGAGATGGATGCTCAAGACAAATTGGCTGGATTGATTCACCCAGCTAGGATACAAATTGTTC
Organism: Ictidomys tridecemlineatus; assembly: GCF_052094955.1. Lineage (NCBI taxonomy): Eukaryota > Metazoa > Chordata > Mammalia > Rodentia > Sciuridae > Ictidomys > Ictidomys tridecemlineatus. The sequence goes on along the minus strand of NC_135481.1, from coordinate 64,542,498 downwards.
TCCTCCTGTTAGAAAAAAATGTTCTTCTCACATAAATTTTCCTGCTCTGACGTATGCAACTATGGGAACTGTTCCTCTGAGTATCCACCCACACCCAGTGTCAGGCCAGGTCTGAGAAGGTTCCCAAAGAGGGAGGTATATCCCTAGCCTCAAGCTGCTCACTGTGTCCATGAGGCAGAGCCGAAATATGAAAATAAGCTGCAACAATTCAATGCCAAGTGTCCTGTTCCCATGGTCCATCACAGCTGAGTAGCAAGCACAACAGGAATTGAGACAAGGAGGCAAGGGGTAGAAACACAGGGACTCTAAAACCGGTGTCTCCCACAGTTGCTGGGGTGAGTCTCTGGTTGGTCAGGAGGTCTGAGACCTCATGTTAACCAGCATTTCCAGGTGATTCTGCTGAGGAATAGGACAGGGTGACCAGGACACATCCTAGTATCCAAATGCACAGTAATGACCACATCTTGCACAGCCCACATATCTCTGGTAACCGTGAAGTTACAAGGCCTGTGTCTGTGTGTAACTATATGCAATAGTCTACCCTTCTATTTTGTTTATTTATTCATACCCCCATCTTTTCCCCCAAAAGGAGTCAGGGTGAAAACAAATATTTATAATTTTTAAAACCAATGATGGATCTACTCCAGAGGGGTTGGCTGGAGTCTCTCACCAGAAGAACAGAGACAGACCAGTACCCTGGGTCCCGTTTCCAGAGCTCGACACTGAGTTAATGTAGGCTGTCCTGTGTTCAGATGCCCGAGTAACTTGCCCTTGGAAAGGGGAATAAGGCTGAAGTTGAGAAATCCCTACACCCAAAATACTTAGTGTTCAGGGCACTGGAACACTATGTGATGGAGGGTTCACCGGGATCCCAAACCACAGGATCAGGAACTTCCAGTGACTCTGAAGCTGTAGATGGTAAGAAAAAGTGTTCAAGACACTTGCTGATGCTCTCTCCTCTCTGGGGCTTGTCAGTGTTTCCAGAAGGGAAGGGATCATTTCTGATCACTCTCATGTGAATCATCCAGCAAATCAAAATCACTCCTGCAAACACACACACACACACACACACACACACACACACACACACACACACACACACCTCCCAAGTGACCTCAAAGTTCAAGGAAAATGCAGTTTCTTTGTGGGAGGGGGCAGCTCGTCATTCCTGGTAGATGCCCATTCCTGCTTCCTACTTAGGTGGATTTTGTCCTTGGGCAGGTCCTCTTGGGCATCCTGGTCTGATTCCAAGAGATCACAATTAACAATCTGCTGGCAGGACTTCACCTTGACATTGAGCTTAACCCAGGGTGTACCTGGGGAGGTGTGAGGAAGCCATGCAGAGCAGCCACCACCCTTGACTCTTGGGGACTCTGCTATGGCTGTCATGGAAACCGGATGCGGGAGGTCTTTGAAGCAGGTATAAAATTATTCAATACAAAACTCAAAGTTTTTTTTTTTTCTGCCAACATTGTGGAGTTTGTATTCTTCCTCTACATGCCCGCAATATGTACGCTCAAGATGGCCCCTGCAGTCTGCACCAGTGAGCAGGCAGAAAATTCTCTGTGAGGATACTCGGGGTGCAGGAATGGGAACACCCTACCTGCCCGGGTCTCCCCAGTGCCAAGGAGGATTCAGGCTGTGGAGGGCACTGTGGGACCCCTGAGGAAGGCCCTCTCAGCAGCAGGCAGTCAGGACCTTCCCCCTCGGTCCCTCCTGCCAGGGAGCCATGAGAGCCCAAGGCAACAGCAGCTCTTCCTTTAACCTTTAGGCTCGGCATAGCGTAATGTCTACCTAGAGGCTGGAATAATAAAGCCTCAGTCGCTCAGACGGGAAGGGATGAGGTCATCCCACCCAGAGGCCCTGCCAGGGAAGGCTCGCTCCCTCCAACACATGTTCCTGGGCTCCCGCCTGTCCAATTTTCAGCAACCCCATTGATAGAGTCCCACCCCCACCCCCCACCTTCCTCCAGGCTGTCCTGCAGCAAGAAGCGGTTCTTCTTCCCAACCGCAGCCTCTAAGAGTTACCTTCCATGCCAGAGTGATCAGCTGGCCCTTCCTGCTTCCTGTCCTGTCCTCTTCCTGGGAGACTATGGTACTGCTCTCCTCCCGCCCATCAGGAGCAGCCTGGGTGATTGCTGAGCAGCCCTGATGTCCCACTCTGGCCTACACCACCCATCCCGTGCGGGGCCCCTGACTGTGCGGCTAGGCTTAGATAGGCAGGGAGCGCTTCCTCAGGAGAGGCCCTCAGTGGCCCTGCCAAGCCATGACCCCATGGTCTGCCCTATGGGGCCTGAGGGTCCTGTCTCCATCCCCTTCCTTCCAGGCTAGCATGAGGCTCTGCTTCTGAACCCATTTGACCACCAGGCCCCCTCCTCCAGCAACAGAGCCCTCAGTCTACCTGTGAGGCTGGGTGGTGTTAGTGTCACACTTGGGAACCCAACACTTAGGTCAGGTCAAAGTTCAAGTACTTTATACCAAGAACTTCTTAGCTTTGGGTCCATGTGGGGATCAGGGGCCCATCTACGAATCTAAACAAAGCTATATATAGGCCTGTTTCTAGAAAAATGCACCCCCCCCAGAGAAGTCTGCAGATTTTAGAGGATTCATGGATTCCCCAATGCCCATCCAAAGTCCATGGGCTTTGTAAAGAACCCTCGGTCTAGAGGAATGGAAATTCCAGCCATGGCTCCAAAAGAATACGTAAGCAGGTCTCTTCAGGAGGAAGATGGAAACAAAAGACAGTACCTGGGAGGGGTTTGAACAAAAACATTTTTAAAAAAAGAAAAGTAAAGAAAACTACTAAAGGCATCTGATTTAGAACTGTAAATCAAGTTCTGGCTTGACAATAGACGTAAGTCACAAACAAGGTTGACAGCAGGGAACCTACTATAGTTTATACAAGCTCCCACTAAGACTGAAATCTGTCAAGAATCCTGCCTCTCTAACCTACCAGATTCTGAGATTTTTCCTGGACAAGGGCTGGATAAGGATGGGGTGGAAAGATCTCCCTAGATTCTCCAGAGTCTTTCAAGTCCATCATAGACCGTCCATCATAGACTCCCCACCATTTATACCCACTGATCAACCTACCTTTTTCAATTTTCTGGAAGTATCCTTCTAAAACATCTGCAGCGGACACTCGCAGCTTTAGGTTGACACTGGCATTGGGTTAACAAAACGTGCAAGTTTCTTTGGCTACGGTGTGGAAAATACACCTAAATCATACCAAATTTCAGATTTGGGAAGACCGTGGTTCAGGGCAACACCAGGGTCCACAGCCCCTGGGATGTTTTAGTGACTCCTAAAAGGGATGGGGTAACTCACTTGAGCCAGGTCCCTCCCTGAATAGCCCCACTGAGCCTTCTCCCACTTACGGGGTGGCAGAAGCTGCACTGTCTCCCGCAGCACTTTCAGTTTTGTTTCTGCAGCCTCAGCCCTGCCAGGCCTTGGCTGCAACGCACAACTGAGGAGCCAGCCCCATTTACCACAACCTGCTCTGGCCAAGATCTGGGGCCCAGTTCTGCTGCCCTAAGCAATTTTCGAGAAGGTAAGGCAGAACGGCCAGGAGGCCCAGGCCAAGCCAAGCAGACCAACTGAGCCCCATCTGGAGTTGGGTCCAGGCCCCACCAGCTGTGCGGGTGGGGCTGGGAAATGCCAAGTCAGCCACATTCCAGCCTCTTCCTTGCAGAAGCCATCAACAGGCAGCTGAACTGGCAGGGAGGATGAAGCCCAATAGAAGCAGTCTCTTCTTAGGGGGCCTTGGAGGGCCAGCAGGCTCATGTAGCCTGTCTCTGCTCCTCTCCAGGTTGACTATGCCTGGGTGGGGTAGAGCAAGGGTGGGTTCCCCTGCCCCAGGACACTATGCCACCTGGGATCTCAGAAGTCTTCCTTTGGGACTAATAAAGGTTCAAGGGTGCCAAGGGAAGGTTGTTTAAAGGAGGGAGCTTTGCCTTCTGGAGTCCTAGTGGGGAGGGGTGGGTGGCAAGGGACTCACTCAGTCATTCAACAAGTGTTCATTGAGGATGGATGTCATCCAATGATATCTGTGGGCGCCCCTTCCCATGCACCAGCCACAGAAGTTTCCCCAAACACTCCATTCTACTTGGTCTATTTTTAAATGCGGGCGGCGCTGCTTTTCACCACTGAATCAGGCTAGGAGGCCAGAAAAGCAAGCTGACACCTCCCTCTCTCCCACTCCCTGTATCCACTGAGTCTTGAATGTTCTCGGTTTCGTTGCAAAAGCTTTAGTTAGTCATGCCTCTCCCCCACCCCCAACAGTCCTACCCTCATAACTCTGTACTGACAACTGCTATAACCTTCCTGTCTCTTTTCTAACTCACTTCTAAATCCTGCTTGCAAAGCACCACTAGGATGATTATTCAAAAATGCCCATCTATTTTCATGGTCCCTGGCATGACTCACATAGCCCAGTACAACTAGGGCTCTGCCCAACTTCTGCAGCCTCATCTCCTGCCCATTCCACACGCTGCCTCCCAAATAACCATGCTGCTTTTTACAATTCCACGTATCCCCTGTCATTCATCTCTTGCTACACATATGGTCCCCTCTTCTGCGATGTCCTTACCCCTGGTCCATCCAGGCGAGAACATTTCCCACTTACAAATGAGAATGTGGCTCAAATGCCACTTCCTATGTTTAGCCAAAATCACCATGACAGGTGGTAGCTGGGGGACAAGATGTCCTTTTTTCTACACTGCCCCAGTATCTTCCTGTCACTTCTTCCACTGTCTTCATCTGGGACTGTTTCCTGCTGGCCTCAGCTGGTGTCCAGTTTTAACTGCCAGACCCTGAGAGGATGCAGGAGGGACCAGATGTGGTTTCTTTAACCCCATGATTGCAACCCCAGCTCTGCCTAAATTCCAAATCCAAGGCCAAAACCCAGAAAGCAAATATTTCCTAATCTCTTAATCAGCCCTGTTCCAGATGTGCGTCTCAATCTCTACCTATCCCATGCTTCTCTCCTCTAGCAGAGGAGTGACTGACCAGGGTCTGTCTATAGAGCCCTGGTTACAAAGAAGGCCCACAGAGAACTGGATAGCTGCATCCAGTCTCACATTTCATCTTGCAGTAGTTGGTGGACCCTCAAGATCCATCCCTCCATCTGTCTTTCCAGCTGTTCATTCATTGACACATATTACTGAGCACCTACGAGCACTAGGCACTATTCTAAGTGCTAGGAATAGAGTGGGGTGGGGGGGGGACAGCAAACACTCCTCTCTAGAACTGCAGTTTTCTTTGGGTGGCGTGAGAGCCAGCAAAAAAAAAAAAAAAAAATCAGATAATGATAAGCACCAGGCTGAGAATGCCAAAGTGGTGTAGGGACAGACGATGACTGGACAGCTCCTTTGGACGGGGCAGTCTTCAGAAGGTGATGTTTAAATAGACACACAGGGGCCAGTCATGGGAAGGACAATCCCACTCTAGACTGAAGGTCTGCTTGACCTGCCAAAAGAAGTGAGGAGGCTAAAACCTAGTGGTAGGAGGGAAGTAGTCCTGGAGGAGGGCCAGAGGCAGCCAGACCATCCTGCAGGGCCAGTTCAGGTCAGAGTTAGGGCTTATGGTATATGTAATGGGAAGTTCTGGGAGGGCTTTAAGCCCAGAAACCTGTCACCCCTGGCCACCTACCTCCGTATACAACTGCTTCTCCCTGCCTTCCTTGATTTCTAAACTACTTCTTGGTCCATCTTGTTTGCCTGTTGATTAAAAGTCCAGCCTCAAGGTCACACAACTAGCAAAAGCAATTCAAACCTTTCTCGTGCCTATCGAAACCAAGCATAGTTAAGCTGACATGAGCTTCAAATGAAAAATGTGTTTTGGAAAGTTTTTAATTTTTTTTTTAACTTTTCCCAACTCTAAATTACACTTGAAAGTGGAGATAATTAAAAAAAAAAAAAAAGAAAGAAAGAAAAAGAAGAATCCTGTCTCTAAGGATCCACTGGTATTAAAACATTATATGTTTCAGTTTTTATTGTCTTTAAAAATCCCTTCTACCTGTAATTCGAGGGTAAGACACCAATTCCCATTTGCCCTGTATTCCCTTTCCTGTGACCAAGACCATCAGTGCCCAAGGGCTGTGGCTTCTGGGGAGGCCAACGGGGCAGAGCTTGAAGTCTTGTCTTAAAGCAGACCTGCTGGACAGTACCCCAGGCTGCTGGTCAGAGCCAGCAGCCAGCAGAGAACTAATGGGCGGGACCACCCAGACCTGGGAGAGTTTAAGCTCATGACTGCCCTTTTTTTTCCTTTCTTTTTTTTTTCTTCTCTCTTCTAATGAACATAAATATAATAGCCCCCTTATGTGCAGGGGATGCATCCCAAGCACCGTAGGGGACCCCTGAAACCACAGAGAGTAAGGAGCCCTAGACTAGGTGTTTGTTTGTTTGTTTAACATACACATCTACAATAAAGTCTAATTTATATATTAGGCACAGTGAGAGATTAGCAAACTAAAAATAAAATAGAACATGCATGACAGTATACTGTGAGAAAAGTTATTTAAAACTTATGAATAGTCTATCGCTGGAACTTCCCATTTAATATTCACGTTGGAGCTGGTAATTGAAAACCTAGAAAGTGAAACCACAGATAAGAGAGGCTACTATATCTCTTGCTTGTTTTTGCATGAAACAACAAGTGTACTTCCATACTTTAAACAGAAAACCTAAAGGCAGACAATACCGCCTTTTCAAAACTCACACCCCTCCCGCCTTCTTGGCAATCAGGGTGCGTCCTCTGAGTCTTAGATACTGAATTACTGAGCATGGGAGGCCTCGGGGAAGCGCCCATCTGTGGGCCTGTCAGATGCTGTCTCCGTGTTCTCAGATTCTGCTGTTCTCCTCCTAGGGGAGGCCTGGCCCACATCCCCAGGGTGAGTGGAGACAAAGCCACAGCCAGAGACCAGCTCAGAGCTCACAGGAGCACGGGGTACCCCACAAGCACTTCCCAAGAGTGACAACCTGTGCATTTGCTTGTTCCCGCCTCCACTTTCCTCTTTATTTTTAAATTTTATTTTATCATAGAACACTTACCACAAGATCTGTCCTCTTAACAAAAATTTAAGTGCATAACTCAGTTCTGTTAACTAGAAGGACGATGCTATAAAGTGTATTCCTAGAATTAATTCATCTTGCTTGGCTGAAACTTGATACCCTTTGATTAAAATCTCCCCATTTCTCTCTCCCCATGGCCCTTGGCAAATACCATTCTACTCTTCTGACTCTGTAGGACTATTTCAGATGGCTCCTGTGAATGGGCTGCTTCTGTGACTTGCTTATTTCCCTTCGCATAATTTCCTCAATGTAACAGGATTTTTTTTAAAGACTAATTAATAGTCCAATCTATGCATACACCGCATTTTGTTTATTTGTTTGCCTCTGGGCAGCATTAGCTTGTTTGTGGCCATCATTTTGATACGTCATAAAATTGGGTATTCACGGCTGTCATCGGCTCCTTCAGGAGGCGGAACCATTGATGGCTATGCATGCAGTCCTCCATCTGTATTCTAAATACATCCTAAATATCCCTGCTCATCATCACTTCCATACATGCCCATTCCACAGGGCCTAAGGGCCTAGGCCTGTCCTCTAGTGTCAATCCTTACCATCCTAGCAGCTCCACTTCTGAGGAGAAGCTGGGAACCAGCTCCCATCCTTGATGGACCATGTAAGCTCAGAAGCAGGCTGCCAAGCCCATGGTACCTCTTCTGCTATTGTAAGGAGGCTCAACATCTCGGTTCTCCCTTCCTTTGCTACCCTCTGGCCCCTACTGTGCCTCCTGCTCTGGCTGCATAACTGGAAGTTTTACTTTGCACATCTCACAGGTCCTTTGGAATCTGGTTTCTTTCTTCATCTTCCATCTTACCCTGGTCACCCTTTGCTCCTCCTTTTCCAACTCCTCCTCCTCCTCCTCCTCCTCCACCACCACCATCACCTGGGGCCAGCCATCATGAACCGTAGACATATACTTTACTGGAGTCACAATATTCTTTTCCTGTTTCCTAGAATGGCTTTCTCCCTCCTTTGACTGGCTAAGTCCTACCTGTCCTTCAAAACAGCTCAGCAATCACCTCCTCCAGGAAGCCTGCTCTGACTCCTTCAGGCTGAGTTAGACAACCCTTCTCCACGTAGCACTTACCACATGGTTTGTACGCCTCTGTCTATGGTCGAGCATCCCTACCTGGCTGCATTCTTTGAGGGCAGGGACCTGCCTCCATGTTCCTGGAGACTTAGTCCCTATCCCAGGGTTGACCATGTCATCTGTGCTCAAAAAGGCCTTCAGTAAAAGCATGGATGTGTGTTCTGGTCTACTGACTCCGTGGGCCCACGGGGCGCCCCAGGGCTGCTGGTTAACTAGGCCTCCCGTCAGCACTGCCACAGCTACCATATTACCTCCTGGACCAAGTGGGATGAGGCCATGGGAGTAGCCAGTTCCACTGCCCAGAGTTCCCTGGAATGCAATGGATCCTGCCTTCTAGGAGAAAAACAAGGTCACAAAGTACTTTGTGCTCCTTCTCTGCCCTCCTGGAGCTCCCTGTTCTCCTCAGGAGTCCAGTACTCTTCCTGTCATTTAAGACTCTCACTCCTTGGCTTCCCCTTCGAGATTAAATAGCTAGAAGTTTCCAGACAACCCTGTAAACTCGATAACTAAAAGCCAGAGACGCACAGCTCAAAATAGGGATGATTGAAGGGCAGGGAAGATTTGGGGCAGAAAGTGGGAAAAGTCAGGGACATACGGTTTCAGGAAGAAGATAGGTTTCCAATCCCTTCTCTGCCCATCTTCCCACCCTTCCAGCCTCCCACGGCATCTGGAGAGTCCTAGGCCCCACACTCCCTATTGGGCCTGAGTCCTGCTCACATGCTCACCTCCCACCTCCAGTGGGTGCTGCTGAGTTAATGGCCTGAACCATGTCGGTGGTGAGGGCATCGAGGAGGCTGGTGATGAATTCCATTTTCTTCCCTTCTGGACAACCTAAAAGATAAAGTGAGATCTGAAGGCAGATGCCAGGTAAGTAATCAAGTAAAACAGCTTTCCCCACTACCATCCTTTCCCAAACTTTGTAAAGACCTTATTGTCCAGCCAAATCCACTTTGGGGATGTGTTTACTGCTCAGCTGATTCTCATAAACCTCCATCATTGACTTACAGTCCACAGGGACAATAATGCTTTCAATGATCACTCCATCACTAACCCAGGCACTATGTTAAATTCTAGGGAGACAAAGCAAAGGATCTTCATGCTCATGGAACTCACAAAATACTGAGCTAATATAGTCAAGCCAAGGGCCAGGCAGTCATTCCTAAAATAGTAAAAACGCTGCTCCAGGGGGTAAGGACCAGATGCTGTGGGAGCAGGAGGAGGAGAGAGAAGTCCTATGGGTCCTAGTTGACTTAAGTCCACCAATTGTTTTATCTATCCAAGAACCTCTTCCTTTTTCTCACTTTCCTCCTCAACCAGCTGAGATTCTATCATAGACTCACCTTGTAAATACTCCCCTCATATTTCTGCCAAACCCCAGTGCAGGTGGGGTATGCTCCCAGGTATGGCTGGGCCACATCAACACCCACTAGCAGGGGACTACTGGGAGAAACACCATCATGCAACTGCAGAGGTGGGAGTCCCTATAAGTGTTCGCCAGCACCCAATGGGCCCTCCACATAGCCACAGCCCCTCTCTCTGCAGCAACTACTTCCTCTCTCTCCAAACCCGCCAGGTCTTGGGTTAACTGCTACTTTTCAGAGCATCTGAGCTCCCCCTGACATTCTCATAGCATCTTGTTCTTTTCCTGCATGATTACTACTGATGTATGCCATCCTTCAGCTGTACGCGATCTGTCTCCTCCATTCTCTAAGCCTCCTGTCAATTTTGAACACTAGATTATATCTGGTGCCTGGCACAAAGTAGAATCCCAATTCTCGTACGTTGAGGGAATGGCCAGGAGGCACCTCGGCCTCCATGACTCCACTTTGGTGACAAAGTGATTTCTATAAACTTCATGTGGGAAGCTCCCGACTTTCAGGACTTTACTGCTTTCGGTTCTTACTCTGGAGTCCCAATGGGTCAGGGGAAGGTGGCCCCAGTTCCACCAGCACCGACATGCCTTTGTGCTAAGTAAAAACTATGGGATTCCAATCAGAATTCACTATAAATAAGCAGAAACCCAGGACAGCAGCCCCTTCAGGGTCCTGAGCCACTCACTGTCTTTCACCCACCACAACCTCCCCACTATAGCCATCCTGTGTCCCCAGGGATCATCATGAAAGCACATTGCAAGGTAGGTGACAGGTGCTGTCCAGACTGCTCTAGAGAGCCCCTCCCTGTAAGCCATCTTCTCTTTAAGGCCCTGGGAAAAAATAGTTCACAGCCTGTAAAACATTGTCCCCAGTCACACTGGGTTAGAGAATGGACTGTGGAATCCCAGGGATAGGATTTTAACTCAAGGGCCACATTTTAAAGACACAGGAGCAAGAGCAAGGAGAAAAAGCAATGTATTCAAGGCACAGGACTAATAAGAGACCGATCCCAGACTGGGGTGAGATTCCACAGCTCCTGGCTCCTGGCTCTGTGCCCCAGCGATGTACCAGATGAGCATCTCCTGTGCTGCAGAACAGAAGGGGAAACACAGAGGAGGAGCTGCGTGTGCATGCTGAGGGGTGGAAGAACAGAAAAGAGAGCCAGGCACAGGGGTGCACACCTATAATTCCAGTGACTGGGCGGCTGAAGAAGGAAAATTGCAAGTTCACTGCCAGCCTCAGCAACTTAGTGAGGTGCTAGGTAACTTAGTGAGACCCTGTCTCAAAATAAAAACAGAAAGGACTGGGGATGTGGCTCAGCAGTTACGCACCCCTGGAAGGAAGGAAGGAAGGAAGGAAGGAAGGAAGGAAGGAAGGAAGGAAGGAAGGAAGGAAGGAAGGAAGGAAAGGGGGGAGGGAGGGAGGGAGGGAAGGGGAGGGGAGGGGAGGGAGAGAGGAGGAGGGGAGAGGAGGGGAGGAGAGGAGGAGGGGAGAGGAGGGGAGGGGAGGAGGAGGGGAGAGGAGGGGAGGGGAGGAGGAGGGGAGGGGAGGGAAAAGAAAAGAAAGGAAAGAGGCGAAGGTGCCAGCAGGGCAGCACTTCCTACCTGGCAACTCCCTGTCCTTGAAGGGGTCGTCCATCTTTGCACTCTTGGCTCTGGCGTCACTCTCACAGTTGGGCATCACATAGCTGAGAAGGGAGAAAGGTAGGAGGTTTGGAGAGGTTGGCAACAGAGAATACTTCAGCCACTATCGCCCAGCAAAGGTCTGTGTTGTCACCAAGCCTAGAGCCCTCAGGGTTAGCAGCAAAATGTCTCCTGTACTGTCTAGCCCCTACAAGGCCATCCCGCATCAATGTTCCCACTGACACATTTCAGATAAGTCTTTTTAGCCACTCAAGCATAATAACAGGGCCACCCTAGATCTGCACATGGGATCTTTTTTGATCCATAGAACCTGTTAACTCTGACAACATACTGATCTCATCAGGCAACTGAGACCATGTAGGTTAATACTCTTCCAAGTTCCATAGATAGAAAGAGCCAGCTCTGTGACCAGAATCTAGGTCCAGGATCTTTCTAAGGGAATCTCATCTGCTCATGAATAGAAAAGCGGGTCTCCTAGTGACCTGACTCCCACCTAACTAGGGCAGTCAAGCTGAGAAATGCTAACAGAACCGGAAGCTGGTCCTCTTATCCCAGGACCCAGTTCAGGTGCGACACAGGCTTGGGCAGGCTTACCGTGTGGAGGTCCCAGGCAGCGGGCGCCCCGTGTCCACCAGCACACACCAGCAGTAACCTGTGGACTGGTGGCACTGCACTGGCTTATAGAGCCCCCCAGGGGCACATTCAGGGATGACAATGCCCTCACGGGGATTCTGCCGGGCCTCTTCCAGGGCGCTCTGTCTCTCCTGGTCACATGAGTGGACTTTCTCTGGAAGAGAAGAAGCAGCCTCTGTGACTATAACTTCTATGCCTGGCATCCAAAGTCAAGAGCAATGACCAGGCCTGGCCCCAAGGAACTGATGGTCCAGATACTGAAGCATCACAGACAGCTGTGCCTCCCATGCCAGCCTGTGGTGAGGGGCTGGGAAGCTCAGAACAGCCCTGTGGTCATCTCCACTGCCAGGGTTCATCACCATTCCCACCAAACAGCGTCTGCTGCAGCTACGAGCCAGCCACGGACTCCAGGCTGCTCCTTCTCAGAGCAGCAGTTTGCCCTGGGGCTGGAATTTCCTCACTGTTTTCAGAGTGGTTCCTGCTGATGTACTGTCTACTGGCCCCAGGAGAGGCAGACACAGGAGCCAGGCTGCCCTGCGAGCCAACGCAGGGATGTCATGTGTAGGTAGACGCCAAGCCCAGACACAGCAGGACAGAGCACGAGCCACCAGCCTCATGCAAAGTGATGCTCACCACCCAAGAAGAACAGACACAAGAGCCAAGTTCAGCTCCTTCCCATCCTCCAACAGGCTGGACAAAATAGGCTTGCATTGATTACTCAATACTGCTTCTGTCCAGTGGGAGAGAAAACAGGCCTGGCAGGAAGGTGTCTGTGCTCAGCGGTATCAGGAACAAGTCAACATGTCTGAACATCCAAACTGGGTTGGCCCAGGCAGAGACAGTGTAAGTTCCCTGCACCAGGAATAGAGCCTCCCACCTGCACAGCCCTTACCTGAAAATTCTACCCCGTCCACAAGCCTGGCTTCCCTTGCTGTTTTTTTGGGTTTGCTTTTGTTTCTGTTTTAATTTTTAAAAAATAAATAGTGTTGGGTTTTTTTCCTTATTATAAAGAAAACTTTAAAAAGAAAAAAATTAAACAACCCCATAACCTCACCAAAGTTAACCCCTCCACCTTCCTTAGATCTTCTGTTTTAGTACACAAATATAAGCAAATTCGGACGCACAACACACACATCTACATTTTTTTTTAAACAAACGAGGATTGCATTATTAACCTGTACTAAAACCTAATTTTTTAAATTTACCTATTTATTTCCTGATTTTATGATTACTTTTTTTCATTATTCTATCTTTCCTCTTGAAGAAGTTGATAGGAACATAGTCTTGGGCATCCCTTGTAATTTTTGTATGCTTACAAAATGCCATTCTTAGAGCGGGAACTTGGCATCAGGAACCTAGAGAGCCATGTCACTCACTAAACACAGAGCAAATGATCAAAATAACAGAGATGTTACCCCAAAGAAGCCAAAGCCCTCAAAATAATGGTTCCATTGATGACACACATACATGTTAAGGACAAATACATTACAGGTGTACAAGAGACACAAAACTCAACACTAACTTAAAGAAGTTAGATGATGGACCGGGTGCAGTGGCACATACCCGTAATCCCACTACTCAGGAGGCTGAGGCAGGAGGATCACAAGCTAAAGCCGGCCTCAGCAAACTCCATGAGACCCTGTCTCTAAATAAAATACAAAATAGGGCTGGGATGTGGCTCAGTGGTTGAGTGCCCCTGAGTTCAATCCCTGGTACCCCACCCACCATCACCAAACAAGGAAGTTAGGTGATGTCTCACTGGCAGGGAATATGCTGATGAATAACAATAGTCTAGTAATTCTCTCTGCAGGTAAGGGGACTATTTCCTTGGGGCCTAAAAATATCTGATGGAAAAGAGGCAGGGATGGAGATTATATTTTATAGAGAGACAGTCTATTCACTATAGAAATGTAATTTTTAACTTGGAAAGTGAAAAAATAACTATTGTTTCCATAATGCAAACTCAGCAAAGCTAAAGAGACTCTCTTTGGCAGGACAAGGTATAGGTTAAAGCAACTGATGAACATCAGACTAGGGATCCTGCCCCAGTCATAACCACCACCAGAGCAGCACCTGGAGGCAGCTTAGGAAAGAGACCAAAGCAGAATGGGGAAGGGGGCCTGGGGAAACCTGGCACACGGACCAGGCACTCTGACTTCAGCCTCTGGCTGGGAAGGCATCAGGGCAACTTCACAAGAGGATTGCAATAGCTCCCTCCACCCCAGTGTGGTAGCCTTACTTTCCTGCCTCATATTTCACGCCATGAAAGAGGCGACAGTGAAGCACAGGCAGAGGAAAACAGCTTTTTGCTGGCACCACGTTCCTACAACAGCCTCTGACAGAGGCTTTAAATTAAGGCCCTCCAGGCCAACCATCTGAGCCATAAATCAGACACAGGGAGTCGCTGGGAGGGGAGGAGGGAACTCCCTTCCCCACCGCTGTGGGGACAGCATGAGTAATGAACCTGACTTCACACCACTGGGGGTCCCGGAGCCCGTGGCAATGTGGGCAGGGGCCAGGTAGGAAGAGGTGCCATCAGTGGTGTGGGCCCTGTGGATGGATTTCTGGAGGTCTTTGAAGGCTGTTCAGAAATGTGTATAGTCAGCTTCTGGAAAGTTCTACAGAAAATAAAATCATAAATGATAAAACTCAGTAATCTAGAAAAATGGAGAGTAGCATGGAATTACGGAGAAGACTAAACACAGGGCTTATTACTTTATTACCCTGTTATTCATCATTTATTTATGTATTTATTACAGTCCCTGTATGTCCAGGTGCCCTCTTAGAAGAAGACAAGGGTGGTTCATCATAATAGCACCGAACCATTTGTGAAGAGTACGCCATGTGTCTTCCATAAAGAAAAACTCCCCTTTAAAATCACCTTTACAACTAATAACATTAAAAGCTAATATTCATTGAGTAAAATGTGCCAGGCAATAGGCTAAAGATTTTACTTCCTAATCTCTCGGCCTGCCTGAGGTGGGGACTATTATGATGCCCACTTGGGAAAGGAGGAAGATGAATTTTAGAGATCATGCATTTTCCCAAATTCATTCTGCAGGAGACAAAAAGCAGCGTGCTGGGAATCCAGTGACAGTGAAGCCCACCTTGCTAACCTCAAGGCGGTATTGCCTCTAACCACTTGCCATAGGAAGAAAATATATTCATTTTCACAGTGAGCTTTCCCAGGTCAGTACTTTGCAGATTACCTCAATTCTGATGCATTCTTCTGAATTGACCATATTTTCTCAACTTAAGCACACTACAAAATCTTGTACCTGAGTATTTTTCCTCTATGCCTCCAAAGTAGAAAACTCAAAAACCCAATTGGTAACTTGCTGGCCAGTACAGAACTATAAAATGAACACCAGCAGCTAACATTTACCATGAGCCAGACTTGATACTGGGCGCTCTGCTTCTATTAATCCACGTCCCTGGGCTCGTCCTGCTCCTCCCCTGAGGGAAGGATGCAGAAATTTGATCAAGACCACACAACTAGGAGGCGGCAGAATGGGGACTCCAGTTTGGCTACATCCTTCACCTCTTGCAATGACATCGTTCATAGCCATAGGCTAATCTGATGTTTAATCTAACCTACATTTTCTTTTACTCAGTATATGTAGTAGATTGTTACAAAACAGTCTTCAGTGACTGTGCCTCCCCCTCTTCATGCCTGTTATGATTCAGACAGAGGTGTCCCCAAAATCTCATGTGTGCAACAATGCAAGAAAAATTTGGTGAAATGATTGGGTTATGAGAGCTTTAACCTACTCAGTGCATTAATCCACTGATAGGGATTAACTGGGTGGTACCTGCAGGCAGGTGGGGAGTGGCCAGAGGAGGTAGGTCACTGAGGACGTGCCTTTGGGGTTTATATTTTGTCCCTGGTTGTTGAGAGCCACAGCCAAAGGGGCCCCAGCAAACTTCTAGCTGCCAGCAAACTTCCAGCTGCCAGCTGATGATCCAGCTGCCAGCAAACTTCCAGCTGCCGGCTGATGATTGGCTCACAGTGGCCCCAGCAACATCTAGCTGATTGGCTCCTCTGCAGTGATGTTCATTGGGCTGTTTCCCTGCCCTTCAGACTGCCAGCTGATGATTGGCTCACAGCGGCCCCAGCAACATCTAGCTGATTGGCTCCTCCACGGAGCTGCTCATTGGGGGACTTCTTTGGCTCTGCCCATGCAACCCAGCCAATCGGCCTCAAGAGCAGGAGGATTGTGGGAGGTTGAGAGGCTGGTGTGGGGGTGAGAGGCGTATGGAAGCCGGTGGTGGCAGTTGGGCTCTGAGGGTTTTTTCCCTAAGGAGCTGTTTTGTTTGGCGTTTGTAGTTCTAAAAATAAAGTTAGTTTCTTTTGACAAGTGGCTCCTGATTTGTGCCAAGCCAGACTTCAGCACCTGGTGAGCACAGCTCTGCTTCCCTATTGCCTTCCTCCATGAATTGCTGCCTCACCTAAGGTCCAGAGCTATAGAGTTTGCTGTTTGTGAACTGAGAACTCTGAAACTGCAAGTACCAAATAAACCTTTCCTCCCTGGGTCTTTTAGTCACAGTGATGAAAACAACCAAAACGGTGCCTTTTTATAGACCCATTTATACGGACCATGACTGGCTTTGGCCAGGAATGTCACAGTGATGATGCTGGAGGACCAGGGAGACCTTTGGAGGATTTGCAGCTTCCCCTGTCACTTCCTTGGAAGCTGCCCTGAGGCCACCATGTAAGGAAACTGGTCTAGCCTCCTGGAGAAGAGAGGGCACAGACAAGAGAAGCAGTTTAACCATAGCCAGCACCAACTGCCTGACATGTGAGAGGCCATCAGGGATGTTTTGCTCTGCTGACCCTCCATCTGGATGAGACCGCGAGGGAATTTAAGGAAAAACCAGTTAAAGAACCACTGGGCCAACCCATAGGCACATTAGCAAGAATAAATTATCCTATGGTAAGTCAATAAATTTAGAGGTGGTTGATGACATAGTAATAGACAACTGAAACATCTAGATCTGCTCAATTTCTTAATCAATTTATTACATAAGTACTTTTGCAGACCCTGAAAGTCCTTCCATCAACCAACCAATTAATCATCAAATTAATCCTGCAGTGCTTCTCCATCCAAATGCTAATAAGCAAGTAACAAGGGGTAGAGGATCATTCCGGATCTGAGAAGCCAGAAGCCAGACCATCCTGGGGCTACTGTTACCCTCTTCCCTTCTCCATTACCTCCCAAAGGAATCTTAAAATTCACAACTATCAGTTTTCCTAAAAGTCACCTTCCAGAATGCAAGACAGGGTCTCTTCACCACCATCTATTCAAAGAGGGCAGAGTCTCCCAAAGTAGGCACCCACTGTTCTCAAACACTCTGTCTCTGCTTAGGAAAGTTCAGGGAAGGACGACAAGATGAGAAGGTCTGCCCAGTCACTATGGGAATAGGCCAGGACCTTCTGCACACACTCGGAAGACATAATAAACAGCAGGGAAGAGGAACCGGGGCTGGCCAGGAGGCATGGGAATCCATGACACACATACCTACACACTCACACAGGCCTACCCTTTATCATCTCATCCCTGGGATGGTGCAGAGAAAAAGTGAGAGCCTGGTCACTCCCTGTGTGACAGCGAGTGACTAAAGCCTCACTCACCAACTTCAGCTGCTAAAGAAGACACAGAACAGAGAAACACCCTGTGGAGAAGGGCAGCCAAGTCCAGTCCCTCCTCCAGCACTCTGAAGCAGGCCCAGGAGTGGACAGAGCAGGAGAAAGGCCAGGTCGAGCCAGGTCGTAAGCCCTGTCTGAAGGCCCAGGGCCCGACCCTTAGGTGTCCCGCCAAGAAGGGATAAGCAGGGAGAAGAGCTCTGTCTGTGTGCAGCCCACGCCTCTCAGTTACCATGGTAATTAGGAGTGAAGGAGGACACGGAGAACCTAAATCCTCAGCTAAGCCCCAGTCTTGATTTTAGCCCAGAGTTTATCCTTTTCTCTTGGGAACCTTTTCTCTTTCATCATCTTTTTTCTTCTTTTTTTCTTTTAAAGCAAAAATGGCCAACAAATGTAAATATTATAAATTATATGAGTTTCAACCTTTTGGGTCTTCTTTCCGGTTGCTGCCTTCCGGAGGAGGACATGCTAAAAGAAGGTACAGAGAAGAAAGCTGAAATCCTGGGTAATCCAACACCCAAGCACCCTCAAGGTACAGTCACCAGTGATGGGTGAGCCAGCCACATTGTGAACTCTTTAACAAATGAAAATGGGAATCTCACCGTGGCAGAGGCGATGGGAGACATGGGTGGTGAGAGAAGGCGACGGTGAGACCCTTGTCACTCAAGGTTCTCCAGAGAAAGAAATCCAGTAGGAGAGGGAGAGGAGAGAGAGAGAGAGAGAGAGAGAGAGAGAGAGAGAGAGAAATTTTAAGGAGTTGGCTGCAGGGACTGGCAAGTCTATAATACGCAGGCAGGTCAACAAGCTGGAAATTTAGGTAAGAGTGATGGACAGTCTTGAGTACAAAAGCAAAAGGTCAAGTCCACAGGTTGGACACTCAGGCAGGACTTCTATGTTAGCCTTGAGAGAAGATCCCTTTTTTCTTTGAAAAACCTCAGACTTTTCTCTTCAGACTGAGCCAGGTGTAATGGTGCACGTCTACAATCCCAGCAACTTGGGGGGGCTGAGGAAGGACAATTGCAAGTTTGAGGCCAGCCTCAGCAATTTGTGAGGCCTTGTCTCAAAATAAAAAACAAAAAGGGCTTGGGATGCAGCTCAGTGATAACCTGCCTGCCCTCCCCACCGGCCTTAAATCCACCCCCCTAAAAAACACTTTCAAAACTTATTGGATAAGGCCCACCCACATCATGGAGGGTAATTTAATTAAAGTCAACTGACTATAAATGTTCACTATATCTACAAAATATCTCTGCAGCAACATCTGGACAGTGTTTTTTTTTTTTTTAAGAAAAAGAGAGAGAGAATTTTTTAGTATTTATTTTTTAGTTATTGGTGGACACAACATCTTTGTTGGTATGTGGTGCTGAGGATCGAACCCGGGCCGCACGCATGCCAGGCGAGCGCGCTACCGCTTGAGCCACATCCTCAGCCCCTAGACAGTATTTGACCAAACAATGGGACCCAGTTGCCCAGCCAAGTGGACATACAGAACAAGACATCAAGGTCCACAGGAAAGATGAGTGTGAGGAGAAAAGCCAAATCTTACACAGAACCACACACAGAAGAACTGAGGAGTTCCAGGCCTCCAAAACCTGAGCTGGGAAGACACCTGGATCAAGGATTCTGTCCACCAGAGAAAGAGCCAGGGGCTGTGCTCTAGGAGGGTCTGTTGGTATGGCAGCCACTCAAGTCATCCTGACATAGTTGCTTACATGACAGAAAAGGAGTGGAAAGCTGACACTGAACTGAGAAAGAAGGACCTAAAGAAAGATGAGGGCTCAAGCGGAGGATCCTGAGAAGGTCTGGGACCAGGCTGTGCATGGGTGTGGCCTTGTGCTGGTGCCCTGAAGGGGCTGGAAATGTTCCATTAAAAATCAAGCAGAAAGGCCTAGTCATAACAGCTTAACCTACCCTCACCCAAGGCCTTTCTCCATCCCTGAAGCTTGCCCTGAGGGTCTCATCCTGGCAGAAGGTGTTATGGTTTAGATGTGAGGTGTCCCCCAAAAGCTCCCGTATGAGGCAATGCAAGGAGGTTCAGAGGAGAAATGACTGGGTTGTGGGAGTCTTAATCCAATCAGTGATTTAATCCTTTGATAGAGATTAACTGAGTGGTAATGAAGTGATAGGGTGTGGCTGGAGGAGGTGGAGAGTGGGGTGTGGCTTTGGGTATATATATTTGTATCAGGCGAGTGGAGCCTGTTTCCTGATCACCATGATGTGAGCTGCTTCTGTCCACCACTCTCTCCTGCCATAATGTCCAGTCTTACCTTGAGCAGGGAGGAATAGACCCAGCCTTCTATGGACATGACCTCTGAAACCGTGAGCCCTCAAATAAACTCTACCCCCTCTACAGTTTTGCTGGTCAGATCCTTCAGTCACAGCATTGAGAAAGCTGACTAAAACAGAAGGTTAAGGAGTACACGGTCCCTGAAGAGTCTCTGCCCGTCCCGTGACATAGCCCTTGGTATCCTGACCCCACAAGTCTGCAAACTTCTGACAGCAAGGACTGTGGCATCCTTCCCAATTTTCACCAACCCCCATCCCTGGCACCAGCTCCTCCCTCAGAAGAGAACCATGGAGTCTTAGGGATAAAGAATTCAGGAAGAGTATTTAGTCCAAGAAGTTCGTTCTGGTCTGATGCTCCAGAGATGGGGCCATCCACTGTGGAATAAATGCCAAACGTTGGGGATCAGACCGCAGGGGCTGAAAAAAAAGAATATCTGCCCCTTGACTCATCCTGGGAAATGAGACACTCAGCCCTCAGACTTGATTTTCTTAGGGGGCGGGGGAGGGGGGGACATCAATAAAAGGCTACCCAGCCTGAAAAATGAGAGACGCTTACTTATGTTTCATTGCAAAAGGAATGATCCTGCCAGGCCAAGAATATGAAGGAAAACACTAATGTCGTGTCACCTCCAGTGACCCTGAAACCCTTCAAATACCTCCCGCCCACCTCGCCTCTTATCAAAAATGAATGAAATGCTGGAAGATAACCCAAAATAACAAACCATGCATTCGAAATAACCTTTCCAAATCACACCATGTAATGCCAGAGGCGTAAGGAACCATGCACCTCCTGCCTCAGGATTCTCCGGGTCCACATGAATATGTGGACAGGTGGTGTCACCACCGCCCCCAAATTGCTGGGTGGCTGAAAACTTGGTAGAAGAAGGAAGTGCAGAAGCAAAAGGAGGGAAGGTGGGGCCAGATTTTAAGGCATTGACTTTGCTGCTCGGGAAGCATCAGCACTGGGGCTGGAGATGTGGTACTCGGGGAGAGAGGCCCTGCTGGAGTCCGTGATCTCTGGGAGTGATTTATGGGGCACCCCTGAGCAGGCCCTTTCTGTTTATTTAGCCACATGGGGTTTTAGCACCTATGGTTTCGAGCCAACTATGTGAAGAAGTTATTTTTCTTACTTGTGGACTTAGCATTTTTTCACAGGAGGGGCTAAGTGGCCTCCGGGGGATCATTTTTCCAAGCACCATTTGCTGGGCTGGCCCTGCCCTTCCACCATGGGCTTTCCATCACCCATGTCACTGAATGCCACTTGGCCTGAGCTAATTCCCAAGCTTCAACATCCATGTGACTTAGAGTTACCCAGGGGTTCTCACAACCCCTGAAGAAGAGGAGAGCCCATGAAACCACTGCTCAGGGCTCCCTTCAGAACAGAGGGCAGACAACTGACTGAGAAAGGGAGCTGCCAGGGCAGGAAGCAAGTCATAGGCAAACAGAATAAAGTCAGTCCCTGGAATTGTGCTCAGGTGTGTATGGGGGTAGAGCTGGGAGTGGGGAGAACAGAAAGTTTGCACCAATTTTTAAAACGAAAAAGCTCTTTTCTCCAGAGTATGCAGTGAAAGGAAGTGACAATGACAACATCATCGTCCAAAATCAAAAGCTATAGAGGGACCTTGGAGAAGACTTCTGGACCAAGCACCTATTCTGATTAGCCAGCCAGCCAAGAGAAGAGTCATCTCCGGCTCCACCCCAGATGGGGAATGGGGATGGTATAAAGGCTCAGCCAAGAGGCTGTTCCCAAATGTCAGAGGGCACTTAGGGCATTTAGAGGGAAGATGTTCCAGGAGCCGCAGTTCAGGGTGGAGATACCTGGGCTTCCCTGGCACAGCTAAAAGCAAAAGGAAGTGCCTGTCACTCTACTCCTTCATGCTCCAGCCAAGGGTCTGGCACACTGGGAGATTTCATCAAAGTCAACCACAGCTGGAACACAGGCTGTATAGCATGGCAGTCAAGCTCATGCGCTTTGGACCAGGCTCTCCTACTTGTTAAACCTATGACCTTGACAGTTTATGGAAGTTCTCCAAGTCCCAGGTTCCTTATCTGTAAAAGTAGGGCAACCCTAGCACAGGCTTCACAAGGTCACTGTAAAGATTAGATGTTGTCATATATGTGTCTGGGGATGTGGGGGTAGAACTCTATGGCAGAACATGCACTTAACAGGTGCAATGCCCTGGGTATGATCCCCAGCACCATATAATATTGAAAAAAAAATTTTAAATTTAATATAATAGTATATGTAAAGCATTTAGCCCAGTACCAGAGTACATAGATAAATGGTAGCTACTATATGATTAGCTGACCTAAGATAGTGGTGTGTCAGTTACCTGGGAATGTGATCTTTCTGTCCTATCCTTATGCATGACTGGTCTCCTCCATTGATTTCAGTGGCTGACCTAGGAGATAGGGTGATGGGAGCAGTCTGCCCTCAATACAGGCAATAAAGGGGTACACTCAAGGTGAACTAAAAAATATATGTAACTAAGCATCAGTCTGCTCTTTATTAACTTATGCCAAAAAAATTCAAAATAATGCCAGTGATAAAAATACTCCCCCCTCCTGGTGTGGGGGCGCCACACTATGAACCTGCTTCCTCTGCCTGATGGTCAGCTCCTTTCTTGGGTTGCTTCTCTTACCCTCCTCCCAGCAGAGGCCTTGGCACATAAGAGTTGTTGATGGGCCTGGGACCCTGGACAAAGCCCTCAGGGTGTGTGGGTTCCTGATTTCTCACTGAAAATTAAATGGTGGTACTAGACGACTCCTGGGCCCTTCTCACTCTAAGGGTCTACAGTCCGACCATTCAACAGCACTTTTCAAACTAAGCACAAGGAAGGGGCTGAGTCCGTGACAAGACTGCTGGGGACATTCGAGCTGTCCCCTAAACCTCAGACCTCTTTCTGTAGTCCTGCGACAGGGCCTGCCAATCATACCTACCTGTAGTGTCCCAGGGGCCCCATCTCCAGGCAAAACTAACACTTCCATCCCACATTCTTGATGCAGCAGAGAGCACCCCCTCAGAGGGGTGCTTGCAGGTATTCCTGGAAATAGGGCATATTGTTGGGATGAAGTGTCATGGGGGAGGAGGTGTAAGGGAAAATTACAAACCAGACAGCCTGTCTAAACAGCTTCACTCTGCAGAACCTAATATGGCCATGCATGGCTCACCATGGTCTGAGGTGGTCACCGCCTCCTTCCCACACAGACAGATGCCCAACTCCTAAGGGTTAGGGGAGAATGAGATATAAATTCTACAGAGGACATATCTTCCAGAAGGGATTGTCCTGATATAGCACATAAGCATGTCTCTTCTTAACTTTTGCCCCCAAAGTATCACTGACTCACATCCACTCAAGTTTTCGGGAAGTTTCTGTCTCCTTTGACTCAGGCCGTGAAGCAAGCAGATAGGACCCACCCTCAAAATAAAAATAAATAAATAAATAATTAAATAGGAAAGCTTCACAGTAGTTTTGCAAGGATAAGTACTAAGAAATAGAAGGCTCTATATTTTTCTAGTTTTTCCTCAGTAATTTTGTTGACCTTGACCTGATAGACTCTGTACTTTAAGGGACAAGAGATAAAAAAAATAAATAAAATAAAAATTCAGGCAAAGAAGGAAGAGAAAGGCATAAAGGGAAAAGATGAAAGAAATATATTTTAACTTGTCAAAATTAAGTATCATAACTTCACTCTCTACCCCCAAAAAAGGCCAATGTTCTTGTAAATTTATAAGGTGTTTATACTATACCCTGCCTACTCCCAAAATCATTTACAAATAAACACAAAATGAGGAGCCTCAAATTAAAGCACAGACCATTCTAGACTTCCAGTAAACTGGAACAAACCAATTACAATACCTGGACAGGATCTTTGATTTCAGCTTTTTAGCAAGAAAAATGTGGTTTTGCTATCAAACCCCCCCCAAAGCATATAAATTCACCTCTAGAAATAAAACTTTGCTAGTCAAACAAGTCCTCGAGGCTGAATTACATAGTCACCACCAGACTCTTGTCCCAAGCAAACAATGTGGGCAAAGGAGCTAATTTTAAAATGAGGTAAAAATGAGCTGATGGGTAGGCTCTCTGGGGCCCCCACATATGATTACAGCTTCTCTCGGCAAAGGGGCAACTAGAGAAAGAACAGAGCCTTTGTTGCCATGGGGATGACCACCAGCCCCTGCCCAGCTCAGTCCCATTGGTCATGATAGACCAAGGCACCTGCATGGATAGACAGGCAGATGCCCAGAAGGTCAGTTATAGAAATAAATATCCTGGGTTTGTTTTTATATAAATATTTTAAATGCACACAAGCCCAGGCCCGTCCCGGCTGCTAACGTGAGTGGATTACTCATTCTTCCTTCCAATCACGTCATGTGCGAGATTCCAGGTGGCTGTGGGATATTTGCTTACAACGGCTACCGCTGGTTTCCTTGTGAGCTGTTTATTTTTCCAGGCCTCAGGTCATTACATCAGCCCGTGGTTTCTAGGCGGGCCAAGAGTGCAGGCTTGTGGGGTGGGGGATCCAGCCAGGAGGTGCAGTTGCCTCAGTGACCCCAAGCCCCAGTCATAGCAGCTATCCCAGCAGGAACTTCCTAGGAGAGGGAAGAGCAATCCAAATTGTGGCCAATGGGCCCAAGGCAAGCCCAGAAGAGGGATGTTCTTAATCTGGCAGGTAAGGGCAGGGATGATGGGTACCGTATACCTGTATAGCATCTTGGGTAAAGAGACACTCTTATAGAAGGGGATGGGAATGCATTTTCATGGCAAAATTAATAAGAAATACACTTCCACCATATGTCGCTCTTAGTGGCTCTATCTCTGGGAGTAGAGGTACCTTGAGTTGCTTCATTCACTGATGTACAGCAGGAAGCTCTGTTGGTCAAGGAGGTGACAGAGGAGAGGCGTGGTCCTGATGGATTTAACTTACATGGCCAGGTTCATAGGGCCATCATTAGATCATCAAAGAGACAGTTAGAAAAGCCAGGGAGGAAGGAAAGAAGGAGATGGAGACTCCACCAGAGGGCAACAAGCTGTGGGGCTTGGGAATGTCATTATGGTACACATGACTCTATCTCCTGAGAGTCTGTACCATCCTGGAGAAGGAAGCACAAAATTTTGTCACATGGAAACAAAAAGACTTAAACCATACAGATACAAAAAGACTCCCAGTATCTGCATATAGTTAAATCAGAAACCTTGAAATATGAGATGAAGAATTAGATGAAGCCTAACTTGTCTTTTATTTCATCTCTTCGCCCTCTTCTTTAAAAAGGTCTTAAAAATATTTTCACCTTAGAGGTATTTTAAGAAATCCCTTGGTAGTTAGTTCCTGATACAAATGCACATACACACACAAAAAAAAAAAAAAAGAAAAAGAAAGGAAATGAAAAAACTTCAGCAGTTGTTCACATTTCCTTATAACAGCAGCACCAAGGCTCTGGCTGGTTCTCATCTGTGAGATGTTGCTCCAGAGGTCTAGGGTGTTAGCTGGCCTGGGACATCTTCATGAATGTAAACGAATTTGTGATGCAATGGAGGAGAGGTATTGAGGGTATAAGAATGGAAGAGAAGACCAAAAAGAGCAAATCTCTTGCTGCTGGAGCTTCCCAGGACTCAGAGGCAGCACTGACAATAGCAAAACATGACAAAGCCTTAAAAACAAGGACCAAAACTTCCAGGAGGTGAGCCAGAGACTGGACCCATCTGCAGGCATGTGTGTGGTGTTATTGCCCAACTTAGCTGCCCCATGGAACTTTTCCAACATCAGCAGTCCCCAGGCCAGAAAACAAACCTGGCGTCACAGGGTCTAAGTGTGAAAAAGGATGTTTGGAGTGTAAAAGAAACTGGGATGGCCCTTTTGCCTCTGAGGGATGGCTTAGAAGAGTCCTCACCCAGAGGGGCTGCACCGAGTCCTGCTACAACCTCCCCAGGCTTTCGGCTGACGCTCACCTGCACCCAGAATCTTCCACTAAAGTCTAATGGAAAATGGTCTCAGGTGTTTGACCCCGAGTTTCCAGTCCTCACCAGAGCCAGCTGCCCAGACACGAGTTATCACCAAAGTATGTCTGATTTATTAAGTGAATGGTGACAACATATGAGAAGAGGCTAGCACAACACCTGGAAATATTCCGTCAGAGTAGCCATCGTTCTGGATCTTTTTTAAAAATCACTAATGGCTTCTACTATGTGCCAGTCATTATATGTCTGTTGCTGAATCTTTGAAAAACAAAACTGCAAGGCACTAACTTTCTTTTACATATAAGGAAGCCAACACTCAGGGAGCTCCCAAGCTCACCAAGTCTCACCAAGTCTCCCAATGAGAAGCCAGCACTGGAAGCCAGCTCTGCAGGAATGTATGATTCCAAAGCCCAGGCTGTGGTTATTTCATGGTCTCTCTCTACTAAATGTATAAGATTCCCTACCTGTCACCTACTAAAACCAAACCTCACAAGGCTTTCTTGGCAACACATTTGTGAGAGCATCCTGCACCAGAACAGGATGGTAAAGCTTGGAAATGGCTCATCTGTGATGACGAAGAGCCTTGTGAGCTGCCTCAGCAGTTTCTGTGCTGACACAGGCTTATCTGGGTGCATGAGGAAGCATCTCAGAAACCACAGCCCCTGCTTCTGCTTGATCTACAGAGAAACCTGAGTGAAATAACTCCATACACACCCTGCCATCCTGAGGCTTCCATTCAGCCAATCATGTATGCTGGAGGGTCAACAAACTTTCTCTGTAAAAGGTCATAGAGTAAATATTTTAGGCTTTGCAAACCACACAGGCTCAGTCTCAGCTACTTAGGTCTTCTTGTGTAGATGAAAACAGCCATAGATAATACACAAGTCAAAGTGGCTGTGTTCCAATAAAACTTCACTTGCAAAATAATCAGGTACCCACTTGCCAACCCCTGCTCTAGGCCTTTATAGAACCATGTCTTTTACACATAATTACATCAAAAATACAGCAGACCTTCAGTTAGTATGGCCAGTTGATCATGATAGAGAATGTCTCCGTTTATTAGATCACTAAGATATCAATACCTGATCATTATCTTTGGTCTCAGTCTCTCCCAGAGAACTGTTAGGCCCCCCACAACTGTCCTATACACTCATCTTACACACATAACTGGGACCAACTAGGAAAAATAAAAGTGGCTGGGTCACACCAATGAAAAGGAGGCAGTTGTACCTGCCTGAAAACCATTTCTCAATATGATCCTGAACATATCCGATAGGAAGTACATAGGCAAAGGAGGACGGAAAGCAGAACTTGACATCATCTTTTTATCCTATGCAGAGAATACTGCTCACAAAAAAAGGTATATTAGCTACTCCAACAGTGCTAGTCTAATTTACTGATAATGATCTCTTTCCCTCCATCTTCCCAAAGCAATGAAATGCATTGAGCTGGATTCTATAATAGACAAAATAGGCAGGCAATAAAGTCTTTTTTGCTCACAAAAAGAATGACCTCCACAGAGAAATTAACCACTGATAGATAGAAAAGAATTTATGGAAGCAATTGCTAAATGTGAGTGTTTCAGGAAAAAGGTGCTGTGTGATTCTGAAAGCTCAGCCTCCTATCTACCACTTGGTCACAGAATGAGAATGAATCCCCTCACTGGGAGGCCTGCAGACCTCCCAGTGTCTCAGGAACTAGGAAGACCATTTGCAAATGTTCCCTTAAGCATTAGGTACTATAGGCACCAAACCTACTTACCTTTGACATGTCCATTTTTCTAACAGTAAGGAGAAAGAAGAAGACACTTAGAAGCAGACTATCTGATAAATGCTTTGCTTAGGGTTAACAGTGATCACTTATTTCCTGATTAAAGAATTCTCATGATAAGCACTATGATTAATATTCCCATTAGTCCCACCAAGAATTACGATAACACATATACTTATAATTTTTCATGAACTTACTATTTATCATGCAGCCAGACATCAAATACCTTATAGAAACTAGGTTAGTAAATCTTTAATCAGTCTTTTGAGGGACAGATCATGATTCTGTTCTACAGATTAGAACTTAAACCCAGAGGGATTATTTGAGTTAGGATCCCTCACTAAGTGTTGGAGATAGAATGTAAACCCAGGTTTGCTGATTCCAAACCACTGCACTAGTATGGTACAAGGGTACTAGTTTGGTACACAGTCTCCATCCATCTGATACTTTCAATTCTTATCAAACAGTGAACCAGACACATGGAGAGGTACCAACCATTGCAAGTCAAAGGGAAAATTAATCAGTGCTTCAAGGATTCACCTCTTGATCTCCAACCTCCTGTGATCCAGCCCCCACACCGCCCCCTGGAGGACAGAGCTGGCACACAAACACTAAGGAGTCCAATGGCCGCCCACTCATCAGCCACTGGTCATGAAAAACTCTGCCTGCTGGTTCAAAGGCATGTATCTTTTGTACACAGCCCTTACCATCTATAAGAAAAGAAGACATGGCTAAATTCAACAGCTTACACAAATTATGCAAAGTAATAGTATTTCGTGATCACAATGAAGTCTAAAGCTGAGAGAGAGAGACTTGTTTCATATTGATGAACATTTAGTCTTTATGAATGGCAAATGAACTGTGTTGACTTTGGTCTTTATTTCGGATAAATAAACTCTACAAATAAATCCTACAGATCTTCTCAACTTTTGAAAATCATCACCTCTCTACAAAGGGTTCAGTCAGCACCAGAATCTGACCACTCATAAGATCCCCCAAAAAGATCAGACCAGGAAAGAGCTGACTACCACACAGCTTTTAGAGTCTTAAAAACACATAGACCAAGTTCCTCCAGGCTTGAAGTCCAACTTGGTTATGCCCAGGCAGTCTTCTTTCAAATTCTTCTCCATGGCATACAGAAAGTCAACTAAAATATTAAGATATACAGTCAAAACCATTTTTAGATAAAGGATCATCTATTCACGACATATGATCCCTGAGTTGATAAGTGAAGAAAATCAAAGTTGTAGGGAATGAACTCATTCAACCTTCTTATTCCACGGATGTAGAAACTGAAGACCAGACAAATTAAATGACTTAACTAAACCCACACAGTCGGTAAGCATGGAGCAAACAAGGACGGACAGGAAGATGATTTACCTGAATTTCTTATATTGGTGTTGTTCAGTTTGGAGTCTTTGATTACCAAGTGCTTAATCCATAGGGTAGGAGCTGTGATTTCTGAAAAATAAAAATCATAAAAGACTGTGTGTGAGTCAGGGAGGGTCTGGGTAAAGAAGTAAAAAAGCTTTTTTAAAAAGCCTAAGGCATTGGAAACTTCAGCTACGTCCCTCATGACATATCCCCCTAGTCCCCAAACCCTCTCCCTTCCTTACGAACGAAGCTCCTCTCCCCAGCAGCTCATAAGAGCTAACCAGGACATCCTGTGCTGGGAGGTAGAGTGGTCAGAGTCCAGAGGCACCGAGCCACTCCATCCAGGAATGAAAATATTATCCCAGGAGGTGAAGAACATGGGCCAAGCCAAGTCCCTCTCAGCTGCTTCTCTGGGAGAAGATTGAAAGGGGATAAGTCAACAAACGAACGCCAAACCAACCACAGAGACCATTTCAGAGCAAACAGCTTAGCCACAGCAGATTCAGCTTGCTGAGACTTTGCTCTAAGAGGGAAGAAAGGAAAAGGGCTCACGTGTGTTCCCACCCCCTTTCCCAGGGTCTCCCTAAGCAGAAGCTGAGTGCCTCCTCCATCCAGAGTGCCCCAGGGTTCTCCCGAACTCTCAGAACTCGGGTCACCCAGTGGACAGAGCAGGTGGAAACCCAGGATGTTCTGAACGTTCTGTGGAGGGATACGCTCTTCAGTGAGAGTGCTCTCCATTCCCACCCAGTCGTCCAGGACCCAGACTGGCAAATGACCTAGGATCTTTGTGAATCACAGAGACATTTGAATTTTTAGGCATGAACCAACCTACATTCCACCACTGAACCAGTTGCAAAGAATTCACCACTTTCAATCCTCCTCAGAGCTGAGCCTGTGCTAGCAATATCCGTTTTAAATTCTTTGTCCTACTGTCCAGTTTCATGATCCAGGCTTGGACACCCTTGGCTGAGAGCTGCTAAAAGTTTGCTACATAATGCTCTGGAAGCCAAATCTGGTGGTCAGAACATTTAGAGAATTCACGCTGCCATACTTCCTGTTCCTGCCCCAGAGAATCCAGAGTACTCAGTAAAGCACCTGAAGTAGAGAAGGCCCTGCATAGCTTCTGGAACGGAGGCCAGACTTCTGCACCCTGGGCCCCTTCTATCCAGTCCCCAGACCTCCAAGGACTTCCATCATCTATTTTGTCACCAGCCACTATTTCCCTTGACCTAGAACTTCCCCTGTCCCAAATGCCCTAGATTCAAATCTCAAGGCCCTACATAACACAGCCAAGTCAGCCCCACGCACCCATCTGTTTCCTGATGCGTCCTTCACTCTGTTCCCACTGCACTCCCTCCTTGTTCATGCCAGTCCCCTGGCCTGATTCCTCTCCTATGCTTGCAAGATTGAGCTCAAGTCTCATCTCTTCATGGAAGCTTTTCCCAGACCACTGCGACCTCTTTCTTCCATAAATGTCTATTACATTAAAAATTGAGACCACAGAATTCAGCACATAAAGCTCTCAAGCGATTGCAGCTATCTTAAGAGCAAAGGGTAACATTGGCATGCACCCTGCTCATCCCCCAGGGTCCTCACACCAAGCTAGGCACAGGGCTAGTAAGCATTGAAGGGACACTGGATGACTTTCTCAGCGATGATTCCCTGCTCTTGGCAACTCAGACTGTGTTTTTGTTGGACATCGGGAGCCAGGCAGGAAGCCTGGGGAAAACAGAGGGCCTTTCCAGAAGGAGAGAGTGTTACCAGTTCCTTGGAGCATTTGCTTACATTGGGAAAAATTAAAATTAAAAAAGAAAAATAATGATAATGCAGCTTAAACAAACATCTAAGGTTAAGACTTTCCCCAAATCTGAAAATATGTAGAAGGACAAGGGGCGGAAGTAATACAAGGGCTTACCATCTCCATCGAACAGGGGCTGGGTCTCCATCGTGGGTGTTGGTTTAGACCCGTCATCTGAATTCAGGGTTAAAAAGAAGTGAAAAGAAACTACCATTATTGAGGTAAATACTATCTACTCTCCAGCACTGTTGAATGGTTGGGGTTTGTACATGGCCCGACCAAGGCCCAGCGAAGAGACCAAAGAAAAAGAAAAGAAAGAAGAAAAGATCGAGGAAGAAAAGAGAACAGAGAGAGACACACACACACACACACATATACACACACACAACTGTAAAACCAACCCGGGTATGTGCTCACCATCTCAGGGGACACACAAATGGACTCGTGGCTTAGGAGGATCCTTTCTATCAACCTGAAGATACCCGGATGACATCATCGTTCTTCCCCACTGGAAAGTCCAAATGATGAGAAGGCAGGAAGGATCACTCTTTCCCCTGCATGCTAAATTGAGGAGAATCGGGACTCCCTGGCACATTTTTAGCTCTGAAACAGCATGCGCTGCAATTCCCCGTAGGAGGTGGGGGCAAACAAAATGAGATACAGCCTAACCTGTGAAGCTGCAGACATCACCCTGGTCTTGCTCTGATATTTCTATTATCAAGAATGGGAGCAGGGAGGGAGCTCCCAGTAGCAAAGTCCTAATGCTTATCGTCCCTAGTGTGGGCAGCTCTTTGCGCAGAGCAAGAACTTCTGCAGGCTGGGACTTGGTGCAGACTTTGTTTATTTACCCTCCAGGACTCCTCAGGGCCTCAAAACCTTTAGCTGAAAAAAGTGTTGTTCAACTTCTTTTTCATTATTGCTCATTTCAGAAGCACTTTTAGACCTTTTATTCTCCTAATCACCTCCTTGAAATTTTAATAACTCACACTATCTATCTGTTTACATACTCTGTGTATGTGTGTTTGTGCTTTATATGCAAAAAGAATAATTTTTTTTTCATTCCCTGGATGAAGGATGAGAACAGGTATCTTCACTCATCTTGAGATACATAGTTTAGAGATTTCTCTGTTTTCTCCCTCAATGGGAGGAGGAAGGTTGAATACTATCATCTCCAATGGTTTGATGATTACACCGTTCTTCTCCTCCCAAGACGCCCCCAGAGATCTTTTAGAATGGAATGTGATATTCTCTGAGCATTAACTATTTATGGAGAATGCAAGTTCTCAGATAGTCTAGGAGACGCCAGTCAGATCATCAATAATAGCAACCCTCCACCATTTGGAGTTCCCTATACCTCTGGCTGACTTCCCTGCATCTTATCAGGGGAGGGAGCAAGAATTCAGAGTCCTGATCTCTTTCTTGTGTCAACACCCTCACCCTTGGAATCTTAAGATTTGAGAGTTATGGAGACCCACACCCTTGCTGAAGGCCAAGCCAGCAACTTGACAGTTGTGTGACACCTGACTCCACTATTATTCCCAGGTGCTGACACCAAGACCCAACTCTCCCTAGGCCAAAGATATCTTGAACTGACAATCAACCCTAGGAATGAGAGGCAGCAGGAAGGGAGGAGTTGCGGCACCGCACATTGTATCTCCCTCCAACTGGATCCCAAACAGGCATTTTTTTGATGCCAAACTGTGAGAGCTTGATCTGGAAGTCATTGAGGGAGAATAACCATAGAAGGGAGCCACACAATGTCATTTTCTTTAATAGCATCACTTCCCCTGACTCTGTTAACACCTCTTGCCATTGAATTCAATGAGCCACTGAAAGGAGCCTTTTTGCAGCTGCAATGCACATTTGGTTGCTTTTGCCGGATGCAGAGTCCACAGTGTAAATAGCTGGGCACAGTATGCTCAGCCCGTCCTCAGAGAGTCGCTTCACTTCCAGGAGTCTCACAGGCTATCAAAGGGAAAGTAAGAGGTAAACTTTCCAAAAGGGACTGAGAATCCAAGTGCAGGATGGTTTATGCAATATTTTAATATTTAACGTAGACATTAAAACCATCCCACATTACAAGAATTGTGTCTCTCTGGAGGAAGATAACTGAAAACATCCTGCCTCTTTCTCTTGCCATCCAGATGAGAGTTGGGGACTGCATTGGGCTCAGACATCAGCAAAGGGGATCTGTACCCAAGGGGAGCAAGGAAGGTTTCCCAAGAGGAGCCGCACTCCTGCAGGTAGAGGACTCCCAGGGACTGCCCAGACGCAGGTGCAGTAACCCACAGAGCGTGAAGCCACATGCAGGGAGTGAATTTCCCTACAGAATAAGGTCACCAAAGGTGAAGAGATACAGCTGCTCCTCGCCACAAGGGAGGACCTACATGGAAATCTTTATGAAGTGCGAAAAGACAAGGAGCACGGCTGCCCGGAGCCACCTGTGGGATCCGGCATGCCCCAAAGCCAGGAAGCTAGGCCAAAGCCAACAGGACCCTGCGGCCATCATCTCCGGGCACCTGGGCACCTGGCTTCTGACTAGCAAACAAGCGCACCTCTTCTACCAAGCAGGGGGTCCCAGGCCTGGGTCCAAGGTCCACAGCAGTTCTGTTTCCGGGCAAGCCTTGGAGCAGCACCAGGCCCCACACCAGACCCTGGGGAGAGTGTAAGGTTTGTACGTCTGCCCCCCCCCCCCCCCCCCCGGTCTCCTGATCCCAAGCAGGATCAAACTGTAGTCCCCACGTCACATCCAGTATATTGACTAACCTGAGGCCCTCCCTTACTCCCCTGTGCAGCAATATCTCTTCTAAAAATGAAGGACTCCTGATGACCAAGCCTCAGAAAACTCTGCAGGTGGAGAATAAGTTAAAGGCCTACTAAGGGGGTATATAATTCCATGAATGCTGACCACCTTATTTAACAGCTTACTTTTAAAAAACGGATTTACAAAGTTTACTTTTAAAAAACAGATTTACAAAGTTAAAATCTGATCAAAGTTTTTTAATTAAATAAACCTTACAACTCATGTCTTTATTTTTTGAATGAGCAAAGTTGTTTTAATAGACATTTTGCCAGAGACATATAGATGGCTAACAAACACATGAAAAGATGCTCAACATCATTAGTCATTAGGAAGGTGCAATTAAAACCACAGTGAGATACCACTAAATACCCACTAGATTGGCTAAAATAGAAAAGAAAATACCAAGTCTTGACAAGGAGAAATGGAACCTTTGTTCACAGCTGGTAGGAATGCACAATTGGGCAGCCACTTTGGAAAAGAATTTGGTAGTTTCTTTTAAAAGCTAAACATAAACTTAGCATTCAACACTCCCAAATTCCTCCCCTAGGAATCTACTGAACAGAAATAAAAAAAAAACAAAATGTCTTCCTGAAGGCATGTACACAAATATTCATAGCAGCATTATTCATAATAGCCTCAAATTTGAGACAATCCATCTCTCTGTCAACTGGTGAATAAATTGTGGTATATCCATATACTGGAATGTTATTGAGCAGTGAAGAGGAATATACACTAATAACATGTGAGGGTATAGATGAAAAACATTATAAGAAGCAGATGGAAATACTATACATTATACAGTTACATTTATGTGAAATGTCTAATAAAACTTAACCCATAGAGTCAGAAAATAGATCCGTGGTATGTGAGGGATGGGGAATGGAAATGGGGTATAACTGTAAATAAGCTCAAGGTTTCTTTCTGAGGTGATGGAAATGTTCTCTGGTGGTGGTTGCACAACTCTATAAATTTACTAAATTCATTGGACTGTACGTTTACAAGGAGTGAATTTGTTGATATATAAATACTTCAATAAAGCTATTAAAACAAAAGGAAGAGAGTAAAAAATTCATCGCAGATAAGTCATCAGGCATCAGCAACTAGATCATTTGAGCAATCCTTAATTAAGAGAGAGGCTCTTCCATATATTTTTAAGGGAAAAAATATCTAATCTCAGTTTACATATATGTCTCTGATGATGTCATGCCTGATGCTTATTCTCAGTGAATCTTTTGGACCTGAAGTAATAGGACTTTCTTCCACAACCAAGGCAAGATATAACACTGAAAAAAAAGTCAATTTGAAGATTGTCATTTTGCAGCACCAGCCAAGAAGGAGGAAGTCACCAGGCAGATAAAAAGTGAACTGAGTCTCCAGGCAAGTAAGGGACCTTGAGCAACAGCTTTGGAAACCGCCAGACGCACAGCCACCACAGGCTCCGCGTTTGGCCTTCCAAGGTTCCCCCACCCCCAACCATGCCTTGTCCTTGCAGGTGCAGCCCCAGAAAGTCCTGGCCCCTCCATGGGCTCTGGGAGTCTATACAGACAGTGGGTTTGTGTGACAGCACAATTCCTTGCCCTGCAAGAAGGCCTGGCCCACGCACAGACAGCTGGAAGTCACTTCGACCCCCATGACACCGTTCAAAGCCTCCTCTGTTTGGCTTTTTGATTCCTGATTGACATTCGCTGGCCGAGGGGAGATAAATGCTGGGCTGAGGACAATGTAGATCCCTCTGACTATTCTCAAGGAAAGACTTTTCAGAATAACAAACAAAACAAAACAAAACCCCAAAAACATTGGTGTGCTTAGGGGACTGAATAGAGCCCAAGAGGTCCAGGGAAGCAGGGCTGGCCCTTTCAAGGGGCTGGCAAGTCCATTGAGGAGTTAATTGTTTGGGTGTACAATGAGTTTATTCTGACCACATACAAAGAGCTTTCTCTTCCAGGTCCTTCAAAAGAAAGTGTGTCAAAGGGGCCAGAGGAGGAATCTGTATTAATGGCATCTCTTGGGGTCTCCGAGACTGAAGAGCTCTGGGGAATGAGGGAAAAAAAGAAACTACCACCCCCATCCTGAGATTATGGAAGGTCCCTCAATAATCCCAAGTGTCCTTTGGGTCTTGAGCTCTTCCCAAACTATGTCCATCACTGGTGACAACCTCCCTCATATTCTTTTAGGCTGCCACTGTCCATCTTTTAAATAGACATGGAGATAAACTTCAGCCTGGTAGAAGAGCAAGAAGGTTCTTGCTTTGGGGGGAACCACATTAATGCCAGAGCCACCATCCTCGTCGACATGTGACTCAGGGGCCCAGTGCTGACTTATTCTGGGCATTGTAGGGAGACAACTAGGTCTGTTGGTAACTCTTGCAAGAACCTAGCCCAAATCATACGAGGAGGAGGAGGAATATTGGACCTCAGCATTTCCTGAGATGCACATCTCCTCACAAGGCTCAGAAATGGACTGTGAGCTGTCCCTTTTCTGATGCCCCAAAGCAGAGTTTCTCGGGGCATTTCCAGGCCTGGCCAAAGCAAGAGGTCCATGCTTTTCTTTCAGCTCACTCACCTGTCTACTCCCTCCCCGGGGTGAAAATGAGCTGGCTTTTTGTGACCAGTTCCCTATGTTCTCAAGCCCTCCATTTCCCCAAATAAGAGCAAAATCATGAGGCTAGTGGAAGGCGACCAAATAAGGAGGAGGAACAGGAGACACCAACCACACAAGAGTCAGTTGAGGGCTGATTCACATACAAGATTGTGCTAACTTTTTTAACTTGTTATTCTGAGATGATTACAGATTCAAAAGGAAGTTCTAAAAATAATACTAAGAGGTCCCGTGTACCCCCTTTCCACCAATAGTAACATCTTTACAGTTAACATCATTTACATAGGTAATCTATACCTATGGCCTTCTGAATTCAAGGGTTGTGCATCCTCAAATCTAACCAACTGCATATCAAAAATATACAGAAAAAAATCACAATGAAAAATACAATCGTACAAATAAAAAAAATACAGTACAACAACTACTTAAGAGCATTTATATTATGTTAGATATTATAAGTAATCTATGATTTAAAGTATTTGGAAATGTGCATAAATGTATATAAATACTATGCCATTTTATATAAGGGACTTCAACTTCTATGGAATTTGGTATCCACTGTATGGGGATGTTCTGGAACCAATCTCCCATGGATACTGGGGGATGACCACAATTATAGAGATAACACAATTGTAACATAAAATCAAAATCAGGAAACAACATTGGCTAATTCATAGACCTTATTCAGATTCCACCAGCTTCATGTACATCGCGCGCGCACGCATATGTGTGTGTGTGTGTGTGTGTGTGCATGCGCGCGCGCGCATGTGCACGTGCATGTGCAATTCTGTCATTTTATTTGGGTGTAGATTTGTGTCACCACTTCCAGAGCCAATACAGAACTCTCCCATCACCACAAAGATCCTCCACACGCTACCCCCACACCTGGCAACTACTCTTCAGTTCTCCACCTCTCTGATCGTGTCATTTCTAGAATGTTGTATGAATGGAATCATGCAGTCTGTGACCTTTTGAAATTGGATTTTTTTTCACTCTGTATAATGCCCTTGGGAGTCCTACAAGTTGAGAGATATATATGTAGCTTGTGCCTTTTTATTACTGAGTATTTGTCCATAACATGGAAGCATGGATGTAGTAGTTTGTTTCACCTATTGAAATACATTTGGGTTGTTTCTATTTGAACTACCACAGATGAAGCTGCTACTCATTTGTGTACAGTTTTATTTGTGTGGATGTTAAGTCTTTATATCTCTAAAAAAAACATTGTTCAGGAGGCAATAGCTGGATTATGGTTAAATGTACAATTAGTTTTTTAAAGAAACTTCCAAAGTATTTTCCAGAGTGCCTGTACCATTTACAGCCTTATCAGCAACATATGAGACATCCAGTCTCTCTACAGTCTCACCAGCATTTGGGATTGGGAAAAAAAAAAAAATATATATATATATATATATTCTTCAAATAGTGATCTCTTACTATGGTCTTCATTTGCATTTCCTGTGGTTAATGATGTTGAGCCTCTTTTTGTGTTGCTTATTTGCCCTCTGTATATCTGCTTGGGTGAAATGTATATTCACAAGTTTGCTCATTTTTTTTTAACTGAACAGTTTTTACCATTGTGATTAGAATGTTCTTTATGTATTCTAGATAAAAGTCCTATGTCAGATATGTGGTTTGTAAATATTTTCTCCCCATCTGTAGTTTTTTCATTCTCTTAACAGAATTTTTGTAGACTATATTATTTATTTATTACATTTATACATATGGACCAAATATTGAGTGGTAAAGATTTTCTTCCATATTTTCTTTTAAAAGGTGGAATCGCTTTACCAGTTTTATATTTAAGTTTGTGATCCATTTTTAATTAATTTTCATATAAGGTGTGAGGTTCAGGTTGAAAGTCTGTTTGGCCTATTGATGCCCAAGTGCTACAGAATCAGTGGTTGGAAAGACCATCTTTGCTCCACTGAATTCTTTTTTGCATCTTGGCATAAACCCCTTGGCCATCCTGGTACGGGTCTGTCTCTGGGTTCTCTGTTCCCCATTGACTTGTGTGTCAGACCCTCCACTAATACCACACTGTCTTCATTGCCGCAGCTTTATAAGTCTTAAAATCAGATACAATCATTTCTTTCATTTGATTTTTCTATTTAAAAAAATGATTTTAGTTACTCTAGTTCCATTGCCTTTCCACAGAAATTTGAGAACAAGCAACCCTGAATCTCACATCTTCCTTTCTGCAGACACAGGATTGGTACAACAGGACCTGAAAGTGGCAATTTCTCAACCACCACCACCACAGGAGCTACATGGCCCTCAGAGCTGTGCATATGGGGTCAAAGGTGACTCAAAGGCCTGTCTACCCCTGTGCCCACTTCCCTGGCTTCCTCTCAGTTGCTGTGCCACAGCTGGAACTGAACTCGGGTAAGGAACAGGAAGCCAACAGGCATAGTCTCGTTGGCCTGACAGGTTTTGAGCCCTTGCACCTGGACTTAGGAGGCCCTATGAGAGCACCAACCAGATTGGCAGCCTGTCACAATCAACCCAGGTGGCCCTCTAAGGGTCTCTCTTTAGAGGTTCTGGCAACATGGACTACCAGCTGGGGCTGTTTGGAGGGGCCACCTGGCTTCCCTCCCCTGAAGAAGTGACAACTTGAGAGCATCCAGAAGACTGTTGCTCCTCCCTGGAGAGGCTTCACATCCACCTGAGGAGAACCTCCATAATTAATGGCAAAGTCCCATCAAGATGTGAATGTCTCGAGGTAAGGCCAGAGCCTCTTATCATTTTTGCTCATTGCTGGATCCTCAGCGATTACAAGAAGCATGGCACTTAGTAAGTTCTGAATAAATATTTATCGAATAAAAGAACCAAGTATAAAATACCAGTGGTTACTAACACCAACAGGGACTCAAGTCAGTCTCTGAGGAGGAGGCATTGCCACATCTCTAAATCCCATTTCCTCTTCAATCCTTGGAGATGGGGAGATGGCAGGGATTCAAACTCTTAGCCTCATACTCTTCACAACATAAACTTTGCTTCGGAGCCCTGGTAATAAGGGCCAAGGTGAGGAGCAGGGACTGGGGAGGGAGCCAAGCTGGAGGAGCAGTTAACCGTGGGAAGAAGGGAGCCGTCACACACTCACACACGCACACACGCCCCTTTTGACACTGCAAGGGCAAAGCTGAAACACAGATATGCCAGGCTTGGTTGAGGTTTGGAGCATGAGAAAGAACCAGCAACATATGCACAGAGAGCCCAAGAGCTGCCGCCTGTGGGCTTGGGGCTGCTTAGGCACAACGTCAGAGCAAATGCTTCTCCCATAGGTAAAGTGAGCAGAGCCCAGCAGATGCCCATCTCCACTAGAATCCAGCCCAGGCTGGCAGCTCATCAGCTTCTGATCCAGCCTCCCCTTGTGCTAGGGAAAGAGAGAAAAAGAGATAGCTGGGAAGAGGTTAAGTCACGTGGACAGTGATATTCCCTGTGTGGAACATTCCTCGATAGCCAGCCTGGCACAGATTAGCCAGGCCTGGGGCACTGAAGAACAACTTCTTCATGAGGGTGAAGAGATGCCTGCCATCCATCACCCCTGCCCTAATGGCACCCCTCAGTGCTACCTGATCCATCACCTGAGGGACAAGGTCTCCAAGTTGGCACCAATCTGTAGACCAGACTCTAAAAACAGAGACAGGCAGAGACCTTGGGGAAGAAATGTGACTCACTCCTTACTTGAAGCACATACTATGGAGCAACCAGTGTATATGCATGTGTGTGTGGGGCGGGGGCATAAAAAAAAGAGAAGTCTCTGCACATTAAAGATGGGTTGGATTTTGGAAGTTCTGCCCTTCTCTGAGACTGTCTTGACAAATACAGAAGCCCATGCAGCAAAATCCGAGCAGAGTTTGTTAATGTTTTTATTTTATTTTATTTTTATTTTTTCTCTCACTTAAACAACAGACTCCCAGACCTCTTAGAGGAAAATAAACAAATGACAGAAAACGCCGGATGACCCTAAACTTTCACTTGCAATTTATCACAGCGTCAGCCCCAGGCCCTCTGTATTTCTGGGCACTCAGAGGAAACAGCTTCCTGAGAACTGCCAGCAAGCATCTGACAAGTGCACGGCCATGTGGTCCCATCTGTCATTCTTCACCACCCATCAAACCCTCCCTTGGAGGCTGAGGACTTCTCTCCTGGCCCCTCACGAGATGTGAAGACCAGGCCCAGGTCCTGGTGTTATCCTGGAAGGTCACCCCCCAGTCGTTGGCATCAAGACCCCAAGAAAGACACACTTGAGGAAAATCCACAGGCCTTGGCACAGCCAGGTAGAGCCAAGGTGGGCAAGCGATGACCTCAGAACTGTCTGCTTCCAGCCGATCTCCTTCAACTACTTCAGTGAAAACCCCAAATCCAGCTTTCTCTCTCTCTCATCTGTTTTAACAGCAGATTTCCAGAATTAAAGGGGCTGTGTGGGGTCTTCTCCCTCTCTTCAGATACTTCTCTGTCACATCATGAAACACATGTGCGTGCACGTGTGCACCGGCGCCCCCCTCCAAGGGCTAGGACTAGAGAAGAAGGGGAGGGGGGCGGCCAGGATGAGATTGCCCCAGATCAATGGATATTTGAAACTCAAACACATGGCCCAGGACCTACCCTGCACGTGTTAATTACCACACATGTGCCTGTAAAGGAGTCCGTTAAACACAGGGGCCCAAAGAACAGAGCGAGGAAGGGACATTCCAAGGGATTAAGTAAATAGTCTGAAGTTGTGACCCTCCTCCCCTCCTGAAGCACGTGCATCTGGCTGCGGAAGATAACAGGGCCCCCCTTCTTCCCCCACGTCTTCCCTGGGGCCCCACACCTGTGGACCACAGCAACCCAGGCCTCCCAGCCTGAGGCCAAACTCCGTGACCTGCTACCGAAGGCTGCCCTCCTCCTTTCCTCCTGCTATCTCTCTGGGCCTCCTCCCCCGGCTCCTTGCCTTTCTCCTCCTCTCCTTCACAGGACTAATTCCTGGCTGGCAACCAGACGCTACGTGGTCACACAATACATCTTTTCATTCCTTCCAGGCAGAGAGAACCGATCCCTCCCAGCCCCGTCAGTGGGGCAGATTCAAAAGGCCAAGAGGGGAGGGAGAGAGAAGCATGGGTCCCGTCCTCACCCTGCAGCCCCTCACCCCTCACACCTGCAGACCTCATGCCTCACCTCCTTTCTGACCGTATCCCCCCTCCTGCTCAAGGGTCCCCAGGCCAGCATCATTTAAATTGCAGCCTCAGGACGGCGAGCTCCAGCTCTAGGGAGATGCCTCCTTGGGGAAGCCACGTGTGGGCACAAGCTCAGACAAGGGGCCTTTGTGTCTTCCCACCTGCTGCCCTACAGAGCACATTCCATTCTTAAGTGGCCTCTGAAAGAGGAACCTTGGCAGGTCAATACAGGATATTACGAATGCCCTCTCATACCCTGTCCTCATTCAAACTTAGGCTTCCTGGACAGGTGTGGCTTCAGGTGGCCCTTCCTACAGGTGGCCCAAACCTGCTCTTCATAGCACTGCCCATGGAAGACAAAGAAAAGAAGACTTGGTGCCTAATTAGATTCTCCAAATAGATGGAAAGAGAGATCACTGGGCAAAAATCAAGTTTCCAGGAGAGAGTGAGCCCTAGCATCTCCTGCCAGGGCCTTATCCTCACTTTTGCTCCAAGGAAGAAGCGTCTGCAGAACCACCTAGGTGGAAGGACCCCATCCAGGACAGGGGAGCAAAGAGCTGGAAGCCAACAGCACTTGTTCTCTCCAAGAGGAGGCTGCAGATTCTACCCTATTTCCTCCACCTCCCTGGAGAATCAGGCTCGTCTGGCCTCCTTTGGCCCATGCTCACTGTAAATTGCTGTAAATGTACTCCTCAACCTACCTGCCCTCTTCCAGCTGGCTAAGTGAGGTCCAGGATAACC
Source organism: Ictidomys tridecemlineatus (assembly GCF_052094955.1). Classification (NCBI taxonomy): domain Eukaryota; kingdom Metazoa; phylum Chordata; class Mammalia; order Rodentia; family Sciuridae; genus Ictidomys; species Ictidomys tridecemlineatus. The sequence goes on along the minus strand of NC_135481.1, from coordinate 64,500,557 downwards.
ATGGTTCTGTCTCACTGTTACCCACAGGGCACAAAGCCACATCAACCTGGAAAGCACTTCTCTGTCTGGTTTAAGAACCAGATGGCCCAGATGACCTTTCCTGGTACTTGGGCTTCATTCAGCATCTCACACTTCACTCACTCCCTTTGGAAGGGAAAATCCAAGAGGTCAGTTTTGCATGGTTACCCATTTCCCCTACTACTAGGACCTCACGCCCAGAGACACAGGTGATGTTCCTGAAGATTTCAGTGGCAAAAAGCAAAACAGAAGGCAGCTCCCATTTCCACCCCCTGTAGACACAGGTCATTGACAGCACTAGTGATTTCAGATCTTTGTAGATTTGGAAAAAGAGACTTCCTGCCCTTCTTCCCACCTTCCCTTACCTGGGAGGGAACCACCAGCACTCATGGCTATCTCCCCTTGTCTGAGAAGAACCTGGAAAGACACTTGCTCCCTTCTTTTCACCCACTCACTCATTCCTGCCCAGCAGGAAGAGGAGCAGCGCATCTGGGCCATGGGCGTACATTTCCTAGTAGGTCACCGTGTTCTACTGGGCCACTGTATTCCACTTCCATGGCTTGGAGCGCCTGTGTTTCGGGCAGCAGGTTCTTTGGACTGTTGTCTCCTGCATTCAGAGTGGGTGCTCTGCCTCTTCTTCCATCCCCAGGGCCATGTGTGTAGGATAAGCCTGTGCACTTCGTGCTGACTCAGCAGTTCCAACTCTACAAGGGCTCTCAAGGCCTAGGTGAAGGTGGAAGCCTCAAATTCAGCAGAGGTAGGAGCTCTGCAGTGCTTATACACAAAACGAAATGGAGATCTGCTTTCCAGGCTGCTACCTGCTCTCTGTGAATGCCATCCTAGAAACCAGTGGCAATAAAATATAGGCCTCGAACTATCTCCCACACTGAAAATCATGGCCAACATATACCTAATCCTCATGCAGACTAATCCACTAAACAGCATTCAGACAAATGCCAGCCATCTTACTTCAGGGACCCAGGAAGAAATGAATATGTAGGACCCTTTGTAAAAATTAAAACAAATAACATCAACAAAAACAAAACCAGGAAAAACTGACATTAAAGTCACTAAAATATAAAGCTTTTCCCTGTTTTCCATAGTCTCTCCTCTTGAGAGATCATGGTGATCTCTCATCTGCTGTTTAGTGTTGTTCCAGGTAAACAAAAATTAAAGCCTTAAGCTTGCTATGGGAGCCACATAGCACAGCCAGCCCCAATGGCACATGCCTGTAATCCAAGTACCTCAGGAGGCTGAGATAGGAGGAGCGCAAGTTCAAAGCCAGCCTGGGGAATTCAGTGAGGCCCTTGGCAACTTACTGAGACCCTGTCTCAAAATAAAAAATAGAAAGGTCTGGGGATGTGGCTCAGTGACAAAGCTCCCCTGGGTTCAATCCCTGGTTCCAAAAAAAAGAAAAGAAAAAGAAAAAGGAAAAGAAAGAAAAGAAGTCATCGAAGCACACATCACAAAAGCTACATGCTTCTGGGGTGACAACATCTGGCATCAGATACTCATATTACAGGTATCTCCCTGCTCACTGTCCCCTCAGATTCAAGACAGAACTACTCAGAATTACAGGAAAACAAGTGCACAGGCCACACAACCATGGAGCCAGCCCAGTGTTAATGAAGAGAAGCGGGATGCACTGGAACACAGGGGTAAGGAGAATTGGGGCGGGGGGGGGGGGGGCGGGGGGGCGGGGTTACTCAAGTGGGTTATTCAAAAGAGAGCTGAGGGCAGACACGAGCACTCTATCTTCACTGTCCACTTTGGTTGAATGCTGGCTACATCGGAGGTTGACCAGCTGAACTCCCAGGGAGCCCAGGAGCTCAGGGCTCACATCCAGATCCCTGCAGTTCTGCATGCTACACTTGCTTGTCCCCCTCAGAAATTCTGGGAGATGAATCACCACCACCACTCGAGCCTTACTTACCACCAGAACGGGGAGGAAACAGAATGAGAATGGAGAAGGCTTTCTGGGGGACACTTTTAGCTTTCACTCCAGGCTCCTTCTATCTTGTCTAAGAACTTCTGCTCCGACTGGCTTTAGAAGCAAACATTTAGGTAAAGCATCAAACTCTACTCACCTCTCCTTCCCGAGTTACCCTGGCTCAAGGGCTTGTCGGTGACTGAACCTTGGGGGAGAGGAGAAACAAAAACAGCCATTCAGAGCGTGCGGCGGTTGGTTTCTTTCAAAGGGTTGGTAAAGCCTGACATTATGAGCATATGGCCATGTATATACGTATTGTATACACACCGGGGGATATTATATACAAAGTGAGTATGTACATACATGTCGAGCAGGGTTTGTTTAACATCAATGTCACTGATAACCTAGCACTGTTTTGAGACAAACTATAATTTCCAGGTTCCCTGGCAGTGGTCTTGACCAGGTTCTTTAAAAAGTCCACTTGCATATAATTCCCCTGTCGAACATTTCAAAACCTACCCCTCCACATCCACATGTCCCCCACTTCTCACCAGCTCCCTGTTCTGAGCTATATCCAGTCGGCAGGGCCAACTGAAAAGAAAAACCCCTCTTACTACAAATGCAATGATTGACATCCCTTGCTGGTTAGGGCAGGAAATCAGTGATTTTCCATCTGCATTAAGTAGAAAATTGTCGGCCCAATTGTACTGAATGGGCCAAAATAGTCTGAGGCATGGAAACAATTTTCTAGACACAGCCTGTTCCTCAGGGTGGGGGTAGCATGTGCGTTTTCCCTGCATATACTGGAGCACCATATGCACCCATCCTCCAGACCTGACCCTGTGGCACCTGCCTTCTCCGTGAAGCCCACCCCCACACAAGCAGGGTATGACCACATATCCACGAGACGACCTCTGCAGAGACCCCACCAACAAAAGGAAAGAGGATCCATATTTTCCTAATTTTTGTCGTATCCCTTCCTTCTCCATATCCTAGTTTTGTGAGAATTCCATTATATTATCCTCCATGGCTACTTTCTAGTACATTTGTTTGCCTTACATGAAACTCTCCAGGTCATGTGCAAGGAGAGCTAATTCCTGCCCCCCTCCACCCCAGCCCCAATTAAGGTTTCCAGTTTCCATGTAAACCACAAATAAAGTAAACTTCCCTTTTGGCCTGCAAATTTGGGTTTTCTAATATACATTCTTACTGTCCTATCCACTTAACTTTTCTCTTTTATATGGAAGGGCTAGTAGAAAGAAAAAAGTGAGTAAATTTTGTAAGAAGTTACTAGGACTGGTAGTCTTTGGAATTTCAAATAGGTTTTTAGCAAGTGTTTTATATTTTATTGACATTTAAAATTTAAAATAAGTGAATAAATAAAACCCTATGTACACAGATATGAGGAAATGGTGAGAGGCCCTTTTGAATGGAGATTGGCCACACAGGGAATTCAAGGGAGGAGCTCGTGAGTCCTCATCACTAAGAGGAGGCAGAAGGTGTGGGGTTTACATACATCCAGAATCCACAATCCCAATGAATCTGACCCAGTAGCAAAATAACGTCGAAATAGAAAGGACTTAATTTTTCCTATGGACTAACTCAAGAATTCCCAATCAAACACCAGTTGCCTAACTTAACTACTCAGCAGAACCACCTGAGAAGATTCATAAAAATAAGGACTTCGGGTCTCACTCCAGTCCTATTGGATCAGAATATACAAGAAGCATTGACATCTGGCTTCTTTCTTAATTCCCCAGGTGCTGCTGATGATCAGTCAGATTTAAAGGCCACTGTCATGAAAGTTTTCCCTTATGGTAAGTTACTTTGCTCAAGTGTGGCAAATCTATGGCACAGAGGCCATCACTCTCCTCTCCCACACCTGTGATGGGCATCACTAATTGATCACTGCAGCCTTTGATGCTGAACTCATGCGGTCTCAAAATGCATGTTAATAATGCACTGCAAGGACCACTAGCAATCAGTCAGTCAGCACAAAAGGTAAAAGCATATATGCCACCTCAGCTCTAAGGGTTTCCACCAATGCTTAGGAAAAAAGCACCAAGAAAAAAAAAAAAACAGAAATCTAAAATCAGAATAAATAAACATATATACCCTGGCACTCATTATCCAGCTAATTACTGAGGAAGCTGTTAGAGGGGGATCTTTCCTGACCTGAAACAGGGCTTGTAGTCACCACCAACCTTTTAACAATCCCCAATGAGACGCAGGAGACCAATCAAGGGGTTTTTTTTTCCAACTCTTTTCATTCTTCCCGCTCCTCCCTACGATACCTGAACATACAGGAGTTTTATTCTGCACAGAAGAGCCACTGATGGGCTTCCCATCCGGGGTGACACACCAACAGTACCCTGTGTAGGTATGGCACTGCACCTGTTCAGAGGAAGGGGAGGGAGGAGAACCTTAAGTCCCAGAATACAACATCAAGAGGCACCCACCCCTTTCCATGCACTGCCCATCCAGCAGAACAGCTCCTGCCACCTCTCACTCCACATCTGTCTCCAGGGTACATCACATGTGGGTCACCTAGCCAACAGCATCCATGCACAACCATGGCCATTGATCTGCTTCATTCTTATTGACTCCAAACACTTGACAGCTGTTATCGTTCTGAGATATGTCCACTGTGATTTTCCTGTGTTGGGTCTCACCAATCCCTGTACATTCTTTTCCCAAGCACTCCCATCCAATTATTAAGAATTCTGATCAGTAAACTAATTAGGCAAATATGAGCTGGAATTTCACCACTGTGGATTGACTTGATGCTTCTTTAACAAGTAGAGACAAATGGTAAGCTACTATATATATATATACTACTATATATATATATATATATAGTATATATATATACTACTATATATATATATATAGAGAGAGAGAGAGAGAGAGAGAGAGATTTAGTTGTGGATGAACCTTTATTTTATCTATTTATATATGCGGTACTGAGGATCAATGCAGGACCTCACATGCTAAGCAAGCACTCTACTACTGAGCCACATCCCCAACCCAAGCTACTTTTCTTGTTCTAGTTTCTCTAAGCACCCGTATATGGATCAGCCTGCCTACTATCACGTGGCTCTCCTGAGCCAGGGCACACACGCATCACAGGGTAAAAGCATGAGAAAAGTCCTTTGTGCCTGTAGGTTCTACTTCTAGATGTCCAGATGCACCTCTGGGTGACCTTCCCCAAATCTCCAGGGTCGGGTTCCTTTGTCTGGGATAGAAAATGAAAATGAGGGCTGGGAATGTGGCTCAGGTGGTAGCGCGCTCGCCTGGCATGCGTGCGGCCCGGGTTCGATCCTCAGCACCACATACCAACAAAGATGTTGTGTCCACCGAGAACTAAAAAAAAAATATTAAAAATTCTCTCTCTCTCTCTCTCTCTCTCTCTCTCTCTCTCTCTCTCTCTCTCTCTCTCTCTCTCTCTCCCCTCTCTCACTCTCTCTTTAAAAAAAAAATGAAAATGAGCTGTCCACACCCTTTAGGAAACTCTTCTCCCCCCAAGGTTCCCCCCCACATAGCTGTCACCTCACCCACCTCCTCCCACTCCACCCCACTGTCCTCTTCCCTTCTGTTTTCTCTGTGAAGTTCCTAAACACATATCAGACCAGATTCCCTTACTTAAGACCCCTCAGTGAGGACTGGAGGTGTAGTTCAGTGGCAAAGCACTTGCCTAGCACACATGAGGCCCTGGGCTCCATGCCCAGCCCTGCCAAAAACAAAGTAACCCTCAGAAATGATTCAACCCTGAACTCAGGATAGATTAAAGAAATTTGCATGGCGCTCAAGGTCCTCCATATCGGAACCTATCTACCCCAGCAGGAGCATCCCACACACCCTCCACTCTACCACAATGAAGCCTTTGATGCTCCCAAACACACCCTAGTTTCTCCAGATTCTGAACCTTTGTTTGCTCCAACTATTCAATTTGTCTGGGACACCATTCCCCAGCCCAGCCCCAGTCCTCTTCTAATTCTTCGGTGGCCCTCTCCTAATCTCCCTCCATGACACACCTCCACCTCAAAGCAGTCCCTGTCTTCCTGCTTCCCCTCCCTCCCCTCCTTCCTCTGATTCTTCCCCAAATTCAGGGCCCTTATCACAGCGAGCTCTCGCTATTGATTTGACTAGTCTTCTTCCCACTCTAGACCATGACTTCAAGGACTGCAAACTAGTTATTTCCCCCTTCCGACCATCTAGCATAGCACCTGACATTTATTGTAGGTGATTGATGGGCTGAATAAAGGCACAAATTTTCATATTTCCTCAAGTCTTGGTCTCCATCAATTCTAAAAATGCAATATCAATTTAAAGAGCCGCAGCACATTAACTGTAGATCTCAATGACAAGATGTGTGCCAACTGCAAATAGATTAAAGTGTGAAAAAATGTGTCTCTTGGGATCAAGGACATATTGAAATCACAGCTAGACAGTAATCGCATACAAATTAAGTTGGGCGGCAGGGAAGGAGACAGCGAAAAGAGCAATCTGACAGACTGGGCAAGACCCAGAAGTCATCACTAAGGCAGAAAAGCTGCAGACAGGTTTCTGCTCTCGCGTGGGCACCACACCCTGCATCTTCCTCCAGGACAAGACAAAATGGAGGGTCCCTACCAGCATGACAACTGCTGTCAAAATGAGGCACTTGCCTCTACCATCTCTGCAAGGCAGCTACACCCAGTGCCTTGACCCTGGAACCACACGTCCAGCCCCTGCTTGTTTCATGGCATAGTCGTCACCCACAGCCATGGCTGTTCACCAAGATCAGTATCTTGGGTTGGGACAGCACTACTTTCTCAGGGGCCTTAAAGGTGGAAAGAAAAGAAATCCATACCGACCAGGGCTTGGATCCCAGTCCAGCCAGTTGGGAACTGGGCATCTTACTTAGCTCTCTGAGCCCTGTCTACACAATGGAGTGACAATGTCCAACCTGGAGGATCAGGGGAGGCAGAGCAGTGCTTGTCGTGTGGTAAAGGACAGAGGTGGAGTGGCTATCACCATAGTTGCTCTTGGTTGTGTCAGAAACACCTGGCAAGCCGTCTCTTCGCAGGCCAGTGCTCCACTAGCAATCTCCACAGGCTTGGGTGGGAAATGCAGCAGGAAACTTGGAGCTGACCCTCCCTCAGATTCCATCAGGGGACATTTCCTAGAGATGACGCTTCACCAAGAGCAGCATTTGAATGGTGACTGGTTGGCTGCTTTCTCCTCCTTGGCTAGTAATCACCCCTGGGGGACTCTGTCCTGGGATTGGGTGGCCATACTGACTCATGCAGGATCCCCTTGGCTCTCAGGGTCAAGGTGATTCTCTCTGTATGAGGCCTGCACAATCCAAGTCAGCACCCCAGGCCGTGCCTCTGGGCTGGTGCTGCACTGCTAGAACCTGGCACTGTGGTCAAGGAGGCTGCCGAGAGCTGGCTGATTGGAGAGCCCCCTCCACCAAGGCATGCACAAAGTCACAACTAAATGCATGAGTCAAGTGCCAAGCCCAAAGCTTTGTTCCAGGGGATATAATCTGACCTCTGGGCTCAGTGGGTCCCAAGGGCCACATGCACAGTGAGTGTGCCCATTGTATCCCTGGGGGCACCAGGGCACTGCCTCCCAGCCCCCAGCCAGGCCCAAAAGCCTAAACACAGCTCCTTTCTCCCCAGGGTCCTTGGCATTTCCACCCATACACACTCTAAAAAACTGGACTACAAAATCCTCAGACTGGGAGCTCCTTCCCAATCTTATGAAACTGAAACTAAATGGGGAATTGTGCCTGGGGTACACAGCAGCCCGCACACCTGCCCCGTGTGTATTATAGCGGGAGGCAGTAGATGGAAGTAAAAGAAGGCACAGAGACCCCCAGAAGGATGTCAGACTGTGGGAACCACAGAGGTGGCCAAGCAGAATCTCTTTGTCGTAGGGGCCTGAAGAGAATCAGCCCATGATTCTAAATTGAGAAGTAGTTTTTCAGTTGCCTTGGGGAGTTTTCAAGATGTCTTCTTGCAGAAAAAAGAAATGGCATTAAGACAGACTACAGCCTGGAAAGCTTCTTCATTAGACTAAGGCTCAAACTGTCTGCATTTATTTTAAAAGGGAAGATGATGGCAATAGTACCTATCTCCATTGTTGGGAGAATTAAATTAAGTAATGTAAATAAAATACTTAGCTCAGAGAGTAAGTGCCCAGTTCACCTTAACTATTTATTTTTATTATCATCATGTTATTTTTAAAGAAAACTATCTGTACCTTCAAAGAGGCCAGCGCCAGATTATCTCATGAGGACAAAAGAACATCCCATTCTGACCAGCCTGAGGGGAAAGAGCAATCTGAAATCAGCAAAATGTTTGAAAAAAGTTTGAGAGTGGGAAGATATAGAAACAGTTCTATTCCTTTCACAGAAGTAAAGCAATCAGGGTATACATTCTATAGAATTGATGGTTTATACAGACAACCAAATGTGAATTCTGCCTGGTCAATCTTCCTCCCTTGCAAACTTATTCTTTTAAATTAATAAGTAATAGCCTTTGTTTCCCTGCAAGCCTCAAATTGATCAACTCTCAGCTTTAATCTATAGGAGAAGCTTGGGCCTGAGGAACTAAACAGGCAGTTGGCTGTTTCTAATATCTTGCTGTGCAGTTCTCACAACTCAGCATTGTTCCCACTCCAAAGGTACAGGCACAAACCAGGGAACTGGCTCTCTACCATGCTGAAGCCTTCTAGTAGGCTGAAGTGTCAACTGAGGGTACTTCCTTTAGAGACAAAAAGTGTGCACACCTCAACCAAAAGGAGTTTTTTGTTTGTTTGGTTTTTTTTTTGCTCTCTGCTTGTACTGTAATTATCCTGTGGGATGTAACAGGTGTTCCAACGGGTATATTAAAACTGTGTGTCCTTAGATAAGTAAGTTTCATCTCTGACTCACATACATTCATATTATTGGCAAGAAGCCCTTTACATAAACAGCTCAGTGGCATATTGCAGTTTAACCTCCATCCAAGATTAAGACAAATCTGCAATCACTTTAAGCCTGCTAATCTTCAACATTAGCCCAACTGCTGGCCACCTGGGAGAATGTGGAAGGCCAGCACTGCCAACAAAGGCAGTGGAAAGGGTCCTAGAAAACACCAATTCACAGGAGCTGAGGATAGGAAAGCAAGGAGAAACTCAGAGGGGTAGGTAGATTATGTAGATAGGCCACCATTGCCCATAGGTGCCATGCCCAAAATGGAAAATTCCACCTTTTACTTTAATAATGGCTTTTCAGTCCCCATCCGTGATCTCTGCATTACCTCATTTAGGCCTCAAAGTCAACCCATGTGCAAGTCCTTATAGGAGACGCCTGGACAGAGCTGTTCTTCAAGTGTCATCATTAATGACATCCCAGGAAATTAGAATCATTGCTCATAACACTTCAGAATGGACGGGGCTAGAAACCGCCGCAGAGATCACCAGTGTAACCCAAAGTGAGGAAACTGAGGCCCAGAGAGAGAGAGAGAGAAAGAGAGAGAGAGAAGTAGCAGAGTCCCTGGTCCTTAATCCTAACAGATGGAAATGTCTCAGGCCTAGAAGGGAGAAGGAGAAAAGAAGTCGTGACAAGTGCTGGCTTCTGTGGGAACTGCCTGGGTCTCTCTGTGCCTTGTAATTCTCTGGCAAATAGAATTCTTGGGGTGAGGGAGACAAGGATAAATATTCTCCCAGAGGAGGCAGCTGGAAGAGAGCCATCTGCTCTAGTGAGTGAGAAGTCTTTCCTGGGGTGCTTTGTAGAACAGCCTGGGGGCCCCCCAGCACCCACTGGCTGGCCAGCCTTCCCTTGGCCCTTTCTGGGGACTTCTCTGACAGAGGTCAGAACTCCCCTCCAGAGCAGCTTCTTTGTTATTTCACTTTTCTGCCTTCCTTCCTACCAGCCATCCACTTCCCTAAGAAACCCATGATGGAAACCATCTCCCGTGCATGCCCATTTCTTTGGGTTTCCTCCAGAGATGGGAGGTCCGTGGCTGTCTCTCCCTGGTCCTGGCTGCTATACTGACAGACACCATTGGGGGTGTTCTATGGGTGTAACAGGAATTATAGGAGGTGAAGGTATTCTCTGGCCAAGTAACTCTGGAAATATTGGGTTAATCCAAGTGAAAAAGATTTCTCCACTGCAGAAGTCTTCCTAGCTTTAACTCCACAGATGGTTTAGCTCTAAGAGGAAGGTCCAATTTGTAGCATTTCCTAAACCTCTTAAACGAGAGGACTCCACCTTAACCTCTGTGTGAGGAGCATTTCATGGTACCCGTGTTCTCAGCCACATGCTGAAAAGAAAAATAACAAAGAAGGTGCTCTGGGAGGGAAGACAGGAAAAGCATCTAACACAGTGTCAGGTGTGAGGAATTTTCCTTTTCAAGTATATACCTCATCATCCAGAATTTAAGAGGAGACGCAGAGAAGGAGGTGATCCTTCAATTTTCAAATCCTCTTAAACATGGGAGTCTTTGTGGACCACGTCTTGGTGAGTTGATGGTGTGGTATGGATGCCAACATGACATTAGTTAGTTAAGAGACAGCCCCATTCATCCCCAAAGACACCCCTACTAAATCTTGTGTCCTGTCTGAGGAAGGACCTTAGAAAATCAGATCTGGAAGAAAGAGACCAGCAGAAAAGAGATATAAAGCCCTATGATATGGGAATGATTGATTGATAAAAGGATTTTTGCCAAAAGGATTTTTGCCAGGCCAAAAAAAATATATATATATTTGCTGGCTAAAAGAGAGGATTTCACAAGGACATAATGGTTCCATCTTCAAATCTTTCTGTGAAATGTGAGATTTCTATGGATTTTGTAAGTCCCATGACTACAGCTGGAGTCATCTATTAGAAATCATAGGAAGACAGCTTTTGAAAGCTCTCAAATCAATATAATGTAAAGAAGGACTTCCCAACAAAATGGCCCCAGAATATATTATGGGTTTTGTCACCCTGGGAATAAGCTCCCTGTCTGATGGCAATCGAGCAGAAAGTACATAAACCACTTGGTACAAGACTATAAATGGAACCAAAAGCCCTGGATTGGAGCAGTAGGGAGAAGCAGATACCTCCAAGGCCCTTTAATTCAAAAAGTCCATAACTCTACAACCCTTCTGGAAATTGGTCTTCTACTGTATAAGAGAAAAGTTAAAATAATGCATAAACTAGCACCTGTCAGTGGTAAGACCATTCTTCTTAGTCTATAATCAACTTTTTTTTTATTTTTGCATTTTCCAAAAAAATGGAATCCAATTCACGCAACGCACATACAAAGATATTTTTAAAAAATAGGAAAGCACAGAAATTTGTTTTCTGAGACCTGCCCTCTGTTTGTGCCTAGAATGATCCAGATTTGTAAACAGCAAATATTGGTAACTCTTATTGATTTCCTTTTATTTCCATTTTTTTTTTTTTTTTTTTTTGCAGGGGGAGATCTAATATGTTTTGGTGTTTACAAAACACCCAATAAGAAAGTCCTTATATGTAGGAGCTCTGTTCATTTTAGAATTATGGAAAATCTGGCTGGTAGTAGGACAAAGTGACATATATTGGGAGCCCTTTTTAAGAACCCAGGTCTGACTTCACTTTTCATTAAATTTCCCTTTCTTCCACCCCATGCCTGTGTTTCTATGACCTTTCCCTATTTTGACATGGGGTGGGGGGACCCTGATCCCTTCCATTTTGCAAAAGAGTTTACTGACCCACCTGCAGGGTTAGCTCCTGGCATCTTCTATGTATTTACACTGGAATGAAAACAGTCCTAACTGCATGTGTATTATCAGCTCTGCCTGGACATGTCCTGAATAAGTGTTGCCAGTGGACCTACTGTGTGTCTAACTACTTTATGGAATATTACCATTTGTCTTACAAAATCCTAAAGAGTGTTCCCCAGAGGTCATTGATTTAACCCCCTCTCCAGCCCTCATAGCCATGCTGCATCCCTGCAGGATGTCCACCTCTGCTTGCCCACTTCCCAGGATGGGTAGTTAAATCCTACAGATGTTTCTTCTATAGACTGCTCTGCTTGTAAAAAGTTCTCCCCTATTTTGAATCAGAATCTCTTATCTTTGTGTATTTACTCAGTGATCCTGGGTTGGCTTAGAGGACTGTACAAAGGCTTTTATCATTCACAGACAAGGCTATTGTCATTCGGGTATCCCTTTGGTCATCTCACTTCTACTCATCCTTGGTTCTTCTCATCTCCAAGCCAAACATCTCTGGCTCCCCCTGAATATTTCCCCTGTAACTCACCTGACTCACTCTCCCGGATATGCCCTACTTTATCAACACCCCTCAAAAGATGGTAGTGTCCTTGAGAGAGGACCAAGAACTTAGGAGTGAGGCTGCTTGGGTTTGAACCCTGGCTCTAACCAAGTCGTAGGCTGTGTGACCCTAAGCAAGCTACTCAGCTCCTCTGTGCTTCCATTTCCTCATCTATGAGACAGAACTATAACAGTGCCAGCCTCATAGGTTGCAGTAAATAAATACATGGCAGGCATATATAAAACAGCCCACAACATAGTAAATGCTGTATAAATGAGAAAGTGTTGGTGTTGCTGCTGATTATTATCATCTGAAAAAGAGAAGAATCGTTGGGAGAGTGACTGAGGCCTGCCATCATGGGTCCTTTCTCTCCCACAGACAGAAGGAAGGCCAGAGAAGCGCTTCCATCTTTCCCTCCTTCCCAAGTATACCCCTTTGCACAAGAGCAGCTGCAGATACCGCCCAGAGCTTGCTCCTTTCATTTCCACAATAGACAAGTGATAGGGACAGAATCCCAAGGGCTACCAGGAGATCAGATGCCCAGCTGGGAGCACCCAAATCCTGTGTGCTTGAGCCAAAATGAATAACGTCAGCCAGTCTTTGAGAGGATGCACAGTGATCATTCAGCTGGAGGTCAGTCACAGAAGAGCAGGACACAGCAGAAGCTGGGGTCAGAAAGTCCTCACAGAACACAATGGACAGTGTTCTGAGCACACAGAACAGCTCCATCCACCTCATCTTGATGCATGTCCCCACTTCCGATGGTACCAATTCTCCCATTGACAAAACAATAGTGGTGGCTCCCGCCATAGACAAGTCCCTCCTGCACGTGCAGGGATCAGGCTCTGATCCTGCCATCATTTACAAAATCAAAATTTTACTTTTATATCTGCAGAAACAGATTGCTTATTGACCACAAATTACATGCCACCTAGAACTCTCACAGGAAGGCAAAAGGTAGAGCCCCCTCGGAGAGCTGACTGCTGCTGCTGCTCACTAAGGCACCAGCTCCTACATCTTCCCAGATCCTGAAGTGCTGAGAACCTGAGTGAGCTCGGAGGAAACATCAGGGTAGGAAGAGGAAAGAGCCCAAGAGCCCAGCATTCTATGGGAACAGGCTGCAGCACATCTCTAGGGTGACACAGCTCACAGTAACCCACAGTTCCTGATTCAGAAAAGAAATCCCTCCCCCGCTAGAAAATTCAAAGATAAGCCTATTGAAGACTGAAAACTCTTAGCACACACAAGACTCATCTTTGGTGATGCTAGAGAGTTTCCCACCACCGATTTGCATCCCTCTCTCCCTCCCTCCCCCTTCCCTTGCAAATACCAAATCAAGGACACTGATACTATCACAAAACCTCTGACTACAACACAGGCCACGAGTACCTGGAAATTCTGCACCCAGATGCACTGCCCTGGGAAGAGAAGATGGTGTCAACCCCACATGCAGGTTATGAACAAAACAGTGAGATTTGAAGAGGAAGGAGAAGATTTCAAAACTCATGGCAAAGTTATAATAATCAAGACAGGGTAATACTAGCATAAGGCTAGACATGGATGGAGATCAATGGGATGGAATTGAGAATCCCAGAAATAAGCCCTCATATTGACCTTCACCCGATTTCAACAAGGGTACCAAGACAATTCAAGGGGAAAGAAAGCCTTCTCAACACGTTGTGCTGAGGTAATGGTTTACACACAGGCAATAAGGTGAAATTGGACCCCTACCTCACACAATGCACACAGACTAACCCAAATGGATTAAAGACCTAAATGTAGGATCTGAAATCATAGAACTTTTAGAACAAAGCACAGGAGTAAATCTTTGTTATCTCGAGTTGAGAAATGGTATGTCAACAAAAGCATAAGCAATAGAAGAAAAGAAAATAAATAAATTGGACTTCAAAATTAAAAGTTTTGTGCCTCAAAAGATATTATCAAGAAAATGAAAAAGTTACCAAGAAGATGAAAGAAAATATTTGTAAATTGTATATATAAGTCATATCTAGAATATATATACAATTCCAACAACTCAATAATAAAAAGGCAAAGAACTGAATTAAGAAATGGGCAAAAGATCCAAATAGATATTTCCCTAAGGATATATAAATGGCCAAAAAGCACATGAAAAGATGCTCAACATTTTTAGTCAAACCAAAACCACAAAGATACCAATTCTCACCCACCAGGACAGCTATCATAAAGAAGACAGATAATAACAACTGTTGGCAAAAATGTAAGGAAGTTGGAACCTTCATACATTATTAGTAGGACTATAAAATGGTACAGCCATATTGAAAAAGTCTGTCAATTCCTTAAAAACTTAAATATGTAGTTACCATGTAACCTAGCAATTCTATTTCAAGAGAACTGAAAATATATATACATAATGAAACAAAAAAATATGAATATGAATGTTCACAACGGCCTTATTTATGATAGCCAAAAAGTGGAAACAACCTAAATGTCCATCTGCTGAAGAATGGATAGACAAAACAGGACACAGCCATATAATAGAATATTAACAATAAAAAAGAATGAAATACTGATTCATGGCACAACTTGGTTGAACCTTGAAAACATAATGGTGAGTCAAAGAATCAACCATGAACGTCCACACATTCTGATTCCATTTATATGAAATATACATAAAGATTAGTGACTATGAAAAGCTGAGGTCAGCCAATGGGGTACAGGAGTTCTTCAGTGGTGCACAAGGCCTGGCATTAGATACTGGTGATGGTTGCACAATTCTGTGAATATACTCAATTCTACATTAGAAAGGGCAAATTTTATGTTGTGCAAATTATGTCTCCACAGAGCCAATAGTTTTAAAGAACAAAAATAGGTGGTAAGCTCAACAGACCATAGTTTGCCAACCTTTTCAGTGCCAACTTTCCCATATTACAGTTGAGCAAAGTAACACCTAAAGAAGAAGAAAACCCAACATTTGCTGAGCAGCAAGTGTGCTGAATAGAGCACATTTCTGTATACATGATCCACACCATGGGTCATTTGGAACAAAAGCAACTTGAAGGGAAAAACACATGTAAAACAAGTAGTAAAATGTCCTGAACACAGTAGATGTTCAAATTATAGTAACCATGTTTATTGAGCACTCTTTAAAAAGGGAAAAAGAAAAGCAACAACTTTCCCAACAAGGGTCCATTTACCATTTACACCATCTTTGCCTAAAAAATGGGCTTGAATTTTTAACAATATGATTGCTGAAAGAGAGAGAGAGACAGAGAAAGACAGAGAGAGAATATGTTGGCATTTTATATGCACCAGAGAGCTGGGGTCTAAATTATGGTACCATCCATTAAAACCTAAAAACTGGCCAGATGCAGTGGCATACGCCTGTAATCCCAGCAGCTTGGGAGGCTGAGGCAGGAGGATAGAGAGTTCAAAGCCAGCCTCAGCAAATGTGAGGCACTAAGCAACTTAGTGAGACCCTGTTTCTAAATGAAATACAAAATAGGGCTGGGGATGTGGCTCTGTGGTTGAGTGCTCCTGAGTTCAATCCTGAGTGCTGTCCCTCCCCCTCCCCCCAAAAAACCTAACAACTGGTTCTGTTTGGGGCCACCTATGCCTGGAAAAAAGCTTACATATGCACTCTGGGTCTCAGTTCTTTTAGGTCCTCTATCGGGTCTGAGGAGAGAGTCACACTGTTGCTCCAGGCAAGATCTTTCCCCATTAACACGAAAATGACCATTGCCTCTCTACTCAGAGGTCTACTCTCCTCAAAGATGGAACAAATCTTTTCCATTCCACAAGGACGCTCAGCACCTCAGCCTGCCAACGTTTAACCAGCCCAGGCCAACGAAGGTTCACAGTTCATGTAAAGCATTGAGACTTCCAGCACTTGCTGAGATGCTGGAAGAGAAGACCAGATGACAAGCCAAGATGTTTCCAGGGCAAGCTGGTCACAAAACTCAGGTTTTCAGGAGTGACATCAGGAAGAGCAATTCTGTACTGTGGGGGGAAATCAGGGGGAAGCTAAAAAGGAACAAATCCTGCTTCATAGACCAATTCCAGACACTTGGAAAATAAGTATTGCATCTCCCTGGGTTTGAGAAAACACAACAGTAAGGACTTACAGAAATGACAAGGGAACCCACTGCCTTTGTCAAAAAGCCACACAACTTTTTCTTTGATCCTCCAACTTCAGAACAAAGCATAATCAAGAAGAAATGACAGCTCCCAGGACCTCTATATGCAAGAAAATGACCTCCGGGAATAATGCATATGTTTATGCACTAATGGGAAGAACAGTGGTTCGAATGAATGAAAAAGTTGTTAATTTTCTGGCAGAGATGCATCAAGAAAAAATGCTCCTGGACCCTGAGGCTCAAAGACAGGAAACATAACATTTTATTATTATAGAAGTTATAATAAATGGTGTTTATTCTAATATTCTATAATAATATTAGAACTATAATCAATTAAAACAAAAAGTTAAAATGATTTGAGAATATGACTCGTAACAACCATTAGTCAACCACACAATTGCTCAACATGTGTGGAAAACAATTTAATAATATGCATCAAGTGCCTTCAAAAAGTTGGGCCTGGGCTGGGGGTGTGGCTCAGTGGTAGAGTGCTTGCCTAGCATGTGTGAGGCACTGAGTTCAATTCTCAGCAATAAAATAAAGGTCCATCAACAACAACAAAAATATATATATATTTTTTTTAAAGTTGGGCCTTTTCACCCAATATCTGCCATCTAGAAATTTAATTCCCAAATTTCCAAGACTCATGGAATACAATGTGATCATTTTTTAATGAGGTAGAGCTATAAGAAACCAAAAATAAGTCCACAATATAATTCGTTTTAAAATGTTATGAAAATACATGATATGGTACTATTTTTATCCTACATAATGATAATAAGTATGCACAAGGAAAAATCTAGAGACTTATAGACTTAATTGTTGCTAATAAATAAGTCACTGTTTCTATCTCCACCCTATGCACTTCTATGTTTTCAGAACTTCTTGTTACAGATTATGATAGATTTTCTATTGAGGAAGAAAATATGAAAATATTTCTCTTTTTAATTATTGGACCAATTAAGTCCCTAAAATATTCAACAGACACTTATGCAAAATGAGCCTCATTTCAGTAGTTGCCTGGTGTGGCTATGCCATAATTTGTTTAAACAATTTTTAAACCATTCTCTATTATTGGATATTTAGGTTGTTTCCAAATTTTTGCTACTATAAACAGAACTTGGATGGAAATCCTTGTGGCAAAATATTTTCATATATTTTTAATTATTTCCCTAGAATAAATTCCTAGAAGTGGAACTATAGGTCCAAAATATGGACACAATTAAGGAGTTTTGACTCCCATTGCAAAATCACCCCTTAAAAAGTCAATGCCAGTTTTCTTCTTCCATGGCAATACAGGGGTAGCCTTCTCCCCAAATATTATCATCTTTTCTGATTTTTTTCTGATTTGATAAGCAAAACAAAATCATCACTGTTATTTGTGCATCTTTAGTGACCAGGGAAGACAACATCATTCAGATTCACTTATTGTCTATTTATTATTATTGAGTGATCTGCTTGTTGATATGTTCTGTGCAGTTTTTCTACTAGGCTCTTTTGCTCCAAATTTTAAGAACTATTTACAAAAGATTAGCGCTTTTTAACTAAGGTTAATGTGTGTCACTGTTTTTTCAGTTTTGTATAAAATGTTTATGGTCACAAAATTTAAATTTGTATATATGTTCTCAACAACAAAATTGCATTCTGAATTTCAAATAACTGACTTGTTAATGGGCTTTTAAAATCCGTATTACCCATTATACCTAGGTATTTTATCATTTGCCTTAATATCTTTTCTGCATGTAAACCCCTTGAAGGCAGAAGTAGGACATCTTTTTTTTTTTTTTTAATCCCCTATAACAACCAGTATACAGCCCAGAATACAGGGGAGCTCAAGACTGTCAGCTTGGGATAAAAAAAATATGTTGTCTGGGGATTTGCTTTGAAGCAATTCAGTTAGGGATGGGAGACGAAAATGATGTAAAGACGAAACAGAATTGGCCACGTGTCAATCATTGTTGGAGCTGGTGATGGGTACATGGAGTTCATTATGTTATTATGCCTACTTTTTTGTGTTTTAAAAAATTTCCATAATCAAAGGGTTTTTTTTTTTCCTAAATGTGTATTTGATTGATTGGGCAACAAGAGAGGGAACTGCTGGGATAACAATGGTGATGAAAATGAAAGACACATGTATCAAGGCCACTTTTGAAGCACAAAATAGCACACAGACCCTGAAACCAGGCAGGCTGACTACAAACCCTTTCTGGCTCTGTGACCTCAAATTGTTATTCACTGCCTCTGAAACTCAGTTTCCTTTATGCATAAAGGTATTAATAACTACCTCAAAAAAGTCGTAGTGGGAGACTAATAGAAGGAAAACTCAGTGCCTAGCACTTGCTAGCACTCCATAAAGAGTCCCATCATTGTCATTTGGAGAGGCACACGCTTGACAAACTGCAGCCAGCACTTCCTGGTGGTGGCAAGCCAGCACCCTTCCATGATGGCTGGGATTTCAGTTAATCAGCTTGGGCACCAGACAGTCACTTGGCAGGGGATTTGGTTAGGCCAGATGTCAGGAATTATGCTCTTGATACCCAGAAGAGAAAACAGAACAGATCACAGTAAAGGACAGAGCCTGTAGCTCCTGACTTAATAGGTCACCAAAGAGTCATAACTTCCCATCCAATAATGCCATCAAGAAATGATAGTGGAGCTGGGTGCTGTAGCACAACGCCTGTAAACCCAGCAGCCAGGGAGGCTGAAGCAGGAGAATCGCGAGTTCAAAGCCAGCCTTAGCAACTTAGTGAGGCCCTAAGCAACTCAGCAAGACCCTCTCTCTAAATAAAAAATAAAAAAGGGCGGAGGATATGGCTCAGTGGTTAAGCACCCCTGGGTTCACCCCTCCCTCAGTACAGAAAGAAAGAAAAGAAACAAACAAGAGTGGAAATGCCCTTTCTAAGTAGCTTCAAACTTTGACCAAACACTGGCATTACGCAGGGAGCTCAAAAAATACGAGGCCTGGGTCACACTCCCAGAATTTGATTTAATGGTCTGGGTGAGACATGGACATGGACTAGGGTTTTGAGACTGTTAAGAATCTAATGTGATCTCAGGGCTGGGGGAGTTGTAGCTCAATGGCAGATCACTTGCCTAGCACGTGTAGGGCACTGCATTGGATCCTCAGCACCACATAAAAATAAATTTAAAAAAAAAAAAAGAAAGGCATGCTGTCCATCTACAACTACAAAAAAAAATTTTTTTTTAATTACAAAGTATCTAACGTGATCTAATGTGCAGTTTTAGTATCACTGCTACAGGAGGCAAATGAAGTATGTGTATGTGTGAGAGGGAATTGGGATCCGGCCTAAGGAGGAAAGAGGACCAGGGGAAACAAAGGAAGAGAACAGAAGCCATAGAGTCCCATCTGAACCCCATTAAAGTCTCAGCTCAGTCATGTGGTCTCAAGCTGTGTCCCACACCAGACAAACCCAATCCCATTAGACCCCATCATCCCCTCCATAAACTTCAAGAGAGTGTGTAATAATTCCCAGGGCTAAAATATGTTGTTATTAACACCAGGATGTGTACATGTCAATATTCTAAGGAACATTAACGAAATGCAGCTTGACTCTGGGTTTTGGTCTAAGGAAGAGAAAAAAAAAAAAAAAAGTCCAGCTAAGTGATGACGAAGGGGAGGGAAAGAGAAAAGCATTTTGTCGCCCGCACTCTCCAGCCGCCTGTCAATGGGACTAAAACGCCCTCAAAGAGGCAGTCTCATTTTATAAAGCTATTGCAGCATTTTTGATCAGGAGGAAGGCACATCCACTCAATCACTTGAGCTGGGATGGGCTGTTGTCTGGCTATCTGTCTGCCCACCGGGGTGAGCCAGCTGGGCCTGAGGACACATGGCAGTCCAATAATGGAGGGGTACCCAGCGTCTGTATAACCTCTGCTGGGCTCCCTGGGCACTCTCATTTAGCCCTTCATCCTGGACTCATCTGGAAGTTCTTTTCCTTCAGCAAACACCACCTGGTCTGCCTGGCCTCACCAAAACAAAAGCTGGCCAGCAGGCTCTCCCAGGCAGCAAACATTTCAGAATCAGGAGGGCAGGGGTCAACTGTCCTCATGAGCAACACACCAAGATTGCACAAGCCTAGAGAAGGCAGAAAACAGCCTCTGTGGACTCTGCCCTCCTCTCAATCGCCTCTACCCCCTCTCATCTGAGAAGGTCTGATTTCCTCCCCCAGACGTGAAGCTTAACAATGCAGTTCAAAATACATACAAAAGATTTCGTACATTCTTTTTACTAAAATAAATAATTAAAAACTGATTTCCACTTTGCGCATGTACAAATACGTAATAATGAATCCCACCATTATATAAAATATCCCTTGTAATCCCTAAAAAAAAAAAAAAAAGTTGAGAAATTGAAAGAGTTCAGCAATTTCCAAACTTGGGGAGTTTCAATGAAAGATCTTAGGATTTTGTTTTCTTTTTTTCTTTAAGTGGTATCATTCATAAAAATCTTAGGAAGACCTGAATAGTAGAATCGTAGTAGAGACAGGAATCATGATGATAATGATGACATTTATTTGGCATTCATTTGTTCCAAGTGTTTTACATGTGTTCACTCATCCAATCCCTCATCAAAACCTCACGAGGGAATCTATAACAATAACCATTAACAACCGTAATGATAATAGTAATACATAATAAATACCAGAGTAAGAGTAATACATCATATATGACTTAATGGTAATAGTAAAATAGAACATATGGGTAACACATACCAATGGCAGAGATAATCATCTCATTTTTAAAGTGAGATTTTTAATAGGTAATAATCATCACTTCCCATTTTTCAGATAAAGACCTGGAGTAGCTGGGTAACTTGCCAGCATAGTGAGGCTGGCCTGGCACCCAGGCAGGCTGGCTCCAGGGGCAGCACACGGCCCATAGCCCCAGGCTGCCTCTGTTGAAACTGCTAGTTCTGAGACCTCTGGAGGGCTCTGGGCTTGAACCCCAGTTCTCCACTCCATGTCCCACTGCTGTACCCCCACCCATAAGTGGGTTTGTGGTAGGCGTAAAACAAGGAAGTGAATAAGGAGCACCTCCACCAGGATTGGCAGACACGGTCAGTTTAGCCACTGCTTCGGTCTGCCGCAGTCAACTGGAAAACCTTTATCATATTGATGTGCAATCCGCACCCCACCACCCCTCCACATTTCTACCCAACAGCACTCAGTCTGAAACCAGTCATTCCCTAACCTGGCCCAGAAAAGAAACCTGAGACCTCTCGGACCCAGAGCCAGCCTACGTCCTTTGCCCACTGATCCTGTAATAACAGGAAAGCTTTAAATCCCTGAAGTCCTCCCCACCCCAGCGCCAGGACAAGGACTCCCCCAGTGATGCTCTATTGGACAAGGAGAGTCGCAGGCATGGGGACCATCCCCAATCATGCTAAGCCCACCCTATCCAATGACCTTCCCCATAGCACCTACATCCAGTTGGCATGTGTCCTAACTCTGAGAATCCTGCTGCTGCCTCCCAGCCACAAGCTCCTGTGTAGCAGAGGCAACCTAGAAATGTCCCTAAGGAGCACATTATTACCCCCCTGCTGTTGAGTTTCAGAAGCAGTCTGTGCCTGTGTCAACAGAGCCAGTTACCTTTACACCAAGAACTAACCTGAGGACCATGGAGAGGTGGGACCAACCAAAAAGAGATTTTCCAGTCTGAGTGTACGTACACTCATGCATGCCTGTGCACACGAGAGCACAAACACTCCAGGGGCCACAGTACACTTTTTGCTCAAAGAGGGCTCTGCTTTGTTCAAGGACGGGGTAGGAAGCAGGGGAGTGCAGAGGAGTAGTAATAAATAGTGAGGGGAATACCAAGGTTGCCCCTGGAAACTGGCAGGGATAAGAAAAAGTAATCAATGCAGGTCTGGTCCTCGGAGGAGACGGCCAGCAGGGAGGATGGGGACCAAGCCATGCCAGTTTCCTGGCTCAGAGTTCCATGCATCTTGTCAGGGCCAAATGCCAGTTGGCAAGAGGCGGCATGGAGGCTCAGGCGGGGGTAGGCAGCATGCAGGGGAGTCCAAGAGCCACTCACTCAGCCATTTCTCAGAAAATGAAGGTGTCCAGCAGCCCCCACACTCTCAGGACACCTCCCCTTCTGCCCCCCATCCAGCACACAGCCCAGGAGACTTGCCCAAGGCCTCACCTGGGTAAAGGAGCCATCTTCACCACACTCTGGGACAAACACAGCCTCCTGAGGCTTCTTGGCCTGCTCCAAGGCTTGAGCCCGCTCCAAGCGACACTTGCTCTGGCCAGCATCTAAAAGGCGAGAGGAGCATATTTCATATTTCACTTGGATTTCAGCCTGAAGCCATGGCACAAAATGGCTGCCCACTGGCAGGAACGCAGAGAAGCCCCTTCCACTAGGGGAGAAGCCCACGCCACCAACTTGTCTGACAGTACAAGGGCCAAGACTAGTGACAGCTGATCAGCCTTAGCTTCCTCTCAATGTTATTCTTAAAAATGAGTGGGGGGGGGGGGCGGCTCATGTTTATAGTAGGTCCCACTATTTTTTTCTCCCAATTAGCCCTATCCTTACCCAGGAAAAAAGTATTCCACTTCTATTACTTTTTCCCTAGGTTTATTCTAAAAAGAATAAGCCCAAGCAGTCTCCAAGATGTTTTATAGTTCAAGAATTACTAGCACTTTCTCTTTTTTTAATGTTTTTTTTTTTAGTTGTAGACAGTTACAATGCCTTATTTTATTTTTATGTGGTGCTGAGGATCGAATCCAGTGCCTTCCACATGCAAGGCGAGTACCCTACCACTGAGCTACAAGCCCAGCCCCTGCTAGCACTTTCTTTAGAAAAGCAAAAGCTCTAGGGCAGCCTACTAGGCCTTCTATATAATTCTCTAAGCAATCCAGAGCCACAAATTCAAATAGGACTCAGGAAAGTGATATAAATCGGGTATAAGAAGAAGGGCATTCAGCTGGGTGCAATGGCACAGGCCTGTAATCCTAGAGGCTCAGGAGGCTGAGGCAGGAGGATCATAGGTTTAAAGCTAGCCTCAGCAACTTAGCAAAACCCTGTCTCAAAATAAAAAATAAAAAGGGCTGGGGATATGTGGCTCATTGATAAAGCACCTCTTAGTTCAATCCCTCAGTACCAAAAAAGGGGGGGGCCTCCAGTCATGTGCTGCTTTGTGGAAACACACACCTAATATTACCAGAAATTTCAATTTTGGAAAAGAAACATGAAAAGGAAAAAACTTTTTTTTGAATACCCTAGTTTCTAAATATTGTCTCAAATGTTTGTAATGTTTTAGAGCAGATTTAAAAAATAAAATAAAATAAAAACACATCCTGTGGTCAACAATTTGAAATTCCTATTTAGGGGTCATCAGTGAAGCTTTGCATAACTGTTTTAAAACAAAAATAAACACAACAAAGGACCAGACAGAGAGCACACATCTCTCTAAACCCTAGCCTGGTGGCTGCGACTGAAAGACAGGAAAGTGCTCATTCGTCCAGGTGGAGCTTCTTCCTTCCCTTTTCTACTCCTGATGTTAGGGGTAGAGAGACAGGACAGCAAACCAGAGGAACAGAGGCATGCTGAGCCCTTGCCCCAACCCCACCACAATGACTGCACCAGGCAGAGACCTGTGATCCCAGCAGCCTCCAGTGGACTCACCTTTGCACCGGCCCCGGTGGACCACACTCAGGTTCGGGTCTCGGCACTTGGCTCGCTGGTACTCACACATGGACTCATAGGACCTGCCGTCGGATGCACAGATGGGTTTGGGTTGAGTCCTGGTGCAGTGGAGGTTGCACTGAGGGTCACGATCGCTTATGAGAAACTAGATTGGGGGGGGGGAGGCAAAAGGGCATAGATATTACTTTTGCAAAAAAAGTGGAAGAAAATCCATGACTTTCTGTACCAGGCGGCCCTTGGGAAGAAGGTCTCAAATAAACACAACAAAGGACCAGACAGAGAGCAACACACCTCTCTAAGCCCATGCCTGGTGGCTGCGACTGAACCCTACAAGCAAAGGGAACAGAGCCAACACAAAGTCTAACCAAAGAAGCCATCCTCTATACCCTAAGAACCATGATGTCGAACATGTACTGACCATGAACAGTCACCGCAACAAGTAATCCACAGGCCAAGTCCTAGTGGACATGACAACAACCCAGCTATATGCCCAATGTCACATAGCTATGAGGAGTGGATGCTGAACATGAACCTAGATCTGCAGGAAATAAAATCAACGCTTTAACCTCTGGGATGTTTGGCTTCTCCACCCATGTAGACAACCACTAAACCTCAAATCCAGAACACTTTTACTCTCCAAATTCCATCTTTGGCAAGTCTTACTTATTAGATGATGGTATTGAGCCCCAAATCTAGAACTCTTCCATTTCTGCTCACAGTTCTCTGGCAGAATTACAAGTTAAGTGACTTTCTGTGAGGAATGTATTTCCTGATTTTAACAGCAATAATAATCAGCTTGGGAAATACTGGGTTAAACAGGTTTTTTTTGTTTGTTTGTTTGGTACAGAAATTCTCAGAATTAAAGATAAAGCAATTATATGCTAGTCCTCCTATTGAGTTATGTAGTCACACATAAATATAAACTGGCCTCACTGTCCTCAGTAACATGCTTCAGCAATAAAAGGGTGACATCTGGGGACTTCTGCACCAGGTCATGTGAAGCCTGGCAGTTTCCTCCTATCTTATATTCACTCTGGGGGAAACTAGCCAACATGTAAGAAGCCTAACAACTGTAAGACCACCATGTTATGAGGAAGCCCAAGTCATTTGGTGTCACAAGCACATGGGGAAAGAGATGCTCAACAAACCCAGGAACACAGCCTTCATATGAGTCCAGCCCAGCTGTCAACTGACTGCAATCAAGAGACGAAAATAAGTCATTGCCTGAGAGACCCCAAGCAAGAACCACCCAGCTGAGCCTAGTCAACCAGAGAACTGACAGAGATAACAAAAATAAACTATTGTTTTAAGCCATTAACTTTTATAGTAGTTTGTTGCATAGTGATCATAAATAACTAGATCAAGGAACATGTACGATGTCTCTTCCAAACCTCTTTGTAGCCATGAAATTCATTAGTGAACCCCATGTTAACAGCGGCAGAACGCAGGTGGAGAACAGTAATCATCCAGTACAATCCACAATACCCTGGGCACACTCTGTGGGGCTGGAGGGGGTGATGCTTGGCAGTGTCAAGAGCACCAGCTGTGGCCACCTGCAATGCTGAAGCCAACCATGTGATGACACCAAGCTCACAGAGGTCTCAGAGGTGTGAACACAGCTCTGCTTCAGATATCTTTGCAGACCCACTGTGTGAAGCAAACAGTTGAGAACTTGTCCAGAAGAGCAGAGAAAGGTCTAGAGGCAGTGCCACACCTTCAAGGGAAATCTGGAAACACAAGCCCTCTCCTCCGCCCCCCGCCAAACCTCGAGAGGCTGAGCCAGTCCATGACTCCTCAGAGCACATCTCAGCAGTAAGGCCAGATCCCCGCAACCCCACTGCCACCCACTACTACCTTGACTGTCACACCCAGGAGCTGGGCTCAACCTGTGCCTCATCAGGACAGATGCGGCAACTCAGTCCGTCTTCAGAGACCCTGGGCTCCCACACATCACAGGCTAAACTGAGTCCTGCCCAAAAGTCGCAGGGAAATGTCCTGATGGCTCTCATGAGCACATCATTGGATAGAGCCTAGTATCCTGGAGTAAAAAGAGAGCAACTGCAAAGTCCCATCAAGAGGAAACCCACTCAGTCCCCAGCTGCTACACCAAGGAATGAGCTAACAGAGACAGAGTGGGAGGCAGGGTGTCCACACATCAACCCCTGTGAGGGATCTGTGACCTTGACTCCCCTTGGGTTGCCTAGCTTAAAACTCTTGACTAGCATCTCGCTGTCCTTGGGACCTCCACACAGCATCCAGGCCTGGCAGAATCTGACCTGGGTCCCTCCCTGGCCTCCCTCTGACTCTGTCCCCTGTTCCTCACTTGTGCACACAGTAGCTATTTCCTTACTACAGTGAGCTCCACAGCTCTGCCTTCTGCACCCCTCTCATCCTGCACTGGGTCTGGGCTCACACCAACTCTTCTGGGAAGCTTTCCCTGACTCTCAGGTGAGGATGGTGCCCCCAAATAATCTCTCATACCTCTCTTTCTTCGTGGCTCCTAACATGTGTGGTGATGAAATGATTTGTGTAATTTGATTAACAATGTAACTCTCAATTCTGAATTTAGATAACAAGGATAATGTCTATTTGACCTATAAACACATCCCCAGCCTCCAGCCCTTGGTTATTTGTGGGATGAATGCATTCGTGCAGTGGCACTTCCTGTGCAACATCACCTCAAAACCTGCTGGTATGAGGTGACAGGCCTGGTGTCCAAGGATCCTGCTCTCTAGGGTCCCCTGGAACCACTCCTCCCTGCAGTGCTTTGAGGCTTGCCCTTCTCCAACCATGTCCTCTCCTCTGCTCACCCTATAGCATTATGTGGTGGGCAGAGGTAACCCAGAAGGCCCTGTCTTTGCCCCATTCCTGAACCAGAACCTTATCAAAAATATCTCCCAGTTGAGCATGGTGGTGCATTTTTATAATCCCAGCAACTCAGGAGGCTGAGGTAGGAGGATCACAAGTTCAAAGCCAGACTCAGCAACTTAGAAAGGCCCTAAGCAACTCAGCAAGACCTTGTCTTAAAATAAAAAATAAAGAGCTGGGGATGTGGTTCAGTGGTTAAGCCCCCTGGGTTCAATCTCATAGTGGCCTTGAAGCACTTGGGAGGGTGAGTCTATCTCATCCAGAGATTTAGCATTTATTATTGGGCCCACATAGGCTTTTAGTAACCAGCTTCTGATTCTGTGAATTCACTTTTGCAGCTGGCTAGGTGTTTCTGTTTGTGGTGATATTTTTTAACAATGAAAGGCAGTGTTGCCTAGGGGTTGGAAACATGGCTTTGGAGCCAGGCAATGGGTATCATCCCCAGCAGGACACATACAGGCTGTTTCTCCTTGGGGAAGTTACCTAATTTCTCTAGGCTTTAGTGTTCTCATCTGTAAAGTGTCAACACTTACATACAAAATTCAATTACCTATCATGCCATAAGTCATAAATAAGTTCTTACCCATCTTCTTTCTTTGGAATTTAAATAGTGATTTGTTTGTTTGTTTTTAGGAGAACTCCCCAAAAAGGAGGGCGAGAAAAAGACAAAGTTTCTTTTCAAACTGTAGAGGTGGCCCTGTTGTCTGTTCTTTAGCTCACAGGAGGGAGCCTCAGGCGTCACCGTGGCATTGAACTACAAGACATAAATCTGGTTTGGAAATGGCTCTCTCTGCGCCATCAGAGACTCCAAGGCAGCTGTGCCAGAGACCCGATCAACAACAAGAGGAGCACTCTGTGCGCGGACAGACAGGTCAAAGAGCCCACAGAAGACCCACCTACCCAACACACAGGAATGGCTCTCGGCTTTGGAAGGGTTCCCAAGAGTCCTGTCTAGAGACGGCTGGCCCCTGGAGACCTGTAAAAAGTTCAGTCGCAGCACAGGGCCATTGCTAAAGACCATCTTCAGTCTACTGTGGTGTCTCATTTTCATCTGTTTGGGGAACTGAGTGTATTTGTGATTGCTTTCAGAAACAAACAATGAGCTCTATAAAACAGAGCCTCATAGAAGAGATTAATTACTGTGGGTCCACAAATACTGAGGATAAAGCAATCCTCCAGTCTGTCCATCCGTCTGTTCCTCTACTCTGTATCCAGTGAGTGGACATTAACAGTGAGCTCAGCACCGCACAGACCCAAGAAGCACACAACCAATATGGCCCCTGCCCTCCATGAGCTTACAACCTAGTATGGAGACCCCAAGCAAGCAGCTACCACACAGCATGTTAGCAGAAACCACAGCCATACTAAGAGGGGACATAATCCTAAGCACTCCACAATGTGACAAACCATACAGGTCCATAGAACTTTCCACAAAGATGGAAATGTTTATATCCCTCCTGTCCAACACAGTAGCCACAGACCACAGATGGCTATGAAGCACTGAGCTATAGCAAACGCAAATGAGGAACCAAACATTTAGATGTGTTTAATTGTAGTTAATTTTAACTTAAATGACCATGTACCAGCTAGAGGCTACCATATGCAAAAGCCCATTTAGCAAGTAAATAAACCAAGAGGAGAGGGCGGGTGGGCCTCAACCAAGTTTTTCCAGGTTGAGTCAGGTGAAGACCGATTGGACTAACAGGAAAAAAAGAGCAGATCCTGAGCACAGTTTCTGCATTTTGAAACCAGACAGCAAATCAGTCCATTACTTATAAGTCAATGGCTAAGTGACCCCAGGAGGTTGTCACAGTCTACATGAAGTCATGAGGGTCTTGCAGGGGACAGGGGGACAGGAGAGAAATCCTCAGCATCAGGCTGAGACTGTGGTCAGTTCTCTCAGAACACAAGCAAAACTCAAAGAATTGGAGTCACCCTGCTGGGACATGACCCCTAGATCACAGAAGTCTGTTGTTGTGGACTCAAGAGCAATTGTGATTGGTGGAAATTTCTGGTGTTGGGCAGGGCCAGGCAGTTTCCCCCACAAGCCAAACACTGAGCCATTTTCCTCTAGGGGGGAAATTGTGTTTTCATAAAAATCCCTACATAGATTCCCTTCCTTCTTCCTAACCAATTGACAATAAAACAAAATAATAATGTCAAATATGATTGCCTAACAAGGAAGCCAAACAAAGAGCGCCAGGGCAATTGTGCATCTGCAGTTGTCTCTCCCACCCCTTCTCCTTGGGGACCAGATGACTCCAAATATTTTGTGTTGTGCTCACATTTGTAAAGTAGGACATGCACTTGATCTGCATATAAACAAGTCATCCTTACTATTGGAAAAGTAAGCTGTTCGCTGGGGGCAGCCCTACCATGGGGGAGACCAGAGTAGGGGGGAAAAA
Organism: Ictidomys tridecemlineatus; assembly: GCF_052094955.1. Lineage (NCBI taxonomy): Eukaryota > Metazoa > Chordata > Mammalia > Rodentia > Sciuridae > Ictidomys > Ictidomys tridecemlineatus. The sequence continues at coordinate 64,471,280 of NC_135481.1, read as the reverse complement.
AAAAGTCAATATTCAACCAATAATCCCTTCCATCTGAAAGGCACACATGCTGATCCCTACCCTTCAGTCTCAGGCAGAGTAGAATACAAACCCTGCCAGGGCTCTTGCCCAAGGAGACCACCCCAATACCACAAGCTGTGTTGGGTTTGACTGACAGCCAAGTTTCCATGACAATGTAGGGAACAACAGAGCCAGCCCATGGCTCCATCTGCAAGGAGATGTTCAATTCTTTCTAATATAGAGCTGTTCTCACAGTCTCCACTTCCACCTGCTAGTACCATGCTGATTTAATCTGTAGCCAAAATTCTAAACAGGTATTTTCTCAGTAACATCTCTCCTCTTCCTCCAGGTATAGGGGGCCGGGACAGAACCATATGAAAAACTCTTGGTAGTAGGTTTGGGAGAGTGAAGTCCACAATTTGGAGCAGCAGTTGCATTTCTCTTTACAATATCATACTCAAACATCACAGGCCACTCTACTGTCATGCATACCTAAAAAGAACAAATTTTTTTAAAAATCACAGGTCAAACTCAAAAAATTTGAGGTTTTTCTTTAATAAATTCACACACAACATAGCTTAAAGTACTCAATTCCAACATTTTTTCTTTACTTATCTGTTGCTGCAAAGCAAACCACTTCTCAGCTTTGTAGCTTGGAATGACGATTTATCATTTCTCATAATGCCATGGGTTGGTGGGGCTCAGCTGGGAGGTTCTTCTGCTCACCATGGTGGCAGCTGAAGTTATGTGTTAAACTCCATCTGGTTGAGAGCTTGGGTAGTGCTGGAACATTCACTGTGGCTTCACCCCCTGACCTTCAACTGGGGTAGCTGGAATGGATGGGGGCCAGGGAGGCCTCTATCTCTAGCAGACCCTCCTCTCTCATCCATGATGACTTCATTCAGTCCTTTAATGCACACCTAAATGTTTGATCTTTGCCACCAGTCTTTCCTCTCTATTCAAGTTCAAATTCCACTCTGAGTACCCCTGAACTTATCATCCTAAAAAAGCAATTGCTTTCATATTTGAAACAACACCATTAGCTTCCTAGAGCTTGGGCTGCATTGTGTTCATACTTTTATCAAAAAATCCTCAAAAGACCAATGGGAAGGGCATGGGGAAATACTGGGGAACAAAATATACTAAATTATGTTATGTCCATGTATGACTATACCACAACAAATCCTGCTTTTATATGTATGTGTATTAGTGCAATATAATGCACTAATTAAAATAATAGTAGTAGTCTCGTCCTCGTCGTCATCATCGTCATAAGATCAGTACAGCAAGCAGACAGCAGGGAGGAAGAGGGAAGGGAAAGGAAAAAGTACTGAAGAACTAGATTGATCAGATTAAGGTACAAATATGGCATAATATGCCACAGTCTGGCTGGGCACAAACCACGAGCCACTGAAGCAGGAACAAACTTTATTTCTGAACTCCAACAAAACACTTCACACAAGCTCCCAGGGAATTCTCCCGAATCCACACAGCTCGTCCAGGAACCCGCCACCGGAAATATCTCCTCCAGAAATCCCCCCTCCTGCACTTCCCCAACCAATGGGAACTCTCGGGAATCCCCGGGAATCCCCACGAGAACTCCAAAGTAGCTGGAGAACTCAAAACTCAGGCCGGCGGAGGCGGATAGTAATGCCTCGCCTGTCAACCAATACTGTTTGGCAAAATGCCAGGGGCCATACAGACTCGGCTGTGGCTCTCAGCATCTCCCCACTTCTGCAGACAACAGGGAGGAAGAGGGGAGGGAAAGAAAAAGTACTAAAGAACTAGACTGATTAGATTAAGGTACAAATATGGCATAATAAACCTCTCTATCTTGTATAATTATAATATACCAATTAAAAAACACCTCTTCAACCTACATTATCCTTTATCCTTTTACATGTCTACAAAAGATGTGTCTTACCCCTGTTTATCTAATTGGGCTTAATATAGCGCCTGATCCAAAGCAGTTGTTCAGGGTGTCTGGAGAGTAAATGGATAAATACCAAGCCCCACCAACTCATGTTATGCAGAAGCACCCCCTCTCTCTATCGATTACTGTTGAAGAGAAAGACTCTTATCCAACCACCACCAGCAGCTTACAACTCCCAAGCATAGAGTGTTGGAAGCTGTTTATTCTTTCTTTTCTGTTAAAGAACATCTATTAGATAGGACAGTTATGCATTAAACATAGTGTTTTTCCCTTGAATTTAAGAAAAGGAAAATAAATTAGTAAGTCATTGAAGAGAAAGCAGCCATGTAGCTGAGACAGTAACCCACGAACCCAGGGCTGCTGTCACCAGGTATCATGGAATTTGCTCGCAGTGAGCCTGGCCCAGCCTCTTCACCCAGGCCTGCAGGAAACCTTTCTGCCATCCTAGGGATACCATCTCACCCAAAGTCAGGCAGAAATCTGAGACATCTAGATTGCTAAGCCTGAAATGTCAAATTGGAAAACTGACAAACAGCCTGGTGCGCTCGGCACTCTGGCTTCTCCAGCAGCTACTAGTACACACACTAGAGTAAGACAACAGCTACATGATAGTATGGATTCACTTCTAAGGCACTTTTCATTCATTTTCCCAACACTCCGGTGTCGTAAATACCCATGAGTTTTCTCCACTGGCAAACGCACAATCTACAAATGCTGACTTGGAAAGAAAGAGAAGGGGAAAACCCCTACCCACGTGCTTCTGGGCAGGAAGGAGGCAGGTAGAACCACAGCCCCGTCCAACAGCTCCTTCCTGCCTCAGGACCTGCACTTGCTGGCCCCTCTCCCTGGAACATGTTTCGACCTCTCAGACTCTTATTCACCCTTCAACCTCAGTGCAAGTGGGCTTCCTGGAGGCACCTGACTTTCCAAGTAGGTGGAGACCCCCTTACTTTCCACCATGGCTCATGCCACAATCATGATTTAAATGACCATTTGGTTAGACATTTCTTGCCTATCCTCCCCAGCTAGGTTGAAAGCTCTCCGTGGGCAGCACCCAAGATCTAAGTGCCACACCACAGGATGCCTGGCATCCAGAAGTGCCTTGAGCAAAGTAGGTCTTCCATGAACATGTGTATGCTTAGATGAATGAACAGGAAACCCAAACTCTTTAAGCTAGCAAGTGGTGAGCACCCTTTAAGCTAGCAAGTGGTAGAGCACTAATGGCCTTGATTCTTTCTACCACACCAGTGCCTCCCTCGGGGTAGGGATTATCAAGCGTTGTGCCCTGAGGCCTGCTAAGGGACAAGGTGCTCTGCTGGTAGCTTCAGCAACCATGGTTGGGGTCTCTGGCAGCAGCCCCTTGAGTAGAAGGGAAGGACTCCAGAAGCAAAGAGAGCATCCCTAGAAGAAATTTTTTTTTTCAAAGTCCAGCTCAAGTTTTTAAAACTCAAGCACTTGAAAGCATCTCTGGGAGGTAAATCTGCTATCGAATGGGGAAATGCCCCTCCCAGAGCCAATGCCTGGAACAGAGAGTGGCGCATCACATCCCGGCCAGCTAGCTGTGGCTCAGCCACTTAGTCTCCCATCCGGGACTGTCGCCTCTTGCTTGCCTCTTGCCTTACCATCTGTAACACCAGACCTTGCTTGGCCTTTTTCTCCCAGGACCCCATCTTTGGGACCCAAGAGGAGTTTCACATTAAACCATCACTCACCCACCCGCTGTCGGATCCATCATCTGCAGCGAAAATCCACATCCCCACTTCTGCCAGCTTGAGCTCACCCTTCCCTGACCCCACAGCCACCGCATTTACACAGGTGCGAAGGAGGGCCTCCGGCAGCTTCAGAGTGGGACTGGCAGAGATGGAGGAGGGGAGATAAGGGAGGTCAAAGGGAAGGGGAGGCCTGGCAGCAACTCGCATCTGCTCTTCCTCTGCACACCTCCACCGTGGGCCTGACAACAGCACGCCCCGATTAAAGGGCTTTTCACACTGCTGAGGGAAAGCAGACCCCCCTCCAGCTGTGGGGCAGCTGGAACCACTTCTGTTGTTTTAGCCAGGAGAGGCCTGACCTTCGTCACCCCTCCACCAACCCCCTCCCCAAGGGAGGAATTTAGTGGTCACTTCTCCCACCCAGCCAGCTTCCCTCCTCCGCTCTGCCCCCCATAACCATGGGGATGACAGGTCAAGACCCATGGGGGAAGGCTGTCTTTCACCAGCTGCCCCTGGTGGGAGGACGAGGGGGTTGGTGAGTTTGAGAGAAGGACTGGGACTTGGGTCTAAAGAGAACCCAGGCTTCAACTTACACCAACCACATCTATACCCCCAACCCATGGCCCATGCCAGCCTTCTGGAAAGGTGGGTATACATACAGTGTGGATCGGGTCATCAAATTTCCAAAAAATGAAGCATTATTCTAAGTGAAGGACGCCAGACTCAAAACACTAAATGGTACATGATTCCGTTTCTATGACATTCTGAAAAAGGCCAAACTAAACAGAAATCAGATCAGTGATTACCAGGGACTGGAAACTGGAGGAGAAGCCTAAGAGAATGTTTGCGGGGGGGGGGGGGATGTAAATTTATTAAAATTCATAAAAGTATATACCAAAGAAGGGGAATTATACCCCATGCAAATTATATCTCAATAAACAAAAAAAGAGAAAAACATAAAACACAAAACTAAAATAATAATTCCAAAGAATGTCTGCTTTGAAGGGCCCATCAGACCCACACCCCTCCCCATAGGTATTCAGAGAGGTTTCTGGACACGTCCTTCCCCTCCCCCTTCAGTTTCAAGGCACTACACTAGGTGCATTTCGGGTTATGAAAATAAACAAGAACACAGGCCCTGCCCCCAAGAGCTGATCTAATTGCAAAGACCGACACAGGGACAGCTAACTCCATAGGGGCTGCATATTTGAAACTAGCAACCAGGAAGCAAATCCTAAGTTTCCAAAAGACAAGAGAATAAAAAATGTCAAAATGGGATGCTGGGAAGCCCAAGAGGGGAGATAGCAAAAGCTAAGGCCTAAAACTGAACAGAGAGGAGGGGCGGGGTGGAGAGAGAGGGAAAAAGAGGCATCTATTCAGCCAAGAACTGCTGAGCACCTAGGACGCCCCAGGGCTGGGCTGCGTGCTGGGGACAGAGCAGCTGACCCATGTTCTGTGGGTCAGAGTGAGAGGTTAATTCAGACTGGAAGGATCCAGGAGGATTTCTCGGGGATAGGGCTAGAAACTGGGCCATGAAGGATTTCTAAAAGTAGAAAGAGATGTGTAAAGGTCATCTTAAGCTACAGTCACAGTTACACATGAGTGGACAAGGGAACTAATTTCAAAATACAGTTTTGAAACTACCATTTATGGAAGAAGTCAGGGTTTAGGGCTAGGTTGGGGGTGAGATCGTGGAGGGTCTTGAAACCCCACAGCTGTCTTTTCTTTTTTTCTTTTTTAAAGAATTGGCAGCCAGTGAAGGAAGGAAAGGGCAAGATCCGACCTGAACTTTAGAAATCTCCAGCAGGGGAATGAAAGACAGCAGAGGGACCGAGTGGGAGGATCTTATCCCTGAATATGGACAGGGGAGATGAAAAAGAGGGGCCGATTCGGGTCAAGGAAGCAGATGGGTGTCCCAGTAATGAGCTTGGCCACACTGCAGACAACGAGTTGAGCAAACCCAAGCCCATCAGCAACCCCCAAAACCTACTGCTCCCTGCAGACAAGTGACAACAGAGTCTCGGGCACATGGAGTCACAGAGCCTGACATGCCACCTTCTCCCGGAAAGCTGGTTACCCCAGGCTGAAAAGCAGATGCACCAGGTGGACTCTGAAGTCATTGGATGAACTGAGACGACTGAGGACCTATCTATCCTGCTATCTGCAGGAATTGGAATGGTTGCAACACAGCCCCATGGGGGTTCTTTGAGGCCAGGAAGGGAAAACTGGGATTCTATAAGCATGCATCTCATCGAACAAGCAGGGTCCTACTTAACCACCCTTGAGCTCCAACAGGACCTCAAACCTATTAATCACAGGCAAAAGCATCTATTTATATTACCTGTTTGTACCCTCCCAGTCACTTAATACTAGCCAAAAGAACTCAGAAAGCAAGAGCTGAGAGAAAGTCATGTGCCCACCCCTTCCTCAAGCTTCAAACTCTCCCACCAATGTAAATAAAAACTCTCCTCACTCCAAATGAAATAAACAGAGGGCTCTCCAGAACCCAGGACCCAGATTTTTCCAATCTTCTCAGCCCATAGCCCTGGGAAAAAATAAAGACTAATTTGATGGTATGACCAAGAAGCAACAAAGTCTTGTACTTGGGGTGCATCCAAGAGGCTGTGAATTATATGAGGGAGCCAAGACTTTTAGGGGTGCAGAGGTAAAGAGGACAAAGGAGTTTCTAAGTGCCCATTGGTTCTAAGGGCCACACCCTTCATCCTCATGACACACTCATTGGGTAATAAGGGATTGTTAAATTAGCACTTTCTCTCCAGTTGGCAGGAACAACGTATTCCGTATTCAGTCAAGGTTAGTGGCTCTTTCCAAAGTTATCCTGACACTCCTACAGGTCTTCACAGCAACGTGATCGAAGTCTGCTGTGAGCACTACTAAGAACAGAAATATCTAACATGTCACTGAGCATCCTGGCTGGTGGCCACAGGTCCAGATACTCCTTCTGTGCCACCTGTCCCTGCTCTACCATACTCTGTCCCATCATCACTAATATGATTTCGCACCCAGTGACATGTGACATGTGTTTGACAATTCAGGGACTGAGGGAGGAGTTTAGATGGGAGTAATGACTGGAGGGCATGACTGGGGTTGGTTCCAATTCAGCTGGGTCCTGGGTAGTGATTGAGCCCCTCTGGTTAGAAGAACAAGATCCTGAAATAGACAATATTGTTTCCATCGGAGACTTAATGAGATTCTAGGCAAGGTAGGAAGCATTTGAGAGATTCAAGATCCTTTGAGAGATTCCGGGAACTCACAGAGAGCTATTTCAGGGCCTGGGTGACAAAGAGACACAGAAATGAGACAGGGCCTTCTCCCCATCTCTGTACGAAGCCCAGCCCTGCACTGGCACCTGGGCAGCTTTGGCAGCAGCTGGAGACAGTTCCACAGCCCAGACCTGTGTGCCTTCACAGTGGGCACTGCCAGCCATGAGTTTCCTTTAGGCAGAGGGGAAATGTATGACGAGTTTGTGGAAACAGTTGAGGCACCGCAATATAGGGACTGAGGGGAATAACTAGTTGAGCAGATGAGGGTGTTGGAGTCATTGTAACTTGACAGTAAATGTAAATGTGACGCCACTTTGTAATCACAGACAAGAGAGGCCAGTTATGAGAACAGTTGCTGAGGTGAGCACAGGTGAGCGGTCAGCAGGCTGTGGAACTCAAATAAGTCAAGCTCAGGCCTGAAGGAAGGACTTACAGAAGCCAGTTGTAGACCCAGAGATCTACTTTCCACCAAGACTACACTGGAAACGGCCGTGAGGCTTCCAGGCTGGTCAACACAGTACCTCAGTTCCTCACAGTGGGGCCGAAATAAAGCTAATAACACTCAGCCCAGAGTCAGAGGGAGAGTTTGGGGGGGGGGGGATTTGGTTCATGTCCCAGACAAAGGGCTGATCAGCTGAGACTGTTCCTGAGCAGAGGCATGCAAATGTCCATTGTATGGACATGGGATACACGTGTGCCCACACAGGCTCAGAAGAGTCCTTGGGAAGTAATATTTGCAAAAACAATTGCATAGGGGACTACGGCTGTGGCTCAGCGGTATCGCACTTGCCTGGCCTGTTTGAGACACTTGGCTCAATTCTCAGCACTGCATATAAATTAAAAAAAAAAAAAAAGTCTATTAACAACTAAAAATATGTTTAAAAAAATTGCATGGAAGTCTTAGTTTTTCTCTGTCAGAGGTACATTTTGAAATCACATATAGCTTCCAAAGAAGGTAAATGGAGACCCTGAAGCCTCATGCCCACTCAAAAAATTCACAAAACAGTTCTAGTCCCTTCCACAGTGGGCCAGTTGCACTAGCTGGGCTCCTACCCAACCACTCACAACAGCACCAGCCCAACAGGATCCCGACTGGTAGAGAACCCAAACCCACTTCAGGGACAAGCAGTTCACCCTGAAAGACAAACTCTGATCTTGGCCGGGTTTCCCTTCTCATCCTGCTAAGGGGCTGACTTTAGCCCTCACAAGCCCACTGTTTCAGATTCTTGGTGATATTGCTGCTCATTTTCGGGCCTTGGAAAATATCTGTCTGCTCACACACTGTGCTGGGGGCCCTTCTGCACTGAACCACCTGATCCACACAAAGGGCCCCAAAGTAACCTCACAGAGCCCACCCATGGTAAAAGACCTCCATGCAATTCCCAACAGAGCAGGAGGAAGAGTCTTACACCCTCCTGCCCCTGGGAATTATTTCCTGGTTCCATAACAAGTAAATAGAGCAGCTAGTACACTTTCAATGTCATGGGATTATCCCAAAGAAAAAGGGCATTGTAGTGCCCATTTCACTCAGGCAAGATCCCACGGCACACACACCTTCGTATGGACTTGCACGGTGCAGCAATTTATTCTGACAAGGGAGATAACAGAGGGGGAAACGTTTGATCCACAGCACTTGAGGAAATCCACTCCCCTACAGCCCTAAGCCCTGGGGATGAAGCTGAGCAAGTACAGATGAAAACTATCAGAAGAGGAAATCCCAGCCTCGCTCTATCATGGTGCTCTGCTGGGGCCGTGTATGTTTAAACCACGTGTTTCCTTTTATTGCAATCTCCACTGTCATCTTAAGACCCCACTGTACTAGTGCCCAGCTTCAGATCACCAAACACACGAGCGCCAACATGCACACACGTGAGAGTGTGCATGTGCACACACACACACCAAAAGCCCTTCAAAGTCATTTATAGACAACACAGAAGAAGAAACAGTTTGGCCCACGTGGAACAGCCCTGGGCCATGTAAAACCTGCTGCCATCCGACCATCTCCAGCTGAAAATCCCCACTGTGGAGCTCAGACAAGGATTGATTACGGCTGTCCAGGGCCCCCAAGCTCGGCTTACCTCTCACACAAGTGTGAGGCTGTTCTGAGCAGGAGAGAAACCCTGTTGATCGAAACTGGACCGAGGAAAAGTAAACAAAACCATGTCAAATTCTACAGGCAGGAATGGGGGGGTGGGGAGCATCTGTGGAAAACCAAATCAAACCCCCTCCTGGGGGAAAGAAAGAATGAGTCTTCCATGTTCTAACCCTTCTAGTTCCTGAGCAGAGAAATCAATTTTCTTTGAAGTCTCAAAACTGGATTTTTGAGGGTCTTTGTTCTGTGTGTACAGCCTGAAGGTTCACACTGCCCCCCAGCACGGGCTGAGGCAGCAGACTGGACGGGACATTTGCCTTTGCACTTAGCAGGTCCTGCCTCTCAAGAAATCCTGGGGAAGCGAGATAGCAAGGGTAGGCAGAGCTGCTCAGCACAGCCTGTGGGCACAACAAGCCAGGCTGCCACTCCCAAGGATCCAGGCTTTGCAGCTTTCTGATGCTGGATACCTTATGCACAGGGGCTCAGGACTAAAGACTTCAGCCCAGTTCTCCAAAGGGTTCTCCAGACTGTTTTTGAGCAGGAAAATGATCACAATATAAAGTTAAATAAAACAAAAAGCGGAATATCAAACATACATATAAATACACACATATACACAACACATACACATATGTATATCTTCCTTCCACCCAGAGAGGAAGAGAGGGGAGTGGAAAGACCAAAGAGAGGAAATACACCAAAATGTTCACAGTGGATTTCTCTAACTGGTAAGAATACAGGTGGAAGTTAGATGCTGGTCTGATCTGAATACAAGGTGTCTCCCAAAAGCTCCAGGAATGCTCAGAGCGAAATGATTGCACTGTGAGAGATGGAACCTAATCAGTCCCTCTAAGTACGAACGGACTGACGGGGTGGTAATGTAAGCAGGCAGGGCACGCTTGCAGGAGCTGGGTCAGTCACTGACAGCGTGCCCTGGGAGGGTGCATCTGCCCAGCAGCCCCTTCTCTCTCTGCTTCCTGGCTGCTGGGAATGGAGCAGCACTCTGCCACCATGCCCTTCTGCCATGATGTTCCTCTTCACCCTGAGCCCAGAGCAAGGGAATTGGCCCACCATGGACTGAGCCTCTGATACCATGAGACAACGTGAACTTTTCCTCCTCTAAGCTGTTCTTGTCAGGTGTTTTGGTCACAGCGATGAAAGGCTGACTAACACAGATGAGACTGGTATGTTTCTTCACGCTTGTCTTTAGTGTCCAAGTTTCCTTATAACATATCCATGGTACAAGGGTGAGGACGAGACGCCCACACAAAAGTCCAAGCAGATTGATCCAGATCTGTCTCTAAAGCAAGGTTGCATGCACATTTCTACCCTAAACTCAGATGTCACTTCAAAGTCACCCAAGGCTGACAGCTAATGGCCTACCCAAAGGCTGGGGACTGGAAGGTTGCGTCCCTTGTGAAAAGCAAGGGGAGGATGCAGCCTTGGTTTTTCGCTCAGGAGTCTGACTGAGTTTCCTGTTCTGGTGCATCACTCATACAGCTCTCAAAGATTAGCACAGGACCATGTGGCATCCTTTCCAAGTGATGTCTTGGGCAGCATCTATCCAGACGGCAGCCTCCTCCTTGCACGGTCTTCCTCTTCCATGCAGAGGGCATGGCCAGGCAGTCCCCAGTCTTCTTTATGGAAATGACTCTGAGCCTCCCAATGGGGATGACCTCTAATCTCTCAATCCAGGGCAGGGTTGTGATAAGGTCTGCCTAGAGCATTCAGCAGCCTTTCAGAGGCACATATGTACTCTGTATCTGCCATCAGACTAGAGGGTGGTGATGGATGGTAAATATGTCATCACCTGGGGGATGGGAAGGGATAAAAATTGCACGACATTAAAAATAAGACCTCTAAGACCTCAGAGTTCCAGTTCCAGGTATCAGAGGAAAGTCAAAGGCTATTTGCTCCCCATTACTCCTGGAAGATGCCCTTGGAACAACAACAAAAAAAAAAACATTCCTTCATTTCCTTCCTTGCAAAATAATTCAAAACCTGCAAGGAAGTTTCACATCCTGACTCTTTAATTTGCCTCATTGATTTGATAAGTAGCTCTTAACCTCTCTCTGTAGGCCAGGGACTGTACTGGGCATTGGGGACACAGTCAGAAGCCCCCATAAGTTATAATGAGTCTCTACAAGCTTCACATTTATACTTCATGTGACTAGGTCCTTGGTACCAGTAGGTGACAGGGTCAGATCCAAGGCACAGACTTCAGAGCAGGGCTAAGCTAAAGCATCCGCTATAGCAGCATTCTCGAGGAGTTACCACACAGATGCCCCGGACAAAAGACATCTCCATTCCAAACCCAATCCAGGAAAACAGATCAACTCTAAAAAGAACTCGGAATGTTAGCTGGCAGTAGGACTTGTGGGGCCCCCAGGTCAAGTCCAGGGGTTGCTCGAGCTTACCAGAGCAGTCAGACTGCCTGGAAATGAGGCTGACTTGCTTCCCAGCCCAGTCTCCAAGACGACAGGGCTGAGGGTGACATGTGCAGGAGTACCTGGCTCTTCCCAAGAAACTATTCCTTCTACAGAAAAGGATAATTTTTAAATTTCCCTTATTTACCTTGACATCCTTCCAAGTCCCTAAAGCATCTCTGAAGATGATGCTTTGGATTCTCCAAGCCAGAAGGAATCTGCTGGGGCCTCAGTACCCACCAGAAAATTGCCCACCACCACGTTATCCTTCAGGGCAGGAATTCCAAGGAAAGTGACGACACTTATCCCACCTAGACTATGAAACAACTAACTCATCTAACTGCATAGCTGGAATTTCAAAGCATGCTAAGAGGGAGTTGGGGAGGAAGAGGTCATTACTAGAAATAAAATGTTCAGGAGGCTCCCTGTTGGTGCATTCCTTCTCTGTCACAGGAACAGGGTTAAGTATTTTAAATAATTTGAATTGCTCCTGACAACAACCTGAGTCATCATGTTTTTCATCCCACTTTGCAGATGGAAAAACTGAGGCTCAGAAAAATCAAGCAGTTGCTCATGGCCACAGAGCTGGAATTTAAACATAGATTATGACTCTGTGGTATCAAGACATCAAGGACCAAAGAAATGTATAAAGACCCCAAAGGAGCTAACCACGCCCCCCCCCCACAATGCAGCTTTAGACTACACAGGACTCAGCAATTTCAAAAATTCAGTCCAGCCAGGGATAGCGGTATACGCCTATAATCCCAGCATCTTGAGAGGCTGAGGCAGGCGGACTGCAAATTCAAAGCCAGCCAGCAATTTAGCAAGTCTCTAAGTAATTCAGTGTGACTTTGTCTCTAAAAGGGCTGGGGATGTGGCTCAGTAATTGAGCAGGCCTGGGTTCAATCCCGGGTTGCAAAAAAAAAAAAAAAGTTGATATGGTTATATTCTTGCATAATTAAGTAAAGAAAAGGAAGATTTCTAATAACCCTACCAAATACATTCTCACTTCCTCCCATCCTTTCCCTAAAAAAAAAAAAAAAAAAAAAATAGGGGCAGGAGAGTGGTGGGAAAGAATAAGACCAAACAAAGATCCTGAGCCATTCTCAAGCCAGAGCACAAGGACCCAGCCGTAACTTTCCAAGGGACCCCAGACTTCTGGCCCTGGTCTGGCTCCACCCGCTCCTTCCTGCACCTCCTGAGTGGACTGGGTATTGCTCAGTCTCTCTCTTGGGTGATCTCCCTCTAATATAGCAAAGTGAGAATATGAAGGACAAAATTCAGAATCGACTCTGCCGTTCTATTTCTCATGCAGGGGAGAGGAGCTGTCCTCATCCAGGGATCAGAGCAAGGGAGGGGGAGGGAGACCAACTCAATACCCCACTTGTCAATCAGCTATGACACTTTTAACAGAAACCAGACCTGAGCCTTCGATGACACAGCAAAGAAGGTGGTGCTACTTGGGAAGGTCCTCTGTGCCAGGGCAGGTGTTGAAAACTGGAAGTGCGGCCTTTTAGTGAGACAGAACTGAGGCCCAGTCCCCAGGCGGAGGACCACTGCTTCCCTCTCTGAGCCTTGGTTTTATCATCCATTAAGGCAAGGAAGTGTAAGAGTCCTGGTGTCAACAGAAGAGTGGGTCAACACAGGAGGAGTAAATGCTACTATATTATTATTTCTATCACCCACTAAATCAGAGTTCTTCAAACTGGGTTCCATCATTCAACGTCGTCTCACTGAAGCCAGCAAAGGCTCTAGGGACTGGTGTGCCAACAAAGCTAATCTTTGGATATTTTGAGAAATAGTGAATTTTCTTTTCATTTTAATCTTTTTTATTTTCTGATTTCATATTACAGTCATTTCCACCCACATAAAGGACCATGGCAAAAAGAAGTGGCAACTATCTTAAGTTCCAAAAAATTTTAAATTAGAAAACAGTACAACTGTTACTACCCATAGTACCAACTGTCTTTTATTTGTTTTGCAGTGACGGCAGTGATGACTATTTTAAATGAGAAAATAATGTTATCAGCCCCACAATTGCCATCCTGAATCCTTTTTTAAAAAAACTTGTTTCAGTTGTAGATGGACACACTACCTTTGTTTCACTTATTTATTTTACTTTATGTGGTGCTGAGGATCGAACCCAGTGCCTCACACATGCTAGGCAAGTGCTCTACCACTGAGCCACAAGCCCAGCCCCTGTCCTGAATCTTACAGTAAGTACATATCCCTACCCTACACAGTCACTGTTTATGTTATATCTTTCCAATGAGGATCGGTGGCTTGAAGTAAAAGAGTAGGATAAAAACTTTACCTTGGGATGGGGTAGAGAGAGAAGATGGGAGGGGAGGGGAGGGGGGATAGTAGAGGACAGGAAAGGTAGCAGAATACAACAGTCACTAATATGGCAGTATGTAAAAATGTGGATGTGTAACCGATGTGATTCTGCAATCTGTATTTGGGGTAAAAATGGGAGTTCATAACCCACTTGATTCTAATGTATGAAATATGATATGTCAAGAGCTTTGTAATATTGTGAACAACCAATAAAAAAAAAAAAACTTTACCTTGGGCTGAGGGGTTTAGCTCAGGGGTACAGGGCCCATCAGGCCCAAGGACAAGTGTTTGATCCTTAACAATACTTTAAAAAAAATTTTTTTTCAATGTATTTTGCAACAAAATTTCATTTATTTATTTACTCATTCATTCATTCATTTGATTTTGCCTGTTCTGTTGGATAAAACTCAAAGAACCATCTCAATTTCAAGTGTCGCTTCTCACACCATGAGAAGGTGTGGGGTCATCCTGCACCCACAAACCACTAAAACTCTCTCCCTTCTCACCTCTGAGAATAAGATTTGATTTGATGTAGGAAGGGCTCTTCATAAAGTCTGAACAGTGCTGCCTGGGGCTGGCTGAGTCTTGGACATCTTATCTTGGAATTACCTAGATGCCTTTGTGGGGTGACAGGAGGTGACAGAAGCAGAACAGGTGCCATCATCCCCCCAGCCCTTTCTGCCCTGACCCGGTGGCCTTTGCTCTGCACCTTCGCCCCAGTTCATCACGGGTCCTGGGACTGGTCACCGGGAGAGGTTGCTGCTGCCCTGGCAGTGTCTGTGTGTCTTCCGGCACAGGGTTGGTCCCCAGGCCCACAAAGCCGCCTCTGAATGAATAGAGCAAGGGCCTCCGCTGCGTGTTTGAACAAAGACTGAATGTGCCTAATCCGGCCATTGAGAGCTGCGGAGAGGGCTGCACCTGTAAGAACAATGCTGCATCTGAAGCCCCGGTGGCACCAAGAGGTCCCTGGGCTCCCCCCACCCCCTTTCCTCCTGGCTCCTTTGTGACTGTCTTTGTTCCTCACCTTCACCCTCCCTCAGCCCCCCACAGCAGGCAGATAGTAGGAAGCATGCTGGGCTGTGGGCAGAGACAGGGTCTGGGACAGCCAGTCACCCGTGTCACAGTCCAGACTCCTGTGTGGCTACAACACATTCTGCTGCAAATCACACCCATCTTTATGAAAGAACCAAAGTCCCACCTCCTCCCCCAGTGGGCCCTTCTGGTCGCCCCTGGGGGCCCCCACATGTCCAAGTGTACAGAAGCACCCTGGCCAGAACACCTGTGTCTTCAGAAGCAAGGGCACAGCGGGGACGAGGGCACTGCCGTTCCTCTGGGCTGACACCACACAGCCCACCTGGCGCCTTGCTGCAAACTGGGGAAGAGCCCGGGTTTCAGGCATCAGAATGGCAAAGCCACTCTGGCTGGGGACTTCCTGCGCAGGCAAATGGCTCCACGGCCCCAGTGAGGACGGTGTCCCCTTCCCACCCGGCTCCTGCTTCCCTTCTCCTCCCACTCCTTCAGTCACAATCTGACTCAAGCTGCAAAACAGGAGGGGAAAGAAGAGAAAGGCCTGAGCCAGTGACAAGAATCAGGAGGAGGAAGGCAGAATCCAGCAGAAAATCTGGAGTCTTTCAGCTGGACATTGGAGCTTGGCATTTCTCTCCCCCCTCCCCCGCCACCTTCCTCCACGTGAGCCTCTCCTCACCACTACCACCAGTCCCCCTTGGGCTCTGGAGAGCTGCCTCTTGTTTTCGTAAACAGTATAAGATCTAGTCTTGCCACAATCTCCCTCAGTGGTCCTTTCTGAACAGCTGGCCGCTCGCTGCAAATCCTTCCTTAAATCTAATCCAAATCCCTCATGCTGCAGTTTAAGCTTATTTCCTGTTGATCAATTCAACAATTATTTCTTGAGTACCCTTTTGAGGCCTGACCCAGGTCCTGCCCGGGGCTGCCAAAAGCCACGATCTGGCCACTTCCTTCCAGAAGCCAATGCTCTGGTTGAAGAGGAAAGATCAACTGACGGGAGTCCCGCACTGCCTGCCTCATCAGCTGTCTAAAGGATGGGAGGCTGGAGGGTCCTGAGGAGGAGTCTGCAGGAGGGAAGGGACTGGGCTTCTCTGGAGCCCATCCAGGCTCTCAGCAGAGAGGAGGGGGTGCACACTGGCTGGGGTACTGGGGAGGTGAACAGATGCTTTGGGACAGCCATCTCAGACCCATGGGACGGAGGGACCCTGTGGAGGCTCAGGTAGAAAAATAACTTCACAAAACTGCTGTTTTGGGGTCCTTATTCAGGACACAGGGGTAGAATAGACCCAAGGGGAAGAGAATACACGCGAGATGGATAGTTAGAAGGCACTCGTTGGCACAAATCCAAACGTGAGGTATTGACAGGGCCTGTGTGACCCGGTGGCAGCGGGGATGGAAAGAAAGCATCAATGCAGAAGATGGTTGAGTGGAAGAGTGTGGAAACATCTCCAGGTTCCAGCCCACTTCAGTAAATGCAATGAAACTGGGTCACCTCCTGCATTCTCTGCTCCAGGCCAAGAGTGGCTTCAGGCCCGGGGGTTGGGGGGATGAATGTCCTCGCCTGGGGAGCCAGCTTCAGAGGCCAGCAAGCTCCTCTCCAGACAATCTCTCCAGGGGCCCTAAACCCAGAGACTCCCTGATCCCTTCTCACGTCCCCAGGGGCCCTTCTTCAGAACCCCTACTCCTGAAAGTCCAGCCCAGGACCCGACTGCTAATGCCCACCCAGAAAACATGGCTGGAACCAGCCATTGTTACTCTGCACTCAGTCGCTTTGCCTTTCCCAAAGCCACAGTTCGGCTCAGGCAATTGAAACACAACGTCCCACGAGGGAAGACACGGTACCCCTCACCCCAGAGCACCTCCCTCTAGCCTCAGACATGGTTAAGGCCCAAGGCAAGTGGCCCACAGAGCTCTCAAGCAAGGGACCCAGCACGGACTGGTGGCACCACAGTGCAGCCGCTCAGTAACCAGCTAGAGATGTGCAGAGTGGGCACGGGCACCACCAGGGGTACAGTTGCCAGGGATAGAGGGACAGAAAAAAAAGAAGAATGACCCAGAAGCAGGGTAGCAGAAGCACGTGTGGACTTTGCAGCCTTCCCCCGTGGTAGACTTGAAGGTGGGGGCTGCTTCCCCCCACCCTAGCCCCACTTTCCACTGGCATGAGCCCAACCCATCAAGTTCTACACCAGACCTACTTGAACTTCCAGAAAAGAGGATGGTCCTCACATGGCCCCAAAAGAGGCCTTTGCATAAGTTCTCCTGTCAGTCTCAGGCCCCTTGGTTACCTCCCTCTACCTCCGCACCAAAAAATGAGCCCTAGAGAGTCTGTCCAAGCCCTAGGAATGGCTAAGAGGCCATCCCATCGTGTTTACTCCAGACCCAAGATGCTGTCACTGACTTCTACTTTCCCCTCAGGAGATCATGCACCACTCTCTCCCTCCCTGGAGGCTCAGATTCCTAAAGAAGCCTCCAAGATTCAATCCTCTGGCTTCTCTGAACGCCAGGCTTAACTTTTAACTGACTTCTAGAACATCTGTCTAAAACAAACATCTCAATGTCCCGGAAATCACTCTGTTTCTCAGGCTTCTTTGTGGCCAACATAGCACAATATTTAAGAGCCTGGCCTTTAGAATTATACTAGTTCCACCACGTATTTGCTGGGTGACCTTAGGCAAGCCACTCAACCTCTCTCTGAGTCTAAATCTTCATCTAGAAAATAAGAATAATGCTGACTTCACAGACTGGTGAGATGATACTCATAGCACACATAGCAGAATACCTGGCACACTGTAAGTACTCCAGAAAGATCCCTCAGGCCAAAATAGGATGGGGGAGACTGAGGGAGTAGTGAGGAATGAAAGAGAAAGCAAATAGAACAGCTTCCTCTGGCTTCTTCCTCTGCCTCTCCTAACAGATCAGAGCTTCCACGAATGAACGGTGCTCTGATGTGGCAGGTGCTGACCAGTTTCAACAAAGCCAGCAGATGCCACCTCAAAGTCTCTTCCTGTGCAATTTGTGAGTCTGCTGCTCCTGGGGAGGTCCCTAGTTCCTGGAAGAGGTTCTCCTGAGGAATCTGGGCCCTCCAGAATGTTGTCCCTCCAGGGTAAAGGGACTCCAGATGTTGGTTCCCTCTCTTCATCCAATATCCCCAGTATCCACTCTGCTTAGCATGGGGGGGGGTGTTAGATAGATAGGTTTCCCCAGCCCACCCTTGGGGAATTGATGATCAAGGTGGGGAATAAGAACAAACAGAAGCAGAAGAAGCAAATAGGGGCAGGATTCAACTACCCAGGATCGGAAGAGATGTGACCTTCATGATTCAGATGAGCAAAATGGAGTTGGAAGAAATCTGGATTAACCTACATTTTCTCCCAAAGTGATAGGAGAGACAGGCTCTTTCTTCACTTGAACCCTAAAATAAAGATCCCAGGGAGCAGAAACAGGATTCATCAAAGAGCACCTCCAACACGGGTACACAGGAACTCGAGGCACACAGCCACCCTACACCAAGGATCAGCAAGGTCCAGAGCCGGAGCCGAGCTGGAGTCTGCAAATCCAGCTATGAAGCTGTCTGGGCCGGGCTGGACCCTCAGCCCTGGCTGGCTCTGGCTCGGGCCTCAGACACACTGAGCCTGCACAAACAAACAAGGGATTACGCTCACCCAGACTATGAGGAGACTGCATTTTTGCTTTCTGAAAAAGTTGCAATTTGCCAAGAAAAACCATCTCTGATTCAGACAAGGAAAAATCTCGAAATAAATCAGAGCCACGCACAGGCACGGCACAGCCGAAGAAGCCCGCCTGCTTCCTGGAGGAGGAGAGGGCTGACTACAAGTCAGCCTGGCAAGCCAGTGGCCAGCACCAGCCATCTAGGTGACAGCCGGAAACCCTGACAAAGAGATCCTCCTCCAGGCCAATCCCTCTGCCTGGGCCTCGGGTCTGCAGGTCCCCGGACTTGGTTCAAGGCACCCCTTCTCCCAGGCAGGAATCCCAGTGCTCAGAGCCCACCCTCCCTCCGTCCCTTCCTGCCCAGTTCTCCAGCCGCCTTCTCTTCCCTGCACTGACCCTCACTCCCTCCTGTTGATTCCTCTTCTAGTTTCCCCCAGGGCTCCCTCTTAGCCTCACATTACAGGACAGAGGGAACTCTGCTCCATCCGCCCTGGCAGAGGAGGCTTGGAAGTCCCTGCTGGCGGCTCAGTCCTGCCAAATACTCGGTTCAGCTGTGAGCAGGCAAGAAGGACCAGGCCCGTCCCGCCTCCCTACAGAGAACCAGAGCGACAGCCAGAGAAGCATCCTGACCCCCAGCATCCCGCACCTCCTGCAAGGTTTTCCGGCCCAGGTAAGAGGTTTTCCACGCATCATTTACTAAGCCCAAGTCCCTAGCCTGCCAGCCCCCTTACTTCTTGAGGGAGGGCCAAGCCTCTCCTGCCCAGCGTTGGTAGGTCCCAGCAGGACACACAGCCAAGGCTCAGAAGTTGATGACCTCCAAAACCAAAGCCAAGCTCCTCGTGTAACACTGTGACAAGTGGAAGCCAGTCGGGACTCCATGAAGCACACTAGTCTTGTGAAGCAGGTGCAGGGGTTGGATTCCAAGCTCTGGTTTGTGACATGGAAGTGACTTACCTGCATCTTGGTTCCCACAACGGCAAAATGAACACGCTCGTGGAACCACTGCATAAGGAGGGTCCGAGCCAAGTGAAGTCCAAGTGAAAACACATAAAGAATTTTGAGCCAGGTGCAGTGGCACACGCCTGTAAGCCCAGGGGCTCGGGAGGCTGAAGCAGGAGGATGGCAAGTTCAAAGCCAGCCTTAGCAACTTAGCAAAGCCTATACAGCTCAGTGAGACCCTCTCATTAAATAAAATATAAAAAGGTCTGAGGATAGATCTCAGTGGTTAAATACCTCTGGGTTTGATCCCTGGAATCAAAAAAAAAGAATTTAGAACAGCACCTGGCCCAGATCAGGTGCTGTCAGTGTTAGCCATTGTCATCATCATAGTCATCATCATCATCATCATCATCATGGCCACATTCAGGTTCTCACAGCAACCCAGAAGCAATCCTGGGTGAATTAACTGAGGATCAGAGAGGTCAAGTGACTTTTTGAAGGTCACCATGTCAAGAGGTCATCAAACTACAACATATTCCCCACCTTCCACGGCCAATTATCTCCACATTCCATTAAAATCATTTGTTGCCTATGTGGCATCCTCCTCCAGGGGCTACACCAATAATCAAGTCAAGAGTGGTCTCCCGCTGGGCCCCCACAGGAGCAGAAAGTGAGAAGAACATGGTTTCTGGGCAATTTGACAGGATTGGCCATGCATGGGATGGAAGTGGGGTTTAGCTTCCCCTGAGCAAAAAGCCACATGATCCTTCCTCTGCAAGTCCCCTGGGACCCGAGGCCCCAAGAGAGAAGGAATGAGGTTCAGCAGGTACCCCAACCCTCGAGCCCTGTTCTCCCTTCCTGGGCTTTGATAGCAAGTAGGGCCAGCACTCAGTCCTGTCCCAAGTCCTGGCCAGAAGCTTGAGGCGGACAGGATGGCCCAGTCCTCCCTGGCCCCCAGCACAAAATCAAAAGCAGAGCTCCAGCCTCGCTGACCAAGCCCCAGGGCGGGCCGGGCCCTGTGCTGAGCCTCGCCCCCGCCCCCCCCCCCCCCCCCCCCCCCCCCCGCAGGACTTCTGCTCAGGACACAATCCAGAGATCTGCCCTTAGGACGTCCCGTCACCACAATCCTGCCTCTTGTTCTCCAGAGTGGTGACCCAGAACATGGCTCATCTGTGTTTGTTCCCTGGACAAAGCTCCCAGGTTCTGTCAAGGTTCTGGAAATCCAAGTCAGGAGCCAACTGAGGAGAACGGAAAAAATGGCCTGCGATGTTTCACTAGCTCCTTAGCCCTTGGTCCAGAGGGTTCCTGAGAGGAGCCAAGCAGGACTCTGGGGAGATGAGGAAGAGCCAGGAGGCTCCTTGGTGTGTGCTCAGCTTTTCCCAGAGTTTTCTGTCTTTCCTGGTGGTCTGGGGTACAAGCAGGAAACTGGGCTTCATTTCCTGCTCTGTTCATTGAGATAAGAAGAAAGTTGGAAAAAGAACAAACTCCCACCTACAGTGAGCCTTCTGGATGGAGCTTGCCTGACCTGAAACAGGCCCCTCCAGACTCCAGAGAGCAGCGGCCTTCGCAGCTCTGCTTCTCCCAGGGTCCAGTAACTCGGACAGCAAATATTTGAGCCTACTAGGTGCTCGGCACGGTGCTGAGAAACAGAGCGAGAAGCACACGTCCTACTCTCCCTTCACATTGTAGGGGGTCAGGACAGACAGCACACAGAGAGAGGGACAAAACAACCTCAGATGGTAATCTGTGCTCTGAAAACAAAACAGGGTGAGGAGCCAGCAAGTGACAGATCAGGGGATGGAAGAAAGACTCCCTGGGGTGACACCTGTCCATTTTATGTGCTGCCCACGTAAAATCTAGGCAAGATCATAGCTCTTCCCTCCGGAGCCCCCCAATCTAGAAGAGGAGAAAGACCATGAACATGAAGAGTCACACCTCCCCTTACCTCCCTTACCGTAGGCTACTGGCAGGAGGAGGGGAGAGTATGGAGAGGGGTGGGGAGGGGTGGGTTATTTAGGACCCAACACTGGCCCCACATTGAAGAGTTTGAATTCTCTTCCCGAGTGCCATGAGAAGGCTTTGAAGGATTTTACAGGAAGATGACACCATTTGATACACATTTAAAAATTAATTTACTTATTTATTCTAATTAGGTATATATGACAGCAGAATGCATTTTGATTCATGGTACACAACTGCAGCACAACTTTTCATTTCTCTAGTTGCACATGATGTAGCATTGCACCCTATGTGCAGTCATACATGTACCTAAGGTAACGACGTCCATATCTTTCCACCATCTTTCCTATCCCCATGCCCCCCACTCCTCTTTTTCCAATCAAAGTTCCTCCATTTTTCCCATGCCCCCACCCCCACCCCATTGTGGATCAGCATCCACTATCAGAGAGAACATAGAGGCCTTTTGTTTTGGGGGATTGGCTTACTTCACTTAGCATGATATTCTCAACTGGCAAATGCCATAATTTCACTCTTCTTTAAAGCTTTTCCATTGTGTATATATACCACAGTTTCTTTATCCATTCATCTATTGATGGGCATCTAGGTTGGTTCCACAGTTTAGCTATTGTGAATTGAGCTGCTATAAACACTGATGTGGTTGAGTTACTATATTATGCTGATTTTAAGTCTTTGGGGTATAGACTGAGGAGTGGGATAACTGGGTCAAATGTGGTTCCATTCCAAATTTTCATTTTTTAAAAAAATATGCACCCCAGCTATTGTGACAAAAAAAGAATCCAAGAGTAGGAGGAAGGATACCAGGGCCAGGGATGGGTGTGGCCAGGTGACGCAGGTCAAAGGATGCAGATTTTTTGTTGGATAGGAAGGAGTGCAAGGTTTGCACAACAAGGTAATAATGGAGCACGGTATTCCTGAAAATTGCTCAGAGTTGATTTTTAAGCACCTTCCTCAGTGAGGTTAGCGAGTTAATGCCTATGTTCATTAGCTCAATTTAGCAATTCCACTATGCATACATACATTTTTCAAACACGAGGTACATGCTAAATACATAAAATTAGCAAATGTCTGTTTTAAAATTCTTTTCTGAAAAAGAAAAGAAGGGACTGGTGAGGTGGCTCAATGGTAGAATGTTTGCCTGGCAAACGTTTGTGAGGCCCTGAGTTCAATCCCCAGCACCACAAAAAAAAATAAAATATTGTAAAAAAGAAAGGCAGGGTTCGTTGGGCTCAATAAACTCTCTTCCCAGACGATTTCATCAAGTCGCATGGCTGAAACTGCATGCATGTGATTCTCTTTCATTCATTTACTTATTTTTTGGTGTTGGGGGTGTTGAATCCAGGGGCACTTTACCACTGAGCTCTATCTGCAGTCCTTTTTATTTTTTATTTTGAGACTGAGTCTCACTAAGTTGCTGAGGTAGGTCTTGAACTTTCCATCCTCCTGCCTCAGGCTCTAGAGTTGCTAGGATTACAGGTATGTGCCGCTGTGCTGGGCTTTCACTGTAGTTTTTTTTATCAGTGCCTTATCGTACATAATAGTGGGATTCATTGTGACATATTTGTATATGCATACAACATAATTTGGTTAATCTCATTCCCCGGTACCTCCCGTCCCTCTTTCACCACTCCCTCTACTGCATTCATTCTATTTTGATGAGATCCTGGTGGCTCTCACATTGGTGCCTCTAGTCCTGGCTTCTACAGTCCACCCTGCATTGTCCCCATGGGCTTCCATCCCCACCCCAACCCCTTACCTGCCAGGGTTTCAGAACCAACGAGCGGGAACTCATGGCCACATAGAAACAGTTCTGCAGCATTTACTCAACCATTTAATGAGTCCCATTGGGAGCCAGGCAGAAGGCTGGAAAGGAGGATGTGCAGTAAAGGTGGCTTAGAGCCTGTCCTGGGCTCACCCAGGAGAGAAATCAACAGGTGAATGAGATCCAGTGGGGATGAGCAAAGCCACAGGTCAAATTCTAGGGGTTTTCAGTGTTGCCTCTGTGCACTCCCCTTCCTCCTCCTCCCCACCCCCACCACACAGGAAAGGGCTTTATCCTCATAAGCTGACCCAATCAAGCAGCCTTCTCAAACTCTAAGGGGAATATGAATCACTGAGAGATTTTGTAAGCAGGATTCTTTCAGTAGGTCTGGAGAGGGCCCAGGATGCTGCATTTCTTACAGCATCTATGGGGTGCCAAAGAGGCTGGTCAACAGACCACACTGTGAGTCCACCCAGGGACCACGTTCCACCTGACAGCAATAGTCAAGGGAGGAAGTCAACCAGAGCCATGACTTCCCCCAAGAAAGCCTATTCCTGCAGCAGGAAGAGCATGACTAACGCTAGCCCCAATCCCAACATGTCAAGCAGGAGCATGTACTGTGCCTAAGCATGTAATGAAGAGCACGATGGGAAGAGACAAAAAAAGTAGATAACAACATCACCACTGTTGGCTGAGCTTGCTGATTTCATGGAGGGCGCTGTACTAAGAATATTAGATGCATTTTTTAATCTATCCTCACAACTTGCTGTATCTGCACTTCTATTTCACCAATGAGAACCCTCCAGAGGTCATGCCACCAGCCCAGAACAACACAGCATAAGCCCGGGCAGTCCTACTTTAAAGTCTGAGCTCTGTACAACAACCACCAAGCTGCCTCTTCAATGAGCTAAATGAGTATAAAGCCCTCCTGATTCTCCCAGACCACTGAGTCAGGAGAGAGGGGAGGCTGGGGCAGGCAGGAGCAGGATACCAGGTGAGGTGCTCCATGGTCGCAGCCTGCCAAGTGTCCTAGGGTAGAGAGAGGGCCTCCTTCCCTCAGGTGCCCACCTTGCCCCATCTTGATTCCTAATCTGATGTTTCTGGTTCCCACTGCAAAGCACTAGTTAGTAGTTACCTAGGTACCCTCTGAGCCATTTGATAAAAGGAAAGAAAAAACAAGAAGCATCCATTTGTTCTCCAGCCAGCCGATGCAGTGAGATCACCCAAGTTAAGACCACAACCCAGCCCCTGGGAATACTATTCTATTGGAAACTCCTGGTTTGAATGCATGCCCCAATGTTTAGGTATTGGAAATTTAATTCCCAAGCAACAGAGTTAAGAGATGAGACCTTTAAGAAGCAATTAGATCTCATAAATGCACTGATGTCATTATCATGGAAGTGGGATCCTAATAAGAGGATGAGTTTAGCCCCCTTCTCTCTTTTGTCCTCTCTTGCCCTTCTGCCTCCCACCATGGGATGAAGCAGCATCTAATGCCAGTACCATACTCTTGGATTTCCTAGTCTCCAAAACCATGAGTCAAGTAAACTTCTGTTCATCATAAATAATATAGTCTCAGGCATTCTGTTATAGCAGCAGAAATCAGACTAATACAGAAACAGAAGACTGATGAGATTCACCTTGGGTATATGCCATCTCTCTCCCTTCCCAAAATACAAAGCTCTGTAGAGATATGGGATGTCATTCATCCTCACTGCAGACCAGTACAGAGATGAAAAGAAGCCTGACATTGTCACCAGACTGGGAGCTCCCTGAGGACAGGGAATAGAGTCTGCTCATCTCTGAGGTCCAAGGACTAAGAATGTGACACACCAGGGGACTACAATAACTACTTATTGAATTAATTGATGTTCCCTTCTGCTCTACTGGGAAACTTGGCCAAGCACAGAGAAGAATCCAATACTAAATTCATAGTAAATAAGTAAAAATGAAAACGTGCAGCTGGGATAGTGTGAGGCCTGCAGGATCTTGCCCAGGATATAATGAAAGACCAGAAGCCTAAAGTCGTGGTGGTTGTAGTGACAAGCTCTCTCTCCTCCCTGGCCCTGACCTCCCCAGACTGTGATCAGCACAGGAGGCTAGGCTCCGGAGGCCTCTGGTCAGCCCTGAGGCAGAAAATTGGTGTGAGAGAGGGTAGTTCACCAGCTGGGTACTTGAGTCACCAAGGATGATGGTGGATCCCAGGGAACCAAGCCTTACCCCAGGAGCTGGGGTATACCAATACCAAGAAATCCAGTGCCAGGAGCCCAGAACAAGACTCCCCATCTGAACAGTGATTGCAAACTGACTTAAAGCATAGGCAGAATTTCCACAGCCTACCTGCAGCCCCAGGGCCTTTCCCTGTGCAGTGCCCTCTGCCCAGAGCTCTGGCCCCCTTCACGCCAGACCTGGCCTCAACATGCATCTGGAAGCCCCCCTGGCCTTCCAGACCTGTTCAGAACATCTCCTTCACAGCTCTCACCACAGGGGCTACTTTCTCTTCTGTGTGTGAAGATTTTATTACCTCCCTCCGCACCCCGCCCCCTTACTCCTTGATGGCAACAGCAACTGTGTCAGTTCTTGCTGTCATCATTGTGACCTGACCTGGAGCCGGATCTGGTACAGAGCAGAAGCTGGGTATAAGTGTGCCAGAAGAACATTTGAATTGGCTCCAAAGGGCAGAGTCATGATGAACAGGTTGGGCCAATCAGTGGAATATGGCAGGAAGCTGCAAGATGTGTGAGCAGGTGAATTGTGACTCCAAGTCCTTCTAGCAACAGCCTTTACTGGTCGCAGCATGGGAGCTACCCACTCAGAGTGAGGACCCCCTCATCTGCACCACCTAAGTCACCTAATTTGCATGTCCTAAAACCTACATGCAGGTGGGTGAGAGTAACAGAGCCCACACTCATCATATTGAGATCACTCATCATAAAAAAGAGAGAGAGAGAGAGAGATCACTCATCATATTGAGATCAACACATTCAGGTTCACTCATTGGCACAGGGCCAACCTCAGCAAAGCCCTGGAAATCAGAGAAAGAGTTTCCCCTACAGAAGAGAAGCTTTCCTGGGCTTGCAGGGTTTACTAGCACCTGTCCCCCTCTGCAGGGGCACGTGCTTCTGCTTGCAGGTCAAGATCCTGTGGAGGCCATTGGCATTGCTCTGATGAGGTCCCTTAAACTGAAAATAATCCTCAGCAATGGCCAAGGCCACCACCAAAGAGCCACATCTCTCAAGAGAGTATGGATGATGGCAGGCACCCACCTCCACCTTAAAATGCAGTGAATACCCTTCATTCCAACTCGGGTGTGTGTGTGTGTGTGTGTGTGTGTGTGTGTGTGTGTGTGTGTGTGTGTGTTATCCATGTTAACAGGATGATTTAGTCCAGGTGTGCATGTGATAAAAATAAAAGTGGTTACCTTTATTTAATATTGGACAATCCTTATGCAATATAAGTTATCAAACTTACATTAAAAAAGTATTATTAAAATATAGGGCTTTATTACCTATTTATTTTAATTTGTTATACATGATGGCAGAATGCAATTCATTTCATATTATACATATAGAGCACAATTTTTCAAATCACTGATTGTACACAAAAATATTTTCACACCATTCGTGTCTTCATTCATGTACTTATGATATCTAACTCATTCCACCATCACTCCTACCCCCTTGCCCTCTCCCTTCTCCTCCCTCCCCTTTTCCCTACCTAAAGTTCTTCCATTCTTTCTATGCCCGCCCCCATCTCCATTATGAGTCAGCAACCTCATACCAAAGAAAACATTCGACCTTTGGTTTTGGGGGATTGGCTTGCTTCACTTAGCATTATATTTTCCATCTTCATCCATTTATCTGCAAATGCCATGGTTTTATTCTCTTTTAATGCTGAGTAATGTTTCATTGTGTATATATATTCCCAAGTTTCCCTATCCATTCATCTACTGAAGGGCATCTGGGTTGGTTCCACAGTTTAGCTTTTGTGAATTGTGCTGCTATAAACATTGATATGGCTGTGTCCCTGTAGTAGGCTGTTTTTAAGTCCTTTGGAGTGGAATAGCTGGGTCAAATGGTGGTTCCATTCCCAGTTTTCCAAGGAATATCCATACTGCTTTCCAGATTGGCTGTACCAATTTACAGTCCCACCAGCAATGTATGAGTGTGCCTTTTTCCCCACATCCTCGCCAACACTTATTGTTGTTTGTATTCTTCATAGCTATCATTCTGATTGGAGTGAGATGAAATCTTAGAGTAGTTCTGATTTACATTTCTCTAATTGCTAGAGATGTTGAACATTTTTTCATGTTTGTTGACTGATTGAATATCCTCTTCTGAGAAGTGTCTGTTCAGTTCCTTGGCCCATTTATTGATTGGGTCATTTGTTTGTTTGTTTGTTTGTTTGTTTTTTGGTGTTAAGGTTTTTGAGTGCTTTATATATCCTAGAGATTAGTGCTCTATTTTGATGTGCATGTGGTAAAAATTTGTTCCCAAATTGTAGACTCTCTATTCACCTCACTGATTGTTTCTTTTGCTGAGAAGAAGCTTTTTAGTTTGAATTCATCCCATTTATTGATTCTTGGTTTTAATTCTTGCACTATAGGAGTCTTATTAAGGAAGTTGGGGCCTAATCTGACATGATGGAGATTTGGGCCTACATTTTCTTCTGATAGGGGCAGTGTCTCTGGTTTAATTCCTAGGTCCTTGATCTACTTTGAGTTGAGTTTTGTGCATGGAGAAAAATAGAGGTTTAATTTCATTTTTCTCCATACAGATTTCCAGTTTTCCCAGCACCACTTGTTGAAGAGGCTATCTTTCCTCCAATGTACATTTTTGGTGACTTCATCTAATATAAGATAACTGTAGTTATATGGGTTAGATTCTTTGTCCCCTATTCTGTACCACTGGTCTACCAGTCTATTTTGGTGCCAATACTATGCTGTTTTTGTTACTATTGCTCTGTAGTATAGTTTAAGGTCTGGTATAGTAATGCTACCAGCTTCACTCTTCCTGCTAAGGATTGCTTTGGCTATTCTGGGTCTCTTATTTTTCCAGAAGAATTTCATGATTGCTTTTTCTATCTCTATAAGAAATGTCATTAGGATTTTGATTGGGATTGCACTGAATCTGTATAGTGCTTTTGGTAGTATTGTCATTTTGACAATATTAATTCTGCCTATCCAAAAACAAGGTAGACCTTTCCATCTTCTAAGGCCTTCTTTAATTTCTTTCTTTAGCATGTTGTAGTTTTCATTGTAGAGGTCTTTCACCTTGTTAAATTTATTCCCAAATATTTTTTTTTAGGCTATTCTAAATGGGGTTGTTTTCCTAGTTTCTCTTTCAGTGGATCTGTCATTGATATACGGAAATGCCTTTGATTTATGGGTATTGATTTTATATCCAGCTACTTTGCTGAATTCATTTATTAGTTCTAGGAGATTTCTGGTGGAATGTTTTGGATCTTCTAGGTATAGAATCATATCGTCTGTAAATAGTGATAATTTGAGTTCTTCTTTTCCTATCTGATTCCTTTCTTTCATCTGTCTGATTGCTCTGGCTAGAGTTTCAAGAACTATGTTGAATAGAAGTGATGAAAGAGGGCATCCTTGTCTTGTTCCAGTTTTTAGAGGGAATGCTTTCAATTTTTCTCCATTTAGAATGATGTTGGCCTGGATGATGACAGATGATAGATAGCCTTTACAATGTTGAGGTATGTTCCTGTTATCCCTAGTTTTTCACGTATTTTTTAACATGAAGGGAGGCTGTATTTTATCAAATGCTTTCTTAGCATCTATTGAGATGATCATATTATTTTTATCTTTAAGTCTACTGATGTGATGAATTACATTTATTGATTTCCATATATTGAACCAACCTTGCATCCCTTAAAATATAGTTTTTGACAGATATGTAGACCAGTGGTACAGAATAAAAGACACAGAGACAGACCCACATAAATACAGTTATCTCATACTAGACAAAGGCACCAAAAACATACATTGGAGAAAATATGGCCTCTTCAACAAATGGTGCGGAAAACTGGAAATCCATATGTAGCAAAATGAAATTAAACCCCATCTCTCACCCTTACACAAAACTCAACTCAAAGTGGATCAAAGACCTGGGCATTAAAACACAGACCCCTACACCTAATAGAAGAAAAAGCAGACCCAACTCTCCATCATGTTGGCTTAGGAACTGACTTCCTCAATAAGACTCCTACAGCACAAGGAGTAAAATCAAGAATCAAAAAATGGGATGAAATTAAACAAAAAAGCTTCTTCACAGCAAAGGAAACAATCAATAATTCAAAGAGAGAGCTTACAGAATGGGAGAAAATCTTTATCACTGCTTCTCAGAGCATTAATCTCCAGAATATAAAAAGAACTCAAAAAACTTAAGACCAAAAAAACAAATAACCCAATCAATAAATGGGCAAAGGAACTGAACAGACATTTCACAGAAGAAGTACAATTGATCCACAAATATATGAAAAAAATGCTCAGTATCTCTAGCAATTAGAGAAATGCAAATCAAAACTACACTGAGATTCCATCTCACTCCAGTCAGAATGGTAATCATCAAGGATACAAGCAACAATAAAAGTTGACCAGGAAAAGGTACACTCAAACATTGCTGGTGGCAACTGCAAATTGGTACAACCACTATGGAAAGCAGTATGGAGATTCCTTAGAAAACTTGGAATGGAACCACCATTTGACCCAGCTATCCTACTCCTTGGTCTTTACCCAAAGGTCTTAAAATCAGTGTACTATAGTGACACAGCCACATCAATGTTTATAGCAGCTCAATTCACAATAGCTAAAATATGGAACCAACCTAGATACGCTTCAACAGATGAATTAATAAAGAAATTGTGGTATATCTACATAATGGAATGTTACTCAGCCTTAAAGAAGAATAAAATTATAGCATTTGCAGATAAATGGATGGAGCTGGAGAACATCATGCTAAGCGAAATAAGCCAATCCCAAAGAACCAAAGGCCAAATATTTTCTCTGATATGTGGAGTCTAATTCACAATAAGGTGGGAGGCTAGGGAAGAATGGAGGTACTTTGAATTAGAGGGGAGAGAATGGAGGGGAGAGGTATGGGGTAGGAATGATAGTAAAATAACTCAAACATTATTACTCTATGTGTATAAACAATGACCTGTGTTACTCTACACTATGTACAGTCAGAAGAATGAGAAGCTATACTTCATTTATACAGTATGTTTCAAAATGCATTCTTCTGTTATGTAACTAATTAGAACAAATATTTAAAATTAAAAAAAATACAGTTTTTGAAAAATCTAGTTCTGGTAGATTTCCACTGATTTGCCAGAGTCAAGAGGGTCAATGAAGCAGGATTCCCTGCAGGTCTTAAGCTACCTGCTCCCACTGTGGTTTTGTCACCTGTGAGTTAAGAATATGACATTCAGAGTCTCACTGGTCAAAGCTGAGGCCCAGCTTTCCATTCACAAGCCAAGTGACCTTGGGCTCAAATCAAGTTTAATAACCCAGTTTCTTCTGCATGTCTGTAAAGTATAAATCGTTATAGGTATGTTATAATATTACATGTGCCTGGCACCTTCTAGGTCTTGGCAACTGCTAGCACAAAAGAAATATCATTGCTGTGGTTAAAATAATAAGCATCATCATTTTTTAAAGTACAGAAGGGAAAAGGTTCAGAGCATATGTGGAAAATACAGTAACATGGCACCTGGCTGGAACACAGGCTGGAAGAGACTCAGAGCTGGAGAGGTAGAGTCCAAACTAGCAGGGGAAAGGGCTGTCAGAGCTGCCCAGGAGCCTGGAGTTGGGTCTTTACCCCCAGGTGTTCCCAAGAATTACCTGAAACCCCTCAAGATGGTTTGGAGAGAACAGAGAAGCTTTGTTCTCAGAGCACTAATCAGTGGCCAGCCAGCTGGGCAGCTACAAAGGGTCACCTCGCAAATGATAAACAACAATAATAATAGTGAATTTTTCCACTGACAGGTGCTGTTCTATTGCTTCAGGTGTTAATTCACTTAACCCTCAAAACCATCCTATGAAATAGAGACTGCCTAGAGATTTCAACGATGAAGAAACTGAGGCACAACAAAGTTTTGTTCCTTGGCCATGATCACCAGCCTGTAAGGGATGGAGCCAGAAACAGAAGGCAGCTAGTCTGACCCTGTGGTTCATGGTCAAAATAGACACAAGGGAAATGTTCTGAAGACCTATGGTAACAGAATTAGTAAGAACACATTGCATTGCTGAGCTACATCTTAGTGTTTTGACCATACACACACACAAAAAAAAGTATATGAAGTGAGAGATTTGTTGATAAGCTTAATTTAAACATTTCACTATATATATATATATATATATATATATATATATATATATATATATATATATATATATATATATAAGCATAGACTTTTCTACATCAATCAATTACACCTTAATAAAGCCAGCAGGCAGGGTGGGGGAACACATTGTCAAGGCAAGAAGAGAGGTTTTGTTTTGAGGGTTCTCTTTCTTGCTGGGTTCACTTAACATCCAACACTCATTAACTGAGTGTCTACTGCGTGCCTACAAGCTGTCTTTGGAAGCGCCCCTGACAGCCAAAAGACACCAGAGATCACTGGCCTATTGCACACTGCTCGGCAGATGGTGTTTATATAGAAACCTGAAAAACAATGTTTGTCATTTTCAAAAAGAGAGCTGAGGAAGAGAATAAGTCAGAAGAGTTAAGCTATTTTTGAAAGCATTTTTATATGAACAACTAATGTGTTGTAGTCCAAATCATAACACACCAAAGACTGGCAACACACTATCTTGCAATTCCAAGGTTTTTGTATAATACTCTATAACAAAACCTCTCCGGGGTCGTCTCCCTGTGTGTTTATTTAAATGTTTTCTAAATGTGTCATTCATTGATTAAGAAGCTGTAGATCTGTGTTTTGTTTTGTTTTGAACTCAGGTTGCACATGGCTGTTCAAGTGAAATTCTAGAAGTAAAGCTCACCAGGACAGCATATGTGCCCTGAAATCAAATGGTGGACACATATGCTCAGCAAGAACAGTCAGCAAGGTGTCTAGGACCACAGCTTAAGAATCCTTGAGCCGGCCAGGCACGGTGATCCATGCCTACAATCCCAGCAGCTCAGGAAGCTAAGTGAGGAGAATAGTGAGTTCAAAGCCAGCTTCCGCAACTTAGCGAGGGAGGCCCTAAGGAAATTAATGAGACACTGTCTCAAAATAAAAAATGAAAAAGGACTGGGGATGTGATGCTCAGCACTTTGGCACCCCGGGTTCAGTCCGTGGTGCCAAAAAAAAAAAAAAAAATCCATGAATGTTCAACTCTGTAATAAAAATACCTTACAATCCTTCCTTGAAACTTCTGGGTCAGTTTAACCTCAGAGTTTTCTGCTCTTGCTCAGCAACACAAATCGGGATTTTTTCCACAGGAAGACAACAAAAACGAGATAAGAATTAGATAAATTCAGGCAGTTTAAATATCATGGATAGGGCTGGGGATGTGGCTCAAGCGGTAGTGCGCTCGCCTGGCATGCGTGCGGCCCGGGTTCGATCCTCAGCACCACATACCAACAAAAATGTTGTGTCTGCAGAGAACTAAAAAATAAATATTAAAAATTCTCTCTCTCTCTCTCCTCTCTCACTCTCTCTTTAAAAAAAAATAATAATAATAAAATAAATAAATAAATAAATATCATGGATATCCAACCTACAAATTGAGGTTCCTTTTGAATTTGTATGGAAAAGAGTTATCCTTTGATTGAGGAAGGAAGGAAGGAAGGAAGGAAGGAAGGAAGGAAGGAAGGAAGGAAGGAAGGAAAGATATAGAAACTAGTGCCCTGTTACAATGCAGCTAAGTTAAGGTTGAGAAGTGAGAATGCATTCATTCAACATGCTGGCACAGGCCGGGCATGGTGGTGCATGCCTATAATCCCAGCCATGAGGGAGGCTGCAGCAGGAGGATCGCAAACTCAAAGCCAGTCTCAGCCACTCAGCAAGGACCTAAGCAACTCAGCAAGACCCTGTC
Organism: Ictidomys tridecemlineatus; assembly: GCF_052094955.1. NCBI lineage: Eukaryota > Metazoa > Chordata > Mammalia > Rodentia > Sciuridae > Ictidomys > Ictidomys tridecemlineatus. Next base: position 64,438,069 of record NC_135481.1, on the reverse strand, counting down.
TCAAAAATGAAAAATAAAAAGGTCTGTGGATGTGTCTCAGTGATTTAGCAACCCTGGGTTCAATCCCTGGTACAAAAACAAAAACGTGCTGGCACATCCTGAATCTTAAGCCTTGTTCTAGATACTGGGATCCCTGCTCTCATGGAGCGCTCATCCTAGAGGAGAGGCACAGTCAGTAAGCAAGCAACCTTGCAAATGGTGAGAAATAAAACAAAACAAGGGTACCGGGTGTGAGCTTGGAGGTGGCCATTTTTATCCACAGGTTGATCAGAGAAGGTCTCTGAGAAGGTGAAATGTGAGCAAAGGCGTGAAGGAAGTGAGCCATGCAGTCTTCTAGGGAGAGAACAATCCATGCACAGAGAACAGAAAGAGCAAAGTACCTAAGGAGACAACATGCCCAGAGCATTCAGGGAACAGCAAGGAGGTCAGATCAAAGAGGCTACAGAGGAGTGAATCAGAGCAGCTCATCGAGTGGGCCTGGAAGTCCTTACAAATGTGACCCAGAGGAGCACGGTGCTGATCACCAAAGGCAAGCTCAGCTTGCTTCACTGATTATAGGGTGCAGGGGGCAAAAGCTATATAGAAAGGAGACCAATATGGTGGCAATTCCAGGGATCCTGTTAAGAGACTGGTCTAGGGTACAGCAACAGAGATGGTGAGAAGTGAAAAGGTTCTGGATAGATCTTGAATCTTAGAGCCACTAGAATGTCCCAATGGATAGGTTTGGGATTTGAGGGACAGAGAAGGGTCAAGGATGACTCCGAAGACATTCAGGATGGGCCACCCTAAAATATGCCACTTGGATAACAACCTGAGGTCACTTGGGGAATAGCAAATGCAGAGAGGGGCTTTCTCTAAACTTTCTTTATCTGTCTAGAGACAGGGCCTCCAAAAGGAGCTCAGTTGTCCCAAGTCCTTCCCCTAAGACCCTCTTCAACCAGGGGAGATTGAACTGGTACCACAGGAGATTGGAGGTCAAACATCCCATACAGATCCTGTCGCAAACTGTTGTCTATTCCTCTGAGGGCCCGTCCATCTTTCCCAGGAATACTCTACTCTTCCCTAAGCTGCCCCTCGCCTAGGAAGAGGGTACATAAACTTCTAGGTGTCACTGGGGGTGGGGGGCTGGGATACTCGCTTTTCTTCCATGTGATGCCCCCGTGCACATAACTAATTTATGTACCTTTTCTCCTATTGGCGTGTCTGCTGTCCGTTTATTTTGTAGGCTCACCTTAAGAGCACAGAGAGAAAGTTATCACACCCTGAGAGCCAAGAGGGAACGTTTTCCTGCCTGCCCAGTTCTGGGGATGTAGGTAGGTGGGGTCATGTCATTCTGCTCCCTCCCTCTGCAGGCTACAGCTGAGAGACCTGGAGCTGACAGGGCCAGCAAAAGGGCAAGACTTCTAACCGGGTCAGGCCCCAGGTCTCTGCTTGTCGATGGAGTCAGTGAGGGTGGTAAGAATCCTTCCTTAGCCTTTCTGATCTCAGATCAGCAGGAGAAGGCGTGTGGAACCTCGGGTAAGGCAACGCTGGTGTTCTGTGTGGTCACTGTTCTCCTTGGTCTCTTGTTCACGTCATGTGTCATCCCAGGGCAAGAACACAGGCCTGGGCCCTCGGAAGCCTATTGTTGCCCCAGCCTCGCAGACCGGGGAATTCACAGGCCTCCTCTTGGGCAAAATTGGCCATAGGTCCTCTAAGACAAAAATCACACGAGGTTCTCCTTTTGTTCCCTTTGGATCCGCAAAGCTTGGCTTCTGGGCCAGGGAGAACACAGGTTCTGGCCTTTGCCAGCTGAAGATACCAGTCAGCTTGCCGTCAGACAGCTAGGACCCATGACATGAAGTGACAGGTAGCTTTCTCTGCCTGTGACCATGCCAGCTCTAGGAGCTGGTCCTAAGAAGACTCAGTCCATATGGGGTTTTGTCATGTGGACCTTCGTTGTTTCGGGAATCTCCCATCCCAGCATGGCTCACCCCAGGTCACAGATGAATAGGTCTGTGACGGCAGCCATCCCACATTCTGGGTGAGAATAGGGACGACGGGAAAAGGGACAGTGGTAGCCAAGGTCTTTGCTTCCTTTTCTTAGTCTAACTCAGGGAGTGAACTTGGACTGCATCTTCTGCACCCATTCGGATGGTGGAAATGTACCTCCAGGTCCTTTCAGGAAAAGACTTATGGTTTGGGTCACTTCTAGAATAACAAGATTGGCTGCATTTTCAAGCCATTTTTTAGAGAGCTCTTATTCTCAACTTGTCTTATTAATACCTATGGGAAGATCAAATTTAAAAGATGCTGTAAAGGAGTCTAACAGCCAGTCTCAGAAACTCCCTTCAGAACATTAAGAAGCAGAAATCAGATTTAGAACAAAGTTAAAAATCCTTTAAGCCTCTTATATTCCCCCAATTCCCAATCCTTGATCCTCCAGAAGATCTTTTGGATCTCTGGGCTCCCTTCCTCCAAATCCAGCTCCATTTCTTCAGCAAATCCCTTCAAGTCAGAATTAGCTAAATGTAAGAATTAGCTTGAATTGTGATTCTTGGTTTTGGGGGGCCCATTCATTAGTGGTCTTTTCTCTCCCATAGAGAGCTATTGCTTTGCTATTTGTCTTGGATATTGTTTTTCCTGAGAACTTGGTTCTGATTTTTTGCTTGCCAGGGACACACAGATTATTGAGACTGCATGTACAGGTGACAACCTAAAGACAGGGAGCTGACAAGAATACGGCTGGACAGAAATGTGGGCTGCGCTCCATTTGTAGCTAGTGTACTAACAGTGGCCAACCCTCTGGGTACTGCCTATGTCTTTTTTGTGGTCCTAAGGTCCTACTAGCTAGCATGCCTGGAGCATGCTAGACCACTGAGTGACATCCCCAGTCCCCCCCCTTTTTTTTTTTGAGACAAGATCTCACTAAATTGCCAAGGCTGACCTCAAACTTGTGATCCTCTTGCCTCAGCCTCCCAAGTCACTGGGATTACAGGCATGCATCACTGGCCAGGCCTATATCTTGATTGCTATTGCCTCTCTTTGGAGGCATCTCCTGCATCTGTGGTTAAAGCCGTAAAAGGCTAATTAGTTTGGTCTTCAGTCACTTGTTAGGTGTACCTGTGGTTAAGAACTTTAGCTTCATTCAGAGAATGATAGGAACTTTTTTAAAGGCCTTCTCTCTAAGCTGGGGGTGTGGCTCAGTGGTAGAGCACTTGCCTAGCATGCATGAAGCACTGGGTTGATCCCTGGTGCCACATAAAAATAAACAAATGAAATAAAGGTATTGGGTTCACCTACAACAACAACAAAAAAGGAGGGCTGGGGAAGGGGGGTAGTTGAGTGCCTAGTAGTTGTGCCCCTGAGTTCAATCCCCAGTAATCCCAAAAAGGCCTTTTTACAAAGGCCTTCTCTTCTAAGCAAAAATGGAACTGCACAGGCAAAAAGAAAGAAAACAATTCATTAAAACTTTTCAAAGTGCAATTGCTATTACTAGAACAGAGAAATATTTTTATCTCCATCTTAGTTGGAAATCTGCTCTCTGATATAAAGGAGCAAATTGAAGATAATGCAATTGGATGATGGCAATTATCCAGTCCTTTGACATCATTCAGGCTGCAACCAAATAAGATAATACTGTCATTATCTTACAAATTGAGTGTTTACAAAAAACAGGAATGTGCTCCAGAAGCAATTCAAGGCCCATCTATCCATACCCATCTTAAAACCTCACCTATTCATCAAGATGTTTGCAGAAACTGTATTAAAAAGAAAGAAAGAAAAAAAGAAAGAAAGAAAGAAAAAAGAAAAGAAAAAGTGAAACCTTGAATATAGAGATGTTCTGTGCTTAAGAAAAAGAAAATTTAAATAGTAAATACCCTCAACATTTCATGGACAAAGATGCTTCCAACCCCAACGCTTTTTTGAAGAAAATGTGTATTCTGTTTTCTGTGCTTTTGGAATGTAAGTCTGTCTTGCTTGAGACTTGTCCATTTGCAAACTTCAGGGAGCTAATTGGGGGAAGGAGGTGAAAGGAGGATTGGTTTTTGAAAAGTAACAAATGAAAAATCATAAAATGTCTTTTCCATTACTATTAATAAAAACCTTTACCCATGTGAGCAAATAATCTTAATTTGTTCCATTTGCAAAAATGCAATTTGGATCCAGTTGTCCTCCTTATAAACAAGTGAGTTTTATATTTTTGTACCAGTCTATAGCTAAAATGAGATCTCTTTATCTGTTCCTATATGTTTATATGTGTGCATATGCATGTTTATGTTTTGTCTGAAGGTATAAAATCTCTTTAAAAAGTTTGATTGATATTGGCTTAGAGATAAATAAGTGCTCATATAAATAAAATATACCCAAAACTGCTAGAAATATAGGCCCTAATCCAAATACTTTTCAAGTCACATGACTTGGGTAAATCTTGATTAATTAGATTAGGTCAACATGGTGCTTCTGGACTATCAGCCGATGACCCATGTATTTAACTTTAGGGTTCTTGCTCAGGTGCTGACTGACATGTTTGTGCTATGAAGATTGTTATTAGGAAAATAAAAATGTAACGACTAGCTTTCTCTAATGTCTGTAAAATTCTCACGGGTAACCCAAGCATAATTGTTAAGAACAAGTAAATTAAATGAGATGCTATAAATGGGATAAAAGTTAATAAATGAACACTTTAACAATGTTTTATTATATGCTTATTGAAACCTTTTTCCGAACCTCATTGATAACTATACCCTTACAGTTTTCCTAAGTTAAATTAAATGATTTAGATATTTATTTATCTCTTGATCATTTCCAAATAAGATAAAAGACCAAAATATTAATTGCTAAATCGAAGGTTTATATTAACTTTTTGGTTTATTAAAAGCAACTAAAAATATTTGGGTTGTTAATAAACATAAAAATTTTTTTCTATAAGGAAGCATATATTTCTAGAAATTATCAACTGTATATTCATAAAACGTTGTTTCAGGATTCTTAAAAATTTCTTCCTTGATTTTTCACTGCAAATTAGAGTTCCTAAGACTTAAAATTCTAATATGCAATTTAAATGACTAGAATTTAGTCTTTTCTCTAAATGACAAATTTTCATATTGACATGAAAGTTTTTTCACCATGAGTGATTTGCCATAAAAAATACTGTCTTATCAAAATAATTTTTGTGTTTCAGGTTGTCTTTTATCAGGTCTTTTATTTAAAAAGAAAATTGATTCCTCTCCATTAAGGGGAGGGCCTGGTGGTACACAACTGTAATCCCAGCAGCAAAGGAGTCTGAGGCAGAAGGATAGCAAGTTCAAAGTCAGCCTCAACAATTTAGCAAGGCCCCAAGCCACTTAGGGAGTCCTTTCTCTAAATAAAAAATAAAAAGAGCAGGGGATGTAGTTCAGTTATTAAACTCCCCTGGGTGCAATCCATCCCAAGTACAAAAAACTAAAAAGAACTGTTTTTCTTACAACTATGTAATTTTATGTATTTAAATCTTAAAGACTTTAGATTATCACTCTGGTTAAGTGAATGATACAGAGATCATGATCATATTAAATCAAGTGTTTTAAACCTTTTTGACACTTCAAACAACTTCCCAAAATCAAGTTCTAAATTAAATCTTTCAGACCTTGAACTAATTTCAGAATTTTCTTGAAAAAGCTCAAAAGCTCAACTTTAAAAAAAATAAAAGGTTAATGAGGATTATTCAATATGTTAGACTGTATGGGAAGCATTGTCAAAACTAAGTGATGCTGGGTCTGGGGTTGTGGCTCAGTGGTAGTGTACTTGCCTAGCAAGTGTGAGGCACAGGGTTCGATTCTCAGCACCGCATATAAATAAATAAATAAATAAAAATAAAGGTTCATCTACAACTAAAAAAAAAATTTAAACTAAGTGATGATATAACTTCTTTAAACTATATTTATCAGTTTGTTATTGATATGAACAATAAAAAGATGCAAAATTTTGAGATTCTAGAAATCTAAAATGTTATTAGTCATAATTTGGGTCAAATTAAAATGCTGTATACCATAGAAATAACCAAATTACCCAGTCAATTACTAGTTATAATGAACTTTCATCAGATTTTCAACCATGACCATTCTAAGTATTTAGTATTAAGTATTTATCCCCAGTGATTATTTTGATTCTTCTCTAAAAGCATTTGCAATCAGCATAGGGCAAAATTACTTGGGCAGGAAATTCATAGTAAATACTCTGACTCTGGAATAACAGCGTCTGATAACTTAAGATCATACAATTAGACTGGGTAGGAATTTCCAGGATCTTAACAGAAGAACTGAACTCATAAAATTGCTAAAGCAGCATCAAACTCACCAAGAATTAATTACATGGGACTGAATGATGAAGGATTTTGATTTTTATGACTTTTTTTATTTGAAACACTGCTGGTTCTTTTTTCGGTTTTGTTTGCCAGATTTAAAGAAACTTTTTTTTTCCTGTTATCTATAATATAAAAAAGAATTGAAATGCTTTTTCTCTCTACTTGATCTCTCCAGGATTATGAAACTAACCCTTGAGTATTCTCATTTTATGGCAACATATTTATTTGCAGAAGCTCAATAAGAATCTATTTGTTCTCTTCAGAACAGCACAATTGGAAATGCTAGTTATATTACCAAGGTTTTGACTACAGCGTTGTATTTTCTGATATGACCAGACAAATTTTAAAAACCAAGGTTGAATTTCTGGAGCCTCAATGGGCTTTTTTTGTTTGTTTGTTTGTTTTTAAACCAAGAATTGTACCCAGGGGCACTTAACCACTAAGCCACATCCTCAGCCTTGCCTTTTCTTTTCTTTTCTTCTTTTCTTTTTTTTTTCTTTCCTTTTCTTTTCTCTTCTTTTCTTTTCTTTTCTTTTCTTTTCTTTTCTTTTCTTTTCTTTTCTTTTCTTTTCTTCTCTTCTCTTCTCTTCTCTTCTCTTCTCTTCTCTTCTCTTCTCTTTTCTTTTCTTTTCTTTTCTTTTTCATTTTCATTTGGAGACAGAGTCTCACTAAGTTGGTTTGGGCCTCAATGAATTGCTGAGGCTGGCCTTGAACTTGCGATCTTCCTACGTCAGCCTCCAGAACCCTGGGATTACAGGTGTATGCCACTGTGCCCAGCCAAAACAGACATTTTAAAAAAGAATCTGTATGGTCAATCATATAAATTCGTTGCCCTTATATAAATATTCAAACCACATTTAATGAGACTTAACTTATTCTGCAAATAAATTAGTCTTACTTTGATTGTAGTTAGTAGAAATGTAGGTAATTGTAGAGAGATATTTTAGTTTCAGAAAAAAATACTATGCACCTGTTATTGAATTCTAGCTCTCTATGATGAGTTACATGGGTTTTTTTTTTTGGGGGGGGGGTTGTTTGTGTGTTTGTTTTTAAAGTAAAATCCCTCTCATTGTTTTGAGGGCTTGTTATTTATCTGCAAACTGGTTTGGATCCTTAATTCTAGTTTCCACCAATATGTGGCTTTAACCTCCAAACGAATACTTCCAACTTTTTCCCACCCCTCTAACTTGGAATTATTGAAATTAAAACTGCCCTTGGGTGAAGCCCTGAAAGTTGAAGCCAGACGACTTTAACACAGATGTCCGAGAAATCTCCACAGCAACTTACCTGGGGACAACTTTTGTGCCTGCTGCTGTCTGGTCCCTTCAGAAAGTCCCCTGGGACAGCTGCTGCAACTGAATATGAGGAACATCTGCCACACTGCCACTGACCGCCCCACCCCCACAGAAGATGCCCCAGCCCATGTCTAGGAATCTTCTCAGCTGTCTGACCTCCAGACTCAGGAACTACACTATAGACTGCTTCAAACACTAACTTTGTTCTTTTTTTTCTACAGAAAAGACTCTTTTTAAATACCTGTTTGCTTGCACCACACAGAGGCCTAATTCTAATGGAAACACAGCTGAGATTCCACTGCCCACGATGAGACCCAACTGTTTCACTAGACTGACCCGCTCCCGGGTCTCTTACCCCTCAGCTACCAAGCCCATTATTTTCTCCTGTCACCAACTCGACATGGAACATCTGGGAAGTTTCAGACAGGGGAAATGAAGAGGTTTTAGAAATACCACCCCCAAAATGGGTAGCGAATGTGGGAGGGGCTTTCTCTGGACTCCCTTTATCTGTTCAGAGATGGAGCCTCCAAAAGGAGCTCAGCTGGTCCTGAACCCACCGAGTCCAGTTTTTAATCTCAGATACTTATCAGACATCCACAGAGAGATGCTGAGTAAGAATCTGGACATTTTGAAATGTATGTATGCAAACTAAAGGCACAGACTGAGCTCTGTGTGTAGATGGTATTTAAACCATCAATGAGATCAGTAAAGGGGTAAGTCCAGAGGGTTCCCAGGGCTGATCCCTGAGGAACTCCAACATTTAGAGGTGGGAAAGTTGAGAAGCAACCAGAAAGAAACAGGAAGGAGCTCCCACATTTAGAGATGAGAGAGATGAGAAGCAACCAGGAGATGAGGAGGAATCAGAAAATGAGACTAACTAGGAGCACCCAGGAAAACTAAAGAGACCTGACGGTCATGTCCCAGGAAGTAAGGAAAGCGACTCACCAAGAAGGCAGTGACCAAGTGCGTCAAGTACCACTGAACGTCCCCAGATGTAACCAGCATGGAGGTTACTGGGGACATTGACAAGTTGCTGAAGTGGTGGAAACAAAAGTCTGGCAGGTGTGTTCAAGAGAAGCTCTACAGAGGCAGGGGGTGAGGGAGAGCATGGATAGAGAACTCTTCCAGAGAGTTTCACTGTCAAGGGAAGTTGGGGTCAGGGACAGCCAACAGGAGACAGGGACGTGACTGTTACAGTGATGTCCTTGCATAAGCACAAAGGGTGAGATCTAAAGCAAAAGTGGGGAGAGGGAGTATGGCTTGGAGAGAGGCAATGGCTGCCCACCCAGTGACAAGAGCACTTGGGTACAGAAATGGGTAGGTTCGGAGAAGCAATGGGAGCTGGCAGAAATTCTCTTTCCTTGATTATGTTTTCTGTGAAAAGAGAAGCAAGGCCATCAGCTAAGAGTGAGGAGGGACAACTGACGTCTTGGAGGTTTGAGGAGAGAATGGGCAAACTCGTCGTCTAGAACAGTGGCAGTGTACAGACTAAAGAAAGAAAAAAAACAAAACATTGTCAGGTGGCACTTGGAACAATTTCCAGGGAGAACAGTCAGAATGGTTTCACGGGCAGCCTGACAGATGGAATCAGGATGACACAGACAGACAGACACTTCTGGTCCCTGGGAACTTTCTCAGAGGGTAGAAGCGACTTCACCAGACCTGGGTGGCTGTTTAGGGTTTACCGTTGTTGTTGTTGAGGGAGTTGTTTCCGTTTTTTTTTTTTTTTTTTTTGCTTTTTCCCTCCCTGTGGAATCTCCACTTCTGATTGTGTGGCTGGCTGTCTAGGAGCATTTCACATGCATCAGTGAACAGAGGCAGAAAATAAGCAAATCTGACAACTCAAGTTTCACCCAAGTTTTGGGTGAATCTGGCCCAGCTCTCCAGTTTAGAAATCCGTAGCTAGATTTACTCTATAATATAGCCACATCCACCCTTTTACATCTTGTCTGTGGCCACATTTGCACTACGATGGCAGAGGTTAGCAGCTGCAACAGAGACGCCATAGCCCACAAAGCCTAAAATATTTATTATCTGATCCTTTACAGAACAGGTATAAGAGCTCTAGCTTAGGGCCCTGGCTCTCCAGCTTTAGGATGCATCAGAAACACCCTGAGGACTTACTAAAACAGACTGTTTGTTGGGCCCTGTTCCCAGACTTTGTGATTGCACAAGTCGGAGGTAGGGCCCATATCTACATTCCTCATGAAGTTCCAAGGTAGTACTGATGCTCCTGGTCCAGGGACCACACTTTTGAGAACCACTAGATTAGGAAAGCCCTGAAGATGTCAACACCAGCCTGCCGAGCTCACATCATCAGCGTCGTATTCATGACTCCGTGGTGAACTTGAGCTTCTCTGTTCTAACTCTAGGTTCAAATGCATAAACACACCCTCTAATAAAGGGTTCTCTAAATAAGCAAGGGATGAGCCAAGGAGATAAGGGAACGTAAACTTCATGTCGTCCCTGAGTCTCTTGAAACCCTAGCCAGCCAGCATTTCTCCAAGGGCTGCTGTATTGAGTTAGCTTAGTAGCAGCTATGAAAAGGGAAACTTATTTGTCTTTGCTTCAAAAGATCATCAGGGGTCCCATGCTCAGAGTCAGATCAGATCAACAAATGCTTTCACCATTGTGCCAAGACTGAGCGTTTCATTAAAATCAGTTCTCAAGATAGGGCAGAGGGGTGGGAGGGGAGGGAGGGGGCATGGGGTAATTAACGATGGTGGAATGTGATGATCATTATTATCCAAAGTACATGTATGAGGACACGGACTGGTGTGTATACTATGTATACAGTCAGACATAGGAAAATTGAGCTCTATATATGTAATAAGAGTTGTAATGCATTTCGCTGTTATATATAAATTTTTTTAAAAAATCAGTTCTACCCACCAGCTCCATCAGCACCTTCTTCTGACACCTGGGATCCTTAAGGGTTTGCCAGGTTTAGCCAATAAAAACATAAAATGTCTAAGTTCATCTGAATTTTAGATAAGCAATGAATATTTTTTATTACAAATTATGTCCCATGCACAATCTGGGATATACTTACTCTCAAAAATTAAAAATCGTTGTTTATCTGAAATCCAGTTTAACTAGGTGAGTGTCCTATATTTGGTCTGGTAGCCTTAACTCTAAGGATCCCCCTAGCATTCAATTATATTTGACTTTTTTGGTCTTCCTAGGAAGCTGGCAAGGCTACAGAATTCACATGTGTAAGTACCTAGAATGCTGGATATAGGTGGAAAATCTACCATGTTCTCCTGCCCTCCAGAGATACCTACAATCTAGTAGAAAGAGATACAGAAATTATTTGTTACCCCACCCTACAGGTAGGATTATGCAATCAAGATACACAGAGCTGTGTGGCCCTCCACTACATGACCTGAGGCTTGGTCTGGGTTTTTTTTATCTGTCTCTTCCTTCACATCAAATTCTCAAAGACCAGTGCCTCCACGTTCCAGCCCCTCATCATTCTTTCTCCAACTTTCTAATTTTGATACTTCCAATTTTCAGATGAACTTGAAGTTATAGCCTTGTTCAAACTGGGCTGAAACTGAATCTAAACTGGCCTGCAATTTCCCTAGTGAAATAAGTAAAATCTTGTCAATTTTTCCTAACCAGAAAGCAGTCAAACATACTGAAAGATAAAGGCAAACTGAGATGGGGCAGAGAGATAACCAGACGAGACTCTTCCACCACGAGGAAAAGTGGGGAGAGCCTCTTCCTCATCCCCCTCTCCTGCCTGGAAAGCAAATGTTATGGCTAGGGCTCCAGAAACTGTCTTGTGACCCTGAGAAACAAGCCACAATTTATGGATGATGGCACAGAAAGATAGAAGAAACTTGGTCCCTGACGATTCTGTGGAGCCACCTTACCAGCCCTGAGCTGTCCACATCTGGAATTCCTTTATGTGAATTATGTATAATTATGCCTCAACTATGGTTGAGTATCTGTTAATGGCAGCCAGACACCATTCCTAAATGCCACAGGCGCGGGGTATATTAAAATATAAAGAAACACCACAACAAGGACACCAAAATTGTGGTAAATTTTAAATATACACACTTGACAAATGAATGGGTTTTTTTTCCATACACAAAAATACAATTCAATATAACTGTGCTATTTACTTCTTTCGATCCTGAAAATGGTGACTGTCCACGTGGACCTCGTTGGGAAACAACATCCAAAAACATTTAAATAGAAATGCAAACAAAATCACCCATGAAAGAAAAGTTAACAATAATAAATCAAAGAAAAATAAACAAATCCAGTGAGATGCCAAGAAACCTATCGGAATACTAAAAAAAAATTAAAAATAATGACAATACCAAATGCCAACAAGGCTCAGAGCAGCTGGAACCCTCCTACACTGACAGCAGGAACCCCAAATGGTATGACTGCTCTAAAAGACAGTTGGCTGCTTCTAAGAAAGCTAGACACACACTGAGCATATGGCCCAGCAATCCTACTCGACATATTGACTCAAAAGAAATAAAAACTTACGTTCCTACAAAAACTTGCATGTGAATATTCCTGACAACTTTATTCATAATCATAGATAACTGGAAACAACCTAATGTCCTTCAGCTAATGAACAGATACACAAACCATGATCCAGCCTCTCCATGGAATACTACTCAGCAATAAAAAGAAACAAACTATTTGTATATGCAATACCATGGGTGAATCTCAACTGCATTAGAACACATGAAAAAAGCCAGACTTGAAAGACAGCATAATTCCATTAAATGACATTCTTCTGGAAAAGGCAAAACACTGTAGAGACAGTAAGCAGACCACTGGTTGTCAGGGGTTAAGTAGGATGGGTGCATTAAAAGAAGCAGCACAAAAGAATTGGGGTGCAGTGGAGGCAACTCTATATCTGGATTGCGGTCATTACAAAACCATGGATGTGCATTTGTCAAAACTCACAGTCTAGAAGCTGAGGGTATAGCTCAGTAGTAAAGCACTTGCGTAGCATGTCCAATGCCCTGAATTTGATCCCCATCACACACACACACACACACACACACACACACACACACACACACACACACAAAACTCTCATGAACCTCTACACCAAAATGTGTGTTTCATTTACTGAATATAAATAAAAAAATAAATTTTAGGAATTTAAGTGGGTAGCCCTTTGAGAAACTAGGTCTGGGCCACATGGCTCTCCTGGACTGTCTACCTTGAACCTGGTCTCAGTATCTACCTGATCTATTCTCATTCCCACCCTCTACCTTCAGGTACTGTATGGCTATCCCTCCAAAATCTAATACAGCGCTAGGCAGGGAAGGCTCTTCATCTAAATCCTGGACACATTTTAACACCAGCCAATAACTGGCACTCCTGAAATGCAGAACAATAGCTATATTGTACCCAGCTCCATACCGGCCACTGCATAAACATTAGCAACAAGTTCCATGGTGACTCCCTGCTACTGGCCTTTGCAGCTGCCCAACTCCCAGGACTTGAGGATCTGCCCAGGGTAACATGGAGTCTGGATTCAGTTCAATGTGTCAGTCTTAAATCTATAGCTCATAAGTCTCAGTCCTTGGAAACTCCCTGGTAATAATACAACCAACAGACCCACTCCGGCTGCAGTCGCCCAGTTTCAGGTTCCTATTAGCTATCCTTGTGACTTCCTAGGGAACAGTGTACCCTAAGGTTTTCAATGTCCAGGGTTAATCCCTAAGAGTCAGGCCATGGAAAATCCATCTGCTCAGGAGGGATTGTGACCAGGGGCGCATTCGACTCTTGACACCTCCTCAGCATAAACACAGTCTGTCTCTCTTGACCTTATGCAGCTGCTAAGCCTGGTTTATTAAAAATTGAGTATCCAAGACTTATTGCAATAGGAGCATTTTTGTCAAGCAAAAAAAAAATCCTTCAAACATAAATCATTTAAGCCACCCTCCACATTCGTTGGCATGAAATAAACAGAGCCTGTCTTGTAGGCAGAAGGTGCCAGAGTGGCTTTGCCAGCTTCATGCCTCCTGCCTGGCCATCAAATACTCCACCCTAGATGCTCAAAATATAACAAAAACTTGCACAGAGATGTTTCTTCCCAACTGTTTATTTCCACTCACCTGTGTCATTAACTTGAATCCTGCTGGAACTGTGGTACACTGGAAAGTACGAGAACTATGTGACTAGACAACCTTGGATTCAAAGCCAGTCTCCTCCCAAGGACCCCTTATGCCTCAATTTACTCATGTAGCAGCAAGAATAAGAATCAGTCCCCTTCACAGGGCAGTTGACAGAAATAAACAAGTTTATATAAAACACCTAACACGCAGTTGACCCATAAAACATGCTCATTCTGTGATATCTTTCTTTTCCCCTAGTTAAGTCCCTCTATCTGGAGTTGTTGCACATAAACCTGAAAGTATAAGCTAACACAGAAGGCAGGGGGATGGGAGAAACCCGCCACGCCAAAGGGGAGTGAATGATAGGTGAGCAAACACAATGAAACTTGGTCTCCAGTTGTGTCCCCTTGACTAATAATCAAGGGAATCCCAATCTAGGGAATGTGAGGCTCCCTCACTCCCCATCCTTATTCACATCTAGGTGGAATCAATGAAAAACAAGTTAAATAGCCATGGCCCCTCCCTCCTCAGGTGCCCTTGGTACAACTTAAATTGCAAGATTGTTTTCCAATGGAAGATAGCGCTTCACACAAACAAGAGACTGAACATTCATCAAAGATACAGTCACAATTCTGAAAAGCTTCTACATAAGTCCTCCCCAGGCTAAGAGCTGCCTCCCTCCCTGGCCAAACTTTCCACCACCTAAACACCACAGTGGGACTGCACAGGTCCACCTTGGACATATCAACTGATCAGAGTGAAGTCCACCAGAGGAAATACATTGGCTTAAAGAAGATTACCACAAACATGGAAGGGCTCAGCCAGTTCCCACTATCAGATCCAGTGCATCACACATTCAGATCATGAAGCAATATTTCATACCCCAAGGCAGAATAATGTAGCATTTAGAGGAAATACACACAGTGGTCCAGGGACACAGGAAACACATATTTATGATCAAAGACTGGTTGGTGCCATTACCAACAGACAATTATTCAGCACTTGATATAATGCAGAGCCCCGGAAGGAGAGAGGTCACTGTCTTCTGATTTCTTTTGATGTAGTTGGAAATACAGGGTCCCTGCCCTTCAGGAATTTAACCCTAACCTAGTGGATAAATGCAGACAGAAAAAGCCCATCTGGTCAAGGAGGACTCTAGCAGGTGAGCAGCAAGTGCTGTGGGAGGGAGCAACAAGGAAGAGGGGGACATTTCAAAGAAACAATTAGGAGAGTAGAGTTCTCCCAGCTAAGTTATACACACATACACACACACACACACACACACACACACACACAATAGACACCAATATTTAAGGTTAAAAGAAAGGGGGAAAGAAAAAGAAAATACACACACACAAAAGAAAGAAAAGAAACAACAGAAAAACAATTCCCTTGCACTTCCTAGCTTGCCCCAAGTCCTAAGTGCACCTGGAGAGGTTACCACAATAATCCAGAATGGCCTCCCCCTCACACAGCCTCCAACACTAACAGGAAAAACTGTCGGAGGGCACCGGAAGGCCAGCCCAGCACCCGCAGAACCCAAGGCACCATCAGAATGAAAGACACGTCCAAGATATACACATTTTTCAAAGAAACAGGACAGAGGCCAGATGAAGAGGGCAAAGAGGACGCTGAGGCTCAGGCCCTCCCAGTCCCAGCTGGCAGACCCTCAGGAGTCTAGCAATGTTCTTCCTATGGTCTTCCTCTTCCTCTTCTAAACACAGCCTGTCCTGTGGCCGCTGCCCTCGACAGCAGAGGCTACAGGACAACACGATGTGATCCTCTCCAAGGCTGTAGCAAGGGGACAGCAACAGGCTTTCCTGTTGGCACATAGATACATGAGGAACCAACATGCAGATTCAGTGGTTGCTTCCTTTGTACTGATTTTACTTATTCACACAAGAAATACCTGTTCCTTTTAAACAGGGAAAATGAAAATCTCCATCACAACACCACCCACAGAAAACCACTGATATTTCCATGTGTACTATTATTTCTATTCACATTTGTCATTTACAAAGTAGGACTCTATAATATAATGTTTTATAATTTACTTTTATTTTTGCGGAGGAAAGGTGTATTGGGAATTGAACCAAGGGCACTCAACCACTCAGCCACATCCCCAGCCCTTTTTATGTTTTACTTAGAGACAAGTTGCTGAGGCTGGTTTTGAACTCACAATTCTCCTGCTTCAGCCTCCCAAGCCTCTGGGATTATAGATGTGCGCCACAGCACCCAGCCATCATTTACTTTTTTTTCCTCCCATGTTGTATCTATTATGAATTTATCCCATGTCAAAAACATCACCAAGCTGGGCACAGTGATGCTCACCTATAATCCCCAGCAGGAGGACTGCAAGTTCAAAACCAGCCTCAGCAACTTTGTGACGCCCTAAGCAACTCTGCAAGACCCTGTCTCAAAAGAAAATATTAAAAGGGCTGGGAATGTGGCTTAGGGGTTAAGCACTCCTGGGTTTAATACCCAGAGACCAAAAAAAGAGAAGAGGGAAACACACACACACACACACACACACGCTATTTTTAAAGAATTTGTGCCCTTAAATCTATGCCATCACTTACTCACCTATTGCTATGGTCCTGAATGTTCACATCCCTCCAAAATTTAGTGGGAGGAAGAGGCTTTGGAGATGATTAGGTCATGGGGGCAGAACCCTCATAAATGGAATTAGTGCCCTCATAAAAGAGACCCCTTATCTCTTCTGCCACGTGAGGTTAGAGTGAGAAGAGAGCCATCTCGAGGCAGGGGACCTCATCAGACACCATAACTGTCAGCACCTTGAGCTTGGAATTCCCAAAACGGTGACATACTTTCTGTTGTTTGTAAGCCAAACAGTCTACGGTTCTGTTACAACAGCCCTGTCAGACCACAACCTACTCAGGTTCCTTCTTAATTCTCTTTTGTTTTCCTTCTTATCCACCTGCCCGACCCCATTTTTTACTGAATGTCACCAAATAAGATGCATACTGCAGAAAAATAGCAGAGTCAGTGGTAGAGCACCCCCCCCAGCTTCAATCCCTAGTACCACCCCACCACCACCAAAGAAAAAGTCATTTACCCTCCATTTCTTTCTTTTTTGAATATTTATTTTCTAGTTGTCGTTGGACACAATACTTTTATTTCACTTATCTATTTCTATGTGGTGCTGAGGATCGAACCCAAGGGTCTCGCACCTACAAGGCGAGCACTCTACCACTGAGCCACAACCCAGCCCAACACTCCATTTCTTATTTGTCCCTTCACAGCAACCTGACTCCAGCCTTTACGATGCCATTGACAGTGCCTCTGTTGAGGTCACGGTGTTTGCTAGTGGCCAAACCCAGTGGGCGTCTCATAGGTGTTAGCTGCCTTGATCTCTTTAAAGCTTCCCTCTTTCCACTAGTTTCCAGCCTGTCTTGCCTCTTCCTTATTCTCTTTGTTCTAGTTACTTGTTTATATAGCAAATCGCCCCAATGCTTAGCAGCCTGAAGCCATGACATAATGCTCACAGCTCCTGTGGCATGGAAGATATTGGTGCAGCCATCTTTGGGGAATGTGATGTGCAATGACCTTCTTCCGTGATTTCTCTTCTCATGCTCCACTTAAGAGGAGTATTCTTTAAAGTTTAAACACTAGATGGTCCTCTTACTTTACACGTTTTTCCTGGTCGATCTTAACCACTCCTACGGCTTCAACTTTCCTCTACGGATTAGTGGTTCCTCGGTGCACATCTGACCTAGAATATGTGCTAGTCTTTCCCTGAATTTCTTAAGGTGCCTCAAATTCAACATATCCACAACAATGCTTCCTCGCCCCCACATCAAGTCTGCTTCTCTTCCTATACTCTCCAATGTGATTCGTGACACCATCTAGTTTCTGCAGTGGGCAATAAAATAATGGAGGAAGCCTACTTATTAAAATAAATAGGAAACCTCAATTTCTCCCTGCCTTTCACCATCACCCTTCCACATCCACTTGGCCACCAACTTTTAGCAATGCTGCCTGCAGGATATTTTTGGTCTTTTTTTTTTTTTTCTCCACCTTGCTATCACCTCAGCCACCTTAAATTCAGACTTTTATCAGCTTTAGATGGACTTTTGTAATTTAATCATAACTAACCCTCCAGCCTTCAGCCTCACACCCCTTCAAATTACCTGATCTTTCTAAACCATCGCTCAAGTCACCCTCACAGCTTCCACTCCCTCAGTGATGGACACTATCATTGAGCCCCAGCCCCAGCCCCAGTGATGGCCACTATCTACACCATCCAGCCCACATTCCTTAGCAGGCCAATGCACTGTCCCTCACAAACATCGCCATCTGTCATTCTGGCTTCCCTCCTCTATTCCCTCTCGGTCACCCCAGCACACTGAGCTTCTTGCGCTCTCCAGAATGCACTGCTCTTTCTCCCATGCCTGAGCACGTGCTATTTCCCGTGGCTGGAAATTCCTTTCCAACCCCTGCCTGAGAAACTCCTCCTCAGTGTCACGTCAAGCACTTTGACTCTGCTTTCAGAAGAGCATTAGCCACTGTGTCCCAACATCATAATTCTATGACATAACAACACGATCACATGACATTATAATTTGCTTATATTATATTGAGTCTATGTTGGAAAGGAAATAAATGGATACGTTACCAGCAAAGACCCTCTCCACCACACACAATCCATTCTATACCTGATAACAAACCAACGAAGGCACAGTACCTTCTAGTGTTAAAAAAGGAGTGTTCACCTATATCCTGCCTCCTTCAAGAAGAACAGTGTTAAATCTGGGCTGCTGCCATTCCACATCAGGTCTTCCATGCCTTACAGTGAGGAGTGGTCACTATGACTCCATGAAGATGCCACTCATGTATGAGGAAACAACTGTCAGGTTAAGTCATGTGCACAGAGTCCTCATCTGGTAGGTGGCAAGGCCAGGCTCTGAGCCCACATATGTCTAATGCCAGGGCCCATGCTCACTCACTGCCTCTACAACCTTCAAGTGACTGCCTCTCCATCTCACTTGGGTATTTTCAGGACAGATCAGGAACTCCTTAAGTCAACTGTGTGAGATGAGAGCCTATAAAAAGATCTATTGGCTGGGCATGGTGGTCCACGTCTATAATCCCAACAACTCAGGAGGCTGAGGCAGGAGGATCTCAAGTTCAAAGCCAGCCTCAGCAACTTAGGGAGACCTTGTGTCAAAATAAAAAATAAAAAGGGGTGGGATTAAGAGCCCTTAAGTTCAATTCTCAGTACCCCAAAAAAAAAATCTACTTATAAGACAAAGGAATGACAAGTGTTAAAGCCCTAAATGCTAAGTAAAGAAAGAGTTGTTGAAAGGTCTCCCTTGCTGGAGAAATACATTTTGGAAGATAGTAACATTATCATTTCAGATGATTTGCATAACCACAAAGAAGAAATGGCATCCACCAACAACAGAATTCCCACACACACTTAACATGCAGAGACCTAGATCAGTGCAGCTGGTTTCACTTAGAGGTGGAAAGAAGTCCTGCAAAAGTACTTTTCTGGCAAGGTTTATTGCATAAGTGTATCAGTCATAATTCTCTCTGATGCAAATGGCAGAAAATAAAATCAAATTTACTTAAGCCCAGAAAAGAAGCTTAACAGCTATTTATTGATGTATAACAAATAACCCCAAAACTTACTAGCTTAAAATAACAACTCTGATTCTGAGAATTGACTAGGTAGAATTACAGGTGGTGCCACCGGTGCTCACCAACGCAGTGGCATTCAACACAATGTCCCTCCAAATCAGAACTGTATGTCTGATCCACAGCCCTCAAGTCCTGAAGCAAAGAATAGCAGTAGATCAAACTTCAAATGACTTCTCTTTCCCAGTAGTTCCAAGATGGCCTCACTGCTGCCCACCTCACATGGTGGCTAAGGAACTGTGGTTCTCACGGCCCCTCCTCTTCCAACAGAGGGCCAAGAGGGTGAAGACAGAAGCTGCAAGGTGCCTGAGGCTGGTCTCCATAATTCATGTCCACTGTCCTTGAGTCAAAGCAGTCACAGGTCAGCTCAGATTCAGAGATGTCACCTCTTAATGAAAGGAGCCACAAAGGAATTGTGGCCATGTTTAATCTATCACCAAAATTACTGGCTCCTATAAATGGGAGATTCAAGGGAGCCTTAAGTGTAGCTGAATCCAGATGTTCATAATACATGATCCCCAAATTTACCTCTTTCCCCTCTCAGCTTGGTGTTGCTGTGTCAGCTTCATTCTGAGGAAGGACATTCCTTCACCATGACCAAATGAACCACCATCACCCTGAGCTATTTCTTCAGAGTGTACCCACCCTGAGGCTTCTCTTTCCCAGTAGTTCCAATGAAAAGCCTCAGAATTCAATCTACTGGCCCATTTGAGTCACATGACCAACCCTGAACCATGGGAGAGAGCATACACTGATTGACCCAGCCTGGGTCATCCATTCAACCCTGGAACTGGGAGGCAGAATCAGTCTACTTAAGTCATAGGGATTAAGAATGAGGAAGGGAAGGGTGTCCCCTAAGGTAAAATAGAGATTCTATCTCCAGAGAGAGAGAATAGATGCTAGGCAGACCCAAAGAACAGATGTTTCCTACAATAGGCTTCTCAAGATGGTGAGAGGGTAAAAAGCCACCACAGAATGCACTGTGTTTCTCCCTCCGATGCATCATGCAAGTTTGCCAGCTGACAAGTCCCGGTGACCCAGCAGGGTGGTGTGTGCACCATTCAATAGCTTGTTATGTGTCTGAAAAACAAAGACATAGAACAAAGCCTTTTGCAACATGCCCTTGCACAATCCCTCAGTCTGGCAAAAGATATCCTTTCTCAGACATTTGTCAAATTGCTCCCTAAGAGGCTCCCACCCAAATAGAAATCCGAACGCTTTGTCTTTTGATTGTGTGGTTTTCCTGGATCAGATGCAAACACAACTTCCCCTTCCCCCACAGCACCATCATAGGACAACACAAAAAAATTTCAGCAGTAACTTGGGCCAGCACTACACAAATATTGAGGGACTACAGTGAAGAGATGTACTGTGGGTAAATTAGTAATTCCAAGACCACCTCGGGTGTTTGCATCCCCAAGAATATTTACAGCATAACCTGCAGAATTTAGGTTCTAAATTCTCCTCCAACAAATGAATAAATAAGTTGAAGAATGAATAAATGAGTGAGGGAATAAACGAATCAGAGATCTCCTAATCAGAGATGTACATCAGATCCAAAGCCCTCAAGTCCTGAAGCAAAGAATAGCAGTAGTCCAAACATAGCCTAGCAATCCAACCAATCCTTCTCTTTGAAACCTCCTGGGCTATTTCTAATTTCTACTGTAGCACTTCTCTTTGGGTTGGGGCTTGCAATCATCTGGATATTGAATGTCTCCAAAAGCCCATGTGCTAAAGGCTTGGCTCTAGCTCCCTGGGTAGCACCATATGGAGGTGGTGTAACCTTTATAAAATGGGGCCTAGTAAAAGGTCATCAGGTCACTCTGGGTGTGCCCTTGAAGGGGATTATGGGATGCTAGCCCCTTCCTTTTCCCCTTTTGCTTCTTGGCCATGCTCTGCCACATGCTCTTCACCATTGCCATTTGGCACACCAGGCAGAGGCCTGAAAGTAAGAGGTCTGCCAGATCATGGGCTAGAAGCTCTAAAATCGGGAGTCACAATAAATCCTTTCTCTCTGTAAGTTAATTATGTCAGGTATTTTTTTAACAGTAATGGAAAACGGGACCACAATCCCAAAAGACACAATCCAACACCATAATCCTGAATGTTAAAATCGTTATCAAATTAACCCAAAAATCACTAAAGTTTAAAATTCCTAGAGTCCAAAATCCCCAAAGAGCAAAATCTCTAAGATAGAATTTTTGACAAAATGATTTTTTAAATTCTTTAAAATACCAGGCACAGTGGTGCATGCCTGTAATTCCAGCAACTTGGGAGGCTGAGACAAGAAGATGGCAAGTTTGAGGCCAAAAGTGCACAACTCAATGAGATCATCGGCAATTTGGCAAGACCCTGTCTCAAAATAAAATTTTTAAAAATTTTTATAAAGGGCTGGGTCTGTAGCTCAGTGGTTAAGGTGCACCTGGGTTCAATTCCCAGTACAAAAAAAAAAATCTCTATTTAGATTTTTTAAAGTTTTTTTTTAAGAAACATAGAGACATGATAGAACTCATTTCATAGGCCACTTAACACAATAAAATAGTCAATAATAGCATATATTTTTGCAAGCATAAACACTTAGGTGTACCAACAAAAGTCAGACATGGCATAGTGGTTATGAGCAAACGAAGCAAATTCATAAAAAAAAAAGGTCAAGGGCTGTGGATATAGCTGAGCAGTAGAACATTTGCATAGCATGTTGAGGTCCTGAGTTCAATCCCCAGCACCACAAAAAAAGAAAAAAAAATAGGTCAAAAATGAAAGGTATACACAGATAGCACCATGTTTAGTTGGGCACACCCAACTACATAACTGCAGTCATTTAAAATACCATGATAGACAATCTGAGTCTTTTGATGAGATGGATCAAAAATGATGGGTCACTACCACATTTGCAGTCATCCAAAAAGCCAAGACTTTGGGAAACTTTATACTTCACAAATGCGCCTGTACAGAAAGGATCACCTCTTCATTTATTGAAGAAGACTTCAGAAGCAGGGAAATTGATGGTGTGATCTCAGTCCCAAGCCAAAAACCCAAGGCCGGGGCGGGGGCCGCTGGTGCAAACCCTCCTGTGCCAAGGCTGACCAGCCTGGAGTTCTGATGTGGCAGGCAGCAGAATACCTCTAGGTATTCGTTCTGCCTAATGCTACAGAAGCAGCTATCCTGTCTAATGCACTAATCCCTTCCCCAAAATTCAGCTTCCACCCGTCTTCTTCCCCCACAATGGAATTATGGTTTATCAGGATGCGGGCTTTCAAGATTTCCACATTCAGGATTTTAATCTTTCAGGACTGTGATTTTCTGGATTTTAGGCTTTGGGGTTTTTGATCTTTAGAAATTTCAACATTTGGAATTGTGGCATTTGGGATTGTGTTTTTCGGGATTATGATCAAGACTGCTTCTCTTCATCCTCCTCAGCATCCCCTGAGTGTGGGACAGGGGCTAAGAACAGAAATTCTCAAGTTAAATTTCATTCCACAGCACAGGAGTTGCATGGGGCCCTGAAGACTTGGCTTCCCACAGAACTGGACCCCATCCTTTAGAACTGCAGTTCTCCAGCCAAGATTCCTCATGTGTGTCAATGAAGCGACAGGTCCAGCTCCAGACTAGAGAGGCTCCTCAAAAGTGGAGCACCTGGGAGGGCCGAGGCCAGCAATTCCAGAGGTTCTGCTTGTCTTGGTATATGGAAGTAGCTACCAGTAAGAGTAAGTAAAATGTGGAGTCACTCATCTTCTGTTATTATTGATTTCACTTTATTTTTTATTTTTTGCAGTACTGAGGATTGATCCCAGAGGCACTTTATAACTGGACGACATCCCCAGCCCTTTCTCTTCTTTTAACTTTGAGTTAAAAGTTGATGAAGCTGGCCTCAAACTTGTGATCCCCCTGCCTCAGCCTCCTGAGTCACCACCATACCCAGCTGCTTATGTTCTTTAAAACCACAATTGCACAAGCAATGGATTCTCATCCTTGCCTGAGAGACTTTACTCCCTTCTACAATTTTAGTCTTAAACCTGAGAGTGTCTAAGAATCTCATGTGGGACTTTCTAGAAGTGAGGTTTCTTGGATCCTGAGAAATCTCAGGTGAGCTAGCCTATCCTTCCAGAAATACTCTTTGAGAAGTATGTGTCTATAAGAAGAAACAAGACTCTTTCTTACCTGTGTTTCAGCTCCCTGGAGAAGAGGCCAAGATTTTGCTAATGATGTCCAGTTAAAGGCAGGCATGACTTAGCATTCAGAGCTGGATCAGGCCACTGGGGTACGCGGTGATGAACCTAGTCAGCAGTGCTGAGCACAAAGCGAGGGAATTGCTCCTCACTGGGATGCACAAGGCAGCCTGTGTGTGCTCTGAGAAGCACCTGATTACTGGGTTTTTCGTAACTACAACAGAGCAGGGGAGCCCTTAAATGTTGGGGATAGACAAGAGTTTGGTTTTTTGACACTTTCATCACATTATTAAGTCATGTGTAAAACACCCTGCTGCCCAAGGTGAGCATCTCAGGTCAGTGAACTTCTCTGTGCCTCTATTTCCTCATCTGTAAAATGGGGATAATAAAAATGCTGTCCTGGGGCTGGGGATATAGTTCAGTTGGTAGGGTGCGTGCCTCGCATGCACAAGACCTTAGGGTCGATCTCTAGCACAACAGATAAATAAATAAATAATTGTTCTAAAAAATTTATCTTTTAAGAAATGCCTTCGGGCTGGGGATGTGGCTCAAACGGTAGCGCGCTCGCCTGGCATGCATGCGGCCCGGGTTCGATCCTCAGCACCACATACCAGCAAACATGTTGGTTCCGCCAAAAAACTAAAAAAAAAAAAAAAAAAAGAAATGCCTTCCTCAGAAGATTATATCACAAGAATGAAATGAATTAGTATGTGTAAAAGAAAGGTATCTAAACCGTATCTAAAAGTCATATAAGTGTCATAAGAGTTTTAGAAAGTCAGTGACTGTCTCATTCTCTGTTTTGTTCTGTTGTTCTCCTGTGCCCAGAACACTGACTGGCACATAGTAGTCACTTAGTAAGTGTTGGTCGAATTTGTTGATTTGAATAGGAGAAAACACCAGTTCAGTGTCAGGCTCTTTGCTAGGTCCTTTGATGTGGAAAGATAGTGGCATATCGTACCCTCCCTTGGTCATATCCCCTAAAGGCCAGGTAGTTGGGCATCTGCTTCTGCTGGCACTGAAAAGTGTAACTGGCCTTCCCTCTTCTCTTCCTAGACTCCTCCTACACTGACAACCTTTGCAAAGTGCAGCCACCTGAGCCAGGAAGACGTTTCTGTGATGCTCCACTGAGCACACTCTCTTCGTGTGTGTTTGAAGCGAATAAGTGGATGTGGTGAGCATATGAGGAGTTTAGAAGTCTCCGCTCCAGCCTAACAAGGAAAATGTTGAACAAGCTGAAAATCAGCAACTTTTCTTAGAGCCTCCAGAAAGTGGGGCCCACGTCAAACACAGACCACTTGTTTTAGTCAGCTTTTTCACTGCTGGGACTAAAAGACCTGACCAGAACAACTGTCAAGGAGGAAAGTGTATTTGAGGGCTCACGGTTTCAGAGGTCTCCATCCATAGACAGCAGGCTCCGTTCCTAGGGGCTCAAGTGAGGGAGAATATCACGGCAGAAGAGTGTGGCAGAGGGAAGCAGCTCACATAATCAAGAAGCAGAGAGACTCCACTCACCAGATACAAATGTATACCCACGCCCCAATTCCCACCACCTCCAGCCTCACCCTACCACTTAGTTACCCCTCACTTAATCCCTATCAGGAGACTTCACTGACTGGGTTAAGACTCTTACAATCCAGTCCTTTCTCCTCTGAACCGTCTTGCATTGTCTTACACATGAGCTCTTGGGGGATACTACAGCTAAACCATAACACTCCTGCCCCCAAACCTGGAGAGACAGGCAGACAGATAAGAGAATCACAGCTTACAAGAGCAGAGACCTTGTGGTAGGAAAACCTAATGCAGCACCTAAACATCAACCGTTTAGGCAGAAACACTGAAACCACAGCTGAGGACTGCTAGAGGCTTAGCCAAAAACTCCAGAGGGCCCAGTCTTGAGGGGACTTGGATGAGTTTTACTTCCAGCAGCCCTACTAGGTTCTCAGAGTGAGAATCAGAGAAAAATCCCCTGTGTGCCCAGCAGTGGGGTGGGGAGAGTCATCATTTTGAAATATGCCAGAGCATTCTGTTTTTAATAGGGCCTGCCCTCAGGAGACACTGTCTCACCAGAGCGCAACCTGCTAGAGCCTTATCAGAGTTTCACCTACGTGGCAGGAGGGAAATGTCCAACTTCTGTCTGTGTGGCCATCCTGTCTCCCCTAAGGGGAGAAAAACACTGACAAGCACTTGGGAAGCGCACAGTCCAGGACTTCCCCTCTTTTCTCTACTAAAGTCCTATTTACCACAAGACCTTTTACCCATTACATTACGGCTGGTTTTCAACAACAACAAAAAAAAAATACTACCAGGCATATTAAAAAGCAAAACCAAAGTATGAAGAGACAGGACAAGCATCAGAACCAGACACAGACATGGCAGAGACGTTGGAATTATCTGATCAGGATTTTTTTTTTTTAACTATGATTAATATGCTGAGGGCCCCAGTGGAAAAAGTAAACAACACTTAAGAACAGATTAATGATGTACTCAGAGAAATGAAAAATCTAAGAAAGAATAAAAAAGAATCAAAGGCAAGGGATCAAAAACGCTAACAGAAATGAAGAAGGCCTTGGATAGGCTCATCAGTACACGAATCAGAGGATAGGTCGACAGAAACTCCCAAAACTGAAAAACAAAGAGCAAACGATATTGGTAGAGAAAAACCGAACAGAATATCCAACAACTTTGGGACAACTACCAAAGGTTGTTCTCTATAATGGAAGACAAGAAGGAGAAGAAAGAAAGGAATAGAAGGATCATATGGAGCAATAGTGACTTAAGAATTTCCCAATATTCACTTACAACACAAACCCTAGGCATATCATATTCAAACTGCAGAAGAACAAAGATAAAGACAAAATCTTGAAAAAGCTGGGGGTGGGGAGGAAAACTTGCCTATACAGAGGCAAAGAATTATGTCTGACTTCTCCTTCAAAAAACATGCAAGCAAGGGCTGGGGATGTGGCTCAAGCGGTAGCGCGCTCGCCT
Organism: Ictidomys tridecemlineatus; assembly: GCF_052094955.1. Lineage (NCBI taxonomy): Eukaryota > Metazoa > Chordata > Mammalia > Rodentia > Sciuridae > Ictidomys > Ictidomys tridecemlineatus. The sequence goes on along the minus strand of NC_135481.1, from coordinate 64,411,533 downwards.
GGCAGGCGTGCAGCCTGGGTTCGATCCTCAGCACCACATACCAACAAAGATGTTGTGTCCACCGAAAACTAAAAAGTAAATATTAAAAAATTCTTTAAAAAAAACATGCAAACAAGAACAGAATACAGTAGAATAACAACAACAACAAAAAAAACTACCAACTTAGAATTCAATACCCTGCAAAATTACCCAGTAGAAGTGAAGGAGAAATGGTTTTTTTCAAACAAAAATCGAGGGAATATATTGCCAGCAGACTTGACTTGTAAGAAATATTCAGAGAATTTCTTCAGAAAGAAGGAAAAGATACAGATCAGAAAACTCAGCTCTACATAATGAAAGGAAGGACACTGGAGAAGGAATAAGTGAATATTAAATAAAAGCTTTCATTTTTCTTATTCTTAATGGATCTAACAAATACTATTTAGTTCAAAATAACAGCATCAGCTGTGTGAGGTGGCACATGCCTGTAGGGAGGCTGAGGCAAGAGGATTGCAAGTTCAAAGCCAGCCTCAGCAATTTAGCAAGGCCCTAAGCAACCTAGCAAGACCCTGCCTAAAAATGAAATAAGAGAGCTGGGGATGTAGCTCAGTAGTTAAGTGCCCCTGGGTTCAATCCCCTGTAACAACAACAACAACAACAAAAACTAATAATGATAGCAACAATGTATTCAATGATTATAGCTTATGTATAGGAAAAATAAATGATAGCAATGATACAAGGAACAGAAGAAAGAATTAGGAGATCTTGTTATTATAAGGCACTTATACTACCAAATGAAGTGGTGTTGTATTACTTGAAAATGGATTTAAATTAGTTGTAAATAAATAATGCAAACTCTAGGGCAATTATTTTTATAAGTTAAAAAAGCAAAATGGGGGCTGGGGAGGTGGCTCAAGCGGTAGCGCGCTCGCCTGGCATGCCTGCGGCCCGGGTTCTATTCTCAGCACCACATACAAACAAAGATGTTGTGTCCACCGAAAACTGAAAAATAAATATTAAAAAAAAAAAAAAGCAAAATGGTGGTGGCACATCTATAATCCCAGCACTTTGGAAAGCTGAGGCAGAAGGATCACAAGTTTTAAAATCAGCCTTAGCAATTTAATGAGGCCCTAAGCAAACCTAGACCCTGTCTCAAAATAAAAAATATAAAGGCCTGAGGATATGGCTCAGTGGTTAAGTGCCCCTGGATTCAATCCCTGGTACCGCCCCACCAAAAAAAAAAAAAAAAAAAAAAAACATAATTGATATACTGAGAAAATTGAATCACATAAATGCTCAATTAAAAGCACAATAGGTAGAAAACATAGACAACAAACAACAAGAACAATAAATAGAAAACTGTAGCAAATATAGTAGACATTAATTGAACTGCAATAATCACTTTAAATGTCAATGGTTTGAAAACAGGGTCAACACTCCAACCTGTAGGCACAGTAACCTTCTAAAAGACTCTTAAATCTCAGGAAATAAGGAAATAATACCAAGAAATAATAAATGGGATAGCACCAAATTTAAAAACTTCTACACAGCAAAGAAAATAATTAAGAATGAGAAAAAGAGAACCTACAGAATGGTAGAGAAATCTTTGCTAGCTTTTCTTCTAATAGAGGGTTAATATCCAGAATATATGAAGAACTAAAAAAAAAAAACCACTCAACACCAAATAAATAAGTAAATAAATAACCCAAGCAATCAATTGGCACATGAAAGAAACAGACATATCTCAAAAAAAAAGCAATACAAATGGCCAACAAATATGTGAAAAAAAAATTCAACATGATTAGCAATTAGGGAAATGTAAATCACAACTACACTGAGACTTCATCTCACTCCAGTCAGAATGACAGCCAGCAAGAATGCAAACAATAAGAAAGGTTGAAGAGGATGTGGGGGAAAAAAGAACATTTCTACAGTGTTGGTGGGATTGTAAACTAGTACAACCACTACGGAGGTCAATATGGAGGTTCTTCTAAAGACCGGAAATGGAACCACTATATGACCTAGGTACACCACTCCTCAGTATTTATCCTAAAGAATTAAAGTCAGCATATTATAACAATGCATGCATACCCATGCTTACAGTAGCACAATTCTCAATAGCCAAAATATGGAAGCAGTTTAGGTGTCTGTCAATGGATGAATAGATAAAGAAAATGTGGTGTATATGCACAATGGAGATTTACTCAGCCATCACAAAAAATGAAATTACACCATTTGCAGGAAAAGGGATGGAACTTGAGAACATTACATTATGTGAAATGATACAAATTCAGAAAATCAAGAGTTGTACATTCTCTCTCATAGGCAGAAGAAAAGAAAAAGGAAAAGAAAGGGGTGGGGTCTCATAAAAAGGGAGATCTATAGAATAGAGAAAAGGGATCAGGGGGAGGGAAAGAGTAATACTGGGGAATGACATTAGCCGGGTTATACTGTTATATCGAGTGTGTGTACAAATATATGATGACAAATCCCGCTGTTTTACATGATTATAATGCACCAAGAAAAAAGATATGAAAAAAAATATTTTTTTTAAAATTTCAATGGCCTCTATATATCCATTATAAGTTTTTAGAAGAGAAACAGTTGAGTATGACTGGCACAGGCCCCTTATTCCTCCAGGAAGTCTTGCTACTGCAAGGAATTCATTTCTGAAGGCAGCCTGGAGGCCCTGCTGCTGCTGGTAGCCTCAGGTGGAAAAAAGGCCAGTTTGGGCCAGAGGAAGAAGAGGCCTAGAAGCCAGGCACTGCCCCTCCCACTCCATGGAATCTTCCTGGGCCAGAGCTAGGAACCTAAGTGGGCAGTCACTGGCCTGACCCCAGCCCAGATGTCACCAAGAGAGCAGCACATTAATTGGCAGGACCTCCAAATGACAATGCTGTTTCTCAGTCTCACAGAAATAACAAGAAGGTAGTCAGAGAAGGTGGTCAGAACTTCTTAAGCTTCCTTCAGATGCTGATCTCAGGAAAAGAGCAAATGAAAGAGGATCTCAGGAAGGACAGGTATACAGTTGCTGAGAGAAGAGACAGCCACACAGCATGCAGAGAAAGCCATACCAAAGAGCATCCTTCCTCTGTTGATTCCCATTTAAGAGGATCCTCCTAGCCTGTTTCAGGTTGGGAAAGGGAAGAAATTTGATTTGTTGCACAAAAAAGTGAGTGTTTTGATTTTTTTGTTGTTTTTCTTTTCTTTTCTTTTTTTTAAAAAAAGGCAACAGAACCATAGAATTTAAATCTCCCATGTATTGATAGAGTTTTTTACCTTTAACTCCAAGTGGGGAAACAAAGTAATTGGAGGCTGACATATGAATCCCTCATATGCTCTTGTTACGTCTGTTATTTTTATGAACAGTTAACATTTCCAGGGTATCCTGCCATTGCTTCATTTAAACTCACAATGACCCAATGAGGTGAATAATATCTTCCACTTAGAGAGGAGGAAAGCTTAGGGTTCAGTTATTTTCCCAAAAACACATTGCTAGAAGATGGCAGAGCCACTTCCGTCCCCAAACTATTATGCTACACTGCCTCCACATGACTAAGAAAGCCACTAGCCCCTCCAATCTTCATGGCTCAGTCTTCTCCCCTGTCGCCCAGCAATGAGAAGAGAAATACATCTCATTCTCAAAGCAGATGTAGCTTTAAGGAAAGAAAAGGTACGAACTGGGAATCAGCAACAGATGAAACTGAGGCTGTGAACCTTTTTCTACCTCATTGGGGGAAGAAAGAACAGGACCCTATCGCCAGGACAGGGCAGAGGATGGAGATGATGTTTCTCTCTTGGACCCCTGGCTTCAGGTTGTGAGTCTTCTCTAAGTCTTCCTAAAGCCTCTGCCAGGGAAGCAAGGAGACTGTCCACAGAAGACAGTCTGGACACTTTGAGACCCTTCTCAAGGAAAACAAAGGGTTTCCACTTCAAGCCTCAAGGAGGGTACTGATTTTTAAGGGCCTTCTAAGAAACCACTGTGCCAGCCGTCAAACATGGCTCCTCCACTCCAAACCGTTCTCTCTTCAGCTTGGAGTTTGTCTGGGTTGATCTTGTCGCTGTTAATGAGCACGGGGAGTCTAGCCCTGAGATCTACCTTTACTTCTTCAAATCGTGTCACTTTGCCTGTTCTACTTCCTATTTCCAAACTGAAACCTCCAGCATTTGCAGAAACCAGAAACTTACCCCTTGGAGGGAAGCAAGAATGCGATGAAATGCTTTTAGAGTCAGGTGGCAAGGACAGTGAGGATTCCACACAGCCTGAGGGTTTGGCCACATATTCCCCGACCACTGGAAATTGCTGAATTGGCCAAAGGCAACTCAGAAACACAATCCTCTATAAAAATTCAAGCTATTTCCTTCCCTTGGCTGAAATTCGGCCACTTTCCCAAAAGTTCCAGGGCATCTTTGAAAGGAAAAGTCATGGACGGAACAATGAAGAGAGAAGTCTGCATTCTGGCCCTGGCTCTGCCAAAAGTGGGCCCTGCGCCCTCGGGACAGCCCTTAACCTCACCATGAAAGGAAGGCACTGTGAGAATCTTCTGACCGTGAGCCTATGTGGCCATGCTCCCTCCATGTGGGCCTTCTGGATCATCTTCATATGGCCCGTGTATTCCACTCTGAACGTTTCCAAAGTCTCTGTTTTGTTTTCCTGTCAGTTCCTACTCTTGGAATGTCTGCACTGGGGCTAACCTTGGAAGTCACTGAATCCTCCTGTGCTTAATGAAGGACCTGATCACACAGTGGGCTCTGACCCCCAATGTTCAACATCTTCTCACTACAATTCCCACTCCACCGACTCACTGATCTCCGAATGCCACCGATCCCAAATTAGGCACTGTACTTGTTGCCCCAGCATCCCTTCCACTGCCCTACCCCTCCAGCAGCCACGTGCAAGCAGGATTGACCCAACCCCCAGTTCCAGAAAGCCTCTCCCCTCCCCTGCCACAGAGATGGGTCTGAGCAATCCAGCTGTCACTCACTGCCTGGCATCTTCCTGACTCAAGGGACTGGCTAGAAGAATGGGCATCTGATCCAATCTCCACCATAAGCCAAGAGCCTAAGTATTCTGAAACCATCTAGAAGTAAAGACTCTCCTTTTTTTCAAGAGAGCTACTGGGAGCCAGTTAGGATGCACGGAACCCCCCCAGTCAGTGGCTAAGAACTGGAATTGGGATCAAGAGACACCACAAAGGCAGACAGAAGGACTTAAAGGTACTGAGTGACGTCTCTACTGAGCCACTGAATCAAATCAGTGCTGAAATGACAAAAGACCGCATCCTGGGAGGCTCACAGCACAGACACTTACTTCCTCACATCTCTGGAAGCTCTAAGTCCAAGATCAAGGTGCTGGCAGGGCTGAATTCCTCTGAAGCCTCTCTCCTCCTTAGTTTAAGAAAGGCCACCCTCTGGCTGTCTCTTCACAATACTCTCATGCCCCTGATGTCCCTCTGTGTCCTAATCGCCTCTTCTTACAAGAACACCAGGCAAACTGGAGCAGGGTCCACCCTAATAGCCTCATTTGAACTTAATTATTTTTGTTGTTGTTGTTGTTGTACCAGGGATTGAACCCAGAGGCCCTTACCCACTGAGCCACACCCCAGTCCTTTTTGCATTTTATTTAGAAACAGGGGCTTGCTGAATTGCTTAGGGCCTCGCTAAGTTGCTGAGGCTGGCTTGAAATCCTCCTGCCTCAGCCTTTCCCAGCTGGCAGGATTGCAGGTGTGCACCACCTCACCCAGCTGAACTTAACTTACTTTTTAAAGAGCACTAATTATACTTTTCTAGCTGAATTTTTTTTCTTTCTTTCTTTTTTTTGGAGGGGGGGTGGGTGGGAGGTACTGAAGATGGAACCCAGGGCATTCTACTGCTGAGCTGCTATACCTCCAGCCCTTTGTAATTTTTATTTTGAAACAGGGTCTCACTAAGTTGCTGAGACTGTCCTCAAATTTGTGATCCTCCTGCCTCCATCTCCCAAATCACTGGGATTATAGGTATCCACCACCACACCTGGGTTCTTTTTTTTTTTTTAATAACTGATACATAAAAACAAAGATTGATCACTAAATTAATAGGGAAATGAGATGTTTTGGTACATGTATGCACTATGTTAATATTAAACTAATACAAACTTAAAATAAAAAAGAAAAGAATTTTAAAAGGCCCTACCTCTAAACATAGCTGCTTTCTGGTAGTGGGGGTTGAGGGTTTGATACATGCATATAAGGAGGACACGATTCAGCCCATAACACCTGCCTCACATCTTTACCTCCTGTTACTTGAGCCAACAAGTCCTCTTTGTTCAAAACACGTTGTTTCCTGTTATATAAACTCCCAGCCAGGTGTGGTGGCTGTAATCCCAGCTGCTTGGACGGCTGAGGCAGGAGGATCACAAGTTCAGAGCCAGCCTCAGCAACTTAGCAAGGCCCTAAGCAATTTAGCAAGACTTTGTCTCTAAATAAAATACAAAAAGGGATAGGGGTATGATTCAGTGGTTAAGCACCCCTGGGTTCAATCCCCAATACATTAATTAATTAATTAATTTTCAACTGATATAAAGACACCAAAGATCACACAAAGCTGATCTAGTACACCTTCAAGGCCTCCCAATGGGCACCAGACAAGTAAAACCTCTTACCACTTCCACCAGACGGAGCTGGCTCCCCTCCCAAGTCCACCCACCAAGAACTCGGGGCAGTGTCCCTCTCAAATGGCAGTCACATGCAGCCTCCCCATCCAGAGTTAACTGAGAAGGGAGTAATGGCACCAAACCCCCTTCTGTCCCCCTCCACAGCAACCTCAGAAACAAGGAAGAGGTTGGCAATGACACACAAAAGTTATAAGCCTTTTTCAGGACAAACTGTTACAGCAATTGTTTGAAAATCAGTAAAGTAATGAGTCCAACAATGGTGGAGGAGGGCTCACATCACAAAGGTTCTGTGCCTCCTGCTGGAAATGCAGACCAACTTCCACAAAATACACTGGCAAGAAGAATAATACATATCAAACCTATATCTAATCAAACCACCATTTTACAAGTACTATAAAGTACTATAAAGGAGAGAAGAACAGGTTGCAAAATACAACAGGAATGCAAGGAACTATTGCTAATTTTCTTTGGTTGCAATATGGTTTTGTGGGTAGTGTTTTTAATGGACCCTAATCTTTTTTTTTTTTTTTTGTACTAGAGATTGAATCCAGAGGTACATACCCACAGAGCCACATCCAAAGCCTTTTTTATGTTTTATTTTAAGGTAGGGGGCTGGGGATGTGGCTCAAGCGGTAGCACACTCTCCTGGCATGCGTGCGGCCCGGGTTCCATCCTCAACACCACATACAAACAAAGATGTTGTGTCCGCTGATAACTAAAAAATAAATATTAAAAAATTCTCTCTCTCTCTCTCTCTCTCTCTCTCTCTCTCTCTCTCTCTGTCTGTCTCTCTCTGTCTCTCTCTCTTTAAAAAAATAAATAAATAAATATTTTAAGGTAGGGTCTCACTAAGTTGGCTAGGGCCTCTCTAAGTTGCTGTGGCTAGCCTTGAACTTGCAATCCTCCTGCCTCAGCCTCCTGAGCAACTGATATTACAGGTGTGTGCCACCAGCTCCTGATCTTTTAAAGACAGGAAGTTGCTCCTCAACCTAGAATCATAATACATACTGATACATTAATTGCAAATTGAAAATATCCTGAGTCAAAAATGCATTTGCGGGCTGGGGATATAGCTCAGTTGGTAAAGCGCTTGCCTCACATGCACAAGGCCCTGGGTTCAAAAAAAAAAAAGCATTTGCTACACCTAATCTACCGAACATCATGGCTTAGCAACACAGTACACTATGGCGTTGGTTATTTACCCTGGTGATCAAGTGGCTGACTCAGAGCTGTGGGTCTGAGTCATCACAGCATAGAATCATACTGCATATTCTAGTCCAAGAAAAGGATCAGAATTCAAAATTCAAAGTATGATTTCTACTGTATATGTATCATTTTTACACCTTTCAAAAATTGTAAGTCAAACCAACATAAATCCAGGACTGCTTATATAGGAAAATATTTGCAGATGATGAGCTACAGTGTCAGTTTTGCTTCAAAATAATCTGAGCTAGGGAAATGATAAAGATGGAAGGAACTGGTCATGTGAGGTTCGTTGTTGGAGCAGGTAAGCTTCATGAGGTACACATTCTAGTCCCTCACTTTTATGTGTGTGTGTGTCTTTGGAAGATTTGGTAATAAAAAGGGGGGGTGCGCTGGGATTGTGGCTCTGGTAGAGCACTTGCCTAGCACACGTGAGGCACTAGGTTCGATTCTCAGCACCACATAAAATAAATAAATAAAATACAGATGTTGTGTCCATCTAACACTAAAAATATTTTTTAAAATAAGGTTTTCTTTAGTGAATGGAAAGGACCCAAAGATGAAAAAAAGTCTAAATTCTTTGCCAAAGTCCTAATGTCTTTTCCAGGATAGTCTGTTTACCAAGTAACACTTTTTATATAAATTTCCCCATTTGACTTCATAGAACATGTCCACTTGACATATCCTCTTTTCAAACGTTATTGGGAATTTCTAAAACATAGGATACATATTCTGTCTACAAGTTGAATTAAAAAGTTTAGTTCACAGAAAGTTCCATAGAAATTCACAGAAAACATTAACAGATGACCAATGTATAATATATTTGTATTTGTTGCTTATACAACCCAAGCCTTTCAAAATTTATTCATCCTAATTTTTATAACCTTAATAGAGGAAGGCCTTTCTTTGCCTGACGTGAAAGATAAAAACCACAATGACAGATAAGCTACATAAGGATATAAAAAAAAATGGTTTTATTTTTGGTACTAGGGATTAAACCCAAGGGGGCTTTATCACTGAATCACATCCCCAGACCTTTTAATTTTTTTAAATTTGAGACAGGTTCTTCCTAAGTTGCTTAGGGCCTTGCAAGTTGCTGAGGCAAGCCTTGAACTTGCAATCATCCTACCTCAGCCTCTGAAGTTGCTGGAATGATAGGCATGCGCTACCATGCCTGGCAAGGATGTAGAATTTTAACAGATTAAACTATTATCTTTTTATATGAAAGGAATTTTTCAGAAATGACAGAAAAACAGATTAATATCTTCAATATTTAATAAAAACTATACCCCTATTTTTTTTAAATTAGCAAAAACTCTGGGTAAATAATTCACAAAAGAAACGAAACTAATGTAGGCCTGTCGGTTATACTAGAGGATATCCAATTAAATTTGAATTTCAGATAAATGACAAAAAAAAATTGTTTTTGGGTCATACTTAAACATTATTTGTTGTTCATGTATAGTTCAAATTTAGCTAGGCATCTTCAATTTGTATTTACCAACTCTGAAAATGCTAAACTAATGGCTCATAACTTTGAGAAAATAATGAATTGCAAGGCATGGTGGTTCACACCTGCAATCCCCAGCAGTTTGTGAGGCTGAGGCAGGAGGATAGCAAGCTCAAAGCCAGCCTGAGCAATTAGTGAGATCCTATCTCAAAATAAAAAATTAAAAGGGCTAGGGATGTAGCTCTGTGGTTAAATGCCCCTGGATGCAATCCTCAGCGCAAAAATTAAATAAATAAATACATTACCATTTCAGTGCAAGCCTTCTGTGTGTCCCTTCAACATACTCCTTTCCCACCTCGCCCTCACACCCTACATAATAAACATGAATGGCAGCTTCATATTCATCATTGCCTTTAATTTTCTCATACATTTTTTCAGCTGTTTGCACCCCCAAATAATGTATAGTTTCCACATACTTTCAAACTCTATGTAAATAGTAGTATGATGTCTATACTAGTGCACTTTGCTTTTATCTCTCTTTTAACAATGAAATTGATCCATGATAATGAATGTAGCTTTATATTAGTCATTTTCAGTGTTATGTAGTAGTCTATTATTTGGACATACCACAATTTATTTTCTATTCTGTTGACGGGCATTTAGCATTTAGCTAGTTTCCAGTGTTTTACAACACCAAGGAATACTGCTATGAACGCCCTTGAACATGTCTCCTCATACACATTCAAGTGCATTTCTTAAGGGCATATAACAGAGCAGAATTACAAGGTCAAGAGTGTGTGCAACTTCAACTGTAATTCTACAAAGTGATCGTACTAATTTATATTCCCACCAGAAGCAATAAATTCATTTTTTACAGTTATATCCTGCTGAGATTCATTGAAAACTCTCCTTTAAAGCAGACTGAGTTCAAAGCCTGCTGAAAATGAGCAGGAGGCCTGGCACTAATAGTTACTAAAAGTCAGCCCTAAGTAGCACTAAAATAAAAATAGCCCTTAAAGTTAGCCCAACTGTGTCAAATGTAGACTGAATCCTGGCTTTATTCGGGAATCAGGCTGTATTAAGACAGGTTTGAGACGTGTTCTTAATCATGAATATTCTAATCTTCATTATTTTCCTCTAAGATTCAAAGATGTTCATTGTGAACAAAATTGGTTTAATAATTGCTTAAAATGCATCTCTTGGGGCCGGGGCTGTGGCTCAGTGGTAGAGCGCTTACCTAGCACACGTGAGGCACTGGGTTCAATCCCTGGCACCACATAAAAATAAAACAAATAAAATAAAGGTATTGTGTCTGTCTACAACTATATATATATATATATATTTTTTTAAATGCATCTCATAAGAGTTGAATTTCCCCATGATAACCACCAATAGCATGACATAGAATCCACCCATTTCTATACCTAAGCCAACATTTTTTTCTTTTTGCACAAAGGGGACCATATATTCTGGTTTGAATTTTACTTCTTTTTACTGTCCAATATATCTTTATAAGGAAAGAAACCATCTACATTTATTGAAAATTCCATTATTCAATAAACATTTACCAAGCACCTGCTCTTGGGCAGGATGAAGTCTATAAAGAAAATTAAGCCACTTCACCATAAGAGACTCCCACTCTAAAAGAAAGAAATAGCAGATGCAGGTCACAATGAGGGCCCCTGTGTATCTATACATTCTATGAGCCCGTTTCTTTACTAGATCTTGAATGAATGTAGGAGGCAGAATGATGATCCCCCCAAAAATGTCTGTGTTTTAATCCTAAAAAATGCACGTTACATGGCCAGGAGGAATGAAGGTTGCTAATCAGCTAACCTTAACCTAGGGAGATTAGTCTGCATTATCCAAGTGGGACCAGTATAATTACAAGGGTTTTTAAATGAGGAAGGCGTGTGGGGCAGGAGAGATGGATGGCAGCAGGAGACAATCCCAACCAGCCATCACCAGCTTGAAGATGGTAGAGGCTATGAACCAAGGATTACAGGCAGCTTCTAGAAGCTGAAAAAGGTAAGAGAATGGATTTTCCCCTAGAGCCTCAGAAAAGGAGTTCGCCTTCTTGGTTTTTAGCCCACTGAGACCCACATCTGACTTCCAGAAATGTGTGTTGTTTAAGCCACTCATTTTGTGGTAATTTTTCACTCCAGCAATAGGAAGCTAACACAACACTCCTTAGCCATCCTCTCCAACACCTTGGGAAGTAGATGCTGTGCTCTCCATTGGACAGACTGGAAAACTGAGGTCCCAAGAGTTAAACCACTAGCCCAGAATCAGTGGGCTCAGAATGGGAGGGATCAGACTGAATTTGAGTCTATCTGCAATCACCTCTGTGCTTCAGCTACCCTGGTCAGCGGGAACCCAGGGCAGATGGGGACACATACTGTCATGGGAGGAGGCCAAGCACAGGAGGCGGACAGAATTCACCCTGGGGCCTGTCTGAAAGGAGTGGAGGCAGCATTTGAATCTTTTTAAATGACGGGCAGGATTTTGACAGGCAGAAATGGGAATGGTGTGTGGGGTAGAGATCAGGATGGAAGTGACTCAGGGCAGATGAAGTTCAGGGCACGTGAAGGTGTCCATCAGAAGTAAAGCTGGGCACACAGTACATACGGTAGTCACTAGCCACATGTGGCAATAACATTAAATTTAAATTAATTAAGAATTCATGGGCTGGGGTTGTAGCTCATCGTTAGAGCATTCACCTAGCATGCGAGAAGCACTTGGTTTGATCCTCAGCACCACATAAAGTAAAATAAAGACACTGTGTCCACCTGTAACTAAAAATAAATAAATAAATGTTTAAAAAAAATAATTCAGTTCCTCAGTTATATTTACCATGTTTCAAGTGTTTAATAGCCACATGTGGCTAATTCTGAATAGTTCTGATCCCATTTTCTATCCTTGTGAAAAGTTCCATTGGACAGCGCTAGTGTCTTGTTTTGAGCTGGTCAAGGGCACCGTGTTCCCCAAGGAATGAATAATGTATGTCCTTTCATAATTCTCCCCACCTCATCCCCTTACTTATTACAGCCTTTTGTAATAAAGCCCTCTCTCCAGAGCTTTGCAGAACTTTTCAAGAAAATGCACAATAAACACCCACAAAAATTATTTAAAATGCCCAGCACTGTCCTGGAGATGCTCAGCTGGTCCCAAACATAACCACTCTGGGAAGTAAGTCCAGTTTTTTCCACTGTCGGTACTTTTAAAAACCAGCCCTTAGAGAGGGCAGGGGATGGGGCTCAGTGGTTAAGCGGCCCTCCCTTCAATCCACAGTATCAAAAAAAAAAAATCAGCCCTTATAGCATCTGATGTACTCTGTAGTATAACGTGGGTTTCAAGGAGGAGGGGTCAAGCTGATCAGAGGTTAGGGTACTTTGTCAGGTTTCAATGCACGTGACACATTACCTCTGACACATTACCTCACAGCACCTCACTCAGATCTCATCCTCCTAGTGGCAGGACAGACTCCCCAAGCTGCCTCCCCTTCTCTGTTTTGTAGAGGCTGCCCCCAGCCTGGCTCAGAAAAGGAAGGCCGAAATCAACAGAGTAACATCCGGTGAAGTGCAGAACTTCACACCTAACAAGCCTAGGTGGTGGCCAAAGGTAAGGTTTTGTTGTGATCTAGCAATTGATTTCAGAATGATGTCAGATGCAAAGGAAAACCCAATTAGTTGCTAGAATGACCTGTGTTGCTTTGGGCCTTCATGGAAACGGCTGGAAGTGTTCATGGAGATCCAATTCTCTTATTCCTTCGGTGACTCATGGCCACGCAGTGCACGTACTGTGTACAATGCTAACCCTGTTTGGCAGGCCTCACCGGCTGCTCCGATCAATTTCTCATCAGCAACTCAACCCTTGTCCTCTCCCAACAGCTCCACGGTGACAAACACAGAAGGGGGATAGGGGGGCCCTCTGCACTGACATTCCCCCACCACTAGCAGCAATGCCAGAACTTGGCTGCCTAAACAATAAATCTCTATGTGGTCTGGGGAGAAAGGGTACCCTGTACCTGCTAAGCAGGGCCATGCACCCCACCCCCAGTTCCTACAAAGAGAGGAGAATCGAGGAGATGGGAATGAAGATGGGCATTGGAAAGAGAAACAGGCCTCCCTGGCCCCCAGCCATTTAGGTGTTCAGACACTCAGGGTTGACCCCCTGAGCAAAGGAGGAAGAAGACTACCCACTGGCAGTTCAGCCAACCAGCTGATGTCTATTTATGCCAAGGCCTGAGCCTGCTCAGCGTCTCCCTGGCCCAAAACACAATCACTCCCCAATGAGCTATTTTAGATGGGGCCACATGCACATCTGGAAAGGGAGAAGGGGGAGCAGAAGGAGGCAAGGAAGGAGTCCCTGACTCTGGGAATATTTGTTTATTTGAATTCAGGTTCAGAGAATTGAATTAATCGTAATCCTTGGTTCATGACACACTCAACACTGATTTATGCAGGGCCCATTTTTGTACTTAATAAACCATTAGAACTTGAATAATGGACAATATCTTCAAACACATCCTCTTTCTCCCCTCTAAAGGTCAGGTATCAACCCTAACTCACACCCGCTATGGTTTCCCCAGCAATCTAACCCCCCGGCCTCACCCTAACTTTCCCCTGAGTCAGAGTCTATCATTACTTTGATTTTCCTTTCATATCACTTTATTGTAGCTATATAGCTATTCCTGAAGAGTTTTTCTCTAATTGTTGTTATTTATGCAAGTTTACGGAAGGTGTCATGCTGCATCTTTGGTACATTTCTTTTATTTGCTATCGTATTCGTTTCCAATTTTACGTGTCCCTGTTGTTCACTTGGGCTGAGTGTAACTTTCCACTGTGTAAATTCATCAGTTATTTATCCGCCCTCCCACGGATGGGCATCTGGGCTCTTTCCAGGCTGCAGGACAGTTTCTTGGGCGTAGATACCTAGGAGTGCAATTGCTGGGCCATGAGGAATGTGAATATTCAACTTCATGAGATGATGAGCTGATATACTGAAAACTTTTCCAGAAAGTTAGGGCGGGGGGAGTGTCTCATGAAAATCAAAGGGATATCAGTACTAGAGGAAAGGGACCAGAGGGAGGGAAGAAGAAAGGGAAAATACTTGGAATGATACCAGCCAAAATATTTTGTGCAAATACAAATACTTAACAAGGAATCCCACCATTATGTGCAACTCTAATGCACCAATAAAAAATTATGGGGGAAAAGGTTTCCATTTTGATTGTATTTCCTAGAGATTCTTAGGTGACTGTTTCCTCTTCATTGCTTCTTTGATTGTTTTTGGTTCTGTTTTTTTTGTTGTTGTTGTTGTTATTGTTATTAGGGTTTGGGGTATTTTTGGTTCTGTTTCTATTTTGTTTTTGTTTCTGTTTTTTGTACTGGGGATTGAACCCAGGGGTGCTTAACCATTGAGACACATGGTTTTTTGGAAAAAAAAAAAAAAAAAAGCCCTTTTTATGTAGAGGCAGGTCTTGCTAATTTGCCTAGTACCTTGCTAAGTTGCTGAGGCTGGCTTTGAACTTGTAATCCTCCTGCCTCAGCCTCAAGCTTCTGGAATTAAAGGAATGTGCCACCACCCTGGTGCCTCTTTGATTCTGTTTCTTGAAATTTCATGTCAGCTTTACAAAAATGTTTAAGTCATGTTCTCAGCCTAACACCTGAGCAGCATCTCAGCTAAATCCCTCCACATGGAAAAGAAAAGGGGTTTTTTTGGTTTTGTTTTATCGGTTGTTTTGGGGTTTTTGTTTCTGTTTTTGTTTGGTATCAGGGACTGAACCCAGAGGTGCTTTACCTTTACTACTGACCTTTTTATTTACCAGCCCTTTTTATTTTTTTGTATTCTGAGACAAGTTCTTGCTAAGTTGCTGAGGATCTCGCTTTGTTGCCAAGCTGGCCTCAAACTTGTAATCCTCCTGTCTCAGCCTCCCAGGTTGCTGGGATTACAGGCATGCACCCCTGCACCAGCAAAAGAAGAGTTCTTGATGAGCACAGATAATAGGAAGAGCATCTAACCAGAACAAGGACCCACCCTGGTCCGGACATTGGTTCAGACTAGTCCAATGGAAAAGAAAAGTCTAGAAGCTGCTTCACTTTTGGCAAATACATCTACTCCACACTGAGTCCCCCCTTTGGTACTTCATGCATGATCCTGTCTTATTAAATGAGACAACTTGCAAGCCCCTTGAAGACAGAGTAGAGATCTTATTCATCAGTATGCTCCTCACATTCTGTCAATATTTATAGAAATGAATTGGACTCTACAGTGATCCTAGCCTGATATTAAGATGTTCATTACAGAAAGATTAGTAGAAGTCCAGGCACAGAGGCTGTTCAAAGCTGACAGTGATTGATTCTAACCAAAAGTTAGGAGCTGCAGAAAAATTCTTAGGTAGTGATGTTGGAGCTGGGTTTGAAGGATGAATCAAGTAATCAAGAGGAAAAGAGAATAAAGAATATGCCTAAAACAATTAAGATTCAGACATCTTGACTTTCTGGTTTTCTTCTGTTTCTCAAATTCCCAAAATCTATTTCCTGCCTCTGGTCATGCTAAAACACCAAAAACAGGGAACCTGTGGATCACTGTTAAATGTGCATTGTCTACATTTATTTGTTTGTCCCACCCACAAACACCAACAACATGCGCCTGGTCCTGTGCTAAACTCTGGGAATATAAGCACGGACAAGATGGTCTCAGTCCCTGCCCTCACCTGGCTCCCTGTCTTTAAGGGCAGACAGAGGATTAAACAAAGCAGTTGACTCGGTCTGCCCATCAAACAGACTTCCATCAGCCTGGGGGAGCCCCTCCCCTCCCCAAAACATTTTCGGTAAATTGTGCAGGATTAAAGAAATAACTGCCTGCAGCGTAATTAAAAGAATCCTGACCAGCATCTCAGGTAGGCAGGCGGTTGCTCAGAGCTGAGAGACCCAAAAAATCGGGTGCTTCCTACATAATAACCTCCAATCTGATACTTGATAGCTGCTGGTTTCCAGAGTCAAACAAATGTCAGAATTTTATGAAGGAAGGCAGGAAGCAAATAAGGGGGCAAGGATTGGGGTCTAGGCCTCAGGGGAGCTCAATTAGTGAGCCAGATAAAGTTAAACCGAAAGGGCATGTTCTCAGTTTCCTAGAAAGCCAGCTGGAAAAGATGCCAATCCTTAAGCCTCTGTCACTCAAAAGATTAACAGAAGAGACCTAGGGGTGCCCAAAGGGAATTCTGCAACAAGCCAGATGTTTCTGTTCTTCCTATGACGCCACCGATCTCAACCAGAGCCACACTTGTGGGGCCACCAAGAAGCCGGAGTCTTCTGGAATAGGTTGAAGTTCAAATATAAGCCTTTATCAATATAGACACTTAAAAACATTGTTAACACTTTCTCTGCAGAATTTCCTGATGCCTCTGGGTTCAGAATTTTCTCACTGAGCCCTCTGTCCCTTTAACAGGAATGGCATCCCTGGTTGGATGAAAACTCCCTGCAGCTTCTGGATGGTGTGGAAAGCATACAACCTTTAAATCCATATGAGCTGGGCTTTGGCTCCCAGCGGCACATTTATGCACCATGAGTAGTTCAAGCACAGGTTAGTCTCCATGAGTCTAGCTTCCTCTTCTGCAAAATGGCATGAAAAACCACCCACCTTCTCATTTGTTCTCAGGATCAGAAATCATGTGAAGTGCCCAGCCCAAAAGTTCATAAAACTCATAGATCGTAGTACCTATTGTTGCCTATAGTGCAACAAGATATATACCATATAGTAAAGATGCCAGTTTTCTCTTGGAACTTTCTAACCATTAAGTGTACATGTTCCTCTGTACACATGGGCGTGTGTGTTTAAGAGAAAGAATGGGAAAAGAGAACAAGGAAAAGAGCTGTTCCTACTGTGTTCCATCACTTCTAGCAAATTAATAAGCTAAAGAAGTTGGAGGGAAACCTTAACCAAAATCTCTGCTTTCCCCCAAAGTCCCTAGCTTTCCCCTAAATGTTGCTTCCTCCAATTTCAGGAGGCAGGGAAGGAGAGCCATATGGCTTGAGACGTTAGACATGCCCAGCAGCAAATGAGCCCCCCACCATTTGTCTGAGGGCCTCTCTCCTTTCGACCCTCCTGTGGGCGGGCATCCAGATTTCAGTCGGGGTGCTCTGGTCTGCATCTCTGTCTTGACTGTTCCTAATTATTGGAAGGAACGCTGTGGATCGCCTGACCTCAGAGTTTAAAGAGCTTCAAGTCCTAATATCAAACCAAGCAGCTTCATTTAAAAGGCATCCTCATCTGCATCCATAAAAGTCACTCCCAGAGCCCTGACTTGCCCCAGCTTTGGGAATGCCTGCTGTCGAGGATTTATGACACGCCCTGGATCTAATCTGCCGCACTTTAACTGCTGCTGTTGCACATCTGGTCATAAAAGCAAGGGCCAGCCCAACACGGGGACAAACACTTTTCTTTCCTAAGTGGCTGCAAATCTGATCTCACAGTGATAGCTGGGCTCAGATGTAATCGGCCAGCATATGGGCAGTCATTAAGGCTTGTCCGGCTTTGCAAAGCTTTCCCTCCACACACGACAGCTATAAAGATGATTCTCATATAGAAAAAGCTATGAATAAAGAAGCTGCAATGTGAACAGGTGGTAATGGGACTAGTCATCCGGGAAACAGGGCTGAAGACTACCCAGGAAAGGCATAAGTTGGCCAGTCTTGTTTTCACAAAGACCCTGAGCTACCTTCACGGTTGGGACTCCCAGCTGCACTGGGAGGTAAGCGGCTATCCCAAAAGACAACTGCCTTGACCAAAACCGATGCTTGGCCAGAGATTGCCTGGATTGTTTGGCCAAACGAACCACTAGGTGGTTTAATAGTACATTTCTTACGGCAGTGAAATTCTTTATTAGACCAATTGGAGGGGGTAGGGAGAGTAATAATCTAGACCAGAAATGAACACAATGCTGTCGGTTCCAGGAGATTTTACAATGCCCTGGACAGCCTGTCCTGTGCACAGAATTGGCACGTTTCGTGTCGTTCAGAAACTCCAATCGGACCAAGGTTCAACAAGTAATTCAACCTCTGGGCGCTGAAACCAGGGGAAGAGACCCTTGAACACGGCGCAGCTCTTCGCAACCTCTCCACAGCCCCCCACCCCTGCCCCTCCTCCAGGGCTGTGCCGGCAGGAGAGAGCATTAAAATTATCTGCTGTGGGTTTTACGAGCAGCGATCGCTTTTTAAAACAACAACAACACAAGGTCCTTGTGTGGCTAGCGGGTAACCTAAAACTCTCCAGGCAGAGCTGCCCCCCGCCGCCTGCCAAGAACGCCAGCGCGCCTGGACTGGCACAGTGTGAGACCACAGGGAAGCCCTACTCGAGCCGTGAGCGAGCTTCCCTCGGACACAGGAGGCGCCTGTAAGGGTTCTGGTGCAAAATGCCATAGAAGAGACTAGGAAAGAAAACCCACCAGTGACAGTTCGCAGGGTGTGTGTGTGTGGGGGGGGGGTTCTGTGTTGCCAGAAATGGGCGGAGGAACGGGAGAAAATTTTATTCTTGCAACTTCGCCAAGAAGCCCGCCCCGGGACTGGATAGTAGACGGGGAGCGGGGGGCGGGGGGGGGGGGACAAGGTCTGACACCCCTTCCTTCCTTCCCCTTCCTCCCGCCCCAGGGATGAGCGACAAAACGACCTCCTCTCCCTCCGCAGGTGGGCTCGCAGCTCGGGGCGCACTTACCCTGGGGCCCGTGGTGCGGTGACCGCGAGCTGGGGACAGCTGCACCAACACTAGCAGCAAATGGGGCGTAAGCAAGCGGACGCAGCGCGCGGGCAGCATGGTGCCAGCTGGGCCGGGCAGCCGGTAGCGGGCAGGGGTCGTGGGCTGGGCGGGGCACACACCGCGCCTGCCTTCCTACGCTTGGCGCCCTCGCGGTGGCGGCGGCGACGGCGAACAGGCAGCGGGCCTGCGGCGGGGTCTGGCGGAGGCTGCAGCCAGAGGACACTGTCGGTCATGAACAGCGAAGGCGGGGAGCTGGAGCGCGAGCGTGTGCTCGACGCGCGGCTCACGCGGCGCTCGGCCCGGCCACGGCTTCAGCAGGTTGGATGCCTGAGCCCGGGCCATGGGAATTCCCGTTATAAACCCCGGGGAGGAGCGGGGCGGGGCCCGGCGGGCCTGACTGACGCGCCGAGAAGCCTGTAGCGACCGACCCTCTGGCAGGTGAAAGCCAATGGGAGAGGGGCAAGAGGGGCGGCTCGTGGTCAACCCCCCCACTGAGGAGCGACACTCCTATGCTCCGCCCGAGTGGACTCCAGGAGAGACTGGGATAAAGAGTAACTTTCTCTTGGCTCCTCCGCCTGCCGAAACCTAAGAGAGCTTCAGCAGCCTTAAACCCACCAAGAATACTCACCTGGCTAATAATGAAGCCTTAAGCATTGTAGAGTTCTTGGCTCAAGTGCTTGAATTCTCACAACAGCCAGAAGAAGGAATTAGGAAAAATACTCTTAGTCCCATTTTTCAGATGACAATGCTATCGCACAAAGGCGCTGATGAAACAACACCCAGGGCACAGAGAAATCACCAGGTGACACTCAAGGGAGGACTGTGACCTGCACTGGAGTGAGGCGTGGGAGCATTCATGTCTTTCAGAGTTCTCTGGGGGTGACACCTGAGTTCCACAGCAGCTGCTGGGGAGAATTCTCGAGGGGACAAGGTGAGGTAGCACCTGTTAGGGAGAGCTCCTGTACGTATGGTCCTGAGCACCTGTAATCCTGTGGTTCCAGTGACCCTGGATTGGAACGTAGGTGTCCTGGCTACCCGCTTTGAATTGGAAGGCCATGGGACAGTTTTTCTGTGGCCTCACAGTCCTGGAAAAAAAGTGGTCAAAGGGGCCTGGGCCCATTTGATGGAGAGGAAAAGGCAGTCTGAGGATGCAGAGATCCCACAGATGGATCAGAGGAAGGAGAGAGATCTCCCGAGTGCCCGCTTGGAGAGGACAGCTCAGCAAAGGGTCTTGCCAGATGTTCAAGGACTCTGCCCAGGGCCAGGGTCCCACAGGGCTGTATCACACCAGCTCCTCAACAGCACAAGGTGGTCTGCTGCACTCACCCCAAGAAAACCATGATTATCGTATCTGGAACATATAACCTTCAGTGCTTTATTTCCCCCCATATGGGACACTGGCTGCATGGGGAAGGATTCTTTTCTCCAAGCAGATTGTAAAACGCTTCCTCCTCCTCCTCCTCCTCCTCCTCCTCCTCCTCCTCCTCCTCCTCCTCCTCCTCCTCCTCCTCCTCCTCCTCCCCACCCCCCCATCTCTGACTGGCCTAGTTGTCCTGAAAAGATTAGCTCTGTTCCCTTAGGGCTTCTCTCCTGGATTATATGAACAAACCTATCAACTCCTGCTTTGTCCACACCCTATGCTGGCCTGTGCAGCAAACCTGACCATGCTACTCCCACTTTAGAAGCCTTTACCTCTCTCCATTGTCCTCAGACAAAAAAGCCCAGACTGAGTGTTGAAACAAGAACAAAGTATTTGTGGTTGTCCAAACAAATGAAGCACACCTCTAAAAGAACTGTCACCTTCTCCTACTGGGAATTAGTGCAGTGTTCCCACAGGCTCTTGGGAGTGGACAGCCTGGATTAAATCCTGGGTCTGCCACCTAGTGGTATAACCTTGAAGAAGACTTGACTTGTCTGAGGTCCAGTTTTCCCCTCTGTAAAATGGGGATAAAAAATAATATCCACACTCAAGAATTGTTGCCAGAATTAAAGTAGATGGAGTCTCTAAAAACTCTTCTGTGGTTAAATTAGAAACATTACCCTCTGGCAGTTGAAGAGAATAGAAGAAACGTCTCATCTCATTTATTCTCAGATTTTGTAAAATAGATAGGCTAGACCTTCCCACTTTACAGGTAGACAACAGACACTCCATGAGCTTGACTTGCCTGGTCTCCTTTGGCTGGAAAATGACAGAGCTTAGTTTCAAGGCCAGGTTTTTTTGGAGTCTAATTCTGCCTTTGTCCCATGAGGACTATAACCTCCAGTCTCCAATGCCATAAAGTTAGACATTGCCCAGGGGCTCTTTGGAAATTTCTTCAGTAGCTTACAGGTCAATAGATTTGTGAGCTTCGTTGAGTTTCAGGGGAAGAGGGTATAAACAGCCAGGGTCAGGCCTTCCTGGAAATAGCCCTTGTGATCTGGCATCCTGGGAATTTGCCCAGCTAGGCTTGTGACACTTGTCCAGACTGTGCTTCATGCAGCACTTGCCACAATTTCCGTGTGCCCTGAGCGTTCATCCACCAGGGACCCGACAGGACGGGCATGTTACCATGTAGCTCAGCAGCCTGGCAGGGTTTTCCTAACCCTACCTGGCCACAAGCACCCGTCAAGTTTGTCAACTTCTTTCTGTTTTGGGAATTATTGAGAAATCTGTTGGAGTAAGTAAATATGCTTGAGATGCCCCCCCCCCAGTATCTGGCAATGCAAAGTGCCCAGGGAAAAAGCATTGCAATAGTCCTTTCCATCCCTAACACCGAATGCTACTTTCCAGCCAGAAAACTTATTTCCAAGTGGTCATTGGTCCAAAACTCTACATTATTCTGGATTTCAACCATGTAGTTTAGTTTAAAATATGAGCAGCCACTTTCCAGTTACTTTGCTTAGCAAGTATTTTCTCTCCCCCTAGTTGGCATGCAGGGCCTGTCGTAAGCATGGACACCATTCAAGTGTTGCATTTTCTTTCTCCAGACTCCTCCCAAGCCCAGAGAAGGTTAGAAATTCCAGAGAACTCCTAGTCCCAAACTGTATCTCTCTGCCAGGTTCAATCTTCTGATCCAAGCAAAAAAGTGAAATTGACAAGTTCCTTCTTCCCCTGGAGGTCAGGTTTATGATATAAATCCAAAAATAAAATCTAGCTCTCCTGGCAACTGGTCTGTCCAGTTTCAGCAGGACTCCTTGTCCTGTGGGACTTTTATTTGCAAGGGGATATTCAGTAGAAGAAAAACAATACTTTATCTCATATACTAAGGTCTGAGGGCCTCAAATAATTAGTCCTAGTGAGGAACAGCAGTTTCAAATACATCTGGTTTTCTGTGTAGTTCAGGAGTCTTGCTTTGTCTCATTCGGAATAGCAACTTTCTGCTAATTTTAACAAGCACTTTGGTGCATCTTCTGTGCCTGGCACGATGCTCATTGTTTTGAGGAGTCTTTGGATGTATATCCTGCCTTTTGAGAGGCTTCCACCTAACAGAGAACAGACAGATACCAGGAGACCATAACTAAGAGTGAGGCCTGCACAGTGTGTGGGAGCTCAGTAAGGACCCACCACAGACCTAAAGGGCAGGAAGGTCTCATGAAAATGAAAGATCCTGAATGAGGCTCTGGAGCAAAGTGCTTCTCCAGTGTAAATAGACCCTGATTTATGTTTGCTTCACTTGTTACAACAGCTCCCAACAGAGAGAGGTGAGCTATGTCTAAGGTCCAGGACTCTAGTCAAAAACATGCCCGAGCTCTGGAGCTTGGGACACCAAGAATCCTAAATTCTCCTTCTAAATTATGACTAACTTCCTGTAACCTTGGTATTCAGCTGGAAAAGATATTATTATGCGAAGGAGGCTTACCCACTGTTGTTAACCTCACCCAGTCCACTCCTTCAATTTTAAATCTACATAACAAAAATGATTAGCAAGCCAAACAATTTAGAAGCTTCTCTCTCTTATACTCAAACTCCATTTAAAGTATAGGACAGCTTCCTCTCACTCAGATTCCTTCCTCTCACTCAGATTCCTGTCCTCATGCCAGGTGGTCCAAGATGGCTGCTTGAGCCACAGGCAATCACACCTGTTTTCCAGTGAACGAGAAAATATGAACATGCCCCTCTTTTTAAGGACAATTCTTAGAAGTCAGATTGCATTTTATTTTTTTGCTAGAATTTAGCTATAGGACTATATCTACCAGCAAAAGGACCTAAAAATGTAATTTCTTAAATTTATGTATTTATGTTACATGCCACCCAGCTCCTTGTTTTTTGTTTGTTTGTTGGGGGGGGGGGTTGTTGTTTTTGAGACAGGGTCTCACTAAGTTGCCCAGCCTGGCCTGGACCTTAAGATCCTCCTGAGTCAGTCTCACAAGCTGCTGGGACTACAGGCACGTACACCACACCAGGCTAAAAAATGTTCCCTTAACTGGAGGTGACCACATGTGTCTAGCAAAGAAGGTTTAGGTTGCTGAGGAAGGATAACACACGGGACACAGCCTGTAAGAAAAGCCATCATCTTTGATACCTTCAGCTGCCACACTTTTGGGTCTACAGTGTGACTCCCCTTTGTTTGCAGGGTCAGCCTCCCTAGTATTCAGAAATAAGAATGAAGCTGAGTGTGGGGGCACACTCCTCTAATCCCGGGGACTGGGGAGGCTGGGGCAGGACAATCACAAATTCAAGGTCATTCTGGGCAATTTGGCAAAATTCTGTGTCAAAATTAAAAAAAAGAAAGAAAGAAAAATTATTGTAGATTGTGTTCTCCCAAAATTCATATGTTGAAACCCTACCTCTAACCCCTCCTTGGGACAGAATTAAGAATTAGGTGTTGGGCCTTTGGGAGGTGGTTAGGGTTAGTTGAGGTCATGACGGTGGAGCCCTTATGTGTGTGGGGGAGGGGATTGGTGTTCTTTATAAGTCACAAGAGCATGCTTCTCTTTGCTCTCCACTATGGGAGGATACAAAGAGAAATCAGCAGTCTGCCCAACCATGCTGGCACCTTGGTCTTGGCCTTCCAGGCTCCAGAGCTGTGAGAAATAAATTAATGCTGTTAATAAACCACCCAGTCCACGTTACAGCAGCCTGAGCTGACGAAAAACAATGGCCTACGACTGGGCACCCAGATTCTTGATTCTACAAAATTAACTCACTCTTTCTCTCTCTTAGGCACATTCAAATAGGAGGAACTGAAAACATTCAGGATGAAGTTCAAGCCATGTAGCTCCATAGCAGCAAGGGATCAACCCCTAAAGAGGCCAGGGACTGATTATGGGCACTGGAAATAATGCACACCTTCGTGAAAATATTATTGGTAATTGTCTACATTCTTCTACATCCTTCCCTCCCCTTTCCACGCACAGAGGACTCTCTCTTTTTACCTACTTAATTTCCTGTGATCTGGTTTCAAAATTAACAAAAATAATAATAGAAGCAACTCTAAGGGTTTCACAGACCTTCAATGTGAAGACCTAACACACACCTTGCATTTACTCTGTAAGGTAGATACTTTATTTCTCCCATTGTACCATGGGGATGAGATGTGGGAAGGTTAAATAACTCCATAAATGAGTAGCATAATCAGAACTTGAACCCAGCTCCCCTGATACTACAAAGGGCTAAATGGTTTGGTCAACACTTTCCCCAAATGACCATAGCCTCGGACCAAATTTAGGAGATTGTATTATTGGTCCCATTACACAGATGTGGAACTGGAACTGAGGTTTAACCCCAGAGATTCACCTCACCAAGGGTGGTCCTTAAATTTTGCACACACATCCAGGGTTTTGACATTCTCTTAAACCTGTCATCCTAATGGCCAAGAGCACATGCTGTATTTGCACATGCTGTTGTGTTGATTTATTATTTATTTTGTTTGCATTACTAAAGGTTAACTCCTATTTCCATGAATGTGTATCAGTTTTCCTCATTCGCCTGCTTTGTCTTTCTTTTGCCTGCTTTATTGGCCTGTATTGTTTACACAGGAACCCATTAAGTAAGGAGACTTTCCGAGTCTTCAGGCCCATAACCACCTCCAGTTTGAGGTGTTCCAGAGAGTTTAGTGCTCCAGATAAAGCATCAATACAAGGGCTTCATTCAGCCAGGGATTTAATACTCCACTGCCAATTATCACCATTTGGTCCTACTCTATTGGTACAGAATCAAACCAGGCAATTGAACAAATATGATAGCACCCCTACTATGTGCTTCACTAGGCTCTGGGTGTACAGTGTGAACAGAGATAGAAGGTAACTGACCTCAAGGAGCTTACAGTCTGGTGGGAAGATGGGCTTTAGGCAACTAATTGCCAATAGTTAATCCCCCACTGATGACAAGTGTCCATATTACTACAGAGGGGTACAGGGTGTTTGGGGAGTTTATTTTAAAAGGGACCTAACCCAGTCTGCAGGATCAGTAACAAGCTACCTGAGGAAGTGGTATTTAAATTGAGATCTGTAGGCTGCCTGGTTTAATCTGGACCAAGTGTGAGGGGAGGAACATTCTGGACCTAACAAACACCAGGAGCAGAGGCACTGAAGTGGGAGAGAACATGGAACTGCGTTGGTGACTAACTAGATTACTTTTAGCCTTTTTACCATGAGTAGCCCATGAAGAACAGTTACCAGCATTTACCATCTAACAGACTCATCTGTAAGTGGATAGAAGTAGGAACTTTGTTAGAAATATTTTAAAAAATAATAATTTAAGTATTATCAGTCCAAAATTTTATTTCAGATTTTCCTAGTTTTAAAGATAAAACTTGTCTTCGTCCATTTACAATTGATTTCCAGTAAATTTTGCACAAAATCCCAAAGAGTTAAAAAGAATATTGTGATATATCTTTTTGGCAAAATAAGAAGGTTTTAAGCCCTTGTCCTAGAACACTGTGTGATTGAATTCATCTTCCTGAGTAACTACTCAGATAAAAATACTATGTTTCCTTTTTATCTACAAAAACATTTTTCTAGCCAGGCACAGTGGCATACCCTATAATCCCAGCTGTGGCAGAAGGATCAAAATTTCAAGGCCAGCCTCAGTAATTTAGGGAGGCCCTAAGCAACTTAGCAAGAGCCTGTCTCAAAAAGAAGGAGATATCACTCAGTAGTTAAGCACCCCTGGGTTCAATCCCCAGCACCAAAAAAAAACATACTTCTAAATCATTCTTTTTATGTGTATATTCCACATCTTTATTATGGTGGAAGGTACATGGCTACATGTATTTGAATTAAAAAAGACAACTGTACACTTAAAGAGTTATTTATAATATATAAATTTTACCTCAGTAAACTCGAATTCTTTTTTTTTTTTACTTTTTTCTCCTTCCCATTCCTTCCTCCCACCCCTGTTCCCTTCCCTCTACTCTAACTGATATTTCTACTATATACTTATATATGTTTTTAGTTTAGTGTCTTGTGGGTATACATGATGGTGAAATTCACTGTGGTATATTCATATATGTCTAAATCATTAATTCTTGACTTTCAGAAAATCATAGTCAGGCGAGGTAGTGCAAGCCACTCGGGAGGCTGAGGCAGGAGGGTCGCAAGTTCAAAGCCAGCTCAGCAACTTAACAAGGCACTTAGCAACTCAGAGAGACCCTATCTATAATAAAATTTAAAAAATTAAAAAATTTAAAAAAGGACTGGGCTCAGTGGTTAAGTGTCCCTGTGTTCAATTCCCAGTACAAAAAAAAAAGAAAAAAGAAAGAAAATCATCTAGGATATTGTCATCTGAGGAATCGAAAGATAAGATATATCTTACATAATCAATTTCATCATTATTTGCCTAGATTCTGCTGACTCTTTGAATTAATCTTCCAGTCTAACAATTGTATAAATCTTCTCCTCTAAAATTTTCTTCTCTTTGCTCTAACAGGCAGAAAAATAAGAAATCCAGATTTCTCAAGCCTTTTCAATGAAAGCTTAAAAGTAGGCCGGTCTTATTTTATATGTTCTTAAAGATTATGTAATACTTAGGCAATCTAGTAAGAAAACTGAAAGATGATAATGTTCTGATAATTGATTACACTATTGCATTGTACGTAATACCATCCTTTTTCAATTTTCTCATTTTAGTCTTTTTTAGTATCATTGAGAATAGTTGATTAGTAATGATGAATGATTTCTAAATGATAAAATCACTAAATTGTTATATAGACATGGGGGAAAAAGATCACAAAGAGTTCTTAATGTATCTTATAGTTATAAAAGCATCCAATATCATAATTAAAAGATGGAATGTGTCTTCTGCTATCTTTTTAAAAATTAATAAATTTAAACTGGGCATGGTGGTACATGCCTGTGATCCCAACAGCTCAGGAAGCTGAGGCAGAGGATTGCAAGTTCAAAGCCAGCCTCAGCAATAAGGCCCTGTCTCTAAATCAAATTTTTAAAAAGTTGCAAGGGGAGGCTGGAGATTGTCTCAATGGTTAAACACCCCTAGGTTCATTCAATCCGTGGTACAAAAAAAAAAATTAGAAAATTTATAGCTATATTTTGAAAGATGCCTAAGAAAAAATGAACGTCAAGCAATACTGATTTTTTTAAAAAACTGAGGATTGATTCCAGGGATGTTTTGCCACTGAGCTACATCTCCAGATTTTTTTAGTTCTTACTTTAAGACAGGCCTCACTAAGTTGCTGATGAAGCTGGCCCCAAACTGTGGTCCTCCTGCCTCAGCCTCCTGAGTCCCAGGAGTTATAGGCATGCAACACCACACCCAGTTTCCAGCAATATTGAGTCTTACAAAAGTCAGAGGTGCTTTAAAAATCAACTGAGGCCAGGCTCAGTGGTGCATGCCACTGTAATCCTAGCAGCTTGGGAGGCTGAGACAGAAGGATCAAGGGTTCAAAGCCAGCCTCAGCAATGGTGAGGCACTAAGCACCTCAGGGAGACCCTCTCTGTAAATAAAATACAATATAGGGCTGGGGATGTGGCTCAGTGGTTGAGTGCCCTCAGTTCAATATCCTTGGTACTTAAAAAAAAATCAACTAAAACTGGGTCAGTGGACCCCAACAGTATTAACACAACTAGCTAAAAGGATTGGGGAAAACAGTGCTATGGATATGACCTGAAGGAGACACTTTCTGCCTTCCTCATATCTCCTCAGACTAGGAATTCTCTAGCAACTTCCTAACCTCCCACACCTTCCTCTCTCTGCCTGAAGCCTCCTCTGGCCCAGGCACCTGTTCATCCTATACACAGGATTGGTCAGAAGTCCTGGAAGGTGACAACCCCAGGAGCAGCCCTCAAACAATGGGGAACTGGAATTAATAAACAAATTCCCACTTTCTCACCGTTCCACCAGGCAATTCTTGTTTTGTTTTATTTCTTTGGTACCAGAGACTGAACCCAGGGACACTTAACCACTGAGCTACATCCCCAACCCTTTGTATTTTATTTAGAGACAGTCTCACTGAGTTTGCTTAGTGCCTCACTAAGTTGCTGAGGCTGGCTTTGAACTTGTGATCCTCCTGCCCCAGCCTCCCCAGCCACTGGAATTACAGATGTGTGCCACCAAACCTGGCTCTACCAGGCAATTCTGAGTGTATTTACCCATTTTCTTAGTAGATGTGCATCAGGTCTGAGCCCTCGTTGCTGTGGCTCTCTCATTAGTAAATCATTCACCAGCTCCTGTCCCTTCCCTGTTGCCCTCTCCACTCCCTTACTGCATTTCCTTAGATCATCACCAAATAACCTACCTGCTCGGAAATTTCTAACATCAACATTTGCTACTGGGAGAACCTTGGGTAGGTTCAACCCAGGACAGAGAAAAGAGGGCTGATGCAGGCAAGCCAAACCACTGGGAGACTAGTTAAGGATGGTGTTGAGATGGGAATTTGGGGATACAGAGAGGGAAAGATGGACTGAGAATCAAAAGAGAAGCTCCTGTTGGAATGCAGGAAACATCCATGAATCTTTGAAATGCAAAACCGAGCATTAATAACCATGTGCATGCCTGTAGTCCATGTCCTTAGCGGGGAGTCCTTGATCCGTGCCCTTGACCCATGCCCTTACCTGAAAAAAGTAACATGAGGGCAAGGAAAAGCCCTGGGAAAACTGGCGTAAAATTAGGTAGCTCCGCCCTGGCCCCACCTCTAGTCCAGCCCCGAGCAACCATCCCTCCATAAATATCAACACCCACACCAAGGGGTTGCTGTCTCTCTCTCTGGAGATGGCCCACATTCTCCAGAATGTGTCGTTACTTTCCTAAATAGACCTTTGTCTGTTTCTCTGACTGGCAAGCGCTGAAATTCTTTTTGGTCATATAAGTCAAGAAGCTACCTTGTCCTGGATCAAGGTCCCCTCTCTGGGAACTCCTCAGAACTTCAGTGACAGTGGTTTAGAAGTGGTTTAGACAGTGACCTTGGTTTAGAAGAAATGATGCTTTTAGAGGTCATTAAAATCAGGAGCGCCCTAAAACCACCGGAAATTTTGTTTGTTTGTTTTGTTTGTTTGTTTTTTTTTATTTGACAAAAAGTTGGAAAAGGCTTCCAGAGGTAAAGAGTGGACAATCCAATCTTGGCTGAAAAGTAGCCTTGAGCAGAGAAATAACCCTGGGCCCGAGATGAAGGACTTAGACTCCAATCCAAGCCTCTGACATCAATTGCCACTTCCATCAAAGAAAGATCACATTGGGCTGGGGATGTGGCTCAAGCTGCAGCGCGCTCACCTGGCATGCGCAGGGTGCTGGCTTCCATCCTCAGCACCACATTAAAATAAAGATGTTGCGTCCACCAAAAACAAATATTTAAAAAAAAAGAAGAAGAAGAAGGATCACATCTTCACAAAGTTGCTAGGAGTGACAAATGAAGTCAAAAATCGTACTAGAAGGGGCAATATGGGAGTGCATAACCCACTTGAATCAAAATGTGAAATATGATATATCAAGAAATATGTAATGGAGGGGTAAGACAAGATAATACAAATGGAAGAAATGATTTACAGTAGAAGGGGTAGAGAGAAAAGGGGAGGGGAGGGGAGGGGAGGGGGGATAGTAGAAAATAGGACTGACAGCAGAATACATCAGACACTAGAAAGGCAATATGTGAATCAATGGAAGGGTAACTGATGTGATACAGCAATCTGTATACGGGGTAAAGTTGGGAGTTCATAACCCGCTTGAATCAAACTGTGAAATATGATGTATTAAGAACTGTGTAAGGTTTTGAACGACCAACAATAAAAAAAAAAAAAAAATCGTACTAGAATGCTCCATTGGAGACTACACTTGGGCCTTGAATCTTCTTTAGAGAGATCACTCTCCAGCTCTCTTCGGGTGTAGCCAGGAACAGAAAATCACCTCAAAACAGATCTTCCTGGTTTTGGAAGAGGCAAGCATCAGTGTTCTAGGAGAAAGATATAACAAGACTTTAAAAAACTGTCTGGTTCTTTTAAAGGAGATTGGCCCCTGGGGAGGAGGATGGATCAGGGTCTGTGTCCAGGCATTGTGGGGCCAGGGCCACGCTGTCTGGCTCCTCTTGGAGCTATTTGCTGTGCGAGTGAATAAGGGCAGATTTGGAGGACAAGGATATTGGCACTCAGGCCCATTCATTGTGTGAGGCTGGGGCCGCAAGAGGCGTCATTCAGTGAGGCATTTTAGCAGCAAGATCAGAAGATCAGCCAGCAGCCAGGCACACGCCTGTAACTCCAGCGGCTCAGGAGGCTAAGGGTGTTCAAAGCCAGCCTCGGCAATTTGGCAAGGCCCTAACCAACCCAGTGAAATCCTGTAAACTATAAAATAGGGCTAGAGATATGACTCAGTATTTAAGTGCCCTGGGTTCAATCCTTGGTACAAAAAAAGAAGGAGGAGGAGGAGGAGGAGGAGGAGGAGGAGGAGGAGGAGGAGGAGGAGAAGAAGAAGAAGAAGAAGGAAGAAGAAGAAGGAAGAAGAAGGAAGAAGAAGGAGAAGGAGGAGGAGAAGGAGGAGAAGGAGAAGGAGAAGGAGAAGGAGAAGAAGATCCAGCCAGCCTGGTACAAAGAAAAAGAGGAGGAGGAGGAGGAGGAGGAGGAGGAGGAGGAGATCCAGCCAGCCCCCAAGCTCTGTCCCTTCACAGAGGATTCCTTCACCACCTCAGCTAGTCCATTCCTCCCTCTGGCTGCCAAAGAAGACTCAGCCAGCCAGGCACAGTGATACACACCTATAATCCCAGCAAACCAAGAGGCTGAGGCAGGAGGTTCACAAGTTCAAAGCCAGCCTCAGTAACTTAGCAAGGCCCTGAGCAACTTAGTGATACCCTATCTCAGAATAAAAAATAAAAAGTACTAGAAATGTAGCTCAGTGGTCAAGCTCCCCTGGGTTCAATCCTTGGTACCAAAAAAAAAAAAAAATAGAGGAGGAAGAGAAGAAGACGACTCCGTCACTGCTGTGTCCCCAGCCACCTACCTCACCTATGCATAGCATTCTAATGCCTGGCAGTTCATAGGCAGCAGTCCCTGCTCTTCCTGATCTCCCAGTGTCCTGGGGAACTGATTTAATAAAGACATCTTGAGCTTACCCCTTTCACCCAGGTAAGAACGGGCCATCCTGACAATTCAGTCAACACCAGCCATGGAGAAGCATAAGAAGCAGAATTGACTCCTGTCCATGTGGAGATGATAAGCCCCAAGGAATGCCCCAGTGCATCATGGGAAAAGAGGGAGAGAGGCCTGACCAGGGGTACTGCATCCATCCTCAGCCAGTGAGGGAGGGCTCGGGCTTCACAGCCCCATGCATGCTAGAGTTGGTGGTAAGTGCTATGTGTCAACTAAAACAAGCCCCAGAGATATTTGGTCAAGCATTATTCTGACGACATTTTTGGATGACATTAACATTTTCATTGGTGGACTGAATAAAAGAGATTACTTTTGCTGACTTCATCCAATCAGTTGAGTAAGGTTATGACTTGGCTTGATGGCCTTAGAACTGGGACATAGGCTTTTGGATCTGAAGTGAAGCATCAGTTAGTCCTGGTTCTCAAACCTGCCTCCCTTTGGACTAGGACTACATCACTGGCCTTCAGAATCAGACTGGAGTCAAACCATCAGCTCTCTTGGTTCTCCAGATCTGAAGAACACTGACTAATACCCTACTCACATCCCAAACTATACCAAGACATCTCGGCAACCTAGCAAAGCACCCACACTCTACTTGATCAGTGTTTAGTACATTGATTCCACCCCTATTTTAATTTCCTATTCTTGTTGTAACTAGTTACCACAAACAACACATATATATTGTCTTGTACTCATGGAGGTCAGAAGTCCAAAATCAGTCTGAGTAGGCTAAGATCAAGGTATCAATAGGGCTGCAGTCCTTCCAGGGGCTCTGGGAAGAGTTCATTTCTTGCCTGTTTTCTGGAGGCCATCTGCATTCCTTGGCTTGCAGCCTCATCCTCCACCTTCAAAGCCAGCAACATGACATCTTCTGATTTCTCTGAATCTCATCCTATTCCTTTCCCGTAAGACCCTTGTGATTCTGTTGGTCCATCCAGATAATCCAGGATCATCTCCCCATCTCAGGACTCTTAATCACATCTGCAATGTTCCCTTTGCCGCAAAAGGGAACATAGTCACAGATTTCAGGGACTAGGATGTGGGTATTCTAGGGATGCATTATTAAGCCTACTGCATTCCCAACACGATATTTCTGCTTCTGACTCCCTCCCAATTGGCAAAACTGTTCAACAAGGAGAAATATTAATCCAGTAATTTATTTCCTATAAATCACATATATATACATATTTTAACAACTTCAATTTGTTGAGCATTTACAATATATTGATCATTTTATAAATATCTCACTTCATTCTCAGAAAAACCATTAATATGGTTCCCTATACCACTCCCATATTTCAAATGAGGAACAAGCTTGAAGAGGTGAGACAGTTTCCCGTGGTTACACGGAATGGCTTTCTAACTTGAACATATCTACCCCAATTCTTCTCCACTAGCCTGTGTTGGGAGAACTAGACAACCAGATGGAACTTTCCCTAAGAGGAAGTCGGAAGGCTCAGCTGGCACCAGAAGCAGGAGCCAGGCAGTTTCCATGGGAGCTTGGTTCAAAGTCAATGGTACAATCAGAGGGCCATGTCCTCTGGGCAAAGTGGCACTCAGGAAGGAGCCAGAGTCTGAGAAGTAGGGCAGCACCTCTACAAAGCCTCCTCCTCTAGCCTCTGCTCCATGGAATCTGGCCAGGCTGTGCACCCAGCCCCGGGCAGCCTTGCCCCAGGCCAGGAACACTCCTCAAGCCTCTACTCCCTCATGCCCTGGGCCTCAACTCTTCTGAAAGTCATCCTCCCGGCAGTGGAGTGCTTCCTGTGGTCCCTGTGTCTCTGCTGCTGGATATGCCTCTCACGTGGCCACATCTCCCTGACCAGTTAAACCACAAACATCTTGAAGCTGAGACTTTGTCTTCTATTTTTCAGCTTCTCTATTCTCCCTTCCACCTCCAAAAAGATCAAAGCCTGGTTCAATCACACTTGCTAGGGCATTAAAAGGGCCAGAGGATGGCAAGGTAAGGGAGTGTGTGGTAGCCAGATTGAATAGACTGTTTTTAAGTGAACCAGGATGAAATGCGAACTAGAAGGAAATTATGTGTTATTGCCCATTTTCCACGTGAGAGGTATAGTTTCATTAAGAACACGTAAAATCTCCTCAGACGTGTTTTGTTCCTACATTTGTGACTGACCAGATGTCTTGCACAATTAAACATCTGCCCAAAGACAGAAAATTTTGCATTTGGATGCTTATGTTAGAGTCGGGAAATGCAACACAATAGTTAAGAGCCTCAGTTTGGGGAGTCAGACAGACTTTGCTTCAAATTCCATTTCCGTGGATTGCTGGCTGACCATACACAAGTCACTCCACCTCTCTGAGTCTCAGCTTTCTCATTTGGATATAATGATTGCAAGTGCCTTCCTTGTTCATACCTATTAGGACGGCCATTATCCAAAAACAAACAAACAACAACAACAACAAAAAAAAAAAAAACACAAGTGTTGTCAAGGATGTAGAGAAAATGGAACCCTTGGGCACTGATGGTTGGAACATAAAATGATACAGCTACTGTGGAAAAGAGCATAGTGGTTCCCCAAAAAGTTAAACATAGAATTACCATAAGACCTAGCAAATTCGTCAGGTTCAGTGGTGCACACCTGTAATGCCAGAGCTCCAGAGGCTGAGCAGGAGGATTGCAAGTTCAAGCAACTTAGCAAGGCCCTAAACAACTCAGCAAGACACTGCCTCTAAAAAAAATACAAAAAAGGGCTGGGGATGAAGCTCAGTGGTAAAGTGTCCCTGGGTTTAATCTCAGGTACAAAAAGAAAAAAGAAAAAAAAATTCATTAAGAAAAAAAAAAAAGACCTAGCAATTCTACTCCTGGTGTATAACTCAAGAATGGAAAGCAGGGACATATAAACAGATATGTACTTTAATGTCCACAGCAGCCTTACTCAACAATAGTCAAAGGGTAGGAGTCACTCACAGGTCTGCTGAAGGATGAATGGATAAACAAAAAGTGGCACATGCACACCACATTCATACATGACGATTACTTAACCTTTAAGAGGAAGGAGGTTCTGACATGTGCGACAACCTAGATAAACCTTGGAGGTATCATGCTGGGTGAAATAAATAGTGTATGATCTCGCTTTTATGAGGTCTCTAGAGTAGTCAAATTCACAGGCACAGAAAGTCAAATGGTGGTTTCCAGGGCCTGGAGGAAGAGAGAATGGGCTTCATGGGTACAGAATTTCAGTTTGGGAGATGAAAAATTTCGGGAGATAGTTCTGGTGATGGTTGCAAAACAATATGAATTTAAATTACTGTCACTGAAATGTATTCCTAAAGATGGATAAAATGTACACATAGCCAACATAAAAATTGCTATATATGCATATAGATAGATAGAGAGAGAGTAAGAGAGAGAGAGAAGGAGAGAGGAAAAACACAATAAAAAGTACTTTCCTTATGATTTTGTCCTAAGGAGTAAATGTATGAACATTAGTAAAGCAATTAACAATGCCTGGTGCAAAGTCAGGGAGGAGGGCACAACATCAAAGATGTCACTTTTATTACCTTCAGTCCTCAGACCAGTGGCTGCACCTTGACCAACCCAAAGCCTGCAAGGAGGACTAAATAAAGAAAAAAGTGAGAGCAGATGAGTGGAGAAACACCAGACGAGAATAAGAGGATTACAACTAGACAGAAACATAGAGGAAAGGACCCCAGGGAAACCCAAGTCCAGAGGGCACTGGAGGAAGAAAAGAGGAGGACCTGAAGGAGACAAGAGGAAGAGATCCACAGCGGCCCCCCTGTGAGCGAGCGCCAGAGCCCAGCAGCCAGGCAGAAGGTGCTAAATTCAAATGTCAAATAAACAGCAAAAAAGGAAGGAAGGCAGGCAGGAAGAAAGAAAGGAAGACAAGAGGACGAGTATAAGTATGTCACAGATATCGTTTTTTGGTTTTGGTCTTGTTTTGGGTGCTGAGGTTTGAACCCAGGGATACTTTGCAACTGAGCTCCATCCCCAGTCCTTTTTAGTTTCTATTTTGAGACACATCTCTCTAAATTGCTGAGGCTGACCTTGAAATTGTAATCTTCCAGCCTCAGCTGCCCCAATCACTGGCCTTATAGGCATGCACCCGATAACCCTATTTTGTAGCATGGGACATACCTAAACTTTAAAAATGTATTCATTGTTTATGTGAACTTCAAATTTGGCTGGGCGAATTTGCCAAGTCTGGCCAAGTCTATGCCTCAGGTATGGCTCATCCATCAGCACTTTTCACTGAGTCACTATAGGATGACTGCAGATTCTAGAGTGATCTAAAATTCTGGACAGGGCAAGGGTTGAGAAACAGGAGATGTGAAAGGATTCTGGGTTTACAATGTACTCTTTCACAATTTAAGCCCTGGAAATAGCAAGTTTCCTTAGCCAGTGTTAAGGTAGAAATTAATTTTTTTAAATTGAGCATGCCGGGCATGGTGGTACACACCTGTCATTGCAGCATCTCGGGAAGTTGAGGAAGGAGGGTGGCAAGTTCAAGGCCACTTCAGCAACTTAGCGAGACCCTGTCTCAAAAGAAAAAAATAAAGGGCTGGGGCTGTAGCTCAGTGGTAGAGTGCTTTGCCTAGCATAAGTGAGGCACTAGGTTCAATCCTCCGCAACACATACATAAATAAATAAATAAAGGTACTGTGTCCATCTATAACTAAAAATAAAATTTTTTTAAAAATTAAAAAGTCTGGTGATGTGGCTCAGTGGTGAAGCTCCTGGGGTCAATTCCCAATACAAAAATAAATAAATAAATAACCTTAAATTTGAAGCCCCCGACTTTTGAAGGAGCCCCTGTCAAAAGCATAAGGCAGGGTAGAAAAAAGTCCCCAAAGCTGTGATTTTTCTGGCTTCAGAGATAAGAAAAGGGGGTAACTGATCCCAATTTCACCACAGAGGGGTCTGGTTGCCCACAGGCAGGGCCTCCTCCCCCAGGCCTCTGCCCAGCAGCCGAGGCACCTCCAGCCCAGGCTGCTGCGGTCATTTGCATAAAGGGCAGTCACAGACTCCTCTGAAAGCAGAGACCTAGAAAGGGCTTTGTCTATGTAAAACCAACCACAATTCTCCGACCTCAGCCCTAAACTGATTAAAAGCTGGAGTCATTCGTTTTGTTTTGAGAAGTGCCAGGGGTTTATGCTCGAGGTCCCCCTTCCTCCTCACTGTTTCCAGCTGCTGAGCCACGTCAGTGTGAAGGACCACACACCAGCAGCCCAGCGCAAGGCCTGGCGGAGATTAAACCCCCCGGGGGGGGGGGGGGGCGGCGGTGGGGAGGCCCCCTTCCAGGGAAGCCCCCAGTGCTGCTGAAGGGAGCTGAGCATGGAGGGGGAGTTTGGGGAGAGAACCATCCACCCAGATCCAAGCCACTTGTCCATCTGACAATCAGTCTGGGAGGGTAAGTCACGGGCAAACACAGCACAGAGTAGTGAATGTGATGAAACTGACCCCTTTAGGGTTTTGTTTTGTTGGAATCTAAACAAATGTATTTTGTTGGGTAGGGAGTACCAGGGATGGAACTCAGGGACACTTGGCCACTGAGCCATATCCCCAGCCCTATCTTGTATTTTATTTAGAGAAGGGTCTCACTGAGACTTGCTTAGCTCCTCATTTTTTGATGAGGCTGTCTTTGAATTTGGCGATCCTCCTGCCTCAGCCTCCCAAGCCACTGGGATTACAGGCACGTGCCACCGCGCCCCCTGCTAGATAAATGCATTAACCATACAACAAACATCATCTGGAAGGAAGTCTGGGTGAAAGGGTTACAGAAAGTGTAAAGCCCGGTCTGGGTTTTCCCACCAGCCTTCCCTGCTACCTGGAAAATTTTGCAGAGTCGAGTTTGACATCTGGATTAGCTTTCCAAACAGTCATGAAATCCGACTGAAAAGCAGGAGGCTGTGTGGCTGGGGCGGCCTTGGCCCTGGTAGGATGCTCTCAAGGTAGCAGGTTTGCTTGCTGTTCATTGCCTCTCCTGCTCACACCAAAACAGATTGTCAGACTCTGTTATGTCCCTCAGCCTTGGAGACATCGCAGCTACAGCGCCAGGCACCAATGATAATTTTTGTTTTGTTTTTGATAATAGGAATTGAATCTTGGGACACTTTACCACAGAGTTAACCTCCCAACCCACATTATTTTTTATTTTGAGGCAGGGTCTTTCTATATAGCTCAGATTGGCTTCTAACTTTAGGATCCTCCTGCCTCAGCCTCACAAGCCACTGGAATTACAGGCATATGCAACAGTGCCTGGC
Organism: Ictidomys tridecemlineatus; assembly: GCF_052094955.1. Taxonomy (NCBI): domain Eukaryota; kingdom Metazoa; phylum Chordata; class Mammalia; order Rodentia; family Sciuridae; genus Ictidomys; species Ictidomys tridecemlineatus. The sequence continues at coordinate 64,373,743 of NC_135481.1, read as the reverse complement.
TGCCAATGGTAATTGTTAATTGAATGAACAGAGTTTGGAAGGTGGGACAATGCAGGAGGGGTATGCTGGGGATGGGACAAGAGTATCCTTTCCGCCTGAGCATACTTTTTCCCTGCCCAGCGCGTTCCATTTTCTCAGAAGCAGAAGGAGAACACAGAGTTCCTTCGCAGTTTTTATCATCCAAAGTTTTGAAACAAATTGACGTTGAATGGGCAGCACTGGGCACTGGTATCTCTCTTTCCTCCCCTACCTTGGAGTCCACTGTGATCATGCGGGGGAAGGACAAGCAACTGTGGCAGAGCTGGCTGCTCTGAGGACAGCAGGGGCCTTCCTAGACTCTCTCTGCCAAGCACCCTAACAGCAGAATGGGACTGTCAGGGGTCAAAAGGAAATTCAAAAGGCAGAAGGTCCCTGAGGGAGGAGGCCAGGGTTTCTGGTAGGCCCCAGAAGAGCAGGCCTGGGCCCCAGAGCAGGCCTGGCCCATATAGTGTGTCCTGGGGAAGACCAGGGACCTTCCTATCCCACCTCATGACTCCCAGGGCCTTCCCCACTCCCCGCTCTCCTCTGCTCCCTCCCCCACTCCACCCAATGCTGTAATGAAAAATTCATGTTCGAAGCTTCACATGGGATCTGATTTTCAACACTTTAATCGGATTAATAGAAGCAGGGAGTGGAGGGAGCCCAGAGCCCTTCCTTCCAGGACCCCCTCCCCACCACTCCCACCCACCCCCTCTCCTCCAGCTCTCTCCCCAGACTCCCGCGCTTGGCCGCTCTCCTCTCTCTCTTCAAGCTGTTCTTCCATCCAGTCTCCCCTTTACCTTCCTTCCGTCTCATGCCCAGCCGCCTCCTCTTCTCTGTTCCCAGCACATCCTAAGCTCCAGTAAAATTTTCTTTTTTCCCTAATTGAAGGAAAATCAACCTGATTACTTAAAACCCCAATGGAATGACATTTTTTAAAAAAAGAGAGAGTGAGGGGGGTGGAGAGAGAGAGAGAATTTTAATATTTATTTTTTAGTTTTCGGCGGACACAACATCTTTCTTTGTATGTAGTGCTGAGGATCAAACCCGGGCCACACGCATGCCAGGCGAGTGCGCTACCGCTTGAGCCACATCCCCAGCCCCAATGGAATGGAATATTTCTAAAGAAATTGTTTTACTTTGTTCTAGAATATAAAATACCTACTAAGAGAGGTGTAGGATAACAGCATGGAAAGTCTTTAATTGATGCAAATTAGGTAGAATTCATCTATTGGTTATTAGCAAGCAAGTGTTGCCATTCAAAACTCATATTTTTGGCAGGGGGGGAGGAGTCGCCCTGTGGATTTAACCCAGAGGCAATTGACCAGTGAGTTACATCTCCACCCCTTTTTATTTTTTCTTTTGAGACAGGGTCTCATTTAAGTTGCTTAGGGCCTGTCTAAATTGCTGAAACTGGTCTTGAACTTGCCATCCTCCCATCTCAGCCTCCCAAGTCACTAGGATTAAAGGTGTGTGCAAACGGCCACATTCTTTTTTTTTTGGGGGGGTACCGGTTGAACTCAGGGGCACCCGACCACTGAGCCACATCCCCAGCCCTATTTTGTATTTTATTTAGAGACAAGTTCTCACTGAGTTGCTTAGCTCCTCGCTGTTGCTGAGGCTGGCTTTGAACTCCTGATCTTCCTGCCTCTGCCTTCTGAGCCGCTAGGATTACAGGCATGTGCCACCACTGCCCAGCTAAGCTAAGTGCCGCATTCTTAACATGTCTTACATTTCCCAGACGTGATCTGGGCACGCCTACCACCCCCTGCCCATTTTTTCCTAACAGATACAGCTAAAATATAGAAGGAAAAAAAACAACGATGACAGCAACAAAATTCTGTTTCCATGATCCACATTAAATGCTCTGGAATCGGGAGGTGCTGTATCTTCAATAACAACAAAATCCCAGACCACTGAAAGTTCCAGACATAGTATATACAGAATGAATAGAAAATTTTAAAAGAGGGCTGCAGGTGTAACTCCGTGGTAGACTATTTGCCTAGCATGCACGAGCTCCTGTGTTTGATCCCCAAAACTACAAAAGAAAGAAAAGGAAGAGAGGGAAAAGAAAAAAATTAAACCAACATGAAAAACTATATGTTATGAATCTTGATGGCTTCAATCACTCAATGATATATCAAGGCAAAATATTTGCTTAGGGAAAGACTCAGTGAATGATGGATGCTGTAAGTTTGTATTTCAAGTAGACTTTGTAATCATTTCCATTTGTTTTAGTCACTGGGTCTCGCCAGATCATTGTTCTGTCCTTACACTGTCTGATGTTTGGACCAGTTGGGGCAATAAGAGATAAGTCGCTAATAGTTACCTTTTGTTTTGTTTTTAGGTAAACTTCAGATAGAAACTGAAGCTCTCCTATTCTTTTCCCACCACCCAAGGACTGAGGCTACCCTTCAGGGACCACTGCTTACTGTCAATGAAGCTCTCTGCTTCTCCAATGTATTCATGGATAAGACTCTTTCATGGCTCTCATTCCACTTGCTCCTGGTCCGCACTCCCCACCTATGCACTGAGACAAAGGCCACAGAAAAGCCTTGTACTCAGGTCTACAAACTGAATGTCCATGCATCTGGGTGAGCAGCACTTGCCCTGGGGTACAGCTAGGCCCCTGAGCACAGTCTCACACAGTGAGCCAGGGTGTATGGGGATCTTGCTCCACAGGCTCATTCTCCTCTGCTCATTTGTCTGCACAACCCCACTCTTAATAGGTCCTTCCCTTTTTTCTAATGTGATCCCTTCCTTTTCTTTCCCTATCCAGGAACGTGGTCTATCCCTGTTCTCCTGCCGGAAGAAATGAGGAGGAAAGTGCCTTTTGATGTGCATAAGAGAGTTCATGCAGGTGGAACCACACTGGATTCTCCATCTAGGACCTTTTTACCAATTATGATTCTAGGGAGAGCAAGTCACAAAACTACTCCACGGCAAAGCCAGAATTTGAAATTGAAGTCTAGATCATTCCAAAGCCTACCCTCCAAAAATTTCCAACTCTCCAAAAGCAGGGAATGACTGTGTTTGTGCGTGTGTTGTGTTTCCATGCCCGCACATAAACATCCACACATACAATACCATGTAAATGAACACAGGGCACCTGGGCGGATAAATAGCTGCAACATAAGGCTATCTTGTCCCAGACAAGTGAAAGGTCCACACATGGACTGCCAAGTCGAAAGCTAGGAGCAGCTTGTCCCCTTTGCCCACACCTATGACCAGCTCTTGGTGGTGGTGAGAGAATGAGGGAGTGTCCACTCACCACATCCAAGCAAAACTCAGAAATGAGACTCAGGTTTGTTTGCTCCTGACTCATCTGTTTGGCCTCTGAAGGTATGGCATTGACTCTGGCCTTGGACAGAAACCTGTTCTGGTTTGAAGAGGAATTCGATTCCATGTCAAGGTGATAATGACCCACATACCATTCGGGGATCTTCTGTCCAAGCTCAAGAGAATAAAGTCAGCGAGGAATCTGTGGTCCTTCTGTGTCTACACGATGTTGTGACTGGCAACCAAGTGCAAGTTTCAAAAAGAAGAGAGCAGGGGCTGGGCTTATAGCTCAGCGATAGAGCACTTGCCTAGTGTGGGTGAGGCACAGGGTTCAATTCTCAGCACCACATATAAATAAACAAAACAAAGGTCCATAAACAACTTGTGCTAAGAACTGTCAAAAAAACACTTTTCAAACATTATTTCAATTCACCTAATAGGCCCAGAATGCCACAATTATTACCTTCAGATGAGGAAACTGAGACTCAGAAGCATTTGGTAATTACCACAAGTTCACACTGCTATGGAAGAGTGGAGCCATGATTGAAATCCAGATCTATATGACTCCAAAGGCTATGACCTTGACCACTAGTCTCGGGACCCCAGGTTAGAAACCAAGGAGAGAAGGGCCACCCTTGTACAATGCATTTTTCATGGAGTGAGTTGACGTCACAGATATTTAGGGCCAGGTGTGCTCTTCCTCTTGGTGACTGGAAAGTACAGCCACTCCTTCCTCCATCCACTCATTCAATAAATATTGAACATCCACTATGTGTCAGGTGTTGCTCTATGTGCTATGAATACAGCAGTGAACAAAACAAACAAGTTCCTGTCCTCATAAAACTCAGAACGTCATAAAGGAAGACAGCAAACAAACCAATTTATATATATGTCAGGGGTGAAAACCATAAAGGAAGTGATTAATGGAAAAGGGAGGTTATTCTTTTGGATGTAGTGCTCAAGGAGTCCACTCTGATAAGGTGACATTTGAGAGGACGGGGCTGTCAGGAGCCACTCCAAATGCACACATCTTTAAGTCCCGATGCCCCACGGGGATCTGAAAGATCACTGTAGTCTGGAGCAGTAGTGCCAAGACTCGTGACTGGGGCTTTTCCCTCACTCGAATGACAAGATGTGGCCCTTGGAGTAGGTGGCACCAAGAGGGGTTGAGCTACATTCACCTGTTCCTTTGTACTCCTACCCCTTTGCCTTTTTTGGGGATGGAATATTCCATGGAACCTCCCCCTTGTGTGTTCCCTATATAAGAATAAAGAATTCTGGTGGCTCTCTTTCTTTCCAAGGACCCTTAAGGTCACAGAGCCGTCTCCAGATTATTGAAAAGTAATTCTGTGTGGTTGTGTGCTTTCTTTGTCATTTTCTCGAGTTACTGAAATAGTCAGATGTTGTGAACCCAGCATTAGATCCCCAGCAAGGAGAGATGGTGATACTGGGCCATGCAGAAACCTGGGAGAAGAGCATTCCAGGCCAAGGGAAGAGCAAATACCTAGCCCTAAGGGTGAGAGCATACCTGGAGGCCAGTTTTGCCCAGGCTTTCGGGTTCTCAAGGCTGCTCCCCCCTTGGCTAATTTGCAGGACTCCATTCTTATTTTGTAGCGAGGAAATCGAAGTCCTGGATTCAGATTCCTGTTATTCTCCCCACTAGTTTCACAGAGAAAACCAATGCAAGTAACTTTGTGTTGACTTCCATAGGTGTATGAAAGTTGTGGTCTGGGGCTGGGACGTAGCACAGTGGCAGAGCACTTGCCTAGCATGCCTATAGCCCTGGGTTCAATCCCCAGTGCCACAAAAAGAGAAAGAAAGAAGAAAAAAAAAAAAAAAGTTTTCATCCAATGCCTAAATCTGAACAGCATACCATGTAGAAATACCAGAGACTGGATGGATGTCACTTCTTCCTCCTTAAAAGCCCAGAGCACCTGGAAGCCAGAATTTCAGGTCTTCAACCTACCTATCCACCCATCTGATATTACCTGGGCACCCCCATGTGCAAAGTCCACGAGGTGCATGCGGAGCATTTGAGGATACAGTGATGAGTGAAATGAGCACGGCCCCTCCTCCCAGGATCCCACTCAGCAGGCCCCGTTGTGGGTGGGGGCAGCTTCCAAGGCATCCTGGGCATGTCACATGGTCTCATGCTCCATCCAGGACCCTGGGGAATTCCTCCAGTTCCAGCTCTGACAGAGGAGAAATTAAGTCCTGAGTCTCTAGTTCTCAGCCAACTTTGAGCTGCCAACTGGGGCTCAGTCTCTGTTACCTCCACCTTGCTTCGTGAAGTTGCCCTCCCTGGTCGACAGGACACTGGATTTCAAGCTGAGCTCTCCAGTTCTTGCCCTCTGACTGCGGTAGAATGAACGAGGTAACTAACATCCAGTTGCTTCAGAAGGAATGAAACTCAAGAGACTCCACAGGGTAGGCCAAGCCTTTAGAAGAATCCTCGATGTGTTCGGTGATCCAGGCAAAGGTCTACCCCGTTACCATTTGATCCAAACAATATGTCTGACACTAAGCCTACCCCCTACCCTGCCTTCAGAGGAAATTAAACTCCATCAAGTGTTGCCAGAAACCCTTCTTTCGAGCTCTCCTCTAGTGGGATATTACATCAAAACCCAGGGGACCCAGGGATCCAGGGACAGCCAACAGAGGAGACATGAGTCTGGATGGGGGTGGGCAAAGCTTATTCAGAAGGGAGCCCATCAGCCCAGCACGTGCCCCATTCAGGAAAACTAAGCAGGGTCGTTGGAAATCAGACATGGAGGGATGGCAGAGGGGAAGAGTGTTAAATTGCAGCTGAAATCCACCTCTCCTAACCTTAAGGGCTTCTCCTTCAGTGTCAACAAATATGCAACCAATTAATGTAATTGCAGAGTTATTTATGGTGCCCAGAACAGTGCAGCAGCTGGATCCTAAAAGACAAGGTTGGGAAGCAGAGGGGAAAAAAATAAAAATAAAAACCCTTTCTCAGTTTTTGCTGTGTGGTTTTGATGGCTGAGTTTTTGGAGTCCCCCCACCCCTCCCTTCTTTCAGATGTTGCAGTCGACTTGTGGTGTCCATGTGTCTGGTGGTCATGGCCCTTTCCAGTCAGCTTGCAGGTGTTCCTGCCTGGGGGGTGGGGAAGGAGGGGGAAGCTAAGGGGAAAAGCTAAAGGTCTTCCGATTTCAAACTGTGACCTGACATCGAAGACTTTTTCAAGGCTCCCCCTCTGACTGCACCCCAGTCTTAATCCTCCTCCATTGACCCCTCCATAACACCCACCACCAAAAACTGCCCAGAGACCCTTTTCCTCCTAGCTCTGCTATGTGATTGTTTGGAGTGGCAGCTGTGTTGCCGTTCAGCGCCCCGAACGAGACAGGTTTTAATTAGAGTTATTGAGGGGTTTGAATTGGCACAATTAGGGCCATCATTAATGGGGTCTCCATGTGTTCCTTTGAACAGTTTGGCCCTATTTTTTGTCCCAGGGCAGGAGGGGGTTGCAGCTAGTGAAGTTGGAGAGTGAAAATTATCTCAGCAAAAGGAGGGCAAATGGAAACCACCCAGGGGAGGGGGAGACACTCAGTGGAAAAAAAAAGAAAGCGGTTACATATGGTGGAGACACACACACATCCTCACATGCCTTATTTTCATGTCTTCCTTTTATAAAATGGGAAGTCACAGCCACCAAATATGTATTATTGACTTAATAAGAAAACAGGAAAGTTATGTACATTATACCAAACTAAATTAAGGGTGTTTGTGGTGGCGTACTATGCACATGTTTTTATGCTTACCCCCAAAAGCTTATAGGCATATTAGAAGAAGAATGAGATACAGAGATAAACTTCAATTGTCAGAAGACCTACCCTAGTGCTTGGTGATATGGGGCTGTGGTCTGGCCTATGCCGTTGCTCTTGCACCAAGATGCTTCAAAGTCTTATTAAAAATGTTTGAATGAGGCTGGGGTTGTAGCTCAGTGGTAGAGTGCTTGCCTAGCAAGTTGTGGGGCACTGGGTTGGATCCTTAGTGCCACATAAAAACAAATAAGCAAAATAAGGGTATTGTGTCTATCTACAACTAAAAAAATAAAAATAAAAAAAGTTTTGGATCCTGAAGGGCATGGTGGTCCATACCTATAATCCCAGTGACTCGGGAGGCTGAGGCAGGAAGATCGCAAGTTCGAAATCAGCTTGAGCAAATGAGAAAGACCCTGTCTCAAAATAAAAAAATTAAAAGTCTGGGGATGTAGCTCAATGGTAGAGCACCCCTGGGTTCAATCCCTAAGACCAAGATCCCTGCAAAGCCCTATCACACCCAAATTTAGCAGGAGATTTGGGTGAAAATGGAGTTGATGAGCTTTGTCATTTTTAAAACTAAGAAGTGTTGTTAAAAGAAGCTTTGAAAGGTTCACATCCTATACTTGCTTACAGTTCTCATTAATCAGTTTTACTTGAGTACACATGAGATTCAATGTCGGCCTTCCTATAAATGCAAGCAGGTTGTTAGATGGGAACATGGAATATCCCCGCACACTTGTATAAAGACTATTGACTTTGTGCACCAAAAAATATATCGGAGAGACAAAAACAAAAAGTCCTAACCCATCATTATCTGAAATGTTGATGGGCCTTTACTATCACAATTTCCCACTTCTTTCTGTCCTCTTTTGAACTTTAGCCCTTATCCTGTATGTTCTCTTGAGAGGGCTCGATCCCCAAGTCTCTGAGTTGCCCACACAGGCGCATGTTTAATGAAGCCCAGCCAGGAGGGTGCCAGAGACAAGTCTGCAGTCTGGGAGGCCCTGGTGCCGCTAACATGCCCATGGATCTGACCCTCTTCCAGAGATGCCTTTAGTTGATGACATTTCCAGTAACAAGTCAATTCAGCCAAATGGGTTGTAGGAAAGCCAGAACTGGAAGACAGATACAAGGGAGTCCACTTATAAATCAACTCTAAGTGAGAAAGAGGCAATTGAACTGAAACAGGCCTCAGTTCAGTGTGGACCCAGAGCCTGGGGCTGGCTTTTGGGTGGCCTGGTTAAGCTTTGGGAAGTGGGAAATGGAACTCTTTGGTAGGCTAAAGCCACAGCAGGCCACAGAAGGATGAGGAGCTGGATGGAGGTGGGGTCACACACAAGTTGCAGCCAAAAATGAAAATTGAGTTAACTCCTCTTCCCATCATGGAGGGCCAGCAGGGGACAGGCTGCGCACAACAAAGCCCTCTTCCTACTTACTTCAGTGTCAGGCTTTCTTCACACTACCATCACCCATGCTTTCAACCCAATGGAACCCCAAAATGTAGACAGATACCCAATTCAAAAATGCCTCAACACAACTCTGGATTTGGGTATTCAGACAGTTTGGTCTTGTCCCATTCAGCCAACTGCTCTCCTGCTACAGCCCCACCAACCATAGGACTGAACTTTAAGAATCCCACATGGCTAGTCAACTGTTTTCCCCCAAAGACAATAGCAGAACCCAAAATAAATGGGCATGCCTGGGCGGTTTTCAAACAGTGGTTCTCAACAGGGGACACATTTCCTCCAAGAGGACATCTCACAATGTCAGGGACACATGTTTGGTGATTACACAGGCAGGGCAGGGGTGCTCTCAAACTTCCTTCCTTGCTCAGGACTGCCCCCACCAACAGGAATGATCAGGGCTAAAATGTCAGTAGTGCCAAGGCCAAGACATCCTGATTTAAAGTCACACAGACCTGGGTTCAAATTTCAGCTCTCTACCACTTCCTAGCTATGCAATCAATATCACCCAGCCAGTAACTTCTCCGAGCCTCGTTTTCCACATCTGTGAAACAGGGAGAAGGGGGGAACTTACTTAAAGCTGCCTCAATACAAGGGCTTATGAAATATTCTTTGCTTTTCTTTTTTTGTTGAACTTGAAGAATGTTCCAGCCACCTTTTTTAGAATCACTAAAAGAATATGGCATTTGGGTCATCAGGAATGAAGTCCTGAAATTGCCTTTTACACAGCAGATACCGATTGCCTCCTTCCCTGGTGCATTTCTCACTCAGAAATTAGAGGGCTGGGGCTCTTTGGGAGAAGCCTCTGGAACACCTTATCTCCTATCCCGAGCCAAAGCAACTGAGGACAGCCTTCTGCAGGGCCCTGCGGCCAGCTGCACTGCGGTCACAGGCTGCCTTCCCGCCCCCGCCCCCGCCGACCGGGGCGGCCTCATTTCCGGTGGCAGTGGACTTGGGGAGTCCCACTTTCCTTTGGAACCGCGCAGCGCCGCGGCCCAACGTCAATTAGCTGAGCCCTGGAAAGCGAGTGTGCTCTGCGCTCTCCGGGGGAAGGCAGGGCGCCCCCGGCCCGGCCTGGGGTGGCTGCCCCGTTCCCCCTATTGTGCCTCCAACAAGGGCGTTTTATTGAAAAGAGCTGAGTGCGTCTAATGCAGTTATCCGTGTCAGCCCCATCGGGCCGTGGGCTGGGGGCGAGGCGCGCAGCTGCCGCCGCCTCACACGCTCGCAACAAAGGAGCGCGCCGTGGAGAATTTGCTCCCCTTTGAACGGCTCATCTGGTTTCCATTTTTGAAAGGTTCCCCAATCTTCGCTTCCACCCAGCCCCCACCGCACCTTGGCTCCTTCCCTTCCCCCCACCCTCGCTTCGGTCCAGCTGTGCCCTGGAGGGAGGGCGCTCACGGACCTCGCCTCCGCGGTCACCCCCTCTCACCCCCTCGTGTGTGTGTGCCTGGCCAGGCATCCGGCCACCCCGGACCCTGAGCAGGGCCACACGTCGTCGTAGCCGGGGCCAGGGATCAGCCGGATAACACATCTGGCTTCCCAGCCATCCCCATCCACCTTCCTAGACCTCAGCCTCAGTTTCCCCCTGTTTAAAATGGCACCGTGGGATGCCACCTTGATGCCTTAACTGGTCTGTGAGTTCAAGAACTGATTTGTAAAACATGTGGCAAGTACATAACAGAATAATTAAGAAAACTTAAAATTGTCTTTAATGTCCCCGAGTATTTTCTCCTAATCTCTTCTTATGTATAAAAAGCCATACACAACATTATCATTGTTTATTGGGATCACATTGTGTTTATAGTTCTATCTCCTGCTTTTATTTATATCTGGAGGCATTTTCTTATGCTAATAGTCTTTGAAAATGTGGTATTTTTAAACAGCTGCAAAATACACCATCTTGGGCTTATACCATAATTGATTTAACTTGTTCCCCCATTTTTGGACTTTGAGGTTGTTTTCCTGTTTGCCTGGGTGGTGGTGGTTGTTTTCCCTCCACTATTATAAGTACAAGGCGATTTTTTAAATAGAATCCTCAAGTGGCTTCCAAGTTGACAGCTGGGTCTGAACCCCTGCCCCCCTTATAAATCAAAGGCATAAAGCCGGCGCTTCTACTTCTTCCTAGGGCTGCCACGGAGGTGAAAGGTCATCTTTGGCCTCCTCCTCCCCTGCCTGACACCTCCAGGCACCTGCAAGCTGGAAATTCACATGTGAATCAAGGCCCCTGTGAATTATGGCCTTGGGCAAATTGTATAAACCTCAGAGTCCTCAGCTACACAAAGAAGATACAATCACACCGGCCTCAGAGGAATTGTTGAGAAAACTAAATGAAATAGTTTGAAGTCCTGAGCATGTGACTAGGACACTGATGTCTGGCTATCCCATTTATTAACTGTAGATAGTGGACAAATTTCCTAGTCCCTCTGTGCCTCAGTTTCTCCGCCTATAACCTGGGGATTTGTGAGGATTAAATGAAATAAAATGTAAAAGAAGTGAATAAAACCACCCAGTACATACCAAGGGCTCAGTAAATGTAGCTGTCATTTTGTGTGCCTGTCTGACCAGCTTGTAAAGAATAAGGAGAAGCAGGCGGTGGCACTAACCTATAATCTCAGCTTCTTGGGAGGCTGAGGCAGGAGGATCAAAAGTTCAAAACTAGCCTCAGCAACTTGGCAAGACCTTGATTCAAAATAAAAAAATTTTAAAAAAAGGGCTGAGGTTGTCACTCAGTAGTAGAGTGTCCTGGGTTAAATCCCCAATACCAAAAAAAAAAAAAAAGTCTGGGCATGTGGCTCAGTGGTAGAATTCAATCCCTGTTACCAAAAATTTTAAAAAAGGACTAAAAACTTGTTTTCTTTTTCATCTTCCAGGACTAACCCCTTCCAAGCCATTATCAGCACAGGGTCCTCCCTTCAACCTCAGCCCCTCAGAAAATAGGACACTGGCTGAGATAATGAGCTCCAATAAAGAACCCAGGCCCCAGAGGGATCCTCATAGATTGCTTCACACCCCATATACACCCCAACCTCTGCTTCTGGGATTTGGCATTCCCACCTACTCAAAGAAGGGGACAGGGTAGGGGGTGAGGAAGCCTTGCTGTGATCCCCTTTCTCTTGCCTTCTCAGGACTTCCTGTACATCTGTCCAAATAAGAGTGCCGTCAGTAGCAGCCACCATTGACGGAGTATGCCGCTAGCTGTTAGACCCTGCAAAGTGTAATAATGGCATCTGTGAATTATCAACTCATTGCACAACCAAGTACAAAAACTGAGTCAAATGGTTAAGCAACTTGCCGGAATTGGTAGAGCAGAGAATTGACCTCATGAGAGTTTGACCACAAAGTCCTGCTCTTCCTGGACAGCATGGGACTCAGGTTCCCCTATTCATGAAGCTGAAGTTGCAAAGTCATTTTCCCTGAAGTATGTGCCCTAAGAAACCTAAAAAGGGGAGGGTATTTGAGTTAGGATTTCTAGATTTAGTAAATAAAAATATAAATTCCTTTGAATTTCAGATAAACAATAATGTTCAGTAGAAGTATACTCCCATGCAGTATTTGAGACATACTAAAAATTCTTCATTACGTATATGAAATTCCAGGTTAACTGAGTGTAATATATTTTATCTGGCAGCCCTAATTTGGGAGCTCTGTTACACTCTCCAGAAGTCAGTTCAACAGATCAGGGCATAGACTAGGCCTCCAGATCACATCACAATAATGTGTTGTTACCTAATCTCCTCCAATCTCAGCACCTCTTCTGTAGCCCGGGAATTAAGTGACCTGCTAAAATCTGAAGATTTGAACTTAAACCACACACACCTATAATGTCCCCAGCCTCCTGCTACTTATGTAGAGCACAGCAAAGTGGTCACCACAGCCTGGGGGAGGATGTATGCTTTCCAGTGTAAAATTGTCATTTAGCTGCTTTGACATAAGAAAAATGTAGACAACTTGAAATTTGCAACAAGTAATGCCATCTAAAGACTTTTTCTTCCTTTAAGGATCTTTTGGTTACAAGTAACAACCTTGATCTAAACTGACTTAGACTAGAAAGCTCATGTCAACTGGAAAATCCAGATGATCACTAGATGGGGGTATGTATGTCAAAAGAACATAGGAGCCAACTGAAAGACCTCCTGGTGCTCAAAACTGGAACAATTTGAACAACAAAATAAAGTAGTTTTGGAAAATAACCCAAAGTATTAAAAAAGAAATCCAAGAGTTTATACTTACATAAACAACTGAATGAATCAGTATGGAAAAAAAAAAAGAAAAAAGAAAAATCTATCATTCAGAAGCATAGCAAATAATTTAAGGGAAAAAAAAATGTGGTTCCCACTGACTAAGAACAGGATGGCACATTCTGATTTTCTTCCAAAAAGTACAGCAAGGAAGGGGCCATAAAAGAGTCACATTACATAGGAGAAACTTCATGAACCTTACCTTAGCCAGGTGCTCAAGGTCAGTGTCAACAGTGATAGGTCATTCTGATAGCATTTTCCCTAGACAGTATGGTGTGATATTATGAGATGAGAGTAACACCTTATTTCTGTGGTCTTCCTCCATATAGTCCATCTAATTATGAGGGAAAAAAATACAGATCCCAGTTGAAGGGTATTCTACAAAATCCCAGTACTCATTAAAACTGCCAATGTTGCCAAAAACAAGGAAAGTTTGAGAAACTGTCACAACCAAAAGCAGCCCAAAGAAACATGATGACTAAATGTAATGTGTGTCCTGGATGGGATCTTGGAACAGAAAAGGGGCATTAGGGGAAAATTAAGAATAATCATGAATAAAATATGGACTTTGTTTAATAATAGTATACTAATATCACTTCATTAATTGACAAGTTCATTAATTGACTTCATTAAGTCACAAATGTAGCATACTAATGTAAGATGTTAATAAGAGAAACTGGGTGTAGAATATATGAGAACTCTCTGTTAACATTTTCAGCATTTCTGTAAACCTAAAACTATTCTAAAATAAAAAGGGTATTTTTATGGGCTGGGTTTATGACTCAGTGGTAGAGTGCTTGCCTAGCACATGTGAGACACTAGGTTCCATCCTCAGCATCACATAAAGGTAAATAAATAAAATAAAGGTATTGTGTCTACAACTAAAAAAAAATTTTAAGGGTATGTTAAAATAAAAACAGGAACTTCAGGTGTGGTTGAACTTAGAGCTCAAATACTGTCTTCATCTTTATTTTTTCATTTATTTATTTATTTTTGTACTAGAGACTGAACCCAGAGGCACTTAACCACTGAGCCACATCCCAGCCATTTTTATTTTTTTATTTAGAGATAGGGTCTCACTGAGTTGCTTAGGGCCTTGCTAAATTGCTAAGCTGGCTTTGAACTTGTGATCCTACTGCCTCAGCCTCCAGAGCCTCTGGGATTACAGGCATGTGCCACCACACCCAGCTATCTTCATCTTTTAACTCTGCCTTTCTCCATGAGGTCTTGAGCTTCATATGATAAGAATAGTGGGAAGGAACAACCACTTCTCTCTCAGAACCCCAGAAAGGCTCTTGGTGCCTCATTGATTCTGGTTGAGCCACATGCTCAATTTCTGGGGACAGAGGAACAAGCAGCCATGACTGACTTATACCTGTCACTTGCTTCAGCTCTAAATCAGGGACTGACTTGGGGAGAGAGAAGGACACATCAAAAAATTGGGGGCAATTACTTGAAGCAGGTGAATGATATTTTAGTGGTCAAAATAATCAATGTCCTGTACCCCTTCAACATTTTTTGGTGCTTATGTGTCTATGGGATATAAGGATGGTTCTTTATTATTTCTACTAGTCAAAATAATTAGCTACTCTATATCTGTCCATCAGTTTTTTGAAACTGATTTAAGAAATGCCAATGTTGAGGACACATGGTCCAAATACAAGCATCTCAGATGGAAGAATAGGAACAATTAGTTGACAGAATGTGTTAGTCAGCTTTCCATGACTATAACAAAACACTTGAGAAAACATGGAGAGGAAAGATTTATTTTAGCTCATAGCTTCGGAGGTTTCAGTCCACAGTTTGTTTGTCCCTGTTCATTGCTTTTGAGCCTGTGGTGAGGCAGTTCATCGTCATGGAAGCAAGAGTAGAGGAAGCTGCTCACCTCGTGATGGATGAGAAGTAAACAGTGGAAAGGGCAGAATCCCAAAATGCCCTTCCTTTGAGGGTATGCCCCATGGATCTAAGGCCTCCTGCTGGGCTTTACCAGAGTTTTTTGTTTTGTTTTGGTGCTAGGGATTGAACCCAGGGCTTTCTTTTTGCATGTGAGACAAGCACTCTACCAACTGAGCCCTTTTATTTTTTAATACTGTTTTAGTTGTAGATGGACACAATACCTCTATTTTATTTGTTTATTTTTATGTGGTGCCAGGGAACAAACCCAGTGCCTTACCCGTCCTAGGCAAGCACTCTATCCCAGAGCTACAGCCCCAGCCCTGGGCTCGACCTCTTAATCATTCCGCTACCTTTTAATAGCACCAGGCCGAAGACCAAGCCTTTAACACACAGGCCTTTGGGGGGATATTCAAGATCCAAATCATAGACCATCTTTATCTCTTGGAAGGACTTCATCCTGAAGGATCAAGAAACGGATCCAATATCCAGTACAGGACTAATAGAACAGAAAACCCAGAGGGCATCCCAAGAAGAACCCTAAGACTGAAGTAGGGAAGACTGGGAAACTCCCAGTTGTCCTAATAATATGGACCTGTGCTGGTCTCTAAGCAAGTACATGCCTGAACTCATCTGATCCTCACATAGTGCTGCGCTGTCCATGTTATTGGCCCCTTCTGCAGGTGAGAAACTGAGGCCTAGAAAGCTTAAGGACATCTGCCCAAGGGCACACACTGGCAAGTGGTTGAGCTGGGATCTGACCCCAGGCTCTGGACCCAGAATCACTATCCTAGAAAGTATGATTAAAAAATAAAATAGGGGCACTGGGGTTGAGGCTCAGAGTCTTAGCCTAGCATGTGTGAGGCACTGGGTTCAATCCCCAATACCATAAAAAGCCAGGGGAGGGACTGATAGGCTACCTGAAGAAAACACAAATTCAAGGTAGTGAGTCCAGTTGACATCTGAGTGTTTTGCATGGGATATTTTAGAGCCAACTTGAGCTTTTCCTCTTCTGAGTCTGTTGCCATTTGTACTACCAGGTAGTCCTGCCTTCTCCCTAGCCCAGGGCTGGGCCCTGGCAGGTGTTCAGAATGAGTGTGGCCACACCTAGCAGAAGCACTCCCTGCTGGGCCGTTGGCTGAAAGTAGACTTGGAGGACCCGGCATTCCAACCCTTTTAGGAAATCCTATCTGTCTCTTCTTGGCCCTCAGTTTACCATAATGACCTTGAGTTCTTAGTAATCTTCAGAAAGAAAATCATTCCAAATTCCACTTGCTATCTTCTCCCGGGGAGCTGCTCCTCATTCTGTGTTTCCTGTCAGGAACAGGAACAGGAACAGCTGCCACTATCTAGTCCTTGGAACTTGAGGCTTCCATGCCCCCATGGCCATCCGGCCCTGAGACCTGAGAACTCATCTCCCCAGCACAAGCTGGCCCACGGGTCAGACTCCCCTCACTCCTTATCTCATTTGTTACATCTCCTCAAGTTCCTCCACCCCGGAGCCATTGTACAGTGGCCAGAGTTGTGCTTCTGAAATCCAATGACAATCAGCACACACACACACACACACACACACACTACACCATAAAGCCTGGACCCTGGGATTCCTGAGGGCCAATTTGTTCTAGAGTCATGGGAAGACAAAGAGAAATAAAGGCATTGCCTTTGCCCCCGGAGAGTTACAACAAAACTTCTAGAAGACAAGAGAAGCATAGGGAGCTGCACA
The DNA here is from genome assembly GCF_052094955.1 of Ictidomys tridecemlineatus. Lineage (NCBI taxonomy): Eukaryota > Metazoa > Chordata > Mammalia > Rodentia > Sciuridae > Ictidomys > Ictidomys tridecemlineatus. The sequence goes on along the minus strand of NC_135481.1, from coordinate 64,357,341 downwards.
TGAAGTAGACCCAGAGCTCAGTTAACAGCATCCGCAGTAATAATAATGATCTATGTCACATCATATCAATACATATTATACTACATTATATTCTAGAGTCTAGAGGTGCTTGTTTTAAGTGGATTATTCCATGAGCCAGCTGTGGCCAGGCTGGGAACTCACCCAATCCTACACATCCTGGACCTCTGTCTCTACATTTGCTAAGCAGAAACTGCTTCGGAAAGGAGCTTTGAGATGTTCAGGTGGAACGTTCCAATATCCAGATATTTCTGAATTTGTCTCTCAATGTCCCTCCAATTCCACCACTATCCTGCCCTGACATCTCACTCACCCCAATCAGGCCTCTGTGCCGGTTCAGGAGAGCATAAGCTGGCCCAGGGGCCTCCCTGGGCCTAGCTTTCCCCAAGCACATCTGGGAGAAGAGGAGAAGGCAAGGCTTCTGGGAGCTGCCTGCAGTTTCCCTGACGGCTGGCCTGCTTTGCCTATGTGGATGGAAGGCCCACACTCTGCCCTGTGCTGCAAGGGCCCTGACAACCCAGTGTCATTAAAAATCCAGCCTTGTGTTTTAGAGAGCCATTGGCTTGGCAGGGGGTTAAGCCAGATGTGGGCAGCGCACCATACACAACACACACACACACACACCAGTCCACTCCCCAACCTGCTACCCTGCCAGTCCCTCCTCCTCTCCCAGGCTGCCCTCCTGGTCACTTGCTCTAGCCAACTCCGACACCCTTGACAGTTCCCCAACTGCTGCCTCTAATCCTGTTCTGGGAGTGGGGGAGCCCTCCCTGGCTCACTTGTGTGAAAACAGCCCGGGGTTGGCCCCAGCGGCTCACACCTGCACACTCCATTCTTCCCCACTGTTTACACATTGTCATCCGCAATTAATGCTTTCCCAGGAACTGCAGCGGGCTGATTGCCCCACCGCCACACAGGGACCCCATTCTGAGCCCTTGTGTCTGTTAAATTGAGCATGGGGCCCTGTGATTAAATTAAGGTTTGTGGCTCTGGCCCTCTGCTCGCCCTCCATCCCACTGAGCCTGGCTTCTGCCTCCTCCTCCCCCACCCTCCCCTCCCTCCCCTCCCGCTCCTTTCCGCTTTCCCCGGCCCATTCATCACTAGGCCCCTTTGCAGCCCTGGTGGGAGGAGGTGGGCAAGGGGGAAATGGCCTGGCCTCTGGACAGGGAGGAAAAGTAGGCATCCTCCATTTGAAGTGGAGGATGAAAGGGGATGCATGACCCCGTGGTGAGAGGGCTCCAGAGGGAGGGGCCAGTGCTGGCCCGAGAAATAAGAGGCTGTACAGGGCCTTTGCTAACTGGAGCACCAGTCCCTCAAGGCACTATGGCACAGCAGTTAGGAGTACAGACCCCAAGGAAAGACAGACCTGGGCCTGATTCTAACTCTGCCCTCAAACCCCGACTTTTTTGGGGGGGTTACTAGGAGCACCTCACCACTGAACCACACCCCAGCCCTTTTTCTTTTTTTGAGGCAGGGTCTTGCTTAGTTGCTGAGGGCCTTGCTAAGTTGCTGAGGCTGACCTCGAGCTTGTGATCCTCCTGCTTCAGCCTCCCGAACTGCTGGAATTACAGGTGTGTAACCTAGGAACATGCATTTTAACAGGCATTGCAGGTGGTTCCCATACACAGGTCTGAAGAACCCATTTGAGAAGCACAGCCAGGAAGGTGTTGGATGGCCACCCTAGGATTTTCACAAGGGAGGAAGTTATGGGATTTACATTCTAGAAAGAAAATCAAAGAAGCTTGCATGAAAGGAGTGGGAGAAGCTGGGAAGCATCAGAACAATTAGGAATCCAGTGGTGCTGTTCAGATGCCTCAGGGTGAGAAGCAGAACTAAAGAAGTGGTAGGGATGGGGAGGAGGAGAAGCATTTGAGATAGCAGCTGTACTCACCAAACCCATATCCAAGTGGGAAAAAATGGGGAGTTGAAGCTGAGGGTGAGTGTTCTGTCCCCCTGAGAGGCAGACGGTGATTCCATTTCTGACCTGTTGATCTGAGCTTCCTGTGCAGCTTCTGGTGAATAGATGGAAATGTTCATTTGGAGCTCCATAGAGAGACCTGAGTGGAGAGGTCCCCTGGGGCATCCTTCACCTCTGCTTCCCAGAGCTTTCTCGGAGCTCTGATAAACAGAGATACCTGGAGAGCATATATGGAGAATATGATCTAGGAATGGACCTGGGTCCAGCCTGTTCTTAAAGCCCCACAGGTGATTCCAGTGCCAGCCAAGGATGGGACCATCCCTTAGTTTAAACCTGGCGGCCCTGATGGAAAGGAGCCAAGACAAAACAGTGGGAGAGGGAAAAGCAGAGTCCAGAGAGGAACCTCCATCCCTGAAGCCAAAGGAGGGAGGGAAATGCCAAGAGGGGAGGAGAGAATATAAGGGGAAATGGTGTCCTGAGAGAGATCAGATAGGACAGTGGTGACAAAGAGACCCGTTGGGTTTGGTGATTTTTTTTGAGGGAAGAATTTTGGTATAAAGGGGCAGAAACACGATTATGGGCAAAAAGGAAAGGAGGCAGGTGCCAAATGTGTGAGAAAAGAAGGGAAAATCTAACAGTGAAGCCACATGTCACGTCAAAGGTTTGGACCGGTGCTTGCGTTTAGGATGAGAAACTTACGTAGAAAAAGCAGCAGTAATGAAGAGGAATTTGAGGACAGGCAAAACCAGACAAGGGATGGAACAGAGTTCTAGAGAAGATCAGAGGAGACAGAAACCTTTCCCAGGGTGATTGGAGCTCATGAGAAGGTTGGCCTGAAGGAAAGGCAGGAAAAAAAAGAAGCTCTCAGAGATGAGAGAGAAAGACAGGAAGGGAGAGAACGAGGAAGGGGAGGTTGTATAAGTGCTAAGTGTGGAATTGGAGGGAGAGAAAGTTAGGGACTGAGTTCCTCCTAGTCTCCAATTTCTTGGTGAAGTGGGAGGCCTTGGCTCTTGCTGAGAGCACGGGAAGTCAGTGAGCCTCAGGCGGTGGCACACATCAGCTGTCCAGAGAAGGATGTTTGCCAGGCCATACTGAGAGCTCAACAGGCCTCTCAGCACCTGGCAAAAAGTCAAGGTGAGCCAAGATTGTGAACTGGCGGGCAAGGGCACGGCATGGTCAAGGGATGGCAGAGTGGAGGGCGCTGGCGAGAAGGAAACGAAAATGCTTGGCTATGGGATCCGGGCAGGAAGAGGAACAGGAAATGGTACCCTGAGAGAGTGGGGAGACCCAGAAAACTAGGTCATCATCTGGGTAAAAAGAGAGGGAGAGTCCACCTACCATCCAGTCCACCATTCTCCAGCAGAAGGAACCAGGGATCCTTGGGAAATGGCTGATTCTAAGACTCAGGCAGGAAATAGAAATGATGAGGCCGGAGCATCTTATGGAGCTACAAGGTTAAGGAGAGCTGTTCACACAGACACAGACACACAATGGTGCAGTATATCAAAGGAACACAGGAACCAACTAAATGAGCTCCCAATGCCCCAACCTGGAACAATTTGATCAACAAAATAAAGTAGTACTGGATTAACCCAGTAGGAAATAAATATCCAGGACTCTATCTTGATAAGCGATGAGATAAATAAGAAAGAAGAGACAGATCTCCCATGCAAGAGAATATCAAAAAATGTATGTAAATATTCTCTCCTCAGGAAAGTGGAGCATTGTCAAGTGCAGTGGAGCATGTCAGGTGCAATGGCACAGTCTGTAATCCCAGCTGCTCAGGAGGCTGAGGCAGGAGGATCACAAGTTAGAGGCCAGCTTCAGCAACTTAGTAAGGTCCCAAACAACTTAGTGAAACCCTGATTCAAAGTAAAAACGAAAAGAGCTGGGGATGAGACTCAGTGGTTAAGGGCCCCTGGGTTCAAAAAAAAAAAAAAAAAGTGGAACATAACTTCCACACTTCCACTCCTTAAGTGTGGGCTATACAATGTGACTCCTTCCAAAAAGGACTGTATGGAAAGGAGGAGGCTAAAAAGAGTCAACTTCATAGTTAAGAAACCTGACAAATGTTACACTTGCCAGGTGATCAATCAAGTTGAACATCAACAGTGATAAGTCACGTTAACAATATCTACCCTAGGGCTGGGGCTCTGGTTCAGTAGTGGAGCGCTCGCCTAGCACAAGTGAGGCTCTGGGTTCGATCCTCAGCACTGCATAAGAATAAATAAATAAAACATAGACATTGTGTCCCTCTACAACTAAAAATTATTTTAAAACAAAACCCAATATTTACCCTTAATTAAATGTGATAAGAATGGCCCTTTTGGGCTGGGGATGTGGCTCAAGCGGTAGCACGCTCGCCTGGCATGCATGCGGCCCGGGTTCGATCCTCAGCACCACATAAAAACAAAGATGTTGTGTCCGCCAAATACTAAAAAGTAAATATTAAAATTCTCTCTCTCCCTCTCTCTTCTCTCTCTCACTCTTTCTTTAAAAAAAAAAAAAAAAAGAATGGCCCTTTACATCGTAAACCACAGCCTCTGTCAAATGATGAGAAAAAGATCAGACCCAGGGCTGGGCTTGTGGCTCAGTGGTGGAACACTTGCTTAGCACGTGTCAGGCACTGGGTTTGATCCTCAGCACCACATAAAAATACATAAATAAAACAAAAGTATTGTGTCCATCTACAACTAAAAATATTTTTTTTAAAAATCAGACAAATCCCAATTGAGGAACATTCTACAAAACACCTGAGTAGTACTCCTCTAAACTCAAGGTCATCAAAATCCAGGAAAGTCTGAGGAACTGTGAAAGTCAAGAAGCCTAAGAAGACACAATGATTAACTGGAATATAAAATCTGGCTGGCATCCTGGAACAGAAAAGAGCATTAGGTGACAACTAAGAAGCCCCAATAAAGTTAAGTATAATGAATCAATTTTGGTTCATTAGTAATTTTAAATTAAGCTAAATTTGGCCTGAGGCTGCCTGAGAACACTTGATCCCACATAACAATCTGCAGCCTGAGTAAGCAAACAGAAAGCCTGACTGAGGAATATATTATTTGTAACAACTAGCTGGGTGGCAGCCAGTCAGAGCAGCAGAGCTTCAGCCAATCAGGGGCTGCCCAGCTAATAAGACCAAGTCTAAATTAGGCAAACGTGGGCTGCAACCAATCAAGCCTCACCTGCATCTTCTGTTGAAAATGAGCCTGCCCACATTTCAGGGCAGCATTCTCTTGAGCCCTTTCTGGTTCTGAGTGCTGCCATCAAGAATGATTCTTTGCTCAAATCACCTCTGTTGGATTTAATTTCCTCTAAGTTTTTCTTCTAACAATTATACCAAATGTACATACCAATGTATTTTGTGAACAGTAGAGAAACCTGGATACCAAATAGACAGGAACTCTATGCACTAGCTTTGCAATTTTGCTATAAATCGGTCTTAACAAGTAAAATTTGTTATTGAAAGGTAGGGATGAGAGACAGGAAGATGATGGATAGTTTTTGCTTTCCCTAACCTTCCTTAAACATAGATGGAACAACAGAGGTGGCCAAAGCAAGGGCCCAGAGACAATATTACAATAGTAGGTGACAAAGTATCCCCATAAGCCAATAAGTACCTGTGCATGGGAACAGAGCTTCAGTAGCACAAGACTTACTGGGCACGGGTTTCAGCAGGAACAAAAGGAAGGAGCACTCCAGAATTCACTGGAAAATTCAGCAAGGCAATCGAAGAAGAATAGTTGAAACTGAACAGGGGCTTCTGCAGCCTCCAATTCATGGGTCCGATTGAGGGGAGCACCATGCAGTGCTGGAGCAGCCCGGGCTCTATAAACTCTCAGAACTGACAAGCCTAAGCTCCTTCCCAGAAAAAGCCCTGAAGAGAAAATGCTGGAAATTGTATCCAAATAGAGCAAGAGGCGATAACAGGAGCAAAGGATAGAAAAGTAGGGGAATGGAGCAGAGAAAACAAGTCCCAGAAAATACAGACCATACATATTTTTTGTCACTCTGTAAAAAGAACAGAAGAGGGAGCTCTAGAGCTTAGAAGCTCTCCACTCAGCCCCCTCTCCAAAATTCCTCAGTTCACTTGGGGAAGGAATGCGGATATGTATATAGAGAGAGACAGAGAGAGATAGAGATATATAGAGATATCTATGCTTATATATATATATTAAAAAAGTGATAGTTTGAATATCCAAGCAAAAAGGCCAAATATCACTTTTTTTTTTTTTTTTAAATACCAGGGATTAAACCCAGGGGCACTTAACCACTGAGCCACATCCCCAGCACATTTTATGTTTTCTTTTGAGACAGGGTCTCATTAAGTGGCTGAGGCTGGCTTTGAATTCATGGATCCTTCTGCTTCAGCCTCCCAAGCTATTGGAATTAAAGAAGTGAGCCACCACACCTGGCTCCCCGTGTTTCTTTTAAATTGAATCTTGGATGTTATTTGAAGTCAGACTCATTCCACAGATTTTTGTTTCTCCTGGTTGTTTTTGTTTCGCAAGACTATCTTATACCTGTTTATTTCTTTTGTGCATGTGATATTGTCAGCCATTAGTGATCATTGCTTAATAGATTCATTCATCCATTTCTTTGTTGTTTGCTAGAAAAATGTTAGAAAGAAAACTATCTGGAACCAACAAATTAGCCACTGCAACAGGCCCAAATCCCTTTTAAGGGAAAGAAAATGAAATTGTCACCAGACTTTTTGACAGTAATGTTGTTTTATGCCAAAACACAACAGAATAATATATTTAAGATAATCAAGAAAAGAACTATGAGCTATGGATTTTATATCCAGCCAAACTGACCTTCAAGTAGAAAGGCCACCAGCAAACCAGACAAGCACTCTACCACTGAAAAACTTTTTTTTTTAAGAGAGAGAGAGATAATTTTAATATTTATTTTTTAGTTTTCGGCAGACACAACATCTATGCTCTGGCAATGTAAAGAATACAATTATCACACAAGAGGAAAAATGGAGTATAGATGAAAAGAATAAGCTTGCTGATTGCCTTCTAAGTAGATCTGAGTGTAAGAGAGTATTACCTTTTTTTAATATTTATCTTTTAGTTTTTGGCGTACACAACATCTTTGTTGGTATGTGGTGCTGAGGATCGAACCCAGGCCGCACGCATACCAGGCAGGTGTGCTACCGCTTGAGCCACATCCCAGCCCAAGAGTATTACTTCTAATGCAGGTGGAAAAGGAAAAGACAAGGAAGAGACGTTACTACCTAATTTAAATATTAATTATATTATGACACCAAAAATAACCGGCCACTTCCAAAAAGAGAGAGAATCAGGGACTAAGGGAATTATATGAAAGTATGAATATAAAAATAACTTTTAGGAGCAAAAAAGCTTCCTAAATAAAAAAAAGATGTATATAAGAGAATGAAAAAGTCTATATAGTAAAAGTTATGCAATCAGATAGTAGAGATAAATTACATGTATCATAATAAAGCAGAGCTGAGCCAAACAGACTTACCATGTCAGTAGTATAAATATTCATAACTTACCTATTAAAAGATTTTTAGATTGTCTAACAAAGCAATATAAAAACCTGCAATAGATACAAAAAATAAGAGATTCATATATTTGTTGACCAATTGCATATCTTCTTCTAAAAAGTGTCTGTTCACTTCCTTAGCCCATTTATTGTTTTAGTTACTTATTTTTTTGGTGTTAAGTTTTTTGAGTCCTTTATATATCATGGAGATCAGTGCTCTGCCTGATGTGCAGGTAGTAAAGATGTTATCCCACTCTCTGGGCACTCTCTTCACATTACTGATTGTTTCCTTTGCTAAGAAGAAGCTTTTTAGTTTGAAACCATGCCATTTATTAATTCTTGGTTCTATCTCTTGAATTTTAGGAGTCTGGTAAAGGAATTCAAGACCTAATCCAACATGATGAAGATCTGGGCCTACTTTTTCTTCTGTTTGGTGCAGGGTCTCTAGTCTAATTCCTGGGTCCTTGATCCACTTTGCGTTGAGCTTTGTGCATGGTGAGAAAGAGTGGTTTAATTTCATTTTGCTGCATATGGATTTCCAGTTTTCTCACCACCATTTGTTGAAGAGGCTATCTTTTCTCCAATGCATGTTTATGGTGCCTTTGTCTAGTGTGAGATAACTGTATTTATGTGGGTTTGTCTTTGTGTCTCCTATTCTGTACCATTGGTCTACATGTCTATTTGGGTGCTGATCAACAAATATATGAAAAAATGTTAAACTGCAAATCAAAACTACTCTAAGATTTCATCTCACTCCAGTCAGAATGTCAATTATCAAGAATACAAGCAATAACAAGTGTTGACAATAATGTGGAGAAAAAGGTACACTCATTTACTGCTGATGGCGCTACAGATTGGTACAACCACTATGGAAAGCAGTATGGAAATTCCTTAGAAAACTTAGAATGGAACCACCATTTGACCCAGCTATCCCACTCCTTGGTCTGTACCCAAAGGACTTAAAATCAGCATACTATAGCAAAACAGCCACATCAATGTTCATAGCAGCTCAATTCACAATAGCTAAACTCTGGAACCAACCTAGATACCCTTCAACACATGAATGGATAAAAAAAACTGTGGTACATATACATAATGAAATATTATTCAGCATTAAAAAAGAAAAAAAAATTATGGCATTTGTGGGTAAATGGATGGAGCTGGAGAATATCATACCAAGTGAAGGAAGCCAATCCCAAGAAAACAAAGGCCAAATGTTCTCTCTGATAAGTGGATGCTGATCCAAAATGGGCGGGGGGAGAATGGAGAAATTTTGATTGGGCAAAGGGGAGGGAGTGAAGAGGAGAGGGTACAGAGGGAGGGGTAGAAAAGATGGGGGTATGAGATGAGCATCATTATCCTAGGTACATGTATGACTGCACATGTGGCATGACTCTACATCGTGTACAACCAGAGAAATGAAAAGTTGTGCTCCATTTGTGTACAATGAATCAAAATGCATTCTGCTGTCATAGATAACTAATTAGAACAAATTAAAAAAATAAGAAAAAAAACAGATTCAGATCTCTGAATCTTTGTCTTAGATGGTTAACAATTTTTAAATGAAAAACTATTAATAATACCACTATCACACAATGGGGAAATTGGAGAATATATATAAAAGAATAAGCAAAGTGAAAAGAAAAATGATAAACTGAGAAAAACATTTCCAACTGATATCATGATGGGTTAAAAAAATTTCTAAAATGTAAAGATCTTCTAAAAATATAAAATGCCAACAGCAAGATAGAAAAATAGGCTAGAAGTATAAACAAAATATAAAAAGAAAAGCAAACGGCTCCTCACCACTTGAAAACATGTACAGCCCTGCTCAAAATGAGAAATGTAAGTTGACAGTACACAGGGATAACACTTCTCACCTGTCATTGTGGGAAGAAGCCAAAGTGTAACATCTACATCCGTTATTTATTTGCTGTGTAACAAATAACCCCCAGATTCAGTGGCTTACAGCAACAATTATTAATTTGTCAGGTTCTGCAGGCTGATGGCTCTTCTCTACTGTATGTGGCCTCAGCTGTGACTGTTCCCCTGGGGGCTAAAGAATCCACTTTTAAGATGGCTCACTCACATGGCTAGCAAGTGGTGCTTGCTGAGAAAGCGGGTCAGAGACCTTGATTACGCTCTACGTGGACCTTTCCATGGGTTGCATGGGTTTCCTCTGAGCATGGTAACCCGGTTCCAAGGACAGCTTCCCAAGAGAACAAGGCAGAGGTCATGGCATTTTTAGGAATCAGTCTCAGAAGTCACGTAGCATCACTTCCACCCTGCTGTCTTGGTCAAGGAAATTAAAAGGTTCACCCAGTTTCAAAAGAAAGAGAGACTTCACATCTTCATGAAAAAGTAGGCTCTAGAAAAGAATTTATGGGATGGGGGATATTGTTGCAGCCACCTTTGAAAATTCTATTCTGCCACACAACCTATTCTGTTGGTGAAGCTGTGGGGAAATGAGCATTGTCATCAAATACTAGTGGAAAAGAAAAATGGTGCAGTCCCTATGGAGGGAAAGAGAGCAGTATTTAATAAAAGCCACTTAACCATTTTAACTCAAAGATGGGCTGGCAAAAATATGAAAAGACATGCACAAATCATTTGTTTGCAACACTGCTTATAATAACAAAAAATGAGAGGAAGGAATATGCATCAATAAGGGACTGCTTGTATAAACTATGTGATATCCACATGGTAAAATACTAAACAGCTATAAAAAGGGATCAAAATATCTATATGATAAGATGTAGTGATCTCTAGAAAGTGGTGTAGATGGAGAAAAAAAAAGGATTGAGGAATGCTTACTATGCTTTCAGAAAAGAGTAGGATGTAAATATATATATTTACATGTTTTTAATGGAAGGATAAATCATAACACCTTTTTAAAATTATTATCCATTTTCAGCAAAGGAAACAATTAAGGAGTAAAAACAAGAGTGTGAAAAGAGAGTCTAAAGAATAGGAGAAAATCTTTACCAGCTACTCTTCTAACAGGGGATTAACATCCGAATATATAAAGAACTCAAAAAACTTAACACCAAAAAAATAATATCTCAATTGATAAATGAGCAAATAAATAAAACAGATATTTCTCAAAAGAAGAATTACAAATGGCCAATAACTATATGAAAAAAATGTTCAACATCCTTAGCAATCAGGGAACTACAAATCAAAACTATACTGAGATTTTTATCTCACTCCAGTTAAAATGGTAATCATAAGAAATAAAAATAATAAGTGCTGGCAAGAATATGAGGGAAAATGTACACTTACACATTGTTGATGGGAGTGCAAATTGGTACAGCCACTATGAAAATCAGCATGGAGTTTCCTCAAAAGACCAGGAATGGAACCACTGTATGACCCAGATATTCCACTCCTTGGTATTTGTCCAAAAAACCTAAAATCATCACACTTCAGGGATATATGCATATCAATGTTCATAGCAGGGCAATTCACAATAGCTAAGTTATGAAACCAGTCTGGTTGTCCTCTAACATATGAAAGGATAAAGAAAATGTGATAAATATACACAAAGGAGTTTTATTCAGCTAGAAAGAACAGCAAAATAGCTGGGTGAGGTGGCATATGCCTGTAATCCCAGCAGCTTGGGAGGTTGAGGCAGCAGGATCACAAGTTCAAAACCAGCTTCAGCAACATCGAGGAGCTAAGCAACTCAGTGAGACCCTGTTTCTAAATGAAATACAAAATAGGGTTGGGGATGTGGCTTAGTGGTTGAGTGCCCCTGAGTTCAATCCCTAGTACCAAATCATCATCATCATCATCATCATCATCATCATCATCATCATCATCTTGCAAAACAAAAAATAGCCAGGAGAAACAAAAATCTCTGAAATGAATCTGATTTCAAGCTAACATCCAAGACCCCATTTAAAAGAAACATGGGAATAGAGGAACAAGTTAAACAACAACACATGATGGTGGAACGTGATGGACATCATTATCCAAAGTACATGTATGAAGACATGAATTGTGAACATACTTTATATACAGAGATATGAAAAATTGTGTTCCATATGTGTAATAAGAATTGTGATGCATTCCACTGTCATATATTTAAAAAATAAAAGCAAATTAAAAAAACACAGATATGAAATCATCAAATAGTAGGAAACTTACAGAGAAAAGAACTAGTTTCTCCAACAACAATACAAGATTATGAGAGAAAAATAGAGATGGATATGGTACCTACAGATTAATAGAAAATAAAAACCATATCAACCAGTTGCAATGTATGGGCTTTTATAATCTGTTTCAAACAAACCAGGACTTTTTTTTTTTTTTTAACCAAGGATTGAATCCAGGGCGCTTAACCACCAAGCCACATCCCCAGCCCTTTTTTATATTTTAGTTGAGACATATTTTAGCTGAGTTGCTTAGGGCCTCGTTGAGTTGCTGAGCCTGGCTTTGAACTTTTGATCCTCCTGCCTCATCCTCCTGAGCTGCTGGGATTATAGGCATGTACCATTGTGCCTGGCCAAACCCAGAAAAACTATAAGACAATCAGGGAAGGGTGTGCGCTGATAATTAAGGTGTTGTTAAGTTATTTAGATGTGAAAGTGGGACTGGGTTATTTTTGTTAGTCCTTAACTTTTAGAGATCCATAAGAGAATATTTATACATGAAATAATATAATGACTTAAGTTTACTTGAAAATAAGGGTGTAGGGAAAGTAGATGAGGTGGAGATGAAACAAAGTTGGTTATCAATGGCTGCTGAAGGTTGAGTGGGAGTTCATCAATTTTAATGAACTTTTTTCTGTTTTTGTATATGTCTCAAATTTTTTCACTTTTAGAAATTTAAACAGAAAGAGAAAAAGTGAGAGCACGGGCAGTGTTTATCTGCCAACATCTCTGACAAGCACACTCCTACAAAATGGAATAATCATTAACCAGTTTCATTTAAAAATCATGATCAAACGTATAGGCCAGGCCCTACCTATAACATATGAAAACGAGTTGCCATATATGCCTGAGATCTGTTTATATATATCTAATCCTGGGTTCAAGTTCCACATTTTTGTGACTACTTTGCCCATATGTCAGCTTCCTGGTGCTTGATTCAGCTTTAAACCTTGGTGAGATTCTATTTTCTATGACAAAATTTTGCTCTCCGTATTCATATTGACTCACGACTTTGGCAAATTGTTGAAACTTACTTTAGTTACCACATTCAGCCTTTCAGAAATTTCAACTTAAATTCACACAGGGCACGCAGCATGGCAACCAAATCAACATCAACACACACACACACACACACACACATGAAACAACCCTGGACCTGGTAACAGACAAATAGAAAATGAGAGAGAAAAAAAAAAAAGCAGATTTACAATAGCAGCAAAAAGATTAGGCAGGGGCTGGGGTTGTGGCTCAGTGGCAGAGCGCTTGCCTAGCACATTTGAGGCACTGGGTTCGATCCCTGGCACATAAAAATAAATAAAATAAAGGTATTGTGTTCATCTACAACTGGAAAAATATTAAGGAAAAAAAGACTGAGCAGATTTTCATGAGTTTCTTGAATCATTAAATATAATTTTTTTAATGTGGGAAATTTAAGAATAAATTTTAGTTTATATGAATAATATGCAGATCTTATGCAAATGTTGGTCCCTGAGTGTTGACCATGGCAAACCAAAGGATACACCAGGCCTGTTTGCCCCCACCACCACGCCTCTGCCTCCTCCAAGCCCCCAGGCTTCTTGGCCAGCCCTGGGCAGCACGTAGCTCCGCTCCAGCCGTGCGGAAGCACCGATTATCCTTGGCAGCAAGACCCAGGCTTGTGACAGGCCAAAGGAGGGCTCAGGGTCATTTTGGTGTGAATTGTTTGAACTGTTTATTCCAAGCAAGCTGAGGGTGGGGGTAGTGATATGTCTAAGATTTGGAGAAACCTTAGAGTCATTTCATTCCCCTGCCTCAGACTAAAACAAACATCCAGGGCTTTTTTTTTTTTTAGTTATTGGCGGACACAACATCTTTGTTGGTATGTGGTGCTGAGGATCGAACCCGGGCTGCACGCATGCCAGGCGAGCGCGCTACCGCTTGAGCCACATCCCCAGCCCAGGGCTTTTTAAAAAAAAAAAAAAAAAAAAAACCCAGGAATATTAGGAGTTCATCCCAAAGTGAAAAGGGGCAAACCCTCAGCTTTCTCTTGGAAGTGGGAAGGGCTAATTGCAATCTGAGTGAGGCTCCATATTGGAAAATCCCTCATTTATGGGGTTTCCCACTATTTATGTATTTATTTATTTATTGTGGTACCAGGACTTGAACCCAAAGGCATCTAACCACTGAGCCACATCCCTAACCCTTTTTAATTGTTTTTGAGACAGGTTCTTGCCAAGTTGCTTAGGCCTTGCTAAGGTGCTGAGGCTGGCTTTGAACTTGCCATCCTCCTGCCTTAGCCTCCCGAGCTGGGATTACAGGCATCCACACCTGTTTGCAAAATAAAAAAACAACCAGGAAAAGCAAAAATGTCTTGAGTGGATCTGACTTCCCATCCAAGATTCGATTTAAAAGAAACATGGAAATAGAGGAACAGGTTAAATAACAACACAGATATGAAATCAGCAAAAAGCAGGAAACTTACAGGGCAAAAAACTCGTTTCTCCAACAACAACAATACAAGATTATGAGAGAAAAATAGAGATGGGCATGGGACAATGTAGGAGACAAGGCAATCTATAGCTTGTCGCATCATAGCATCATCACAACCACCTCCAATGCCACATGACACAATGACATGCATGGGTTACATAGCCCCATTTCTAAAGCATCATTTCAGAAAAATACAATGATTTGCGTAGAATAATAGCTTCGTGAGCATGGAGTTTTATTTTAGAGTGATTAAATGTTTTGGAACTAGACAGAGATGGTGGTTGTACAACATCCACCATTTAGTGCCTGAACTAAATTCACAATGAACTGTTCATTTTAAAGTGGTTAATTTTGTGCTATAAGAATTTCACCTTAAAAAAAAAAAGTGGTTCACTTCAATGCCTGAGTAGAAAATTAATACCCCAAATCAATTACCTTGGCATACCATAGCAATTTCCAATTAGGAGAGGAAATGGGTTAGGGGATCCATTTTGAAGCAGCAACAAAACTATGAAATATCTACAATTAACTTAACAAGAAATGTGTGAGATCTGTGCATTAAAACAATTTTAAACCATGTCAATTTAGGGGCAGGGCAGAATAACTTGAATATATGTGGAAATATTCCTAGGTTGGAATTACACATATTATGCAGGTGATAATTCTACCCAGAGTATTCTATAAATTAAATGTTTCATAATCAAATTCTCATTTTTTTGGAATTTGACAAATATATTCTAAATGCATTTAAAAACATGAAAAATACAGAATATAATCTCTGCATCTTGCCATAATTCTAAACAGCACAGACAACTTCTTTCAACAATCTCAACGTATTGTCTTACATGTGGACATGTTTTTGGAAAAGCATACTCTGTAATCAGAGTCAATTCCAACTCTGAAGGTTAAGATCACGTGCATGACCTTGACTATGTGATTTACCCTCCCTAGGTCTACATTCTCTTTTACAAAATGGGGAGAATATTAATACCTCATAAATGTGATGATTAAATCCAATCATCATATATAAGTGCTTTCGAATAATATTTGGTGCACAGTGAATCCCAACAACATTTATACAAATATATGATAGCATATGTGTACTTGTAAAATACACTGTGAGCTTTTTTTTTAACTTTAGGTTCCATGATGTAGATCTTTACAAGTCAAAGCCTATGTTTTTATTATCTAATGCTTAACCTGACACCGACACATAACTATGTGCTCAGAATATGGTTATCATATGAATAAATGAAGAAATTCATCTGGCTTGCCTTTTTACATTTGCCACTGGTTGCAATGGTTGCCTTGGTTTCCAGCATATGGATGTACTATAAATTAATAACAAGTCCTCCATTGACATACATGTGTTATTGATAATGTTCAAAAAATTGAAAGCAAAATTATACATATCCCTTAATGGAGATGCAGATAGACTTTGAACTTAAAGTAATTCCAAATGAGTTAAACATTTCCACATCTGTATAGCTCGTGAGCAAGTATACCTGAAGGTCACTTCAATGTGAATTCCTTGAGTTTTTCCATTTGGGAGAGGATGAAATTCGTGGTTTTGAGCACTCCTCCACCAGGAGGCTGCTGGGGGGAAGATCCCTCAGCTGGAGAAAGCCTGGCAGAGGGTCACTTCTCGGGAACCTTTACTGGTTTGACTCCTTTCTACTTTTCCAGGAGAAAACTGACAACTGTTCTTTGTGGGAAATGACCCCCAAGTAAGAAATAAATGCAGTAAAATTTTCTATTCAGGAATGTGGTTCAGGAGAAAGCCTGAGACCCAAAGAGCCTTTCTGTGTTGGAAATATGATGATTCTGAGGTCTTCACACTGATGTGTCAAAAACAAATTACCAACCCTGGGAGGTGGCATGTGCCTGTAATCCCAATAGATTAGGAAACTGAGGCAGGAGGATCACAAGTTCAAAGCCAGCCTCAACAATTCAGTGAGATCCTGTCTCTAAATAAAATACAAAATACGGCTGGGGATAGGGTTCAGTGGTTGAGTGCCCCTGAGTTCAATCCCCAGTACCCCCACCCCGCCAAAATAGTATTACCCAACATTGGTGGCACATGCCTGTAATCCCAACAATTTAGGAGGCTGAGACTAGAGGATTGCACATTCAAAGCCAGTCTCAGCAATTTAGCAACACCCTCAGCAACTTAGCAAGACCTTGTCTCAAAATAAAAAAAGCAAAAGGACTGGGAATGTAGCTCAGTGGTAAAGCCCCTTTGGGTTCAATCTCCAGTACAAAAAAAAAAAAAGAATTGTCCCCTACGACCCATTTCCCACCAACTACTCCAGCAGCAGGGTTCTAGAGCAGGCCCACCCTAATATTACAGGCTGAGTCAAGATACAAGTGAGGCCCCTAGTCCATATCACATCTCCCTTCTCCTCCCACCTCCACAACATCTTCCATCAGTGGGTTCTTTCAGGCATATCTGAATGCAGACAACCAGTTCATCTGTCTGGCTCTATGCCCCTCCCACCCCACTCAACAGACCCCCTTGGCCACCTCTCCGGAGTAGAAATGCACATGCCAGAAGCCAGGAGAACAAGCAACAGGCCTGAGTAGGCCCTTGGAGGTAGAATAGTGAGGTGCTGTAAGTAGGCAAGTCTCCTTGGCTCCATAGACTCTCTCTGTAAGAACCTGTCTTCCTGCTCCAAGATGACCTCAGTCTACATCAGGCAGAAGCCCAGCCAGAGCTCCTCTACATCAGGAGTTCTTACCTGGTGATGGTTTTGCAGCCCAGAGAACATTTGTCAATGAATGAAGATATTTCTGCTTATCACAACAGGGGAGGAGAGGATGTTATTGGTATCTAGTGGATGGAGGCCACTACTGAATGTCCTGCAGCCCACACCACCCCCTTCCTCAAAGAATTTTCCAGTATCAAAGGCTAACAGTGTCTCAGCTGAGGCACACTATTACGTGCGTGAGCAGGGAGGCCAAGGGTCTGGGCGTTCAGACCCTGACTCTGCCATAACCTTGTTCTGAAACCAATTATTTTATTTATCACTTGTAAAATGGAGTTAACATTATCATTAACATAGGTCATTGTGAAAAATAAAAGTGGCCTCATGTGTAAATGTCTGACACATAGTAGGTGCTCAAAAAATATAGGTGTTCCTTAAGTGGGGAAAAAAAAAATGTTGGTGTTCTTATATGTCTCCTTATGCACCAATTAGAAGTCTTGGAGTTTGAAAGAGAAGATTTGGACCAGGTAAGCAATAGAATCTTGTATTATTTCAGAATTACTGTGGATAAAAGATGAAGAGAAAAATATAAATGCTCAGGAATATTGTCCTAGAAAAAATCAATTTGAAAAATAAGTGATTAAAGAAATTGTGAATTATGTAAAGCTTATTTATACTTCTGGAAAGTTTTTCCCTATTCCACAAAGGATTCTCCATGTCAAAGCATCATCCCTACCCCTTGTCTTGTATCTACACACCCCACTCAACCCCTGCAGGAAAATCCTGCTCTCCTGAGTTTAGGACAATCTATGAGAGGTTACATACTGCCATCTGGTGGCCAAATTGGTAAAGGCATCTTTGTCCATTGGTTGGAGTGTTCACAGAATATGAACAAAGCAGTATTTAAGCAGTATTCCAGGAACTACAGGGAATATGAAGATGGACTACCCACACTCCTTCCCAGAATAAGACAGAGACATTATAACTTCTGTGAATCTGACACTAACTCAGGTCCCCTTCAAACCTGTTAAATATATGTTCAGATGGGATAGGGATTCTCTATTTCTTTTTTTTTTTTATGAGAGAAGTTTTTAATTATTTTTTTTAGAGAGAGAGAGAGATTTTAATATTTATTTATTTTAGTTATTGGCGGACACAACATCTTTGTTTGTATGTGGTGCTGAGGATCGAACCCAGGCCACACGCATGCCAGGCGAGCGTGCTACCACTTGAGCCACATCCCCAGTCTGGGATTCTCTATTTCATAAAATAAAAAAACTAACCCTTCTTGCTCAAACAAGAAACTCATGTAAAGTTCCATGAGTTCCATAGTGAACTCATGTAAAGCTTTAATCATCCACACTCAACCAAGGAGGCTCATTTACAACTCATAGCTATAAATCAATGTCCAAACGTGCTCAAAAATTCTTTTTCTGACTTTGTCAGCAAAATGTTCCCAACTGTCCTTCATTCTTCTGTTTTCTTTTGCAATTCTCCTACTCAGGTGACTCTTTGGGAGGCAATTCTTTCTTTCTTTTTTGTACCAGAGATTGAACCCAAAGGGGCTTAACCACTGAACACATCCCCAGCCCTTTTTATATTTTATTTAGAGCCAGGGTCTTGCTGAGGCACCGAGGCTGGCTTTGAACTTGCCATCCTCCTGCCTCAGCCTCCCAAGCCACTGGAATTATAGGTATGCACCACCACACTTGGCTGAGAGGCAATTTTAAGGATTTAAAATATAGATAACAAAGCATCCTTTACTGAAAACACCACGGTATGGTTTTTCGGTTTCAGATTTCTGCTGACTTTCCATGACTGTCAGGACGGTGGTGTAACCTGGTGTCATCGTGAACAAACTGCAACTCCAGATCACTGAAACACCAGATCCAGCTGGGCACTGCCAAGGACTTTTTATTGTTATTATTATTCCTAATCCAAAATGATAAATCAGTTTACTTTTTACTGGATATGAACAGAATTATATATGGAAGCCTGAGTTAACCGACACAAGATTTCTGATTCTTTCCTGTGCTTTTAAAATTTTATTATATTCACCGCTAGAGGTATAGCTCAATGATAGAGCTCTTACCTTGCATGTGTGAAGCCCTGGGTTTGATCTCTAGCTCTGCAAAGAAAAATTGTTTATATTGATTACAAAATATTTTCTATATAACGTTTACATATGCATATATAGTTTGAAGAACAGTGAAATACATACCAAAGTATATATAGCATGTATCAAAACCACATCCCCAGCCCTTTTTTTTTTTTTTTTTTTTTTTTAATTTAGAGACAGAGTCTTACTGAGTGCTTAGTGCCTCGCTGCTGCTGAGGCTGGCTTTGAACTCACGATCCTCCTATGTCAGCCTTCCAAACCATTGGGATTACAGGGTGTGGCACCGTGCCAGGCCAGTCATTTTTATTTTGAGACAGGACCTCACTAATTTGCTGAGGCTGGCCTTGAACTTGTGATCCTCCTGCCCAGGCTCCTGAGGGGCTGGGATTACAGGCAAGCACCACCTCTACTTGTCCTTAACAAAAAGCACTGGGGGAGGGGGTGTTGAAAGAAGAGGAGATTCCCACAAATTAACAAGAGGCTGGAGGATTCGCCTGGGGCTAGGCAGGAGCCTGAGAGGCTCAGACCCTGGCCCTGAGGGCAAGAACTCATTTTACTTGGCCTCTGCATCCTTCACTCACAGTAAAACAGTTTTCTAAACCTGGGTCCTGTACCCACACCTGACAGGGGCATGAATGTTCAGAAGCCTAAACACTGAAAGCTGTCACTGCAGCTGGGGGCCCAACTGGTACACCCAGACTCACCTCTGCCCCCACCTTCCAGAAGAAGCTATTTTCCCATAGAGAAGCCAAGACAGGCCACAAAGAACTGAACAGAATATGGAAAATACCCTGATAGGCTTCCAGATGTTTCTTGACCACCTTCACTGTGTACACAAAAATGTGACAAACATTCAAGGAAAGAGAAAATCCTCCTGTCCACAAAGTGTTGAGCTCCTGCAGGCCTCCAAAACAGGTCGAATCATGGAAGGTCTTGCTAAAGAGTTTGGATTTTAATCCTGTGTGCAAGAAGGGCTGCCAAATGGTTTTTTTTTTTTTTTTTTTTTTGTGTGTGTGTGTGTGTGTGTGTTCTTTTTTTTTTTTTTTTTTTTGCTTCTGGGACTAAAAGGACCCAATTGTAGAGGAGGATAAGACGCATGGTTTCAGAGATCTTAGTCCATTGAAGGCTCGCTCCATGATAGAGCTCTTACCTTGCATGTGTGAAGCCCTGGGTTTGATCCCTAGCTCCATTCCTCAAGGCTTGAGGTAAGGTAGAACATCATGGCATAATGGTGTGGCAGAGGGACAAGGCTCACATGGGGATCAGAAAGCAGAGACTCCACTCTCCAGATACAAAATATATGCCCCATAGCTACACCCTCAATACCTCGCCTCCTCCAGGGCTTCTGCCACTGCTCCTCATTCTTTCCCAGCCTCCTTCTCCCTTTTCCTTAGCTCTAAAAGCTGAAGCGTCAAAGAGTGACTCAGACCTCCCCTGGAGCTGTCACCTCCATCCCCCACCCCCACCCCCACCCCGCAATATGAATACCCTCGACCTCCCCCGATGTCCCGCTTCTCTCCCTGGGCATTTCTGAACCGTAATCAGGAGTTTGCTTTCTCCAGACTCGCTCCTTCCCCAGCAACCCACATTTTTGTAAAACCAATGAACAACTTGCACAGCCCTGAGCGCTTCTCCCCTGCTCTCCTCTGCGACTTTCAGAGACAAGGCAGAGTCCCACCATTTCTGGGCACTCTGCTGTTAACACTCAGGTCCTGCAGTGTCCAACCGAAACCCAACCCGGGCCACGGTTTTAAGTTTAGATCTTCCACCCGATTTGAGACGTAAAATGAAGGTGAGATTAATTTTGGTAATACATTTTGACTTACCTAACATAGTCAAAATAGTATTATTTCAACATGTAATCAATATTTGAATACGTTTCAACTTGCAATCAATTTTTGGGGGGAGAAGGGGAGTCCTGGGAGTTGAGCCCAGGGTGCTTAACCACCGAGCCACACCCCAGTGCCTCACTAAGCTGCATAGGGCCTCGATAAATTGCTGAGGCTGGTCTCTAACTTGTGATCCTCCTGTCTCCGCCTCTCAAGAGGTTGGGATTATAGGCATAAGCCACCATGGCTGGCATGAAATCAATATTTTAAAAACCATCCATGCTGGGCTGGGGATGTGGCTCAAGTGGCAGCACCATCGCCTGGCATGCGTGCGGCCTGGGTTCGATCCTCAGCACCACATACAAACAAAGATGTTGTGTCCGCCGAAAACTAAAAAATAAATATTAAAAAATTCAAAAAATAAAAAAATAAATAAAAACCATCCATGTGATATTTTATTTTCTGAAATCTGTACTAAGTCATTGATGCTTACAGCGTCTCTCAGTTCAGACTAGCCACATTTCGAGTGCTCACAGCCAGCGGGCAGCTTTAGATGGCACAGCTAGAAACAGGCAAACTGCTCCTCAGTCTGGATTATTGTGATCATCTGCAGAATTTTGCTCTTGCTCTCCCAAAGGCATTTTCCCACACAGCAGCTGGAGTGAAGCTGCCAGATCATGTCACTTCCCTTTTCAAAACTTTCAGTGGTCTCCCACCAACTCTGAGAATAAAACTTAGGGTCCTCTCCCTGAACTACACGACTACTATGCCTAGTCGCCATACCCCGCTCCTTCCTCTCCACCTATTACTCTGTCCCTCCCTTGACTGCTTCATTGCCTGGTCCCACCCCTTGTTGCTGCCAGCCTGCCAAATGAGCCCCCATCCCAGAACCTCCACCCCAGAGCTATTCCCTCCACCCAGAACATTCTTCCCACAATCTCAGCCTGTGGGCCACCCGCTTCTCCTCATCCTGACCCAGCAGAAGCTTCTTCAGATCCTGGCAGGTGCATGCTGCGTGGGCTGCAGGGAGCTCAGGGAGGACTGGCTATCTTGGGCCTTCTCAGCCCAGATGTGCTATCCTCCCCTCCCTACACAACTGGAGAGGACACTAGGATCTCAGCTAATTTCCTCAGGCTGTGCCTGGGAAGAAGCACGGGTCCTTATCAGAGTCCCCAGATGTACTCAAGTGACTGCCCCAAATCTGAGTGGGATAATGGGGACAGGGTGCAGGAACTTTTTAACTTCTCCTCTGATTTCTCCAGCCTAGATTTGCTGAGACCATGATCTTGAAAGCCTTCAAGAATCCAGCTGAACATGATGGCACATACCTGTAATCCCAGCCATTCTGGAGGCTGAGGCAGGAGGATTGCAAATTCCATGCCAGCCTCAGCAACTTAATGAGATTCTATCCCGAAATTTTAATTTTTTTAAAAAAGGGCTGGGGAGATAGCACAATGGTAGAGCACTCCTGGATTCAACTCCCAGTACAAAAAAAAAAAAAAAGGGAAGGAAGGAAGGAAGGAAGGAAGGAAGGAAGGAAGGAAGGAAGGAAGGAAGGAAGTTAGTTCTCTGTCTTGCATTTCCATTTAAACACTGAGTATACAGCCAGTCATGGCAGCATGCACCTGTGATCCCAGCAATTTGGATGACTGAGGCAAGAGGATCTCAAGTTCAAGGCCAGCCTTGGCAACTAAGCAAGACTCTGTCTCAAAGTAAAAAATACAAAAGGAATGAAGCTCAATCATAAAGCAACCCTGGGTTCAATTCCCAGGACTAGAGAGCAGGGTGGAACTGAGTACCTCATGCATCTTTCTCTTGGATTTCTGGATCCTTTTTTTTTTTTTCCTTGTGGTACTAGGGGTTGAACCCAGGTCCTTGTACATGCAAGGCAAGCACTCTACCAATTGAGCTATATCCCCAGCCCCCATTCTGGATCCTATTCTAAAGGCATGAGATAGTTTACCAGCTAGGCACAAGAGGAGCCACAGGATGTAGGACATTGTGGCCTTGGGAATGGGAGAGGTGGAATTCAGCATTATTATCCCACCACTTCTTGATAAGTATTTCTATTTAGAAGTATTTATCCTGCCTCATAATAAAAATGAAAGAGGAATGCTAAAAATGATCCAGAATACCATGGGACCACACGGCTGTGTGTTACAGAGTCGTTTCTGGTTGCACAGCCTGTGACCTCTCAGTGAGGTAGATGTACAGGTGCAGAAGGGCAGGCCCTGAGCCTTCTGGTCCCCTGCAGCTCTACCTGCTCCAGTCTCCTGACTCCTAGATTCAAGCCAATCGGCATCTGCAGATAAACACAGGGACAGCAGGAGGGCCTGCATCGGAGGCTGACACAGGGACACATGTGTTCATAATCTAGGTGAGATTATCGCTGATGCCCACCTTGCCTGTACATGTGTTTATTGCAGCTTTATATGTTCAAAATCTCTCCTACTTCTTTGATTAAATTCTAATTGCCATTTTTGGGTTCTTGGAAGCACCGCCACAGAATCCTGGGGCTCCTGGCTACCCAGTTAGAAACCACCAGCTGAAAACATCAATAGTACTTATCTCCAGGTGGTGAGATCTTTGTTTTCTTTGTCTTATCTTTATTTTCTAAATAAAATGAGCCAGTGCAACTTGCCTTACTTTGTTTGAGTGGAAAGAAATCAATGTTGGAAGGACTTTTGACCCTGTGGTCCTACTACTGCTCTCTGCCCTCTTGTGTACTTTGTTCTCTTGCCACTGAGTGTTTGCCTGATTTTGTAAAGGGGGTCAGAAAGGCTTCAGAGAGTAAAGCTCACACACCGTTTTCCAGGTTGAGTGGTGTGGGAACATAGAGAGTGTGGCAATAATCACAGCTTGAGTGACTCCAAGAGGATAATTGAAAGAACTTCCTCAGTAAATGAACCGCCAACACTGAGAGTTGTTTCTATGGAGACAGAATGAGTTTTAAAAGGGAAAAAGGGGGCTTGTTCAGTGGTAGAGCATATGCTTGAGGCCCTGGGTTCCATCCCCAGCACAAACAAATAGTATTTAAAAGGTATGAACAGAGACAACACTCAGGAAGCCCTGTGCACCACAAAGAGGTCACCAACACAGCAAGTAGCATCAACCAGCACTGAAGGGCTGTCTTCCCACTTCCCGTTCCAGCTCATAATCACCAAGTCAGGCATTTCTAAAGCCCTTTAACCACCACCACCAACGTCCCTCCCCAGCAACCAACTAAGATCTCTGAGCTGGGCCAAGTTCTCTATTATCAGAATCACTGGCCCACCACCTGAACAGGCTGTGGCCCCAGCCATGCAGGCCTAAATTCAGACATTTACAAATGTGTTTTGTGGAACAGAGAATTCAGAAGCACCTTAGGAGTGTCCAGCCATGAATAGCATGAGGACAGGGTAGCTGGTCGCTGAAAGCCCCTCTGCTACCATCTTTCACCACATGGGATCCAACCTCTGAAAGTTATAAAATGTTCCTTGCCTGTTATCTTCACTGATTTAGTAGCTTGTGGACACATTTCCCAACCACATGTGAGAACACTGGACAGGTGCCATTTTGCTTTAAAATTTCAACAGACATATAACAGTGAAAGCTTAGGATTGGGACAACCCCTCTGCTCATCCCTGACTCTCTCTCTCTTTCAATCGCTCTGGTCCTAGGAACTGAACCTATGAACGCTCTACCGCTGAACTACACCCCAGCCTTTTTTTTTTTTTTTTTTTTTTTTGAGACAGAGTCTCCCTAATTTGCCCAGGCTGGCCTTGAACTTGTGATCTTCCTACCTCAGCCTCTCAAATCATTGGGATTACAGGCGTGTACCACTATGCCTGGATCATGCCCTTTCTCTAACCCCCCTCTCCCTCAAGTAGTGAGACCCTAGAATCTCAGGTTAGGGGAAAAAAAAAAAAACTCGGTAGTAGTCTCCTTGTTCAGCTTCCCACTTGATGCTTGAATCATTTGAAAACTGGTCATCTCCGCTAGGACCTGTCCCACCCACCCCAGCCCCAGTAGCAGGCACTCCCAAGGTGATTCTTTTTTTAGACAGTTATATGTTAAAAGTTTTCCTTTATGTGGAACCAAATACATAGCTTCCCAACTCTGCAATTCCTAAATCCAAAACATCCTAAAATCTGAAAGTTTTTGAAGTCTTTTGATAGTAAATCCAATTCTGAACTGATCGGAGGCTATTTATCATTGTCATGTACCTCATCATGATTTATTTGTTTATATGTTTGACTATGGATCCAATTGAAATGTTACATAGTCTATATGTACGATATCATCTTTCCAAACATTGAAAAATGGCAATGCTTTGGAAAAGAGATTATGGATCTGAAACTGCTTCTCTAAATATGATGTTTAGGTATTCAATTTATTTTTTCCAACTGATCTATCTTTGATTAGAGAGGCAAATTAAAATCTTCTACTTCTTGTTTGCTCACCTGTTTTTTCTGTAATTTTAGATTTATAAATATTCTGCTTTGGAATTTGATATATAGATATCAGAACTGGAATCCTTATTGTGATTCCCATTATAAAGTGCTTTTCTTCATCTCCACCATATGTGATATTAAAATTATGACCAGCGCTGGAGGTGGAGTTCAGAGGTAAAGTGCATGCTTTGCATACGCAAGGCCCAAGCTTTAATCTCCAGCACCACAAAAGAAAAAGGGAACAATAACAAAAACTGTTGGGAGCCACAACCAAGTCAAGGTGGCACCTGTCATTTTGCCAGAAGGAGTGGTTGATAGGCAACGCCAGCAAGCCATTAGGATGATGATGGTTAAGTTAAGCTGTGTATGGTTATTGGGATGATGACTGATTGCTATAATGGATGATGCTGAATTGAAACAAGCTGTGTGTTCAGTTGTGTATATGAACCTCTGCTGTCCGGCAATAAGCGGCTCCTGCTACCTCGGGTGCCCGCTACTTTTGAGTTCCCATTGAGTTCTCGTGGAATTCCCGTTGAGTTCTCGTGGAGTTTCAGTTGAGTTCCCATTGGTTCTCGCAGAGTTTCAGGGGAGTTCTGGAGAGTTCCCGTTGGGTTTGGGCAATAAAGTAGTTCCTGTTTGAACCTACAAGTGGCTCGTGACCTCGAAGTTATCTTGTGTCCAGCCAGACTGCGGCAAAAAACAACAACAATAAAAACAATATGACCTGCAGCCTTTTTCTTTCTTTCTTTCTTTCTTTTTTTCCCCTCAACTTTTCTGAAAACACTTTGTCTTGGGCAGCCACTTGTCTGAGCACAGGATAAAGGTGGGTGCTGCCTAGAGATTCAATCTGATTATCTTTTTTTTCCTCTTAAGAGGTGAATTAATCTTGCTTCAACATCTAGTGATATGTCAAATATATCAGCCTTAGTTCTGTCATATTAACATTGTTATACTTTCTGTTTTTGCAATTTTAAAAAAGCTATCACTAGCCAGGTGCAGTGGCAAATATCTATAATCGGTGATTCAGAGGGCTGAGGCAGAAGGATCACAAGTTTGAGGCCAGCCTCAGCAATTTAGCCAAGCCCTAAGCAATTTGAGACTCTGTCTCAAAATAAAAAAATAAGAGCTGAGGATGTAGTTCAGCAGTAAGGTACCCCTGGGTTCAATCTCCAGTGCCAAACAAATAAAAAGCTATCACTATATAATCTGTTTTCTTTGTTTCTATAAATAATTCTCAACTTTCGGAAAGTTTTTCTTTTTCTTCTAGCTATTAATTTTTATTTTATTTTGGGAGGTACCAGGGATTGAACTCAGAGACACTGTACCACTAATCCCCCCATCCTCCGCCTGCCCTGGATATACATTCTTTGCTATAACAAGTTACCGAAGAAGGGGTGGCTTATAAACAACAGAAACTTACTTCTTACAGTTCCAGATAATGGGAAGTCCAAGACCAAGGCGCTGGCAGATTTGATGTCTGGCAAGGGCCACATTCTGGTTCGTAGATGTCACCTTCTTGTTGTATCTTCCATGGTGGGTGGGACAAGGCAGCTCTAGGAAGTCTTTGTTATAAGGCCTCAAATTCCATGAGGCCCAGCATGATCCAAGATCCCACCTCCCATTACACTGGTGATTAGGTTTCAACAAATGAATTTTGAGGGAAATGAAAACATTTAGATCATGGTAAACACAACACTAATTTAATTGTGATTCCATAATATCATCTAATATAAAATATATATTCAAATTTCCCCAATTACCCCAAAAATATTTTTTATATTTTTTTTCAATTCAGTCTTCAATTATATATCCATATGGTTGTGTCTTTATTCTCTTTTAGTCTTGAATAGACCCCCAACATTTATTGCATTTAGATGTTTTTAAATATTTTTTAGTTGTTGATAGATCTTTATTTTATTTATTTATGTGTGGTGCTGAGTGCCGAAGTCTGGCTGGGCACAGAATCACGAGCTACTCAAGCAGGAACAAAACTTTATTTTTGAAAATGCCGCCAATACCCCATACGCATCCGGGAAGCAAGCTGGTCCACACACGCGGTCGGTTACCGGAACCGGAGACCAGGACCTCCCCCAGAATTCCCTCCTACTGTCCTTCCCCAACCAATGGGAACTCTCCAGGAGTCCGGTAGAAGGCCAAGGTGAACAGCAGGAGTCCAATATCCATATGAATGTAAATCTTAACATAATCATATCATCTCAATGGCTAGCTGGCATCACCTTACAACCCAAAGTTCCATGCATCATATTACTTGGCTGTGGCTCCTAGCAGCTGAGAATTGAACGCAGGGCCTCACACATGCCAGTGCATTACCACTGAGCCTCAGCCCCAACCCCACATTTAGTTTTTTTTTTTTTAAGTACATGCCAGCTATTATAAAATGACTTGTCATCTAGATTTATCTGGTTGCTTCTTTATATTTCATTTGTTTTGTTTTCCTACTATTTACATTTCCAATAAATGATCAACTATTTCTAAAGACTTGGTTAGATTCAGCTTAAGAATTCTGACACTGATGATATTATGTACATCCCATCAGGAGGCAAGTAAAATTCAGCTGTCTTGCCGTTAGTAATTCCAAGTTGAATCACTCAGTTAAGCTGTGTAACTGCTGGTTTCTCTGATGTAAAGGTATATACCTTCCCTCTTTAACTACTAATTAAATAATAACCTATGTGGTAATACTGCGTCACAATATCAACATCCTATTCACCAATTACATTTCACCAGAGGATTTTAGTATCTATTGATGATCCTGACCTTAAATCAATGATTATATTAGGGGTTATAAAATGTGATTTACATTTTACATCTTCATAAAAACAAGCACTTTTAAAAAATATTTCTTGTTGTATATGGACACACAATATCTTTATTTATTTTTATGTAATGCTGAGGATCAAACCCAGTGCCTCATACATGCAAGACAAGCACACTACCACTGAGCCGTAGCTCCAGCCTGAAACAACACTATTTTAAAAAATATTTTTAGTTGTAGATGGACACAACACCTTTATTATCTTATTTCTTTATTTTTATGTAGTACTGAGGATCAAACCCAGTGCCTCACATGTTGGGCAATGCTGAGGGCCATTGCCAAGTAGGAATGACACATCAAAATTTCCTTGCCAGCGTACCCCATGCTGCTTAGAGGACATTCAATGGAACATTGCATGTATGCTTTAGTAAGGGACCCTGCTCAAGGTGATCGAGGGTGGATCCAGGTTTGAGGAAGTATCCTGCAGGTTTGAGGAAGTATTTGGGTTTAAGGCGTTTCTGGTTTAAGACATAGGGGTTTTAGGGAAGTTGGAGGTTGAAGATTATTGCTGCTGGGATTAGGGTGTTCCTGCTGCTTGTTCCCGTTCTCGTGAGATTCAGATGGGATTTGGAAAAAAGCCTCGTGGAGTAGGATTGGGGGCGGCGGCATATTGGAAATTGGACCAGAACGTGTTGGTAGAGGCCGGTGTGAGTTCAGGAATAAAGGATTGCTGTTTGAATCTACAAGGTGTGTGGTGGCTCGTGATTCTGTGCCAAGTCCAGACACTGGCAGGGCAAGTGCTCTACCACTGAGCTACAACCCCAGCTCCTGAATTCATTTTTTATTTATTTGGGGGTGGTACCAGAGATTGAACTCAGTTTTACTTGACAACTGACAACTGAGCCACATCCCCCACCTACTTTTTTTTTTTTTTTTTAGACTTAGAGACAGGGTCTCACTGAGTTGCTTAGCACCTTGCTTTTGCTGAAGCTAGCTTTTTTTTTTTTTAGTTGTAGTTGGACACAATATCTTTATTTTATTTATTTATTTATTTTTATGTGGAGCTAAGGATCAAACCCAGAGCCTCGCATGCGCTAGGCAAATGCTCTACCGCTGAGCCACAGTGCCAGTCCCTGAGGCTGGCTTTGAGCTCCGGATCCTCCGGCCTCAGCCTCCTGGGCTGCTGGGATTACAGGCGTGCACCACCACCATTCCTGGCTGCCTGAATTCACTTTTTAAAGTTCAATTGCATAATGTTTGGAGAGTTGTCACCTACTCCAGCATAAGATTTTTGAGTGAGTATTCTTCAGTTGTTAGAAGTTTTTGCCATTCTTTTCTTCTTTCTCCCTTTGAATGGATTCAATTTGATGTTATGCATCACTCATCATTGGATGGGCAAGTAATTTGCAAACAGCTCTGCCAGGATAGCCTTTCCGGGGAAGCAGTGTTTCCCCAATCACCATCCACCACAGACAGACTGCTTTACCCAACTCTGCTCACCCGGGATACTTTGTGGAGCCCCACATGAGGAACTAATGATGGCACAAGTTCTTGCCTACTCTTCCCATTCAGACGTGGAGTCTATTCCTCCCATCCTTCAAATCTGGGATGCTCTTACTAACTTGGTTGGCAAACAGAATGTGCTGAAAATATGACAACGTGGAGCTTCCACATTAGATCATAAGATACCATGCAGTTTCAGCCCAGGCCACTTGAAACAATTGCTCTGGGGACATCAGCTACCATATAAGAAGTCTGACTACCCTGAAACCACTGAGGAAACCCAAGCTGGCCATGTGGAGAGGACACAGAGAGATGCCTGACAACCCAGCCACCAGACTGTGAGTGAAGCAGCTTCAGATGACTCATCCTCAGCCACCATCTAACAGTAATCACATGAGAAACTCCAAAGGCCACCAGCTGAAGCCTGTCACATCCCAGAACTGTGAAAGATAGCAATAAATTGATGTTTTAAGTCACCAAATTTGGCAATGGTTTGCTACGCTGCAATGAATAATGGAAATGCCCATTTCTGTTTGTGGCATGACCCTAACTGGGCTCTGCAATCAGCCTTGCTCAGGCCAGCTCCCATAACTGTGGTTACAAGAGAGGGAGATCAGATTCAGGTTTGGTTGCTTTGGAGTACAGCTTCAAGTGAAGTTAATCTGAGGTGAAGCAAACAGAAAATTGTGGAGGTTTTGTTGATGGGCATCTGCTATGTTGTCTAGGCTGGCCTCAACTCCCAATCTTCCTGTCTAAGCCTCCTGAGTAGCTGGGATTGCAGTTCAGAATGAAACATATAGACTGGACCATCACGATCCCAACAGGAGAGAATCATATTAGTTCAAGACGTACCATCTTGATAAATTCTCTGTGCTCTGTAATGAATGTGTGCTTCCACAACTTTTTATTGGCAGGATACACTTTTGTTTAAGCCCAAGCAACAGCAGGAAAGTAAATCTGACATAGGGAACTGGGGACTGCTATACAGAGAGAACTACAAAGCATCCTCAGTACAGTAAGAATCCTAATCCAAAGTCCCTATTCTTGTAACAGAGAGGAGAAAGCAATGAAATGAAAAAAATATGAAAGTCAGGGCTGGGGTTGTGGCTCAGCAATAGAGCGCTTGCCTAGCACGTGCAAGGCCCTGGATTTGATCCTTAGCACCACATAATAATAAATAAAACAAAGAGGTAAAAGCCAACCAAGCCTTCATAGGCAGTGGCCACAAGATTGAAATAGGGCTTGGGAGACACAATCAGGACCCACTCGTTGCATTGGTCACCCGGCAAAGGGAACGAACAGACACCATTTGCATAGGATACCACCATGGCAGAGAACTGACGTCACGAGCGGAGGAGATAACTTCATTGAAACCAGCGGTGACAGTGACTTCTTCCCTTCCCTTCTAATATCTTTCCTCCCAAGCATCAAATAAATTTATAGGAGTAAACAGTAACTCAGCAATCAAACAGAACAAGAAGTAACATGAGCAGCATGAAAAATCAAGGAAGAAAAGGAGTACAAACAATGAAGGACAGCCTAAATATTCAAGAAGACCTAGAGTCATCAGAAAAATGGTCATATAAAGAACTCAAGGAACACCTTAGACAGATGGAAAGGAAACTTAAAGAGGATACAAGACAGCAAATTCAAGCAGTGAAAGAACACATTGAAAATAATTACATAAACAGATAAAAGAAAAAGTTAAGCATCTTTATCAGGAGATAGAGATTATAAAAAAATCAAACAATAATTCTAGAAATGAAGGGAACAATAAACCAAATTAAAAACTCAATTGAGAGTATCACTAACAGAGTGGAGCAAGTAGAAGCCAGAACGCCAGATAATGAAGACAAAATATATCATCTTGAAAAGAGTCTACCAACTCAGAAAGGCTGGTAAAAAATCACGAGAAAAACATCCAAGAGATATGGGATAACATAAAAAACCAAACTTATGAGTCATCAGAATAGAGGAAGGTACAGAGATTCAAACCAAGGGAATGAGTAACCTGCTGAATGAAATAATTACAGAAACTTTCCAGAAATAAAAAAGGAAATGGATATACAAATTGTAGATACATACAGGACACCGAGCACACAAAATCACAGTAGACCAACGCCAAGACACATTGTTATGAAGATATCCAATATACAGAACAAAGAGAAAATATTAAAAGCTACAAGAGAAAGGAGGCAGATTACATTCAGGGGTAAACCAATAAGGTGAACAACAGATTTTTCATCACAGACGCTGAAAGCGAGAAGATCCTGGAACAATGTATTTCAAACACTGAAAGACAATGGATGCCAACCAAGAATTCTGTATCCAGCAAAATTAAGCTTCAGGTACGACAACGAAATAAAAATCTTTCATGATAAACAAAAGCTAAAAGAATTTGTAGCCAGAAAATCAGCATTGCAAAGCGTCTTGAGCAAAACACTACACGAGGAAGAAATGAAAAACAATAACCAAAACCATCAGTGGGAAGTGCCTCAGTAATGACAGGGGGGGGGGGGAAGCTAATCATGGAGAAACAAACTAAATTTTTTTTAAAAAAAAGAAAAGAAATAATCAAGCATGGCTAGCAGTACAAACCATATATCAATAGTAACTCTAAATGTTAATGGCTTAAACTCTCCAATAAAGCCACATAGGCTGGTAATATGGATTAAAAAAACAAATCCAACAATATGTTGCCTCCAGGAGACACATCTGATTGGAAAAGACATACACAGGCTGAAGGTGAAAGGTTGGGAAAAAATATACCACGCACACGGTCCTCGTAAGCAAGCAGGGGTGGCCATCCTCATATCAAATAAAATAGACTTCAAGACTAAGTTAATCAAAAGGGATAAGGAAGGACATTATATACTGTTAAAAGGAACCATTCACCAACAAGACATAACAATTATCAATATTTATGCACCAAATAATGGTGCTGCAACGTTCATAAAACAAATTTTCCTCAAGTTCAAGAATCAAATAGACCACAACACAATAATTATGGGTGACTTCAACACACCTCTCTCACCATTGGACAGATCCTCCAAACAAAAGTTGAATAAAGAAACTATAGAACTCAATATCACAATCAATAACCTAGACTTAACTGACATATATAGAATATATCAACCATCATCAAGTGGATATACTTTTTTCTCAGCAGCACATGGATCCTTCTCAAAAATAGACAATATATTATGCCATAGGGCAACCCTCAGTAAATATAAAGGGGTGGAGATAATACCATGCATTTTATCTGATCATAATGGAATGAAACTGGAAATCAATGATAAAAGAAGGAAGGAAAAATCCTACATCACATGGAAAATGAACAATATGTTACTGAATGATCAATGGGTTACAGAAGACACAAAGGAGGAAATCAAAAAATTCTTAGAGATAAATGAAAATACAGACACAACATATCGGAATCTATGGGACACAATGAAAGAAATTTTAAGAGGGAAATTCATCACCTGGAGGTCATTCCTCAAAAAAAAGGAAAAACCAACAAATAAATGAGCTCACACTTCATCTCAAAGCCCTTGAAAAGGAAGAGCAAAACAATAGCAAATGTAGCAGAAGGCAAGAAATAATTAAAATCAGAGCGGAAATCAATGAAATTGAAACAAAAGAAACTATTGAAAAAATTAACAAAACTAAAAGTTGGTTCTTCGAAAAAATAAATAAGATCGACAGACCCTTAGCCATGCTAACGAAGAGAAGAAGAGAGAGAACTCAAATTACTAGCATACAGGATGAAAAAGGGAATATTACAACAGACACTACAGAAATACAGAAGACAATTAGAAATTATTTTGAAAACCTATATTCCAATAAAGTAGAAGATAGTGAAGACATCAATAAATTTCTTAAGTCATATGATTTGCCCAGACTGAGTCAGGAGGATACACACAATTTAAACAGACCAATATCAATGGATGAAATAGAAGAAGCAATCAAAAGACTTCCAACCAAGAAAATCCCAGGACCGGATGGGTATACAATGGAGTTTTACAAAACCTTTAAAGAAGAATTAATACCAATACTTTTCAAGTTATTTCAGGAAATAGAAAAAGAGGGAGCTCTGCCAAACTCATTCTATGAGGCCAACATCACCTGATTCCAAAACCAGACAAAGACACCTCAAAGAAAGAAAACTACAGACCAATATCTCTGATGAACCTAGATGCAAAAATCCTCAATAAAATTCTGGCAAATCGGATACAAAGGCACATCAAAAAAATTGTGCACCATGATCAAGTAGGATTAATCCCTGGGATGCAAGGATGGTTCAATATACGGAAATCAATAAACGTTATTCACCACATCAATAGACTTAAAGATAAGAACCATATGATCATCTCAATAGACGAAGAAAAAGCATTCGACAAAGTACAGCATCCCTTTATGTTCAAAACATTAGAAAAACTAGGGATAACAGGAACTTACCTCAACATTGTTAAAGCTATCTATGCTATGCCTCAGGCTAGCATCATTCTGAATGGAGAAAAATTGAAGGCATTCCCTCTAAAATCTGGAACAAGACAGGGATGCCTTCTATCACCACTTCTATTCAATATAGTTCTCAAAACACTGGACAGAGCAATTAGACGAAAGAAATTAAAGGCATAAAAATAGGAAAAGAAGAACTTAAATTATCACTATTTGCTGACGACATGATTCTATACCTAGAAGACCCAAAAGGGTCTACAAAGAAACTACTAGAACTAATAAATGAATTCAGCAAAGTGGCAGGATATAAAATCAACACGCATAAATCAAAGGCATTTCTGTATATCAGCGACAAAACTTCTGAAACGGAAATTAGGAAAAACACTCCATTCACAATATCCTCAAAAAAAAAAATAAAATACTTGAGAATCAACCTAACAAAAGAGGTGAAATATTTATACAATGAAAACTACAGAATCCTAAAAAGAGAAGTAGAAGAAGATCTTAGAAGATGGAAAAATATACCCTGTTCATGGATAGGCAGAACTAACATCATCAAAATGGCAATATTACCAAAAGTTCTCTATAGGTTTAATGCAATGCCAATCAAAATCCCAACAGCATTTCTTATAGAAATAGATAAAGCAATCATGAAATTCATATGGAAAAACAAAAGACCCAGAATAGCAACAGCAATTCTAAGCAGGAAGTGTGAATCTGGAGGTATGGCGATACCAGATTTCAAACTGTACTACAGAGCAATAGTAACAAAAACAGCATGGTACTGGTACCAAAACAGGCGGGTGGACCAATGGTACAGAATAGAGGACACAGAGACTAATCCACAAAGTTACAACTATCTTATATTTGATAAAGGGGCTAAAAGCATGCAAAGGAGGAAGGATAGCATCTTCAACAAATGATGTTGGGAAAACTGGAAATCCATATGCAACAAAATGAAACTGAATCCCCTCCTCTCGCCATGCATAAAAGTAAACTCAAAGTGGATCAAGGAGCTAGATATCAAATCAGAGACTCTGCATCTGATAGAAGAAAAAGTTGGCTCCGATCTACATATTGTGGGGTTGGGCTCCAAATTCCTTAATAGGACACCCATAGCACAAGAGTTAATAACAAGAATCAACAAATGGGTCTTACTTAAACTGAAAAGTTTTTTCTCAGCAAGAGAAACAATAAGAGAGGTAACTAGGGAGCCTACCTCATGGGAACAAATTTTTACACCTCACACTTCAGATAGAGCCCCAATATCCAGAGTATACAAAGAACTCAAAAAATTAGACAATAAGATAACAAATTACCCAATCAACAAATGGACCAAGGACCTGAACAGACACTTCTCAGAGAAGGACATACAATCAATCAACAAGTACATGAAAAAATGCTCACCATGTCTAGCAGTCAGTCAGAGAAATGCAAATCAAAACCACCCTAAGATACCATCTCACTCCAGTAAGATTGGCAGCCATTATGAAGTCAAACAACAACAAGTGCTGGCGAGGATGTGGGGAAAAGGGTACTCAGGTACATTGCTGGTGGGACTGCAAACTGGTGCTGCCAATTTGGAAAGCAGTATGGAGATTCCTGGGAAAGCTGGGAATGGAACCACCATTTGACCCAGCTATTGCCCTTCTTGGACTATTCCCTGAAGACCTTAAAAGAGGTACTACAGGGATACTGCCACATCGATGTTCATAGCAGCACAATTCACAATTGCTAGACTGTGGAACCAACCCATATGCCCTTCAATAGATGAAAGGATTTAAAAAATGTGGCATTTATACACTATGGAGTATTACGCAGCACTAAAAAATGACAAAATCATGGAATTTGCAGGGAAATGGATGGCACTAGAACAGATTATGCTTAGTGAAGCTAGCCAGTCCCTAAAAAACAAATACCAAATGTCTTCTTTGATACAATGAGAGCAACTAAGAACAGAGCAGGGAGGAAGAGCAGGAAGAAAAGATTAACATTGAACAGAGACATGAGGTGGGAGGGAAAGGGAGAGAAAAGGGAAATTGCATGGAAATGGAGGGAGTCCCTCATTGTTATACAAAATTACATATAAGAGGTTGTGAGGGGAATGGGAAAATAAACAAGGAGAGAAATGAATTACAGTAGATGGGGTAGAGAGAGAAGATGGGAGGGGAGGGGAGGGGGGATAGTAGAGGATAGGAAAGGTAGCAGAATACAACAGTCACTAATATGGCATTATGTAAAAATGTGGATGTGTAACCGATGTGATTCTGCAATCTGTATTTGGGGTAAAAATGGGAGTTCATAACCCACTTGAATCTAATGTATGAAATAGGATATGTCAAGAGCTTTGTAATGTTTTGAACAACCAATAAAAAAATAATTTTAAAAAAAGAGGGAGATCACTTTTGCACTGGAGGTGACATCCTCCACCTTGTGGAGGTGTATATATTCCTGGAAATTTCCAACATCTGCCCCTGGGAGACCTCTCATTCTGTTCCACCCCTCCTCACCCTGCCCCTTTCTCTTTTGCAATCTCTGCCTGGTGACAGGCACTTTGGTAGCTTTTCACATATCCCAGAGTCCGCAAATTATATTTTCCTCTCATTTCACACACAAAAACAATCTTGCCTGGCCCCCACATTTTTCTTGTTGCTTTTGAATAATTTCCAGGAAAAGAAGAAGGAAATGCTAATTCCCACAGCTACTATATTTATCTATTTAGGTACTACAGATTGAACCCAGGGGTGTTTAACCACAAAGCCACATCCCTAGCTTGTTTTTTAAATATATTTTATTTAGACACAGGGTCTTGCTGAGTTGCTTAGGACCTCACTAAGTTGCTGAGGTTGGCTTTGAACCTTCCATCCCCCTGATGCAGCCTTCCGAGTTACTAGGATTACAAGTAAGCAGCACCATGCTCCACCATGCCCAGCTCTACAATTACTTCAGTACCACAAAGTCACTGCCACATGTTTTAGAATGTTTGTAAATGGGCCATCACCAATCACCTTGTGATTGACATTTAGGTTGTTCCCAGTATTTCTCGATTGCAAGCAATGCAGAGTGAGATCCCTCTGCATAAATCCTTCTGAAGCACTCAGATACTTCTGCAGGATGATTTTCTACAAGTGGAATTTGGGGGTCATGGGAAATGGCCAATTAAAGACTTTTTTCAGTGCCCCTGGCTTTAAGTTTATTCAGCACAAAATAATCTCCTCCAACTTTACTGAAGTGGATAACCATGTCTACAACCAAATCCACCTCTGAACAGGAACTCAGCTGCTACCCTAGGCCCAGCTTCAGCTTTCTTTTTTTTTTTTTTTTTTTTTTTTGGAGGGGTACCAGGGATTGAATTCAGGGGCACTCATGTACTGACCTATCTGGTATTTTATTTAGAGACAGGATCTCACTAAATTGCTTAGTACCTTGATTTTTGCTGTGGCTGGATTTGAACTCACGATCCTCCTGTCTCAACCTCCAGAGCCACTGGGATTACAGGTGTGCACTACTGGGACAGCTGAAGCTTCAGGTTTCTTTCTTTCTTTTTTTTTTCCAGCACACAAGCAGCCTTAATTCTTCCCCCTCCACACACCTGTGAGCTTCTGCCACCCAGGAATCCACAGTCCACCCTCCCAGTCACAGAGGGAGGCTGAGTGACAGCAATTTCCCCCTACCCCCCAAACTAAGAGAATTGAGGCTAATTTAAGAAACCTCATGGATACAGCCCATTCACCAATTCCAGAAGGCCCAGACGTCCCTGTCAGGAGTTTCCAGTTTGGACAGGAGCCATGCTGCAGCTAAAGGACTGCCTGCTACAGAAAGTCCCTCCCTTAATCAGTGTCCACTTGAGACCAGAGGGTCTCCACCCATGAACGTGCACTTCTGGTCTCCTGATTATCAGACAGGTAACATAACAACTCGTTTTCTTCCAAACCCAAGCATCCCAAATCATCAAACCCAGACAGCAGTGTGGTATTTCCCTCAGGGTCTCTCCTGGACAGGGACAGTTGCTGGGGGAAGTGGCGACTGCTTGCTCCTCCAGGGCGGACAAGGAATGCTCAGCTGCCCTGTCAAGGTGTGGCTGGCCACCCTCCTGTGTCCAGGAGCCTCAGGCCAGACCCCTGTCCCACAGCAGAGCTCCCTGCTCAAGCAGAAAACATGAAGTCAAACAAAAAAGCAGCTCTGGCCCCGTGCCCAGCTGGTCACGGGTGGCCGCCGGCTCCGTGTCATTTCCCTGTGAGTTCCAGCACCTTCTTCACCATGGCCCCCATCCCGTCGTGGATGTGGTGGAGGGCGGTCTCACACATGAAGGCTGGGGTTGTGACCACCTTGTTTTTCTGGTCCACGTGAGCTTCAGTCACACCCTTCACACAGTGCTTGGCGCCCAGGGCCTTGATGGCCTCGACAGTCCCTGCGTAAGGCCATTTGCCACCCTCTTCCTGCTCATGGCCCACGGTGACTTCAACACCTCTGAGCACTTTGGCTGCAAGGACAGGCGCGATACAGCGCAGGCCAATGGGCTTCCCAGCTCCGTGGAACTCCTTCAGGACCCGCTCCACATCCTGGTTGACTCTGCAGTCTTTCCAGTCGACAGCGAATGTGCTCAGATTTTTGGCAGCTCCAATGCCTCCAGGGAAGATGGCAGCATCGTGGTTGGCTGCACTGAGCTGAGCCAGGTCAGAGATTTTGCCTCCAGCGATCTGTCAAGACGTTCCTGCTTTCACTCTCAGAAGGCTGCCCCTTGGTGTGATCCACCACGTGCATCTGACGGACATCAGGGGCAAAGATCTGGACCTCAGCCCCGCCACGGCTCAGGTGCACCAGGATCGCTGAGGCCTCGTGCATCTCCGACCCGGCATAGACTCTGCAGCCCGACAGCACCAGCGCGACCCCGGCCCTGAGGCGCGTCGCCCAGCCGTGGAGGGCCGCGCGCGGGGAGGGGGCCAGCCCACAGAGAGACAGCGGCCGCAGGAGCTCGGGGAACGGCGCAAACGCGGAGGCGACCACCAGCCTAGGGGCCACTAGGGCCCTCACGGCCGCCATTACAGCGCAGAGACTTCAGGGTCGGCGGGTCACGCGTGGCCCAGCCCTGCGCAGTAGCTGGAGCTGCGCAGCTGCCGCTTCAGGTTTCTTGTCTGCACCAGAGGACATGGCACTCTGTGGGAGTCTCTGCTGAATTCCCATCTTATGGGTTCTTACAGGTAGGATCTCAGGGGCAGGCAGTGGAGATCATCATGGACATACATGATACCTCTCTGGTAAACTACCAGTAGAAAGGTCTCCAGCAAACTGTTCCTTAAGTAGCCTTGAGACCAGATAGACTGTATGGTCTTCATGAATGAAGGCTAGGCACATTCCTGTCTGATAGCTCCAGGTGCATCAGAACATGGACATCCTTTTTGGCTACCATCACCCGCTCCTTAAAAAGGGGTTCAGAAATGGTGGCTCAGTTCTTCTTGGGCATCAACATCATGGTGGCTGCAAGATATGGGGAAGTGTTTCCATTTGGCCAAAGCTGAAGCCACTATAGTAAATTCACTCGGCTACTACTACCCCATGAAATTGTTTGGTGACATGTTGCTTGAAAGAAGCAGTTGAGGCTTAAATGGAACAAATATGTAATCAGAGAGACTTTTCCATTCAAATTCTCAGATCTCTAAAAGCAAGGTAACTGCCTGGCATAGGGGGCATACATTTGTAATCTTAGTGACTTGGGAGGATAAGGCAGGAGGATCACATGTTCAAATCCAGCCATAGCAACTTAGCAAGGCACTGAGCAACTTAGCGAGACCCTGTCTCAAGATAAAAATAAAAAAAGAACTGGGGGACTGGGGTTGTGGCTCAGTGATAGAGCACTTGCCTAGCATGTGCAAGGCTCTGGGTTTAATCTTCAATACAACATAAAAATAAATAAATAATGTGCCCAACTACAACTAAAAAATAAATATTAAGAGAGAGAGAGAGAGAGAGAGAGAGAGAGAGAGAGAATGAGAACCGGGGATGTGTCTCAGTGGTTAAATGCCCCTGGGTTCCACCCCTGGTATCAAAAAAACAAAAAAAACAAAAACAAAACCCTAGGTAACTAGGAAGATGAGGTGGAAGTGGGGCATGGAGCCAGGGTATGAATACCAGGTCTACCACCCAGTTGTATGAATTGGGGCAATTAAATAATGACTCTGTGCAGGGTGTGGTGGCGCATACCTGTAATTGCAGCAGCTTAGGAGGCTGAGGCAGGGGGATTGTGGATTCAAATCCGCCCTCAGCAACTTAGCAGGGCACTCAACAACACAGTGGGAACCTATCTCTAAATAAAACACAAAATAGAGCTGGGGGAGCTAAGGTTGTGGCTCAGTGGTAAAGCGCTTGCCTAGTCTGTGTAAGGCCCTGGGTTTGATCCTCAGCACCACATAAAGATAAATAAATAAAGGTATCGTACCTATCTACAACTGCAAAACAAGAAAAAAAATTCTTTTTAAAGGCTGGGGTTGTAGCCCAGTGTTTAAGTGCCCCTGAGTTCAATCCCTTGTACCAAAAATTAAAAATTAAAACAATTTTTAAAATGTAATATCTCTGAGCCTTTTCCTTCCTCCTCATCTATAAAATAAGACTAGTCGTAGTAACTGTTTCACAACATTTTTCTGAGGACTAAATAAGAAATGAAGTCAGAGAGTTCTGTGTATGTATTAATATAACACAAGAGATCCCCTTATCCCCTAAATTTTTATGAAATCAGAGTAGGTGCAGAAAAGAATGGATGTCATCAGCTCTTTAGAAGAGATTTTTCCGTTCTCTACAAAGGCACATTGCTAGGAACAGAAATGGTAGGAGAGTAGAAAGAGGGGTAACCAGGGAAAGGCGGTGTTTCCCAAAGGGCAAAGGTCACAGCAAGACATAGGAAAATTTTGTGATTCTGAGAAAAGGCAAAGACGAACTGTTGGTGGATACTAGATAGCTTAGAATCCAGTTTATGGATATATTATGGGATCCCTGCTCTATTTATACGAACAATATGATCAATAGACATATCCCAAGGTTGATGGATCATTCCTTGTCCCCTTGGGCATCAGGCAGATATGTAAAAGTTGTCTTTCTTCGGCCTCAGGGCCCCATGTAGGGTTGAACAGGATGTCTGTGTAAATGCTAAGCCCTGCACTGGGCTGTCAAAGCCTGTACAACTGTATATGGCAGCCCCATGTGGCACCACGCTCATGAATGTCTGCTTTGCATGTGTATCCTCTGTCCCAGGTGGCTTCATATGGACCATAAGGTCCCCAAGTGTTTTTTATTAAGGATTACAAGGTTTTTATCCTCCCACAGTTCCAGCACTCAACTGATATTCTCCCTATGCAGCTCTGAGGGGACAGGCAGTTCTCCTCTCCAGGAGAAGAAAGCAGCCTACTTTGGGTTCCCGTCACCTGCCTTCCAGGCACCACACATCCCTCTGCCTTCCTTCCCCTTGAGACCAGTTCAACTCTAGCACCAGGAAATCATTAATATGAGCGTCTCTAAGAGGGAAAGAGGCTTCAAGAGCATGACACCCTTGGCCTCAGTATACATTCTGAGCACTGCACAACTTCAAGCAGCCTCCTCGTGGACATGATGCAGTAGATATGAAACCTGTCCCACCCCTTCAGCAAGGACAGAAGGAAGATGTGAGGCTCAGGACATTCATGCCTGCCTCTCTCTGCCGCTGTGTGCTGAGACGCAGACCCAGTGCAAAGGCAGAGCCTCAGGAAATCCGAAAGAAAAGGCTGAGTACTCTTGCTTTTTTCTCAGCAAGTTTCCCAAGCAATGGGGCTCCTCAGACACAGACTAGTCTCTGAAGCCAGGGAGCTTTCCCTTTGGGGAAAGAGCCTCCAAGCTTCCAAGAGCCAGCGCCATCCGAAGCAGGTTCTTTCCTCCAGAAGTAAGCATTGCATCGCAGGGGATGCCAACGTGCCCCTTGGGACCCACAAGTCCAAGTTTGAGGATAAGACACAGGCAAGAAGGACACGATATTCTTGTCTGCCAAGAGGAGGGTCGTGGTTACATCCTGTCCTGGAGGCCAGTAATACCACCTGCCCCTATCCTGTCCTACAGCCCCTTAGGCTATACCATCTCCATCCAGGAACCAAAGGCAACACAACAAATGGCAACCTGCTGGGCATGGGGAGGGTACCTTCCCCAATCGATTAAGCTGGAACCAGGAGCACAGGGAAGG
Organism: Ictidomys tridecemlineatus; assembly: GCF_052094955.1. Lineage (NCBI taxonomy): Eukaryota > Metazoa > Chordata > Mammalia > Rodentia > Sciuridae > Ictidomys > Ictidomys tridecemlineatus. Next base: position 64,315,236 of record NC_135481.1, on the reverse strand, counting down.
CAAAGGGCTAGGCTTGGGTGGGCGCTGGTCCGGGACTGGTCCCCAGGGACAGAATAGTAGCAAGCCATGCTCAGTGGAGGGCACAGGAGAGGAAAAAAGCCCTCCATCCAGCAGCGGCCAAGTGGTAAGGGAGGTGAGTGAGTGGCACCCAGAAAGCTGCAGAGATCAGAGCACTCGGGACAGTAGGGAAAGCCAGGCAGAAAAGGCTGGGCTCGCTTCCCTTTAAGGCCACTACCAGGAAACAGGTCCACTAGTTGCATCATCTTTCTATTTGCCCAGAGCTATATTTTGTTCAGAAACTCTGTCCTGAGAAGGGATTAAAGAAGGCATCCAACAAGGACTGAACAAGGAAGGGAGGCATCAGTGGAACAAGGGTGGTTTTCCGCTGCCTCCCAGAAGGATGGAGGTGCACAATGTGTCTGTTCCCTTCAACTTCTCCCTGCCGCCCAACTTTGGCAAGCGCCCCACGGACCTGGCACTGAGCATCATCCTGGTGCTCATGCTGCTTGTCATCATGCTCTCTCTGGGCTGCACCATGGAGTTCAGCAAGATCAAGGCTCACTTGTTGAAGCCTAAGGGGCTGGCCATCGCCATGGTGGCCCAGTATGGCATCATGCCCCTCACTGCTTTTGTGCTGGGGAAGGTCTTCCAGTTGAACAACATTGAGGCACTGGCAATCCTGATTTGTGGCTGCTCACCTGGAGGGAACCTGTCCAACATCTTCAGTCTGGCTGTGAAGGGGGACATGAACCTCAGGTAGGACTAGGGCTAAAGTGGGAGCATCATGGAACGGGGCCACTGTAGGAATGTCACAATCAAGGGGAAGAGCTGGGTAAAGCCAGGAAAGGGAGGGAGTGGGGGCTGTGGATGTTGGGGGGAGGGTCATGGCATTTATTGCCAAGAGCTTATGCTGGGTTCAGGGAAGGGACTGGGGACCACCTTGGTTTAAGCACCAGGCCAAAGGGGCCAGCTGGTCGAGGATTATTCTGAGACCTCTGCACTCCCAGAGGTATCTCAAGTGGGACACAAGGATTGCCTTAAAGGAGCACTGATTTCTACCAAAGAGCCTCTGTAGAACTTTACCAACCTAACTGGGTGTGGGGGGTTGTTGTCGACTCTGAAACAGAAGATCTGAAAGGAGGTGTGATGGGTTCCAAATATTGCCAGGGATTTCAAGGTGACTTGGAACCAAATAAGCACCTCAAATTCCTGTAGAGTAGACAAGAATTCCAAAGGTGTTTCCAAGTGTCTGAGCATCTGAGATATCTTCTTTTAAAGATCCATCAACCCAGAAGCTGAGCATGGGGAGACACACCTGTAATGTCAGAACTCCAGAGGCTGAGTCAGGAGGATCTCAAGTTCAAGGCCAACTTCAGACCCTGTCTCAAATAAAAACAAATAGAAGGGCTGGGGATGTAGCTCAGTAGGAGAGCACCTCTGGGTTCAATCCCCAGTACCAACACAAGAAAGAAAGAAAGGAGGGAGGGAGGGATGGAGGGAAGGAAGAGGGAAGGGAGGGAGGGAGGGAGGAAGGAAGGAAGGAAGGAAGGAAAGAATGGAATCCCTCATCTCCCTATCAGATGCATCGATGCTTCCAGGCAAAGGCACAACCAGGTATGGTAGAATGTGACTCCCCCAAGCCTGCCCAGGTTATGGCAGGCCCCACCTCAACCTCACTGGTAGGGGAAGACAAGCAGCATTTGTGGCCCAAAGCAGACTGAACAGAAGTCAGCAGGAGCCCTCTCTTAGAAGGCACAAGGGGGCTGGGAGTACCTGTCCTTCCAAACAGGTGAGACTCTAGCCTTAGGCACCTTCCAGAGGAGGCCATCTCAGACCACAAGACTGAGCTGGGTCAACAAAGCTCATCAGCAGAAGCTCTCTCTTTTATCTAAGTCTGACTCTCGAGCCAATTTCCTCTGATTCAGTCTTCAGTGGAGACATTATCCAATGCCAGACAAAATCCACCTGCTTGTGTCTGTGAGCACCCTCCCCTCAGCTGAACTTTACTAAGAAAACTAACCAAGTTGGACTGGGGTATAGCTCAGTGGTAGAGTTCTTGCCGAGTGTATACAACGCCCTGGGTTCAGTCCTCACTACTAAAAAACAAAAAAACTAACCAAGTAAAAAAAATTCCCTCCAGGTAGTACAAAGTGACGCTGCAGCAGTTGGATTTTTGATTTTTTTGTTGTTGTTGCTGTGCTGGAAATCAAACCCAGGGCTGTTCACGTGAACTACCAACTGAACTATGTCCCCTTAGTCTATGGGACAGATTTTTAAATTATTATTTATTTAATTTTAGCAGTGCTGGGGCTTTGGGTATGCTAGGCAAGTGCTCTACCACTGATCTACACCCCCAGCCCTCTTTGGGACAGATTAAATAAAAAAGCCTAAAGCAAGAGTTGGGGTTTACCAAGACCTGCACTCTGAGAAGCCCCGGGCTCTCTACCACAAGATTCAACCTTCCCTGAGGTAGTGGATAGGGAGAGAGACACTAGGAATTCAGCTTGTACAGGATCCCTTGGGAATATATTTTGATGTTCAACAACCTCACTATGAGAAAATTTCTTCCCTCCACCTAATGGAAACCTTCCTGCAGCAAAACAAGCTGATGGGTCTTTGATCTGGCCTATGAACAAAACTTGCTGCAGCATCTGTGTTCCAAGAAACCCAGACTATTATACCTTAAATACTTTAAAAAGAATGCAAAAATCAGATGTCAGGGAAAGCTGCTCAGAGGGATTGATGTGTCTGTGGAAGAAGCAAAGCAGAGGTGACAGTGTGAAGGACAATGGACAAGTTTTTAAAAATGTAAGTGACCAGATGTCCCAGCCTCATCAACCATGCTAATGAGGCCTTCCACCAATACCTGCACTTCCGTGGTTTGAGACCTCCACCACGACAAGCCTCTAGTGACTCAAGAACATGACCCATCTGCTTTCCTGCTCAGCCTCCTTGCCCAGGCACCTGAGACTGTCACTTCTCCCTAGACCCCAGGAGAGATAACACTCCTCTGGGACTGCCACCTTCTGTCATAAAGTCCCTTGTCCATAAACAAACCTCACATGCTCATTAAACCATGCCTTAGACCTCACTGGTGGAGCATGAATATTGCCATCTGCCATTACTTGCTGCCAGACTTCAAATTTCAATTTGAGTTCATCCGGGACGTATTGTTACATGTATTATAATGACAATGATATTAAGAATAAAATAAAAATCTGCACTAGACACTGGATAAGTACATGATATGCTCAATGCCTGGGTGGGGCTGCTCTAATAGCCACATATAAAGATGAGGAAACTTGAGTCTTAGATCTGGCCTATGGATAAAACATTTATTGAAAGTCTGGGTGGCTCCAGGGCCTGTGCTTTGACTCAAATATCTTCAGAGCCAGCGTATTCATAAACAAGATGGTTCATGGCCTGCCAGCCTCAAAGGCATAGGCCCCTCTGCTCAGATGTAAGCCTATGGGAGCTGAACCTACTGCTGTCACAACTTCCTGCTTTTCAAGAGAAGGTAGAATCTCCATTTTATGTGGAATCTTCAAATTTTTAAACATCAGCAACTTATTCAAATTTGTCTGAAACTAAACAATATATGTCTAAGGACCAAATGTAGCTCCAAAACCCAATTTGAGAGCACTCACTCAGCCCAACATTACTGTGTCCCACTTAGAGGTTTACACATGAGGAATCCGAAGTCTGGAAAACTGCCATAGGTTTCCCCCAAATTGTGGAAAGTTGCATATAGAACCAGTCCAGGTTTCTCTCCTGGTTATTCTGCCTCCAGCTGGGGTGAGTCTGAAGCAGCCTGCTGTCACAAGAGACTTAGGCCATCAGGTGAATTCCTCCATACAGCTTCTTCCTGGAGGTCACACAGGCAAGAGAAAACGCCCTCCAAGTTGAAGTGACATTGGTTTGTGCAGAACAGAGAAGAGAATGTCAGCAGGAACAGGTCTCTTTGGACTACCCTTGCTGTCCCTCAAGCTCAACTGCTTCCCTCATCCCACAGGGCCCACAGAGGAAACTAGAGCAAATGGCGGTGGGGCAGCAGGCTTAGGCACAAGCCAAGGATTCCCATAATGTAGAAGACTAACCAAGACAAGATGGAAGCCACTGGGGTTCCTGAAAGTTTCCCTCTTCACCATAGGACTGGTGGGTCCCCTCACATCTCCCTCAGCTTCTGCCTCTGAGCTCTCCATAGACAGGTGCTCAAAACCAGATTCTCAAACATGGTGTACAGATATCCAAAGCAGGGACTATGCAGTGCTCTGAGAGCGGAAGCAGAAAGGAAAAAGATAAACCAAGAGGCAGCCAGGCCACAGTGTTATCATTATGGAAACTAGAATCTGGAAGTTATCTCCCAACCGTGTCCCTCAAGATAAACTGAGGATCACAACAGTTACAGAAATCAGCAGGTTAGGAGATGGATGTCTCTGACTAGCCCCCAGTCACTGTGCACATGGATGAAGTACCCCAGGGTCTGGGAACATGACTCCCACATACCATGAAATAAGAGAAGAGGATGCCGTGAGATAAGGTACGGCATGTCCCAGAGCAAACTTCAAAATCTGACACACCAAGCCAAAGTAAGCATGACTTCTCTACTCTAGGAAAGCAAAGCAAACACACAAGTTGCAAGTTGTTTTTTTACAAAAATCAAAAGCCAGCACTGAAGTCACCACATGTCCCTCCCCCATCTCATTCCCTTGTTCTCCAAAGGAAACACCTGCTGGGATTTAGTGTTCTGCATTTCCTGGGATCTTTATCACATGTTAGATATCCATAAATAAAATATACTGCTGTATTTGCATGTTTTAAATTTTATATTAACTGTCATCATTTGACAACTTGTTTTGAGAAACAGGCATGTATGTGAAATAACTATTGCATTTAAATTTGCTTGAGTTGATCCATTCTGTAGTCAGACATGTCTGCTGATTTCATCCACTGCTTCGGTGGACAGTCTTGTGGATGGTCCCTTGCTCCCAGGTGAGAAGATATGTAATAAAAGCTAGACTGATGCTGGGCTGAGGACTCACAATTCTACAGCAAATGTAATTGCTTCACTTCGTACTTCATTAGGATCCCTGTTTGTTCCTATCTTTATGTTTGGAATTGTCAGACGTTTTAAGTATTGCCAACTGAGGAGTATGAAATTGATCACGGTGATTTTAAATTTGATTTCATGGGAGACCTGGCAGCTTTCCATGTATTTATTGGCCGTTTGTGTACCTCTTCTGGAAATGTTATGGGCTTTGCTTGTTTATCTATAGGATTGTTTTAGTGTATTTTTAAACTATCAAAGTCATTTATATATGGTGAAAGTCTATTCACTGTTTGAGGCTTGATGTCTTAAAAAGATTGCTTACTCTAACTTAGTCAAATTTACCATTTTTATTTTTTCTTGATCGTTTAAATTTCTGAGTTTAAGGAACTGCCTATGCTATCTGCAAAGTGACAAAGGTTCTCTAAATTTCTTTGAAAAGTTTTCAATTTTTCCTTTTCATGTGGAGATCTTCAATCAACCTAGAATTTATTTTTATGTGTGATGTGATCTGTCTTTTCACATGAATAAATTCCCAGCACCACTGAATTTTTTCCCAGTAATTATATAATGCCACCTCTCTCATTACATATCATAAGTTTGTATTTGGAATCTCTTATTGGTTAATATGGCTAGCCTTGCCTCACTACCACATTTTCCTAATTACAATCAAATTGTCTTGATATCTCAAATGTTGTCCACCTATTCTTTTTTAAAAAATTTTTTAGATGTAGATGGACACAATACATTTTTACTGTATTTTTTATGTGGTGCTGAGGATCAAACCCAGTCCCTCCCAAGTGCTTGCCTAGTATTCTACCATGGAGCTATGACCCCAGCACCTCCATACATTATTCTTGAAAATGCTAACTACTCTGAGCTTTTTACTCCCCCCACCCCTTACTGGGGATTGAATCCAGGGACATTTTACAACTGAGCCATATCCCTACCCTTTTTATTTTTTGAGACAGGGCCTCGTGGCCTTGAACTTGTGAGCCTCAGCCTCCTAAATTGCTGGGATTAGGTGTGTACCACTGCACCCAGCTGCCTTTTATGTTTTCACCTGAATTTTATAATCAGCTTTCAAGTTTACTAAAAAATTTCTTGAGTTGGGCATGGTGGCTCAATCCTGTAATCCCAGCAACTAGCGAGGCTGAGGCAGTAGGATTGAAAGTTTAAGGCCAAACCCAATAACTTAAATCCTGCCTGCCTCAAATTAAAAAGTAAACCTAGAAAAAGAACTGGGAATATAGCTCAGTGGTAGAATGGCTGAGTTCAATCCTCAGTACCAACCCCTCAAAAATAAAATTGGGTGAATTTTGATTTGCATAATCTTTACACAGAAATTTAGAATCCATTTTTATATTGAATCTTTTTTTAAATGTTTTTTTTTTAGTTGTAGATGAACACACAGTATCTTTATTTATTTTTATGTGGTGCTGAGGATTGAACCCAGTGCCTCACACATAGGAGGCAAGCACTTTACCACTGAGCTACAGCCTTAGCCCCTTATATTGAATCTTCCCCAACAACAAATATGGTGTAGCTTTTCTTTGCCTTAGGTCTTTTTCATATCTATGAAGTTTTATTTCTTCTATAAAGACCTTATATCTCAAAAAAATAGATCTTATATCTCTTTTAGATCTAAGTATTTCGTTTTTGTGAATATGATTAATGGCATTTTTTTTTGTACTTGGAGGAATTTTATTAGTAATAATATTTGTTCAGTGAGAAGGTCAGGGATAAAAAAGTCCCCCAAAGCAAGTTTTAGTTCCACACTAAACATGTAAGTGATGTCTTCTTTGGTTTCTTTCAGCTTTAACATTTGGTAGATCTAATTTGAAATGAGTTCCAGAACAGGGAAGAAGCTGAGGCAAGAGAGAGAAAAGAATGGGTGAACAGTTGAAAAGTGTAGTTGAAAAAATGGGGAGACTGAGAGAGTACTATAATGAAGCCCATCTCAAACAAAAAGCAACCAATAGGATTTTCAGAAACTCGGTTGGAGCAATGCCCACCTCAGTCATCTCCCAGGTAAATACTCCCCCAGTGTCCAGGACCTGTGGCCCATCTACTCCCACATGCCTGCCTCGCCCTAAAGGCTTTCTGAGGTCTTCAGTCTGTCACTTGGATCAACATAAAACTAACCAAGCCCTGACTTTCATAGTCATTAAACAACAAATATTCCCTGAGGCAGGAATTGTTCTAGGGGATACATCTATAAACAACAGACCAAGGCCCAGCCCTTGTGAGCTTACATAATAGAGGAGAGAGACCAGAAAATAAACAATAAGCATAGTAAACAAGTAAAATAGAAGTCAAAGAGTGCTATGGGGAAAGAACAAATAGAGTTAGGTAAAAGGGATGGGTGTGGGTGGTGGAAATTTTAAAAAGCTTGGTTAGGGGTCAGGGAGCTTCACTGAGAGTGTCTGGGCAAAGCCTTGCCAGGAGTAAGAGAGTTGGCCTTAGGATGTAGGGGGTGAAAATTTTTAGACAAAGGAAAATAAAGGTTTAATGGTCTTAAACAAGAGGTTGAAGGTCTTGTTTGAGAAGCCCAAAGAGGCCAGGGAGCCTGGAGCAGGCGAGTGAATAGAAGGTGCCATTGGGAAGTAAGTGGGGTGTGGGTGCCCACCAGGTAGGGCCTTGCTGGCCATTGTAAGCCTTTGGCCTTTAGCTGGGACCTCTTCAGCAGAATACCTGGGGCCATGACCTGGCCATGTGAGGCCGTAGCAGAATGAGGGACAGCTAGACTTCTCAGAAATAGACATAGGGGAAGGGCAGTAATAAAATGAATCTTAGCTCTAGACTATAAAGAAATAGAGGAGAAGATGAATAAGGGCAGCAATGTAAAGAGGACTAAGTGAAAACCATTAGCCTTGATGCTGTTTGTAGATACCAAAGAATAAAGAAAAGGGATACTTTTCTTCTTAGAAAAGCGATAGTTAGGGCTGGGGATGTGGCTCAAGCGGTAGCGCGCTCGCCTGGCATGCATGCGGCCCGGGTTCGATCCTCAGCACCACATACCAACAAAGATGTTGTGTCCGCTGAAAACTAAAAAAAAATAAAAATTAAAAAAAATTGATTGAAAAAAGAAAAGCAATAGTTAATATCTTAGCAGTACTTGACAATTATTACCATTTTTAGTGGATTGTTCAGTGACCACTATTGGTCAGGCTAATGTTGATTATTGTGGTGAGCCGTGTCAGGGGACCATGGTCGTCATTACAAGATGGCGCTGATAAGCGCCATGGCCTGTGATAAACAACTCCTTATTTTGGGAGAGATGGCACGTAGCTATAAAACACCCTATGAGAAAGGTCCACGTGACGGCTTTGCATTGGGGCTTGGTATGCTTTATTAGGCTGGGGGGTGTGGGTTAGAGAAGAAGAAGCTTCCAGAGACACATAAGTAAAGGCCTGAATAAACTGCTGAAAGAAGAATCCTGTGTCGTGTCCTCCTTGCTGGCGAGGGGTCGCGGCAGATTATAGTACATAAACATTCAAGTAGGCTGGCTCTTTTGTTGTTCATGTAGGATGTCAGTTTTATCTTTAAAAAGTAGCTGGGACATTACAGTGATACTCCTTTTGAGAGGGGTAACCAGCTGAACAATTCCTTCCTAGGATGGGAGTGTGGTCTGTCCTACCTCATGGCGAAAAAGCCAGCACATTTTAGAATTTTGATGAGATTAGCTTGGTGATAGGAGAGTACAGGTAATGTGAACTCCATTTGATTAATGGCATTTTTAAAAAATTACCTATTTGTTATTAGTATCTTGGGTCCCATTTTTTAATATTATGAATGTATTTAGAACCTTTGGATTCTCTTGCTAGTTACAATGGAAATTTTTCTCTATGAATAATCCTGTTATTGACAAAATATTAATAAAAGTTTTGTTTCTTCTTTTCCCATCCCTATTCTATTTGTTTTGCTGTGCCAGAGAGGGTCTATATATAGTATAATTTAAAAAGTGATAATACTGTTGCTTTTTTCCTTTTTGTGATATTAAGTCCTTATTTCACCATCAAGTTTTTTTTTTTTATTTTTTTTTTTTATTATTTTTTTTTTTATTGTTGGTCGTTCAAAACATTACACAGTTCTTAATACATCATCTTTCACAGTTTGATTCAAGTGGGTTATGAACTCCCAACTTTACCCCGTATACAGATTGCTGTCACCATCAAGTTTAATGTTTACTATAGAGTTGGGAATTTCCCTTGTTGCTACTATAATAAATTTTTTTAAAACACTGAATTTTGTTGTTAGCTCTGCATCTATGAAATTCTTTTTAACCTGAGTGATGGGGGCCTCTTCTCTTGCTCCACTAGTATAGACCTTCAAATTATAGTTTTTGATTTGCTTCTATTTCTTATAGCCTTCTAATCATTATATATATATATATATATATATATATTATATTTTTTTTGCCTCTATTCCCATGTCACCTATTCCCAAAGACCACTGTCTCACATTCCCCAACAGGTAAAGTGCACTTGTTGATCCATATTTTCTGTTGGACAAAGCTACTCTTATCCAGCTATTCCCTAGCTCTAAGCCTATAACAACTGTACCAGATTGCTACTCCATGATCCTATATGCTATAGTCAGGGTGATGGAAATCAGCTATACTCAAAATGGATTGTGCATATGGTGGATGCTCAAAGCAAGAATTCCTATTATAGATAGGGTTGGTATGACCCCTTTCTCAGTGAAGCACATAGGACAAATGTAGTTGCATTGATCTGGATTCAAACTCTACCTGTCATTATTTGAGTTGAGGCAAGTCACAATTTTTTTCTAGTCATCAGCTTCCCTAAAAGCCAAAGAGATAGTATGTTTACTGCTTAAGGAAATGAACTGTAAGCACTTAGCATAGTGCTGAGCACATAGCCAACATTCTACAAGCCTGTTAACAGATTCTTTTCATCTCTTCCACCCAGCATCGTGATGACCACCTGCTCCACCTTCGTTGCCCTGGGAATGATGCCTCTCCTCTTGTATATCTACTCCAAAGGGATCTATGATGGCAGCCTGGAGGATAAGGTGCCCTATAAGGGCATTATAATATCATTGATCATGGTTCTCATCCCCTGCACCATAGGAATCATCCTCAAATCTAAACGGCCAAAATATGTGCCTTATATTATGAAGGTAAGAATGTGGGACAACATGGGAAAGAAACACCACCACACAAAGCTACTTATGGAGTAAAGCAGTTTATTTCGGGTCACAGTTCTATAGACTCAAGTCCAAGATCAGGTAGCCCCCTGTCCTCCAGTGAGGGTGGCTTGTCATGGCATGAGTAATGTTGGAGCAAGTGCTTACATTTTGTGACAGGAAGAATGTGGGTGTGGAAAAGAGAACACACATAAACATGGACCAGGTTTCCAGTCCCCTTCAAGAGTATATTCACAATGACCTAAGGATCTCCCATAATGCCCTACTTCCTATATGTCCACAGCACTTCCCATTTGTACCATCCTAGGGACCAAGCTTTTCACGCATGGACTTTTGAGAGAGACTCATGCAAACAAGGAGTTTCCTTATAAAAAAGTAGGGTAAGGGGGTGGAACCAGGTGTAGTGGCACACACAGGTTATCCCAGTGGCTTGGGAGGCTGAGGCAAGAAGATTGCAAGTTCAAGGGCAGCCTGAGCAACTTAGCAAGACTATCTCAAAAAATTAAAAAGGGTGGGGATGCCGCTCTGTCATTAGTACCCCTGGGTTCAATCCCTGGTACACAAAAAAAGGGTGGGGAAAAAAAAAAAAGCTTGGTACTCTTATTTCATGGGATCATAAGGTACCCACGAATACTTTTAAAGTTAGAAGACCAAAAAAATAAAAAAGTATAAGGCATAACCATTATTTTAATAAATTTACATTATGCTCCTCTTACCTACTAGATGCTAGTTTATGCTGCATATTCTGAAGACAGTCTTCATAATTTGATATTTGTACAAAGTAACACAAGAGAAATAAGATTCAACAAATGGGGACTGGGGTTGTGGCTCAGACGTAGAGTGCTTGCCTAGCATGCGTGAGGCACTGGGTTTGATCCTCAACACCACATTAAAAATAAAATATATTGTGTTCACCTACAACTGAAAAATGTTAAAAAAAAAAAAAAATTCAGGGCTGGGAATGTGGCTCAGGCGGTAGCGCGCTCGTCTGGCATGTGTGCGGCCCAGGTTCAATCCTCAGCACCACATACCAACAAAGATGTTCTGTCCACCGAGAACTAAGAAATAAATATTAAAAAAAAAAATTCTCTCTCTCTCCTCTCTCTTTAAAAAAAAAAAATTCAGGCTAGGGATGTGGCTCGGCGGTAGAGCGCTCACCTAGCATGTGCGAGACCCTAGGTTCAATCCTCAGCACCACATAAAAATAAATAAAATAAGGGTATTGTTTCAAACTACAACTAAAAATTAAAATTCAACAACTGCATAAGAACAGGTACTGGAAGAATGTAAGGAGATATGATTTTTCAGAGCTGGAGTGCTCATAGGGGCATCTTGGAGGAGAGGGGCTTTAGCCAGACCATAAAGAAAAGTAGGATTTAGCTAAGATTGGGAGAACTCTGAGTTCAGAAGGCACTAAGGCCAAGTTGACTGACTTAAGAAGCCAAAGGGAGTCTGGGGAAAGGTGGTGGTGTATGTACTCCCAGCATTTCAGGAATACGATAGATGAAGAGTGAAGTGAGTAAAACCTCAGAGAATTTATAGCAGTACTATGGTCACAGATCACATGTCACTTGCCCTCAGAGGAATCTTGGAAGTAATAGCTATGGGCCCTCCACCCACTTTATAGGAGACCTGAAAAGTCCTCAAAACTATAGCCATTCATTGAAAACCTGCCATCCAGAGCTGGGTCAAAAAAGAGATTTGTAGCTGAGTTTTATTAGAGTTATTAGTCAAGTTTCTGTTTTCCAAGTATTCAAACTATTGTTAAGTCTAAAAATAAACAGATCTTTCATATTCCCCCTTTCCACTTCAAATATCAATATTCTAGTAAAAAATGCTTTTTCATTCCTAATCCCCATCCTTATCTCCCACAATGACTTTTTTTCTTGTCCTCTGTCCAGGGAGGGATGATAATCTCTCTCTTATTCAGCGTGGCCGTCACAGCCCTCTCCATCATCAACACAGGGAAGAGCATCATGTATGCCATGACACCACACCTGCTGACAGTCTCCTCCCTGATGCCTTTTATTGGCTTCCTGCTAGGCTACCTTCTCTCTGCTCTCTTCTGTCTCAAAGCACGGTAGGTATTAGAGCCCCTGGGTTCAATCCCTGGTACAACAAGAAAGGATCTGGGCAAAGAATTTTCCTAGCTGTATGTTCAAAGTCACCAAAGAGCCCTGGACTGAGAAACAAGTATCAAACAGGAGAATTACTGAATGGGTTAGAGGCCTAAGTTAAACCTAGACACCAAATGCATCTATCATCCAAACAGCAACACAAAATGGCTAAGTGCCCCTCCCTCCAGAGTCTAGATTCCACCTCTTACTGAATTCCCTAGAGAGTAATGGCCTGGGGTAACTGGGAACAAGGACACCCAATTCAACATATTATAGTGACTTTCCCTCATTTTAGCAGCCCTGGGAACAAATGCTTATGAAGGAATGTAATCATTACTAGCGCACATACCCCAACACACACACACAAAAAAAAATTATAGAATTTTAAAAATACCCAGGATCTGGGGTTGTGGCTCATCAGTAGAGCGCTCACCTAGCACATGCAAGGGCTGGGTTTCTCAGCACCACATAAATAAAAGTATTGTGTCCAACTACAACTAAAAAGTAAATATTAAAAAATAATTATCCATTTAAAAAGCTATACTAACAAATCACTATAGATGCAACACAAACCAAAAGGCCATCAATGACCAGTGACATCAATTTTCTCAAAGCAGATCACAGTAAATGGCCACATACTAAAATGTCATTACAGTAGCCTCCCTCATTTAAAAAAAAAAAATGTGATTTTGTGACTATTTTAAAACACTTGGAATTCAATAAATTTGAAAATGTGTATTCATTATATGTAAACATCCATTCTCTAATCTGTAAAATGGAAAGCAAAAGTGGAAAAATATCTTCCTGAGTTAGGGTATTTGTTTTAAAGATGCTAAGCCACAAACTTGGGAACCAGGCAAAACTCGAGGCATTTCAGACAAACTTTTCCATGACCTATTGAAAATGTAACTGACCTAGACTTGACCTAACAAGCCAGTGAATGATACCAACTCAAAACTTCCTCTCATCCCTCACCAGCAAGGTGATTTCTCCAAACTTAAATTTGGCAATCCTGCAAAAGCAGTGTGTACTTAAAAACTTAAATGAATCTTTTAGGCACCATCCTCCACAGATTGGGTCAGACACATCAATTTGATTTTTCTTAAATCAATATGCACCCTACATATCTGATTTCCATCAGATTGCAAAGGGTCCCAGTTATCTGGGAGTGGGAGAGAACAACCAAAGTCATGCCCTCATGTCCCTTATGAGTGAATACAGTTGTTTTGTCGTCTTCTCCTTCATAGGTGCAGACGCACCATCAGCATGGAGACAGGATTCCAAAACATTCAACTCTGTTCCACCATCCTCAACGTGACCTTTCCCCCTGAAGTCATTGGGCCACTTTTCTTCTTTCCTCTCCTCTACATGATTTTCCAGCTTGGTGAAGGGCTTCTCTTCATTATTGTCTTCCGGTGCTACAAAAAATTCAACCCTCCCAAGGGTGAGTATCAACCCCCATCAAGTTCTGCTCCTATATAGGAACAGAGACTTCAACACATTCCTAGCAGCAACTTTTAGGAGTCAACGTAGCTTCCATTAACTGCATGCTCTGCCTGCCTTCTAGCTGGAAAAACCGAACTGGATGTGCAACATGGGCTGCTTTATCTAAGCAGGGAGACCATTTCTCAGTATGAGAAAATAGGACAGAACTGCTTTGGACAGAGATAGTTGTAAGACATAATTTGGTGAAAGGTCTATTTCAAGAATTCAAGAAGTTTCAGTATTTTTTTGGATTGAGTTTTCAAGGTCCTGGGACCAGACCAGAACCCTTTGTACCACTGGTACCCCCATGTGGGAAAAACACATTAAAGCAATGCAGCCCTTATATCCAGAACCCATCAACTCTGGTTACACAGTAAGTGCAAGCCTGTTAAACAGTAACCATCACAATAAACTTAATACAATTTATACTTTAATCTGATTACTACTGGATAACATGGCACCTGTTCAGAGCACTACCTCCAAAAAAAATAAAATCCCAGAATCTCCTCCTGGTGTGCATTTTAATCCTAAATGCCACCCCACTCCCATGCTAGGTTCTAATTACATGTTAAGCAAACTTCTAAAACTGAACTAGAATCCTGGCCTACAAATATATCTTTAAAGCAGAAAACTCAACCTTGCTTTATAACACATCTCATTTATTTTACCCTAAACATCACTATACTTTTTTTCCAATAACTTACCCAATTCATTCTCCTGCCTCATTTCTCTCATCAAAAATTTTTCTTGCCCTGGGGCTTGGTACCTGAGGAGAGTACTCAACTTTCCCTGGTAAAATTCATATTACATACTAGCAAATGCAGATTCTCTCCCTTTGCATTTAGCTTAAGATATAACCTTTGTTTTTCAAACAGCCAAAAAGGGGGAGGGGGGCTGACCATACCACAGAACCATTTATCAGCATTGGTCCAAAACTACTGTGGAGTTGTAGAAAAACAATCTTAAGTTTGACAACTCAAGATTTTTTTGCCCAATAAGATAACCACCTTGCCAAAAAATGTATGGGAGAGCCAGGCGTGGTGGTACACGCCTGTAATCTCAGCAGCTTCAGGCTGAGGCAAGAGGATCGAGTTCAAAGCCAGAGAGCCACGACACAATTGAGACCCTGTCAAATACAAAATAGGTATGGGTATGTGGCTCAGCGGTCAAGTGCCCCAGAATTCAATTCCAAGTACAAAAAAGAAAAAAAAAAAACAACTATATGAATGAAATTAAGACTTAAAAGTTTTAGTTTAAGAAAGGACTAGGATGCCCTTAAAGGGGCAATAGTCTATATATTCAAGAAACTTCCTCACAGTATACCTTGGGAAGATGACCCCAATGGTACTTTCTCTTTGGAGCTAATAGCCTCAAGCAGCTCTTCTCAGAGTAAATAATCTGTCACAAAAAGACTTGTGTTATTGAACCCTATACCCTTAATAGTAATGAGACAAAAAGACCTGGTCAGATTTCCCTAAAGCTCTTCTTCCCTGCCCTGTTACTTCCAGAATGCAAACCATTCTTACTGACATAAACCCACCTCCCCTGTTATTTTATGTTCAAAGTTGCTAGAGGTGAAGAAATGAAATCTTGATATTCCATCACTAGTAAGTACCTACCCACCATTAGGAAGACTGAGGAAAAAGCTAATCTTTCCTCTGAGTTTGAATCATGAGAGGTCAAATTAAAAATGATTATAAACAAACTCTAGCAGTACTAAGTATTATTTTCCAAAATGAACGTTTATTATTATTGTACTCCCAACCATCCCTTAAATCCTTTCTGATTTTACAGAGAAAACAAAACTGATCTATACAGCTGCAACAAAAGAAGCAATTTCAAGAGCTCAGGAAAATGGCGTCCACAAAGGGGAAGAGTGCACCCCTTGCACAGCCTAGCCCTTCCCTTGGCAGCCTGGATTCTGGGCAGATGGCAACTGAGAAAGCCAGTGTGCTCAACTACAGAGCAGCAAAAACAAAACAAACACCAGGCTTGTCTTTCTCTAGCACTTCCAAACCACCTCATTTCTTGCAAAGAGAAGATTCACTTCAGCAGAATCAAGGTTTGGTCTGCAGGTCAAAAGAAGACTCGCCTATCCCCTGCTTGTACTGGTAAAAAAAATGACTTATTCAGTGACTATAAACTCTATGAAGGCAAAAAATAATCTGCCTTTTGCCCTAGACCTCTGAACACAGTGCCTAATTAGCATATAAAGCTCCATTTCTGGGCTAATCAATAAATGGCCTGTTTTACCCATTAATCAAATACTCAAATCTCTAAGTTTTTTGACCCAAAAGGAAATAAATGTTCAAGAACACTGCAGAATTTGTACACTACAAAAGTTCTAATATAAAAGATCATATTTCCTTTCTCTTTGATATCTTTTGGATTATATTTCGTGAGAATAGTCGTGACACCAAGCATGGAAAAGTGGACATAAAATGCAAAACAAAGCAAACTCAAAATAGCATTCACACAATGAAATGTGGATATTTGAAAGGTATCTGAAGACCACCAGTAGTGAGAAGCTGTAACAAGGTGAAGTCAAAAAACAGAGAACTTCATTAACAATCTATTCCATCAGCTCATGACACATCAGTGGAATAAAGTAACCCCCCACATTGGAGGTACACTGTGAACTACTGTCAGAATGGTTTCCCAATTGGAAGAAAAATTTGAAATACTATAATTTTTTTCTAAAGAAACTTAAGCTTTTGGGGTATTAAATGAAAACAAGCATTGAGATTAATAACCAATAGGCTGGAGCTCAGTGGTAGAGTGCTCACCTATATCTAGCTGATTACACCTCCTAGGACACACAGCTACCCAGAACAAAGAAATGAAACAAGAAGTTATGTTTGGCTTTTAAAAAAGATTAAGGCTGGACTTAAAATGTATTATCCTCAAATTAGTCTTCTAGAATTAGATCAGAAATATAAGCACAAAAAACTAAGGTAATGTCATGCCTCACATAAAGGCCGATTCTGAAACTGTTTTTAGCATTACACTCACTCTGCTTATGACTTCTCAAGTCATAAAACTTAAAATTCAAATTCCCTTTTTGGAACATAAATAACCCAGTTACCTGCCATTTTAAAATCAGATTTTTTTTTTTAAAGAGAATTTTTTTTAATATATTTTTTTTTTTTAGTTCTCGGCAGACACATCATCTTTGTATGTGGTGCCGAGGATCTAACCCAGGCCGTACGCATGCCAGGTGAGCCAGCTACCACTTGAGCCACATCCCCAGCCCTTAAAATCAGATTTTATTCCCTCAAACACTTGTAAAGATTAAAAGTAGCAAGCCTCTACTTTCTAATTCTGTGTGGGAGGGGACACATGTAATATCCAATTACATTTAACCATAATGCCTAAGTACATCTTAAGAATCCAAGCGAGGAAATGATATTATTTCAGGCTGCAATTGTATACAGAAATCAAAATTTTAGCTTCCACTCCAGTTCCCTCAAATGTTTTCCCAGACTCAGCCTACTAAAAAAATGAACATTATTTTCATCTCAATGTTCCAGAAGAGAAGGGTACCAAACTTCACACCTATTCCCCAAAGTAGATTCCTATTCCTGACTTCCAACATCTGGGGATTCCAAAGTCTGATTTTTTTCTCTGCTACTTCTAATTCCACCTTCCCAAAAGAAAAGGGCAGGAAATAACAGGAAATTCTGAAGTCCCTGAAACCACACTTCCTAGATTTTAATACTTCACCACCAGTTACTTGGATCAGTTGACAAAGTTCCTGAATTTCTTGATAGAGTGGTATTATAATCTTAAGATTCAGTGAATATATTGGTAAGCACTTACTACTGTAGTTAAGTAGATGTTTTTGTGTCCCCAAATATGTGTCTAGCCTAGCACCCAAAAACCTTAAAACTAAATCTCTGACCATACTAGAATAAAGCTCATTTCCTATACTTAGGAGTCTGAGGGTTCAGGTAAAGTGCCCAACATTTTAAAATAGAAGGGATGTTGGCCTTTAAGCAGTTTTCACTATTATTTCCCCCTACACTTGTACAGCAATGTTTCAGAACTAAATGTTCATGTTGACTGATAAGCTTTCTATCATCTCTGACCATCTCTATGCACTAAAACCTTTAAGGCAGGCATTAGATTTTATAATTTGCTCCCCAAATACATTATCCTCGTAAAACTGTTAGCATAAGAAACAAATGCAAATAGTCAAGCAACAAAGGAAAAGCATGAAGGAATACACACAAGATTAAATCACTTATTTAAATAACTAAATAATCACTTATTTAAATAGTTCATTGACTTTTTAAACTAGCCTGGAAATGTTTAAAAATACTATTTAAAAAACCCCATATTATACTACTCCAGGATTCTAAATGTATTATGTCTTAAAACATTTCACACAGAAAAGAGTGGAAAAAGTAAGTAATATATGACTTCTTCAGACAAACAAGACAAAACGTGTTTTATAATA
Source organism: Ictidomys tridecemlineatus (assembly GCF_052094955.1). Lineage (NCBI taxonomy): Eukaryota > Metazoa > Chordata > Mammalia > Rodentia > Sciuridae > Ictidomys > Ictidomys tridecemlineatus. The sequence continues at coordinate 64,296,956 of NC_135481.1, read as the reverse complement.
TTTTATTATCAATAACAAACAGCTGCTTTAATGTGTCTGTGTCCTGCAGCTGTTAATGGGGTGGATGGGAGGACACCCTTGACCCTAACAAGGAAAACTCAAATTAAGCCTTTATATACAAGCAAATTTAGAGCTCTTTTAAGTGTCCAAAGCTATTAATTAGTTTAATTGAGGCATTAAACTAATTCTGAATTAACATATTTGAATAACCAAGAACTAAAATGTTCAATTTTTCTAGTACAAAAAAATTAAATTTGCTTTAGTTATAAAAGAGCTCTGTCAATATACACAAACTATATATATACTTCAGACATTCACAAAAATGTGAGCAGAAGGCTTATCAAAAGACATTTAATACAATTAGTTTTCAACAACCCCTTGGTGGTCCACATCTACAAAGATATCCAGCCCAGCCCAACCCCCCTCCAAATCCCACCCCCACAGAAAAGCACATACTTACCAGAATTTTTAGCAAGTATGGTTTGGGAATTTGTGTTTTGTTTGTTTGTTTGTTTTAAAAAAAGGCCCCCAGGGCAAGTTATTTACAGTTTAATTGCCACTGTCAACTGATCTGGACCTGGACCGGGACCGGGACCTCTGGCGATCCACAGATGCTGGAGACTTAGATCTACTTGAAGAACCACGTTTCTGGCTCTTCTCAGGCACAGGAGACCTACTAACTGAACGAGACTTGCTCCTGCTCCGGCTCCTGCTTCTTGACCGGCTGTAAGACTTGCGACTACGGGAACGAGATCGGCTCCGTGACCTAGAGGAACTCCTGGTCCTTGATCGAGACCTGCTTCTTGACCTACTATGAAAAGTGCAAGAAAGGGGAAAGAAAGTGGGGAATGAGCCTTCATGACACACCCTAACAAACCCATTAAGTAAAACTTTATGACTTAAAAAATATTAAAGATACCTGTGCCTTTTGCTGCCTTCAATTAATTTGATTTTTCTCCCATTTATTTCCTTTCCAGAAAGTTTTTCAATAGCATTCTTTAAATCACCATAAGAGGCAAATTCAACCACCCTAAAATGAAGAAAAAAAATCTTAAAAACCCCCATAGCCGCATGCACTATATATAGCAACCTAGGTAAGTAGTAGTTACTCTGTTACACTTTGCTATTCCTATGTTAGGTCTTTTTTTTTTTTCCAATATTTACTTTTTAGTTGTAGTTGAAAAAAATATATTTATTCCAGGGCCTTGCATGTGCTTGGCATGCACTCTACTGCTAAGCCACAATCCCCGCCCCTAGGTCTAATTTCTGACAGACAATAGCGTAGCAAAGTTTTGGCACTGCTGATATTCTGAGCCAGAAAACTCTTTGCATGTTTCACAGCATGCCTGGCCTCTACAGTTTAGAGGTCTTTAGCACTCTCAACCAGTTGTGACAACCAAACCTGTCTCCAGAAATTCTCCCCTGGGGAGCAAAACTGCCCCAGATGGAGAACCATCCGAATAGAGCATGAACAAATTATATAAGTTCTCAAACATGTTCACAGTAAAATCTTTCAGGATATTTCAAAAGACTTTCACAAAATCTCTAGTACATACTCACCCTTCATTTAATTTAGGTCGATGTGCATCCGCAAAGGTTACTTCCCCAGCTTGTCTCATGAAATCTTTGAGATCCTTAACATAAGACAATTGTGTCAAGCAAAGAAAAGGAAAAGTGACACACAAACAACCACATGGTATAAAAACAAGACTACTGAAAGAGAAGTTGTTAGATAAAGTACAAACATGGCATATACCACACTTGTATTCTATCAGAATTCAAAAATTATGTCAGGGCACGAAATAAACAAATAGCATATTGCTTGTAAGCAAAATGCTAGAGGAAATTCAGATTTTTAACATTAAAGTAGTATTAGTCTATATTGAGCTCAGTACAAAAGGAAAAAAAACAAACAAGAAACAAAAACAAAAACAAAAAAGAAACAGTACATATTTTTAAAGTAAAGACTAAGTAGAAGTTTTATATTTAACAGAACATTTACAAGACACCAGTTATTTTGTGCCCCATATGTCATTAAAAAAGTTTACTTTACCTTTATTAATATTTCCCTAGGCTAGTCAAGCAGCAAACCATTAATCGGTCGGAGAAACCTTCATGACATATGCCCGACTGGCTCTTCGCCACCCACTTGAAGGATACTACCCAATCGATGGAAGCCTTTAATCGCACAGCCCTCCCTATTAGCAGACTACTGGCGATGCAGACATGTTCTACTCTTGTGCAGTTACCAAGGACCACTTTACTGCGATCAGGATTCCAACGACCACCTAATTTCGTATCTTTCAACTCTTTTCGACCAGGACCTCTTATTCGGAAGCGTTACAGGAAGACAGCTCTCAACTTAGGGATCAGATCACGTTATCAACGCTCTGGGATCGCTGCAACCTGGCACTTCAATAAGTGCACCGATTACGTCTAGACCGGCAAACACAGATCTAGAGGTGGCCAACTGATCACTGTAGGAGCTGACTGGCAAAGTCAACCAGGCCCAACCAAGAGTGACCAAGACAACGATTAGGATAACCCACAGGCACTCCTCGTCATAAGGCCAACGACACAGATAGGCTGGCAAATAAAGGGTTTAATATTTGGTTAAAATTGATTTTAAAAAACAAGAAAAAATATCCTCAAAACATTTACATTTGATCACATATTAAAATTTGAAATATCCCCCAGTTACTTTTAATTAAAATTTAAAATTACAAATTAAATCCATTAATTTAATTAAAGATAAAACTACTTTTAATAAAACATTAATAAAAATTAATTACCCATTAACTTTATTTTTTAAAAAAAGCCACATTAAAATAACTCAAAACTGTAATTCAACAAACCTGCCAGCTGACTCTTGAGGATAAATTCTCAACTATAAGTCGATTTTCTGTTCTTACAGGTGGAGCATTTCTGAGGAAAAAAATGAGTATTCACAACAGAAGAAATGCAATGTTAATGTGCATGACAAATGCATTTCTTGTGTTCAACTCAGGACAAGTTCAAACAATCAGACATGACAAATTATTCAAATGATTATAAAGTGTTATTCTACGATTCATTACTCATCAATCTGAAGTAGCACTTTAACACAGACTGAAAAGAAGTCCCAGAGCATTTATGGCTAATGCTTCCCCAAAGGTAAATACTGCCCCTATAGTAACTGTTCAAAGAAGCCAATCAACCACCACATACCGTCTATCATTTCGAGGTCTGCGACTACTAAAACGGTCAGAGTAGCGTCCTCTACCTCTTCCACCTCGGGATCGTGCCCTAGCATGTTCAATAGTAACCCTAAAGAAATAAATAAATAAATAAATAAAACCCTCCATTTATATATACTCAAGCTCAAAGAATATTCCAGCTGCTATTTTCCAGGGCCAATTATAAAACTAAGATTCTCACCTTTCACTGCAAAGTTCTTTCCCATCAAGTTCATATACAGCATCATCTGCATCCCTGGGATCCTCAAATTCCTAAAATTTAAGCATAAGAGAAACAGAGCTTTAAATGTGCATTCTACAACATATTTAAAGCATCAAAGATACTAAGACAGGATGGGAAGCATAATCTTAACCTAACAATACAAATAAACCTAACCAAGGGGTGACTGGGAGTGGCTTTCAGCCAGACAGCAATTAGGATGTTTTATTTCTTAAAATAAAAAAGCGTATAACATTTCCTAAAACAAGCATTCTACCTGGGTTCATTATGAGTGAAAACAGTAGTAATAAAAACCTTCACCTACTATTTAACAGATAATTCACCTAGTTCTAAATACTTACCACAAAACCAAAACCTCTTTTCAGATCAATATCTCTGATCCGTCCATAACCCTTGAAGAATCTTTCCACATCTTTCTCCCTGGCCGCTGGGTTTAGCCTCCCGATGAACACTCGACAGCCACTCATGATGTCCGGCTAGTATTTCCTGTTAATAAAAATAATTCAATCGAAATAATACCAATTAGTGGCCAAGAGATCAAACATATGACTCAAATAAGAATGTTTACCTATGGATGTTATAAACAAGATTGCCTCTAATTAGGCCAGGTCCCTCGTAGACAAAAATTAAACCTCGCCTGCCAACACGATCGGGGCCCCCCCTCCCTGATCCCAGACCGCAGCAACCGCAACGCCCACTGCCACTTCTTGAACTGCGCAGCCGCACAATCTCCCAGCTCCTGGGCCCCCTCCCATCTGCCGCAGTTAGGAAAGGCCGAGAAGTGCGGGCGGAGCCGACCCCGCCCTCCACAAGGCCAGCCCAATGGCGACCGGCCGCGCAAGCGTAGCCACCACCCAGGAGCGTCACAGCGGGGGGTGGAAGCCGGAATCTCGCGACGCCACAGCTGAGCCTGCGCAGACGGCAGCAGGCGGGTACTAGGCAGCACAAAATGGCGGCCGCACAGTAAGCGACAGGGGAGAGGCGCGTGAGCCAAATTCCCTTCTCGCTCCCCATCGTCTGGTACCGCTATGCCGGAGTCCCTGGGCCAACTCACGGGAAGGCCTAACGGTACCCAGGGAAAAGGCAGACCCTGCTAGAAGGCCTAACGGCGCCCTGACCCACTACAGGAAGGATCGGGGTAATGAAGACAAATAGTAGCAGGAGGGGCGCGCAATCCCTCAGTAAAACCGACTAGAACCATGACCGCCCTTCCACCTTCAGTACCCCTCCAACAATACCAAAAGGGAGACGTGCCCCAGCGCCCACCTCAATCAACTGCGCTCATTAGACGCCGTCCTCCGCAAAGAGAGCAGCCCCAGCCACTCGCGACCTGAGCGGCCATGAAGAAGCCTCGATCCGAGAAGCCTTGCCCTCAAAGTGAGCCACTCACCTACCGGACAGGATCTTTGGCAGCTGAGACCCAGAGAGGTCCGTAGTCTGCGACGGAGTCGTCTGCCTCCCCGCAGACCAGGACTTAACTCGTCTACGTCTCTCGACAACTGACGCACTTAGCAGCTCTGGCGTTCCACAAAATGGAAGGCGCGTCCCTGCGTCACTTCCGGGGCCGCCCCTGGGATTTGGAGAGTGCAGCCCGTTGGATCCAGGGACGGAAGTTTCCGCGGGGCAGGAAGTTTCCGCGGGGCGGGAGCTTCCTTACAGTGACCCAGAGAGCGACCCTCAATCCCGGTGGGTGGGGCTTGGGGCGGGAACTAGCCCGGGCGCGGCCGGAGCCGGGAAACGTTCGCTCCTCTGGGGATGTAGAGTTCTGTTTGTCGTCCCGAATAAAAAGATCCTGACGAATTGACAGCCCTTTTGAAAAACCTAAAGTTTTTCTTACGTATCCTTAAGGTACCTGGGTAAAAGAAATCTAGGTTTTTGCAAAAACACCTGCACTTCTCCGTCCCTTTGCTGAGCAAGGGTGCACCTGGATGGCATGTAAATGCCGCGGGCAGGTGGTTTAGCTGTACTGAGAAGTCTGAAATATTTTTCTAAATGGAATGGAAGGTTTTTCTTGATGAAACATTGAAATTGGAACTGCAGCAAGAAGGCCATATTGAATTAACGAAAGACAAATTTCTACCCACCACTTTGGAACTGAGCTGGCTGACCAGAAGAGGTTTCAAACTGCTTTTAAACCCAAGGGCTATTTGGTTAATCCTCCCAGTTCGGGTTTCTGTAATATAACACATCAAAGTCGACAGTTCTTCCGAAACAGAATATTGAGGTTTCTTGGTGTGAAAAAGCCCTCCACATCCTTAACTCCAGCGTTTCCCCAATAAGGTTGGAAGGTAAGCCTAGACACTTAGGCATAATGAGAACGATGGTGAAAAGGTTACGGTTACGTTTAGGTGGAACTTAATGAATCCCATTTTTGAAAAGTGCCCAGAATCTAGGATTGTATACTTGTAGCTACAGTTACATTGCCATAAATAAAAGTAGTTCAGGAAAGAGGAGAGCAACTAATTCTTACTCTCACCCAAGGGGCCCTTAGGTACTAGGATAGTTTGTATGGATGAGCTCCATTCACAGTTATATATACAAATAAAAAGAGCCTCAGTGAGTACACAGCAAAGTTGTAGTTACTTATCTATAGTGTAAAGAAGTTAAGGATCTATTTAAAATAAGTGTTTATTAAATTAAAAGAAAAAAATTAACCTTTAGATGTTAGCCTAATAAACATTAACATTTTATAATACACAAATTGTTCTCAAACAAATTTGATTACATTACATGGTTTCTGCATATTTAAAGAAATGAGGAAAACAGTTTTTTATTAATTTCTATATTTTATGTTGACTGGAAACAATTACTTATGATTTTACTGACTACCTATTACTTTTGCTTCAACAAGAGAAGGTAATCTGGAAGAGGTTTTCTGGGGATGAGAACATGAAAGATGGTGCTGTGCACTATGAAAAAAAGTTGCTACTTTCAGTTCATGATGGTGTGATTTTCTTTAGGACTTTTTTCCCCCCAGTGCTGGAGATTGAACTAGTTCCTTAGGCATGCTAGGGAAGTGCTCTACTGCTGAGCTACATCCCCAGCCCTAAGGACTAAATCTTTATATAAACTCTTTTTCTTGATTTATTAACTCTTAAAAAGTTTGTGAGTCCTACAAAAAGTAATGTTTCCTTAGTGGTATTAATATTATGATTAATATTAACCATAGAATACTGTCTTCTGTAGTGTTTGTTTTTTTCCATGAAGACTTTCAAGTCTTCCTATCAGATTGTTTCTTACCAGTTTCTCCAATAAACACAATCATCTTCCATGAACAGAATTACTTATCTGTTTATATGATCTTAGAGTATTCTGTTTATACCCCTAAAATTTTCTCATCACTGACTTATATTAAAATATATGTTCTTCCTTGTCCCAGAAATGCCTAGTACAGGAACAACTCAATATTTATAGGTCTGTATTTACATGACCATTTTTTCCAGGTTGCCCTGATCCTCTGTTAACGTTTCCATAAAAAAAGGCTTGGCAGCCTTTTCCAAAAACATCCAACTAAATAGCAAATCTTTAGCTAAGGAAAAAAGATGCAGAGATATTACAGATTAAAATAAACACAAAGTTTATTGTCCATGTCTGTTGGGGACTTTCAGCATTGCTGATGTTTCATTCCTCACAATCCTGATTTAACTCATCTAATTCAGGAGTCCACAATTATAGCTTGTGGCCTTCAGCTTCTTAAAAGATCTGAGAATGATTTTTACACCTTTTAATGTGGGCGGGGTGGGGGGGTGTCGAAACAAGAATAATATTGGGCAATACATGAAAAATATATGAAACTTTGAGGATGGCCTTAGGCCTGAGCCTAAGCAACTTCATCTTAAAAACTCCAGTCTCATTAGGCCCACCTAAACAGAGCCTTCCAGGATGGCCTCAGACAAGGTATTTCTTCTCACCCTGAGTGAAGCTTCTGGCAGGCTATCCTTGCCTTATAAGAGGGAAAGGTGAGAAGATCAGGGTGGAGACCACCAGACCAGATATTTCTGACCCCAGGGTAAATGACGTCATGGAGAAATCCAGTGGTAACTGATAAGGATTGAAAGGGGGGTCAAAAGCCCCCAAATTTAGTATAAAAAATAGAGCAAATGAACAGGGATTCAGCCAGCCAAAACAAGGATGCACTCAAGCTGGAGAGCCTGATGAGGACCTGGACTGATATCCCATCACTTGTCATCGTTTTCCTGATTCTCTGTGTGATCCTCTCCTCTCTCAAACTCTACCGCCACCTTGTCTGAACCCTGGTGAGAGCTGCAACTCCTCCCTAAGACCTTCTCCTCAACCGGTTGTCCACTCCACGCCAGAAAAAGCCTGCCTTGGTTCCGGACAGGTCTGAGTAAGTGTGCATCTGCTGGACTTAAAGCCTAAGGCTTGAGACTTTTGAACTTATCCTGCAGAGGGAATGTCTGTCACTAGTCTGTCATGATTAAGTGTGTTTGCAGTGCTTAGAGTTAATCTTGAATTGTTTGCTATGAATTGATTATGTCTATTGCAGTGCCTAGCATTAAGAATTGTTATCTTGATTAAGAACCTATGGAGTGAAATTATATTAAGCAATTTGAGTGAATAAAGCATCGAAAGGGGCAAAAAAGTGTGGACATCCTTTATTTCTCCCCCTTGACTGCATACATGGCAATTTTGACCCCTTGCGACAGAAATTTAAAAGTCAGCAACTTTAAAAGTCAGTAACTATAAAGTTTGCTCAGAACACAGCCACTTTTATCCATTTTCTTGTTGTTTACATCTATTGTTGCATTACAGTGTCAGAGCTGGGTAGTTGTGACAGAGACCAAGCCTAAAATATTTACTCTCTGGCCCTTTAACAAAAAAGGATTTGCTGAAGGGGAACATGGCTCAGTGCTTGTCTGGCATGCATAAGCCCTGGTGTTTTATTCCCAATACCACAAAAAAAAAAGAAAAGAAAAAGAAAAAAGCTTATGCCAACCCCCTGAACTGATTCCTAGGCTTTACACTGCTTTATGAGTGCTCCACCCAAATCTCTAGGTCAGATAATAAAATTAGAAGCAGGAAAACAGGTTTTGATACTTATTTTTATATCAATTACGAAAAGAAAAATACTCATTATAGGAAGGATAATTAAAAGAGGAAAACACTCCCAAGTCTATCTCACCAAATCAACTTCTGACTATACTTTGCTATATTATCTTCTCATTTTTTTTTCTGAGACTTAATATTTTTTTTCAATACAAAATAATACATCATCAGTTTTTAAAAACGTACATGTGCCATTTTAAAAAGTCATCCCTAGGGGCTGGGGTTGTGGCTTAGTGGTAGAGCACTTGCCTAGCACATGAGAGGCACTGGGTTCGATCCTCAGCACCACATTAAAAATAAATAAATAAAACAAAGGTATTGTGTCCAACTACAACTAAAAAATATATTTTTAAAAAATGTCATCCCTATTCTTAACTCCTAAGCAGTAACTACTTAGCATTTTTTAAATTTTCCTTTAGTGTTTTGCTACAAGCACAATTGTGTTTTTAATATATGAATCATCCTCCTATATGTAATTTGACATTATGAGGCCTAGTTTATAAAAATTGTGCACATTTTCCATGTCTCTCTGTTTTATTATATTTATGACTAAGGTATCATAATCAAGGGTCAATTGCTTTTCTACTTAACCTCATAGTACTACATGCCTAGAAAAATATTCATTCTGACCAGCTATTCTGTTTTTCTGAAAATCTAGATATCATCAGATGCTTAAAGTTTTTACTACCCCAAAAACCAGCAGTAAGAAAAAGTGTTGTTTTTTTTATTCCAGCTATGATTCTGAAGATTTTTCAAGAGAATAAATATCCTGAAATAATTTCTCTTAGAATTTTATGGGTTTTAAAAATGTTCTGTTTTTTAACTCAGATTCACCCCTACATATCTGACTTCTTGTCTTCTTACATACTGGTTTTTTTTTTTCCTGTTATTTTAAATATCTGCACGATGTTTAAAACATTGGTGAACCCACTATAATCATGCAACATTTGTTTCATTTCAGTCAACTACAGATCACCTATATGAGGGTGGTCTTATGAGATTAAAATGGAACTGAAAAATTACTATTGCCTAGTGAGATAGTAGCCAGTGTAACATTGTACCACCTTGCATTTCTCAACTTTTGAGGTGATGCTGTTTTATTTATTTATTTTTGCATTTTCTTCTTTTTTTTTTAGATATATACGAAAAGTTTTAGAATGTATATTATACATACATGGAGTATAAATTAATCTAATTAGTATCCCATTCTTGTGGTTTTACCTGATGTGGAGTTTCACTGGTGGTGTATTCATATATGAACACAGGAAAGTTATGTCTGATTCATTCTGCTGCCTTTCCTATTCCCATCTCCTCTCCCTTCCCTTCATTTGGGTGATGCTATTTTAAATGAACTTACTGAAGTGCCAGTCATATAAAAGCATAACACATACACTTAGGCATAGTACAGAATACTTGATAATAAATAACTATGTTACTGATTTAGGGGTTTACTATACTATACTTTTTATCCTTAGAGAATACTTATAAAAAAGAACAAAAATTTGCGGTAAAACTGAATGCCATGTAACTGGCTCATACATCCAGTGCTCCATCTGGATTTGTGTAAGTTCACCCCATGATATTCACACAAAGTCAAAAATCACTAAACAATGCAGTTCTCGGACAAACAGTCCATCATTAAGTGACAAATGACCGTGCTTCGAATGCCTAAGATAGGTATTTCCCAGCACCAGCTGTACATTAAAACCACCTGTGCCATGTTTATAACATCCTGATTTAAATGGCCTGGGGTGGGCCCCTATTTTTCAGGGGTCTGGGGAATCTAATACTGAGCTGAGAGTGCAAACTGCCAATCTAGATCCGTGAACACATTCTCTTTTTCTGCCTAAAGTCCCTACACCATCCTATTCCCATCTTCCCTCCTTCTCACTCCACTTTGGCTGGAGCCCTGATTGGGACCATCATGGGGAACCATGCTGGAATCTAAGTATATCCTCCTCAACATCCCTCTGGATATGGATAGCTGCCATCTACTGAGCCATTTCAAAGTGCCAGGGGCTCCTAAGGACATTAGAAACACTATCTCTGTCCATCTCCTACTGATTTTTCCATGGAGTTGTTCTTATAATATTTCTGAAAGGAAGAAACTGAGGGGTAGTGAGTCTAACAATCTTTTCTGCCCAAATCATCACGCTTTCGGACTTACTCTTTAAAGTCCTATTTCACAGAAGTTGCATCTGGGCCTTCACATGATACCCTTCCATGACTAGAGTAGCCCTGGGAATCCCAGAACAGGAACCAAACCCACTGAATTTGCAGAGTCCTGACCACCAAAGACAGAGAAGTTTGGAAGGAAGTAGCAATTAAGACAGGCAGAGCATCTCTGCATAGAAATTGAACTGAATAGGGGGTCGTTACAGAAAAAAAAAAAATGTGTTAAAGAGACTAACCTTAGGGATCCTGAGACTATTTTCTTAGGCAGGAATAGAAAGTAATTTCCATTAATTCAGAAATTGTTGACAAAACTTGGGAGTTCTTTATAGATCCATAGCCTAGTGTCTATTTGATGTCTGTGCTATGAACACCCAATCTTTTTTTTTTTTTAAGAGAGTGAGAGAGAGAGAGGGAGAAAGAGAGAGAATTTTACTATTTATTTTTTAGTATTTGGCGGACACAACATCTTTGTTTGTATGTGGTGCTGAGGATCGAACCCGGGCCGCACGCATGCCAGGTGAGTGCGCTACCGCTTGAGCCACATCCCCAGCCCACCCAATCTTAATTGTAGCTTAATCCCCTCCTTCTCTTCCACTTTCACCCCTACTCTCAATCATTCTCAAACTCAATGGTTCTTTAAAATAATCACTTGGATACTTACTCCAAATGCAGATTCCCAGTGCCATTTTCCCAAAGGACCTGATTCAGAAATCAATGGCTCACAACTCTGCACGTTTACCTGGTACCTAATGAGATGGTACCCAACAACGGTTTACGAACAGTAATCAAACCTGTGGTGTCTAGTAAGCTCCTCCCTTTCCTTTTATCTCAGAAGCTATTCTGTGCTTTCTTTCCTCTTCCCAGGACGAGGACTGTGACTCAGTGGTATCAGACTTACCTAGTATGCTCAAGGCCATGAGGTCAGTCCTTGAAATCCAGAGAAAAAAGACACCTCTCCTCTTCTCAATCTACCATTCTTCATCATTAGCAGGTATACTGTGTAAAAAGTTACCCCCAAATTTAGCAGATTAAAACAACACACTGCTCTTCCTGCAAGTCAGGCATTCAGGAGTGGCTTGGCTGGGTTAGAGCCAAAATAAATAAATAAATAAAGCTGTAGTCAAACTGTTGGCTCCTGCTGCAATCTGAACAGATGTCTCAACTGGGGGAATCCTAGTTCACATAGGTAGTATTGCAAAGCCTCAGTTCCTTGCTGGTTGATGACTGGAAATTAGTTTCATTCCATGTGGCCTTCCCCCATAGGCTACCTGAGTGTCCTTGCAATATAGCAATTGGCTGTCCCCAGAGGGAGTGATGGGAGAGAGAGTGTACCCAAGATAGAAATTACAGTCTTACATCCTAATTTCAGAAAATATGCTAATGCACTAATAATTGAGTGTATTCCTTTAGTATAATAGCATACTAGGCCTACCATAACTAAGTACCAAAACCTGGGTAGCTTGAAACAACAGAAGTTTATTATCTCACTGTTCTGGAGGCTGAGAGTCCAAACTCAAGGTGTCAGGAGAGTCATCGTCCCTCTCACATCTCTTTCCTTGCTTCTTCCCTGCTTCTGGCATTTGCTAACAATTCTCAGTGTTCCTGGCTTATAGATTCGTCATACCAGTCAACAGACATCTCTTCCTATGTGTTTTCATGTCATCTTTCTTCTGTGCATTTCTGACTATGTGTCCAAAGTTCTCCATTAAAAAAAATTGTTTTAGTTGTAAATGAACATGCATTATCTTTATTTATTTTTATGTGGTGCTAAGGCTCAAACCCAGTGCCTCACCCATGTGAGGCAAGCGCTTTACCACTGAGCTATAGTCTCAGCCCCCAGAGTTCTCTTTTTTAAGAATACCAGTCAGGCAGGCATGGTGACACACACCCATCATCCCAGCTACTTGGGAGGTTGGGCCAGGAAGACTGCAAATTGGAGGTTATCCAGGCAACTTAGGGAGACCCTATGTTGAATTTTTTTTTGTTGTTGTTGTTGTTCTGGGGATTGAACTTAGGGCACTCGACCAATGAGCCACATCCTCAGTCCTATTTTGTATTTCATTTAGAGGCAGAGTCTCACTGAGCTGCTTAGTGCCTTGATGTTGTTGAGGTTGGCTTTGAACTCACGATCCTTCTCTCAGCCTCTCAAGCCACTGGGATTACAGTCATGCCCCATGGCGCCCAGCTGCTATGTCAAATTTTTAAAATAACTTTAAAATTTTTAAATGGGCTGGAGGAAGCTCATTAGTAGAGCACTTGCCTGGTAGTTTGAGGCCCTGTGTTCAATCCCTAGTACCACAAAGTAAATAAATAGATCTTCCTTCACCCTATGTCACTTTTCAAGTTGCCTCACCTCACCTTTCCTAAGTCAACACATTTCTTAACAGAGTAGTTAGTCTTTATACTTCTAGATGCACTTTCTCAAGCCTCATTCACCTGGAACCAAACTTCCTCCCCACCTCCTGCTGAAACTGCCCTCAAAGTTCACCTTCAACCCAGTTGCAAGATCTAGTAGCAATCCTAATCCTATTTAATAAAAACTTCCACTCATTTTACTATGCATGCCTGCCTATACTCCTGGTTTGGTACTTAGAGCTCTGGATTTATTTGCCTATTTAACCTTTATACATCTCACTAACATCAGTTAATAGTCCTCTTTTAAAAAGAAAAAAATAGTGTTGCAACCAAAGCTCAAAGTCACACAGCTGGAAAGTGGTAGAGCCTCAAATTGAACCTAGGGAGTCTTTTCCAACTCTGGGTTTCTAAAAGAATTTCTTCTCAGAGTTAAAGGAGTTACTAAAAGGGGATATCAAAAACCTCATAGCATTTTATAAGTCAGGAGAGAAAATTTCACATCGTGAGTAAATTTAGGTACGGTTTTGTCTTTGTGTTACAGAACTGCGACCCAGAATGTACAAATTCAGTACAAGCCATTTCTAAGAAGGACCAAAGCATCTAGGCTGTGTTACAAATGACATCCACATTCCCCTCATCTCAGCGGGGAAGCACCTGAGCTTGTCAGCTAAGCATGCAGGAGCTGGGCTCAGATGTGTGTTGGAATTTCAGGTCCAACACTAACTATTGAAAGCTCTGACAATGTCTACTAAGGAAGAAATCTATGACTTCAGGCATGTTGCTGGATCTTTCTAAATCTCAGTTTCCACATGTTAAAAAAAAAAGGCCAAAATAGATCAATAATAGTACTCTATTCATGTAGTTGTTGTGAGGGTGAAGCAAGGTGACGAGTGCCTCATGTTTGATCCAGAGCACATGCAACACATTTCAACTCTAATGAATAATACAAGCAGTCCTGTCTCTCTAAGTCAGAAAAGTCATAAGTCTCAGTGGAGGCTAAGCTAGTGTAACAAAGAGACACAAGATAGTGGCTTAAAAAAAAAAAACATGAAAATTTCTTTCTCATGCTTCTGTAGGTAAAATACAAAGGAATGAAACATTCCCAAAACCCCAACCACTCAAGGGATTTATTTCTTAAACGTAGGACTGGGGAGAGAACTGGACAAGAGCCATACTCACCCAAGAACCACCCTCAGTGCCTCCTCCACCCCACAAGCTGTCGGGAACTGGGAATTGACTAACTGCTGGGCGGTTTCCATCTTTTATATCAAGAGGGAAGCCTCAAAGGCATAAACTCTGTAATTCACTGGAGAGCCATCATAGAGACCTGATAAATCAGTCTCAATCTCAGAAATAATTCCATCCCTGATACAATCATTAAGGGTTGAGACACATAGAACCAACCCAGTGAAGAACAACGGACATCCTATCTGTTCAATAAATCAGAGTACCTACAAATGGGCCAAATTTAGTCCAGAAGAAATTGGCTTAATCTTGGACAAAGTATGTAGAAAGAAAGGCAAATTCCCACCATATGTTTTTTTTTTCCTGGTTGCTCTACCTCAAATAATTTCCTGTTTTAAAAATATTAATGCAAATGGCCCTTGTCTTGGGTTAAAGAGAATTGGACTCAGACATCCCACTGGTGGAGCAATTAGCCCATACTAATGAGATCCATGGAGAACTGACTGAATTCACGGTGAGATGTCATTAGGAATACAGAGCCACAGAAGCTGGAAGTCCAAGATCAAGGAGCTGGCACCCAGTAAATGTTGATTTCTATTTCCAAGATGGTGCCTTGAATGCTGTGTCCTCTGGAGGAGAGGAACACTGGATCCTCACATGACAAAAGACAGAAGGGCAAGAAGGACATGCCCTTCTGTCAAGCCCTTTTATAATCAGCATCAATCCGTTCATGAGGACAGAGCCCTCGTGATCCAAACAGCTCTATAAAGCACCCACCTCTCAAGATTGTTGCATCAGCGATTAAATTTCTAGGCTATGAATTCTGAGGGACACAATGAAACCATAGCAGCTAGTGACCAAGACATTATTAACACATAAAACTGATACAGCTTCTGGGTTTATGTATGGGACACTACCAGCCAAGCTGCTCCCAGATTCTGAACATTAGGAACAATGCTGTCTTAAATGGCTAATTTTGGAGTGATTGTTATATAACAAAAGGTAACTAATATAGATGACAAGGCAAAAACAAGAATGGTACATTAAGTCAGCTCTGGTGTGATGGTTAATTTGAAGTATCAACTTGCTTGGGTTGAGGGATGCCTAGAGATCTGATAAAGCACTACTCCTGAGTATGTGTGTGTGGGGGTGTTTCCTGAGAAGATTGGTGACTGGATCAGCTCAACATGGGCAGGCACCATCCGATCAGCATGGGCCTAGAAAGAATAGGAAAGTGGAGTAAGGGGGGAAATTCTCTCTCCTCTGGCTCTTCCTTTAAGAGCAAGGTTGATTTTTCCTGCTACTGCCCTTGGACATCAGACTCCAGGTTCTGTGGCATTTGGATTCTGGGACTCACATCAGTGCCTTCTATAGGCTCCCTGGCCTTCAGCTCATACTTGGGATGCACTGTTGGCCTCCCTACCTCTGAGGCTTCTGGCTTTTTGGGCTGAGCCATGCTACTGACTTATCCGACTCTCCAGCTTACAGAAAACCTATCTCTGTGTAGTGTGAGCCAATTTCCTAATGAATTCTCTCTTAGTTCTGTTTTTCTGGTGGGCCCTGACCAATACCATGGGATTGATGGGGCAATAATAAAGGACGGGGACAAATTGGAGAAATGTTAAAACAACTTAGTGATCAATTTGCCTTGGTGGGTAATGGAGAAATAAGAATCAAATTTCACTTCCAGATTATAGTCTGGATGTACAGGTTGGGTGTAATAGAGACTATGGGGAATAGAGAACAGAAAATGAGGGAGGAAATGCCCAGAATCCACTCAGCTTCATTGAGTTGGAAGTATCTGGGACATCCTGAGGGTAGATGTTGCAGGATGCATCAGGCAATGTCCCCGAATGCATAAATCCAAAGCATAGGAGAGAGATAGGAGCTAGAGCAATTTTTAAAATCAAGTTGAGAGGAATTCCCACATGGGTGATGATTGAGACCATAAACAGATGAAATCGCCCAGGCTTTATTGAGACAAAGATGTGGAGGAGTATGCTGTGAACAGATTAAGAATATGTCTGCCTCAGAAAGACGATTTTGATGACCAGTGGAGACAGGGCCTGAGCCCAGAAAGGCCAGAGTGCAGACATTATGTGGGTGAGAGTTCAGGGGAGACTAGCTGACCAGAGGCTCACAATCAGGACTAAGACCAAAGGTTACAGGAGTGCCATTTGCTTGCTTAGAATTCAGACAGAACCCTGGCTCGATCATTTTGTGTTTTCTTTTTGTATGGTAATTTGCTTATATCTGTGTGGCTCACTCTATGGATTAATTCCCCAAAACACAGTCTTGCTTCATTGCATTTTACATTTGATCACACACACACACACACACACACTTCTACTTACTATTAAGAGCACATTACATGTATTTTTAATATTTTGTTCAGGAAGCCATTCGCCAACCTTGGCCTGACAATTGAGCTGTAGTCACTACATCTTAAATGTATCTGGCCTTCCTAAATTCCTGAAGCACTTCATGCTTATACATCTCCTCCAACAGTTGCCACAGGCTGCTTTGAAATATTACTATTTGTGGGAGGTTATAAATTCCTTAATGTCAGACTCTGTTACACAAGTTTATGCATCTCTCTTAGAAGCACAGTTTCCTGCCCACAGTAAGTGGTAGGCAGTTGCACAAACCAGCTTGTAGGAGACATCATTTGAGTTGACCGAGCAGTACCCACTTCCTGTTCCTAGAGAAGTCCCCAGAGCTGCTCTGGCACTAGCATTGCCTCAAACCAGGTTATTCAAACCTCCCAGATCTCTTGAGATTGCCCCAGCACTTTCTACTAACTTCATCTTTTTGCTTGAGCTAGCTCAAGTTGTCTTCTGTAACTTGAAAGGAAAACTTTAAAGCACAACATGATCCAGTGTCAGCAATAAAAGATGGCTCTGTCAGTAAGGACTCAGAAATGTCTCACGAAATCTAAGGGCAAGAATGTGCTCAAGCCTGAGAACGAGCCTGAAAACGGAAGTCAAAACTGTGGAAAACTCAGAAATATACAGTTTCTATCTCTCTGATTTCTTTCTTTCTTTTTTAAATCTCATTTTCTTACTCACTGCAGTTTGACTTTCCTTGTCTCTCAATTCATATGGGAAAAGATGGTCACAACACATCACCCAGTTTTTATAACTCCTTCATACAAAAGCAAATCTCAGAACGAGAATGGAAATTTTAGTCCCAAGTTCATATTCCCTGGTGAGGAAAATCTGATTGGTCCTGCTTGGGCCAGGCGTCTACACAGGTGCAATCAGAGGTGATGAGGTCACATGGTACAAACATGGCTGCCAAAAAAGCTCAGCTCTTGGATGAGGATGATGGGTTAAGAGAGTAATGGCCAATTAAGCTGGCATCCTAGATCTTGGATAAACAAGGAGCTTAGCTTCAAAATGGCTTACTTCCAACTAGCCCCTAGAATCCAGCTTCCAACCACCTACCAACCTTCCACCAGAGTAGAGCAACCCAACTTATTCAGCACAGGATCTGCTTTAACAAAGACATATGAAACCATCTTATCCTTCTGAATCTTTCCTAATTTTCTTCACTATGTCTAGCACAGGAACATATTCTAATAATTACGTATTGTACCTTGTGACATTCAGGAATAATGAGGTCTGCTGTGTGCCAGGTACTGCACAGAAAATTCTTTGACTTATCTTATTTGAGCCTCTCAACAGCCCTAAGATGGCCATTGTTAACTTCAGTTTATGGAAGAGGAAATTTATTCTGAGAGGTTTATTTCCCAAGTTTGGTAACTATTAGTGATGGTGTGGGATTCAAACCCAGGTCTGTCTAAACTGAAAGTGCATTTGCTCTTTGGAATAACTTTCCAAAGTTCAACAGCAAGTAAGCATTTAACCCCAAGCAGCTTACTTCATAGAGCTCAAATTTTTACTACCATGACAAAAAAAAAAAAAAAAAAATCCTAGCTATGGACAGAAGAAAAGCTTAGGAAATTTCCAGAGAGATTTAAGAAGAAAAATTTATCACATAAGAGGAAAGATGAAAAAAAAAAAAGGTGTGGAGGAAATGAGATCAGGTAGAGTGGTAGAGGGTGAGACCCTTAGTAACTTAGTGAGAGCTTGTCTCAAAATAAAAAAATAAAAAAGGGCTGGGGATGTAACTCGGTGGTAGAGAGACCTTGGGTTCAATCCCCAGTACCAGAAAACAACAACAAACCAGCAGATCACTTGGCAGCTCTATGGGTCGTGGGTCTTGAGACACCCTAACCGGGTGGGCAGCCTCCGCAGCCCCTCCAGGAGGCCAGAGCTATCTTCATATAGATCTGCAAGCTGCAGCAGCTGCTGTGCTCAGCTGACTAGGTGTAGGGTATGTGAACCCCTGAGGGATACCTGGAATTCCAGCTTAAGGCAACTGCCTGCCTGCCTTCTAGATTCTGCACTGTGAAATGACCTCTTTCTTAGTGAACACTTTCTGATTATGAACACTCTTGTGATCTAGGCATCTCCCTTCCAGCAGCCCTTTTCCCACTAGACAAGGATTTGAAGTGAGTGAGGGGTTGCCTTTCTTTTGTCAAGCAAGAGAGGAAAACTTCTGAGGCTCCAAACAAAGGGAACAACTGGAAATATTGGGTGGATATGGAGAAAGACAGTGGGCCTCATGATGAGACAGCAAATCCTTCTGAGAATCAAGTGGTTTCCTGGCTGTCTTTTCCACAGCCCAGAAGGGCCAGAGCAGTGGGGTAGGCAATGGAAAGTCAAAGAAAGTGCCTGGACATAGCACAGGAGACATATGATTTATTGGGAGAAGCTTACAAAGAACCAGTGACTGCTCCAAGAAGAGTTCAGGGTTGACAAGCTGAACAGATATCACCTCTTGTCCCTCAATGTGCTTCACCAAGCAGTCTCTCCTCTGCTTCAAGCATATTGTCCAGTGGGGGCCAGGTGGGAGAGCGACACTTAGTCTCTCCACAATGCCCTGAGTTCTGCATCCATCCCCAGTCAGAGAGGCATAGAGCAGTGATATCACCAGCATAGCTTGCTTAGTTAACTTGTATGACTGACATCCCAAGGAGCAATAGTCCTGGTGTACATGCAAGAAAGTAGCTTTCTACAAATGACACTATCTTGCCCTAGTTCCAACTGTGCCTAAAAGTAAGCCAGTGTCCTTCAAGATAATATGTATCTGGATGTTCCAGCCCAGGCTGGCTCTCATTGTTCCTTTAAGTTGGCTGGGTTTTGGGAACAGAACGGGGGCATTCAGGACATGGTGTTTTTTTACTATCTCCTGTTTCTTTAGGGATGATACACAAATCTTTAACTACATGGAAGGAGGATATAACCAAGTTGCCAGCTAATACAGCATAAAGTATAATTTTTGATCATTCATAAAAAGATTTTTTGACATATAACTCAGAAGGAATTTTAAAATTGAATGGCATTGCTTGAACAAAAGTTCTCAGACTTACATGTCTACTTGCAATAAATATTAGTCATTTACAGCTATATATAAAAAAAAGTTCTGTCTACACCAGGAAGAGATGTATTTCTTATAAAAATTACTTTTGAAATGGAAAAACCATCAAAATTTATAATAGGCTTCTGTTGATTTCATCATGGAGAGTTAAAATTTTCAGTATACATTGGTATGCATAATTTAATGCATATATTTTAAAAGGGTGTTTTAAGACATTTTTGAATATTAAAACATATTAATTGGGATAAAATTCTGGAGGGCTGGGATGTAGCTCAGTGAGTGGTAGAGTGCTTGCTTAGCATGTGTAAAGTCCTGGATTTGATCCCCAGCATTGTTTTTAAAAAGTGAAATGACAGTTTTATTTTGAAATATCAATACTCAAAAGCATTAGAGCCAGGCACAGTGGCGCTGAAACCCGGCAACTCGGGAGGCTGAGGCAGGAGATCACAAGTTTCAGAAAGGCCTCAGCAATTTAGGGAGGCCCAAAGCAACTTAGTAAGACCCTTTCTCAAAAATCAAATGTGTGGCTCAGTGGTTAAGCAGCCCTGGGTTCAATCTCTGGTACGGAAAAAAAAAAAAAAAAAGAGAGAGAGAGAGAGAGAAAGAGAGAGAGATTATATCCTCTTGTAAGTGTGTGTTTGTTTGTTTTTGAGATGAGGGTCTCACTGTGTTACTCTGGCTGGCCTTTAACTCCTGGGATCAAGTGATCCTCCTGCCTCAGTCTCCCAAGTAGCAGGGACTACAGATGTCACTGTGACCAGCTACTCAATTGATGACTAAAAGTTTTAGATGTCAACCTACAATGTGGGAAAAGCTATGTAGCTTTTCAAAGTTATTTTAAAGGGTAGGTAAGCAATAATATTAGACCTCAGGCCTGAGCCACAGATCCCAACTCACTAACCCAGGAAAGTGGGTTCAAAAGGGTGAGTATTATGGGAATTCTCCCACCCCAGGGAGAGTTCAGAGCCCTGGCCTCGTACTAAATCCTGATGATGGCCCCTCAGATGGTGTTCAGTAAGCAGATGACTTTTATCACAGAGCTATTCAGAGCCCTATCTAGGTACATTTCTCCCTCCTTCCAATGGGTCACAAACCCTATGCCAGGACCTTCTAAGTCAATAGTTCTCAAACCCAGAGAACCCCCACCGAGGGAAGGGGCTAACAGTGGGACTTCAGAGCCTCCCTTAATAGGCTTGGAAACCATTTCTCTGAGACTTTGAGAAAGACTGTTGCAAAAACCCAAGTCAGAGTGGAACTCCAGTCTGCTATGAACTTTGCCTTTCTACTAAGTGCACTTGAGAAATTTTCTGATAAATATTAATGAGCTAAATAACCTTTTTTCTTCTTCTTCTTTCAGTACTGGTATTTGGCAAGTGCTCTTCCATCTGAGCTAGATCCCCAGCCTTAATAAGGATCCTTTCTGGGGAAGCTTACCCAACTAATTGTGTTCTTGGAAGGAGCCTAAGGACCTTTAATCCGTCCTAGGAGGTTTCTGATAATCTTTAACTAGACATTCTTCTTCTGATGCCTTTTTTCGTCCTAACAATGATTATCTAAGCTAGCACTGTCCAATAGAAATAAAAATGCAAGTCCCCCCAAAATGTGATCTGCATCTATAATTTTAAATTTTCTAGTGGTCACTTTTTTAAAAGGTAAAATGAACCGGTGAAATTAATTTTTAAAATATGTCTTCTTTAATTCAATATATTATCACTTCAACAGGCAGTCAATATAAAAGTCATTAAGGTGATATTCTACATTTTTACCAATTAAATCTTCAAAATCCAATGTGTATTTTACTCTTTCCTTTAAAATGTCCCTGCCCAGGGAGAAGTCTTTGTGTTAGTTTTCTTCATTTTGAGAAAGACTCCAGTCTTGTAGGATGTTTGAAACAAAACTAACATGGCTGGACACAGTGGTGCATGTCTGTAATCCCAGCAACTCCAGAGCTGAAGCAGGAGGATTGCAAGTTCAAGGTCAGCCTCAGGAATTTAGTGAGGCCCTGTCTGAAGATGAAAAAAATTAAAAAGGGGCTAGGAATGTAGCTCAGGGGTAGAGTACTCCTGAGTTCAATCTCCAGCATTGCAAAAACAAAACAAAACAAAACTTTGACATGTATTTGTAATTTGTACGTGTGAAAAGTTCCTTTAACTCCTGGTGGGGAAGTTCTAGAAATCTGCATTTTTAAACAACTGTTCTAGGTGATTCTCGGCCATACTTCAGGTTTTGAAACATTCTTCTAACTAGTCCATGGCACACTTACATTCAAGCTGGCACCCAGTTCTTCCCCACCTGTCTAAACAGAAACCTGTCTGTTGGCCAAATTCTTTCACACCCAGAAGCCAATGTTAGATAGACATCACAGCTAAATATGTTGCTTTTCCTGGGGTCTTGACCTCAACAAAGCCATATCATACTCCTGACTCTAGGACCTGCTACAAGTTCCATACATAAAGGCTTTATACATGTTCCTTCTGTGTAGAAGAGGCTCAGTCAATGATGGGTGCTATTTTTAGGTATTATTAGGTATTATTATTATAAGGTGCTATTTTTGACTTCAATCTTCATCTTAAACATGGGAATAACAATGTTGGACTTCATGAAATTGTAATAAGACTCTTTAGGTAACATAAAGTCCCCTAGAGGTATTTCATCTTTTGTGGGACTCCTATGCATACATATGTAATTAAATACTGTATTTTTGGGGCTGGGGTTGTGGCTCAGTGGTAAAGCACTCACCTAGCATGTGCAAGGCCCTGGGTTTGATCCTGAGCACCACATAAAAATAAATAAATGAAATAAAGGTATTGCATTCAACACAACTTAAAAAAATTAAATACTATGTTTTTTTTTTCTGTAAAAAAAGACCATTGGAGCATACCCTATGGTTTAAATATGGTTTGTCCCCTTGGAAACTCATTGAAATTTAACCCTCATAATAAGATATTAAGAAGTAAGTCCATCTGGTTACCAGATGGAACCTTGAAGAGATGATTAGGGCTCTACTCTCATGGATATATTAATATATTCATGCAATTAATAGATTAGGGGGTTATCTCAAGGTTGGGTCTGTCATACGAGCCAATTTGGCTAGGTCTCTCTGGCCCTCCCTATCTCTTGCCATTTTGTGTCCTGTGCCATCTCAAGACTGTCAGCAAACAAACAAAACATCAGCTGTGGCCCCTTCACCTTGGGCCAGAACCATGAATCAAATAAACTTCTTTTCTTTGTAATTAACTCAATCTCTGGCATTACGTTGTTAGCAACAGAAAATAGATTAAAAAGTTAGTCAAAAAAGTTAGGGCTATGAACTTGGTGATGAGGGAGTAACACATGCCATAGCAAACCATGGGCATCTTATCATGAGAGAGAAAGGGGGGATTTTTACTTGGTGTGGGGCTTATGGAAGTGATTCCAGATGAAATTAAGGGAACGGGAGCAGCTCTGGATTGAGGGTCTTCTGGAAGAAAGGAGAGTTTAGCAAGTGGGTTTCTCAGGAATTTCTGCTCTGAAGACAGAAAGTACAGGAGTGTCATTGGTAAGGAGGAAATAATTCAAAAGGAAAGAGGTTGTGCTGTGGCCTTGACTAAGCCTCTAAGAAGCATTGTTTGTGGTTCTGTTAAAAACATCAGGACTGACTGTTAACATGAATTCAGGACTATCTTTTCCTTCCATTTACAAAATTAGGCTCAATGTGGACTGCTGTATCCCAAAGTCCCTTATCTGAAGCTCTGCACCTCAGATGGAACTCAAAGTTGGTATGTGTTATAGTGACCTTTATCGCTCAGAACCTTCTGGAAAGAATGGGCTGTTCCGTTCTCGATGAAAAAATTCAAGTAGCAAAGTTTCTCACAGTCTGATTTTAGAGAACAAGATTTTGCAGCACTGTGTGGTTGATGCAATTAATTATTGTTGTAACAATGATTAAGATTAAACTTCTTGGTGTCATAACAAGAGCACAATAAATGGCAGCTGCTCTTACTAGTGATATTGTTAGCATGCATCTTATTTATCTGGGTTTCCTGTAAAACTATCTCTTCCCTTCTGCTTCATGGTTTGTGGCTAGTTAAAGAGTAGGACAGTTTTCAGTTTCAATCTTGGCCCATGTTGGATTGGTCACCAAGTAGCATCACAGAAGATACTATTCTGGGACTCCAAGCAAATGTCTCTTTTTTATCAGTGATCATTGCCTAAGAAAGTTTATTTATTTTAATTTTTTTTTTGATACCAGGGATTGAACATATCGGTGCTCAACCACAGAGCCCTTTTTTATTTTTAAAAAGGATCTCACTAAATTGCTGAGGCTGACTTTGAATTTTCGATCCTCCTGTCTTGGCCTCCCAAACTGCTGGGATTACAGGCATGATTTGTCTTCCTTATTTAAGAATTCTTTTCTTACTCTTCCACTTCCAGACTTTGTTTTGTTTTCCATATTCAAGCTGCTTGAAGCATCAATAAAGAAGGGAACCTTGTTTTATCAGGAGCCAAACATTCGTTTCAAACCCACTGTACTGGATCGGGGCCTTTTATCCAAGTGCCTATTTTGCATAAGCCTGCCGCAGACAGATACACGTGTGTGTGCACACACCCCGATGCCAAAGGACTGCCCAGGTTCTGTTGGGTGTTTTGTTTCTGCCGTGCAGTGCCCACACCTGTATCATCCACATTCACCCTCTTTCACACCTGAGGAAACAAAGGGGTTATCAGCGTCCTCCACAAATCTGTCTAGAGAAGACAGGTTCTTTGTCAGACAGGTTCTGCCAGCTCAGGGACCTTCCTTCCTTGACTTTAGTGACCCAGTTGCTCTTCATGCTTTCAAATGCAATGATAATTGGAACTGATAAGATAAACATTTAGTGTGAATGCTTAAGTTGCTTTCATTTTTCCATATGCACCTCACTAGAAAAAAAAAAAAAGAAAAGCAGACCATGCAGATAAACAAGAAAAAAATTTTTAAAAATTACCATAAGCCCACCCCACTAACATCACTGTTAATGTTTGGCATCTTTCCAGGCTGTCTTCCTATGCTAATATTCTATCAAAATGAAAATTAGCATCACCCAGCTGACAGTATTGTAAGTTTTTTTTTTTCAAAGAATATCCCAAGGACACCTAACTTGGTCAAATATGTTTTCCAGCATGACTTATTAAGTGGGCATATTGCATTTATGAATCCAGTTTGCAGCATTACTGAAATTCTGGTGGGTTTTTGTCAGTGATATTTCAACACCAGAAATGAGTGGGTGAATGGTGGGTGGCAGAATGTTTTGAAGAAGGTGACAGCTGTGTACCTCCAACTACCACTGAGCTACCTCCCCAGTCCAAGACAAGCTCTTTTTTGAGCCACCATAATCATACATTTCGATTAGCTAGTGGGGAGAATTTTGAATGTTCCTAACACAAAGAAGTGATAAACGTTTGAGCTGATGGATATGCCAATTATCTTGACACGCCATAATGCATTATACACATGCATTAAAATGTCACACCATTGTCCATAAACATGGACAATTATTGTCTGCCAATTAAATTTTTAAAAATTATCTTATTCCTCTTCTCTCTCCCTCTCCCTGTCTCTCTCCTTCTCCTCTTCCTCCTCCTCCTCCTTCTTCTTTTCTCTCTCTCTCTCTCTTTCTCTCTCTCATGCTGAAGATTGAACCCAGGGCCTCTGAGCCACATCCACTGCTCCTTGATTTATTTATTTTTATTTATTTATTTTTTTATTGGTACATTATACTTATACATAATATTGGGATTCATTCTGCCATGTGCATGTGCATAATTTGATCAGTCTTATTTCTCATTACCATCTCTCTCCCTCTCCTTCATTTTCAAACAAAATAACATAAGGCACCAGAACAAGTCACAGATACGAGGTGCACAGAAGAATTTCACTGGACACATTTCTCTTGTGTGTTTAACCTGCTGTTCTAATGTCTAAAGCTGCATTTTACCAAGATTGGAATTATGATACATTAACCACAGATATTTTATAAAAGGTCTTTTTTTTTATAAAACAGGAAGATCTTTTTTGTCACTAAATATAACTTCCCCGTTTAAAAAAAGTTATATAAAACTGATAGAATAGTGGTGACGGGCAGCACAGCAATAAGTACTAAAGGTTCATTAAAGTATTCTCTAATTTATTTATACCTCTGAAATTTCCTATCATAATTTTTAAAATAGGATATTTAAAGATATCATCTTTACTGTTCTGAGAGCATACCACAAGGTCACAGAGATTAGAGTTAAATTGCCAGCAGTGATGGTACACACCTGTAATCCCATCCACTGGGGAGGCTGAGAAAGGATTACAGTTTGAGGCCAGCCTCAGCAATTTAGCAAGGCCCTAAGCATCATAACAAGACCCTGTCTAAAATAAAAAATAAAAAGGGCTGGGGATGTGGCTCTGTGTTTAAGCACCCCTGGGTTCAATCCCAGTACCAAATAAATAAACAAACAAACAAACAAATAAATAAAATAAGAGTCAAAGGAGGCAGTTGCCAGCCTGGGGTGGACCAATCCCTGAGGTTTGCACAAGCAGCTTGCACAAATGACCTCAAGACCATTGACTAGACCCACTGAGTTCAGCAGATCATCTGGTCCAGAGTTTTCTACACCGATGGGTAGGTCCCAACCCATTGGTGGTCCTTGAGATCAGTTTAGTGGGTCTTGCCTTTATTTTTAATAAAATAGAAGAGAGGAAAGAGGAGAAGTGGAGTGGGAGGGGAAGGAAGGGGAGGCTCAGCCCACTTGGCTACCCTCAGGCTCTTGGCTGCCCAGACTTGTCTGTCCAGAAGGGAGAGGTTCACCTGATCTGTCACCTCCCTCAAGCCTCACCAGTTCCCCCACATTGAGGACTCTGAACTCCAAGCTGAATGGAGAAGGGTTCTTCTTTCATCTCCAGCCCCAGGTGTCAGGGTAACCTGAGATAACTGGTTACCTTGGCTGTGACATCTCGGGGAGGGCCACAGAGAGAAGCCAGGAGGCACCTCCTCCACCACCCACCCCCACCCCAGCACCAACAAAGCCACTCTTATCCCCCAGAATCCCACATGTGGCCTCAACCCTGCAGTGCTATTCAGAGAAAAGTCTCTGGTTCACATTTCCAAAAGGGGAGACAAGCTCCTTGATCGTCTCTGGCTTTCTTCATGTAATATAAGGCATCCATGTTTGAATGAAGGCCAAGGGATCATTCCAATGAATGAATGCAAATCATCTAGCTTAGCCTGCAACTGGGATTCCTGGTTGACAGAGGAAAAGGCCAGGCTGCCCAGCACAGCTGACCGCCTGCCAGAGCAGGTGGGTTTTTAACACCATCTTCTACACAACAAAAAATTACATGCGATAATCATTATGGAAATGAAACAAATAGTAAAAATGGCCAGAAAAGAAACATCGTGAACTTTTTCTTGCATTGAAATTTGTATCTATAACATAAGCAAAATATTACATTACTGAAAGACATGATGGGTTAAATACTTTTGGGGGGATTGAACTCGGGGATGCTTAACCACACACACAAGTGCACGCACACATACACGCACACACACACACAAAAAAAACCCTCTTTTGTTGTGTGTTTTATTTAGAGACAGGGTCTCATTGAGTTGCTTAGGATGTTGCTAAGTTGCTGAGCTGGCTTTGGACTTATGATCCTCCTGCCTCAACCTCCCAAGCCTCTGAAATTCCAAACGTGTGCCACTGCACTAGGCTGGGTTAAATACTTTTAGTTTCTTCAAAATTTTACAGAAGGGAAGGTATAGACAAAGAAACATTTCCCCCCCAAAAAAATACCACCAGGGTCAGGGTGTGATGAGCATACGGAGCAATGGAATTAAAGTGACCCATGTTCTGTGACTTCACCTTTCCCATCCCTGGGCCCTTGTAGCAGATTTGGAAACTCTTTTTAAACATGAATGAATCATTCCAAACCCTATGAACTTGCTCTTGATTCACCCACATGCAGCTGAGTGTATCTGGGTGTGGTGGGTGGTTAACTTCCTTATCATGAACCACAACTGTTCAGATGTAAGTAATAAAAACAGGTGGATTTAAAACTTACCTGTATTTTATTAAACCTTCACAAGAAACTGCAGGAACGGTTTAGAATTTAGACCACAGAGCTCTTTCAGAGAGGCATACTTGACCAGTTAGACTTGCCAGCACTTCTTAAGGCTATATGGCAGTGTTGAGTCACTGTTGTTGAATTCCCTACACACAGTGCACTGTCTTATCACCTGTGGAGACCCCCAAGTCACACTGGGTCCTGTTGGGATCAGCAAGATTTGGGAGCTCCAAGACTGGTAGCTGCTTTGGCTTCAGTAGCCCTGCCTAGGGCTCTACCCTGACCAGTCCACCTGCGGTCAGTGCCCTCTGCCCAGAACACTGCTGTGGTCCATTTCACCTGGGACTTCACACCCTGTGCTCTGCCAGCCACCTCTCCAGCTTCCTCTTCCATTCTCCACAGCTTTTTCTTCTTACTGTGCACTCTGCGGTGGAGGAGAAGCCTGGCCGAGCTCACCACCACCTTCCTGCTCTCTGTTTCTTCCCCTTTCCACTCAGCTCCATGAGGAATTTTCAAACCACTCTCAGATTCTTTCTTCCTTACATCTGTTTATGAAACCAGAATCATGAATCCTAGTCCACAGGGTTGTTGAGAGGATTAAAAGGACTACCGTGTGTCTGGCACACACTGGGTGCTCAACAAGTAGTTGGTTACTACCCGGAAAACAGTTATTGAGTTCTTACTGAATACCAAGCACCTCTCAGCCCTTGATATTCCCCTGCCTACTTTCCTTGAGCCCCCTAATCCCAAGGGTAGATTGGGGTCATTTGGGATGCATGCTTCTCCCAATTTGGAGGGCTTTCTAGGCAACTACGGGGGTGGAGGGGCAGAGAAAGGTTGCCAGGGTAACTTTGGCAGGTGGCCATGGCTCCTTCCCCGGTGGACAGTTGAATCAGCACCTCAAAGGAGACCACCAGCATAGAAGAGGAGATGCTTAAACAGACAGATACAAGGCCAGTTTTATCATCTAATGGTCAAAGACATCTGTAAATGTTTTTGAATCAATTGCTGATTTTGAGCCAATGCATGCTGATTTATTGAGCATCTACCATGTACAAGTCAGATATTTCCCTACATACATTCTGTCACCTCTTCTCTCATCTATCTGGTGCCCACAGAGCAGATGGGCAGATCCAGACTTTAATAGGTACACTATGTCTCACCCCTGTGCACAGAAAAGGACTCGGGCACCGCCTCTGATTTGCAGGAAGGTAAAGATGCCTGTAAAGGCCCAGCACATGGTTCAACAGGAGTTGTAGGTCCAAATCTCCTGGAGAACTCCATGTCCTCATCCAACTTGGCTTCTTTCTTTCTTTTCTTTTTCTCTCCTCCTCCTCCTCCTCCTCCTCCTCCTCCTCCTCCTCCTTCTTAGTTGTAGTTGGACACAGTACCTTTATTTGTTTATTTTTATGAGGTGCTGAGTATCAAACCCAGTGCCTCACACATGCTAGGCAAGCGCTCTACCACCAAGCCACAACCCCAGCCCTACCCTTATCCAAATTTTAGCCTTGAAAATTTTCAAATACACTGAAGAATCGAAAGAATAGTACATCTGTGTTCCCTCCACTAACAATTACTAAAACTTTGGTACATTCACTTTATTAAGTGTGTGAATGTGTTGTGAGTGTGTGTATTTGGCTAAACAATTTAAAAGTAAGATGTTATAGTCATATTTAACCCCTAACATTTAGGCCTGTATTTCCCAAATATGAAGACAGTCTCCTACATAACTACAGCACCATTAGCACATGTAAGAACATCAACAACTATTCCTTAATATTACCTCAAACCGTACTCATATTAAAATTTTCCCAATTGTTGTTAAATTCCCTTGATTGTCCACAAAATGTCTTCTACAAATGTCCCCCTCCCTCACCAGAAACCAATCAAGTTTCACACATTACATTTGTTTATGTCTCTTTGGGGACCCCTGTAAGCTGCTTTCTTCCCTTGAGAAAGAGATCTAAGGGCTTCCAGTCCCCCTCCCCTACGCGCCTCAATGTGCCTTCTGTATTTGTTTTGACTGTTGTATATTTCTAAATACTAAACATATTGATATATAAATGAATGCCAAAATCCTTTTCTAAAAGCAAATAAAAAGAGTCTGGGAGTATTCTAAGATTCTGTACTATCTCTCCAGGAGTTCTGGTCGTTAAACTAAGTTCTAGTATTAGCCAACAGTGACCTTGACAAGTCCTTGGTGATGACACTCAGCTAAATACTGAACAGGTGGAGAGACAGAAATAAAGCATTTGCTGTTTCACCACTCTGGATTATCTTTGCAATAGAAGGCAAACCAAAGGATTTGCCCAGATTCACATTCTGTTATGAAATTCTGGTCCTAGTACACAGATTTTTTTTGGACTTGGACCCCTCATCTTCATCTGTCATTGAATCCCCACTCCACCCTGTGTTCTTCTCCCCTGTGCCCCAGAGGTGTGTTGACCACTGAGCTACATCCCCAACTGTTAATTACCAATGCTGACCACGAAATGGCAACCCTCTTGCTTCAGCCTTCCTAGTAGTATCTGGGATCACAGGCCATGTACCCTTGTGCCCAACCCTATTGCGTGTGTGTGTGTGTGTGTGTGTGTGTGTGTGTGTGTGTGTGTGTATGGGGTGTGTGTGTGGATGTGTGTGTGTGTGTGTGTGTTTTACTGGGATTGATCCCAGGAGTGCTTTGCCAATAAGCTACGTCTGCATTCCTTTTTATTTTTCATTTTGAAGCAGGGTCTCGCTAAGTTGCTGAGGCTGGCTTCAAACTTGAGATCTACCTACTTGCCATTGTCCTACCTCAGCCTCCTGATTCGCTGGGATTATAGGTCTGAGCCACCGCCATCCGTTCTGGCTATTTCTTAATGGGAATCTTTTCTTGCCCAGGTAGGGTGGGCTGCACTCCAGATAGTGAGCTCAGTGCGCCCCCTGGTGGAATACTAGTGTTATACTCAGTCCTATCTCCTCCATGGCTGGCATCTGGGGTCCTGAGGTCACAGGTGTAAGAAAGCTCTTCAAAGTTTTTCTTACTTGCTCTTTTACACACACACACACACACACACACACACACACACACACACACACACAGGATTGAATCCAGGGCCTTGCACACGCTGGAAAGTGCTCTATCACTGAGCCATATTCTCATCCCTTTTTACTTTATACTTTATTTTGAGGTGGGATCTTGCTAAGTTATCAAAGCTGGCCTCGAACTTGTAATCCTCCTGCCTTAGACTCCCAAGTAGCTGTGATCACAGGCATGAGCTATCACTTCCAGCTCCTCAAATGTTCTGAAACAATTGCTATCCTTCATTGCCAGATCCATTTTCCACGTCCAACTACTCCTTTATGAACCTGTACCTATGTCTAAGCTTCACCAATGTTTTTACTTTAATTTGAAATAAGGCCATGTGCCTGAGCAACACACCACCCAAAGGAAACCAATAAAAATAAAAATGCACCTTTCACAGAGCAAGCATCCTAACACGTGATTATGATAGGGCAGGAGAATATCTTGATATAGGGCAGGAAACAACTGATCAAATTTTCAGGGGAAATAGATAAGTCAACAATTGTGCTAAGAAATATAACCACACTCCTCTACTGTCAAGCAGAGACATTAACTGATAAGCTCTATATCCTACAAACCATTTCTGAGAACTAAAAAGAGGGAGCTACCTGTTTCATTTTAGAAAGTTAGTATTACTCTGATAGTGCATGAGGACAAGAAAAGAAAATTATAGTCCATTTTTGCTTATGAACATGAATGCATAAGTAAAATACAGCTATGTATTTCAGAACATGCATACATGAGTTGTCTTATAGTCAAGCAGGTTTCAGCAAGAATCTAAGAGATGGTTTAATAGCAATAAACTCTATCAATACGCAAAATAACTGATTAAAGAAAAACATGTCATTTTAATTTTATTTATTTATTTTTTGGTACTAGGGATTGAACCCAGGGCACTTTACAACTGAGCTACATCCCCAGCCCTTTCTATTTTTTGAGACTGGATCTCACTAAGTTGCTTAGGGCCTTTTTAAATTGCTGAGGCTGGCCACACACTTGTGATCCTCCTGTCTCAGCCTCCTAAGCTGCTGGGATTCCAGGTTATGTGCCACTATACCCAGATAACATGTTGTCTTAATAGATACAGAAAAGTCATTTGATAAAATTTAAAGCTGATTCATAATTCATTACAGTTACCAAACTATGTATTAAAATAAACCTCTTTCACTATGTTGATGACCATGGCCAAAGACAGAAGAGCATGGCTACAGGCGCACAGATGGGGTTCCTAGGTACTTGTTGCTGGGGAGATTGCACACCTCGGTAAGAGGACGCTACAATAGACTGGTCTTAGAAGTAGGACTGGTGTTATGTGTCTGGAGTTCTTATAAGGTCTTATCCTGGACTAGTGGTGTCAGCAAGTGGGAATAGTTATGAGTGGATGCTTTAATAATTGTCTTTCTACGCTATCCAACATTTTTCATAAGTTTATAGGTTTGCTGAGTTGTTCTGCCAGTTTTGACAGAGCCTGGATGGGTCCCCACCTCCTCCAGCATCTTCAGGCAGCTGGGGCTGGGACCTGGTTCATCTGAGTTGGATTTTGCTGAGCAATTGGGCTCGCTTTATTTATTTATTTATTTATATGTAGTGTTGAGGATTGAACCCAGTGCCTCACACGTGCTAGGCAAGTGCCCTGCCACTGAGCTATAGCCCCAGTCCTGGGCTCTCCCAAGCACACTTATTGGGTGCATTCTCATGACAGTGGCAGGAGTTATTGTTTCCTGGTTCATTTTATTTTATTTTATTTTATTAGGTACTGGGTATTTAACTCAGGAGTGCTTAACCACTGAGCCACATCCATAACCCTTTTTATTTTTTTTTATTTTGTTACTGGGTCTTACTAAGTTGCTTAAGACCTCACTAAGTTGTCTAGGCTGGCTTTGAACTTGAGATCCTCCTGCCTCAGCCTCCCAAGTCTCTGCGATTGCAAAGTGTGTGCCACCATGCCCAGCTTCCTAGTTTATTTTAAAGAGTATTATGGGGGCTGGGGATGTGACTCAGTGGTAGAGTGTTTGCCTGGTATGCTTGAGGCCCTGAGTTCAATCTCCAGTACCATACACACACACACACACACACACACACACACACACACACACACACACACCAAAACAAAGGATATTATAAAGGATATAGATGAAGCAATGCATGGGGCAAGACATTTGGGAAGGAGTGCAGAGCTTCCGTGCTCTCTCTGGGTGTGCCACTCTCTAGGAATCTCTGTGTGTTTAGATATATGAAAGCTCTGGGTATCTAAATAACTTTTACCTAGGAGGTGGGGCCCTGTTCCATAGATCTCAGCCTGTTGCATCATCTCCACCCCTGGAAATTAAGATACTCAGAGCATGCATCAAAACCTCTAGGGTACCTTTAGACCCACATGACATCTTAAGCCATGAAAAGGGTCCTCAAGTTCCTCCACCATAGAGCTGTAGGCTCCAGATGCACACTATTTGGCCCTCACTCTTCTTTTCAACCCTACCCTACCTAACTCCCTCATGTTATCCAACATCACGGCCCCTCTCACACTCCTAGGCCTTTGCCAGCACTGTTATCCCTTCCAGGGTCCTCTCCCCCTTGCCCATTCTTTCTGCCTGGAAAATCTTCATTGATTCAAGACCCAGCTCAAATCCCACTTGCTCTGGAAAGCTCTTACCAACTGTTCTGCATGCCTTTCCCTGTGTCATCTCCTCCTCATTCCTGTGGACCTCATTCTTCTCTCCTGCTCTTCCTCCATTCTTTCTTCTTGGGTCAGTGATATTCTGAGAGTCTCTGGGGCCCTTCCAGGCTCTGAAGAGCCAAGAGTAGAAGAGGAAGCCACAGATCAGTGATGATGCTATTAAAGAACCACATATGTGTAAGAGCAGACCCAGGTGCCCCACCCCCAGCCCAGCCTGGCACTTTGCAGATGCTTAGGGAACATCTGTTGAAACAACTGAATCTGGTGGGTTGAACTGTGTCCCACCAAACACACATTCGAGTACTACCTCATCTCCAGCACCTATGAAGGTGGCCTTTCTGGAAATAGGGTCTTTGCAGATGTAAACAAGTTGAGAGGAAGTCATGTTGGATTGGGTGGCTCTAATCAAGTGACCGATGCCCTAATAGGAAGAAGAAAATCGGGGCTAAGAGACATAGGGAAGAAGTCCACGTGAAGATAAGAGATCTGAGTGGCACAGCTACAAGCCAACCAACTGCAAGGATGGCCAGCAGCGACCTGAAGCTAGGAAGAGGCAAGGAAAAGTTCTCCATGGAGGCTTCAGAAGCAGCATGGTGCTACGGACACCTTGTTTTGGACTTTTTGCTGCCAGAACTGAGAGACAACAGGTTTCTGTTGCGTGAGACCACTTAGTGGTAATTTGTTACAGAAGTCCTAGAAAACCAATAGAGCCTAAATAGGAGTCTATTTCTCCTAGATCCCTAGATCACATCCCACCACCTGCAAGCCCCAGCTACCCAAAACTCTGAGGCTGGGTTTCAACTTCCCTCCTGCTATCTGATATCCCACCAGACATAAATCTCCTCTGACCAGCAGGGAGCCACCCCCTCACCGACACTAGATGGCGCCAGAGGGCTGAGCCATGATGGGGCAGCCGGATCCCAAATCCAAGTTGAAGATCAGACATCCGACTTCTTTGTCCAGCCAGAGGGAGGAAACCGGGTCCTCGCCACTCCCCGACCCGGATCCGCCTTTGTAGCCTCAGCTTTTGAGCTGCTGTTCAGGGCGTTTTCCTTTGGGCCCTCTGCTGCAGGACCCTGCTCGCTGCCCAGGCTGCGGAGAAGGAGCAGGCATGGCCGGAAGGCGCTGAGCTCCGAAACCTATGGAGGCTAAAAAGTTTGCCTCGAGGCTTTGGGCTGATTCCAGGCTGGGCTTCCTAAATGGAGGACCATTGCTTCGCAGGAAATGGCAGTGGGGAGGGACAGGGGGAGCATCGACTCCTTTTCCTGGCCTTGGTATTTTTCCAATCCCAACTTGGCAGCTCCCTTTGGATGTGTCATGGTCACCTCCAACTGCTGGCGTCCAGGTCTGAACTCTCAATTCCTCCCCTCATCCGTTTCCCCCATCTCCATATCAGAGAATCCACCCTAGAACCAGCGAGGGTTTTTTTTTTTTTTTTTTTTTTTTGGTTCTGAGCATTGAACCCAGGGTTCTTTACCACTAAACCACATCCCCAGCCCTTTTTATTTTTTATTTTGAGACAGGGTCTCACCAAATTGCTGAGGCTGACCTGGAACTTGCAGTCTTTCTGTCTCAATTGCTGGGATTACAGCATGCGCCATCTTGGGGGCTGCAAATCATTTTTGGTATTTTATTTTCTTTCTTTCCCCTACATCCAAGTTCTGGAACCCTACCTCAAAAAATGTCTGGGCTTAGTCCACTTCTACCCATCTCCCTGCCATCCTTGGGTACAGGCCATTGTCATTGCTCACCCTTAGTGCCTCCTCCAAGTGTGGTCTGCAGACTTATGGCACTGGCAGCACCTGGGAGCTTGTTAGAAATGCTGTCTCCACCCCACCCCAGACCTACTGAGTTAGGACCTGCATATTAGGAAATTCCCTGAGTAATTTGTGTGACATGAGTGTCCTCAGGGCATGGTAACTAAAATTCTCTGCACCTACTCTTGCCTTCCTCCATCCAGGGTCAACATAGTAAAAAGAACCTTTGGAAGTCAGGGATGATCTCCCTCCCCGGCAGAGAGTCTTCCATGGCTCCCCACGGCTCTTGGGTGATATCCCACTAGATATCACCCCACTTAGGCCATATCCCACCAACAGTCTATGGTGACCTACCAGATGCCTCCTGCCTCTCCAGCACCAGCTCACTCCACTCTTCTCCTACAAGCCCTTCCAATTTCGGGGTTTCTGAGGCCTGTTTCTATATTTGGAACCCTCTCTACCTAGTTAATACCTATGCATTTTTCCTCCTTTAGGTCATCCAACCAATTCTTTTTCTTTTTCTTTAGACATGACAATAGAATGTATTTTGGCAAATAATACATACATAGAATATAACTTATCCTATTTAGGATCCCACTCTTGTAGGGTACACTGTACATGATGCAGAGTTAGTTACTCTGGTCTTGTATTCAAATACAAGGCTAGGAAAGTTATGTCCTTTTTTGGGGGGGGATGTAGGGGGTACTGGGGATTGTCCTATGCATTTTTAAAAATATTTATTTTTAATTGTAGTTGCACACAATACCTTTATTTCACTTATTTATTTTTATGTGGTGCTGAGGATCAAATCCAGGGTCTCGCACTAGAGAGGCGAATGTTCTACCACTGAGCCACAATCCCAGCCCTGTCCTATGCATTTTCAAATCCCAACCATCACATCACAAGGACTTTCATCCTGATTGGGCTGACCAGCCCAGTTTCCTTCTGTGGTCCTCCTGCCTGGCAGAGTTTGGCACATAATATAGGTACTTGATACTCATTTGCTAATCACAGTTTGATAATTACCAGGTGGCAGAGCAGAAGTTCGAGGGCCTAAGCACATGTGTTGTGACTCTTGCCATCTCAGAAATGTAAATACCTCCTAGACCTGGGTCAGACCTGGCAGAGACCTTGGGGGGTGGGATGCTGTGCCTTTAAGATCTGGCTGTGGGGAGAGATGGAGGTAGAAGAGTTCTATGTCTCTGGTTCTACCTTTACAGCTGGGCTGTCCCCTGGTCCTTCAAGTATCCTACATCCTCCTGGGCAAGGTCCACCACTTCTTTTTGTGGGGAGGGCAGGGTAGTGCTACGGGGGATTGAACCCAGGATTCTTTCCTACTAAGCTATATCACCAGCCCTTTTAATTTTTATTTTTATTTTTAATTTTGAGACAGAATCTCACTAAATTGCTGAGGCTGGCCTGGAACTTGGTGATCCTCCTGCCTCAGCCTCCACAGATGCCGGGATTGTGTGCCTGGGCTGTTTATTAATCTTAAGCACGTGCCTCCAGGGAGCTGTGTCTCCTCCCAGAAGACAGATGACTATCTTGTCACAAGAGATCAAATACATTTTCAAAATTCTTTGAGACTGTTTCTTCTGTTTCTAGATAGCCTTTGTTTATAAAACGATTAAAAGCATGCCCAGCAACACATTCCTTTTCAGTTCCCTTTGTGTAAAAAAATGAGAGCATTCTACACGCCCTGTTTGGCACCTGATTTTTTTTTTCATACAACAATGTATTTGGCAGATTGGTCCCGAGCTATTTTATTATTTTTTCCCCCTGTGTATCCATTTTATGTTTGGATGTATTAAATGTATTTTACATGATGATGATGATTCAGGTTATTTTCAAATTTTTGCTTCATTAAATAATTGCAGTAATGTTTTGAGCAACTAATAAAAAATGAAAAAATAATAATTGCAGTGAATAATTTATAACAGATGAACAAAGATATCTGTAGGAAAAAGTCTTGCAGGTAGAATGCTAGGATTTGATTATATGTCCCTACAGAATTCTTATGTTGGAATGTAAATCCCAAGATAATGGTATTAGAAGGGGGGGGGTACCTTTGAGAGGTGATGAGGTCATTAATCCCTCATAAGTGTGATTAGTGCTTTATAAAAGGTCCCCAGGGAACAAGTTAGATCCTGTTAGCCCTTGCATCTCTTCTGTCATGTGAGGTCACAGTGTTTAACTGTGTTGCAACTTCTACTACATGAGGATGCCACAAGGGAGCAAAGACTAGGACTTCACCAGATACTACTGTGTCAGGGCCTTGATCTTGGACTTCTCAGCTTCCAGACGATAAGAAGTATATTTCTGTTGTTTATAAATTACCCAATTTAGCCAGTTGTAGTGGCGCATGCCTGTAATCCCAGCAGTTCAGCAGGCTGAGGCAGGAGGATCTCAAGCTCAAAGCCAGTCTCAGCAACTTAGGGAGGCCCTAAGCGACTTAGTAAGACCCTGTCTCAAAATAAAAAAATAAAAAGGGCTGGGGATATAGCTCAGTAATTAAGTGCCCCTGGGTTCAATCCCCGATACCAAAAGAGAAAAAAACAAAATTACCCAGTCTGAGAGATTGTGTTATAGCATAGGGAAAAAACTAAGAATGTTCAGGTCAAGCGTAAGTCATTATATTTTTTAATCAAAGTAACTAATTTTATTTAGAAACAATCACAAACTTGCAGGAAGCTTTCTGAACCATTTGAGTGTTACCTAATCCCCTCCAAATACTTTCATGTGTGTTTCTGACAAACAAGGACATTATCCTACATCACCACAAAATAGCCTATCAAATCAAGAAGTTAACAGTGATAATAACTACCATCTAATCCTCACAACCAGTTCAAGTTTTGGCCCAATAAGCTACACCTTTTCTGGCAAAGGATCCAATTCAGAATCATGAGTTTCATTTCTCTTTAATTCCTGGTCTCTTTAATCTCTTTCTGTCTAGAGCAGTTCCTCCGTCTTCCCTTGGTTTTCATGACCTTGACATTTAAAAGATCACCTACTTTGTATTTCTCTGTTTTTTCTCCCAAGATTAAATTTAGGAATAGCATGAAAGAGACACTGGGTTATCTAGATGATTTTGATATTTCTTCTTGATTAAAGTGATATCTGCTGGGCTTTTCCAATGTGAAGTTTATTAATATGGATACATGGTCTCCTTTTTTATTCAACAGATTTTACCACTGTTATCATTATTTCGATGATCAGCTCCTCTCTTATTTGGCCAGGAGAAGCACCTTGGAGCTGGATTCCTTTGGGTACATGTGCATCATTCTTGAGGCACTTTCTTGCTTCTGATACAAGACCTTCAGGGCTCATAGGGTTTCTGTTTCAGCTCTGGAATTAACAACTTCTCCAAGGTGCTCTGATTTCTTTACGTGCAAAATAGTCTTTAACCGCGATGATGTGAATGTTCAGTATACTCACTGCTCTGGCGGGGCATCGCTCCCACTCACCCGAAGAGCTGCTAAGGGCATCTGTGTGTGCATGTGCGTGTGTGGGTACACGCCTGCCCACGTTACTTCTGTTGCTATTCTATGTCACTTTATGTAATTGAAAACTATCAGTCCATGCCCATACCTCCGATCCCAACCTGGCATCGCAGGCTTCATTATGTTTAGTTTGGATGAGTTTGCCTTGGAGATCTTTCTCCTTTTCTGAATTTGTAACTTTGCTTCTGTCCCCTCATAATGTCTTTAAGAATGAATTGTTCACGAAGAGAAGAAAAGAGCATGACAAGCCACATTGTAATTTGGAGTGAGATTGCCAAATTGCTCTCCACAGAGAATGTTCCAATTTAAACTTCTGCTAGATAATTTTTTCTTTTCTTTTTATTTGATACCAGGGATTGAACCCAGGGGTGCTTAACTCCTGAGCCACTGTTTATATTTTATATTTTATTTAGAGATAGGGACTAGCCAAGTTGCTCAGGGCCTCCCTACATTGCTGAGGCTGGCTTTGTCCTGCTCCTCCTGCTTCAACCTCTGGAGCCGCTGAGATTATAAGCATGCACCACCATGCCTAGCCTATTAGTCTCCAAAAGCTTTGAGGACCAAGATTGAGTCTTAATGATCACTGTATCCTGAGAACCTAATATGAGGCTTTGTGTAATGTCAGGTAAATAAACAGTTTGTTGAATGACTCAACAAATGGATGAATGAACAATGAAGCAGAAGTGGGGAGTGGCTATCCTACAGAGAGGCTATAGCACCCCAAGTGGTAGAAAATCTTTACAGCTCAGCTGCTCAAAAGCTTCCAGAGACAATCCCCTGAAACCAGGCAGCCCCAGGCCTGGGGTGTTTGTGTTGAGCCAAAGACTTTCCTTCATGCACCCAGATCTTTTCAGATGTTCAGCCCTAGCCAGCAGCCAGCAGACTTTACCTGCAAACAGGCTGACTTTGCTAGAGCCGGTGCTATTGCTTTTCCAGGTTAGCTCCTCCATGGGGTTGTCCGCCTTGTCAAACCTTCTGTCAGACCCGCCAAGCTGAGATCCAGACTCATCTGCCACCGCAGGCTTAGAAAGTCAAAGCTGCCCCAACAGGTTGCCCAGGAAGTCTATGCTGTGAAATTTTCTAGGGACACTGGGGTTTCAGGAAATCTGAAATGTCAGGCAGCTGTTCAAGTCTGCAGTATGGTAATGGGCTACTCCCTTGTGCCATTATTGTCACCGGGCAACCTTAGAGGAGGGATCCAAGCCCAGCTCAGGAATGTGTCATGTCTTGCCCCAGGTCCCGCAGTCAGGTGAAATTTCCTGTTTGGCAGAGAAGAGTCTAGCAAGTACCCCCCAGTTCTAGATCTTGAGGTGATTTCCACTCACCGGGGAATACAGATCCTCCTCCAGGACAACCCCCACTTTTCGCAGTGAGGCCCCGAGAGCAGATAGGAACTCCCAGTATTTCATGGCTCCCCTGGCCTTCCCAGGGGCTCAGAATCCATCTGACTGCAGAGGCAGAGCTGAGCACTCAGACTGAGGTGTTGTAAATGAGTCCATGTCCTGGATTTAGGAATCCCTGAGAGGAATTCTTGGACAAGATAATAGGTGGGACAGGGTCAGGTGCTGGAAGATACTTTTAGGGAGCAAGGTTGGCCACAGAAGAGGCGAACTGGTGAGCAGTGTGGGTCAAGAGGTCAGGGTGGCACACCTGGACTGAAATCCCAGCTCAGTCCATTTTCCACCACATCTCTGGTCTTGAGCCGAGCCTGAACCTGAGTTTTATTTTCTTTACTTGTAATATAAGGGAAATGGTGGTGGTGGGGGCGGGGTTTAACTGGGGATCTTTACCACTGAGCTATATCTCCTCCCTCCTTCTTATTTTTTGAGACAGGGTCTCACTGAGTTGCCCAGGCTAACCTGGAACTCCAATCCTCCTGCATCACTGAGGTTAAAGGCATGCGCAAGCTGATGTCCTTCTTGCAAGAGTGGCTGAGTTGATAGAATAAAATCATATCTTTGAGGTACCATACCCAGTCTTGAGACCCTCACAGGTGCTCAGCAAACATCAGGAAAGGGCAGAGAAAGGGAGGTTGTATGACAGACGCTCTAGGCTGGCTGACACCCCATACCACTCTTCCCCGGACCGGTATCTCTATTGGGGTACAACTGCATTGGCCCCAGTCATCTCTCTTCTCAGACCCTGAGACCCTCTCCATGGAGACTGGGCTTCTTGGCTACATGGGTGGGGTTGTAGGCAGGTTCCTTTCCCTAACTCTGGGTCATTGCTGGGAAGGTAGACCAGCCAGCTCCGGTGTGGGGCCCCCCTGGCACTGCCTGTGGCCAGCAGGAACAGGAAAATCCTCCACTTCCAACACAACACAGGGGATAGAGGCTGCTTGTCACCCAGTGTCATATCATCGCGCCCCCCCTCCCTTTTCCCTAATCCAGGATGCAGATGAGCCTTAGCCTAAGGTCCAGAGATCTGGCCTTGAGGAGAAGAGTCAGAAATTAAAATGAAAGTGTTGTCACAGATCTTAGAGGCTGGAATGCATTCAGCCCCTAGGTGGGGACTCTTCCTTCTTGCCTCCTGCTTTGGGTTCCTGTCTGAAGAAACCTGGAAGGGAGAGAAGAGCTCCCTAGGCCAGAGACAGTTTGATTTTCGGCCAAGAGGGCCTTTTGGAACTTGGCCTGAGGAGGTTCATCCTCTGGTGTCCTCCAGCCACTCTGGCATGGTGTCCCCTGGAGCAACGAGCAGTGGCTGCTCAGGTTGCAGTGGGAAGTTGGGTTAGAGATGACCATGGAGTTGCACTCAAAAGCCAAACAGAAGAGAAGCCTTGCTGAAGGTGGTGGGACACATACTGGATTGGGACACGTACTGGACCTGGACAGGGAGCCTAGAATTTCAGCCCAGCTCTGCTGCCGACTGGCAGCGTGGCCTGGGCCAGCATGTAGCCATCCACATCAATATCCAGTGTTTGTAAAACTGGACGTTTTACCAATGACCACTGGGGGCTTGTGATTTCTTTTCTTTCCTGCTTCAAACACTGAAGTGAGACTCATGGAAAGTTTCAGAAGAAGAAAGAGCAATTATTTGAGCCGTTTTGGTACCTCCGGCCTCAGTCGGGTGTTGTGGCTTCAGCCAGTCAGGTGTTCCTGGTTGTTAGACTGTGAGACAGTCATGTTGGCCCCACTCCCATGGTGTCAGAGCTGTGTGACCTCGTGATACAAAGTTTCACTTTAGGATTTTGAGCCTGGTTTCTTCCCTTACAAAGTTAGGGTTAGCCAAGGGATGGGGATGTGGATGTGGTAGAGCACCATCTGCTTGGCATGTGCAAGGCTCCGGGTTTGATCCCCAGCACCGTAACAAAAACAAGGTTAGGATTAATTATCCTGCAGCCCAAGAGCCTAGAAGTGTGCCTGGTGCATAGGAATGCTCAGTACAAGCTATGCTGCCAGTTGCCCTTTGGCTTCCCAGATGCGTCCCTACCATCCCCCTGAGTTCCTGTGCTCCTCGGCTCCCTTCCCACTGATGGGCCTGCGGTGCCTACCACTGCCGTGGCTTCTCCCAGGCAAGCATAATGCTTCCCTTGACTCAGCCCTGTCTTCTCCCCCCAATCTGTAGGGTTTTGAAAGCCATTACCACGGTTTATTTCCTCTTTCTTGCTCCAAGATATTTGCCCTTTCCAGAAATGTCATCCAAAGTGCCATGTTTGTGAGCCCAGATCAGATGCCCTCCTGATGGCATGGAAGCTTTTATGGCTTCTGCCCAGATTGCATCTCCCTGTTGTCATCCCCTTCCATCCCAAGCACCCCCACACTACTCACACACTCAAGCTTTGGTGCCCATGTCTCCTCATTGGGTAAATCCAAACCCATCTTGGCTAATTTTCCCAAGAAAAGTTCTTAAGACAGTATCAGATGCTGTCCAGACACCCCAGTCGAAGATGTGCTTGCCCTTAATCAAGCAGGAATAGAACCCCATTGGAAAACTTGGTTAGTAATAATTCCATCTCAAGTCCTGGGGTAGCAGCCTGCTTTCTCTTGGCAGCTTGCAGGGTTTTTTTTTAGTTGTTGATGGACCCTTATTTTAGTTATCTTTATATGGTGCTGAGGATCGAACCCAGGGTTCCACACCTGCTAGGCAAATGCTCCACCACTGAGCTACAACCCTTGCAGGTTTTTTTTTTTTTTTTTTTAAACATACAAAAGTACTTAGAATTGAGAGCGGAAATCATTGTGAATCATTGTTTTGACTTTTTGTCATCTCAAATTTGGACTTTTTTTTTTTTTTTTTTTTTTTTTTACAATTTCCCAGATGCCTTTATTGCTAAGATTGAGCAAACATACTTTAAATACTCAGTTTCAGGAATAATAAAAAAAAAGGAGTGAGTTAAAACAATACCATTCTCTTTAAACTGTTTTTAAAATCTCAATTCCAGTATTCCAATGTTGGTGAGCTTGTAGGAAAAGAAACACTCTGACAATGAGAATATAATTTAGAGTAACTATTAGGGTGGGCAGTTTGTGATATATTAAAGGTCATTAAAATGTATATCTCTGGATCCAGCAGTTTCATTTTCAGGACTGTTTCCTAAGGAAAAAATAATTTTTGACAACTTTAAAATCCCAATTACAAATATACATAGTCACTAAAATAATACTGATGACTGTTTTGTGAATACAATAGATTGTAAAGTTTTTAAAAAATCCACAGAAAATATTACCAAAGAGTTTTGTTGTTGGTGGTGGTACTGGGGATTGAACCCAGGGCATTCTATCGTTGAGCCACATCCCCAGCTCTTTTTGTTTTGAGACAGAGTCTCACTAAGTTGCTGAGGCTGGTCTGGAACTTATGATCCTCCTGCCTTGGTCTCCTGAGTCACTGGGATTACAGGTGTGCACCACCTTACCCAGCTAAAGTGATCTTTCACAAGAGGCAAATATATAATACATTACTAGTACCATAGTGGTACTATGAGTGGTTTTAATATTTTTCCTAGATTATCTGAAATGAATGTGTTACTTTTGTGTATTTATTTTTCGGTTGTCTAAGACCTATGAGACTGCTTTTGTTGTCTGGGGTCTCCATTTTTTTCAGGTTCTGCAATAGGGCAGGAGATTCCTCTTTTCTCCACCCAAGCTCTTTGCACCTGAGTCAACCACTTCAGACAGCCCCCCCCCCATCTGCAGGTTTTATTACTTTTGCCCCACCTTATCTGTCATCAAGAAAAAAGGCCAAGGTCCGTGATTGACTGACCCTTCGTTGACAATCTCTCTTCCCCAGGCTCTCGGTTCCTTTCTGTGTGGGGCCAGCATTCCTTACCTGAAGGGACACCTGTCTGTACTTGTTTCCAGGGACAGAGGAGACACATCCATCATGAAGAGTTTTTCCCTTTTAATTTTTTTTTTCTTGTGGAGGAAGTTTTCTTATTTTATGCATGTCTCAAAGCCTCCTCCCAAACACCACCATTCTTTAAGAGTTAATTTTCTTGGTGAAAAGTGTGCCATCTCCCTGTCCTGAAATTAGTTTTTCCTCTCCCTGAAGCTCACTGGTTGGAGAGACTCTGAAAGGCAGAAGGGAGGTGGTAACACCCAGGAGGCCCTTAAGAGAGGCAGGC
Organism: Ictidomys tridecemlineatus; assembly: GCF_052094955.1. Lineage (NCBI taxonomy): Eukaryota > Metazoa > Chordata > Mammalia > Rodentia > Sciuridae > Ictidomys > Ictidomys tridecemlineatus. The sequence goes on along the minus strand of NC_135481.1, from coordinate 64,252,647 downwards.
AGTGCCTGATGAGGGAGGAATGGTAGCCCGGCAGACCTACATGGGGTTTTCAAGGCTGCAGCTTGAAAAAGCCATTTTGCCTCTCCATTCCCGAGTTTCAGAATATTTGACAAGGGGATACAGGCAATAAAGGCACCTGCCTCTGTAGTCACTGTGTGGCTGTCATGAGCTTACACACACAAAGTGCACAGAGGCTTGCCTGGTAGACAGGAAGTTCTTAAGTATCGGCTATTGTCACCATTATTTTTATTTTTTGAAAGCAGGAATTGAACCTAGGGGTGCTTAATCACTGAGTTGCATCCCCAGTCCTTTTTTATATTTTATTTAGAGTCAGGGTCTCACTAAGTTCCTGAGACTGGCTTTGAACTTGTGAAACTCCTGCCTCAGCCTTCAGAGTTGCTGACATTACAGGTATGCACCACTGTACCCAGCCAATTGCCATTAATTAAAAAAAAAAAAACCTATTTATTTTTTAATAGTTTTTAAAAAATATTTATTTTTTTTAGGTGTAGATGGACACAACACAATGCCTTTTTTAATATGGTGCTGAGGATCGAACCCGGGTCCTGCTGGTGCTAGGCAAGCGCTCTACTGCTGAGCCACAATCCCAGTCCCACCCCGCCAACAATTTTTTAAAAAATTGTAGATAGGGGCTGGGGATGTGGCTCAAATGGTAGCGCGCTTGCCTGGCATGCATGCGGCCCGGGTTCGATCCTCAGCACCACATACAAAACACAGATGTTGTGTCCGCCGAAAAACTGAATAATAAATATTAAAAAAAAGAAAAGAAAAAAAATTGTAGATAGACACAATATCTTTATATATTTATTTATTTTTATGTGGTACTGAGGATCGAACCCAGGGCCTTACATGTGCTAGGCAAACGTTCTACCACTGAGCCCCAGCCCCAGCCCCATCACCATTAATTTTAAGTTGATGAAGTGCTTAGTGAACAGCAGACCTTTCCTTTCCACTCTCCTCTCAACCACCAGCAGTGATGTTGTGCAGAATCTAGATGCTGTTTTTCTTCCACATCCAGTTTGGTCAACAAATTTGTTGATTCTAGGGGCTGGGGTTGTGGCTCAGTGGTAGAGCACTTGCCTAGCATGTGCAAGGCCCTGAGTTCAATCCTTAGCACCCACATAAAAATAAACAAAATAAAGGTATAAAAAATTGTTGATTCTATCTTCTTAATATCTCTTTGACTACCAACTTCTCTCCATGCTTATTCCCCCCAAATCCATTTTTCACTACCAGAGGAGAGCGCTTCCCTCTGGTGAAAAGTGTGCCATTTCCCTGTGCTGAAATTTGTTTTTCATCTCTCTGAAGCTCACTGGTTGGAAATACTCTGACCGGCAAGGCTCCCCAAACTGCAGATCTTGCTAAGCTACTTTGTCACTGAAAACTGCTAAAATGCTGCCTCCTATTGCTCTTAGTGCAAACTCCCTCCCTGCCCGGTTGGTAAGGGCCCTCATCCCAGTCCCTGCCTCCCTCCTCAGCTTGTTGGTTTTTTTTTTTTTTTTTTTTTTGTGTGTGTGTGTGTGAGAGAGAGAGAGAGAGAGAGAGAGAGAGAGAGAGAGAGAGAGAGAGAGAGAGAGAGAATGTGTGTGTATGTGTGTAGGTATGGGGGAAGGTACCAGGGATTAAACCCAGGGACACTCCCGTTGACCTACATCCCCAGCCCTTTTTTAAATTTTGAACCACGTTCTCGCTAAATTCCCTAGACCGGCAGCAAACTTGTGATCCTCCTGACTCAGCATATTGAGTTGCTGAGATCACAGATATTCACTACTGTGCTCAATTCCCACAGCCCTTTCTGAGCCACTGTCTCCCCAGCCCTGCAGCGCTGCTACACAGGGATCCTTCTGGTTTCTTGAACAGATGTGCTGTCTACTCCATTTGCACCGGTGCACAGGTAGTGTCCTGCTGTTTAACCTCACTTACTGGCCCTTTGCATGTCAGCCTAAATGCCATCCCATCCCAGAGGAGTTCTCTGGCTGCCCATCACGCCCTGTGCATTCCTGATCACATCACTCACTGTGCTTCTGTGGCAGTCTGCCCTCCCAGCACATCTGGCAGTCCACATAGGCCCAAAACATAATGTCTAGTGTTCTGCTGAATTCCAGCTTGAACACAGGTTGGCATCCTGAGAGCGCTTGAACAAGGAATGAGGCCATGACGCTGGTGGTGCTGCACACTACCTCCCCATTGCATCCGTCTTGCCAGGTACCCTGCCCCAGAGTCAGTGCTTCAGCCCTTGGAGAGCTCTTACTTATATCTGTTCTTTTCACTCTAGGGTTTCTGCAAAAATCCTCTGGAAGGATCACATCTCCCACAACTGCTTCCATAAGAATTTTTTTATTATTATTTAGAAATGCAGTTATATACATAGAACAATTAAAATTAAATTAAACTTTGTACAAATATTAAAATACTATCTTCACACCCACTGCAATGTACAGGATACCAAAAAAATATATATATAAAATAAAATAAAGCAAACCCAAACTGATTGAGTGACATCCTGCACAGAGTCAATTATGCATGTGTTGTTTTAAACCATTACAAGAGTACCATTCTGCAAAGGATCCCAGAGTGGCGCAACAATCTTAAGAAGCCAGGGCAGGTGTGGGCACTGCCATACAACCCACAACCATCTCGCCTCCCTGCTTGGCAATCCAAGTGCTTTGCCCTGCAGCCCCTCTGGCTAACTCTGCTGCTTGGCAGAGGGCTCAACACTGGGGTTTTTGTTCAAAATTCTACTAGGGTTCCAAATGGAAGTTAAAGAGTCACTCTCCAGCAAAGCTGGGCCTGCCACCTTTCCCTCTAGCAAACCAGCTACCATACCACTCAGTCCAAACATCTGTTGAGAAAAACATTCTGTAAGCCCTGCAGGAGGCCTAGCAGGCCCCACTGGCTCACAAGAAGGTCTTAGCCTTGCTGTCCTTGGCATGTGAACCTGGAATTCAGCTGTGAACTTCCCTTCCAGCCCCTTTTTGCTCTTTCAGAAGGGAAGAGAAAAAAAAAAAGTCTAAAAATGTTTGCAGCATATTCCATTCTCTACGAAAAGATGTTCCCCAGAAATGGAAGCAACATTGTTATGTAGGAAGCAAGTGGTTTGAGCACTCGGTGGGCACTGGGAGGAAAAGGGCAAGTGCCACCTATCCCCATGCCACCACTCATGAAGCAGGAATCATATACCTTTGTCTTTCTTGCCATCTGGTTTCTCCACAGAACTTTAAAGCTGGGGCTGGGAGGAGGAGGGCAAGTTGTATGGGGAAGACAATCTTAGTTTAAGTTCTGTTTGCAAACGGAGTGCTTGTAGAATGTATATTGAAATGCGTTATAAAATCAAACTCACAGAGTAGCCAGGACTCGGCCCATTTCACAGTTCACATCCAGTGAAACAGGAACACAGCACACGAAATACAGAAATGGCAAAAGACAGAGCCTACCTGCTAAACTAAGGCATGGAAGGGACGGAAATTTTAAATGATTTTCACCATGTTCTGGCTCTTGAAAGTTGCTAAAATGTGACTGCAAGTCACCAGGATATAAAACCTGCACTGAGTCAGCTCAAGTGTGCAAACAAAACAAAAATAAGTCCTTTGGTGCTGACCATTTCTCCTGCATAGTCTGCAGGACTCCCCTAGAGATGAGCTCGGGAAAGCAGGGCTGTGGCTGTTTCTTTCTTCCCATCTGCTCCAGGCTCTCAGCAGCCTCTTTCCTATCAGCCTGCCACGTGACACTGGCCCTGTTTCTAGCCAGGCCCCACCTCAAGGCAGCTGTGGAGTCCCCAACCCCCTTAACAAGGGACAAAGCCCAGAAGCCCCAGGAACAGTAGCACATGACTGATGGTTAAGATTTGCTTTGGGGGAAAGAGAAATAACTGTAGGAAGAAACTGATCCAGACATCAGCAGCAAGACAGGCTGAGCCGCAATGCCTGCACAAGCCCAGGAGCCTCAGGAGAGAGCCTCCTCAGACCTGAGGAGGGGGTGGGCCCACTTGTTCAGGCTTCTTACTTTCCTACCAGGCAGACAAGCCTGGGCTTGTGATCCCCAGAGTGGTGTCAAAGCATGGCGAGAGGGAAGGCGGCATTAGGAGAAGGAAGGCTGTTCATTTTACTAAGGGCCACACCAGTCACCTAGGTGGCTGAATAAACCCCAAACATCTCTCAAGGGGCAAAAACCTAGAGTAACCAGATAGAAAAGGGTAGGATCTTCTATTTAAAAAATATTCTAGAATAGAATCCAGGTTTTGGAAGAGTGGAAAATAAAAGCTAAAGGCTCCACAGTGAGACTTCAGCCCCCTCCTACTCACTTCCCCCTGCTCTGTCCTGGAAGAAGACAAGGACGGCACTGTGGACACAAGGGAGCCGGGGTCTGTAATGCAGCTGAGGGCCTTAGGACCCCTGGGAAAGGGGGGCATGCCAGCAACTCCTGGGAGGTGTGTCTCATCTCCCTCAGGCTTCAGCCTTCTAGTTCTAGCACCTTCTCCACCTCATTCCCAGCTGACCACACTTGCCTGGACTCTAGGCAGCAGTTGGTGCTCCTGGGTAGGGGACATGTGGGAGTGGCCAGCAGGCACTGCCCTAACCCTGAGAGGAAGGAAGATGAGGGGTGGCAGGAGGCCGGGAGTGACCACGACCAGGGAGTAAAGTGCGTTGTGAAAGTGGAGGCAGAGGGGTGGTGGGCTGGGAGGCAGCTGTGCCTCTGTTCAAGGACACCCACACCTGGAGCTAACCCTGTTAAGTCAGGTACTGAAAATGCACTGGACCTTTTAATATTTTCACTACCCCGGAGGTCAGGGGAGGAGCAGAGGTACAGCACAGGGTCAGCTTGAAAGTTTCCCAGCCCTAGTGCTTCAGAGGGGGGGAAGAAAAAAAAAAAGCAAAAGCAAACATTCCTTAATGCCACATCTATCTTCTGAAGATGGTAGCAGCCAGTTGGAGCTCATCCACCCAGCCTTATTAGCATTCAATATGGGGGGAAGGGGGACCCTGGAAGCAGTGGCTGGAACAACCCCCTACCACCCCATTTTCAAGGGCCTACACCCAGGCTTCAGTCTAAAGGGGCCTTGGGAGCCAAGCAACTGGGCACTTGCTGGCCCACTTTAGCCAGTTAGGCCAGGGGTGCTGCTACCATTTCTCAGCCCTTCCCTAGGGTATAGAGAAGACAAGGTGTGGCTTGTCAGACAGGATTTGTGTAGGGGTGCAGGGAAGGGCAGAAGTAGGAAAAGCAGTGGTGCAGCAGGAACAGGCCACTTCCTGGGCACAGTTACTAAGGCACGTGACCGTGGTGAGGAGGATCCTCAGGATTGGGCTGGAGCTGCCTGCAGCCACCGGGGACTTGTTCTGTGCCTCCTGGCCTCCCCTCCATCACCACAAACTCATAAAGGGGCAACTTGCCCAGACTGCCAGTGACCAGATGAGCATTTGATGGCATCTCAGCAACTCTCCTGCCCTAGACATGATGTGCCTCAGGCCCCTGTGGGCATCCAGGAAGCCAGAGCTGCCTGAGATAAAGCCCAGGAGGCAGCATGCAACTTCCCCTTATCCAGGGAGGCAGAAAAGCGGTGGCCCAAGCAGTTGATCTGGAAGCAGGAAGTGAGAACTTGCATATTAGGAAGAAGATCATTATCAGTCACCTTCCTTCTCTCCCTCAAGATCTTCTGGATGTTTCTGGAAACTCTCAACTTGACAGAGTGAGGAAGCTGCACCTGAGCTGGACAACTGGGTGCCGGGACAGCTTTGGCATAATTTTCCAAATCCTCCATTTTCAGTCAAGGAAATGTGCCACCAGTGTCAGCTCAAGACAAGCCCAGGGACCCACACTCCTGCCCCAGCGAGAGCCACTCCTGCCTTGAGAGTTTACTCTTGGATCTGCTCCTGCAAGGGGCACCAATGCCAGCCCCAGGCCCATGCCCTGTGTACAAGGGCAGCAGCCATTAAGGCCTATAGACAGCAACATGCCTGCATGACAGGAAACTGAAGGGGTGAGGGAAGGCACAAGTAAACACGGTGGCACTCAGGCCCACAAGGACTGTGGGGGCTGCCACCAGAGAGCTGGCTGGAAGGGACCCAAAAGCTTAGGAAAAGGGAGAGTTCGATCCAGCACATTCAAATATGTCCCCGACAGATGGGAAGGCTGAGCTGGGCAAAAAGCCAGCTCCTCCAGCTGTCCAGGCAGATGGCGAGAATCTTCCTTGAGTTTCCAGCGAGGTGGCCTGCAGGCCTTCAGAGACACACAGATACTCAGGTGGCAGCTCAGGTGTCCAGGTGGGGTGGCTGGAGAGTACAGGGTGCTCAGACCCAGTGGGAGAGGGAAGAAGGGCAGAGAGGACCCTTGCAGAAAAGGAGAAAGGCTGCTGGCAGGCCTCATGCTTCTTTTAACAGTGGGATATCTGCAGGAAGACAAGGAGGGGAAGGACAGTGGTTATCCCAAGGGGGTTTCTCCACAGCACTCGTGACCCCATCTCCATGCTCCCATATAGCCCCTGGTTTAAAGACATGTCCTACTCAGACACTTCAAGGTAGTCAAAAATCCCCGGCCTCTTTTATAAGCCTTTCTGGCTCATCCCTCCTACTGCCTAATAAACTGAACATTCAGCCTGGTATTCAAATCCCTTCTGGGTCCAATAATTTGAACCTACTCTCTGCCTTTGCTCTGCTGCTCTAGTCATTTCCATTTCTCTCCTAAACCCTCCCTCCACAAAGTTCTGCTTAATTCTCATCTCCTCCTAAAGCCATCTGCCAGCTGTGTGACCTTGGACAGTCACCCCTCTCTGGGTTTTGGTCTTCTCATATATCAGTGGGAGGCAGTGTCAGGCCAGTGCCTGAGGCTCGACATCCTCTGACACCATCAGTCCTAGACAGCTCAGACCTGGCCTGCCACAAACTCACTAACCTTCATGTTGTGTTTACTGATCCCCTCATTTCGATGAGAACCCTAAAATTCCTAGTTCCATTATTTTCCTAGTACAGGTCCCCACCATATTTTCCAACTGACTAACACTCCATTAACAGAGTGTGTTTTGCATTTCTTTGTGTTGCTTCAGAAATCTCATCTAGTACCAAGAGTAAGATGGGCTCTCAAAAATGCTTCTTCAATACTAAACAAAGTAAGGCTGTAAGGAAGGGCACGCACCTCTTTGGCTCCTTAGAGAGAGTAAGGGATGCAATTTGCTCTTAGACACATCCCCTAAGATATGTGGTTGACTGTCTAGAGAGTCAATGTCCCCCTATCCAAACCTGGGTCAACTATTTGAGGTCCCTTGCCATCTCTCTAGCCAACCAAGAAAAAAGAGTGCAAGCTATTGATAGTTGGGAAACTGCAAACATGATATCAAAAACTTTTAACTTTTAGACACTCTACCCAGGATACCAAGGAGGTATGAAGTTTCCTCTCAGGCTCTCTGAGTACAGAGGGTATTGCCATTGAAAGGGAAACTTCTAGGCTTAGTCTGCATCCTGAACTATATTGGGATTTCCCCTCACAGTTATTTTATAAAGTGAAAGGCTCAAGCCCAAGGTTAAACTCTCTAGGCTCTAGCAAATGCAGAAATGTAAAGAGGCAGTAGTTTCACTTCCTGGATGGTTTGCTACAAAGGAGCTAGAGTTACCTGGGAGGCCGCATGGCATAGTAGTGTTAGAAATACAAGTTCTGGAGCCAGAGCCATCTGGTTTCAAATCCCAACTGTCATTTACCAATGGACAAGTGACTTACCCTCCTTGTGCCTATTTACCCATCTGTAAACTTGGGATAATAATAAATATTTACTTCTCAGAATCACTGTAGGTTTAACTGAGATAGAACAAGGAAACTAAGGAGCACAGAACCAGGCATACTCTCTTTTTTTTTTTTTTTTTTTGGTGGGATTCTTTTGTTTTTTGTCTTTTCTTTTGCAAGCATTTGCTGCTAAGCTACATCCCAGCCCAAATATTCAGAATTAAGCTACTGTCTGCACTGGCCAAGTCTCCCTGACATTCTTGACCTCTTGGGAACATAAAAATTACAACAATAGGATAGCCCCCCACCCTGAACATCCACCTTTTCATTTAGCCCATCAACAGCATCAGAGACTCTAATCTATCAGCATTCACAGACAACAGTGACATGTCTCCAAACAGAAAGCCCAAAGTCCTCCCTGGTGTTCTGAGGATGAAATCCTATTTTGTAGGCTAAGGCCCTAGGTATTTTCTTTCCTTGCTGAAAATACACCAATGATTAGAGGCCTACAGTCCTTCCTCACTCCTAGCAAGGACTCTAAATAGCTAATAGTTCCCATTTAGCATACACTACCTACCATCTGTGTACTCCTCCGATGTGAGGGATAAAAGGCTTTGTATGTCACTATTCTCGGAATCTGCCGTTTCTTTGTGTGCCAGTCGGCTGCTCCCTGAGCCTGCTGCCCAAGAAGAGGTGGTTGCCTGATGCACCATCACAGTCTCTGAGCCCCGGGAGCCCCAGGCTTCACATAGTCCAGACTGGCCTGGGGTCTCATCCTCTCCACCTGCAGAGGAGCAGGCCCCTTGGCCCAGCGGCTGTGGATCCCTTGGCACATTCCTCCCACTAGGCCCAGACCCTTCTGACAGCACAATTTGCACTCTGGGGTCAGCGGGTGGCATGCAATGACCGGAACTGCCGTACACAGCTTCCTCATATGAAGGTAGTGCGACCTGGACTCCATCCACCATAATGGAGACCTGGTCCCCAGATACTCCCTGGTCACGCCTGGATTGAAGGAGAAAAGAGAGAGAGAGAGAGAGAATCAGAACACCCAGATAAGTAAATAAATACCACAATACCAACAAAAACCTCAAATTTTGAGCATTTACTATGTATCAGACATAGCATTAGATGCTTTAGACATTTGGCAGGGGTAAGGTGTGGCTCAGTGGTAGAGCAGCTGCCTAGCATGTGTGAGGCCCTAGGCCCATTTCCACTACTGAACACTCAAAAAAAAAAAAACCCACTTTACCACACTGGATCCTCACTTAAGCTCTCAGGTAGTGGTCCACCAAGAATGCGGAAGAGGGCTGGGGATGTGGCTTAGTCATAAGCGCTTGCTCAGTGCGCACAGATGAGGCTCAGAAGTTAAGAATCTTGCCCAACAGTCAGAGAGAGACCTGAGACTTGAATCTAGTTTCACCCACTTTCAGAGATTGTGTTCTTAACCTGTGGGTACACAGGCACCCAGACTTTTGTGCAAAAGCCAAGAGCCTAGAGACCTAGGAATAGAGCCAGCACAGCTAGGGTAAGAAAATAACAGAGTGATGGTGGCACATGTTGTAAAATACTAAAAACCATTTCCTTGCACACTTTAAAAAGGTATGTTGAATGGGATATAAATTATATCTTCATAAAGCTATTAGAAAGAAGAATGGGAAGCGGGGAAGGATGGGGTGGGGGGAGAAAGGAGGAGAAAAAGCACTATAGTCTTGAAATGAAAAACCAGCCTGGAAATCAGAAGAACAATCTTCTGACTCAATCACTCCCCACTCTATTCTTTTTTTTTTTTTTTTTAAACTTTACAAACTTCACAAAACTTACCGGTTTGCTCCAAAAATGCACATCCCTCCCTTGGTGGGAAGAGAGCTCTGCCATACTCTAGACAAGTCATGCCTGCCCCAGCTGCTCCTGTTCTTCACCACTACAATAACCACTATCCCGACTTGCTTGGAAATCACTCCTTTGCTTTCTATTTTAATAGTTTTATTTGTTTAAATATGAACCTTTTATTATGAATCTTTCAGCACTAGTTATGCACATTTTTGCTCTTATATGAATGGGATACAGGGTGAATTTATGTGCTAGATATGTCTCTGATTTCTTTAACTCAATTTATTCAGACACTTTTGTCATACACATACACATACATTGTTTTGGAACCATCTGAAAGTAAGGCACATTATGTAGCATGTACCTCCTAAGCACCATTTCTCCTATGCAACTGCTGCAACAGCATATGCCAGAAATTTAATATCAGTGTAATGCTGTAATAAAGATTCCCCAGACTAGCCAAAAATACATCCATTTCAGCTGCAGTCCCTTTTGTTTTCGTTCAGGACCCAATTAAGGATTATGCACTCCATTTAGCAGCCCTGTTCCTTTCATCTCCATTAATTTAGAATAGTCCATAACAGTTTTTCTTTTATGGAATTGATATCTTCTGAAGAATACAGGCCAGCTGTCTTGTGGGATGTCCCATAATCTGGATGTATCTAACCATTTTTTCAAGATTGGATTCAGGCCAGTTTTTGCCAAGTTTTGCCACACAGGTGAAGCTCTGTCTCCTCAGCTCATCACACTACAATCTGCTGATCGACCAAACTAGTGTTGCTTCACTGTTGTTAGTAGCTCTCAAGTTTCTTACGTGAAATTGCAGATAAAATCCATGGCTAATTCAAATAATGCACACCCTTAGGATTGAGAGAAGTGGCATCCTTAACAGTACTGGAAGGAAGAGAAACTTTGATGGCAAGGTGGCATAAAAGCAGCATGCATACTGGTGTGTGCTTGTCATTTGCTATTCTAAATAAATTTTTGTGGTTTAAAAAGAAATACGTATACAGTAAAAAGTTTAAATGAGGTCCACAATGAAATCAAATCTCCTTTCTACTCAAGTCAGGAAAAAAAAATGGGTGGTTATTTTAATAAGCTTAGTAGTTAAATATAGAGAAAAGAAAATTCCTTAACGTAAAGGAAATGCACGTTAGATCAGTGTGACTTCAAGTAGAAATAGCTGATTCATTCAAGAAATAGTTCCCTTAAAATCCCCTATTCTATCTGGGTGTGGTGGCACATGCCTGTAATCCAGCAGCTTGGGAGGATGAGACAGGAGGATCATGAGTTCGAATCGAGGTGCTAAACAACTCAGTGAGACCTTGTCTCTAAATAAAATACAAAATAGGGCTGGGGATGTGGCTCAGTGGTTGAGTGCCCCTGAGTTCAATCCCCAGTACAAAAAACAAACAAACCAACCAACAAAAAAACAACTTTTAAAAATAAATGCTACCCCTCCCTCCAAAGCAAATAAAAAGAAGAAAAATCACATGCAGGACACAGAAACTAAATTTAACCAGATTGTTATCTGCAAGTTCCAAACCTAGAGTATTTCATAGACTGTGGTTTAGCTTGGCTCTTCTTGTCAGTGAATATAACAGTGACTGATGCAGTACTGAATGAACCTAAAAGATGTATTCAAGAGGCAGTGAGGCACCTACAGGGGGTGATGAGCAACCTGGAAAGCTGCGACAGCCCATGGGGGAAAGTCTGCCATCAAGGATACATACATCAGGGCCCCACCACTGGCTGCCCCCAACCCCAACCACCTCCCCCATTCAGTTTGGCACGGATTATAGATAATGTACTATACTAGAAAAAGGAAAATGATGGAGGCAGACAAGAATCCTACTTGCTTGGTCTCTTACATAGTGCAATGCAGTGCACTCAAACCACATTAAAACTACTGAGAAGCTTTCTGTACATGAGGGTCCCATGCTAAACCAAATAAATCAGAATGTTTAGCAAGAGAGGTTTAGATACACCCAGGAGTAAAAGCCAAGAGTACAGAAAGAAGTAGCTGGCAAACATGGGTGTGCATCACTATCATCTGGAGGGCTTGGAAACCCCATCCCTGGGCCTTAGCACCAGAGTGTCTCATTCAGTCTCTCTGGAGTGGGGCATGGAAATATGCATTCCTAACAACCCCGTGATGATACTTCTGGAACCACACTCTGAGAGCTACTGAGGACAGGGAAACAACATGGCTTTGGAGCAGAACAAATTTAGGACCAACCTCAGCTTTGCTCTCATCTAAAGGGTATGACCTTGAACGAACAACTCAATCTCTCTGAGCCTCAGTTTCTTCCCTCAACTGCAATGTTCCTAGAGGACTGAGATAATATATGCAAAACATCAAGCACAATGCCAGGGAAACCGGGGCCCTCCCCATCCATTTTCCTAGGACACACAGACCTGGTAAACCACAGCCTCCCAAGGCCAGTTAAGGCTAGCAACCATGGTGATGCTTGCTGCCTGCCCCAAAGCAGCACCAGAGGTGCTGGGCTCACCTGCTGTGATGGAAAGACTTCAGCTTTGGCTGCAGCAGCACAAACAGCACCACGAGGAGGAGAATGAGCGCCACGGAGCTGGCAGTGGAAGCCACTATAGATAGTGTGGGAACCCCAAGTGATGTGTGAGTTTCTTTGTCTATGAAAACAAGCCATTGTCAGAATCATTTTGTAGCCAGACACATAAAACATGAGCCCCAAAGCTGATACAGTCAAATGTCACCTGCAGAAAGTCATACAGAGTCATCCAGTGGCTGCACCTTTTCAAAAGGACAATGTGGATGGCCTATGTATATATGGTGCTCCTGGAAAGGAAACATTTCCTTCTGTTCCCTGAATAATAAATTTCCCTCACTTCCAGCCTTTTCAGTACATCTGATGCTAAGTTCACTTAACCCTGGAGATCTTACTTTTATAAACCACTCTGATCTTGCCTTCAGTAGTAGGTTGATGAACACCAACCATTAAAATGGGCATATTGTTCCAACTTATTGAGTAACCCATGTTCCCCTCCATGGCAGGGTAATTTAGAACTGAGCTGCAACAAGCCCTACCATGAGGTCCCACCGCTCTGGCTCTAAATATCAGGCTGGTGCCCCCTCTTCTCTGGGTTGTCATGGGCCCCATGTGTTCTGGTCTAGAAGCCCATGTATAAAACACAAAGACGGCCATATGACACTCACTTCTCTTCAGGTGGCTGAATTTTCCTGTCATGCAAGAGAGAAGGAGGCAGGAGAAGAGAGGGGGCATCCATCTAGCTGGACTATAGCTCCATAACAAAACAGTCCATTTCCATTCAAGGAAAAATGAGAGCCACTGGAGAAGTGTTAGCGTTGCGCTCACTGTGCTAGCAGAACATGGTCAAAGGTCACCAGCACTTGGCTGGGCAAATAAGAGATCCTAAACATCAAAGGAGCTTTACATAGCAGGGTAGATGCCTCAGTAAAGATAGGGAGCCCACTGGTGACTCAGTGGAATCTAATGGGACATGCACCAGCAACCCCAATGTTTTCCACAAAGACATGAAATCCCAAAGGAAGGGAAGCTGCAGGGCATCAAGCAGAGCTGTGCTGCAGCACAGCCAAAGGCTCTCTGAAGGCGGAAGGCGCCACTTCCCAGGAGCTGAAAGAAAACAGAGGCCCAGAATACCCCCTTCTCCTCTGCAGACTGACCCTCGTTGAGGTGGCAGCTAATCTCCATGGCCGGCTTCCACTCGCCATTCTTACACGTCAGGTATTTGTAGTCACCCTTCAACATGTAGCCTTCTGCACAGAGGTACTCGATGACACTGCCTGCTGTCAAGGGGTCTCTGCAGGGGCGGGGGTGGCATATGTAGCCACCATTCTCTGGCTCCGGGGGCAGGGGACACACTGCAAAGACAGAGAGAGCAGTGAAGCTTTCAGTGGGTGTCTCCACTTGATGACACAGCTCTGAGGGCCTCAACAGGAACCCTGGAATTTAGGTCGCCACTGACAGGGAAGTCTGTCTGTTCCCAACATTTCTTCTTCTTCTTCTTCTTTTTTTTTTTAAAGAGAGTGAGAGAGGAGAGAGAGAGAGAGAGAGAGAGAGAGAATTTTTAATATTTATTTTTTAGTTCTCGGCAGACACAACATCTTTGTTGGTATGTGGTGCTGAGGATCGAACCCGGGCCGCACGCATGCCAGGCGAGCGCACTACCGCTTGAGCCACATCCCCAGCCCCTGTTCCCAACATTTCCCTCTCCCTCCCCACTGTCTTAAGGGATCTGTATCCATAACTCCACAGGAGATACTGCCCTTTTTTTTTTGGTACTAGGTATTGAACCCAGATGGTGCTTTACCACTGAGTTACATCCCCAGTCCTTGTAATTCTTTATTCTGAGACAAGGTCTCAGAAAGTTTCTGTGGCTGACTTCAAACTTACCATCCTCTTTGGTGGCTGGGATTACAGATCTGAACCACCTTGTCTGGCTCCAATCCTTTTTATTTTTTGTCTCACTATATTGCCCAGGCTAGCCTCAAAACTGAGGCCCTCCTGCCTCATTCTCCCAAGATGCTGGGATTACAGGCACGTGCCACCACTCTCAGTTTAAAACATGGTTCTGACTCAGAGTGAGAGGAGATTCAATACTGTTAGCCCACGGGGGCAACGTTAGCCTTGTTTCTGACATCAATGTCAGAAAGAACTTGGAGGAATAAGAAGAATGCTCTGGCTTCTGAGGGAATTTCTGGTGAATTTCTTGGGAGGCTTCCCAAGCCCTGTGCATCTTCCATGCTCTGGTATCGCTTGTCTCTATCCCACAGTTATGTCCCATATTTTTCTGTCCACACAACAATCTAGTTTTAAAAGCACCTTTACCTCCTGTCTTATTTGTTTAGCCTTACAACTGTAGTAGATATCCTTTCTCTGCTTTGAAGATAAGAACAATAAGGCCCACAAAAATGAAGTGACTTTTAGCCAAACTCAAGGCAGGGTGAAGGCAGACTTGGGAGCAGAGTCAGGTCCTCTGATTCTGAACCTGAGTTCTTTCCACCAGCAGATTCTACTCTTGACCCAGGAGCAGAGTAGCTTGTAAGGGGTGTATGTGTAAAGGTCATCTCCCTTTCATCCCTTCAAATTTGTCAGTTAAGGAGATGGCAAGTGGAGCCTACCTGTGGTGGTACTCTGGCCTAGATAAGCTGTAGAAATAACTTAAGAGGACCTAGAAGGTCTGAGTAGCCTACAGGAAGAAGAGGGTGACCTCTCATTCTCCTGGGGACAGACTGCAAAACTGAAGCTCCACACAGTACATTGGACGCTAGGGCCAACAAAATGAGAGGGGCCCAATGAGGACACTAAGAGATCAATGTTTGGAAGGGTGGGCTGTGGGAAGGCAGGATGGCGAGGCACCCATGAACTTCAACTTTCCAAACATCTTAAAATGCAAGATTGACTGAGCTTCTTCCAAAGGAAATTCAATTTTACTGACCATAACCCACCCCAATCCTGAATACCATAGACATCTATCTGTATGAGAACTGTAATGGTCATTCTCTCTCTCTTTTTTTTTTTTTTTTTTTTTTAAACTTCCTCTAACAGGCCCAGAGTGTCTGGGAGTAACCTGGCAGTGTCTGACTATCCAAGACAAGGTGCAGGCTTGCTCCCATCCCCAAACTCCTTACAGCCTCTCCCAGGATCACCTTTCTCTAGTCCAGAATGTTATTAGCAGGCTGACTGCCAAATGGGTTGGAGGTAGATTCCAGGTACAAAGAGAGATGACAGTTTTCTGCTTCAAGCTTCAAATCATTGGTCTGTATTGCTTTTGTTTTTTGGTACTAGTGATTGAACCCAAGGGCACTTAAACACATCCCCAGCCCTTTTTTATATTTTATTTACAGACAGGGTCTCCCTAAATTTTTGAGACTGTCTTTGAACCTGCAATCTTCCTGCCTCAGCCTCTCAAGCCACTGGACAGGTGTGTGCCACTGCAACTGGCTAAAGCTACATATAATTGAAGATGAGGAGCGAAGGCCATTTTTTCTTTTCTTTCACTTACTCATTCTTGGTAGTGCAGGGGAATTGAACCCAGGACCTTGTACATGATATTCTGCATACATTCTACTACTAAGTTGTCCACCCAGACGTACTATTTTCAAAAAGCTGTTAACAAACAGAGCTAGCACAGATGCCAAAGGATCCAGAAGTCTGGCAGTTTCTCTGAAATTTAAGAGATGAGCCCAAATAAGCTACTCAGCTCCCTTAAAAAACACACCTCTGATCTCCCCATGGTATACCTGGCCCAGAGTCCTGACAGGAGAGCCAAGTTATTCAGAGAGCTAATAGTCATGAACTGCTTTACCCCTTCACTTTCCCTCTTTTGATCAGGGCAGCAAGGCTGTCACAGACCTCCCAGACTTACTCCCTGGCTCTCCTCAGATTGGGTCTAATTAGCTCATTTCCTGAGAGCAGCAAAGACTCAAAGACAGGGCCAGTATTCTGGGAAAGCGGTTCTCACCGGGAAGGGCCGCTTCTGCTCTGGTATGTGTTTCTGCCTATAAAACCCACAGAATCTTGAGTAGGACCCTGGAGGTCATCTAGCACTCATTTTAATAAGTGAAAAAAAGTGAGGTCTACAATGAAGCAACTTGCAATTCAATTTCGTTTTAATTCAGCTAATATTTATTGATTATTGTGTAGGGATCAGTATGCTATAGTTCTGAATAAGGATAAAAAGCACTTCTGGCACTAGTAGCCAAATAGGGATATAACAGATATGCACACACATACATTTAAAAAAATCATTTTCTTCATGGTTTCCGGGTTTCTCTTTGGTTTAGGGACACTTTCCCTACTCAGAGGTTATAAAACATACCCTCCAATGTTTTCTTGTAATGTTTTATAGATTGAGTTTTTGTTATTTAAATAATACTTTTACCAAAAACAATTCCTGGGGAAAATCCATACACATATGTAAATATAGACTATATTAATATAAGATATTTAATATATTTAAATATATATTTATATATTTCATGGGAAGTATGTATAATATATATGTGTGTGTATATACATACATAGTATAAAATTCAAAAGAAAGGCTATATAGCCTAAAGCAAGCCCCTCGTCTGTGCCCTAGCTGTTCAGCTCTTCTCCCTAAAAGGCATCACACCGACTTTACTGCATCCTTCCAAAGATATTCTGCATACAGATTTATTCTGACACAAGTCAAAGAATGTGATTCATGTGCCAGAGAGGAAAAGCTGAGAGCAGGAGAGATTGCATCCCATGTGGGGAAACTCACAGTGGCTCTGGGAGGAAGTGGCACCTCAGACAGGCTTTCATTTCATCATGAAGAGAGGTGGCAGTTTGAAGTGGGAAAATGTGTGTTAAACCCTACATGAGGTGGACCAGAGGCAGCAGAGTCTCTTTACAGTATAGCAACCTTATATACTAAATAAATTCAGTAGGCAAACTTTTTATGTTTATCCATGAAGGTCACACAAAGAAAATATGCATGTCAGGGCCAGTGTCATAAGATGTTTGTTATCCCAGGTTCAAGGAAGAAGAAAAAAATTAGAAGGGTCAGAAATAAACAAGGACAAGGGCATTTTAAGACACCACAAGCACACATGGCTCTTTTGTCCGAAGAGCAGAGTGGGAGAGTCTAGCTGGAGCGGACCCCTTCAGTGATACCTGGGATTAACAGAAAAGGGAAAAACATCAAGGAAGAGCAAAACCCACACAGCAAATAAATCAGCGGCTTCAAGAAGCCACCACTATCCTGAGTCGGAGGCTAACAATCTGTATACTGGGTTCTCTCTGATGCTCAAGTCCACAGAAGGAATTCAAGTTCCTTGACCCCAACAGGATAATGAACTCATCTGATATGGCAATGCCCATAATTTTTAAAAGAGAGGGAGAAAGCCAGGTATTAGAGAAAAGAAAAGGGAAAAAAAAACAACAACAAAAACTTCTCCTCCTAGCTTCCTCTTTGCATTTCATTTTTGCCACAGGCACTTGGGCCCCCTGGGTGCACAGGGAGAGGGGAGACAATCCCTCAGGGTGCCTAGCGCACAACAGACATTCAGGGAGAGTCCATCCAGTCATCTGTGAAGATGCAGATGGGAGAGAAGCAAGATAACCTGGCCAGACTTCCACCTTAGAATCACCTCAGCCTAACACCCTTCTCACAGGCCTCATTTGCCCTTCTGTGTTGTGCTTTTGTTGTTTCAGGGCCCAGTCTTCCAGGAGGAAGAGGCAAAACAAAACAAACTTTTATAACATTCCATAACAAGCATAGTAAAACAAGCTCCAGGAAAGGCCCTGGGGTCAAAGTGTTAAGTTTAACAAAGGAACAAATACTCTGGTCCCTTCAAAACAAGGTGTGGGAAGTATGCACTCCCAGAGCCTCTGAAAAAATCTGATGTCTAGTGCACTCCCAGAAGACTCAACAAAAGAGGTTTCTAGACATCATCAAGAACACACTAGAGTCCTAAACAGGAACTGAGGACTTCAGAAAATGTGTTGGGTCAAGTGTTCACTCACAGGTCTGAGATGCGTAGTTTTAGACAAAAGCGTGGGTATATTAGCATTTAGGACACAGGGGAGCACAGAGAAATAGGTGTTTAATGAAGATACTGAAAGAAAGGAGGGCCAGAGAAAAACTTTCCTAAGAATTCATGGAAGGAGTTCCTCCAAACCCTAACTCCCCAAACTGCAGATCTGTAAATGTCCCTGCTGGGTTTTAAATCCAGCAAACAAGAAAGAGTGGGTCTTGGGCTGGGGCTCAGGGGTAGGGCATCCACCGTGCACGTGAGGCCCCTGGGTTCAATCCTCAGCACCATCTAAAAATAAATAAAGATATTGTGTCCATCTACAACTAAAAAAAAAAAAAAAAAGAAAGAAAGAAGAGAAAAGAAAGATAGGTCTTCTCCACCCAAACCCTAGGAAGGCTGTACAGGTTAAGCGTAGCAGAACCACACACCCACCAAGAGCTTAAGATCTAAAGAGGACGGACACACACACACACACACACACACACACACACACACACACACACACACTGCCAACTCTAAGGTAAATCAATGATTTGACATTAAGTGCTTGAGTATGAGCTTCTCTATTAGCCCAGGGTGTCCTTCCAGGCAGACAATCTTACTATCTGGCAACTGGGAGGGATGACAGCCCAGGGTAAAGAAGACAGACAGGGGCTGGAGATGTGGCTCAAGCGAGTGGGCCCAGGTTCGATCCTCAGCACCACATACAAACAAAGATGTTATGTCCGCCAATAACTAAAAAATAAATATTAAAAAAAAAAAAGACAGACGGACAGGAGCACAAACTAAGGTGGGTGGGGGAGAAAGGAACGGAGGGAAATCACATCCTAGCACAGCACAGTCCACAGAAATATAACATGGGTCACAGAGGTTATTTTAAATTTCCCAGTAGACATATTAAAAAGGTAAAAGGAAATTAGTAAAATCTATTTTAATAATATATTCTCTTTAAACTAATATAGGATCATGTTCTGATAAACCCACTGTAAATTGAAACCATCACTCAAAAAAATAAAAAAATAGAACTACCATATGATCCAGCAATCCCCCAATTATGTCCAAATGAAATTAAACCAGTATGTTGAGGAGACATTTCCACTCCCATGTTTGCTATAGCACTATTTACAACTGCCAAGAAAAGGAAACAACCCAAGAGTCCATCAGCTAGTCAATGAATTAAAAAAAAATGTGGAATATCTATACAACCAAATACTATTTAGCCATAAAAATGATGAAATCCTGTCATTTGGAACAACATGGAACTGGAAGCATTATATTAAATGAAATAAGCCAGGCACAGAAAGAAAAATACCATATGAGCTCACTCATATGTGCAATCTTGAAGAGCTGATCTCACAGAAATTGAAAGCAGGGCAGAACAGTGGCTACCAGGGGCTGGTAAGAGAGGGGGAAAAAGAGGAAAGGCTGGTTATAGCTAATCCTTCGCAAGCTATCCTTTTATAAAATTACTTGCCCTTCGCCCTCTGCTGTTGTTTTAGAGAAGCTTCACTTAAATGATTAAGATGTTAACTGCTAAATAACCTTTCTTGAGATTTCTATAAAATAGAACATCTGGTGACTTTCAGATTACATCAGAATAGTATGTAAGTCCCTCCTTACTCTTTGGTTCTATACATCAGCTAACATAGATAATGCAAATTGCTGTGAAGTTTAATTTGCAGAAAAGTAATGTTTCCCTAAGGAACTACAGGGACTAGACTAGGCTCAGGAGGTCAAGATACACTGCAATGTTCACAACAGAGAAAGTGGTGGGGAGATAGTGCCTGCCCAGTATCCATCCTTCATGCTCAGCAGCACCTGAATCTCCTCTTTTCCTCTTATAATACCCTTTTCATATACCTGAGGTCCCCAAGGTTTTATTTTTTGCCTGGGGTCTGGGATAAAGGGAGGTGATCGCTTCTCCCCATCTTCTAGGGTGCTAGTCTTTAAATAAACTTGATTTTTCTACCTACCAACTCTTGTCTGAGTATTAGATTTCCAAAGGTGAGACAGACCAGAGTCCAGTAATAAATGAGTACTAACTTACAGTCAGATAGTATAAATAAGTTCTGATGTTCTTTCCTTTAAAGGGATATTTAGGTCCTGGTGCATGCTTGCGTGTGCTTGTGTGTGCGCTCTCTCTCTCTCTCTGTCTCTCTCTCTTTCCATTCCAACCACCATAAGGTAAACAGCTATGCTCACCACATGCCATGAAGTTCTTGCAAAGGCCCAAAGCAATAGGGCCAAGTGACCATGGACTGAGTGAGACCTGAGACCTCTAAAATCATGGGTCAGAGTAAATCTTCTCCTTTTAAGTTGAATTTCTCAGGTATTTTGTCACAGTGACAGAAAGTTGCCTAATACAGAGCTAGTAAGGCCAGTGTAGTGGTCAGCAGAGTTTTAATGAAGGAGTTCCTGGCTAGAACTCAGCAAATGGGTCTGGGGATCTTTAAACAGCAGAAAGAATCTAGAACTACAATATAAGGCATAAAATGTGCAGTTAAAAAGCAGATGTGGAACTATAGTGCATCCATAAAAAAGGGGAAGTGGGGGAAGGCAGATATGGAAAGATCTGGCGCTGAGGGCCCCAAGCTTATAAAATTACTTGCCCTTCGCCCTCTGCTGTTGTTTTAGAGAAGCTTCACTTAAATGATTAAGATGTTAACTGCTAAATAACCTTTCTTGAGATTTCTATAAAATAGAACATCTGGTGACTGTTTAGAACAGCCCTGTTTATGTGTTTGCTCTCAGATTCTTTCTTGGTATATTAAGCTCCAATTTCTGTTTCACTCTCAATGGGTTATTAGGAGCAGAGAGCCAAAGAAAAGGCAAGGAGATTACAGAGAACAAAGGCGCTCAAATGTGCAATTTATGAGACAAGGAAAATGGTAGTTACTGTAAACAGAATGTACCACCCAGGCCAAGCACTCAAAAAATTTTCCCTGCATGAAGCAGGCACTCCAGTCTCTCCATTCTACAGCTAAGGACAAGGAGGCTTGGCTGAGTTGAGATGAATATGTAAAAGGTAGTGGTGGATGCCACAGCCACATGGCTCTGAGACTGCAATCTTGGCCATGAAGTTAGGCTGGGCCTGCTGAGGAGGGCAGGACACCAGGAAAACCTCCTGGGGTTTTCTGGCTCGCCCTCCACCCCTGCCCCCATGCACTCAGCCTGTGCTTTAGCAACACTTAGCTACTTTGCAAGTGAGCTGAAAGTTACACTCCCGCTGTGAGCTGCCTTGTTCAAATGGGAGGTGATTCTGCTCCTCTAAGTGGGGTGGGAGGGAGGGTGGCATCTCTCAGGCAAGTCAGAATTAGACCATTCCAGACAAATACAAAGTGGGAGAAAGAGTGACCATCCGATTTAGTCAAAAGGTTTCTTCTGAGGCCTCCTTTAGAAAGGTCAGTAGTCAGGCTGGGGATGTGGCTCAAGCGGTATCGCGCTCGCCTGGCATGCGTGCATGCGTGCGGCCGGGGTTTGATCCTCAGCACCACATACAAAGATGTTGTGTCCGCCGAAAACTAAAAAATATTAAAAAAAAAATTCTGTCTCTCTCTCTGTCTTAAAAAAAAAAGAAAGAAAGAAAGAAAGAAAAAAAAGAACCCAAGGACCATTTGTCAAAAAAAAAAAGAAAGGTCAGTAGTCTCTCCTTACTGACCTGACATGTGCAACTCCTTAAAGCTTTATAAAAGCCCTGTAAGAAACCTGCTCTTAGATGAGCAAATGAAGTGAGAGAGGTTAAGATACTTGCTCATGGTTACGCAACAAATAAGTGGCACAGAAAGGATTTGAACCTAAGAAGGCTGGCTTCCCGCTCCATGGCACTGGATACATCAGAGAGTCTTGGAATCTGGCTTTTCTTCAAACATCCAAAACCTGCCAAGGGAAGCTTAGCATGGAGATTTCAGGGACAAGGACAATCTGGGTAATGGCTATGGTCACTTGTCTCCTTGGGCTTCAGTCTCAATATATGAAGTCAATGAACCAGACCACATCTGAGGTCTCTTCTGATGTTTGCATTTCCGTCTGAAGTTGTCTGGGTGGCTGGCCTCACCATCTCTCTGAGGCTTATCTGTAAATGCATTGTAGTCATGTGGTTTCAAACTGACACAGGACATGAGGGGCCAGAGACACCTCTCTTCATGCAGAAGTTCCGTCACCGGCGCAGATTCTTACCAAAGGCTTGCAGTGGGAGCAGGAAAGCAGGCAGGAGTCCAGTTACTTAAAGTCGGGGCTGCTTCTATCCACAGCTTTCCCAGCCTTCTGCCTTCCTACAGTCCAACATTCTAAAGTCTAAAACAGGCTGCAGTGAAAAGGAAGTGAGATGACTTCTTATGCCATTTGCAACCTGCCCCTTGTATGAGACAAACCTTCATAGCAGTCAGACAGGAAGCCCATTGTCCAGCCAGAATCCCATTTTTCAGAACTTCTCACACACCCCAGGGCAGAGGCAGGAAGTAGGGAAGCATAGCCTATGTATCTCAAAACTTTCTGGGTGTCAATGTTTATAGTAGCACAATTCACAATAGTCAAACTGTGGAACCAACCTAGATGGCCTTCAATAGGTGAATGGATAAAGAAACTGTGATATATATACATAATGGAATATTGCTCAGTAATAAGAGAATAAAATTATAGCATTTGCAGGTAAATGGATGAAGTTAGAAAATATCATACTAAGTGAAGTTAGCCAATCCCCAAAAACCAAAGGCCAAATGTTTTCTCTGATAAGTGAATGCTAATCCATAATGGGGGGACATGGGATGAGTGGAGGAACTTTGGATTGGGCAAGAGGTGGGAGGGGAGGGGAGGGGGCATGGGGATGGGAAAGATGGTGGAATGAGACGGACTTCATTACCCTAGGTATGATTGCACGAATGGTGTGACCCTACTTTGTGTACAACCAGAGAAGTGAAAAATTGTGCTCCACTAGTGTACAATAAATTGAAGAGCATTCTACTGCCATGTATAACCGATTAGAATGAATGAATAAATAAACAAACAAACTCTAGGAGTGTGAAATAAGGCATTACATTAAGACTTTAGGGGCCAGGGATGTAGCTCAAGCGGTAATGCACTCGCCTGGCATGCGCGGGGCGCTGGGTTCGTTCCTCAGCACCACATACAAATAGAAAGATGTTGTGTCCACTGGAAATTAAAAAATAAATATTAAAAATTTTAAAAAAAGACTTTAGAATGTGGGCATTTTCTTATATATTAAAGTAATATACTGCATTTGAATTATTTCCCTCTGTTGCTATTAAGCATGCAGGCAGAAAGGATAGTGGGGAACACAGCAAAGAGCACCCACACTATAAATGCCATCTAATAGAAAGCCTTTATGCATCTCTGCATCATTATTTGCCCCAAATGCCTAATTTTTCCTAAATGTTCTAAATACAGGAAGGTAAGGCATTTAACATGTGGCCACTATGAAATTTGTCAGTTGCCACATGAATTAGATACCGCAAATACTACATGTTTGAGGGATTCATTTTTTTCTATAATTGGGAGGCAGCATTCAAGGATGCTCAAGACCTTGGACCCTGGATTCATTTTCTCATCCTTTGAATCTCAGATGCACTCTTTTCTGGCTGTGTAAGTCTAAGGCAATTTAGTGGCTTTATGCCTCAGTTTCTTCATTCACAAAATGGAGTTAAAAATCATTGAACTTTAGCAAATAAAATGAGATAATATATGCAAAACAATTAAAGTACCTAGCATATAGTTAGGATTATATTGGTGACTGCAGTTAATATCTTTTCATTGTCTGTTTCAGAAAAAAATGTCATTTTACCAATTTGAAATTAAAAAAAACTACAAAAAATTAAAATCAGTGGCAGAAATTTAATAAAATAAACAAAAAATGCTGTGTGGGGGATGACTTTCTGGGTGTAGCATTGGTGCTGGGGTGGAGAACACAGGGAGAAACTGCCAAGGCTTAGGCTATCTAAGTACTTAGCTCTGTATCTCCTCTCAGTCCCCACTGTCATTTTCCTAAGAGAGGCCCAACCTAGACCCTGCTCTAGGACATCAGCAACTGACAGGTAGGTCTGGCCCAAAGCCTAACCATCTTATTTTAGGAGTGGGTTCCCTACTCCCTCTACCTCATGGAGGAGGAACCATTGTCTTTATTGCCCCTAACATGGAAACTCTTGTCACCTGGAGAGAGCCACAAAAATCCTTGGTCATTCAGAGAAAAGTGCTTTTCCTTTTGACTCCAATGTTCCAAGTAGTAGATGCTTAATAGGCCACCTGCTCCAGGATACCTCCCAGAGGCATTGCCAGAGAGGATTAATGAGCAGCACAGGGTAGAGCCTTCTAGCATGGCCCAAGTATTGGGGTGCCAGGCTGTGGCATGGTTATCCACTGTGCAGTCTCAGGATGTCTTCTATTCCTCAGTTTCCTCATTTGTAAGTAAAACGAGGACACAAAAGGTATCTACCTTGTGAGGTTGCTATGCAAATTAACTATAATTGTACAGGTCAAGTACCTAGAAATGGTCTGTCACACACTAAGTGTTCAATAAACAGTAGCTTTATTATTCTTCCTCTGTGTTTCCATAACATCTTCATTCCTCTCTATAAACTACCACCATATTAATGTCTCTGCAATTTCTCATGGGTTGCCCTTCTTCCATCTTCCCACTCCCCTACCACCCACCTATCAACCCATCCAAGCCATCCAAGCTGTATTAGGGGGGCAGGACCTAGAGCTCATTTTTGTATCTCCAGTGCTTGGTACAGAATGTGGAAGGTAGTAGATGCTTAATAGAAAAGTGCTGTGACTTGCAAAAATTTGCCTACTTGAAAATTCTGTCTTGTTTTTAACTACAACAGGACACAATAGTTTCTGATTTGAGATGAGTCAATAACAGCCTGTAGCAAAGAGAATCCCTCTCCAGGGTTTTTATCTTGTTTTCTCTAAATTGGTATTTTAACCATGAAATTATACTTCCTGTAGTCAGATGCACAGATGCAAGTCTGCAATTTCAGTCACTTGGGAGGCCGAGGCAGGAGGATCCTAAGGTTAAGACTAGCTTCAGCAATTTAGTGAAATCCTGTCTCAAAATGAAAAATAAAAAGGATTGGGAATGCAGCTCAGTGGTAAAATGCCCCTGGGTTCAATCCAAGAAAGAAAGAAAGAAAACAAGAAGAAAGCAAGCAGGGAGGGAAGAGGGAAGGGGAAGAAAATACAGTCCCTAACAGGATCAAGTTGCACAGGGTCAGACAGATGAATCTTGGTTGGCCCCAGGAGCCAGCTCTTCAGCCTATCAACCATCCTGTCTTCTCTGAGCCTTACTCTTCAACAGCAATACCCAGATCCATGGGTACTGCTCTCTAGCATGGAGTTAGAAATTTAAAATAATAAAACTACATCATTGTATCATGCCTAGCATGTACAGGTACTGAGTTTTTTGAGGAGAGAGAGAGAAGAGAGAGAGAGAGAATTTTTTAAAAAAATTTTTATTTATTTTTTTAGTCATACATGACAGTAGAATGCATTTTGATATATAATACATACATGGAATGTACACACATCAATCATATTGTCTATTTTATTCTGCTGCCCTTCCTATCCTCCCTACTCCTCCCCCATCCTTTCTCTCTATCCAATCCAATGTGACACTTTTTTTCTCATTACATATTTTTAATATTTATTTTTCAGTTTTTGGTGGACACAACATCTTTATTTTATGTGGTGCTGAGGATTGAACCCAGCGCCCCGTGCATGCCAGGCGAGCGCGTTACCGCTTGAGCCACATCCCCAGCCCGCTACAGATGAGTTTTTACATTTATTTTCACATAGCAAACTATACTCTTGTCTCTTATTTTTGGAATGGTGTAGGGAAAAGCTTTTGGCAAAACAAAGGAAAAGGACTGTTTCAGAAATAACTGGGTATTTGGAAAGGAAGTAGGCAGAATGCAGAGCAAGATGAGCACTTAGGAAGATCTTTATTTCCTCTCCCCTTACTCAGGCTCATCAGTAAGCAGCCCCTTCCCGTTTCCCTTCTTGGCTGTACAATCCAGGCTGCTCTTGGCTGACAAATGGCCTCCATATGGCATGTCACCCTTTCACCTCTCCTTGTTTTTGCAGTTCAGGGACCCCAGGGGAACAGGCTGCCAGCTGTGACTGATTCCCCACTCCCCTTCCACTATTATGATTGGCTAAAAGAAGGGGCAGGCAAGAAGATGCCCTCCTTTATCCTGCTGCTCCAGGTCCAGGCCTGGGCCACTCAGTGTTAAAGTCCCAGTATTGTGACCTAAAAAACAGAGCCTACAGCTGTCCCCTACCTCTACCCACCAGGAAGGTGGGGTGACCACAGAACTAGGGAGCTAGGCTATTCCATGTGTGTTAACAAATATTATATGCTTCTCTTAAGGGTACAAGAAGGGTGAGGAGAAGGCAGAGGAAGTTCATTTTTTTCTCATCAGAAATGGCTACCTGGTTTCCTCTCCTTCACCCTATCATCTACACCAAGTGGTCAGCTGTGTGCTCTGTTCTTTCTGAATGCCCCACCTGAAGGAAGACCCCAGTCATCTGCTTAGGCACTGACCAACCTCAGAGGGTAACTACAAACTGATGACAATTAACTGAAGGTTTAGAGTTTAAACGAGAATTGGGTTTCTAGGTACAAAGGTCAAAGTTGTGGTTTAATTTCCAATTCTACCATCTAATAGTAATTCCTCGTGCCAAGCATACACAGCAGGTCTTTAAGAAGGAACCTTTAAATTTTCAAATGGGTGGAAGTGAGGAAGAAAATTAATATTTATCATCAGGTACTATACTGACACCTCAAAATCATCACTCATGAGTTCTCCCACACTACAAAGAAAGTGGTATAAGATTCAATTTGTTCAGATGAAAAAACTAAACTAAGGTTCTGAAAACTTTAGTGATGGTCTAAGGTTTCATGGCTACTGAGTAACAGAGTCTGGATTTGAATTTGGGCTTACCTTTCTCCCTGCCACAGGGGAGCTCCTTGATTAAAGAAGCTACTAGGGCATTTATTCCAAGACCTGCAAATTACGTGGCAGGATACACTGACAAAAGCTCCCCCTGTCTGGAGAAGAATATGGACTAAGGAGTTTACCTGTGCACACACGCCTTGGTTCATGTCTAAGTGAACTACATTTTCCCAGAGAAGTGGAGGGAAAAGGCCCATTTCTTTTACTAATCTCTGCTCACTATAAAAAAGAAAAATGAGGATATTTAAAGATCACAGATACCAAGGATACAATTAGAAGACATGGAATAATTTTCAGCTGAGAACATATTTTTTTTAAGATGAATATGTGAAAAGAAGGCTGACAATATAGAACTGGGATGTGACTTAGAATCAGAGGTCAGCCATCCAGCCAGACACAGGATCACTGAAACCTTTCTGCCAAAGACCCAAATAAACAGCCCATGCCAGGTATCATCAGTGAGCCAGGCACTGTTTGCTTCACTCAGGTGCTCAAGAGGCCACTGATATTCACAGAGACCTGGACAGCTGCAAAGAATGAAACATTAGCTAGTTATGGCTGGATCACAGATCTGCTGAGGCAGTGACCTAAACCCTGCGAAATACCATGTTTTTGAAAAGCACTCACCAGTAGTTGAGGCACAGAGGTCCAACTGGTCTTTTTTGAAGAAAGAGATGAGACTGAGTTTAGGGCAGAGCATGCAGTGAGCTTTGTACATTCTATGGGGTGTATGTTGGGCCTGGCCGTACCATAAGACAGAGACAATGACTAAAAGGGACAATAAAAGGTTGTGGGTACTTCAGTGGTTTGGAGATGGTGGTTGAAGCTGCCAGGGGTACGTGCCTTGTCTTTTTCACTGGGATTACAAGGTGTGCACCACTACATCTGGCACTGTTTAATTTCTTGTCCTCCAAAAACTAGCTATAACTTTTACCCAGAAGATAGTAAAGCAAATTATACAGAGTCTATCCTTGTGGTGACTTCAGTGTCTCTGAGGGTACAGTTAAGGAGCCCCAACCAAGTTACAATGATCTAACTACATAATTACATAACATCTGCTCTGTTAATCTTCTAGATTTCATGTAAGGAGTACATTTATTCATCTGTTCTTTTGACAAGATTTTACTAAATACCAAAGCACTGTGGCAGACAATAGAAGGAGGCAGGTGGAATGATGAAAAACGTCCCTGGTTCTATTCTCTAAGAGCCTCCTGTCTAGTAAGTGACCATAACAGGAATCAATATGGGCCACTAGAGGTTCTTGAAGGAAGATTAATATAATGGGGAAGAGACTGGAGAAGAGGGAAGATACGGTATCAGAACTCCAATTTAGGGGAAGTAGGACTATAACCACAGGATGAAGGAGTACGGGAAGAACCAACTAGCAAGAGATAAAGGCAAAAAGAAAGCAGAGAAGCAAGAAGAGATGGTTGTGGTGGGAAGTAGCACATGTTTCCAGGGTTAGCAGGAAATAGATGGCGATTTAGAAAATCTAAGCTGGTGCCAAGAAAGGCCCTGGGCACAAGGCTAAAGAATGTGAAATCTTGGGTTTCTTCTGCATGTGTTGGGACTTTTTTAAAAAAAATCTTCATTTTACTTATTATTTTTATGTGGTGCTGAGGATTGAACACAGGGCCTTGCACGCACTCTACCACTGAGCCACAATCCTAGCCCCAATGTGTTGGGATTTTTAAGGGCCTTTCTGGTCCTAAAATCCAAAGCCTTGTTATTCACAATAAAATGAATTCTGCTCTATAGCACTAATTTACTGAAGAATCCAGCCATAGAAGTCTGCCTGCCTACCTTGGAAACTAGTATTTTTCAATGGAGCCGAATGTGCTGGTGGGGTGGAGTGGGGAAAGGGAAACAGGGAAATCATGCGAGTCTTCAGTACTGATTCATCTTGCTTCTCACGTTCTACTAGGTGAGAAGAAGAAGAAGAAAACAGAAGGAGCTGGTGCAAAGTAAAGGAATACAAAGAGGTCTTGTGATCTTTTCTTTCCCAGGATTCTCTCACATGGCAGCAGATGGTCTATCCCTGGAGAACTGGATCCCAGAAACCAGCTGCTCCAAGGTCCTGGTTCTAACAGCTGGGGTCACAGGTCCTCTATGCACAAGTTGAATGCCAGAAATCAATGGGTTGCATTGTGCCTGCATGCAGAGCTCACATCCAGGCTCATGCTCTATGCCTGCCTGAAACAGAGGACTGGGAAAAATAATACCGTACACTTTGAAAGACTACATTTGCAAATTAGTGGAAAGAGTATTATAAAATCCAATCGTTTATAAATTACCTTGACTTTGCTAAGAAAGTACTGAGATGCTAATTATTCGGGAGATAAAGGAGACGCCCATTAGCAGGAGAGCTGGAGACAAGAAGGGCAGGACATAATCAGAGAGAAAGTCACTAACTACCTCTGCAATGCACAGAGGAGTCTGGCTCCAACCAAAAAGTAGGCTAAATGTTTCATGTATTAGAAGAGGAATAAGAATCCATAAAATGACGTGTATGTACACAGAGGAGTATAACTGTATGATTACATAATTAGGCACATTAAAGTATTTATACTGCTGAGACTAAAAGCCCCTACTCAAAGGCATTCCACCAAAGTTGAAAGGGGAAAAAGAAAATAGAAAATAAAGCATCTAATTGCAATCTTCCACAAAGCCAGACATCCCCAGCTGGAGCCACAGCTGAATTCTCTTAATTAACATGTTGTAACAGCAATATGAAAGATTCTGTATGCTTATCAACTCCATGCAGTGGCCAGCCAGGCATGGAAGAGGCCTGCTATAATTACAGATTTTTTTTCTTTTCTATTATAACGGTACCCCAGTATGGGATGTCAGTTCGTTTTTCCTAAAATCTGTGTTGTTTAAAGCACATACATAATAATTCTGTACCCAAAAGTAAGGGACTAAGACTAGAGAATATGAAAAAGTTCATAGTCTTAACAGCTGGCTTACTTTTTGGTGGTGATTTTCTTTTAACTCCCCAAACTTGAGGCTTTACCAGTTAGAGAAGGCTTGTGATGTTTGAGCAGGCCGGCTTTTTATTTCGGGGGTTGGGTATTAGGAATTGAACCCAGGAACACTTTAACACTGAGCTAGATTGCCAGTCCTTTTTATTTTTTATTTTGAGACAGGGTCTCAATTAAGCTACAGAGCTGGCCCTGAACATCTGATCTTCTTGCCTCAGCCTGGGATTATAGGCATGTGCCACTGCGCCCATCTCAGGCCAGCCTTTTAAATAAAGTTCATCTCACAGCTTAAAACCACTTAGATATATAAAGGTATCTAGGTGGAATAAAGATAACAGAAGCAGGGCTGGGGAAGTGGCTCAAGTGGTAGCATTCTCGTCTGGCATGCCTGAGGCCTGGAGTTCGATCCTCAGCACCGCATACAAACAAAGATGTTGTGTCCACTGAAAACTAAAATAAAAATAACTCTCTCTCTTAAAAAAAAAAAAAGAAAGAAAGAAAGAAAAAAGATAACAGAAGCAATGGAGGGGGACATCAATACATGGAGATCCTAGGTCAACATGTAATGTATTCCAGAGAACAGACTCAGAGTTATGGAATAGTCTTTTGAATTTATAAAGAGGGTTTATTTTTACACACCTTTTAGCCACAACAGAGCATGTTCCAGGAAGACTCTTCACTACCCTGAAAAGATCCCTCAAAGTCAAACAGTAGATTTACACACTATACGAAGCTTGTATACTAAGAAAAAAATACAAAAACACAAAATGTCTAAAATATCCTGCCCGCCCCGGACCCGTGTGTGTGTGTGTGTGTGTGTGTGTGTGTGTGTGTGTGTGTGTGTGTGTGTTTTTACTGGGGACTGAAACCAGGGGTACTTTACCACTTAGCCACACCTCCATCCCTTTAAAAATTTTATTTTGAAACAGGGTCTTGCTAAGTTGCTGAGGCTGGCCTTGAACTTGCGACCTTCCTGCTTCGGCCTCCTTAAGTCACTGAGATTACAGGTATGTGTCACTAGGCCCAGCTTACATCCTGTCACTTAAAACACTGTAATCTAAGCATGTCTGACATTTTTCTTTTTTTAAATATTTATTTTTTAGTTGTAGTTGGACACAATATCCTTTATTTATCTATCTATTTATTTATTTATTTTTAATGTGGTGCTGAGGATCAAACCCTGAGCCTCACCTGTGCTAGGTGGGCGCTCTATGGCTGGGTCACAACCCCAGTTCCTGTCTGACATTTTTCTTTCATTGTGTTTTTCTTCTTCATAGCTGAGTAGGGCTAGTAACCTGGTCAATGAGTATCCTACACGCATCCCCATGCTCGACAAATTCCAAAATCTCTCAATTATGTCATCTTTAAAAGACCTACCCTTCTTATAACTACTATCAGAAATTTCATTTTTCTGTTTCAACTCAGCCTTTCAAAATAAAGGTCCCATGATTCAAGTCCCTGATGTGACACAAATGGAGCAGATAGCATTGCTCAGAGTGTACCACTGGCTGGCTGGCAGCCACACCTCACAACCACTTAAGAGTTTTTTTCCTCAGCTGCCACATAAAAGTCCAAATTCGTTATACAAAGTTGACTGGGTGTCAATTTACAATGCACCACAGTACAGATTGTTCCTAAGACAAATGTTTAGAAGTAGACTGTTCCATGTTACCTTAGAACTGCCTCAAGGTTACTAAATTTAGGGTCCTTGGCCCCTCACTTCCCTATACCCAAAGGCCCAGAATCATTTTGGTGACCCTACAGGAAATATATTCTTACAGAGGCCCATATGCAAACGAGGAACATGTCCAAGACCAATTATCTGTGGTACTCATACACACACCCATGTTTCACAGAAGCCAGGCCTCTATCCAAAGCCCAGAAGTTTTCAGCACTGCACTGAGGGAAGTCAAGCTAGTTGGCACCTGTATGAGCTTCTTACTCAGGGTGACAGTTCATCTCTATTTCCTTAGCCCCTATATCCTGTTGATGGAAATGATCTATCAAACCTGCAATCAGGGCCCTAAAAACTCTTTGCAGATGCCTCCAGCCAGATCATGCAGTGGAATAACATCAGTAACAGAACAGTTCCTTCCAAACCAGAATCAACTTGGCCTATAGTAAACAGAATCAAGGTGCCTTCCATACTACTCTAGGGCCAATCCATTTGTACTTGCAGTCAATCCCTTGCAAAGCCAAAGGAAGCCATCCACCAAAGGCACGGATGCTACAGAGCAATGGATTTTGAACTCTGGACCAGAGGCTTTCTCTTTCAACACTTCTCAAGAATCTTCAATCTTCCTGGCTCAGAAAGAAAAAACTAAAAAGTTCCACTGGGAATTCTGTACAATGCAGACAAAGCCACTAAAAGTCAAGCATGTTTTAGGGGGACACCCTTTTACTAGATGGTAACAAATACCTTGGAATGGTCTACCAGCAATCTAAACAGCAACTTTTAAGACAAGGGGAAGAAAGCCCCGGTCTTCATTAAAGGCAGTAATAAGATGAATGTTAATGCTATTCCTTGGCACCTATCTCTTCTACTATGAGAGCCCCAAACTCCTTAGCAAAGAATATAACAGCTAGCAGCAGAGCCTTGGCCTGTTCTGCACCTAAGCCTGGCAACAAGCTGGGCTGATCCCCAAAGAGGAACCACTCACTTCCCAGGGCTACAGGCCACGCATGGGTCTGTGCCAGGTACCTGGGGTGGGTCTGTTGGGAGTGGCAGCCCTGCCCAGGCATAGAGCCAGAACTGAAACTGTCATTCACTTTCTGTGGGCAGTGCCTCCAGCTGGCATCATTTACTTTCACCACTTCTATGGGAAATTAATAGATCTTGGGATAAGAATAATGTGTTTATACTTATTTGTTTCCACTGATAAACTCTCTCAATAAAAGTTCATTTTCCCAATATCCATTTTTTACCAAGAGCAACTGTGAGATACTCTGTTAAAGAAGGATACTTTTGACTTATTCTCTTTTATTTTACTCACAATGCAAAATTACCCAAATTTCTTATTTAAAATTTCAAGGAGGTACATGGCACAAGGGGAAAGTAATGCCCCTGAACACTGGCAAGGGTTTGAGGAAACAGCACTCTTACTGCTCACTAGATTGGGGGTGACTGATATCACTAGCACGTACGTAGGCAGCAATCCCTGGAAAATCTCATTCTACGATGACATAATTATGCTGGACCCCACTGGACCCACCAGGAGATATCACTTCCACTTGGAACCAGACCTGGTCACAGCTTTTGGGAGGGTGGTGCCCATCAGCTTATCCTACTCAGCCAGCACAACCTCTGGCTTCAGAGGAAGCTAGGTCTCTGCCAGAGAAGTTGAAACAGCCACTGTGAGACCATGCTCACCCCAAACAAAAGACAAAAGCAGCAGCCTTCCACAAGGCCACACCTTTCCAGTGCCTAACTGCATGCCTTCCTTCCAAGTTATGGACAGAGCTGGGGCTCCCTCCTGCTGCCCACCCGGAGGCATATTCCAATTTACCTTCCTAGTCTCAACTTCCCTGAGAATACATCTTCCTCAAGATGCTTTCTTTTCAGTCTTGTAAAGGCTGTCAGTTTCCTTATTGATCTCAGTGTTTCTGCTGGATATGTCTCTCTGCACTTTGGCTTTTTCCATTTCTTCAACATCCAGTTCCACAAAGCTACCACTACTGGCCTTGGCTCAGTCTTCCGGCTCTTCTCAGTTCTTCTTTTCCTCCTCTCCCTCAATATCCTCCCCTTCTTCCACCAAGTCAAATACAACCCAAATACAAGGATGGACACAGTGCCTTCTTTGATAGGAATTTCCTTTCTCGCAGAACTAAAGCAATCTAGTGCAACACTATGCTCACTGTTTCTAAATGTGAGTGGGTCTTACCTCTCCAGAGTGCCACCACAAATTCCTCAAAAAGGCAAAGCACTCACTTTCACCATTCTGGGCACATTTAAGATTCTGGACAAATACCTGATGCAGACTGTACCCAAAGGGGCTAAATTTTTCATAACATGGAGAATCCAAATACTTGAAAAGACCTTAGCTCTTGTTTCTTAGGAGTCCTTTCTCCCTGCTCTCCACTCATGATACAGTTCTGGTAAACTCTTTTCTGCCTACAGAGCCCACATTCCAGCTTGCATCAAAGCACTGAACAAAGGATTTCACAACACCCCACCCCTGCTGCAGGCTCTAGAGCTCTTGAAGGACACCCTGTTTAAACAAGAGGTACAGTATTTTTTGGGAAATGATGAAGCAACTTCCCATAAGAGGAGAGAAAAAAATCCCCCAAGTACAAAAAAGTCTTCTTGGAAAACAAACAGAACAGCTTCCCTGCCAGGGTACAGAGAAAGGAATTCCTATCCAGGGCCTTCATCCCTGGCAAAGATTCTTATGTAGGAACAGGAGAGATGAGGCTGCAGGGGAATGGAGGCGGCTCCATAGGACAGATGTGGAATTCTAGATTACAGAGTTCCAGCTCCATCAAATGCTGCATTTGATACTGTCCAAGGTGCCCCCGGGAGTTGAGTTCCCTACTTCATTTTTCATGACAGATGTGATCTAAAAAGTTGGGTGCAAATGCAATCATATTTTAGATACACCAGAGCACTTGCTATTTAAAAACAACTGCATAGGGCTGGGGATGTAGCTCAGTGGTAGACCTAGCATGCATGAGGCCCCAGACTCAACCCCTAGCACCACAAAATAAGTAAGTTGATAAATAAATAAATACAATTGTAGTGACTCCATTGGAAAATGGTAAAATTCTTTGGTAATAACCACTCTCATTAAAAAAAGGGGGGAGGGGTAATTGTATTTCATATATTGGGTTTGATTATAAGGTTTGTTTTCTCACATGTATCTTCCCTGCATGCCCTCCCTGCAGGCAAGATACACTGAGGCAGTTTATTAGAATGTTTACATCCACACACACACAAAAAAATTCCCTTTTCTTGCAACTACTAAAGAAATAGGTTGCAAAATGACAGGGGTCAATCCTTTAAATAGAATTTATGGGAAATAACTTGTATGAGAAGGAGTAGAAATGTACCAGCTTTCTGAGTTTCAGAACAGGAAAGAAATGCTAACTAGGGCAGAAGGAGAAAATTCATATCATTCCACTCAAAATGCAAGGCATATCTATTCCTCATATTTCACTTTTAAAACCACTACTAACTGAATATTATAGCAACACTGGCAGTTACTCTTCAAGCAGAAAGCAAGAAAAACACCACCCATAAAGGAGATTTTTTTCCTCAGGTCCATGTCCACAGGAAGATCTATGTTTCAATAACAGTCAACACAGAATTTAACCCAGCAACACAGCGTTCATGAAGATTCAGACCACACTTCTTAGGCATATACCCCTCTCCATCAAGACTGTTTGAGCGGACTAAAAGATACAGCGCAACAGATCAAATCCTTGCCTTTCCCTGATCACAGTGACACTGAGTGGTAACTTTCCCCTCCTTTCATTGTCTTATTTTCCCCACCTATATTATGGTTACCAATCTCAAGAACTAACAAAAGATGCTCAAAAAAAGCTAATTCTTTCTTTGATATGAAGGTTACAGTCTTCCACAAACTCCCCTGAAGGGCCCTCCCCTTCTCTAGCCCACCTTCTTATTGAAGCCACTTAGCCTGTGACCACTCAAAACAGAAGCCTTCTTTCTCCATTTTCATGTGAATTTCTGCTATAAAGCTCTTTCAAAAAATTTAAGTTAACTGGCCTAATCTGCATGCCTAACAGATTTCCAGGGCTTATAAAGTTTTGCTTTTTTAGTCTGCTAAAGTGGAGACATGAGGCGGGGTGTGGTGACAGGAGAAAAACGAGCACCATCTAGAGTTCTTTCCCCGAGCAGGATCTTTCTATGGGCAACACTGAAGTCTATGCAACTTATCCACCACTTTTTAAATATGCCAGATGCCTTTTTATTATTATTTTTCTAAATGAGCAATAAGTGAATTGGTGGTGGGGAAGGGAAAAGACTAGGTGTTTTCCTCAGTCTGTTCAGTGCATTCTCTCCCCGCAGGCAAGATGTGCCCGGGAGACGATTTATTACCATGTGTATATCAGCTCCTTGACCACTAAAAAAGAAATCCCCTTCTCTTTTAGCCACTAAAGAATTGGGCTGCATATGACAAGGGCCAGTCCTTTAAATAGAATTTATGGGGAAGGAACTTGCGGGAATGGGTAGAGATGTGTCAGCTTTCTTCCTCTAACAAATCTACAAGTGAAACAAAGACAGAAATTAACTCTAAGGCTTCATTTTAATTGGAAAGGCTGAGTCAGTGAAGAGACTAATTCACACTTGTTGAGTTCAGTGGGATCTGAGAGACAAAAAGGAGCTCCCCAGCAGACAACTGGGGAGCAACAATGGAGTTGAAGGGAACAGCCCGAGCAAAGCACAGGGGGCACATACCATGGTAGAAGAAGGGAACAAAAAGTGCCTGGGTAGAAAACGGAAAGTACAGCTAAGATCATGTTCCTACACAATAAAGACCTTACCACAAGTCTCACAGTAAGAACTGAGTATGTTTTCTTTTGTTTGTATCATGACAAGTCTGAGATGTTGAATTGTTCTGGCAGCACCACAGAAGGCAGTTTTGTGGAGAGGGATGGAGAAGATACTGGAGACAGGAAAACCAATGAGAGATGACGAGCTCTTGGATATCAGCAATGTTATTTTTCTTTGGAGGGGGCCATCAATTTATATCTTTGACTGCAATTAACAGTTGATGTCTGCCTGCCCACCCACACACTTGAGCACAGACACCACCAAGAGTAAGAGTACTAATGCCTCTCCAGTAACTAGGGTGTGAAGTGGCAACTGGGGGCCTTGGAGAAGGGATTTGATTATGCAATCCCTGTCGATGGTAGGTTCTAGAGCTCTGGACAGCAAGTTGCAAAATCAGTGAACCCAAGGACCAAATTGTGGGTGTACAACATCTCAAGGAGAGACTGCTATATTCCATAAAATGCTTGGAGACTCTCACAAAGATGGTCTGGAGAACATGGTTAACTCCGTGCCTACCCTACTGCCATTCCCCACCAAAAAGAAAATTTATATTATAAGGATAGGCTCTAGAGTGTTTTTTGAGAAAGCATAAAATTTTAAAATTATTCCTGGGCTAGGGGTGTAACTCAGAGGGTAGAGAC
This sequence comes from Ictidomys tridecemlineatus, assembly GCF_052094955.1. Taxonomy (NCBI): domain Eukaryota; kingdom Metazoa; phylum Chordata; class Mammalia; order Rodentia; family Sciuridae; genus Ictidomys; species Ictidomys tridecemlineatus. The sequence continues at coordinate 64,215,454 of NC_135481.1, read as the reverse complement.
CTTGCCTAGCCTGCAGGCTCCGGGATCAATCCTCAGTAACACACATACACAAACTATTCCTAGTGGCTAAAGGGCCTGAGAAATGGTAGGTGCCAACCATAAAAAATGCATTCTAACATTTCTCAAGAAAAATATAAAAGCCAGAGACAGTGGCACACATCTGTAATTCGGGAGGATGAGGCAGTAGGATTGTAAGTTCAAAGCCAGCCTCAGCAACTTAGTAAGACCCTGTCTCAAAATAAAAAAGTAAAAAAGGTCTGGGATGTGGTGGTTAAGTGCCCCTGGGTTTAATCCCTGGTACCAAAAAAAAAGAAGAAGAAAAAGAAAAGATAAAAACCAGTCTTTATGATTTGGGATAGGAATTTTTTAAAGGAGACAAAAAAATATTAATAAAATTAACAATGCAAAACAGCAGTGGTGAAAAACACTTTGTTCTCAGGATTTTTTTTTTTTTTTAAATCTTTACTTATTTTTATTTGGTACTGAGGATTGAATCCAGTGCCTCACACATGTGAGGCAGTTGACACTGAGCTACAGCCCCAGCCTTTCAGGGTTCTTTAAACTATTAAAAATTATAAATTCGCAGCACTGTGAAAAAATATTTATGTGTATCTTTTTTATAGATGCCAACTGGGCACAGTGACACACCCTAGTAATCCCAATGACTCAGAATGCTAAGACGGGAAGATTGCAAGTTCGAGGCCAGTCTGAGCAATTTAGCAAGACCCTGTTGCAAAATAAAAAGTGAAAAAGGCTGGGGATGTACCTCAGTGGTAAAGCACCCCTGGATTAAATCCCCAGTACCAAGAAGAAAAAGAAGAAGAAAAATATCCCAGTTGTGGTAGTATGTGCTATAGTCCCGGCTACTTGGGAGATTGAGGCAGGAGAAATGCTTGAGCCAGGACCTCGAAGTCAGCCTACACAATTCAGCGAGATTGTCTCTTTAAATTCATTAACATTAGAGAGATCATGACATCATACAGCCTCTGTAAATTAAATAAAACAAATCATAAAAGAAAAAGTGAAAAAATGGGCAAACAGCATCTTAATAAGAAAATTGTTTGAACCCTGTTAATGCCTTGAAAGGATCTTAGGGACCACTGAGAACCACTGTCATAAAAAAAGTTAGTCTACAAATTGGGAAGAGATAACCAATGAAATACAAAATTAAAGCTCCATGGAGATTTCATTTCTTGTCCATCAGACAGGCAAAAATCAATATCTAATAATACGCTGCCAACAAAAAGCATGTGGAGAAATAAGAATTTCTTAAACATCAGTACTAGTGTAAGTTGGTACATCTACTTTGCGGAGCTATTTGGCATAAATGCAAAAAGGTTGAAATTGTGCATTTCCAACAACCCAGCAACTCTGTTGCTAAGGATATATGCCACAGGAGTTCTGTACACATGATTATGACACATGTACAGGCTGTTCTTTGCAGCATTTCTGGCAACGGTGAAAAACTGGAGTCACCTATATAGCCACCAATGAGAATGATTATATCATAATATATAATTGTAAGTTATAATTTATAACTAGGAACTATAATTAAATATATGTATGTGTGTGTGTGCGCGCACATATGTTTTTTGGGTTTTTTTGAGGTACCAGGGATTGAACTCAGGAGTGCTTAGCCATTGAGCCACATCCCAGCCCTTTCTTATATTTAATTTTGAGACAGGTCTCGCTAACGTTGCTCAGGTAAGTTACTGAGGCTGGCTTTGAACTTGCAATCCTCCTGCCTCAGCCTCCCATGCTACTAGGATTACAGGTATATGCCACCACACCTAGCTTAAATATAGTTTCAATATTATAATTATATAATAAATAATCAATGGAATGCTGCACTCTTTGTTAAATAAACATTTAACATGGCCAAATCTCAAAAACAATGTTGAGTGAAAAGGAGCTATGGAAGGTCACTACATTTTAAAACATGCATATTTTAAGTATGCAAAAATATAGAAACACAATTGGAAGGATGCATATCAACTTAGGATATTGGTTATTTGTGGAGGAAAAGATCTGAAACAAATATGGCAAAATATTAAATCTGGGTGGCAAATATTCAGGTATGATTATATGGGTTTGTTGACTTTTTTGGGGGGGGGGGGGTACCAGGGATTAAACTCAGGGGCACTTAACTACTGAGCTACATTCCCAGCCCTTTTTGTATTTTATTTAGAGAGAGGGTCTTGCTGAGTTGCTTAGGGCCTTTATAAATTGCTAAGGCTGGCTTTGAACTCGAAATCTTCCTGTCTCAGCCTCCCAAGGCACTGGGAGTACAGGTGTGTGCCACTACATCCAGCTTGTTGTCTTTTTTTTTTTTTTCCTTTGAGACAGGGTCTTGGCTCTTTTGCTGCAGCTAGCCCCAATATTTTAGACTCAAATTATCCTCAGCTTCCCTAGTGCTGGGACTACAGGCATTGCCACTATGCCAAACTCTAATCTGTATATTTTAAAAATGTTTTTCATTAAAAAAACCCTAAAATTGAAGTGACATTTAAAGTGATTATTACTTAAAATATGCTACACATTTAAGTGTTCTTTTCATCTATGTTATTTTACAATGCCCCCCAAACTAAGGCAAATCGTTTCTTAACAATATAATATGTTACACTGGAGTTGTGGCTCAGTGGTAGAGTGCTTGCCTAGCATGGGCGAGGCCCTGGATTTGATCCTCAGCACCACATAAAAATAAATTAATTAATTAAAGATATTGTGTCCAACTACAACTAAAAAAAAAAACATATTTGGTAACTTGGTAATCATTTTCTAATCTTGACAACCACCCTAGATTCTACTTGGCCCCAAAATACAGACAGAAATCCTGAAATTCATCAAGGCTGCTAAATGTTATAGATAGACCTGTTTTTACCCATTCACTTGCCCCCTCTCCAAACACACTCATCTGAAAGCTAAGCTAACAAACAGTATCTATAAAAAACACTTTTTTACACTGCTGGAATAACATAAGTAATTTTGAGCAGGCCACAACTTTGTCCAAAGGCACTCAGCTTCAATGGCTTCACCACCAACCTTCAAGTCAAGTTGGCAGTCAGACTGTCCTGGCTTGTCAGTCAACTTAACATATATCCTTTATTACCCACTCCTGCTTTCTTCCTTGGTTTCACCATAAACCCAATCAGGACTCAGAAGCAGGACTTCTGTGGTAAACTCGAATCCTAATCCCTAATGCTTCCTGCAACATGAAAGGCACCAAGAATGCCCTTGGATTACAGTGTGTCTCAGCATGGACCACCTTCACCATCTGCCACATAACTATGGGAACAGTTGGTTGAACAATCAGTTTCTGCCTTTGAAAGGAACAAATGAAATCTGTACACCTGGTTTCTTCTACTCAGAACTGAGGTGCCAGGAGGCTTTCATAATATTAAAAAACTTTGAAAGAATGCAGATTGCTGGTGTACCCCAGATCTACTGAATGGTTCTTCATGGGCAAAAGGTATGAGAATCAGATGTTAAAAGCACAGTAAAGCAAGTGTGGTAGACCATAGGCCTACAATCCCAGCAATGGGAAGGTTGAGGTAGGAGGATCACAAGTTGGAGGCCAGCCTCAACAACTTAGCAAGGCCCTAAATTAGTGAGACACTGTCTCAAAAAAAGTGTGTGGGGTGGGGTGGGGGGTAGGGATGGGCTGGGGATGTGGTTCAATAGTTAAGCACCCCTGGGTTCAATCGCCAGTACCTAAAAAAATAAATAAATAAAGGCAAGATGGAGAGGCATCACCCTAAAGAGAATGGTCTTATAAGTGCGATAAAAGAACCAAATCTCAGTACCTTTTCTGTACCCAATTAAATACTAACCAAAATTATCCTTCCTAGTTCTCCCTTGTTTGTTTTTTTCAGATCAGGCCCAAATTTTAAGTCTCAGCTCTTCTGGAAGCTTTCCCTAGATAAAAGTCATTCAGTACCTACCAACTTACAGGGTACTAAAATGTACAGTCTTTGTACCCCCCATTCTTTAGGCTGTAAGTCCTTCCTTTTTGGCAAAGGGCCTAGTGCATACATAATGGAGTTCTTAACACTTAAGAGGTTGAAACAATTCTACAGACAACGGCATGGGAAGTCAGTGTTAAAAACAAAACAAACCAACTGAACAACATAGTACCAAAAGTATTTGATTTGCAACAGAAGGACCTAGGTTCCTGTTCTAGTTTTGTCAATTGTCAATGTCAATTACATCTTGTCAATTGTCACTGGTTAGCTATCACAACCATTATTACCTGTTATTTCTCTGGCTTCAAGAGATGGTTTACATTATTTATTCCTTTTTAGAGGCAAGAAAGGAAAAAAAACACAAGAAAACAAGAGTTGCAATCATGAACCACAGAAACACAGCCCAGGGACAACAAAGCCCAGGTCTCTGTGTAGTTACTGCTCTACTGGAAGCTCACCTGCTTAGGCCTTTGCATTCCTACCCAGGCCCAGAGGAGGTACTAGGGGCATAATTAGTACCAGCGTACTAAGTGACAGGGAAACCCTGGAAGATCTATAATACTGGGTGAGAAATATAGGGGGTGAAGCTGGCACAATGGCACACATTTGCAATCTCAGCTACTTGGGAGGCTGAGGCAGGAAGATCAAAAGTTCGTGCAATTTAGCAAAACTTTGACTCAAAATAAAAAATAATAAAGGGCTGAGTTTATAACTCAGTGGTAGAGCAACTCTAGTTTCATCCCTAATACCTCCCTCCCCACCAAAAAAGGGTGATGCAAAGCTTGTACATACACTACATGGGACAAGAAAGAGTTTTCACACCCCTGTCACCACTTCTCAAGCATACCAAGAACCAAGCAATAGTACAGGAAGGAGCAAGGCATGTAAGACTGAGAACCCAGGTGGGCATGAACTTAAGCACAGGAACGGTCTCAGCTACTAGAAATGCTGCCCAAGCCAGACATTAAAATTGGCTTCAAACCATTCTGCAGTAAATGAAGCAGCATATCCAGCTATCTCAGATTAAAGCACAGTGGTGGGGGAAGTGAGGAACAGTTAGGATTTCAAATTACTGCTAACAGGAGGGTGTTCATGAGGAAGGAAATTAATGGAATCATCAAAAGGCCCATGCTTTTACTTAAAATGAATTAAAAAAATCTCAGTCTTTCCCTGTTTCAACAAAGATCTCAAACTAGTCAGTGCTTGAGCTGCCTCAAAGCTGCCCAGGCTGGATCAGAGAGGATAAGTGACAATTAATGATGACTGGGTGATTTTCCTTTTGGCCCCTCAGACACAGGCAAGAAAGACAAGGCCAGACAATGGTTCTGAGGCAGAGCCTTGCTAATTCCCTCCAAACGAGGAGTCCTTTAGCTTGCCAGTACAAACACTGTCAGGTTCCAGCAGGAAATAAACGCAGAAAATGGGATCAAACTTGACTTGCAGAACAGGAAACTCTCCCAGAATAAAACATTCTGTAACTCACAGCTACCCTGGATGAAGTGGGCAGGAAAGAGAAGGGAAAGAAGACTGAGGGACCCTTCACACCGGTGGTTTACACAGGGGTCTTTGGTTATCACCTTATGCATGCCTCAATCCCTAACACACTCCACACACTTGGCCAGCTCTGCCAGAATGCTGAAGAATTAAGATGAGTGCAGAGGAAGGAGAAGGGGATAAGGATGAACAGGAGGAGGCAGCAGAAAACAACTGGACCAAGTTACAAAGGGAGAAAGTAGTGCAGGAAGAAAAGGAGGTACTTGGATACAAGCCCCCATTCTGTCATGGCATACCAAGAGCCAAACTATGCCAGGCAGCAGAAACTGTGAAACAGGTCCTGGGCATCCTGGACAGCCTGTGTAGCCTTGCAGTAGAGTGATGATCATCTTGAGTAAAGGGGCAGGGATGTGACAGAGGCAGGTATTAGGAAAGCAGCACAAGTAGTTTCACATTTGGCAAGCCAGTCTTTGGATAGAATTCTGATTTGGTACTGCTTACCAACAGTTCTCACAGAAAAAAATTAAAATTAAAAAATTAGAAGCAAGTCATAGGCAACCCGACCCTGTGAGGGGGAAAAACCGTCCTAGTATTACAGAGCCCTGAGGATCATCACTCCTGAGCAAGGTGAGGAACTTACTGGAGGTAGTGCTGGGGCTGATGCCTAGGATCCCACCTTAGGCTCTTGCTGTTCTTCATACCACAGAGACAAAGCTGAGAAAAGGCTCCCTAAAATACAGTCTTTTAGAGCTCACTGCTGCCAAAGAGGTAAGTGGAGGGAGGAAATGCCCAAGGTGACCTAGCTAGCCCAGGAGCTGATCATGTCTGGCTCCTCTCTCTAGGATAGTCTGCAAAGATTAAATCACCCTGAAAATGTAAGAGATTGATCTTCCAGATTCCTGCTTAATCATTTAGCCTTTTTCCAGTTTTAAAATTAGGTCGGTCCACTTGTAGCTTCCTATTCTGAACCACCTCTCTCTTCACTGAGTGTAAGATTCCACCACTCTGTCCCACCTTATCAAAATTTATTCTGAAAAAGGTCAGACAGGTTTGTGTATATCATGAATTCTGTAAATTGGTGGTTACTAAAGTGTGGTCTCCAGACTGCAACAGCTGTTGCTGCATTTCTATTGACTTCTCTACTGAGTTTTTAGTAGAAGAACACAGTAGAAATGTAAATATTCAAACCTCATTCAGATCTCTAGAATTTTAAGCCTGGGAGCTCGAATAGCTGCCACTGGAGGAAGAAACAGCTTCCTGACTCAGCACATCCTCCGCCTACTTCCAGGCTTCAAGACCTGGTTCAAGAAAGCACTCAAGGTAACAATGGAACTGTTCTTTAAACCTTGACTAGAGGCTAAAAAACATGGGCTTAGGGGAAAGTCCTGGCGACCCCAAAGGACCTCACCTGGTTATGTGAGCAAAACAGGACTCTCCACTAACTCTAGGCTAGTTAGACTAACCTCCAGAAGAATCACAGGTAAGCTGATGGGCTTAGGAAGTTTGGCATAAGGTTCCTCTCCCTAAATCCCATCCTGTCAAACTGGGCTAAGTACTTGTTCTACAGCAAAATTAGCTTGAACCAAACCCTCAGGGAAGTTACTGCACACATTCCCATGGGATTTCACCATTGAATCTGCTCTGGGTCCCATGACATGTCAAGCTTAACATAGCGGAGTTAAGAAATATGCCAGGGCCCTATTTGCTCCTCTATTCTTTTTCCCATAACGACTTTTCTTGGCCTTCTGCTTTTCCGGCCCATGGCAGGTCTCATTCCCAATAGGATCTCTGTAGTTTCTCAGAGGAGAATGAACATCAGTCTTCCAGGTAGGTCACTAAAACCCCTGATTATGACACCCTTGTCTGACATGACCAATTATTCATGAAGAAAATTTTCTTTTTATGATCCCTCCCTTTCTCCTCTTGTCTTTTTTATTCCCAGAAATAAGGAAATCATCACATTTAGAAATCTAAACTCCAGATATAGACTTCATATATTTGGGATGCAAACTCAAGATCTGGGGCTGTGCTGGAAAATTTAGTCTAATCTTGTATACAAAGGGGACAACTGAATGCCAGCATCCCACTCAAGAATGGATGGTGGATTAATCAATTAATGTTAACTAAGTGCTTTGAGTAACTCAGAAAAGAGATGTTGATATTTAAAAAAATTACAATAATCCTTTCCATTGGAGTATACTTTAACTGATTTTTCAATCAACACTTTTATATACATTGTCTCACTTAATCCCATTATTCACAATCTTTGCCATTCCTGCAAAGCCAAGGCCTGCCATTACCGACAACCAATTCTCTGAATGCCATTAAGTGGCTAGTCAAACTGCAAAGCCTCTAAACTGCCTAACAACAAGGTACAGAGAACAATAGAGCAAAGAATGGATTCCTTTGCGAAATCCACTCTATAAAGAAATCTGAGACCCATCTCTGCTGGAAGTCACAACTGTTCTTTGCACCACCACCCCCAAACACATCAAATCACAGACAGTTCTCACTCCAGTTTCTCCAATCACCCCACCTTCTCCAATTACCCCAGCAGATCCAAGATGATGAACCCTGGAATCTGGCCACATAGCCCCGACACCAGCTGCTCCTCCACTCTTCTCCCTTCCTCAATCAATTAAGAACGTCCCACACCCTCCAGCCTTCCCATGGAATTCTTGACGCCAACTAATACCCACAGGGGACCCTGCAGAGTGGGTCAGGGAAATAAGAAACCCTTGTCAAACATGTCTCCCACAGATTGGCTGGGCAAAAGATGTGGGCTCTGGCTGCCTGTCCAGCCTCTCCCCTCAAACACACTGGAAGGATCACCTCACCAGCCTGTCATTTCCTGTCCTATGGGCAAATAGGAGGCTGACTGCTACTGGCATCCCCATCTTCTCCCACAACTTGTACTTAAAATTAACATCCTTCTCTAACACCTTTGACTTCCCTGTTTAGATGCATTTAACCCCTTGATTCATTAACTAGTATTTGTTTTGCTTTCATCTTTTGATCCTTGGATACTCCAGCAGAGCTTGTTCTTCCTCCTCCTCCTCAACTCTGACAATTCAGCTGTGAGGAGGACCTGCCTCCCATTAGCAGAATCCCACCTTTATAGATGCTTCCCCAAACTGTGCCTCTGGTGATGTTCAGCCTAAATCCCTGAGTTCCCAGGCTAAGGCTAGACTTCATTTTTCTTTTTTTGGAAACACCAGCTTCTGAACACACTCCCTCAAAGCGGAGGAGACCACACATTCATTCACAGAGCAAGGGGAAATCAGTTAGAGGATATAGTATACTAGATTCCCAAAGTTTCAATGGAAGTATATGGCAAGTTCCAAGGGAAGGAGAGAGGACACTAAACTAACTCTCCTCTCTCTGCCCCACACAAGAACAGTGATGAGTATTGCAACACTCGACCTTCACCACAACCCTGTGTAGTACATATGTTACCATCCCACTGTTACAGATATGAAGATCGAGCACATATTGTTCGGGGGACTAGCTTAAAATTACACAACACACTCATGGCAGAACTAGGACTCAGAACAGGCCATCTGGCCCAAGAGACTGCATTCTTAATCTTCCTGTGCAATCTTGTGGCCCCTGACCACTAACTCCTTCTAACTCCTACTTGCTTTCAAATCTTGGTGTAGACTTCTCTCCTTTGAAAAAGCCTTCCATTACCATCCCAATCTGAGTCAAGAGCCCCTCTTACCTTTATTCCAGAACAGGGAAATGACTTCCCTGACCGTAGCAGGTAGCAGGTAGCACATGGAACCGCCATAGTTCTAGCAATGGCACAAATTCAGCACTCAGCAGGAGCTCACCAAGCACTTGTGCTGCACGATGAGCTCTGCCTTCCTTCCAAAGCAGACAAAACATGGCTCCCGCCTTTCACTGCCTTTCTCTCACAGGCCGATGAAGGTGGGATGTGCGGGCAAATATATGTGATAATTTCTGTCCACAGCCAGTCTAGTACTTTGTCCCCAGAAAGCCCTCCCTGTCATTACATACCTTCTGCTGCCCTCTCTACTCACCTTATGTCATCACACACTTGCTGAAAGACTTAATGCTAATTATGAAAACACCAAACCCAACTGTCTCACAGTGACCCTGGCAACTCTGGTTCATTAGAGTTTGCAGTAAGTTTATAAGGTTTGTATTCCATGGTTTGCAGGACAAAGGACTCAGGATTCCCAACCTGCAATTTCCCAAAGTCTTAGCAAGTTGCCCAATCCCCTCAAATCAAAAAGAGTCAAGATTCTAGGCATTAGAATTCTGCCAGGAAAACCTCTGGGACATCCTCCCAAGAGAAAGGATCAGGACTAGGACCTCCTGTTAATTCTATTCAAAAAAGTACAACAGAAGCCTACTCTCCTTTCTTCAATCCTGTTAACCACAGTGTTAAAGACAGGGGTGAATCTCACAGAGGAGTTGACTCAAAAATAGGCTGAAGGATACAGAGAAGTATGAAAGGAAGTGGGAGGAAGTAGGGTTCTAGTTATAGAAAGAACATGGTAAGAACAGGCTTGAAGTTGTTAATGTTCAAGGAAAGGGGAATGAGTCCCCTTAGTCTTGACCATTAGGAACAGAGGGAGAGGGTACTGTAGTTACAAAAGCAGTGGGTGAGGAAGTGAAGTCAAACCTATTCCAGCTGCTTCCCCAGCGGCTCAGGAGGCTGAGTCAGGAAGACCGAGTTCAAAGCCAGCACCAGCAATTTAACAAGGCCCTAAGCAACTTAGTGAGATCCTTTCTCTAAATAAAAAATAAAAAAGGGCTGGGATGTGGCTCAGTAGTTAAGTGCACCTGGTTCAATCCCCAGTACCAAAAAAGGGGTGCAGCCAAATGGAGGCAGCATAAATTTTAAATTCCAATGTTGTATTCTATCAGATGTGTTTTCAAGTCTTTAAAAATGAAATCCTCCAATCACATTTATTTCACTTTGCTAATGAAATAAATGTCCTTTAAAAAAAAAACAGGCTCCTGGCATTCTCAAATTTATTATCTAAGGTTTCAAAAAGTGATTCCCACCAGCTCTGTGGTACAAGCCTGTAATCTCAGCTACTCAGGAGGCTCAAGCAGGAGGATAGCAAGTTTGAGGTCAACATGGGCCACTTAGACCCTGTTTCAAAATAATAAAGGGATGCAAGTATAGCTCAGTGGTAAAGCACTTGCCTAGTATGCACAAGGTCCTGAGTTCAATCCCTAGTTCTTCAAAAAAGAAAGAAGATTTCCAAAGTTCCTAACCAACAGCAGCCCTGAAATGCTAAAAAAATCTCTCAAAAGGGAATGGCTTACTGTGAGACCACTTAGTGGACATCAATATCTCAAAGGCACATTACCCACTCTTTTGTACTTGTGGTCATGTGTAGAATGTCTACATGTAGAATTTGAGAATTTAGAAAATCCGGGAAACCACAGAAATACCAATCTAACTCTACTCAGTACTGTACTGAAGACTAAATCAGATAATCCAAGAGATACAGAAGGAACAAAGAACATCTTCTAATCCTGCATTTGTCTGAATCAATTAACTGTGGCATCATCAAAGCAAGAAGTATAGCATAGTATCATCTGATGCTAGATAGAATCTGATCTTCCAATATGAAATTACTTCTCTGTGCACCAGGCAATGTTCCAAGAATCTTATTTAATCCTAAAAAAACCCTTATCAAGTTGGCACTATTACATTTCCATTTGAGGAAACAGTGTGTGGTCAGGAAAGCTAACCAAATTAACAGAAGTAGCAAGAAACAGAGGCAATACTCAAACCCAGACAGCCTGGCTCTGGAGTCCATGCTTTTTTTTTTTTTTGTACTAGGGATTGAACCCATAGGCATTCTACCACTGAACTAAATCTCCAGCCCTTTTTATTTTTCATTGTGAGACAGGGTCTCGCTAAGTTGCTAGGGCCTCCCTAAGTTGCCAAGGCTGATCTCAAATTTGAAATCCTCCTGCCTCAGCCTCCCAAATCATTGGGATTACAAGCATGTGCCAGTATGCACAACTGGAGCCCGAGCTTTTAATCACACTATGCTGTCTCTTTAAAAAAAAAAAAAAAATCAAGGCAGGGAGGTAAAGCATAATAAGAGCTATACTGAGCTACATTTAGTAATCTCAGTGGTTCCATAGAAGCTGCAGGTAACATTTGCTTATTTGAAAGTGTATATGAATTGGATCCTATTCTACTAGGCAAGAGATAGGTATGTGAAGGAAAATTCTAGAGATAATCCTTTAAAAAAAGTTAAATAATTTCACTCTCATCTTCCAATTAATTCAAATTTCCATATGTTAAACTGGCTTAGGGTAAGGTCAATGAGGTCGACCACCAGAGCACCCCTCATTCACACTGACTCCCCAAAAAGATTGTCTTTCAAAGGTGCCAAAAACATATCTTGGAGAAAAGACATGCTTCTTAACAAATGATGCTGGAAAACTGGATAGCTAGATACAGAAAAATGAAGTTAGAACCTTCTTTCTCTCCCTGCACAAAAATCAAATCAAAATAGATCAAAGACTTAGGAATTAGACCAGAAACTTTATAACTATTAGATAAAACATAGGGTCAAGACTCTATCATGTAAATTCTGGCACTGAACTTAACAAGATCCCCAAGTGCAAGAAATAAAACCAAGAATCAATAAGTGGGATGCCATCAAACTTCAGCACAGAAAAGGAAATAAGAACTCAAAAAACTTAGCACACATGTGTGCACGCACACACAAAAAACAATGATAATCCAATCAATAAATGGGAAAGACAATTAAACAAACTTCTCAAAAGAAGGAACACAAATGGCTAACAAATATATGAAAATTGTTCAACATCTCTAGCAATCAGGGAATGCAGATCAAAACTTAAGCGTTCATCTCACTCCAATAAAAATGGCAGTGACCAAGAATATGTACAGTAATAAATGCTGGCAAGATTGTTGGGAAAAAGGTACATTTGTATATTGTTGGTGGGACTGCAGACTAGTATGACCACTCTGGAAAGCAGTATGAAGATTCCTCAAAAAACTAGGGAACCACCATATTACCCAGCTATCCCATTCCTTGGTATTTTCCCCAAAGATCTAAAATCAGCATATTACAGCAACACAGCTATATCAATGTTTATAATAGCACAATTCACAATAGCTAAATTATGGAAATCAACCCAGATGCCCATCAATAGATAAATGGAGAAAACTGTGGTATACATATATAATGGATTCCTACTCAGCCATTAAAAAGAATGAAATTATGGCATTTGTTGGTAAATGGATGTAAATAGAAAATGTCACGTTAAATGAAATAAGCAAAACTCAAGAAACCTAAAGATAGAATGTTTTTTTCCTCATAGGCAGAAGGCTAAAGTAAAAAAAAGGAAAGGGGGAAACAAATAGAATAATCATCAAATATAAATTAATAGCTGAGCAAAAGGAAGTCAAGCAGAGTAGAGAAAGAGGATGGGGGAGGGGAGGGAGGATGAGAATGAAAATAGGGGAATCGTGAGCTGAAACTGATTTTCATGCATGTATGAGTTTGTTAGGATGAAAGGAAGGAAGGAAGGAAGGAAGGAAGGAAGGAAGGAAGGAAGGAAGGAAGGAAGGAAGGAAGGAGGGAAGGAGGGAAGGAGGGAAGGAGGGAAGGAGGGAAGGAGGGAAGGAGGGAAGGGAGGGAAGGGAGGGGAGGGAGGGGAGGGAGGGGAGGGAGGAAAGAAAGAAAGAGAGAGAGAGAGAGAGAGAGAGAGAAAGAAAGAAAGAAAGAAAGAAAAGGTTGTCTTTAAATGCTGCTGTCGAAAGAAAGAAAGAAAGAAAGAAAGAAAGAAAGAAAGAAAGAAAGAAAGAAAGAAAGAAAGAAAGAAAGAAAGAAAGAAAGAAAGACAGAAAGAAAGAAAGAAAGAAAAGGTTGTCTTTAAATGCTGCTGTCTCTCTGGGCCCCAAAGCTAAACAGAAGACTGGCCAAGCTCACTCCTAATCTGGCCACAGTCCTGGCAACCAGCCATACCAGTGCAGGGCCACCTGGAATGGGAGAGCTGTTTAGGCTCACACTTCTGAGTGACACTGCAGAATGGAATCTTCTAGTGGTAAGAGTTAATGCAAAGAGTTCATCTGGAAACCTACCTAGAGTACCAACCCTAATTTTTTATTAGCAGCACCCAGTGAATCTCTTTTGCTGGAAGAGTTAGACAGGTAAGAATAATATCCAAGTTGGTAAGTTAGACTAAGGTAATGAAATACCACTGCTCCAAATTTGTGTTTGATGAGGGGTTTAACCCCAATGAGACCCAAGTAAGTGTGGAGTTTCATAGATTCTGAGGTTCTTTTGTTAGAAAGTTACTGTCAAGGGCAGTACCATGTACTTGTAATATACTGCAATTAGTCTGCTGAAGGTAACTTCTCAATGTTTTTCATGACACCAGGGTTCAACAAGCCCTATAATGACACATCCAGCCTCCTACCACAATCCCCAAGTCTTTTTATAGTCACAGGTTAATTATCCCATGGAGAGATTACATCACTTTGGTCAGCCGGGTTTGCAGCTGACAGGAAGATGCTCTGCGGATGTTTTGGGAACTACATCCTCATTTAGCAAACACTTTGCTATAGTCCCTATTGTTCCTTTCTAAGAATAGAAGTGCCTTGGCAAACCTTGTGCCCGAAGTGGAACCAAACAACCAAGGGCTATTGTGGATAAGAACATAAATAACTAGAGAAAGAAACATGGCAACCCAGGGATGACTCCTATATATTTTTTTAACCATGAGGAAAGAATGCAGGGTTTTTGTTGTTGTTGTTTGTTTGTTTGTTTTGTTTTTTGGTTGTTTGGGGTTTTTTTGTTTTGTTTTTGGCAGTACTATGGATTGAACCCAGGGGTGCTCTACCACTAAGCCCTTTCTGTTTTTAACTTTGAGACAGGGTTTCACTAAGTTGCTGACAATCTCACTAAATTGTCCAGGCTGGCCTTGACTTATGGATCCTCCTGCCTCAGTTTCCCAAGTAGCTGGAATTATAGACCTGAGCTATCACATCCAGCTCAGACAGGGTCTTTTTCCTTTGTCAGAATAATCCTCTGAAGGCTGGGCCAAGCACTTCAATCAGGAAACAGATGCCTGCCATTAGGCACATATAGTATGCTTCCAGCAAAGATAATGAGCAGCAGAGTAAGATACAGGTCATAAACCCCAGCCAGCCCTACCACTTACAATGATATTCCAAGTAGACAATCTAACATCTCTGCCTCAGTTTCTCTTTTGTAAAATGGTCTCATGACCACCTAGCCTATGTGTTCTAAGAGCTTACATGGGGGCAATAGTACAGAACCTAACACCTAAATGATGGCTACATATGTGAGTTTCGTCTGTCTTGCCCCCACAGTTCAGTGTATATCACCTGACTCCAGGTCCCTTCACAGATGGTGAGGAGAGCCATGATGTCCACCAGTATTTCTCTGCCATGGTAATGCTGAGGGTGAAAACCACAACATCTCCCAAAGAACCTGGTTCTCATGATTTTCCATCTTCAAAAAAAACTAAGTGACTAGCCTTTTCATTTTGTTGTGCAGAAATGAATACTGATGCTTTCCCTTGATATTTAACATGGCCCAATGTGTCATGGCTACATTTTAATGGGGGAGAAAAATCAGAAACAAAGAAAATATTGAGTTTTTTCAGTAAATATGTTTGGGAAAGAGAGAATGCAAAGCAAAAGCTTTTTATGTGAGTCAGCTGGCCTGCTGGATTGAGATCATCAAGCTATGCAAACATGAGCTTTCTGGAAGGCAAAGGGGATTCCTGAAATAATCAACTTTCCTCACTGATCAAATTTGACACCTGCTCCTAAATTCCTTACCCTCAACCCAAATAGTGACTCTGCATATTCAGTTGTGGGGTTTTTTGGTTTGTTTTTTTTTTTTTGTATCGGGGGAGTGAATCCTGGGGTGCTCAACCACTGAACCACATTCCTAGCCCTTTTCTGTATTTTATTTAGAGACAGGGTCTCACTGAGTTACTAAAGGCCTCACTAAGTTGCTGAGACTGGCTTTGAATTTGCAATCCTCCTGCCTCAGCCTCCTGAATAATCCTGGGATTACAGGTGTATGCTACCACGCCTGGCTCAGTTGTGTTTTTATGACAGGAAAGGACGTCATCTGCATAAAGTCTCCTGCACGATGTGACTCAACAATAGGTCACATACCAACTCTGTTGTTATTTGGGAATTACGTTGCATGTTTTACATGCCAAATGTCCTCCAATCATTTTTATTAGTCTGTGCAACAACATTCTTAAGGATGGATCATTGTTTCTATTTTGTAAGAAGCATGAAAAGGTCAAGTGATTCACCTAAGGTTACAGCAGTAAAGGAGCTGTGAGACATGGGAGAGGCTGCTACACAGCTAGGATCCTAGTCCCTCCCCAGTCCAAGAAAGGCAAGTTGTGTAGCATGTGCATACATCTATTTTTAGTTCTTGTTTCTTCCCACTGCGTGGTGTGACTGGATGTGAAAAATAAGATATATTTCCTTTGCCACTAAAAAGGAATCTTCAAGAATTTTCCCCATTTAAAGGAAAAACCAACAGAAAAACTGGACCTCTTGTCAATGCCTCTAACACCTTCTCTGCTACAACTCTCAATCCCAAATTGTAGATAAGACAAAATAGTATGAAAACTGGCCCTGCAATATGAGCTGTTTCTACCCCAGAACTCTCAAAATGCCTCTTAACACATAATTCTTTTCTATTCAACCTGAGATTAACACCATGACTGGAGCATGACTGTGCTATTTATGATCAGAGACTTGTGGGCAAGTTGCCACCCTGAGGAGGTCCATTAACCTATGGTCCTTTGGAATTCTCAAAATGAGCATGGACATGAGCACATTTAGGGTCTACCAAAGCTCACCGGGGAAGAAGGTTGTGTATTTTACAAGCACCCCATGTAAAATGTTTCTGGAATTGTGCACACTAATGCAGCTACTCAGGAGGCTGAGGCAGGACGATCAGAAATTCAAGACCAGCCTGGACAACTTGGCAAGACCCTGTCTCAAAAATAAAACTGAAAATCTAAAAAGGGGTGGGGACATAGCTCAGTGGAAGAAAACTATTGGGTTCAATCCCCAGTATTAAGGGGGAAAAAATGTTTCCCAGAATGGGCATTCAAGAGTAGCTAAAGGAACAGGTAAGAAACACAGGAAGGGGAAGAAGGGGCATTTCCTGAATGCAACTGCTTTTCCTTGGCTTTCCAGTATCTGAGAGTCTTGCTTTCCTGGCAAACTTACTTGGCATGCTGCTTGTGGCAGACCCAGTCATACAGCTGTGCTCTGAGTTTCAGGCCAAGGGTGGGCACCTTCCTCCCCCAGAAGTCATTCCAGAGAGAGAGGAAAACATTGGCAGCAACTTCAAGCACTAGATCTAAGTAATGGTGAAACCTCTCTCCCTACCTTGCTTTGAAGAGCAGAAAAAACTTGCTTTGAGGAGCAGAAAAAACTTGGGGCTTGGGTGTCAGGGCAGGGGGGGGTATTCTTTTCAATAGGGAAGGGGTAAGAAAATAACAGAGCCTATTTTCCCATCCTAGTCTGAGCCCACACTACAAACACACATTTTTCCACACTGGAGAATAATAATCCCTTTATCCAGCCAGTATGGAACCTGATAATTGATTGCAGACCTTGGGTGGAAAGTGGGAAGGTGTGGGTAGATGGAAAATGGGGTGGGAAATGGAAGAAGTAAAGCATGGAGCCAATAAAAAGGAGGGTAGGGGTAGGTGGGATGGCTTAATAAAGCTAAAGAAGCTCAAGACTTCTGACATTCTGCCACTAATACTGCTCCCTAACATTCCAGGGCAGTTTTCCCAGAGGAGCTCTGGAAGAGGAGGATTGCAGTAGTGTGCCAGGCACTAAGTCAGGTTCTGTCCTGGCCCTACCGAGAGCTATAAGAATCTAGGCAAGTGCATAACCTCTGAAGAACAACTTGGCCCTGTCAAGTCCTTCCTGCTCCGAAAGTCATTCCATTCATGCACATATCTATTGAGCATCATTTGTTCTGGGATGGCTAGGGATGGGGAGTACCTCTTTTATAAAAAACAAATATTTTAAAGCCTGAATATTTAACGTTTTGTAGACCACATGGTCTTTGTCACACCTAGTCTACTTTGCCACTGTAGCACAAAAGCAGACACAGTAATGTATTCATGAATGAGCATTACTATGTTCCAAACTTTATTTACAAACACTAAAATTTGAATTTCATATAATTTTACATGTCATGAAATACTATTATTTTTTCCCACCAGTAAAAGCAGATGGAGGGCAAGCTTTGGCTGAGGTCTGTAGTTATTAACTTCTGCTCCAGAGATATAGAAGTGAGCACAAGACACTTTGTGGTTCTATAACTACCATGATTAGAGGATTCCTCTAGCTTTGGAGTAACCCAATAAATGTAGGCCCTGCTTCGTTTTATTACACACTGTATAGTCTGGTCTTATGTCCCTTTGAAACCACGATGCCCATACTATAGGGTCCCAACCATCATGGCCCTGGGGGTTGTGCCAGGGTTCCTCATGGATAGAGACTAAAGGTTTGGATTTGGTGTCAGAATGGGGTGGAAGGAGAGGCAGCAGAAAAGGAAATGTATACATGTGTGGTGTATACATGGGAAGGCTACGATAAAACAACAATAACAAAAATATTTCTTCAAATAATTCAGAAAAAAAATAAGATTTAGATGAGCTTACCCCATTATCTGTTATGTGTTGGGTAAATGGATGACAGAAGTTAATAGAAAGGTAAGAAAAGACAGCAGTACACTATAGGGACTCTATACAATGTGTAACTGCCCTGCCACCCATTCCAGAACCTAATCTCCAAGATCCCTAGTGTTTTCCTGGGGAAACGCTGAGGAACCAGTCATATAAGTCTTTCTAAGGAAGTCTGTTAGGGGCACCATTACTACTGAGCTCAGTGATAACACTAGGACTCACAGATACAGAGGCAGGTTCTGGAACATCCCCCAGAAGCCTTCTGGACACATTGGAAAATGTCCTCGCTGAAAAGGATGCCAAGTCTGGAGGACCACACAAAGAGAAGCTAGAAGGGTCTTTTGACCATCCTCAAAGGCAACAAGGACCTTTTAAAAACTCAAAAAGAGCTCACTGCTATATTTCTAACCTCTGTTAGGGACTCTCTAGCTCACCATTTTCAACAGAAAGTCCTTAGAATCATGAATATAGACTATGGGAGCTAGAAGAGACCTTCATGTAACAGATGGAGAAATTAAGCCATAGAATGGTTAAGTGGCTTGCCCAAGATTACAATGTTTGCAGTCAGTTACCAGGTCCTACTCTGACTAAATCACAATACCTCAACTATGCACTCACTCCAAGAAAAAGAAAAGAAAGACAACAAACCAAAAGAGTGAACCATCACTATGTGCTTATTATGTTATCCTAGCAATCTTTACAACTACACTGTGAAATAGTAACTATTATTGTCCCATTACAGCTGAGGAGGTTTGAAGCTTACAGCAGCAAAGCAACTTGCTCAGCATCACAGAGCAAGCTAGGAATGAGCTCTGAAGATTGGCAGTCTGATATGAAAGCCTGCCTCCTTGCCTGGACATCAGGCCCTGGGTCCTACACCTTTATCCTGCCTGATGATAACAACAGCTGGGCAGAGGGGAAGTAATGTTACCACCAGCAGTTTCTCCACACCACCTCCTGCTGCTGGTTCACTAGTCCCCAAGAAGGACTGGTTCCTTGCTATATACACCATAGCACAAAAGCCCACAACTCCCAAAAAAAGTAAAGAAAAAGAAAAAAGAAAAGCCCCTAACTCCCTACTCTCCCTGAAACTGCCTGCCAAGAGAGTCACTGTACCCCAGGTTCCATAAGAAACAATGGTATGAAGTCTTTTCCCTCCCACACACAGAAGGCAGGTCGGAACTTACCAGAGGCAAGACCGTCTCCAAGCAGGGTGCTAAGGATCACCAGTGGAAGGAACACTCCATGTCCCACAAAGGCCACGGCAAATGCTGAGGTGCTCTTTGGTGCTATCCTGCCATGGCACATCTTTTATCCGTCCAAGTGTTTTTAAAAGAAAAAATTTAAAATTCCAGAAGAATTCTAATGCCAGTCAGGGAGTAAATTCACCTATAGCAAATAAACAAAAAACAAGGACTTGAATAAAGTGAAAATTTCTGCCATTAAGTTAGAAGCAAGCACATACAAATCACATACAAATAATCACATATAATGTAAAAGAATCCTAACCACTGAATCTCTGCTGCCTGAAGAGAACAGTATAAAAGAAGCTTTTCCATTCCTGGAAACACTAAGGCCTGTACACTAACTGTTGTCAACGTCCCATTCTGGAGCCAGATTCTTGTGATAGGGCTAGGAGACAGCTCCAGCTCACCTGGGCTAGGAGACAGCTCCAGCTCACCTGGACATCCCTCAGGCACAGTGTGGCTTCTAGACTGCCGGGCCCTGCCCCTCCAGGAGCCTCTGAGACTCCAGCAGAAAGGCAGCTGTTGACACAGAGAGGCTACACCTGTCAGACTCTGTCTTTGCCACCTGGACTCAGAACAAGTTCAACTAATCAAAAGGGAAAAGGGGGGGGGAGAGAAAGAGAGAGAGAGAGAGAAAAAAAGAGAGAGAGAGCACGCGCGCAAGCACATCTTCTTAAAGAGAGAGATATACCGCCTAGAGAAGGAATGCAGCAGGAGTAGCCAAGGCCCCACCTGTCTGCTAACCTGCCAGAGGCTGGAGGAACTCCTGAGGATCTGACTCGACAGCCATGAATCTCAAAAATGGCTAATTAATCAAGACTCACCTAATACACTTATGACCAGAGAGACCACAGTCTGTTGGCTGTCTTTGAAAGTGATACGGGGTGGAAAATAGGCTATACTTGCTAATTAGCCTTGCCACCTACTTTGGTTCAGAGACTCCAAAAGAGGAGAAACCAATATCTTTAAAAAATAAAAACAGAGTAAAGACTTTTAATGGTTATTTCCTACATTCCTTCAAGGAAGAAGCTGGGTTGATGATATATTACAATGTGGACCCACTATATTTTAGTTAACTTATTCAATTTCATTTGCCAGCTACTCATATATTCTAGTTTTAATAGGTACTCCAAATAATAAGATTATACTTCCTTTTTTAAAAATCCACACATTTCCTTCTCTAGTAATAAGGCTGTATGTTCATATAAATAAGGGAGCCTGTTATTCACAGCCCTAATAAAGGACACATCTGAGATGCTGTCTGAGCTACGAAGCAGACCTGATCTTAATTCCACAACCAAAGCCTTGACTCAGATCTATGCTCCTTGTAGGGAAGGCAACTATAAACAGTAACATGAGTTCTCTCAGTTCAAGGGAGAACAGTTATCAGTATATTCAAAATAAGCATTAGCCAGGGATTAAGAACAGAGCTGGCCAGGCATGGTGGCACACACCTGTGATCTCATTAGTGAGGGAGGCCAAGACAGGAGGTTCATTAGTTTAAATCCAGGCTCAGCAACTTAGTAAGGCCCTAGGCAACTTAGTGAGACCCCAAAATAAAATACAAAAAAGGGCTGGGGATGTGACTCAATGGTTAAGTGCCCCTGGGTTCAATCCCTGGTAACAAAACAAAGCAAAACAAAAATAAAAACAAACAAAAAAAAAACCTGAGCTAGCCACTGGTCCTCCTTCCATTCCTGCTGAAAACTTAACCACAACATCTTCATCTCTTGCTTTTACCCAGACTCCAACTTGATAAGCCTTTAAAGTTATAGACAGGTGGTTAGTGAAGTGATCTGTGGTACAGTCTGTGAGTGACTCAAATAGTACACAAAACTATGCATGTGTAAATGTGTGGAATGTGTGTACATTTATGTAGTTTAGAATGACAGAATCAAATCCGTTTCCTCTACTGTGACCTTGTACCCAAGTAACAGAACCTCAGTTATTCTTAGTTTCCATATCTGGGAATGGGGACTGAAATCATACTGAATTCATAGGGTTGATGTAAGAATTAGGTTCAAAGTGCTTGGTAAAGTGCCTATCCTGTTCTAATTCCTCAGTAACCCTTGGCTGCTGTTTTATTACACCACCAACAAGACGGGAGTGGCAAGGAAGTTTGAGCTCACCAAGCCCACCTTCTTATTGACAGATGTCCAAACCAAATTCCAAAGATGTTAAAGATGTGCCTAGGGCTCCAACTGGCTAGTGACAGGTTGGCAATGTGCCCCACCGTGTTGCCTTTTCAGATGCAGTCACACTAGGTAATCCTATGAGACAGTCATCATCTCCTCAAGGTAACAATCTGTGGCATCATCAAGAATGCTATCTTTCCGTGCCATGTCATGTCACAGCACATATTTAAGGGTTGAGTGGATGAACATGTACAAGGTGGTAGTTGAGTGTTCGGTGCACAAGTGCAGGCAATCAGTAAAGACTACTCAGAGGAAGGGATACTGAGTCTACAAGTGTAGGATATGTCTAGTAGGGAAAAAAAAGGAGAAAAGAGGAGGTGGGATCAAAAACAAGTGGATCAGGTGAGCACGTGGCTCCATGTGACCTCCCCTAAGTGCTAGTTCCCAGGCCACAGAGGCTGTGTTTGTGCCACATTTTAAAGTTTCGTTTCTGTCATTACAAGTTCCTCCTCCTGTGGCCTTTTCCCTAGTCAACTCTTCTTTCTAGCAACAGCACCAGCCATGGACCCCGTACTCGGATAAGGCCACTCAGAGAACTTCGAAAGGGGGAGCTGCCACCCCCAAGGTTTCAGAGAAAGGTACAAGGGTCACCCTGACAGAGCCCTACGAGTGTCCTCTACTCCCCAGGCCGCCCAGCCCAACGCGGCAAAGAGCAGCTCATTCCGGGAGTCGCAGTGCTTACAGACCAAGAGCACTGCAGGAACATGCGCCCAGAGCCGCTACAAAAAGGCGTCTCTGCGTGAAAGGTGCACCACCCCCAGGCTTTAGTAGAGCCAAGCTGAGGGAGCTGAGAGGGTTCTGGCGGAGACACTGGAGTCTCCTGCAGCCCGGGGTCCGCCCTCTCCCAGGGCAGAATCTTGCAGCTAGGGAGGCACAAACTCCTTCCCCAACAGAGACCCCGCCCCGCGCCTGAACCCACGGAAGTGTCTTGTTCCCGCACACCGGTCTGCGCCCCAAGTCTGGGCAGGAGGAGGTGCTGTGCAGCTGGAAGCCCCAGGTTGTGCTGGAGAAGTTGAGGCTCAGGCACAAGGAAATCTCAGCGGCGGTCGTGTTAGAACAAGGTCAGAGGCCACCTACTTCAGAGATTGCAAAAAACTGCGATTC
Organism: Ictidomys tridecemlineatus; assembly: GCF_052094955.1. Lineage (NCBI taxonomy): Eukaryota > Metazoa > Chordata > Mammalia > Rodentia > Sciuridae > Ictidomys > Ictidomys tridecemlineatus. The sequence goes on along the minus strand of NC_135481.1, from coordinate 64,192,708 downwards.
TGAGTTCAAAAGTGTCATCCTGCTGGGGACCGGGAGCTACTACAAGCAGGTGAAGATTTCTGAACCTAATGAATTTGATGTCATGTTTAAACTGGAAGTTCCCAGAATTCGGCTAGAAGAATATTGTAACAGTGGTGCTCACTGCTTTGTGAAGTTCAAAAGAAATCCCAAAGGAAATTCTCTGAAGCAGTTTTAGAAGAGGAAATATTATCAGCTTCTAAGATGCTGTCAAAATTTAGGAAAATCATTAAAGAAGAATTTTTTAAAAAAAAAAAACATTGAAGATATAGATGTCACTGTGGAGAGGAAAAGACAATGGAGCCCTGCTATAAGACTTCTTATTAAGAACCTGAAGAAATATCTGTGGATATAATTCTCGCTTTGGAATCAAAAAGTAACTGGCCCACTAGCACCCAAAAAGGTCTGCCCATCAATAACTGGCTTGGAGCAAGAGTTAGGAGCAAATTAAGAGCCATTTTACCTGATACCCACGCATGTAAAAAAAGAAAATGGTTTTCAAGAAGAGACATGGCAGCTATCCTTCTCTCATATTGAAAAGGATATTTTGAAAAACCATGCGCAAACTAAAATATGTTATGAAACTAATGGAATAAAATGTTGCAGGAAAGATTGTTTAAAACTAATGAAATTCCTTTTGGAACAGCTGAAAAAAAAAAGCCTGAACACTGAAAAGAACTGGATAAATTCTGTTCTTCTCATGTGAAAACTGCCTTCTTACATGTATATACCCAGAACCCACAGGGCAGTCAGTAGCACCTCAAAGACCTAGTACTCTGCTTTGATAACTGTGTGACATTCTTTTTTGAGTGTCTCAGGACAGAACAACTTGAGCATTATTTTATTCCTGTATTTAATCTATTCTCTCCAAATCATATTGACAAAAGAAGTAAAGAATTTCTGTTAAAACAAATCAAATATGAAAGAAATAATGGATTTCCAATTTTTAATGAATTTTGAACTATTATTTTAAGAAAAAAATCAAGAATTAAAGTGATTGGAGTAATTAGGGATCATCACAGCAATGAGTAACCAAAATGAATGTAAATAACTATTCAGTTCTCAGTTTGTCATAACCCTAATATAAAGGATTATAGATAAAGTGTGAAAGATTGACAATCCTAAAAAAGAGATTTGATTAAAAAATGGGTAAAGTCTAAAAACTTTACCAAGCCAGGAACTGTGGTTCATACCTATAATTCCAGTTACTTGGGTGACTGAGGCAGGAGGAGCCCAGGAGTTCAGTGCCAGCTGGGAGATCCTGTCTCAAATTTTAAAAAAATAAATAATAGAGGCTGTGGATGTGGCTCAATCGGTAGCACGCTCACCTGGCATGCGTGCGGCCCGGGTTCAATCCTCAGCACCACATACAAAGATGTTGTGTCTGCTGAAAACTAAAAAAAATAAGTAAATAAAAATATTTTTAAATAAATAAATAAATAATAAAATTAAGAAATAAAAACTTTACCAGATTAGAAAGTGGGAAAAGGATAAAATGCATATCCTCCACAATTAAATTCATTAAGCACTTATTGAATACCAGTTCTCACCTAGCACAGGTATGTGGAAGGCTGTGAGAGACAATAGTAGAAATGATCACTGCTTCCATAAAAGTGGTAAGCTTAAAAATATATTTGGGGAGGCTGAGACTGTGGCTCAGCAGTAATGCACTTGCCTGGCATGTGTGAGCCACTAGGTTCGATTCTCAGCACCTCATATAAATAAATAAAATAACGGTCTATCAACAACTAAAAAAATATTAATATATGTATGTATTTGGGGCAGCGGTGCATACCTATAATCCCAGCAGCTCAGGACCCTGATGCAGGAGGATTAAGAGTTCAAAGCTAGCCTCAGCAACAGCAAGGCACTAAGCAACTCAGGGAGACACTGTCTCATTCAATTTTAAAAAGGGCTGGGGATGTGGATGTGGTTCAGTGATTAAGTGCCCCTGAATTCAATCCCGAGTAACAAAAAAAAAAAGAAAGAAAGAAAAGAAAAAGAAAAAAGAGAGAGAGAGAGTGTGTGTGTGTGTGTGTGTGTATGAGTGTGTGTGTGTGTGTGTGTGTGTGTGTGTGTGTGTGTGTGTGTGTGTGACTTTGGGGATATGGTTCTTACTTAGTGTGCAGGAGGCCCTGAGTTCAATCTCTATCACCACACATAAAAGGTGTGTGTGTGTGTGTGTGTGTGTGTGTGTGTGTGTGTACACACATACAATATTTGGAAGCAAAGACTGGTCCTATATGCTAGGATAAAAAAGAAGGAAATGAAAATATAAGTTTTATATTATCTCTACATATCTCAGGAAATACATAATCATATAGGAAAATATAGGATATTTTACTACATGTAGCTAAATATAAAACTTAACTTATTTTCTTTTATTTATTTTTATTTTCAGTAATACTTTTCTATTGCTTCTGGAGGGTAATGCATATGATACCAAACTCAGAGAAGAGGTGTGAGGAAAAAACGTGACTCTCCTCTATATTCAGGCAGCACTCAACCTCGAGGCACTGATGTTCATTAACTTTTTCTGTTGGTGCATTTTGCACATTATCTTGTGGACTGCTTCACCTTTTTCTCATTGTTTTGTAGTTCTTTATGTGTTTTGGGTACTTATCATTTGTTGCCTATGTAACATAACTTCTACCATGTGGGCTGCCTTCATCTTTTTTCATGTCTTCTAGTAAACGAGGTTTTAAATTAAAAATAAAGAATATTGTGAGAGCCAACACTCCTGGCAGAAGGCAGGAGCAGGACAGAGCTCAACTGAGAAGTCTTAAGGCTACCCTCTGCCCCCCTCCAAACACAACCAGATGGTGCTAACAAGGATGATAAGCAGGGAAGTTACAAGATCAAATTCATTTAAGGTCACTCTGGCAGTGATTTTAGAGAACTGGTGGGGGTGGGAGGAAAAGAGGTCGGTGCCCAAATGATAGTCTTAAATTTCCTATTTTGTAATCAATGTGGACCTCTTTGGAGGACAACCTAATAACATCTGTCAAAAAATGCACACATTCGCTATCAATTCTTCTAGAATCTGTTCTTAGAAATCACATGTGTGCCCAGGCATATGGGATGGGGGGGATGACACACAGCTATATTCCTAGCTACTTCAGGAGGCAGAGATAGAAGGATAGTAAGTTTGAAGCTGGCATGAACAACTTAAGAGACCGTGTCTCAAAATAAATAATAAAAAAAGCAGGAGATGTAGCCCAGTGGTTGAGAGCTTCCTTAGCATGCCTGAGGCCCTTAGTTTTGATCTCTAGCACCACAGAAAATAAAGAGTGGGTATTCATTATCCCTAGAAAAAATACTGAGGTTTAAACTTTGTTCAAAAAGAAGGAAGAAACCATTTCACTTCAGTATTCTTTTGGTACATTAGTGACCACATCCTCTAATTTTAAAAAGTTATCACTGAAAAGGAAACTTAAGTCTCATTTTCAAAGCTAGCACTCTTTGCAGGAATATAACATCTAAACTTAGAAATGTGCAAAAAGGGGGCTGGAGATGTGGCTCGGGCAGTGGCGCACTCGCCTGGCATGCATGCGGCCCGGGTTCGATCCTCAGCACCACATACCAACAAAGATGTTGTGTCCGCCGAGAACTAAAAAATAAATATTGAAAAATTCTCTCTCTCTCTCTCCTCTCTCACTCTCTCTTTAAAAAAAAAAAAAAAAAAGAAATGTGCAAAAAGGAGGGCCTAGTGAAGCCAGATTTAAAGTTAGGTAGTCAGCGTAGTCAGGTAGTAGTTAGGTAAATCGGGTCTAATATGGAGTAAGATCTAAAATGGAGGCCATGTTGAGAATGAATTCCAGGAAACGCAGGACAACTCATGGAATGTTAATGAAGTCCAGGAAAAAGCCCAAGGCCAGAGCCCATCAAAGTAAACATGAAGATAGCCCATCCCAAAGAAGTGTTAATGAATAGCCCCCAGCAAACTTGAAGGTGCTGACTCAGAAGTCCTTTCTGACCAGATTACTTCTTTGGCCCACCTGTGTCCCACCCCTCAGGTCTTCCCACCTACATTCCATCACTGAAAGAAACTATAAAATGGAGAAACAACTGCACTTCCATGGATTCTACCTCTTGGGACCCCTTCTTCCTCTAGAAGTCTTTTCTGCTGTCCTTTAATAAACTTCTACTTTCCACTCTGACCTTGCCTCAGCTTCTTCATTTCTCTTTATGTAACCCATGGCTTCCTGGAGCAGCTGGCTTTCCCTTCCAAAACACAGGTTAGACGAGACAAGGAAAACCTGCATTTACCCTTACAGGTTTCTTTCTTGGGAATGAGTGCTGCTGACCCAATAGCAGATGGCAGCAGAAGCTAGCCTTTCCCACTGGTGAACTAAACAGCAAAACCTGGGTGACTGACTGAGCCCTGCAGTCCACACTGCCCTTGAGCCATGGATATGACCCTTAGGAAGCCACTTATCTCATCTCTACCTCTGTTCCCATGTTTGAAAGTGAGGATACTGTTTGTTTTGACTATCTTACTAGACTCTAATGAGGCTCAGAAGAGACAAAAGACAGGGCTGAGGATATAGGTCAGCTGGTAGAGTGCTTGCCTTGCATGCATAAGGCCCTAGTTCAATCCCCAGGACCAGGAAAAAAAAAAAAAAAAGAAGGGACAAAAGGCAAGGAAATGCTCTGTAAATTAGAAAGACCCAGAGCCAAGAGAGGAGAGGGCTATCTGAGAAACGAAGCCAAACATGGCAGGCTTCTGGTGCTAAGGAGAACCTGCAACTCAAGCCCAAAGTTCACATGGTTTACTGCTTGCTGTTGTCACAGATGCTTCCAGGTTAACCCAACAACCTAAGATTAAAGGTACCCTAGAGTCACATTCAAAATTGGCTCTTAGCTTAGGGAGGTGGCAGCAGTATAGTGCCAGCCAAGAAACAACCATGGCACCCTGTTCCCTAAGCAGCCAGGGCCCAGATGTTCTCAGCCCTTGTGCCTGGCTGCCTTGGAGTCTATCCCCACAGAGAATACCACAGTAGTGCTGGAGTTACAGGTCTTGAAACACTGAGCTCTCCTCTGTGGACACAAGTGGAGTCTGATTTAGTCAAGCTTGGCTCCCACATGCTGAGCAGGTAAAGCCAGCCTCAGTTCCCATTTATTTATTTTAGTACTGGGAATTGAACACATTGGTGCTTAACCACTGAACCACATCACCAGCCCTTTTTACTTTTCATTTTGAGACAGAACTTGAAATCTTCCTGCCTCCACCTCCTGAGCTGCTGGATTAGAGGCATGTATCCCCACACCAAGCAGATGGTAGCAGAAGCTAGCCTTTCTAAATTTAATTATTAGGACAAATCTTCCTAACCCATGGCTCATCTATCCATTAATTGGGAGAGGGAACTAGGAAGACAAAAGCAACTAAAATCCTTTTCATGCCTCAGACTAATCCAGAAACTGGGTGGTGGTAGTCATGGTGAGAGTCTAGAAGAAGAGAGCTTATTCCTTTGATCAACCATCTTTATCAACCCCCATGCTACCACGTGATGGGAGAAAACAAAGATCAGTTCATGAAATATGAATAGTTTAACCAGCTAATTACATCTCTCAGAGTATAAGGACAAGAAGTCCAAAGTTCCCCAGAAGGGAATGACAAGAGAAGTAACTAGCTAGACCAAAGTGTAACCAGGCCCTCCCTTACCTCTCCATTTCTTCCCTCTAATGTCTTCTCTCTCTTCTCTCACTTTCCCTAAAATGATCAGGCTACATGTTTAAAGGGGGAAAAAAATCTAAATATCTCTTACCCTCCCCCCACAAAAATTAAAGACCAAAGTTAGGTTTGTAAATGCCTTCTTTTCCTTCCCCTCTGGATCTATGGTTCCTTCCAAACTTGGGGTGGGGGGGGGGCGCTGGGGATTGAACTTAGAGGCCCTCTTCCACTAAGTTACATCTCCAACCTTATTTCTAAGGGTGGCATCAAATTTGTGATCTTCCTGCTTCAGCTTCCCAAGTCACCGAGATTATAGGTGCATGCCACTGCAACCAACTTCTTTCCAATCTTACTATCCTCTATTTCCATTGTGCCATTAACACCTCAGTGTTTAAACAGCCATAAATTCTTCTATTGGAATTTGAGATCCTTTGACAGAACATAACTTATCTCTTTCCTTTCAATCTCCGGCTTAGTCCCAAAGGCATAAAATTTGAAATCTCACACCCTCCAAATCATAAAAAAAAAAAAAACTACCCTCAATTACCCTCAGCTTTCCTCATAAGCCCCCTAAACCACTGTAGGGTGCCAGACACTTTCTTGAATTGTTAAGTTTTTTTCCCCAGTGTTGGGGATTGAACCCAGTGCCTCACACACACTAGGAAAGCGCTCCTCCACAAAGCTACATTCTTGGCTTGATATTCCCTGCATTCTTGTCTTCCCCAGATTCACTCATGGCACCCTCTGGGCATCATCACACTTTCCCTCCACATTATTCCCCAATGTTCAGATGGCAAGAACTCCAGGTAGACCCCACTACCATGCCCTCCCTAAGTTGACTCTTCCACCAACGTCTCTTTTTTAGAGCCTAACAACAGGATGACTGCAAAAGAGAGCTGTAAATAGGAGGCAGAACCAGGTCTCATGTCTACAACTAAGCAGTAGCTTGGCCTCAGGCAAGTCAGCCAGTCTTCTTGGTTCTCTGGGGTGGACCTGGATGATCCTCAAAGGCCCTTTCCATTCTAAGGAATATGGAATGTCTTCTAGGGAATAGGAGGGGCCCAAAAGTATTTCCTCTAATAAGTCAACAAAAATTCTATACTAGAAGGAAGAAATGTTAAAAATATACTCATTGTCCCTTTCCCCTTTCATCTTGTAAGACCAATCCCTAGCATCTATCTCTCTCTGCAATGCAGCAAACCCAGGAAGAGTCCACTTTCCCACTTAGAATTTAATCAATCCATCAGCACATTTGTATGGGCCATCCGTACACAGTGTCCTAAAGTGCTTTCCAAAAATAACAAATGCTAACAAAAAATCCAGCCTACACACACACACAAGGATCACAGCAGAGCTGTAAGAGCCTAGGGAGAAAGAAAACAAGAGGCAAAAGAAGGATAGAAGAGAGGCCCAATATGAGAAAGGAACAAGAGAGGAGACTGAACACTTGTGAGCAGAATTTAGCCTGCCATCCATTTCAGACCTGAAAGCAGGAAACCACTTCCTTTGGCCCAACTTCACATGGATTAATAGGCTGACTATATCAAACACTTCATTTTCCATGCCTCTGCTTCCTCATCTGAAAAAGGAAACAGTTCAACTAAATAGCTCAAGGAGGCTGGGATCATGGAAAGAGTCTGAAAGACCAGTCCAGAATCTCTGGTCTGATGAATACTATTAACTGGGTAGTTTAGGCAAGTTAATTTCAGTTCCCATCTAAAAACTGGATAAATGATACCCATCTCATTGGATTCTGTGAGATGGAAAAGAGACAGATATGAGACGGTGGATGGTGTCTGAAAATATGGGCACTCAAGTAGTTCCAGATTCTTTTCCAACAAATTCCAAAATATTTTTAAAGCTTGTAGCACTATCTCTCTTTCACCAAAAATTAAACACAGTTTGTAACTCTACTACAGTGTCTGAGAGTCATAGGAATATATCTACACACACAACTTCCTCCCTCATTAAATAAATAGGTGATAATACCCCTATGCTCTGGGTAAATGGAATCTAAGGGATCTGTAAGTTTTTCCTCCTCCTGCTTTCCTTATGAAAAGGATTCCCTGATCTTTTGTTTTCCAAATAAAAGGTCAACCTCCAGTCCATCTCTTCTTGGAAAACCTGTCCCTTTAGCCCATAGCCTAGGAGGCTCTTCTGAACCCATACATCAACACCCAGGCCATGAACAGGACAACCAAGCATACACTCCCTGAAGCCCACTCAGAGCTATTGAGCTTTCAGTCGACATACACTCACAGGTAAAAATGCCTGCAGAGACCATGAACTCTGTTTCTCTCCAAGGCCCATGCTCTAAAATGCTCAATAAACACTTGCTGCATGGAGGGAAAAAAGATAAACCCAGAAGACATATCTATATAAAAAACACAAGATGACAATGCAGCAGCAGATAATAAAACAAGAGAAAAAAGGGTATAAATCCTCAAGTTTGGCTAGGTAGCACAACAGATGCGTGGCACAAGTGGCTATAATCAATTTCTAGACCCTAGAGATAGATCTTATGTGTGATTACACCCTACTGCTTGGTTCCCAACAGAGCCAAGATCAACAGGCTCCAGTACTGACTTTGCAAATAAGACCATGAAGCTAGCTTGCTCAAACTGACTTCTTAGTGCTCTGTGTTTCCAGTAACTACACTGCAATTCAGCAAATATTTACTGACTGTCTTCTGTGCAAAGTTTGGGTGATCTCAGAGATGAAGTGGAACATAGTTCTTATTCTCAAAGAATTCACAGTGTACTGGAGAGAAATTACATATTTATCTATATAGTACTCAAATTGTTACTAGAGCCCAAAAGAAAATCTTTTAAAAAGAGAGTGCTATGGGGGGCTGGGGATGTGGCTCAAGCAGTAGCGCCCTCGCCTTGCATGCGTGCGGCCCAGGTTCGATCCTCAGCACCACATACAAAGATGTTGTGTCTGCCGAAAACTAAAAAAAATAAAATAAAATAAATATTAAAAAATTCTCTCTCTCTCTCTTTTTTTTTAAAAAAAAGAGAGTGAGTGCTATGGGAACACAAAGGGGATAGGAACAAAGACTTCAGAGACCAATAGGGGAGAGAGGAAATGGAAAACTTTTGACTGGACCCTGGACCTCAACTCCAGCTTTAGAGTGGGCTATCAGACAGTGTTTTGGATGTAGAGAGCTACCTGAAAGATAAAGAAACAGAAACAGAAGAACAATTCACCAAAAACATTTGGGATACAGGAACTGATCATTCTGTCTGCCTAGAACCAACCACTGACTGTTGCTGTCTGGTAATTAGAAATGAGAATCTGGGGCTGGGGTTGTAGCTCAGTGGTTGGGCGACTGCCTCGCATGAATGAGTCACTGGGTTTGATCCTCAGCACCATGTTAAAAAAAATAAATAAAATAAAGATATTGTGTACATCTACGACTAAAAAAAAAAGAAGAAAGAAAGAAGAATCAGCCAGATGTGGTAGTGCATGCCAGTAATCCCAGAGAATCAGGAGGCTGAGGAAGGAGGATCACAAGTTTGAGGCCAGCCTGGGCAATCTAGCAAAACCCTGTCTCAAAATTAAAAAAATAAGCCAGGTGTGGTGGCACATGCCTGTAATCCCAGTGGCTCAGGAGGCTGAGATAGAAGGATCACAAGTTTCAAAACCATCCTCAGCAACTTAGAAATTCCCTAAGCAATTTAGCAAGACCCGTCTCTAAATAAAATATAAAAATGGACTGGGGATATAGCTCAGTGGTTAAGCATCCCTGGGTTCAATCCCTAGTACCAAAATAAAATATAGAAAGGGCTGGGAATGTAGCTCAGTGGTAGAGCATCTCTGGGTTCAATCCCCAATACCACCACCCCCCTACACACACCCGAAATCAAACAAACAAGACAGAGAAAAGAAAGATCTATCTATATACTTTCACTCAGTGTATATTTAGGAGCTAGATTTTGGTGTTCAAAGTACTTATAGTTGTGTAGGAAATACCTCCTCCAGGTCAAAAATAGCATACCCAAGGGAACTGTCTGCTGCAGTTATGTTTACCTTTTACCATCTTTGTGGATGGCTTTCATAAAGCCACCAAGTGGGATGATATAAACAGGTCTGTGTCACTTCCTGGTTCTCAGGCCTTCTGCTACATTCCCAGTCAGTCTGGGAAGGCTGCCTATTTAAAAATAAACTTTAAAATCTCACCAAAAATCCCAACTGTAAACCACCCTTCCCCTCTATTTCATTCAATTTCATTGAAATTAAAAGGAGCAGAGCAAAAAATGAGACAAAATGACCACAGAGAATGAACCCTCAGGTCAAAACAAAAAAAGTTATGTGCCCAACTAAGTTCAAGGACAAGAGACTTGAAACCTACTTGTGTTTTACTTCTATCCAGAAAAACTGACCTTGAGCAGGCAAGATGCTTCATCTCTGCAAAACAGCTACTTGTGCATATGTGTATATATGTATACATATATATTTTTTTTGGCAGGGGTTACTAGTGATTGAGTCCAGGGCTGCTCTACCACTGAGTCACATCCCCTGCCCTTTTAATTTTTTTATTTTGAAACAGGGTCTAAGTTGCTGAGGCTGGCCTCAAACTAGTGATCCTCCTGCCTCAGTCTTTGGAAGTCACCACAACTGGCTACTCCTCCCAATGTAGTTATCCAACCTTTCTGGTTCTTAGCTTTCTTGTTTGTAAAACAGTACCAATAAAACCTATTTCAGGGCTTTTCTAAGTATTTTAAAGGGAAATGTACACAAAACACTTAGCATAATGCCTGGTATACTGTGAGTCATCACAAATGGCAGTTACCATTACAGTCATCACATCCATCATTATTATTGTCATTGTACTGAAAACATAGGGTGAGAGCCAAATGTAATGATACATACATGTAATTCCAACTACTAAGGGGGCTGAGACAGGAGGTTCACAAACTTGAAGCCAGCCTCAGCTATATGGTAAAAAATAAATAAAAAGTTTCAGAAGTACAGCCCAGTGGTAGAGTGCCTCTGAGTTCAATTCAAATATTCTAAGTAAAAAAGAACGATAGAGGAAAAAAGTGGTGGTGGTGGGGGGGGCGCTAGGAGCATAGCTCAGTGGTAGAATGCTTACCTAGAGTATGTAAGGCCCCCCGGGAACATGTTTGGGTTCAAAAAAGAAAACACAGCGTTGAGACAGATAATCTCTACCTGAAAAGCTCCTCTGGCTCCAAATCCTGATTCTTGAAGTAGTTTTCTCATCTTTTTTTTTTTTTTAAGGGGGCTAGACAAGAAAAGGGAGATAAACTAGCATGATATTTAAACATATATCCTCAGCCTTTATGTTAGAATTATTGGGATAAGATTAGGAAATCTATTAGTAGCTAAAATGGAAAAGACTTGCCTGTTTCTTGCATTAAACCCACAGCATATGGCAAGTTCACCCACAATGAACTGTTTGTGCTCCCACAAACCCCAAGGATAATAACCCGCGGAGCCACCACAATCTGACCTTAGCCACCTCACGTTTAAAGGATTTTCTGAGCAGCTCCTTAGGGCAGCCCTAAAACACAACCCACCCATTTCTAATGACTAATCCTCTACCAACTCTTTTGGTGTAAAAAGAGTCTTCTTGAAGCTGCTGGGTACAATGGCACACAGAGGTAATCCCAGCAGTTGGGGAGGCTGAGGCAGGAGGACTGCAAGCTCAAAGCCAGCCTCAGCAACTTATAAAGGCCCTAAGCAACTTAGCAAGACCCTGTCTCACAACAAAAAATAAAAAGGGCTGAGGATGTGTTCAGTTGTAAAGTACCCTGGGTTCAATACCCAGTACAAAAAAAAAAAAAAATCTTATCCTTAATGTAACTTTTTTTTTTTTAACTTTATTTGTTGTTTGTTCTTTCTTTTGTAGTGTTGGAGATTGAACCCAGGGCCTTGTGCATACAAGGCAAACACTTTACCTACTGAGCTATATCCCCAGCCCTTTAATGTAACTTTAACTTGGTCAAAGATCAAATGTCCTTCTCAAAAGTTACAGTATAACCAGGAGCATTCAGTTTTACCAAGGGCAAGGTTCTAAACTGTAATTAAATTCAGGGAAAATAATAAATGTTTTGTTTCATTCATTCAATTTTTCATTAATTCAGTGCCCTTGATGTGCCATGTTACAGAAAATATCAAAAACTAATAGGATGGGGTTTGGGGAGATAGCTCAGTGGCAGAGTGCCTGCCTCTAATCAATCACAAGGCCCTGGGTTTGATCACCAGTACCCCCCCGCCCCCCACCCGCCAAAAAAAGGCCACACACACACACACACACACATAAAAAAAAAAAAAAAAAGAATGGGGTGAATGAAACAATAAAGAATAGTTTTAGTCTATTCTCTATTGCCAAACTGAATATCATAAACTGAGTAATTTATAAAGGATAAAGGTTTAAGAGGGGTGTGATAGAGCACACATGTAATCCCAGTAACTTGGAAGGAGGATAGCTAAGTTCAAAGCCAATCTCCATCTATTTAGCAAGACCCTATCTCAAAATTTTAAAAATAAATAAATAAATAATCAGGGGATGAAGCAGATCAATGGTAAAGTGCCCCTGGGTTCAATCCCCAGTACAAAAAAAGAAAGCTCCTAGTTCTGAAGGCTGGGAAGTTCAAGGTCAGGGGGCCACATCTGATGAGTCCTTGCTGGTGAGGACTCTATATAGTCCCAAGGCAGCCCATTAACACACATCCTAGCTTACTCGGGTCCCTCTTCTTCTTAGAAAACCACCAGTGCAATCACAGGCTCTCATCCTCAATGATTTCATCTAATCCTGATTATCTCCCAAGGTTCCCCTCCAAAAACAATTAACATATGACTCTGAGAATTAAAATTCTAACACATAAATTCTAGGGGACACACTCAAACCACAGCACAGCAGATACTGAAGTTTCTGGTTCAAGTGACTGACTAGATGGTAGAAGCTACCACAGAAGAAAAAGAATGCAGGTGGACAAGCAGATGTGGGCAGGGAATATAATGAACTTGGTTCAGATTATTCATGAGCATGCTGAATTGGAGGTACGTGAAGAATAATCAGTAGAAAGTTCTAGTAGACAAATTAGGAATGAGTATAAAACCCTAAGAGCACTCAGTTTGAGGGACAGCTCAGGTTGAAACCAAATAAAATAGTTGAGCTCACATAGGAAAGAGGTGAGAAGAAAAGAGAGTTAAGAAAAGAATTCTGGGGAGAACAATAATTTGTAAGAGGAATACAGAGGAAGGAAAACCCATGAAAGACACTCCAGAACATACAGAGAAACCAGGAGCTTGTGCATCACAGATGCTAAGGGACGGACAGAGAGTCAAAGGAGGATATGGGGATGAGTGGTGAATACAGTAAAGGTTCAGTAAGATGAAAACTTTAAAAGGCCTGTTGGATTTGGCCACTAGGAGATCATTGGTGACCCCATCAAGAGCAGTTAGGTTTATTAGAGTGGTGAGGGCAGATCATATTGATTTGAACATGAATTCAAAATGAGAAAGTAGACATAATAAGAACAAAACTGTTCAGGAGGAGGGGTTAGAAACAAAGGGAGAAAACATACTGGATAGTTGCTAGAATGAATTTTAGTCTTACAATTGTGTCTTCTCAGTTAACCTACTGATTTTAGTTAAGGCTTCCTGAACTATCTAGACAGGTTAGAGAAAACCCATAGACTAACATGAACTAAGGTTTTCACACATTTTGGGTAGCAAAAGCTAGTGAGAGGCTAAATGTTTTCTTGGTGCTTATCAGAGAGCTGAATGCTTCCTTGGTGTTCAAAAACAAAAAGAAAAAAGGCCTCTCTATCCAACATTGCAAAATCTTCTGCAGGATTCACTAGTGGGATAAAAAAGAGTCACTCTAGTGGCAGAGTCAAAGCAGTGACTCTTGTGACTAGTGACTCCATTAGTGTTTCTCAGATCTTAAGGTTCTCCGAAAATATGGTTCTAGTTTCTGCCATCTCCCTTCTTCCTACTCCAAGGTCATCTGAGTATTTTCTCCTAAGGTTCAAATTAACGAGTCTAGAAGCATGTTCTCCACCTCCATCTACTGAAGCTTAGCAACCCCAATGAGATGTACACTCACCCAAACAAGAATCTTATCTTCTGGCTCCAAATGTTCTCCATCTTGTATGAGTTCCAGTAAGTCTCCTAATTTATATTCATGATTCTTCCTGTCCTCTTTCTTATAAATTACCCAATCTTGTTATAGAATGTTAAGGGTAAACTGTGAAGCCCAGGCAAAAACCAGAGTAAGAATTTGTGAATTATTCCTTCCCTTTGATTAGTCCCATATCCCAACCCCTTCCTATGTCCTATATAACTCCTAATTGTACAACAAAGTGCCTCTACCAAATCCTACATGTTCTAGTTCTAACCCCAACAATACTTCCAGTTCCCTCCTCAGTTCCTGAGGCCCTAGTTCAGGAACCAAAGAATGAAACTAATTCACATCAAAGAGTATTCCCTTAAATCTTCAGAAATGTCAAAAGTAATCCCCAATATGTCAAAATTCAGGCAGTAGCACCGAAAGAACTTCATAAAGTCCAGGGATTATCCTAAAGACGTAAAGAGGGGTTGTGGTAGATGCAGAGCCAATGAGGAAGAAACATCATAAATTCGTGAAAGAATTTTGATATTTCTCTCCAGATAGGGCTTCTGGACTAATTTCTATCAGAGTCTCTTGTATCGGGAACACAGTAAGGCCAGGTAAGTAAGGCCCACCATACAGACATAATGCTCTCTTCTCTGCCCCTCACAGGGCTGTCTGGGCCTGACTCATGGAAAGGCAGTCAGCCAAGCACTTGCTGTTTGCTCATCAATTAGGACCAAAAAAGAGTTCAGTTGGCTCCCCAAGTTTAACGGGACCTCAATCAGGAAGAAGGCTCCAAGTGTATATATGTCACATGCTTGCCAGGATAACATCTGGAAACACAAGCCCAGTCTCATGCTAAGAAAATACAGCATCAGAATACAGGTAAAGTGACAGATTATACTACATACAGCAAGATATTGGGTCATGCCATTTTTTTCAGACATAGCAGGTATTCAATGACTGTTGGACAACCTGACATGATCTGAACTTGAATGAACTCTCAATAAATCTGTCTGAATGAGTCCATGTTTCAACAAATGAACACAAGAGGAAAATAACATTCAAGGTCTGAAGTGAAAGTCTAAGGGACTTCTATCTCCAGTCATGATAAAATAACAGGGACTATATTTACTTTCCTTTCTTGAACAATAGAAAATCAGGTAAAACATAGGAAATGATGATTTTCAGACATCTGACAACAGGCAACACAGGGCAGTGAAAAGGGAAAGGTAGTACCCCAGCTAACAATCCCAAGTCCCCATGCTATAGAGGGAAGAGACTTGAAGAGTTCAGTAACCTCAGTGTGTTGAGAATTTGGAGAGGTCAAAGTGGCTAGAATTTGCAGGCACAGTAACTGAGAGGAGGAAGCTACAAAGAGAAAAGCTTCAGAAATTGGCAGAGGGATCCCTTTAAGCTTTTGGCCTACTATTAACCTGGATATGCCCATGAGGAAACTTTTGCAAGGATGAGGAAATAACCACCAAAAGAATTAGGTGCATAATTTTCAGAATTCGCTCAGAGAGAGATATATTTCGTGTTGCCACCAGCCAGAGTGGAAAAATCTCTTAAGACAAAGAGAATACTCAAGAAGAGTTTTGGCTTAAAAGTGGGACCATTTTATCTCTTGACCAAAGGCTGTCCTGAACCAGCCACAACAAAGCATAAAAATAAGTCTTGAAAAAAATCTGATTCCAAGTAACTGAACTCCTGAGAACAAAGCTCCAAAGTACATACTTACAGGAAAACAAAAAGTTTTAGCACATAAGCAAGGTAAAACTTACTCTGTATGGACTCCAATTTAAAAAAAAAAAATTAACAAGCATGCAAAGAAACAAAACATGATCTAAAGTTAGGAGGATAATCAAATAATAGGAATAGGCCAAGAAATTATACAGATGATAGAACTAGTAGACAAGGATATTAAAATTTCTATTATAAAATATGCTCGACCTGTTCAAGAGAGAAATGGAAGACAAAGAAAATTCAAACTGAACTTCTTCAGAGAAACATACAAATTTCTTAAATGAAAAGTAAATAGGATCAAGTTGACTGAAAATTAGATAATGCAGAAGAAAAAATTAGTGAACATGAATATATAGCATTGGAAACTGTCCAAAAAGGTATACATAGAGGAAAAAAGAAAAGTGAGAATCAAAAGAAAGAAAGAAAAAAAAGAATGGCATGAACCTTGGGACAATATCAAGCAACTAATCTGACTGGAGTGGGGAGTAAAGGAAAGGTAGCAAGGCTCAGAAATAGTATTTTGAGGGAAAATGGCCCAATATTTTAAAAATTTGATTAAAACTATCAAGCCACAGATCTCTAAGAAGCTCATCAAACCCCAAGAAACACAAAAGACAGACACAAGGCACATCACAATCAAAATGTTAAAACCAGTAATAAATAAAAACCTTAAAAGTGTGATGGGAGGGGAGAGAGAGACAAGGCACACAGAGGAAGGAAGAGCTACAGCAGACTTAAAATCAGAAATCATGCAAGACAAGAGACAATGGAGGCTCCATTCCATCCCTAATGCTTTCTGTGGGCCAAAATATATTTAAGGAGGCCTAGTGCTGACTCAGTGGCTTTAAAATATCTGAAAGTCCTAATTGGTGCAACCAATCTGGAAAACAGTATGAAGATTCCTTAGAAAACTTAGAATGGAACCACCATTTGACCCAGCTATCCCCCCTCCTCAGTTTATACCCAAAGGACTTAAAAACAGCATACTACAGTGACGCAACCATATCAATGTTTATAGCAGCACAATGCACAATAGCTAAATTATGGAACCAATCAAGATGCCCTTCAACAGATGAATGGATACACACACACACACACACACACACACACACACACATCTCCTTCATTCCTCATGTCATATACACACACACACACACACACACACACTATTACTCAGCATTAAAAGAGAATAAAATCAGGGCATTTGCAGGTAAATGGATGGAGTTAGAGAATATCATGCTAAGTGAAGTTAGCCAATCCCCAAAAAACAAAAGCCAAATGTTTTCTCTGATAAGTAGATGCTGATCCATAATGGATGTGAGAGGGAGCATGGGAAGAATGGAGGAACTTTGGATAGGGCAAAGGGGACAGAGGGGAAGGGAAAGGGCATGGGGGTAGGAAAGATGGTGGAATGAGATGGTCATCTTACCCTAGGTACATGTATGAAAACATGAATGGTGTAAGTCTACTTTGTGGACAACCAGAGAAATGAAAAATTGTGCTCCATTTGTGTACTATAATTGAAATCCATTCTGCTGTCATGTATAACAAATTAGAATAAATAAATAAACATATATATTTGCAAGCCCAGTATCTGCTGAAGAATAAAAAGGGATAAAAACTTTTTAGGCTCACATAAAAGGAATTTTCCTATTTCCTCACAATACTGCAGACCCCACTGTCCTTTGCAGTCTTATGGTGATAATAAAGAGACAGGAAAGGTCCATCAAAATATTTACCTCACCACAGAATAAAGTCAACTTAGAAATAAAAAATAAGAACGAAACTAAGAGTGGTAGCACACACCTATAATTACAGCTACTTAGGAAGCTGAGGCAGGAGGATCCCAAGTTCAAGACCAGCCTTAGCACACTGTCTCAAAACTAAAATTTTTAAGATGTAGTTCAGTTATACAGCACTTGTCAGCATATGCAAGGCTCTGGGTTCAATGATCAGTTCACACACGCGCGCACACACACACACACACACACACAACTTATAAGGAATGAGGTAGCCTACCCACATCAGGTATAAGTAGGTCTCCTTCCCTTCAAGTACAGACATTTGTTAGTCAATGTTTCTGGCCTCTACAAGTTCAGACAAAAGCTTTCTGTCAAAATGGAAGAATGCTCCTTGACAGTGACAGACAAGAATAATTCAGATGTGAATAGAGATATTCAATTCTTAGCTATGTAATCCAGCCCAGGGTTGCAAAATCTCTGCCTCAGTAAATGCCCAAGTTCAGAGTTCAGCTTGGAGCTCTACATCCTAGAGGGGCCATGAAAGGTGGCGATTCATTAATTTTTAAATGAATTTTGGTGTGGATTCTTCACATGGCAGCATATTTTGGTTGTCACAACGTGATGGGGGCTGGGGGTGGTATCTAATGGGTAAGGCCAGGGATGCTTCTAAACATTCTCTTGTGCACAGGACAGTCTCCCGATGTCCCCTCCACACACCACCACCACAACCACCAAACAAAGAATTACTAGTCCCAACAGGTTATCAGTGTTGCAGCTGAGAACCCTGACCTAAGTGAATAAATACTGAGCTGCAGGATGTTGGGGCTCTATCTTGGTGATGCACAAAGAGTGCAACTCCCTCACACCACTGGAAAGCCTTCTATCCTACTACCAGGTCCACAAGCCAACATTTTGATCCTTCGCCTCAAACTCAAGCTTACAGTCTCTTAGAAAGAGGAGCTTGGGAATGAAGACATCTGGCCCCAGCTCTGCCACTGACTGAGACTGTGGACATGTCACATAACTTTTCTGGGACCATTTCCCAAGGACCACTTTTCTCCTAACTGGAGGAGTTAGAAAAGATGATATAAGAATACCACCTGTAAAATTCTAAAATTTAACTACTAGGAATGGTCTTATCTACTTATAATGAACCACAGCGATGGGACCAGGATCCAGTCTTGTGTATTAGCACATCCATCCTCTGAAGGACAGAGATTCTTATAACATGGAAATCAAACTGAATCAAAAGAACTGCAGAGAAGACAGGAACTCTGGTAAGAGGAACCCAGGAAAAGGCTCTGCAGACAATAATCAGCCCAGGCCTCCAGGTTTAAAATATGAAAGTCAGAACTAGTCTTTCCCCTTCATTCCTCATGTCAAGCTCTTTAACCAAGTATTAAGAGGTGGAAGAGTAAGGACAGGGCCTTGCTAGTCACACTGTAGTTCATCAAAGGCAGCATTGGCATCATCTGGCAGCTTATTAGAAACATCAACCTCGCCTTGATCCCAGGTCCACTGAATCAGAATCTGCATTTCAGTAAGATTACCCAGCTGATTCATATGCACCTTAAAGTCTGGGAAGCCCTACTTTAGGGTATGCTGACTTTCTAGTTCCTGCTTTGTCACTTTGTTATTTAGTTAAAAAAAAAACATGGCTTCTATTTCTATCTACATTCTCCCCTAATCCTACCTCTCTGAGCAAGCATGTGTGCGTACACACACACACACACACACACACACACACACACACACACACACACACGCGATGAGCTGGGGGGAGGAACTGCAAGCCGCACACTGAGAATCTCCAAACTTTCCCCCTGCATCTTTCCTATATTCACACAAGGCCAGAGAAGCACAAGCTAAATTACACCTTTTCTAAGTGAGTCAATCAGCCCACCCCCGCCATTCAAAGATTCCCCAGGAGGGACAGAAAACAGGGTGGTGAACCCAAAGGTACCAACTCTGCCAGCAAGAGACTCATCATTTTTATCTGAACAAAGATCAATAGGGATCCAAAAAGTTTCATATCTATAAAGTTTTTTCTCTTCCCCCTGCTGCTGCTGTCTTATTACATAAAGATTCTCGGGGACAAGAGCAAAAGGGCAAAGAACACACTCTGAGCAAAGAAAAACACAGCAAGGGTTCTCCTGGGGTCGGGGGTGGACAGCATCTGGAAGAAAACCTAGACTTGGAGGAAGTGAGCATAACAGAGTACTGGAATAGGAGGCAGAACGTAGAGAGAAAGGGGTGGACCCTGCCATGGAGGGGGGCCCTGGAAGAGGTGAGGTTGCAGCATAATCCACACTCCCTCCCCTGCTAAGGTCACTCACCACCAGCAACAGATGGCCCAGGCAGCTGGCTGGGGACAGCAGTCTGCACAAGTCAGCAGGCCCCTCCCCCAGGGCTGAAGACAGAAAGGAGCAGGATAAAGTCAAGGCCCACTGAGTGCCCTGGGGATGGGGGTGGCAACTTCACCCAGTGCTTTGTCCAGCACAACTTTAAAAACAATGCTCAGCATTATCCAAGGTTCTCCCAAACACCCCCACACAACTCAGAAAGAGAGACTGAGTGGAGTGAGAAAGCTGGGGTTAAGGGAGGATCCAGCAGAGTCCCCACAATGGGAACTGGTATGTGCTCGCCCAGGAGGGGTCGCACATTCACTTAACATTTACTGTGTATATACCACATTGCAGGCACAGTACCAGTTACTAGGGAAACTGGTGACAGCAGACAATCGGCCCTCCGGAAGCTCATGCTAAGGTCAAAATGAGCAAGGAAACAGATGGTATTGTTATCAGAGGAATTCCTGGAGAGGGGAACCTGACTCAGAACAAGTGAGATGCTTGGCATATGTGACAGAAAAGAATTTCAGCATGTGCCTATCCAAGACACTTATCCAAAAACATTTATTTAAGAAAGCAGATACACATTCAAGGGAGAATATGGGCCATCTCCAGAGGGAAAGACCGCAATCCCTTGGTCTGGGGTATTAATATTTACAGAGGGACAATAACCAGGAGCTGGACTTATACAAGTAGAGTTACACAATTTAGTGCCAGTTTATGTGTGTTGCTCTTGGATCATATTACTTTCTGTGGCAGGGACAGGCAAGAACATCGGCCAAGGCAATGGCCAAAGACTTTGGTTAAGGCCATAGGCTGGGTTGCTCACTAACTGCTTGTTTTGTATTTTAAACGTTCACGGATGTTTCCTGCTTTCTACCAGTTCTGGGTTCTTGTTTTTGAGAGTCAGTATATCTTTATTTTTCCATATCCCCAAATTCTAATCTCGGTTATACTATAAGGAAGTGCTGAGCACGGGGCAATGTGTCAGCACTCACACCAGTAGGGGGGCAGGCAGCAGTCTAAATTAACTCTGGTTTTAGGAAAGTGTTAGCCAGGTAAAGAAGAGGTAGGTAAAGAAAGGGCCTGGAAGTCAGCACAATGGCACATGCCTGTAATCCCAGCAACTCAGGCTGAGGCAGGAAGATTCCAAGTTGAAGGCCAGCCTCAGCAACTCAGCAAGGGCCTAAGCATCTTAGCAAAACCCTGCTTCAATTGAAAAAATAAAAAGTAGTTAAGTGCTACTGAGTTCAATCCCCAGTACAAAAAAAAAAAGGAAGGAAAGAAGGAAGGGAGGGAGGGAGAGAAAAATGAAGGAATGGATGGAGGGATAGATGGATTGGGAATGGGGTGGGGGGTGGGGGGGAACATTGCAAGTATAAACAACATATGCCAAAGCTGGGGATGTGGCTCAAGCGGTAGAGCGCTTGCCTGGCATATGTGCGGCCTGGGTTCGGTCCTCAGCACCACATACAAACAAAGATGTTGTGTCCGTCAAAAACTAAAAAAAATAAATATTAAAAAAAAATGGGCTGGGGATGTGGCTCAAGCAGTAGCGCGCTCGCCTGGCATGTGTGCGGCCTGGGTTCGATCCTCAGAACCACATACAAATAAAAAGATGTTGTGTCTGCTGAAAACTAAAAAATAAATATTTAAAAAAATTCTCTCTTTAAAAAAAAAAAAAAGGAAACTGTGCCCTGAAGAGGGATAACATTGCCCCAGGATACAGGGCTTGTGAATGGCTAAATCAGAACCCAGTTCTCCTAACTGTATCTATCTATCTATTTATTTATTTATAATTAGTTCCAAAGTTCCTATGGCTATCTCCTAAACAGAATCTGACCACTGCCAGAGCCCTCTGGGACACACAGGAGGCACCACTACTGCTAGGTCTGTTCTGAGCATCCAAGTAATGGTTCCCATCCAGTCCTCTGTTAGAAGAGAAGGTCAGCAGCACAGGCCTCCAGTAACATCAGTGTGGCAGAAGTGGCTCATGAGAAAATGAGTGGCTACCCAACTCTCTGGAAGGAAGGCAGAAGGCACACACAACAGTACCTGAGGTAGGCTCTGTGTGTGCACATATATACAGTATTGGCAGAAATGGGCCTCCCCTCAGAAATGAGGGATGATTATTCTGAGAGCTGAGGGAAACTATCTGCCAGCACAGAAGAGAAGGCAAGACTGGGGTGTGCCAAACAAGGAAGGCATAATTAAGACTCCCCCACCTTCTTCCCGGAGCCCACCCCCTCCTCTGGCTGGTCACACTAACTTAACTATGAAAAGCAGTCACTTCAGGGAAGCTGCCAGCCTTCTTCTTGGCCTACTCTTTGGGGTGGGCCAGCAGCCAGGTGTCCAAGCCCCTGGAGCATGAGGACCCAGCTGCCCTATTGTCACCTCAATCCCCACAGTCCTCTGCCTACTGCCATGCTGGATCAGGCCATGCGTAGCGTGGAAGAGAACACTCATTAGCTTTGGGTATAACTGCCTATACGACTTAAATAGAAGATGCAATTATTCAACTGCCAAAGTAGAGTTTCTCCTTTGCTCATAAAAATGCAAAGATCCATGTCAACACCCAGCTAGCTGGTTAAAACTGTACAGAAAGAAGCTAAGGGGTACTAGAGTTAAAACCACTTACAAACCCATTACTGCCTGGTGATCCTCAGCTTTAAGACCTTGAAGCAAGAGTGTGATGAAAACATCCTAGTGCTCAGAAATCTTTGTTGTTCAAAACATCCTCAGATGCTGTCTCTGCACACTCCTGTGCAATCACCAAAGACAGGCCTTTGCTCATGCCTGAGTGCTTGCCTAGCATGCACTATACCCTGGGTGATGGACTCCCAGCACTGAAAAAAGAAAAAAAAAAGACATTTTGAAACATTTTGCAAAGGCTGGTCCTGGCCTTAAGGTCAACATCAGCCAGTGATATTCAGGGCAAGAAAGTGGCCTCCCAGCTGAGTGTAGTGGCACAGGCCTATAATCCCAGCAGCTTGGAAGGCTGAGGCAGGAGGATCAAGAGTTCAAAGCCAGCCTCAGCAAAAGCGAGGTGCTAAGCAACTCAGTGAGACCCTGTCTCTAAATAAAATACAAAATAGGGCTGGGGATGTGGCTCAGTGGTCGAGTGCCCCTGAGTTCAATTCCTGGCACCAAAAATAAATAAATTAAAATAAAGTGGCTTACCAAAAGGACTGACTTTCTCAGGGGCATGTTTTGGTACAACAAAGGGGTCAAAGGTGTACCCTGTGTCCCAAACTCCTTCACATCTTCCAAAAGAAGCAAAAAAATCTGGGTGGAGGAGCGAGAGAGCAAGAGAAAATGAGAGAGAGAGAGAGAGAGAGAGAGAGAGAGAGAGAGAGTGTGTGTGTGTGTGTGTGTGTGTGTGTGTGTGTGTGTGAGTGATGACTAGCGAGAGAGCAAGAGAAAATGAGAGAGAGAGAGAGAGAGAGAGAGAGAGAGAGTGTGTGTGTGTGTGTGTGTGTGTGTGTGTGTGTGTGTGAGTGATGACTTACAACCACACTTCCTCCTCTTCAAAAATCCATTCTGAACTCACCCTCCTGAAAGGCAAATACAGTTCTGATTTTCAGAGAACTTCTTGTTTTCTCTCTCTGCTTTTTAGAACAGATGAATGCTCCCCTGGGGAAAAAGCAGCTCTAAACACAGGAGAGGGTGGGAAAAGAAGCCTGCTATGAGTTCCAGAGGAACCATTGTACTATTGTAAAGGCTTTCTCAAAAGAAGCAACACCCTATTCCAAATAGAAAACACACAACTTTATTCAAAGTACTTCTTTAAAATGCAACACTTGGGCACTCTCCACCCTCAGGGCTGCATTATCTCCTATATGACACTAAGAACCTCACATAAAAAGTGAGCTGGCAAATTTCTTCCTGGGTTCCTTAGAAAGCATTTATTCACAGTTCAAACAATGTACCTGTTACTGAGTGTCTATCATTGCCATCATCATCAAAGGACTGAACTTCATTAAACTGCTACATACATTCAGATAAATCTAAGTCATTATCTTTTTAGGCAGATTAAGACCACAAAATTTACTAGTTGAGGACAGAATGAGAAGAGTGTATAAACCTGAGACAGGTGGCCCTCTGCACTCATTACTTTCCAAAAGCAACAGCAATTTTTAAGAGCTCAGGATTCTGGGGACTCCACCGATTTCTTCTATCCCTCCCTCCGTCACAATAGTAATAGGGCTGCTACCTAAAACCCATTTGCCAAAAAAAAAAAAAAAAAAAAAGATCCTAAGATGGATCTTAGAGAAAGTTTGTGAGAAGAAAATTTAATCTGATAGCTGGTTTTATTTTTATACAAGTTAGAATTAAACAGGTTTTGCCTTTGCAACAATACTTGTCATCTAGAATTCCAGTAAATTTAGATGTGCCCACTGGTTTAAACTGATATCAAGGAATTAGGCTGGCTGAAACTGGTCCCAGCCCACAGAG
Organism: Ictidomys tridecemlineatus; assembly: GCF_052094955.1. Classification (NCBI taxonomy): domain Eukaryota; kingdom Metazoa; phylum Chordata; class Mammalia; order Rodentia; family Sciuridae; genus Ictidomys; species Ictidomys tridecemlineatus. Next base: position 64,168,639 of record NC_135481.1, on the reverse strand, counting down.
ATTACCAACATGTTCCGCAGTTCTAGGTGGATGTGAGAAATGAAAGGAAGGATAGGGGGAAAGTCAGCATACTTAACTCTGCCCCAAGTCAAAAGTGGAGAGCGCTGCTTTTAATTTCGTGCAAGATTCTATTATTGAAAGAAAAAAATGCAACATAAGCAAAATGACAAAGGTAAAGAAAAATGTTTACATTTGCAGAATATAATTAAATCTCCAAACTTCCCAGAGAAATCAATACAAATGCCAGTAATACAAATAAATCAAATCCTCGGCCCAACAAGTCCACTACCTCCTACCTCTAACTGTCCATTCACTTCAATTATGAAAGTTTCCCTGTGCCTAGCTTTCACACCACCTTTTGAGGTGATGCATCACACAAAAAACCTGGATCAAACAGAGGATTGATGCCCAACACCATTCCCCAAGAACTCTAGTCAAATTCTAGGACAATCTCAAGATGGGATGACCTTTTGGGGCACAAGTCTGATCCCATATACCCTATTTTTTCTCAGGTCTAGGTTCCCAAGGTCTTAAAATAACCAACACACCCAAGTACACATGAATATCTATTTCAGTATTCTATGTAAGTGCAACAAATGCTGAATTGTGAGATATGAATAATTAGAAAATAAGGAAAGACAAGCAGCAGCTACTTGTGAGTTCTGGACAAAATAATGAAGAAATAAAGAACAGCAAAACTGATTAAACCAAGATAATGAAAGAGGGTCTTAAAAAAAAAAAAGGAAGGAAGGGAGGGAAATGGGACCTGAAAGCTTTGAAAGCCGAAAAAGAGGGAGAAAATATTAGGAAAGAACATTTCAAGATGGGCACCGTAGTGTACAAGTATAATCCTTAGCAAGAATGAGACAGGAGGATTAAGCATTTGATGCCAGCCTCAGCAAACCAATGAGACCCTGTTTGAAAATAAAAAGGGCCGGGGATATGGCTCACTGGTAAAGCACCCCTGGGTTCAATTCCCAGAAATAAATAAATAAATAAATAAACAAACAAACATTCTTTCTGGGGCAGAAACATTGAAGTAAGTACACCAAATTGTGGGGTGGTAAGAAAGGGAGAGGTTTGCAGAAAATAAATTCCACTCTAAAATTCTTCAGGGCAAGAAACAATTCTTACTGGTTTTCCTAGTTTCTGCCACCTAGCAGACTCTGGTTATTACACAAAGTTTTTAGTATTCAGTTGACTTTTTAAGGTAAGGCCAGTTTGCACAGCTATGAAAAACAGGCAGAGAAATTCAGCCTTCAGTCAGTAGTTTCAGGGATCAATAATGTTCATGGGCAGGAAACCTAACCTAATCCAATTCCGCAGTATTTACTAAGGCCCTCAAAGAGGACCTCACCAGGGAAAGGAACAGCAGCGCCACTTCCCACATACTGAGGGCTTTATTTATTGTCTTACCTAGTCTCCCAGAGGTAAACACTAACTGGTAAGAGAGACTAAAGCAATTGGAAGGCCATGTCAGATGGCAAGGTTCAGTCAGGACCAATTAACAGGAACCTGCAGAAGGTAGCAGGGGCTGGTAACAGACTAGACTTGAGGGGCTCAGAAGGAGTGCAAGACCGAGCAGGAAGACTCAAGATTTTCATTCCCAGATGGTACCATAAGATTCAGGTAATGCTTTGGCTCACTGACCACCAAATGTTAAGGTCAGTTAGCTCGGTCATTCTGCCTATTTCTGGGAATGGCAGAAACACATTCCATCTTTCCCATCTGCCTGTGGTTTTTTAATGCTAGCCGTGATTTCCTGTAATTTCCAGTTGTCAGGGGGTGAAGGAGGTCGATGGAAAGATAAGGAATGAAGGCATTGACAATTCCTGTCCATCACACTGTTATAAACACATCTCAAGATTCCTGCACTACCGTTTTACTGGCAGCTCTTACTCTGGGAAGAGGAGAAAAGGGGAAGGAAGCATTACATTTTGAAAACCATGAGGGAAGTGTTCTCTTTACGCAAGAGTTTCCCATCCTAGTCACAGCCTCCCCAGCTGCGTTTAGTGAAGGAGAAGGGAGGAGACTCAGTACCCACTTTGAAAGCCGGAACCAATCCCTACAGAAAAGAGAAGCCCCAGATCCCTTACCCCTTGCTGCCTAGTTGTGTGAAAAATTAGCACAAAATCAGGAGGTCAGTGTCAACATGCACGAGGACAAAACACTTCCAAGTACACAGCAAACAGGGAGATGGACTTCCATGGGGAAAGAAGAAGACACAAGGGGGCATAAATGTTCTAAAGTACCTGGCTCAAATAGGGCTGTGGTGGCAAAAAGCTATAAGCCCTTGGACGGTCAACCTGGCTCTTAGTAATGAAGTCCACTCCACCTACCAGGAAGCCCAACACCCTGTCAGCCACTTTGCCATCCCTGACCATCCTAGACCAGAGAGAGAAGCAGTGTAAAAGCAGGGTGAACAGGGACCATCTATGAAACAGCTATGATTTATGATTAACCTGCATTTCCTAATATTTTTCAAGAGAGATTTAAAAAAAAAAAATCAATTCCCAGAGAAAACAAGTTTAAGATGTGCTTCTTTACAAAAGAAAAGTGCAATCTGGCCCTTTCCTAACTATATTATACAGGCATAAGGGGAAATAAATGAAGAACAAATTGTTGATTATAAAAACTTGATGGATTCTCTGACATTTTCTAAACAAGTACTTCCTCCCACCTGTGACAGTTTGGCAACCCCCATAATAGTCATGCTATATTCTTCCACATAGGAACCTCAGAAAATTAAATCTAGGAGGTTTCCTGAGAATATCTGCTATGGCAAGCATTTCTCATGTTAGGCTTCCCTAGGGATAAGGCTAAAATTTCAAACGGAGCAGCCTGACCCCACAGTATGCAATCTTGGTAGAAGTTCAAATTTATTCTATGTCATATAATGTAATTCATTTTAAATGTTACCATCATTCTGGATGTATTGTGAACTAGGAGGCACCGTCACAAAAAAATAAAACAGGAAGTTTTGAAAATTGTTCACACTGACACTTAAAGCTATCCACCCTCCTCCAGATCTACTTCAGAATTCGGGCAGAGGAAATTTTGTTGAACACATGCAGCCTGGGTCCTACCCTCAAGGGGACAGATATTTGAAGGTATAAGATGGGCCAGATGATTCCAAAGCACACTTAGAGAGAAGCTGCTCTAGGGCATTCTAGGAGACTTCTGAGATAGCTCTAAGATTTGGGAATATAGGTCACTACATGATGGGTAACTCCCCTGAACTGCTAACAAGCTGGATAATCACTTTGCAGTCAAAGTGCAGCATGTTAAAGCCACTGATAGAATGGAGTGGAATGAAAAAGGAATTCAAAAATATTAACCTCAAGAGCTGTCTTTAAAGGCATAAGTCTGAGATTGCTTTTCCCATGATATGCATATTTGTTTGCTCTCAGTCTTTCACATCTGAAATAACCTAGCTAGAGGCCTCCTCAAAAATATAAGCTTGATTTCTCTGGAAAATAGCTGCTCAAAATGGATACACTGCATGTTGATGGTCAAATTCAGATATTCTTTCTTTAAAATTTTTATTTTTTAGTTGTAGTTGTACACAATACCTTTATTTTGTGATGCTGAGGATCAAGCCCAGTACCTTGCAGCTGCTAGGCAAGAGCTCTCTACTTCAGAGCTACAATCCCAGCTCCAAGTTCAGATACTTTTTTTTTTTTTTTTAAGAGAGAGAGAGTAGTTTTCGGCGGATACAACATCTTTATTTTTTTTATTTTTATGTGGTGCTGAGAATCGAGCCTGCTACCGCTTGAGCCACATCCCCAGCCCCAAATTCAGATATTCTTAAGAAAATTTTCAATAGAAAAGGGCTGAGAGGAGACAATTTTTAATTTTGTTTTTGAAATGTGCTTTTTAAGAGTCTAAACACGAAAGCATGTTGCTGGAGTCTCTGTCCTCATTTGTAAAATGATTAAAGATGGCAGGCACTCCAAGGTAGTGCCACTCAGCACTTTAGTTAGCATCAGGAAATGTCCGTCCTTCTAAGTAAGCTCACCAATTTTGTCCTTCCTCCTTGACTTAATTTATCTATTTCAATTTTATTACTCTCCAAGAAAGATGGCTCCAAGCTCTGAAACAGTTTCAGTAACTGAATTAAGTTGTGCAGAAATGCTGTCAGATTACTGGGCACCAGCCTGACCTTCCTCTGCTCCTTTCCAGTTCCTGAGTGTAAGTGGGGGCTGCTACTTCCCCTCAGGGTGGGCCTACCTCAATTCTTCTGACTTCCACATGGTTATTACAGGGGCTGCAGCATGTGGTCAAGAGTTCAGACAACTGGCTCTGCTACTTACCAGTCATGCTAGGCAAACTTTTAAAATCCTCTTTTAACTGCCAAATGGGTACAAATAAATGACCTACTTCAAAGCTGCTGTGAAGATTAAATAAACTAATATATGTAAAGCACTAAGAACAGTGCCTGGCCCACAAAAAGCATTCAATACATGTTCATATTTATTATCCACCTACCTTAGATTGAGTCTTTTGTATGAATCTGAGGCTCTATATTTTCTAAAGCAGTCTCAGTTCCTTATGACTACATTTAATTCTAAAAATAACCATGTAAATAAGATAAGACTGAAAGTTTATGGACATTTCCCTCTGCAAGGAAAAGGAAGTAGCTGGGCTGTAGAGGCTGATCACACAACAGTCTCCCTCTTTGCTACAGACCTGTCTTGGTCTTCTCTGTATACAACCCACATATACACACACGCTACCAGGTACTCCATAATTCCACTGACTGACTGCAGGGTTGGTCAAACTGTAAACAAACCAGAATCATCATTCCTGGGCATTCCTGGCTAACCTGAACAGAGACAAGAGGGCTACCTTTCCCAGGCCTTACTCTAACTCATCCATGAGAGGAAAGGAAGCAGCCAGAGGTCACTTAGAAATGTCAGAACTGTCCTGGCATGACCTCTGGGGCTACAGGGAATCAGGATAATTTAGCAGGGCATTCCCCAGACCTTCCCATTGAGCCAAATGGGGATCCATAAAGAGGCAGTTCAAAAGCAGATAATGCTGCCTTGGTAACTGAAATGGTAGTTGCCTTTCAACAGAGCACAAGCCAATCTATAAATACCAGGGATTAAGAGGTTTCCTGTGGGGGGCTCAACTGCCACCTGCCTAAATACAGAAGCTATCTAGTCGTGGGCCTCAAGCAAACCCCGGGGTGCCCCTGAGGGAAGAACTGCCACCAACCAATGCTGTATCCCCTCAAAGAGACGCCTTACACCTCACCCTCTCTTTTTCCATTTAGCTTGTTTTTGCTGATCTTTCCTTTCCATACCCTTCAGCAGGACAATTCAATCCCACACACCCCTATACTAGCTTCCCACCCCCTGCACCACCCACCTTTATCCAGGCATTTGTTTTCCTGTCTCCTTCACCACCTTGTCCCCCATATCAAATTTCTAATCTACAAAAACTTTATCTGCCATGAAAGAAACACAAGCTTTGGAATTACTCCAACCTTGTCCATACTTCAACAAAGTAAATTACAGCCCTTAATATTGCAGAGCCTGGTGTTCTGATCTATCAAAGTAAAGACCACTATCTAGGGAAAGCACCTAGCACAGTGCTTGGCACTCAATACTTCCTACGTAGTTCCACTCCCCAGGGGATTTTTCTTCTTCCTTTTCTGGTCTACTCAGATACAGTCACTCTTTCTAGGTATCATACATGCTAAATCCAAAAGTCTTAACCAAATGATGGCCACTTTAGTCACTGTAGCCAGCACTTGGTCCCATCAGCAATCTTCAACTAATACTAAAGAGAAGACTCGACACTTTGTACCTCTCTCCAACAAATTACCCATTTGGAGAGGAAAAAGTAATCAGAAAGGATGGGAAAACAGAGTTAAGAGTTACTACATCTCTATAAGGTAAGGGCAACCCCTCCACAATATGATCAAAATACCAAAAGCAAGAGTTCCATAATTCTACATTTACATGTAAAAAATTAAAATTAATTCTTAAAGAACATCTGCCAATTTTACTGGAAATACCATCTGGTTCATTTCTGATAAGACACAGGCACGACTTTACATAGGCTAGGGACGGCCTACAATATGGTTCCCAAAAGGTGACATCCTTAATGACAGCTCTAAGGCAGTGTGCCATGCTTCTCTCCCTGGTGTCCTGAAGCTGCTCCTGCAAACCCATGATTAGCTCTAAAATAAATACAGAACTCGATTCTTTCATAAAATCACTTCTTCCAAAATTTTCAGTCATCACCCTTAAAACCAGAATTAGGTCAAGCAAAACTATCTTCAAAACCCAGATGAATACTAGGGAAACATAACAAAGGTATTGAACAACTTGTGTTTTTGAGGAGCTTTCACCAGAGGTGGGTGGTTTCTCTCCTGAAGATTTTTATTTTGCAATTAGTTAAGAGAAAGAAGGTCCCTTCCAGGAAGTTTTTAAGATCCAACCCAACAGAAGTGAGGTACAGTCACCTGGTTAGCACTGCATATAAAAGGGTGGGTGACTCAAGGGTAGACCCCTATACTTTTTAGATCTTGCTGGGAAATAATGAACTATGAACCCAATACCCACAACGAGAAGATAATCCAAAGAAAAATGGACCACAGGGTTGGCTAACCACTGCTATAAGCAAATTTGGCAAAGGGTGTATTGAAACACAGATGAACAATACAAAAAAAAAAAAAAGAAATCAAAAGCAAGAATCTATAAAAATTTGCACACTACTTCGTAGAGTTCACAGCACAGATTGGCAAAACTTTTGGCATTATATTATCTATATTTTCCCTAACTGGTAAGTATTTCAGGACCCCTGTGAAGGAGGAAGGAAACAGGGCAAATGTGAAAATGCCTCATATGAAAAGAACAGAAAGGGCAAGGGTGAGAAGTGTACTGTAAAAACCCACGGTGGGAAGCTGGGGCTTAATTGGCTCTGACTCCAGAGCTGTATTTGGGGATGAAAATCTCTTCTATGGAAACAACACTGGGTAAAAACCACTCAAAGATTTTTCTTCTCCAAATGTGAACATACAGAACTCCACAATGAAGTTCAGAACATATTCTCTACCAAGAATGTCTTTAGCTCCACCATTCAGTCCCTAAATACAGGCAGATGGTCACTGTAGTGGGTCAGCCATCATGATAGCACCAAAGTGGATGGAGAGGGAGGCCTTCCCCTAGAAAAGCTGTACTTGTCTTCTGCAGGCCTGCCAGGATAAAGGAAGGAAAGAATGCACAGGTTCCTGTGATGTGGGTGTCAGGGTGTCCTCCAGGAACATTGACAGCCTCACAGAGAAGGCCAGAATTGAATGTCCCGAATGTGACAATTCAGAGAACTGAATCACAACAAGAGCTGTGGCAGGGAGTCTGTCACCTACCAAACAGAAGGATGTGGAAGAAAAAGGAGAAGAAACAAGCCCCTCCCTTAGTCATTCAGGATGTGGTCCATCTGCCCTGGAAAGCAGGGTAAGGATGTGGTCCGAGGCTGGCCTCCACCCCACCAAACTGACCCTTGTTAACCCCTCTGTGCAGATCAGCAGTGCTCTGCTGCATTCCAAGTCTGCAACTCTGGCCAGACTCCTACATGCACACCTTTGGGACTTCTGGGTTTGCCACCCTCCACTCTGACAAAGCAAGCACTGACTGGATATCAAGCACCACTTCTGCTATAACCCAACATCAGGCCTCTAAAGTGTCACCTAATTATGTTATGCCTCACTTTCAGTAACTTTAAAGACTCCCACCACATTTCAAGCATAGTCATGAAGGTAACAACACTAAAATTTACTGAGCACTTACTGTATGCCAAATTCTAGGTAAAAAATTCAAATGATACAACAAGGAAGTTTAAGCAGTTATAATTCCCCTTATCTTCACAACAAAGAATTCCCTACCCAGATAATCATTAATATTTTGGTAGCTACCCTTCTAGAAATAGGTAGTGTTAACACCCCATTTCCATTTTACAAATGATAAAACTGAGACTCAAAGAGGTTAAATTTGCTCAAGATTATATAACTGGTAAGCAGCAGAGATGAGGCTGAAAGCAGGATCACTCTAATTTCAAAGCCCACTACCCGCTACTGGCTCCAACTAAGTACCCACTTCTGTCTATTTTCACTGGACATAGGAATGGGTAAACTGCAAGGCCCAGCCAGCCTTATTCCTCCACTCTTCCAACTAAATGGGAAAAACGGACCATCCCAGCACATTCCTGCCCGAGAGCATTAGCACTGCTTTACAGTCCTTCAGCTCTAAGCTGCCAGTGGGTGAGGCAGTCCCTCCATTACTAACTTCTTCAGTGTCTACACAAGCTCTTCTTGGGGATCTGAAAAAAAAAGAGCAATACAATAAAAAAGAGGAACCTGGTCTATAGGAGCTACTGGGCTCCTGATGCCAAAAGCAAAAGCAAGGAAGTATCTTTGGGAGCCCATAGACTCTCATGCAAAGACAGTTTCCATCTGGAAATAGCATGGAGGCATTTCAAGAGTGGGCCCTAGACCCACCTTGATGCTTAAGTCAGAACACACCTGCAGAAGAACAATTAGGACAAAGATTCCAACAATGCCTGATTCAGAGTAAGCTTCCAAAGCTGCTCAAAATTCCCATGGCACAATCCTTGGGCACCAAGGAACTCAGAATTCCTGCTATTCTACTTCCATCTGGATCCTCTAATAATCTGTCAGCTACACATGTTTCTGGATAAAAAGGTTTTGTCCCTATGGTCTTTCCCTCCTCCTCCAAAAGAATAAAAATAAAGACCTCTTATGTTGTACAGGAACACATTTCCTCAGTTAGGATAAGAAGACCGTCATTTAAAATTTATACATGTATGCTGGAATGGTAGCTCACACCTGTAATCCCAGAAACTTGTGAGGCTGAGAGAGAAGGATCCCAAGTCTGAGGCTAGCCTCAGCAACTTACCAAGAGCCTGTCTCAAAATAAAAAATAAAAAAAGACCTGGGGCTACAGCTCAGTGGTAAAGCACTCCTAGGTTCAATGCTCAGTGCCAAAAAAAAAAATTAGTAGACATTCAGTTTTGTCCCATAAGTACACAAAAGCATACTGATTTTTGTTAAGATAGTGGTGGGGGAATAGGAAAGGAACTACTGTTATTATATTGCTGTTTCTCAGCAAGTGAGTTTATCATGTGTGCAATCCCTAGAGGTTCCCCATTTCCTAGTATGAGCTACAAATGTTTGATTTAGTGTTTGAGCCCCAGATGACTCAGCATCTCTACTATACAAGTACAGTAGCTGCTAAATACCTACTGTTTGCCAACTTTGGATCTTCTTTTTCCCATTTGAAATATGGGACTAAAATTATCCTCTTATTATCCACAGGGATAACAATATCGCCATGGATTAAAAAAAAAAATCTGCAGGTGCTCAAATCCCTTATATAAAAAGGTGTAGTATTTGCACATGATCTACACTTACCCTCCCATATATATTAAATCATCTTTAGATTACTTATAAGGCCTAATATAATGTAAATGCTATAAAATAATTTTTACACTAAATTGCTCAGGGAATAATGACCCCCAAAAAAAAGTCTATACACGTTGGTTAGTGCAGACACAACCTTTTCCCAAAAACGTTTTCAATTCAAGGTTGCTTGAATCTGTAGACTCAGAACCAACAGTTGCAGAAGATCACCTGTTATTTGTGAGATGTCTTAAGTGAAAGCATCTTGTAATATGAAGAAATCTTTTCTGATATTAATATAGAAATCCAGCCTGCATATTAAACACAGAAGAAACTTAAATAATCCTCAAGGGGTTTGAAGTTTACAAAGAGAAAAGACTAACCAAAACTGTGGAGAACAAATCAAAAATGTATAATTAGGTATTAAACTGTCTACTGCAAAGAATCACAGTGGGGAGATAACTATATGGTAGAGGTCATTCAATAACTACTTGTTCAATTAACAAATGAGGTTCAGATGCATTGCTGGAAAAATTCTTCACTTTGTCACCTTAACATCACACTACCAATATCTTGTCTATTGATGGATGGTGACACTAACACCAAAGGCTCTTCATTCTACTACTGCTCATGTGAATTCTTAGAAATACATATCAGCATTTGTACAGAATAGCTCCTGTTTCAAAGATGTGCTTTTAAAAAAGCATACACAGGCCATCAAAGGGGATGATGACTCACACAATTATATTCTATAATTCCATAAATAACAGAAGTGCCACCAAAAGAGTTCAATGCTGAAGAACAAAGAGAGAAAGGAGCCATCCCATATTAATATTCACTGCCTGTAAGTGGATTCATGCTGGACATCAAATATATTTTACTTCTCCAAACTGCAGGAGCAAATGTGTAACTTGGTTTTAGGGAGTGACTGATACCTCCTGAGGCTTTTACAAAAACTAAAATATTTTAGATATAAAGATCTGTACATGAAAATTAGCAGAAATGCCTCTCTGGTGTATTCTCACATGACACTTACGAGGCACTGCAGTTTGTCTATGGTCTGTTAAAACATTCTGGACAATTTCTAACATCTCCTCTTTCCTTCATTTCCCAACACCATGGTTCCTAAACAGTCTTCTTTTCCTGCCACCAGAATGAACTTGGCAAATTCCAACAGCTTTTTACCTCCTTGTTTGTATTTGTTTTTCACTCAAACCAAGTCTCCATTCAAATATTTTTCTTTTTTAAAATTTTATCAACAGGGCTGGGGACGTGGCTCAAGCGGTAGCGCGCTCGCCTGGCATGCGTGCGGCCCGGGTTCGATCCTCAGCACCACATACAAACAAAGATGTTGTGTCCGCCAAGAATAAAAAATAAATATTAAAAATTCTCTCTCTCTCTCTCTCTCTTTCTCTCTCCTCTCTCACTCTCTCTTAAAAATAAAATAAAATAAAATTTTATCAACAATACCACTGTTTCATTCCTTGCCATCAAGACTCAGAGCCTCAGTGTCAACTTGCCCTCCCAGACTTTACACCTGGTTGATCACTTATTAATCAACCTATTAATTGAAAAGTGGGTACAAAGAAGTGAACAAGACAGTCACTGACTTTAGGGAACTTCCAATGTCAGCCTGAAACCTGGACCTACCACAGACATAGCTGCCCAGAAAGGTAAAATACAGGGGTACCTATGTCTATTGAGAGATTAGACCCTTAACTGCCCCCAAGGAGTTATAAAGTCATAGAAATAAAGAAACAGGAAAAGAGATTTCACAAATAAATATTCATATCTAAAACTGAAGGTTGGGGGAGAAAACAGAAGGAGAAAGGATTCCCTTAAGAATTCAAGCTATTCATCCTGTCTACTGTCTACTTTCCAACTGTTGAGTTCTCACCTGCTTTTTCTCCCTTAATTCAAAAGAAAAAGAAAAATATATATTCAGGGCCTCCAAACACTCGTGGATTAAAATCTGATTGGTTAAACAAAGCTGAACAGCAGGAATCCTCAGGACAGACCAAACTCCTAGACTGGCTCACTCCAGAGAATGGAAAGTTGTTTGCCAAGGGGATAGTTCTTCAAACATCCTTGTCCCTTCCAGGGTGACTGCAGGCTTAGTGGACAGAAGTCATGCACAAGCCAGAGCAGTCAGGCTAAGAGTCTACTACACATAGCAGGTGTGCACCACCACACACCAGCAGAATCCTCCAGCACCATCTCAAATTAGTCCCTGGTATTCCCCAGACCACTAACTCCATGCAGGCAAGTACTATGCCCATTTTGTTCTTTGTCACACCTGTATACCTAGTGCCCAGAACAGGCATTCACTAAAGACATGCCAAACAAATGACTAGATTTACTTCCTTTTGGTTTCTGTAGCAACCATCTACTCACCTCCCACCAGCCCAGCATCAGAGCCCAACCAGATAATCAATTCACAAATTATCATGACTTGAGGGTGCATATAAAGGGGAAAAAAAGATGGCCAGATGAACTCTTATGAAACCCACAGCCTGTTTTTCTTGCTGTCATCCTGGGTAACAAACAAAATCCCCACAGGACTGAAACAAGGAGGGAGATGGCCTTCCCACGGCAGAGTTTCTATCTGGAGGCGGGATGGAAAATTAAGGATTGATAAAGAAGTGGACCAGCCAATATTCCATTCACTGATTCTCTAGTAAAGTCTCAAGCATGCCCAATGAAACAGCAGCACCCACTGAACACAAAACTGTGCTCACTGGCTTTCCGGGATAAGGAAGGCCAGCATATATGACCTGTTTCCTTCCTAAGTAGTTAGAAACATACAGTTAGAGATGTGCATTCACACTGCATTTGAGTGAGTGGCTGATTCCACATAAAATAAGCCTGAGGAAGTAAGAATTGCAACTGAGAGGGTTTTGTTCTATTCAAGGGGTTAGGTGGGGCTGGGTGGGGTGAAGTAGAAGCAAGAGTAAGGGTGGAGGATAGAATCAGCTCTCCCAGATGGCTTCCTGTTGTCTCTCGGACAATCCTCAACAATACTACTATGTCTAGGATGTTCATTTGAACTTGCCTCTGTCCCACCTGGGCCAGAGGGACCCAAAGGGAAAAATGGCAGAGAACTATCTCACTGGCCTGAAGTCAGGTGGTACTTTGAATTGCAAAGAAGCACAGCATAGAGATAAAATAGTTAAGAGGCCCTGCCTAGGTACAACTGCACCCATTTTAAGAATAGTTCTCAATAATCCACACATGGTGGCACAAACCTGTAATCTGAGCAACTCGAGAGACTGAGGCAGAAAGATCCTAAGTCTCAGGCCAGCCTCAGCAATTTAGTTCCAATTAGGTCAAGGGCAAAAGAAGACACACTATGTCTCAAAATAAAAATTAAAAAAAGACCCAGGCATGGTGGCCTATGCCTATAATCCCAGCAGCTCAGGAGGCTGAGCAGGAGGACTGAGAGTTCAAAGACAGCCTCAGCAAGGCCCTGACTCAACAAAAAATAAAAAGGGATGGGGATGTGGCTCAGTAATTAAGAGCCCCTGGATTCAATCCCTGGTTCCAAAAAAAAAAAAAAGCTGAGGATGTGGCTCAGTAGTAAAGCACTTGCCTGGAACATTGAAGTTTCAAGTACTGAGTTTAATTAATTCCCCAGTACCACCCAAAAAGAGCCAGAATAGTTCTCCCTGAGACAAACTGACCTTAAAGACTCATTCCCTTTGTATCTCAACTATTCAACTCAAAACCACAATCACAGAAAAGACACAAATTTTGTTCAAAACAATATGAACCACAAACTCTGTTAGGTTCACAGTTCTCTTTCATGGGACAGACCCAGAGAAAGAGAAACAAGATGATCACACTAGGGTAGAAAAAGAACTAGGAATGTGGAACCTGGCTTTTCCATTGGTCCTTTCAACATTCAGACAAGTCAGCTCTGAGCATTCATAGCCCATTTTTCTTTCTTTTTTTTTTTTAATGAGAAGGTAGAATAAAACAATCCCCTGAGTCTCATTCTGCCAACTCTTAACATCTCATGGGTCTACAGTGTTTCTTTTTACATAATTGGTTTGTTGTGCAAGAATTTTGGTAGCAACTAGATACCTACAGTCAAGAATTTGAATCTTCAGATAAGAGTGTCACGTCACCTCACTTAGCCTTTGGAAACTCCTAGGACTTGGGAACAGAAGTTGTATTAACAGGCAGGATCTGCTCCAAATCCCAAAATTTGGGGCAGTGAATTTGGCAGTAAAGTTATGACTACATTCACACACACTTACACATGCAAGGGAGCTTTCTGGAAGGACTAATACTTGGGCTTGGTAACAGATACAGAAACCCAGAAAAAATAATTCAAGTTCTTTGTTTTTGACTATCTTGTTGGACAAAGGGCATGTACCCTATTCCAAATGTCTCTCCAGAGTAGAACCATTTTGACTCCCTGATAAAATAATTAGGTGACCTATATGTGTACATTTTCAAGAGCTTTTAGTAGAAATCTTGAGGCAGGGAAAGGAAGACCTGCTTTTGATCATGAACATAGTTCTAATTAGGACAAGGGCAAAAGAAGACACACGGCTGCATTATTCTAGTTAGATGGTTGGTAAGATATAAAATCACTCAGGGGTAGATCCTGTAGAGGAAATGACACACTCAGCAGTACCATCTGCTCCTCTTGGTATCTAGCCTGATCTGTATTTTTTAACCTCAGGTGTAACCAAGGTCCACCTGTGAGAGCCTGTGAAAGCTGTGCTAAAGAGCATTTTCCATCAACCCTGCATTTTCACTGCAGTTAAGGTCTCTCTCTCCTCCCTACGTTGCTGGTTGGCTTCCCAGACTAGCAAAAGCAGGTGCATAGAACCCTGGCATGAAATTTTTCACAAAGAAAGGAAAAGCTTCTAAGAACTATAAATTCACCTGATAAGGAAGACTCCTATTGGGGATGGTAAAGTTCCCTGTAAAACACAATGACATGATATAGAAATGAGGCTTAAGAATGAGGATCCTTTTTCTTTTTTTAAAGCAGTAGTATATGTACACAAAATTTAGGCATTGATAGATCTGTCAATTCTCACTGATGTGTAAAGTTCTGCATCAAAGATTTGAAAACAATGTCACTGGAGAATTCAATCCCCCTCAGTCAGTTTGCTCAGACTACTACAATTTAAAATGCAAAATAAGCAAAACCATCTTGTTCTTTTTCAAACTTCCACCCACTTAGTTTATCGAGATCAACAGAGAACAACCCAAAGAAGGATAAACAGCCCAGTCCCAGAAGCCAGTTTCATTTTTACTGGCCTTGTTAGAAGCTGAATCCTTCTAGCTGGGGGGGAGGGGGAGGAATTAAGCAGCTCCACACTCTGATCTTAAACTTCTATGGGAGAAGACAAGTCACTGCTGGCAACTAAGTTATATTTGGAAAGATTAGATAGATGTTTCTCCTCCTTAAGAAAAGAGTACTTAAGATGAGGCTGGGAAAGAGTCCCTATTCATGTCTCTTCTCTGAGATTTTATTTCCAATCTCCAATTGCAAGAGAAAAGAATCCTAAATCATTTAATTTTTCACTATAGAAGATTCTCTTTTGAGTAATAAAGAATTGTCAGTCACCACCTATGCAGTCTGCAAGCCTACTGACAATCTACTACTGTCATCAGGAATCCCAGGCTAACTTCCCCAAATCAAGAAATGGGACTCTATTAAAAAAAAAAAATTAAATTAAATGAAATACTGCCATGCATGGGAGCGTACACATTAGGGGACACACTCTCCGGTAATTTTAAGGATCTACTAACAATGGCCACACTAACAGGGAAGTACATCTGTTTCTGCTTGAGAAAATGCTTCAGTAATATCCTGTTTCGGGAGTATTGCATGAATTCTTGGCATGTAGCCTTCAGATATTAAGGGTGGCTGTTTTCCTTTTTTAAGATGTAAGATTCAGGGAGGGAGAATACATCACAAGCAACACCAGACTCTAGTTCTCAGTTCAGATCTCGCTGCAGTTGCACTTCCTGCTTACTATACCCAGTATCTTCAGAGATACTGCTCACCCCAACCTTGACAGTAGCACAGCTGGCCTTTCACAGATGCAGTGACCTAGCCCAGTGCTGCTGCTGAGGTCTACAGCACAGAGACTTCCACACCCAAGTGAGAACCAGGATGAGAGCGCTGCTGGTTTCTAGGCCAAAAAATAAAATAAAATAAAAGGGAAAGAAAAAGGGAATCTTACACACAGTCATGAGCACAAGAAGGAAGAATATATAGGGTCTACCAGAACCTCTACCTTCTCCCATAAAAGGTTTATATACAACAATACTCCTGAATTTACAGTCATCCAAGGGAACAATGATTACACTGAATTTGAGCCAGGGTCCAGTGAGCAGACCTTGATGCTTGAAGGCAGTCACCCCAAGGCTTGCCTGATTGCCTCCTGGATCTCAGATCCACAGCTGTTAACAGCCTCAAATACCCATCACAAAGTCCCCAACCCCAACCTCAACCTCAAGCTACAGCGTTTGCTCCCATCAACAGAGAAACAGCCCTCCCACATTATAGGCAATATTTCTCACTGCTCTAGTTTCTAAGTATCCCATGATGTGGTAACACAATTTAAGAACATGAATTTTTAAAAGATTAGTCCACTAAATGAAACTTCACTACAGTGAGGTGTATAGGTGTTCTAGTTTAAATGTGTCTTCTAAAAATTCAAGTGTTGTAATCTTAAACCTCAAATTTATATGTTAATGCTATTTGAAGGTGGGACAGGAAGAGGTAGGTAGCTGAAGGTAATTAGGTGCAGATGAGGTCATGAGGGTGGGGCCTCCATGATGGCATTAGTGGCTTAAGAAAAGGAAGAGACCCAAGCTATCAAGATTGCTGTGTTTCACTATGTGATAACCTACGATGCTGCGGAATGCCAGCATCAAGCTCTTGAACTTCCCAGTCTCCAAAACTGTGAGTCAAATAAACTTGTATTCTTAATAAATTACCTGATTCTCCAGGTATTTTGTTACAGCAACCAACATAAAAGGGACTATAGAATTTGAAGAGAAACTGGGGGGGGGGGGGGTGTTCTCATCGCACATGCATTTATTTAAGTGCTTCCCTTAACCCAAATGTCCTAATCCTCAATACTCATGTCTGCAAGAGAGCAATGTTTGCTTTAACAGTTAAAAAAAAAAAAAAAAAGCCACAGAATTCGTTTCTCTATTTGTTCCTTATCATTCTCCTACTGCTTGAGAGAATGCTCCCCAAACAAGAATTCCCTAGAGTCTAAGCAGACAGAGAAGGGAAAATGAATCCTGCTTGTCAGCTTCAGCCTGGAGATTGCATGTCAGCTCAGGAGTTCAGTAAAATGCTCTATGTATGGCAGTTATGCAACCTGGCCCAGTGGATCTGCAAATGGCCCAGCCACTGTCTCTCATGAATTGTCCCTTGGTAAACGGGGAACTAGAAGGGAAAGACAAGAGCCTGTGCTCTCTGGCTTTTCCTCTCTACCAGCAAGTGTTTTATTCTCCCAGTTCCCCTGTTATTCTCCCAGTTCCCCTGTTGCTGCAATGAGGAATATTATGTTCCTCCCTTTTTGTTTGTTTTGTAAAGCTGCTGTATCTCTCTGAGTCCACAGAGGATACCAGCAGTAACCTGGTTGTCAGGAAAGCTAAGAATATGGATCAAGAACACAAGGAAAGTTCTGAAACAAAAGGCAAGTTTTTATCTGTGGGATGGACAAGCTCGCAGAAGTGAAACAATGCTTAGTAACAATAAACTTGAAAGAAGTCTTACTTTTAGAAGCCAGGTGAATTATTACCTTAGGAGAATAAATGTATGTGTATGTGCGGAGGGGGAGGGGAGCAGCAGGAACTGCTGCCCCAGCAACAGCCAAGGAGGAAATCCCCTGCCAGGAGATGCACCATTACATAAGAGCACAAGTTCAATCACAGCACCATGGACACCTGCCAGGAAACCAAGCAAAGTGCTGAGGTCTCCTCACCTGCTAGCCTGCATGTAGCACCTTATTCTACCTATCTTCCTCTTCTTTCAGTGGGATAAATTCTGGGTTTTGAGAAGGCTAGCCTCTGCAATTAAGTAAAACTCTGCCATTGGATAGTGGCTTTGTTCTCAGGTTTAAACGCTGATCCCCTGGAGACCTGAGACCTTTTAGTAGCAGGTGAGGATATGTTTCATATACCATTTCTATTACAGTATCCAAGAACTCACTCTATAGACCAGAATCCCATCTACATGCTTCATACTGATACTGTCTTCTATTTAACTTATCAGGCAAAAGTTTCTTAAGCAGCAAGGGGCCATTAAGGAAAGCAAACAACATAAACCAAAATAAATTGACTTACTTAGCTCCAAGAGGACATGACTGGGTTCTGTCTTACTCACTGCAGTATCCCAACACCTAGTATAGAATGTGTCTGGCAAACATTCTGTATCACCTAAATACTTGTGAAAATGAATAAGTGTTGTACAAATATACCATATGTGTATCTTGGAGTGTTAAGGATATATATAATCTCAGAAACGGGTTGAAGTAATTGTGCAAGAAAGTTCTAGAAAGTCTCCCAAAATATCTTTGTGACCCTGGGCAAGTTATTTAACTTGTCTAGCTTTGGTCTCAATTGAAAAAAATGGGGAGACAATAGTCACCTCAAAAATTTGTTATTAAATGAGAATGAAAAGCGAAACTCTCAGCAAAAACTTGGCACACAGTAAGTCAAAAAATCTTCCACATTATTGCTATTATTGTTGCTCTTTGAAAATATTCCTTAACTGAGGGGGGAATATCCAACTGTAAGAAAAATCTTCATTTCTTGTTGAATATGCATCTAACTAAAAAATGCAAAGCTCAGAACACTCAGAACTCAGTGCCAAGGGCATGTCTCTACTAGCCTCCACTAGATGGTGACAATTTGGGTGTGGAATTCCCAAGACAGAAAAAGTTCATACATATTTTTTAACCCAAAGGGATTCAAACAGTAAAGAAGTGCACTAATCACTGAAAAGGTTGGAAAGACAAACTCCCCACTCTGTAGATCTAAAAAGGAAGTAAACACCTTCAATGTGGTTAAATTGAACTGGGTAATCTTCCCCGCCTCTGTAGAGAGCACAAACAACCCCAGTTAGCAAGAGCAACAGAGCCCTGCACGCTGCCTGCCATCGAGAAAAAATTCTGTGGCAACAGCAACATTAGGCCTCTTTGCTGAAAGATGAATTTCCCTTGAACCAGCCAAATACTTGATTTTGATGCCTCTTTTCTCCTGAGTCTTACAGTCCCCATTACCATCTGCCCTCCCAATCCCGTTACAGGTAACTTTTTCCACTTTGGCAGCTGCACAGCCACCATCGTGCGGGACAGTCAGACTCACACTAATATTTGGAGTCTCTAAAAACCAGTCTCTAAAAAAGGAAGTCTATATGTATGCCCACAAAAAAAAAAAAAATTCAGACAGGAAGTGTGGCTTTGATGAGTTTCAGCCCAGATAATAAGAAAAGTTTTTTAGATTAAAGAGCGGATGAGAGGCACAGGGGCTCCAGAAGGCTCACGCATACGCACAGGCGACTCCACAATTTCCTCAGGAAATCCACCTCCGCTAAGTCTGCCCTGCCCAGCGCAGGACCTGCAGCTTTACTCGGAGGGAAGGAAAGAGTAACAGTAATAAAAAGAGGGCCTCCGCCTACCCCTCTGTACCGACCCGATAAAGAGCGCTGGCCCTCTTGGCTCTGCCCGGAGTGCGGGCACCGAGTGCCCGACCTCCGGTCAGCCGTCCGGTCCCCTCTCAGCCCGGTACACCTCACACCGCCACCCCGCAGTCCCGCCGGACCCCGCCGGGCCGAGCCAAGCCGGCGCGGGGCTACCGCCGGTGCCGCTCACAACCCGGGTGACAGCAGGCCGTCGCGGGGAGCAGACGGTCAGGGCTCCCACCAGCTTCCATCCGGGCGGTGCGCGCCCACCCGCGCCCCTGACAGCCGGCCAGGCGCGCCAGCGACACAATGCCGGCCCCGGCCACTGTGACAACTCACCCGGGAGCGGCGCGGAGACCTCCGGGAGGGGGACACTCGCAGCTTCCGCGCCGCGGGATCCACTCCGTCGCTGCGCGAGCCTGCAACCCTTTCGGGTCTCGGCGAGGCCCCGCGTGCCCTTGTCTAGCTTGCGCTGGCCGGCGCTGCGGGAGGAGGAGGCAGGCGAGAGGGAGGGAGGCAACGAGGCGGTCGCCGGCTCCGGAGAATGGAACGCGGCGGCGGCGGCGGCGGCGGCGCCAGCGTCACTGACCCAGCTGTACCGCGCGGGCGGGGGAGGCCCCGCGGAGGGAGGAGGGAAAGGGGCGGGGAGGGGGCGGAGCCAGGCGCGCACGCAACAAGCGCCGGCGTCGCGCCGCCGCGACCGACCAGCGAAGAGGCTTCGCACGCACGCGTCGCCAGCCGGGTCTGACGCCCCACGGGAGGCGAGACGGCGATGGGGGTGCCTTAAAGGGACAGTTCCTCTGAGTGAGCTGGTGTGGACCATCTGTAGTAACTACTCGGACTGCACAGAGTTTGCAGTGCGCTCTCCAGTTGTTGTACTGTTATTATTATTTAGGTGTTATTTTACATTATTGAATTATTTCAATAATTGAATAATCATTTGCAAAGAAGTGAGCTGCTCTCGGTTTACAAGACTTTTACGCATGTTGCCTTGTTAGCTCGCCTGACCAATCTCTGAAGCAGGTTATTATCCCCTATTAAAGCAGTACTCCTTAAACTCTGGTGAGCAGCCTGCTAACCTCAAAATTGCCTCAAGCGGTGGGTGGGTGTGGAAATACAGATGGGGAACCACCTCCAGTTATTCTGATTCAATAAATCTGGGGTCAGCCTCACGCTTCTCTTTTAATGAGCAAGTGATCTCTCAGGCATATTAAAAGCACGCGATGGATCTCAAGGTTAAGGAAACTGAAATTCAGAGCAAAGACTGGCAGAGCCACGGCTAGAACCCCACCATGCTCCTAGCTATTTTTCCCCTCCCGAGCCTTGCCTCCTAGGGCTACTCCAGCAAATCCTATGTGAGCAGTTGGTGCACTGTAAGGCTACGTCATGTGGTGGTGACTTCTCACTACAGATGCTTCTTGGGCTTATGTGTTTACAAGGCTTCAGGCACCTTGAGGTCAGGGAGTATGACAAACTTATCTTTTGCCTGAGGCCCTTGAACCTTGCCTCTCAGAGGTGCTTCATAAATGTCGAAGTGGAGGCTGGGATTGTGGCTCAGTGGCAGAATGCTTGCCTTGCATATATGAGGCACTGGGTTGGATCCTCGGCACCACATAAAAATAAATAGATAAATAAAAAGTATTGTGTCCATCTACAACTAAAAATATATAAATATATATTTTTTAAATGTTGAGGTGGCACTCCACCTTGAAAAGCAGTGGCAGAGGCCACATTAAACTCCACACACTTATGCCTTTACTGCATCTTGGATCAGGCAGGCCTATCCTCCCAGATGTGTTTGTTTTTTCCTCTTCCCCTTGTAGTGCTGAGGATGGAAACCAAAGTTTCTCGCATACTCTGGAAGTACTCTACCACTAAGCTACACCCCCAGGCCCGAAATTTTTATTTTTTTCTTTTGCCAGATGCCCTTTGGCAAGAATACAACACCTCAAGGCCTCTGAGAAAGGCTTTCAGGCTGTGAATCAACAGGGTATATCTTTGAAGAAGCTCAAACAAAGCAAGCACACACACACACACATTCCCAAGAGAGCCCTTGCCTGGGCCCCACAGCAACCTGAAGCAAGTTGCTACCTTTCTCTTAGGACGGTCCTTGCTCTGCCTTCTTTCTTCTTGTCTTCCTTGGGGAAGATGAACACCCTCCTTTCCTGCTCATTTCCTCCCTCTAGTGGAGCTAACTGCCCAGACCATCAGGGGGTTGAAAAGCAAATATCAGAATTAAGCTCAGCAAAACCTGTGCCCAGGCTGGAACAGTTCAGGGCCAGGGCCCATGCAAGGTTCAGGAAAGGAATAAGGACAAAGGAAACAAGGGGAAAGGGTGGAAGAATAAGTGAAGAAGACAAATGGAGAAGAGAAAAAAAAAGAGGAAAGAGAAAAAAGTAGGCATCAACATGCAGGTCAGATTATTTAGGAAAACAGCTAATTCCCTGACTCTGCACCACAGTCAGTTTGACCACTAACAGGTGACTTCATGCAAAACCTGCAAGATGGCTTCTGAGACCCTATTAAATAGCTGTTAATCACTACTTAAAATCCTCCCCTGAAACCCAGGCCCACAGGATGAAATCAAACTCCCCAGCAGGAGGAAGGAGGATCACAGTTCAAGGCCAGCTTGAGCAATTTAATGAGACCCTGTCTTAGGAAAAAAAAAAGAGGGTAGGTGGGGTGTCAGGATGTAGCTCAATGGGAGAGTGCCCCTGGGTTCAATCCCTAGTACCACAAACTCCCCAGCTAGGACCAAGAGACCAGTGCTAACCAAGATCTGGCCTAAATCCTCCCTTCCCTCCACATACCCAGATTCCAGCCTCCCCACACCACTTACTGGTCTCTAACAAGCCACTGTTGTCACATCTCAGAGCCTGTGCCCAGCTGTTCCCTCTTCTTGGAATGCCCTCTCTACTTACCAAAAGGAGTGGTACTTTGGTTAAGCCTCACACTTCAGTGTGCATTTCCTTTTGTTCTCCCTTGTCAGCATCAGGGTGAGTCTCTACTCCCTCAGTATACACTGGCACACCAGCCTCTTCCCTGCCCTTTGCCCCTCTTGCCTGAGGTTCCACTTGCCCCCTTATAAACCAAGGCCAAAGTCCTTTCTGCTTATGGGGCCTTGCTCTTCTCATCTGCAAAATGGGGATGGTACTTCCTAAACCAGAATAATATAATTTTTATCCCATTGAAGAGATATCCCAAGCTGAGTGTTAAGAATAATTTGATTTAGATATTCTGAAGTGAGAGGAAACTGTTGTTTTTCTCTTTTTACAGTGCTAGGGATAGAACCCTGGCCTCACGCATGCTAGGCAAGTGCTCTACCACTTAGCTAAGAAGCACTCCACCACTGAGCTACATTTCCAGCCCTGATTTTTTTTAATTAAAAAAAAAAATGGGGACTGGGGATGTGGCTCAAGCGGTAGCACGCTCGCCTGGCATGCGTGCGGCCCGGGTTAGATCCTCAGCACCACATACAAAGATGTTGTGTCCGCCAATAACTAAAAATAAATATTAAAAATTATCTCTCTCCCTCTCTCTCTCTTTAAAAAATAAAAATAAAAAATGGTCTAAAATCTTTAAAACTATTTTTAAAGCACAACAATTTTACTGAAATATAACTAACATGCCACCAGACCACAGTTTAAATGTACAATTATTCATTTACAGTGTACAATTTGCCAGCACAATTTGGCACACAACTATAATCCCAGCAGTTCAGGAGACTGAGGCATAAAGTTCACAAGTTCGAGGCCAGCCTTGTGAACTTAACAAGATCTATCTCCAAATAAAGATAGAAAGGGCTGGAGATGGAGCTCAGTGATATAAAGCACTTGCCTAGCATGTGTGAGGTCCTGGGTTCAATTACCCTTCCCCAAAGAAAAATGTACAATTCAATGGTTTATAGTATATTTCCAGTGTTGTACAACCATTGCAAAAAGAAACTGTAGGAGATTCTTCCTTCTTCTTCTCTACCTTCC
Source organism: Ictidomys tridecemlineatus (assembly GCF_052094955.1). NCBI lineage: Eukaryota > Metazoa > Chordata > Mammalia > Rodentia > Sciuridae > Ictidomys > Ictidomys tridecemlineatus. Next base: position 64,145,562 of record NC_135481.1, on the reverse strand, counting down.
ACTTCCTACCATTCCAATTAATAATCTACTTTCTATCTCTATAGATTTACCTATTCTGAGCACTTTGTATAAATTGAAGCATACAATATGTAGCTACATAATTGATTTTTGGCAGGGGGTACTAGGGATTGAACCCAGGGGGGTTTAAACATCAAGCCACATCCCCAGCCCTTTTATTTGTTTGTTTATTTGTTTGTTTTGAGACAGGGTAATGCCTTATTATTTAGATCTCAATAAATTGCTGAGGCTGACTTTGAACTTGGGATCCTCCTGCCTCAACCTCCCTATCACTGGGATTCCAGCATGCACCACCAAACCCTGCTTGATTTTTTTGTTTGTTTTGTTTTGTTTTCTGTTAGTTATACCTAGTAATGAATTTTAAGACCAGAGCTAATATTTTTAAGAATTTTTTAAAGTTGTCATTGCATATAATACCTTTATTTTATTTATTTATTTTTCATGTGGTGCTAAGGAACAAACCCAGTGCCTCACACATGCTAGGCGATCACTCTACCACTGAGCCACAACCCCAGCCCCAAAACTAATTTTTTTTTTTTTACTTATTTATTTAGACTTTGCTTTACTGTGAAAGGATTTAAGATGCCTGAACTTTGATACAATTTTTTTTTTCTTTGACAGTACTGGGGATTACCCTGGGCCTATGAGGAGTAGACAAGAGTGCTAGGTAAGCCCTCTACCACTGAGCTACACCCACAGCCCCCAGTACAAATCTGAAGGCTCACAATCTAAGCACAGGAGAACACCAGAGGAGTTAGCCTATCCCTGGCTGGGAGCAAGTAGAGGAACCAACCATCCCAGTTTGACTGGGATGAAAGGGTCCTAGGGATGTGGGACTTCAGTCTCAGCAAACTAGGATGAGTTGGTCCCTCCTGTAGGAAGTCAGGAGGCAGGGTGTGCTTCTTCATCCCCTGAGAATCTAATAAGGAGCATGCGTGCTTTACCACCTACAAGCAGGACGGAGGAGTTTGATTCCTTGAGAAATGAGGGAGAGAAAAGAATAAATATGTGGTACCTCTGTTGCTATGCTTATTACATATAATAATCTATAGAGTACCTACTGTGTGCCAAGTACTTGGTAGGAACTTAATCTCTGTAACCTCTGTTTTGGCAAAAATCCTCCATGTTAAGTATCATCAACACCAATTCACATGGGAGGCTCAGAGAGGTGTTTGTGACTTATCAAAAACCACATAGCAGGTATGTTGCAAAACCAGAATTGATTCTTGTTTGTCTGTACTAAAGGTCACACTTACTCAAATAAACCACATAGCCCCTCCTATTTCCAACAAAAATCGCAAGAATAACCCAAATTTTCCTTATGTTTCTCTTGATCTCCCTGAAAGTGCTTTTTTCGACTATCTGCTTGTTTGATCCCCCAAATGAGGAGACATTATGACCCCTCAATTTTACCTATAAGGAAGTCAAGGCACTGAGCAGGTAACTGGCTTGTGTGATCTCACCAGGAATTAGCATGAGTTTCTCTTTCAGTTCAAGATTCCTTGGGCAGCCCTCAAAGTAAACTCAATTGACCCCAGGGAGGTAGAAGTATTCAGTCCACCCTTCCCATTAAGCAAGTCAGAGTCCACCATGGGTGGGCCGGGCGGGGCTTAGTCAGCCGGAGTTCAGGGGCAGCTCCCTCTCCAGAAGAGGAAGATCCTAAGCTCAGGCAGTTACCGGAATCTTCCAGCCAGCATCATCAACAAGGTACCAATCCTTAGAGCTGGTCAAGAACCTGTGAGACCCTGTGATTTGGGAGGCTGAAGCAGGAGGGTTGCAAGTTCAAAGTCAGCCTCAGCAACATAGGTAGCAACTTAGGGAGACCCTATCTCCCCACCCCTGCAAAAAAAGTTGGATGGGTTCAATCCCTAGTTAAAAAAAAAAAAAAAAAAAAACCTGGGGGCCAGCCAAACGGGTCACCTTTGCACAAGGGCTGGGCTCTGGAAAATGTGCACTGGAGGCTGCGCAGTCTGCAGGTGTGGGTGAGAGGGCAACCCAACTCCTTCTGCTCTTCTGAAGCACTCAAACATCTTTGGCAACAGGTTCATCCCACACACAGTCCAGGTAAGCTGGGTAAGCGTGTTGGCCCCGTTTTTTATATGAGGGAAAGCCAAGATGGAAAAGGAACAGCCATCTGCTGTGTCCCCAGGTGGTGACCCAGTAGGAGAAGATCGCCAGATGCTCTGGCTACACGCACACATGCACACACACCTGGGGGCCAGCCAAACTGATTACCTTTGCACCAGGGCTGGGCAGGGACTCTGAGAGACAGCCTGGGTGAAAGGATGAAGGAACTATGGGCAGCTAATGACCTGAGACCTTTCTTGACACAGTCAGAAACTCACCCCACAGCTCCAGAGCCTAGGACACCGCAGTCCCTTGGTGACTGTCTTCTTCAGAGTTGCCCTGATGGCTCATTTTCCTGTGATTTAATGGTGAGAAGAGGGCGGCATGATTGGTACTGCTAGCTCTGAGCAGTTGGTGAATGGAGGAGTGGGGAGGCCTCCTCCTTCAGACTATGAGAGGAAACTGGGGCCACCATGCCTCACAAGGGCTCTTGGCTCCAGGACCTGTTGGCTGGCCCAGGAGGGTCAGGTCCCTTTTTGGCTGGTTAAGAGTATTTTGAAGATGTGATGATAAGACCTAAGTGTAGCTTTATTCTCAGCCATGTTAATCAGCACCCCAACAAAGAGATGCCATTATATTAAGTACATGTTGTCTGCCAGGCACTGTGCTAATGACTTTATACACATGATCTCATGTAACTCTTGCAATAATCTATAAAATAGGTCATGCAGGTGCAGTGGTGCATGCTTGTAATCCCAACAACTCAGAAGGCTGAGGCAGAAAGATCACAAGTTCAAAGCCAGCTTCTGCAACATAGTGAGACCCTAAGTTGACTCTGAGGTTGACTCCAAATAAAACATTTTAAAAATGGGCGGAGGGCAGAGGGGCTCAGTGGTAAGTGCCTCTGGGTTCAATCTCTGGTATCAAAAAACAAATAAGCAAACAAAAAAAAAAACAAACGATGATTGTTTTTGATACAATTACCTCCATCTTACCATCTTATAGATAGGGAAACTGAGGTACAAAGGTTAAAAATAAGATTGAGGCCACAATTACTGAGTAACAGAGCCATTCCTGACTATGATTTGCACTGCAAAAAAAAAAAATGTGATTTTTTTTTGTTTTGTTTTGTAATCCTGGGGATTGAACCTAGGACTTTATGCATGCTACACAAATGCTCTACTATTTGAGTTACACCCCAACCTACAAATGTGATTTAAAAAAAAAAAACAAAAACAGGAGGTTACCTGCAGTAGTATTTTGGAAGCTGCTTCTACCATCTCTCAAGAACCAGTTGTTGGATCCAGGTACAGTAGTGAAAATTTAAAGCCAGCCTCAGCAAAAGTGAGGTGCTGGGGATGTGGCTCAGTGGTTGAGTGCCCATGAGTTTAATCCCCAGTGTACAAAAATGAAAAAAAAAAAAAAAAAAAAAAAGAACCAATTGTTGGGCTAGAGTTATATTTCAGGAGCAGGCACTGGGTTGAATCCCCAACACCACCAAAAATTTTTTAAAAAGAACCAAACTTCCAAGATCTTTGTGAGCTGTTTGTTAAACACAGCCTTCATTAAAAAATTAAATTGTTGTCAGCGTGATGGCTCATCCCTATAATTCCAGCTGTTTGGGAGACTGAGGCAGGAGGATCTCAAGTTTGAGGCCAGCCTCAGCAACTTAGTTAAGACCCTGTCTACAAATTTGAAAATAAAATTCTTTAAAAAATTGATACAAATAGAATTAAATAAATTTTTTAAATAGTCTTTTTTTTTAAGAGAGAACGAGAGAGAGAGAGAGAAGGGGAGAGAGAGAGAGAGAATTTTTAATATTAACTTTTTAGTTTTTGGCGGACACAACATCTTTGTTTGTATGTGGTGCTGAGGATCGAACCCGGGCCGCACGCATGCCAGGCAAGTGCGCTACCATTTGAGCCACATCCCCAGCCCATAAATTTTAATTTTAAAATAATAAATACTCAAAACGTATCACTTCCTAATTATTTTACTGCATTGTGTGTGTGTGTGTGTGTGTTTCTGGGGATAGAAGCCATGGCCTTGCACATGCCATACAAGTACTCTACCACTGAGCCACATCTCCATCCCTTATTTTTTATTTTGAGACAGGGTCTCATTAAGTTACCAAGGCTGGCCTTGAATTCACTTCAGCCTCCAGAATAGCTGGAATTATAAGTATGCACCACCACCTGGTTCCCTAACCCTTTTTTATTTATTTATTTATTTTTAAATTTTGAGACAGGGTCTTACTGAATTGTGTAGACTGACCTTGAATTTGTGATCCTCCTACTTCATCCTCCCATGTGTCTGGGTTTAAAAATGGCTATGTTGTGCTATTATATGTTACATCTATTTTTAGGTTTTTAAGTTATCTACATCTATTTTTTGTTTTGTTTTGTACTGGGGATTGAACCCAGGAGTGCTTAACCACTGATCCAGTCCTTTTTTCTTTCTCATATTGGGACAATGTCTCACTAAATTGCTTAGGGTCTCGTTGAGTTGCTGACCTTGAACTTGGAATCCTCCTGCCTCAGCCAAGGATTACAGGCTTGTGGGACCACACCCAGCTCTACATCTATTTTATCTGTATGCTAGGAATACTGTAGATAGTAATATTATGGTACTGAGCATCTCTTCCCAACTCCACATTCAGTAACATCAGGTTGACAGCCTAGAAGTATGTACACCACAGAAACTACCAAATGCGGGCTGGGGATGTGGCTCAAGCCGTGGAGTGCTCGCTGTGCATGCAGCCCGAGTTCGATCCTCAGCACCACATACAAGCAAAGATGTTGTGTCCGCGGAGAACTAAAAATTCTCACTCTCTCTTTTTAAAAAAAAGAAACTACCAAATGCTATAAATCAGCCTCCACCCTCGAACAACTTGTTAAACATTCACAAGGAAATATGAAACATTTACAACTGGAGACTGAAAGCTTCCCAGGGTGCATCTGCAGACACCCATGTGCAGGAATAGTAGAAGAGGTGAACCCAGCACCAGTGGCCCTGGGCTAGCTGAACTCTACCAGCAAGGTCATGGTGGATTACCTCCCCCACCCCTGCCAAGGCATCCATACCCCGAGTCTGTCCATGCAACAGGAAAGGTAAGTCCACAGACTCCAGAGGAAATGTCTTGATGTTTTTATTTGTGAAAACTAGAGATGAAAAAGGGAAAGAAGGGGGTGGGGAGGGTTCTCGTGAAAAGCAAAAGATCAGTAGAATAGAAGAAAGGGACCAGGGGTTGGGAGGAAGAAAGGAACCCAGGAAGTGCTAGGGAGTGATATTGGCCAAATTATATTGATCTATTGTGTACATGTACTAATATGTAACAACAAATCCCACAATTCTGTACAACTCTATTGCACCAATAAGATAAACGTAGAGAAAAAAAAATAGCTAAAAGAATAGGTTTAAAATTTTCAGCATAAAAAAATGTATATGTGAGGTGACATGACAGATTCATTGATTGGCCTAAATTAATAATTTTACATTTTGTAAAAACATATAAAACATAGTATTTGGGGCTGGGAATGTGGCTCAGGCGGTAGCGTGCTCGTTTGGCATGCGTGCGGCCCAGGGTTCGATCCTCAGCACCACATACCAACAAAGATGTTGTGTCCGCCGAGAACTAAAAGATAAATATTAAAAAAATTCTCTCTCTCTCTCTCTCTCTCTCTCTCTCTCCTCTCACTCTCTCTTTAAAAAAAATAGTATTTTATACCACAAATATATGTGATTTTAATTTTCAATTAAAAATATTTTTTCTAATTATTTATTAATTGCTTTCTATACCTAGTTTATTTATAAAGACTCCAATCAAGGATCATATTGCAAAAAAATAAAATTTCTGAAAGGACAGAAATGAGGATTTAGCGATCAATGGGTCGAGTATCAGTTTGGGAAGATTAAAAGTTTTGGAGGTGAAAGATACTGATAGTTGCATAATAATGTGAAAAACTTAAATCCACTGAACTGTACACTTAAAATGGTTAAAATGTTAAATTTTATATTATCCACATTTTACCACAGTAAAGGGAAAACACACACATGCACACACAAAGAAAAAAATAAATGTTTGATATTGGGTCCATTGAGATGCAGTATAAAGACTTTTTTTTTTTTTTAATGGCAGTGCTAGGGATTGAACCCAATAGCACAAAATCAGTGAGCTACATCCCTAGCCTTTTTTGTTTTTACTTATTTATTTATTTATTCATTCATTCATTTAGTTTTGATATAGGGTCTCACTAAATTGCCAAGGTTGTCCTCAAACTTTGGATCCTCCTGCCTCAGCCTCGAGTCTCTGGCCCCACCAGATTGCAGGCCTGTGCCACCAAGCCCGGCTTTTGTTATATTCTCATTTCCCCCAATAGAGTTGTATCTTGATACCAGGGGACATGAAGGTGCACCAGTCCGGGAGGAAGCCTGCCCGGAAGAAGCAGCGGCTAGTCCCGGTGCCTTGTGAATGCCTGACCTCTAGTGGTGAGCCTGAGAATGCAGGCCATTGCCCTCAGGCCCATGGCAAGATTGTCTTCAACCTCTTCCTCCACAGGGCACAGCCACAGTGCGCCCAGTCACGGAGTGTAGGATCACAGGGACAACTCTTGTGGGATAGACAAATGGGCCATGGACAGAAGCACTTCCTTCAAATCATAGGGTTTCAACCATTGTCTCGGAACCTGTCTGTGCTCCCTTTGGACAGCAAATATTTGATGACACCCCTCTTACTACCATGAAATGAAGATCATAGATAAAATAAAAACTGCTTACACGATTTTTAGAAATCAAGAAATGAATGCATATGCTCACCAAAAGACATATGCAAGAATGGTTATAGCATTGTTATTCATAACAGCTAAAACCTGGAGATACCCCCAAATGTCCACTTATGGTAGAGTGGATAGATTGTGGTATATCCATACAATGAAGTAGTACGCAGCAGGTAAGAATGAATAAACTTCCAATTTGCACAACAATATGAATGAACCTCATAAATAGAATTCTGAAAGAAGCCAGACATACACAAAAATAATGTACTACATGTTTCCATTGTAAGCCAAGAAATATATATGAGGCTAAAGTAAAAGCAGACAGTTTTATTTGGGTGCAGATTAGATTTGCAAATCGGGAACACAGTCAAGTGCGTCACAAAGGATAAATAGAGCTGAGCTTCTATAACAAAAATGAGCATTCTTTGGGGAAGATAAGCAGGACTGAGCTATGTTCAGTTTGGAAACCAGGGTTTAAGTCCTTGAAATGTCCCAATCAAGAAGCAAACTGGCTAATCTAATACTTAGCAGGTTTTTAAGCATCTGGTTCTAGAAAATTGTTCCGTCTGGGAGATTCAGATTCTGACAATAGGTTTATGTGGCAATTTATCCCTATCAGAAAAATCTTTACGGCTTAGAAAAGAATATTTTTCTCTCTCTTTGACCATTCTGCAACCATTTTGATTTTTATGTTGTCATCATTTATCTCAAGGTAAAAGGTAGGCAAAGTTAACGTGTTAGAAGTCAGGATAGTAGCTACCTTCAGAAGGATCTGTGGCTGGGAAATGGACTTCCAGGGATCCTCCTATTTCAGCCTCCTGCATAGCCAAGATTATAGGTGTGTGCCCCCACACTCCATGTGTTTTGCTTCTTGATCTGAGTGCTAGTTACGAGGTATGTTTGTTTGGGGAAAAGTTTGAAAAGCTGTACATTTATGATTTGCATATTTTTTAAAAGTATATAATTATTCAACAAAAAATTTATACAAAACCAATCAACACAATGCTCTAACTGCATTGGGCAATGTCATTGCAGGTTTGGTAAAATTCTGAAATACTGAGTTCTCTGTAAAGTGCTAAAAGTGTAGCACACTTTCTGCAGTTTACATGTGTTAGATAAAAATTACAGGAAGCGGGTGCTGGGATTGTGGCTCAGAGGTAGAACGCTCGCCCAGCATGTGTGAGGCACTGGGTTCGATCCTCAGCACCACATAAAAGTAAAATAAAGCTATTGTGTCCACCTATAACTAAAAATAAATATTTTTTAAAAATTACAGGGGGAGAAAAAAAAAATTACAGGGGGAGGGATCAGGTTCCATGAAGCACACTTCTAATCCCAGTGATTGGGGAGGCTGAGACAGGAGAACTGCAAGTTTGAGGCCAGTCTCAACAACTTAGATCGTGCCTCAAAAATAAAAAATATAAAAAATATAAAAAATAAAAGGGGCTGGGGATGTAGATCAATGGTAAAGTTCCCCTGGGTTCAATCCCTGGTTCCAAAAAAAGAAAAGAAAAGAAAATTACAAGGAGCTACTGTTTTAGATTAAGCTCCTACACTGGGTCCCAATAGACCAGACTAAAAAAATGGAGTCACTCAAGCTATTGCTTTATATCTTTGGGCTTAATCCTCAGCGGGTGGTGGTGGGGGGATCAATTGGCATGACAATTAAGTTCCTTCTGCTTTAATCCTCAGACAGACCCACACAAAAGTAACCTGATGTTACCCCATCAGTTATTTTTCTCTTCTTCTGTCTCCCTGCCCCTGCCTTACCAGAAAAGCAACTTTGAAATGATGGATTCACTTTTTGTTTTGTTTCTGCTTTCTTTAGCTCTTTCCTTCTCAAAACTCAACTTTCTCTGTTCTCAAATAGAGCCCTTATTCTATTTGATGAAGGGTAGCCTGTTTCTAGACTTGAAAATAAAGCCAATTAATTTTTTACACCAAATCGTTTATGATTTTTTTTCTTCCTTTGATGTGTGGTAGTTGTATTTTGGATCTTAAGAGGGTTCGCAGGGATGATTCTACATAAACATCCAGTGTGGACATGCAGAAATCTGAAACGGATGGTTCTTTCCTGGGTAGGGCTCACCTGTCTCCTGCAGGCCTAGTCCTCCTTCCATTTGTGAAAGGGGGATGGCAGGGGTACCTGCTGGGTAAGGCTGTCATGAAGATTAAATGAGCTCATTCATTAAAATGCTCAGATCAGTGCCTAGCACACCATGAACACAAAATCAGTGCGGAATACTCTTTGTATCTCTCTGGACCCCACCCTCTAAATGCCAAGAGTGCCCGCATCATCAACAATCAAAAACTTTCCCACAGATGTCCAAACAACCTGTAGGGGTGACACGGAGGTCTGTCTGGTCACCCCTGGATGACCAGAGCTGACTGTCGGTAGCAGAACCCTGCAAACCTTCATGCACAAGAACAGCTGAGGATGGCTTTTGTTCCACATCCTGCTCTCAAGTTGCTAAGCGGGGAGACAAAGGAGTCCACAGATTAAAAACAATGCCACAGAAAAGTATTGACACAGCCCAGGGACAGCAGAATGGCTATCTCAGGCCCCAGCCTCCAGCAGAGGGCTTTGATCTGCTTTGTGGCTTGTTGTAATTTTTTTTTTTTAATTTGTTGGCCAGTCTTTGAAAAATCAGATGATTTCATATAGTAAAACCTAGATTTTCTTCTTCTCTGTAAAAACCCAAAGCTTTGTCAACAGCAGGCCTGAATTTGTATGGTCAGGAGTCCTGTGTTGGCCACAGCCCCTACTTGACCTTAGGCTACTTTTCCTAACAGCTTGGAGCCCTGTTACAAGTCTGTCTGCTGATAGCTGTGGAATCTGAGAAAACCCGGCAGCTTTGGGAGGAACAGATAAGTGGGGCTTAATAAGGTGGGAAAAGACTGGCGTGTTTAAAGGCCCATACCATTCAAGATGAGGCTTGCCTGAGGACCAGTTCCTCACACAGGCCTGCTGCAGCAGGAGGAGGCCTGGGAACTGCAGGGAGACAGACCAGAGCCTGAAAGTTCCCAGCTCTGCCCAGGATGGTGGCATACACATAAAAAACCCAGTGATTCTGGAGGCTGAGGCAGGAGGATCACAAGTTTGAAGCCAGCCTCAGCAATTTAGTGAGGCTCTCAGTAAATTAGAGATACCCTGTCTCAAAAAAAAAAAAAAAAAAAAAAAAAAAAAAAAGAAGAAGAAGAAGAAAGAAAGAAAAAAGTTCCCAGCTCTGACACCAGCCTGCTCTGCTCTGCATGCTTGCTTGACGTCAGTATGAGTTCAACGTCCGGGCACCAGGGCTGAGGTGCTGTGGCACACAGTTCACAGGTCCTTATACCCAGGGCCTGCCTATCCTATGCCTGGGAGGGCCTGAGGAGAAGACTAAGAAACATAAAAAAGTAGTAGGAACAACGTGGTCCTCAGGGTTCCTGTAGGGCTGGCCTACCATTACCTTCCTGAAAAAGCAGAAGAGGTCTCCTCTAAATGTCTGAAATTTATTATTATTATTATTATGTACCAGGTTGAACCTGGGGCACTTTACCACTAAGCTACATCCCCACCCCTTTTTAAAAATACTTTATTTAGAGACAGGGCCTTGGTGAGTTGCTTAGGGCCTCCCTAAGTTGCTGAGGCTGGCTTTGAACTTGCTATCCTCCTGCCTCAGCCTCCCGAGTCACTGGGATTACTAGTGTGCACCAGGTGCATGGCCGAAATTTATCATTAGAGATTTGCATCCCCTAGCCTACTGCTTCTCAAAGTTTCTAGTGCTCAGGAATCACTTGGGGATCTTGTTAAAATGTAGGTTCTGATGGAGTAGGTCTAGGCTGGAGCCTGAAGGTTGTTTCTTAAAAAGACTACCAGGCATGCCACCATCCAGTGGGGCAGGTGTATAACAAGACCCTAGAGCAAAGTTTCTCAATTAGGGCCTGCTGACATTTTGGACTGGCTGAGTCCTAGTGGGAGCAATTCTGTGCATGGTAATATATTTAGCTGCATCCTGGGCCTCTATCTGCCAGATGCCCTACTTGCGGGGCGGGACATGGGGAGCCAGTAGACAGGCAAAATCCGCCATTGAAAGGATTTTAGAGGAACTCTGAAATATAGATGTCTATGAGTTTCCCTGGCACTTTGAGAGACTTCAAGCTACGGGTGGAGGCTTAACCACATAATTTATAGGGACTGGTACAAAATAAAAATGTGGTGCCCTTGTTCAAAGAGCAGGAAATGGTGCCATTAAGTTAGAATATAAAGAGTTTTTGCCTTTAAAAATATTTTTCCTGGGCTGGGGCTGTAGCTCAGTGGCAGACCGCCTGCCTAGCATGCGTGAGGCACTGGGTTGGATCCTCAGCACCACATAAAAATAAACAAATAAAATAAAGGCATTCTGTCCATCTACAACTACAAAAAAAAATTTAAAAAATATATTTTTCCTAGCCGGGTACGGTGGCGCATGCCTGTAATCCCACCGACTTAGGAGGTTGAGACAGGAGGATCACAAGTTCAAAGCTAGCCTGAGCAACTTATGAGGCCCTAAGCAACTCAGTGAGACCCTGTCTCAAATTAAAACATAGAAAGGGTTGGGGATGTGGTTTAATGGTTAAGTCCCCCTGGGTTCAATCCCTGGTATCAAAAAAAAAAAAAAAAACCTACTTATAAAATGTGACAGGGGGCTGGGGATGTGGCTCAAGCGGTAGCGCGCTCGACTAGCATGCCTGCGGCCCGGGTTCGATCCTCAGCACCACATACAAACTGCTGAGAACTAAGAAAAAATAAATAAATGTTAAAAATTCTCTCTCTCTCTGTCCCCCCCCCTCTCACTTTCTCTTTAAAAAATAAATAAATAAAATAAAATAAAATATGACAGGGATAATAGTTTTACATGAGTAACAATGTAAACTTACAGATTGCATGAAAGTACTTTTGATTTCTTAGGAAAATATTCTTTTCCATTGAATGCATTCACCTTTAAATTTACTTTCTCTTTCTAAATCTATGAATATTTGTTGTAATTTTGCAGCACTTTTCAAAACCAAAGATTCTAAACTCTTTGAAGAGTTTTAATAATGTTCACATATACACTTATTTTGTAATAACTCACTAATAACATTTACTGCCTCAGGAACAGCAATTCCTTTCCTGGAACTTAGACCTGAGTTATTTATACAGCCAGGGACAGAGAAGCAGACTTCCTATTGGGGTCCCAGAGCTGCCCCCTGTGTAGCCCCACTCCTGTGGTTGCTGCCGCTGTCTCAGTAGCAAGGCCCAATGTGGGCCCAGCAGTGCTTCAGACTGCGACAGGCATGCCTATGCGTGTGTGCCACCTGGCACTGTGTTCCTGGTGCCTGCCCCATCCTGCATGTATCCCATGTCTTATCTCCGCTGCATTGACCTGTCTCCAAGAAAATGGTTAAGAATTTCAAGATGACAAAAAAAAAAGAATTTCAAGATGGAGACAGACAGCCAAGCTGGCAAGGTCCTTCTGAACTCAAGATCTTTTACAACTACTCAGGGCAGATGCCCAGGAAGCTGGCTCAGTGCTAGGGAATAATAGGCAGCACGTGAGATGGGGCCTAGAGCAGATAGCATAAGTATCCCCTGGCCTCTTAGAGGTGACAGGAAGTGGCTGGGTTCAGTGATACATGCCTGTAATTCCAGCTACTCAGGAGGCAAAGGCAGGAGGATCACAAGTTCAAGGCCAGACTCAGCAACTTAGCAAGACACTGTCTCAAATTAAAAATGTTTTAAAAAGAAAAAGACTAGAGACATAGCCCAAGTCCTAGGTTAGATCTCAGTACCACCAAAATTAAATAAATAAAATAAAAAGGTCAAAGACATGTAGAAAGGGGGATTAGAGGTCTCTAAAGGCCAAGTGTCACATCGGCAGAATCTCCTGCACAATTCCACAGGGCTGCTGCTCTGCACCCTACTCTCCATCTGTATTTCTTTTTTTTTTTGTACTGGGGATTGAACCCACAGTCGTTTAACCACTGAGCCACATCCCTGGCCCTTTTTAATATTTTATTTAGAGACAGGGTTTTGCCGAATTGCTTAGGACCTCACTAAGTTGCTGAGGCTGGCTTTGAACTTGAGATCCTCCTACTTCAGCCCCCCTGAGGGGGGGGGGATTATAGGTGTGTACCACTGTGTGGCACCTCTGCATCTCTTTGTGACCAAAAGCCTGTCCGCAGGGACTGCTGATTCCCACAGTTACTTAGGTAGTGCCAGCTACAGACCCCTACTGTCACCTGTAGCTCCCTGCACACTCTGTCCTTGATGCTCTCACACTGAGGCTTTTCCTGAATTCACTCCAACTTCTTCCTCCTCTGGCTCTCCCAACCATCCCCAGTCGTGCCTGCCACAGCCCTACGCAGATTGTTTGGGGACAGGCCCAGATCTTCTTTGGTGGTAAGAAATCCTTTCAGAGAAAAATTAATTTCAGGGGAACAGAAAGATGAAAACCCTTCTCCCAAAGGCCAAGAATAAATGGAAAAAACATGGTAAAGGGACACTGGCCTCCAAAGGCAAAAATACCTATTGAAGCCTTCAGTGAAATCCAAGCCCATGGCCTCTCAACAGCTTGCAGGAATGTCTTTGCAGCTTCTGAAGTCACCACCCAAGAACAAGCAGGATCTAGAGCTGAGCTGAACAATGACAGCTGAGAGCATTTGCTCAGCTAATGAAACATCTCAGCCCCAGACATACATTGTCGGTGACGACTGTGGGGCCGTGGCTTCTAATAAATGACATGTGTGTGTGCAAGATCTTAGTTAAAAGAACATTTTACATTTGGAGCAACCATGGGACACAGGAACTACTAGCTCTACTTTAGCAACAGGACCTGGGTGCTCAGAAAAGTCAAGTAAGTGGGTCAAGGTCACTAGCTGGTAAGTGTTAGAGTGAGGATTCAAATCCATGTCTGCTTAGCTGCCAATCCAAAGCTCTTCTCCACACTGTGGCATAAGGAGTTCTCTTCCGAAAGAGACCTTTAAGCAGGACAGTGAAATCAACCAACTGTGTCCAACTTGTCCTTTTAAGTTTCCTGGCCTCTCTTTTTTAAAATTTTGTAGTGATGGGGATCAGCCCAGGGCCACAAGCATGTTAGGCAAGCACTCTACCTACCCCTGAACTAGAGTCCAGCCCCGGGCCTTTCATTTTCACTCATTTTTCCTTGCTCTGATGCAGTTACTCGGGGCTTGGAATTAGCCACTGTTGATTCCAGGTGTGCCTGTGGAGACAGATGTCTTACCTCTCTGGTTCCTCCAATCACCTGTACCAGGATGCAGTAAGAGCAGCTCTGCCTGAACAGCTGGGCTCTCTGTGCATTTCTGGGGCCTCCATTATTGCTGCCATTTCTCAAGTCCTGAAGTCTTTGCAAATTTCAGGCATTCAGTTGTATTTTTCTGAAAACAGGGAGGCCGGTGTAAAGCTGGGAGAGGGAGGACCATGCATAAAGCATTCTATGGGTGAGGCTTCAGGAAGTTGGCTCTGTGTCCTTTCTTCAACGCTTGAAAGAACTCACTGTGATTCCCAGTCCCCTGGGGCAATCAGTGGGATCCCCTGGAAATCCCTGACAGCTCATCCTTCCTTAGCCATCCATCAGTGCAATGTCTACAGATCTTTGTTCAGTGATCTTGGAGCCACCCAAATCCCACTCTATGCCTGCTGCTTGCCCTGCTCTCTGAATGCCTTCGATCCCCAGCAACATCTGCTCCAGAGGCTTAATCCAGCATTTGCAAAATTTCCCTTCCAAAATCTCTGGCCTGGCACCACTCCCAGCCCCAGTGAGCAAAGAGCTGCAGCATTTATGTGGCTTTTCCAGCAATGGCTTTGTATGGTCTGAGGAACAGCTTTGATCTCCATGTTGCTGGGGAGGGCCAAGAATGGAGGAAGGAGGCGTGCAGATGAGAAGAAAGGAAGGCCTGCACACGCTTGCTCCCGCTCCAGACCTTCCACCCAGCACCCGAAGGCTCTGTACAGCCTTGGGGTGATGACAGGCGTGATTTACACGTTTAACATTCAACTTTGACACTAACCCTCAGGCAGAAATTGTGGTCAGTTCAAGCAGTATATTGTGTTAAATTGGAGTTAAGGAGTGAGTGTCTTCAAGTGCACCTTTCTATCTTTTGGAGTTAGGAAGTATTTATGAATGCACCTTTCCATCTAGCTTATGGGGCATTTAAATATTTCGTGATGGTATTAATAAAGACACTGTTTCTACAGTACAGCAGTCTGAGCTCGTCATGGATTATTCTAAAGTTTTCCTCTATAACGTGCATCAGAAGAGGACAAGGCTTTTTTGACAGTTGATGACATGGATGCTTAAAACGAAGCAGCAATTTGGCTGGGATGTGGCTCAGTGGGAGAGCGCTTGCAGGGTACACTGGGGGATAAGGACACCTGGGTTCCATCCTTAGCACTGCAAAAAAAAAGAAAACACAAAAAACAAACAAAAACCCCACAAGAAGAAGTAATTTGACAAAGGTCAAGGTAATTTTGCAGAGAAAACTACATTATTAATAATGCAATGGCTAGGCACAGAGGCACTGATCTGTAATCCCAGTGACTTGGGAGGCTGAGAGCGGCGAGGATCTTAAGATCAAGGCCAGCCTTTTGTATGTGGTGCTGAGGATCGAACCCAGGCCGCATGCATGACAGGCGAGCGCGACCGCTTGAGCCACATCCCCAGCTCTAGTGAAACCCTTTCTCAAAATAAAAAATGAAAAGGGCTGGGGATGTGGCTCAATGGTCGAGTGCCCCTGATTTCAATCCCCAGAACCACAAAAACAAGAAGGCAAGCAAAGAGCACCTGACGAAGTCTCCAAGGGCCCATAGAACAATTTATCAAACTCAAGGACCCAAGTTCCCTCTGGGTTGCTCTGGCCTCAGAACCCAACAGCTGGAACTCCAGACCCTTTCCCCTACTCCCAGCCCTCAAAAGCCTTTATACTTGTCTCCCAGTGGGCCCCTGAGGCCTTTCTAGAAACACTGAGTATTCACCTTGTGAAACTAGCCTAGAATCTCTTGGCTTCTGCTCTGTGTGCACCAGAGCATGCTGGCTGCTGACCACATTTCCCCTGAGGATCTTTGTGCAGTGGGGCAGAAAGTAGGTGAGAAATCAGGGTGGGGAGATCTCAAAGGCTTCCCAGAGTTCTGGTCTACCTCCTCCTGCCCTTCCCCCTTATTCTGTAGGCAAAGAACTCTTGGGTCCACATCTGCTCTTGGAAACAATCTAGGAGGCTCCCAGGCAGATTCAAGGCCTTGCCTGTAAAGGTTATGGCCAAAATAACCCTTGTTACCACTCTCCTATAAAGTACAGGAACAAGACCTGCTACGTAGTTGCAGAGTCCAGAAAAAATAAAATTATGGGGTCTTTGTTAAAAAATTATTAAGAATTTCAAGATGGAGCCAGGCATGGTGATGCACACTTAAAATCCCAGCAACTCAGAGGCTAAGGCAGGAGGATCACAAGTTTGAGGTCATCCTCAGGACCTTGGCAAGACCCTTAGCAACTTAGCAAGATCTTGTCTCAAAAAAAAAAAAAAATGCACTCTACTCTCATGAATATCTAAAAAGAACAAATAAAAAATAATAATAATGACTGGGATGTAGTTCAGCGGTAGAGCACCCCTGGGTTCAATCCTCAGCACCAAACATAAAAAAAAAAAAAAAGAAAAGAAAAGAAAAGTTCAAGATGGAAAAGCAGAACACTAAATTAAGCTCAAAGGTATTAAACTCAGAGTCCCATGAAACTGCACAGGCCTGGGGCTCCTGAAGGCAACCCCGGCTGGGACAAAGAGGATCTCTGTACCTCAGAAAGGCCTTCAGAGGTGTCCTGTCCCTCCTACATCACTTGGTGTGGCACTGCTTCCTTTCCAAGCCACACCCCATAGGACTTGCAAGAAGCAGCCTTTGGAAGGAATACCAGAGGCCCCAGGGCCCCGGGAGCCAGTGGAGACTGTGTCATCTCCCAGCCAGTCACATGCATGCAGGTTGCTCTTCAGGTGATCTCTATTCGGCCTTGGGCTCTCAGCCTGGTGTTGGCCCAGCACTGAGGTAATCGAGTGCTTGGGGAGAGCGAGCCCCTCCCCACCCACCAAGGTTCCCTCTGCTCTGCCTGGAGGACTCCTCCCACATTTCCAAACCAGTTTGGAATTTAAAAACAAGAGATCCTCACCAGCTGGCCCAGCTCCTTTTCTGTCAGATCTTCTCAGCACGGTCTGAGGGCTATTCTCTTGCAACTGGTCCCCTCTCCAGGGACAACCACTGTTACCTAGTCGTTATACTTCACAGCAGAAATAACATGACTTTGAGCTGATCTGGATTTTAATTCTGGTTTCACTGATCAGCTGGGTTATAAAAGGGTAGGTGTAAACCAGAGCATGGTTCTGTTAAACAGAATCATTGGTATGTTACACGCATCTTTAAAACACGAGTTAAATTGTCTTTCCTTACCAGGAAATACTATGCATGAGAATACCATGAAAAAGCTCTTTGCATAAGAATAGGAAATGTCTCTAATATTTATTAGCTGAAAAGGAAAAGATGTGTGCTTAAACCATATCAATTTTTGATTTTTAAAAAGGGGGGTTGTGCCAGGTACGGTGGTGCACTCCTGTAATCCCAGCAGCTTGGGAGGCTGAGGCACGAAGATTGAAAGTTCAAAGTCAGCCTTAGCAATGGCGAGTTACAAAGAAACTTAGCAAGACCCTGTTTTTAAATAAAATACAAAATAGGGCTGGGGATGGGGCTCAGTGGTCAATGCCCAGTTCCAGCCCCCCAAAAAAGTAGGGGTTGTATACACATATATCTTCTGTTTGCATTGATTATCTCTAAAAGCACCATCAAGACAATAATGTTGGGCTGGGTGTAGTGGCACAACCTGTAATCCCAGTAGTTTAGTAACTGAGGCAGGAGGATTATAAATTTAAAGCCAGCCTCAGCAATAGCAAGCCCTAAGCAACTTAGCGAGACTGTGTCTCAAACTAAAAAATAAAAAAGGATGGGATGTGGCTCAGTGGTTAAGTGTCCCTGCATTCAATCTCTGATATATATATGTATTTTGGTACTGGAGATTAAACCAAGGAGTGCTTTATCACTGAGCTATATCCCCAGTATTTTTTGTTCTTTTACTTTGAGACAGGGTCTTGTTAAGTTGCTGAGGCTGGTCTCAAACTTGTGATCCTCCTGCCTCAGCCTCCCTAGTTATTAAGATTACAGGCATATGCCACTGTTCCTGCTTAAAAATCCTTTTAATGTAAAAAATAAAATAAAAATCTAAAGAGCATGGATTTTTATATTCTTTAAGCCAGTAATTCCATTCTGGTGGCTTTATCTGAATGCTGCATTTGGAAATATAGACCAAATGATTGGCATGGGATGAACCATTACATATAAGTGATGTCTCATATCAGGGGAACATTTAAACAAACTATGGTAAATTATGTGATGGAATTATGTAATGATATCCTATCAATATCTTAATGAAATGCTTATGATACAATATTAGAAGAGAATGGTATTAAACCAGGTTTGGTAGCTCACATCTGTAATCCCAGCAACTCTGAAGGCTGAGGCAGGAGGATTGCAAGTTCAAATCCTTAACAAGATGATTTCATGGAAATGTTATAAACAATAAAGTGGGATAATAGAAGAGGACACTTCACTGAACGGCCAGGGAGATGTCTTTTGAGGATTGCTCAGCAACTTAGCAAGACCCTGTCTCAAAATAAAAAATAAGAAGAGAACTGGGAATGTGACTCAGGGGCTAAGTGCCCCTGAGTTCAATCCCCAGTGCCCCATCCAGACCCCGCCCCCGCAAATATATATACACATACATACATATATATGATAGTATTTACTTACTTATCAAACATTACATAACTTAGGTTTGTGCAGGCTCTGTTTTTATGTCTACAATTACTATTAGTGCATTTACTCCCAGTAGACACCAACAGTATCCACAAGGGGATAGAGAGATGAGAGACAGGGTCCTTTCTCAGGTCATGCAGGTAACAACAGTACAATCAGGACTGAAGCCCAGGTCAGGTGCTACAGAGCCTATTTCTGACCATTCTCTTCCACTGCTTTTATAGATGTGAAAGTATGTGCACAAGCGCGCGTACACACACACACACACACACACACACACACACCAACACAACTATGTAGATGCACAAAACGATTTTGTGACATTTTGTAAAAAGCCTAGAAATAGTACTGGAAGAAATTCTGCCAAAGTTGTCAGAGATTATCTCTGGATAATGGAATTAAAAGACATTTCTCTTTCTTATACATTTTTCCTATTTTAGGAATTGTCTGCCTGTATTTATCTTATCAAAAGAATAAAAATAAAGAAATATGATCCCCTCTAAGTCCTTCTGGAGGCAGCTGTCATGCTGCCCACCTCTCCGTCTGGAATAAGTGTTTTCTCGGGCCCTCCTGCAATTCTTTTGGTGTAACTGTATAACTTGTCTGTTGGCAGTGCCCAGATCAAGCACCTTTATCCAGGTGAGGGCTGACTAGCAGGAAGAGCAGAGAGCCATCCCCTTCTCCATTACAGATGATTCTTTTTTTTTTAATTTTTATTTTTTTAGTTGTTGATAGACCTTTATTTATTTTTATGTGGTGCTGAGAATCGAACCCAGTGCCTCACACATGCTAGGCGGCGTGCTACCACTTGAACCACATCCCCAGCCCCTACAGATGTTTCTTTGTCAGAGCAAGTTAAAGTCATGGTGCGTTGGCCTGATGAGCTCTAGTCTCTCGTGCGTTCCCAGTTTAGGCAAATCCACAGAGTCCCTTGCTAAGTCCATTGTGGCTCTGAGCTTAAGCATGACTTAATATTGATCTCAATTTCTTAGGACTCTGCGTAGAGACCCAGGTCACTCAGAACCCCTTAAGCCTTAAACCACTTAGTCCTTTGTCTCTCAAAGATGCCAATGCTGATCTTGTCTAAGGGCCTTCCCCAGATCTGCCCCAACAAGGCTCCTTGAGGCCACAGGATCAATTCCTGAGAGACATCTCCCTGGCCATTGAGTGAAGTGCCTTCTTGTATTATCCCACTTTATTCTTTATAACATTTCCACAAAATCATCTTTTTAATTTTTTGACTTCATTCTTCTCATTTTCCTCACTTGAATGTAAGTTCCATGAGAGCAGGACCTTGTCTATTCTGCCTCAGAGACTTCTAGCCCTTGGAAGGAGCTCAGTAAATGTTGGATGGATAGGTGGGTAGATGAGTGGGTGAATGGGTGGGTAGGGGATGGACAGTTAGATTGGTGGATGATTGATTGATGGATTGATGGATGGATAGATGAATGGATGGATGGAGGGTGGGTAGATAAGGCAATGAGTGGGTGAATGAGTAGGTGGGTGGGTGGGTGCATGGAGTTTGTCAGTGCAAGTGAACAGCTATAGGTGATTTTCCAAGCCCTTCTCACTACGTACTAGCTATGTGACATTGGGCATGTTGCTGAACTCCTCTGTTTCCTCTTCTGTTAATCAGAGACTATAATCTTTCCTACTTCTTCGGGTGATATCATAAGAATTAAATTTTAAAAAAGCATATGGCAAAGTGAAGAGTGCCTGACATATGGATGCTAGGTAAAATTATTTTTATCTTTCTGCCCAGACTAGTGTCATCTCTGATCACCTTATCTTTAACCAAGTTGTGATAAAAACTCCTAAACAGCATAGCATTTGGGACAGCTCTGTCACTAGATGCAACACTATATGGCGACAGTCTGGGCACATGCTCTCCCATACCATCCATAAAGGGGATCCGGGCTCTTGCCTGTGATTGCTCCGATCTTCCAGACGAGCAAAGAGGACAAAATAAAAGCAGCCTGGCTCTGTTCTTGGTGGTCCCTTCTTTTCCTTTTGAGAACCACAGACCCTCTGCTGGCTGACCACACCCAGGGCTGACATCAGGTTCATCCTTTGCCCTTGACTGGGCTGGGTCCTATTGCCCAGCAATAGAATACCTCCCTGATCGGGGCCCTGACCTCTGGCCATGCCAAAGCAGGAAGAGCAGGCTCAGACTGTGGCCTGATATCTCTGGTGGGGAGAGGCTAAGGAGTGCCGTGATATGGGAAGAGAAGAAAAATCACAGCACAGGGCAGAAGGTTGTGCTGAGAAGATAGTAGAGCCAGCAAAACATTAGCCAGAAAGCACCCGAGATTCTCAGTGTCTAGAATCTGTTCTTTGGAGATAGTTTGTCTCTACACACCTTGAGTAGAAGGCAAGTGTTTTAGTCGGCTGTTTCACTAAAAGACCTGAACAGAACCACTGTAGAGGAGGAAAAGTTTATTTGGGGGCTCACAGTTTGAGAGGTCTCAATCCACAAACAGCAGGCCCCATTCCCTCAGGGCTTGAGGTGAGGCTGAACGTTGTGGTGGAAGAGTGTGGCGAGGGAGGCCGCTCACATGATGATCAGTAAGCAGAGAGAGAGAGAGAGAGAGAGAGAGAGAGAGAGATATGTCCACATGCCAAATACAAATGTATACCCCAAAGCCAGGCCCCCAATGCCCACCTCCTCCAGTCACACCCCACCCGCCTTCAATTAATCCCCTTAGGAGAGTAATTCATTGATTGGGTTAAGACTCTCACAACCCGATCATTTCTCCTCTAAACCTTCTTGAATTGTCTCACCTGAGTTCTTGAGGTGAGACAAACCATAACTGCAAGTGCTCCTTGAAGGAACCACATGTCTCCACTGTCATTTTGAGCAGCTTTCTTGGGTGAGAAGATTCATTCCTGCATCCATTTGAGAAGGAATGGTTCCTCCCCAGAGGGGCTGGGCCAGAAGGTTTGGGAGATGAGGCCCCGTAGAACTCCGTGGCAGGGAGCTCTGGGTCTGGCACCCACATAAGCACCCTACAAGTTGATGGGCAAAGAGGGAAAGCAAGGAGTGGGATAATGCCAGGGTTTTGTTCTTCCTTCACACTTGCCTGGCTAACTCTCATTTGCCCTATGTCTCAGATTCAATGTCAATTCCTCAGGAAGCCCTCCGGTCTCTCTGTCATGGCCCACACTTTTATTCATAGCTCTTCCTGAAATTACAGTTAGGGCTGCTACAACATACATCTGTCTCTCCCTCCATCCCCATCCACAAACAACACTGCACGCTCTGCAAGGGCAGTGGCCCAGCCTGTCTGTTCACCACGGAGTCCCAGCACCTGACCCCATGCCTGCACACAGGTGGCACAAATGGACAAATGCATGGAAGAAGGATAAACAGACTGGGAGGGCCAGGGCAGCGGCACGGCAGTTCCTTCTCACTTTGCCCTGATGATCTATCCTCTCTTGTTGCATATGGAGGGCTTGGACATGGAAAAAACTGACATTCCATTTCCTCTGCCTGGGCAGGGAAAGCTCATGTTTTCCAAAGATCCATGTTGGCACTGTTCCAGCTGCCTACTGAATAATAGCCTTTCTTCCACAGAGATGAAGTCATGTGCCTAAAATCAATATAAAACTCCAGGAAAGGAAAGCACCCTCTATTGCACACCATCTATGTACCAAACATCAGGTGTTTGCACAACTAATCTGCAAATATAATTTCTATTTTTACAAGAAATGTAAATGAGACTTGTAACTTGCCAAATTCATAGAAAAGGGAAAAAAGGAAGAAAGGAAGGAAGGAAGGAAGGAAGGAAGGAAGGAAGGAAGGAAGGAAGCAAGCAAGCAAGCAAGCCAGGCAGGCAGGCAGGCAGGCAGGAAGTCAAAATCTGACTCTGTGTGTGTGTGTGTGTGTGTGTAGTCCTACACTGCTTCTAACATTCCAAGGTTTGGTGGGGGTGGGGTGGGGGTCATGGCAAGCTACGCTTTGTCCTCAGTGCTTCTGAGAGTGTCCATAGCTGTGTCCCTGCTTGTCTCTCAAAGACTGAGGCATAGGCGGAGAGAACCTCCCCAAATGGAGGACAGAAGAAGAGTAGGAATAGAGAAATGGGACCAAGTATACTTCCACTTGTTCCTCAAACCTTTAATGAGTATCCATGTCTGGCCCAGGGGCTGGAAAGGAAATGTCATGAAATACAGGTCCTCTTCTCACGGAGGCCACTCTCTAATGAGTGAACCAGGAAAGAAAACAAAACAAAACAAAAAATTAAGTTTTTGGCAAGGCTGGCATGGTGAATGAGTATTAGATCTGTTGAGGGGTAGCTGGGGATTGAACCCAGGGGTGTTTACCACTGAGCTATATCCCCAGTCCTTTTTTTTTTTTTTTCTTTTTCTTTTTCTTTTTTTTTTTTTTTTTTTTGAGACGGTCTCACTAAGTTGCTGAGACTTGTCTTGAACTTGCAATCCTTTTGCCTCAGTCTCCCAAGTTGCTGGTACCACCATGACCACCATGTCTGGCTTATTCCATTTCTAAAAATGTTTTAAGTTATCTATAATAAAATATTAAAATCTATGTATTGTACCTCCACCCAAGTGCTATGCACTGGAAGTGGTAGAAGCACAGGAGAGATTTCCAGCCTGGACTGAAAAGCCAATCTAGAAAGGTTTCACTGAGGAGGCGACAACTGAGCTGAATTTGGCAAGAGGACGAGTTAGGAAAGTAGCCTGGGACCCAAGTGCCTGCAAATGGCGCCTGGGGACACCGACGCATGAGACAACATGGTCTCCTTAGAGAATCCTAAGTTCAAGTCAATTCCTGTGTCTAGAAGGAGGAAGCCAGTCCTTTTCCGGGACGGCCCGCGGGTGCATTCCGCACTTCTCCTTCCCGGAGACGATTTGGATTAGGAGTTTGAGATGGTCCTTCGCAGCGGAGGACGGACACCAGAACTACCAGCAGATGCGCAGAGCGGGGCGCCACCTGCCGGCCAGAGTGTAGAATGAGTACTGAGTTCCCTTTTCAAAATTGTCTTCAGGAAATCCTGCCTATTAACAGAGTTTTATCCAAGAGCTGAGCGTCAGGTAAACCCTGTGATTTGCAGGACGAAAGGAAAAACAAAAGGAAATTTTTGCAAATGGAGCAGTGAACTGAAACCGCAGTTTAGAGACATGATCTATAAGCGCAAAGAAAGCTTGGATCTGCTCACCATTTCACCCGTATTTAGTAACAATATTAATATCCTTCTATTGTTGTGCCAGATCCATGGGTCCACAGTGCTATGTGCTGAACAGTTTAATATCATTTAATGCTCAGCAGTAACCTTGTAAGGGAGATGGACTCTGCCCACATTATACTGAACAAATGGCAGTTCAGAGAAATTAAGGAACTCTCTCTGAATCACACAGCCAGGAAACGGACAAGCTGGGGCTGAACTCTGGTTTATAGACTCTAAAACTCATGCTCTTAAGCATTAGGTTAGATACCTGGTGGATATGGCCATTCAGCAGGTTGGAAGTGAAGCTGATCCTCTTTGCCCCCTTCCTCCTCCATTTGCCATCTCAACTGATGTGATGCTACCTGCCCTGGCACCCCCATCCAGTTGCTCAAGCCAGAAACCTAGGATTTTGATACCACACTCACTCACTCATCAACTGTGTTGACTCTCTCTCTCTCTCTCTCTCTCTCTCTCTCTCTCTCTCTCTCTCTCATAAACATCTTTACATTTTCCCTATGTTCTCTTTCCTCACTGTCACAGTCTAAGTTAAGACCATGGCCAACTCTTACCTGGTTAGATTTCAGCAAGTCCCCGTGCTTCCCAGAATTTGTGGGAATGATTTGTAATTGATTCCCTCCTCCATTACAAACTCTGTAATGATAGATAGGGCTCCACCACTATAAGCCCAGGGACTGGCATACAGCAGGCACTCGAATAAATTTGAATGACTGAATAGGCAGGAATCATTATTTCCATCTTATCAATGTTCTGAGTGTGTCTCCTCAAAATTCATGTGTTGAAGCCTTAATGCTCAGGACCTCAGAATGTGACTGAAGACAGGACATTTAAAGGAAGGAGTCATTAAGGTAAACTGGGGTCATTAGGGTGGGCTCTACTCCAATAGGACTGGTGTCCTGATACGAAGAGATTAGGACACAAAAATAGAGGATTGGGCTCAGTAATGCCCTGTTATCCCAATGACTCAAGAGGCTGAGGTAGTAGGATTGAAAGTTAGAGGCCATCCTGGACAAATTAACAAGGCCTTGTCTCAAAATAAAAAAATAAAAAGGGCTGGGGATGTAGGTCAGTGGTGGAGTGCCCTGGGTTGAATCCTCAGTACTGCAAAAACAGAAAACAGAAAACCATAGAGGGACGACCCTGTAAGATGACAGTGGCCACCTGAAAGCCAAGGAGAAAGAAACCAAACATGCTGACATATCATCTTGGACTTCCAGCTTCCAGAACATGAGAAAATACATTTTGTTGTTAACTCACTCAGTCTGTGGCATTTTGTAATAGCAGCTCTAGAAAATGAATGCGATCAAGAAAGGAAATCAGGGCTAGGCGCAGTGGCACATGCCTGTAAACCTAGCAGCTCAGGAGGCTGAAGCAGGAGGATCATGAGTGCAAAACCAGCCTCAGCAACAGCAAGGCGCTAAGCAACTCAGTGAGACCTTGTCTCTAAAAAAAAATGGTGCTGGGGATGTGGCTCAGTGGTCAAGTGCCCCTGAGTTCTATCCCTAGTACCAAAAAAAAAAAAAAAAAAAAAGGAAATCAGACTCAGAGAGGTTGAGGGACTTACCCTGTAGAGCTAACTAATGTTTTATGCTGCTTACCAATTCTTGTAACTGATTTTAACTCTTATTATCTAACTTCTTTTTTTTTTCATTTTTAGTAATTTTTTAAATGTTGACATACAGTTTAGTGTGTTGAAATTCAGCTTTATTCACAGATCTCTCCTTCTGTTCTTTTGCAGATAAACATAAATCACTCAAATTATCTAACTTCTTGATGTTTAGGGCTTGTTACTCCAATGGGCATGCAGGTTAAGGGGTGGGCTTACCGTATTTCCAGACCTTCTTGCTAGGCTTGGTACTTCCTCAATCCCACTGGACTGGGGATTGAGCCCAGACTTGCTATACCACAGAGCTACATCCCTAGTCCTTTTTAAATTTTATTTTAATACAGGGCTTCACTAAGTTGTCCACACTGGCCTTAAATCTGTGATCCTCCTTCTGCCTCAGCCTCCCAAGTCACTGGGATTACAGTGATGTGGGAATTTTCTTAATAGTACTCAGTGGCATGATACGTTTTTTTGATACCGGGATTGAATCCAGGGGCACTTAACCACTGAACCACATCCCCAGCTCTTTTTTATATTTTTAAGATAAACAAACGCTAAGTCCTTAGGGTCTCGCTAATTTGCTGAAGCTGGTCTTGAACTTGCAATCCTCCTGCCTCAGCCTCCTAAATCACTGGGATTACAGGCTTCACCATGGCTAGCATGTGGTACTTTTCAAAAAATTTTATTCTTTTTAGATATACATGGCAGGAGAGTGTATTTTGACATATTATACAAACATGGAGTATAACTTCCCGTTCTTGTGTTTGTACACAATGTAGAGTTACACTGAGCATGTATTCAAAGTGAACATAGAAAAGTTATGTCCTGTTTATTCTACTGTCTTTCCTATTCCTATCCTCTCTCTTTCCCTCATTCCCCTTTGTCTAATTCAATGAACTTCTATTCCCCCACCCACCCACATAATGTATTAGCATCCTTCATATGAGAGAGAACATTAGGCTTTTGATTTGGGGGGATTGGCTCATTTCACTTAGCATGATAGTCTCCGGTTCTATCTATTTACCAGCAAATGCCATAATTTCATTCTTCTTTATGGCTAAGTAATAGTCCATTGTATATGTGTGTGTGTGTGTGTGTGTGTGTGTGTGTGTGTGTGTGTGTGTGTGTGTGTATATATATATAATCACATTTTCTTGAAGGGCACTTAGGTTGGTTCCATAACTGAGCTATTATGAATTGAGCTGCTATAAATGTTGATATGGCTGTGTCACTACAGTATGCAGATTTGGAGTCCTTTAGGTATAAACCGAGGAGTGGGATAACTGGGTCAAATGGTGGTTGCATTCCAAGTTTTCTAAGGAATCTCTACTGCTTTACAAAGTGGTTGCACGAATTTGCAGTCCCACCAGCAATGTATGAGTGTACCTTTTCCCCCACATCCTTGCCAACATTTATTGTTACTTGTATTCTTGATAATTGCCATTCTGACTGGAGTGAGATGGAATCTCAGTATAGTTTTAATTTGCATTTCTCTAATTGCTAGAGATGTTGAACTTTTTGTCATATATTTGTTGACCAGTCGTATTTCGTTCTCTGTGAAGTGCCTGTTCAGTTCCTTTGCCCAATTATTGATTGGGTTAGTTTTTAGTTTTTTGAGTTCTTTATATATCCTGTAGATTAATACTCTATCTGAAGTGCAGTTGGCAAAGATTTTCTCCCATTCTGTAGGCTCTCTCTTCATATTCTTGATTGTTTCCTTTGCCATGAGGAAGCTTTTTATTTTGTTTATTTATTTTGAGGAAGCTTTTTAGTTTTATATCATTCTATTTATTGATTGTTTTTTTATTATTTTTCCTTCTGGACCAGGTATTGAACTCAGAGGCACTTAACCACTGAGCCACATCCCCAGCCCTATTTTGTATTTTATTTTGAGACAGGGTCTCACTGAATTGCTTAGGGCATTTCTAAGTTGCTAAAGCTGATTTTGAACTCACGATCCCCCTATCTCAGCCTCCCAGTCTGCTAGTTACAGGCATGTGCCACTATGCCTGGGCCATTTATTGATCCTTGATTTTACTTCTTGAGCTTTAGGAGTCTTGTTGAAGAAGTCAGTTCCTAAGCCAACATGATGGACAGTTGGGTCTACATTTTTTTTTTTTTTTTTTAAAGAGAGAGTGAGAGAGGGGGAGAGAGAGAGAGAGAATTTTTTTTAATATTTATTTTTTAGTTATCGGCGGACACAACATCTTTGTTTTGTATGCAGTGCTGAGAATCAAACCCAGGCCGCACGCATGCCAGGTGAGTGCGCTACCGCTGGAGCCACATCCCCAGCCCGGGTTTTCTTCTTACAGGCACAGGGTCTCTGGTCTAATGCCTAAATCCTTGATCCACTTTGAGTTGAGTTTTGTGCATGGTGAGAGATAGGTGTTTCATTTCATTTTGTTACTTATGGATTTCAAGTTTTCCCAGCACTATTTGTTTTTTTGTTTTGTTTTGTTTTTAAAGAGAGAGTGAGAGAGGGAGGGAGGGAGGGAGGGAGGGGGAGAGAGAGAGAGAGAGAGAGAGAGAATTTTTTAATATTTATTTTTTAGTTTTCGGCGGACACAACATCTTTGTTTGTATGTGATGCTGAGGATTGAACCCCGGCCACACGCATGCCAGGCAAGCGCACTACCACTTGAACCACATCCCCAGCCCCCAGCACTATTTGTTGAAGAGGCTATTTTTTTTCTTCAATGTGTGTTTGTGGTGCCTTTGTCTACTATGAGGTAACTGTATTTATGTGGGTTTGTCATTGTTGGTCAATTCTACTCTGTATCATTGGTCTTCGTGTTTGTTTTGGTGCCAATACCATGCTCTACTGCTGAGCTTATATCTTCAATCCCCCCCCCCTTTTTTTTAAGTTGTAGATGGATACAACACCTTTATTTATTTATTTTTATGTGGTGCTGAGGATCAAACCCAGTGCCTCACATGTGCTAGGTAAGTGTTCCACCACTAAGCTACAATCCCAGCCCCAGGTCCTTTTATTTTTTGAGACAGGGTCTCATTAAATTGCTGAGTCGGGCCTGGAACTTGTGATCCTTCTGCCTCAGTCTGGAAGTTGCTGGGATCACAGACCTCTGCTTGCTCTTGTGAGGCATTCAGCAGGAGGGCTACTATGTTATCAAGCACTAATGGATCATGAGCAGACACAGACAGGAACCTGTCCTCCTGCAGTTTACAAGTTCCTGCCAAAAACAGATTAAGATCTAACAGTGGAGGCCTTATGGTGATGTAATTTCTGCCCCACACCCATTTCCCTTCATTTTCTACTTTAACGAATGTGTATTACTTCATTAAAGTATGAGAAAAACACTTCGTTTTTAACAAACATTTCCCTTTACCTACTAACTTGTATCCTAGATTTTGTCTTAAAAGCTTTAGTCCCAAGAATCGGAAATGGCAACACTTTAAGTTGTATATGGGTCTGGATCCAATGGGGAGACAGAAACCACACAGTAATTTAAACAGAGGAAGATTATTTAAAGAAGTATTTAGCTATGAAAGGAGAGTCATATAAAGGCATCAGGAGAGTTCTAAAACTTCCCTAAGCCAGAGGCAGAGTGTTCAAGAGAGGACACTTGGAAGGGGAGCTTCCTCCTCAAGATCAGGGTTCAGACCCCCTTGGAGAAAATGAGGTTGCAGTCTACTGGGTGGCAGAGAAGTCTGCACGGGGCAGAGCTCCACAGGTGTTGGGCAAGCAGAAAACCATGTTCAAAGCCGCAGGTGACTCCAATGTGTGGGAATCACAACACTACTACAGACACAATGCCGGTACACAGGGTCAACCCCGGGGCAGCGCAGGAAGGTGGTCAACAGATGGGGTCACCAAAGGACGACTCTGGGCATGCAACTGCAGCAGAGTACCATGGGATATTCCCACACACCTGCAGCACTAAACATATCGCAGGAGCAAGCCTTCACATAGGCTCACTGGCCCTCCAGAAAATACTTAAAAGTACATTTCCCAGAGCAGGAACTACAAGCTGAATTTGGAGCTGGAAAGCAATAAATGATTGCTGACACAAGCTATTATTGTTCATAAGAACAGGGGTTTGTAAACCTTTTCTATAAAAAACCCAGCAGTAAGTAGTTTAAGCTTTGTGAGTCAAGGTCTCTGTCAAAACTATTCAAATTGGCCTTTGTGCAAAAGCAGTATAGACAATGTGCAAATACCCATGGCCGTGTTGCAATAAAACTTGATTTATATAAACAGGCAGTGGAGTTGCCCCCACACCATACTTTTCAAACTCCTGACATAGATTTTAAAATATTTCTTAAGACAGGGTTCTCACTATGTTGCCCAGGTTGGCCCCAAACTCTTGGACTCAAGTGATTCTCCAACCTCCGCCTCCCAAGTAGCTGGAACTTACAGACATGCACAACCATGATCAGCCGTGATGAAGAATTTTATAGTTAAAAAATAAACCTGGGGGCTGGGGATGTGGCTCAAGCGGTAGCGCGCTCGCCTGGCATGCGTGTGGCCCGGGTTCGATCCTCAGCACCACATACCAACAAAGATGTTGTGTCTGCTGAGAACTAAAAAATAAATATTAAATATTAAAATTTCTCTCTCTCTCTCTCACTCTCTCTTTAAAACAAAACAAAACAAAACAAACAAACCTGGGCTGGGGCTGTAGCTCAGTGGTAGAGCGCCCACCTCGCATATGTAAGGCACTGGGTTCGATCCTCAGCACCACATAAAAATAAATAAAGATATTGTGTCCATCTACAACTAAAAAAATATTTTAAAGGGGGTGGGGCTGGCATTGTGGCTCAGTGGTAGAGCACTTGCCTCGAATGGGTGAGGCCCTGGGTTTGATCCTCAGCACTACATAAAAATATATAAATAAATGAAAATAAAGAAAGATATTGTATGTATTAAAAAAATAAATAAAAATAAAAAAACCCTCCATTCAGCCAGGTTCAGTGGCACAGGTCTGTTATCCCAGTGATTCGGGATATTGAGGCAGGAGGATCACATTTTCCAGGCCAGCTTCAGTAACTTAGTGAGACTCTGTCTCAAAATAAAGAAAAAGGTCTTGGGATGTAGGTCAATGGTAAAGCGCATCTGGCTTCAGGCCCTAGTACTAAAAAAATTAAAATCCTCTCTTCTGACAATAGGATTATATTGGTAGAGAATGAGTACAGAACTGAGGCAGGTGGTAGGGCTGAGCAAAAGGAATTTAAATAGAAGTGATAACATCTACATTGAATGCGTTTTTGTCTAAATTAATGAGCTACTTGTTAAAGGGACTAAGAACATAACTGGTAAATTATTATTAAAAGGATGTGTGCAAGTCAAAACAATAGTCCATATTATGCCTTCCTTGCTTAAAGTCTAAAAGTTGAGACTTAGAGATGTTAAGAAAATTCCTCGAATCACACAGCCTGGTGAAGCCATAAATGACTCTGAAACCCACATTTCTACAAGGCAGGTATTATTGTCCACCACTCTACTTCTAAGGAGCAGGTGGGTATTCCCAAACTGGGATGCTTTCTTTACTGGGTATCATAATGAAATTGGATATAACACAACACTCTTGTTCTTTGACAAGCTAGGACTTCCAACTTGTAGGAAGTCAGAACTTCACTCATGTGAAATCCATCCTCTGAAATGCTCCTAGGACGCAGGGATGAGAGACATGGGGTATCCAACCGTTCAGTGGCACCCCATGATTGTCAAGCGAGCTCTGCTGAAGTGGCCTGCTAGGGCTGTGTCCTGTTTCAAGGCTCCCTTCTCATGCCCTCTTCTGTGACCTTCCCAGACAAAGAATCATGCCATAATCAAGAGCAGAACATTTCAGGGGCTTCCCCTTGAGAACTTGGCAAACATTATAGATGTTTCCAAATTGGTTCTAACCAAGCCTGGAAGATAAGGTATCTAAATGGTAAGTATTTTATCACCACTTAGTGTGTTGGTTTAGGTACTTTGTATATAGTCTTTCTAGTTCTGACAACAATCCTACAAAGCAGATGTAATTGTCTCTATTTAACAAATGTGAAAACTGAGGAGAAACATAACATTTATATAGCTCTTTTATAGATTCGATTAATCTTTTTGTTGTTGTTGTTTCAGGGATTGAACCTAGAGGCACTTTACCACTGAGCTACATACATCCTTGGCCCTTTTTATATTTTATTTAGACACAGGATCTTGCTGAGTTGCTTAGGGCCTCACTAAGTTCCTGAAGCTGGCTTTGAACTCACAATCCTCCTGCCTCAGCCTCCCGAGATCCTGGGATTACAGGCATGTGTACTGCTCCTGGTGATTTGATTAATCTTTGAGAGAGGCAACTTAATAGGATTCCATGTAAAGAGGGGGAAATGCAGGCTTGGAGAGGTTGACTTGACCACCCCATTCATCTCCGCCTGAATCCACACCTCTCCAGATGCTCAGCTTTGTGAGGAAATGAAATATATGGGTTCAATTCAGGATCAGACAAAGCCGGGTCCAAATCCCAGCCCCACCTCTTACCAGCCAGGTGAGCAATTGCTCCTTTTCTCCACGGAGAGCAATCCTTCGAGTCATTCTACATGTCTTATAAGGCTTCTGTTCTGGGTTATTTTGTAAGGATATGTACAAACTGGGTTCACCTCTCCGCAAGCCCCTGTGGGACCTGTGGAGCAAAACCATGAACTTCATGTGCCTACTGTGCCATGAGTGACAAGGTCCTTTGTTTCTGTCCCAGGAATCTTGTGTCAACATCTGTGACACAGACTGTGGCAGGCTCACTTGCTAGCATATAAGTGGGATAGAATTCCAAATTCAATTCTTAATACTATCACCCAATGTCAAAAAGATCTGTAACTCTCTGTCATCCCCCATGCACCTCAACTTCCTGCTCTGTGGTATCTGGTTTGGGTACCATACTAAGCTACTTTTGCCAGTTTCACCAAAGACTGACAATCGACAGTTTCCATAGGTATTTGACTCTAGTAGGAATCCTTCTGGACCTCTGAGGACTGAGCACAAGGGCACATTCTCCTGAAGTGCTCTGCTAGTAGCTTACACTAGACCACTTTCCTGCCTCTGCTTTTTGGCCTCCTTCATGGACTATTTTTCTCAGAACAGCACCATTACCTGCCAGCTTCTCTTCTGCCCTCCCTGGGAAATCTCAGACTGTTGGTTTAGGATCTTGCATATGGTGGTGATACCCTAAATTCTAGCTCCTGTCTAGACCTTTTGACATGACCTATCCAGCCACCTGTTGAGCAGCTCTGCCCCACAATCAAGTGTTAGAAAAATAAACCTGTCCTTCCTTGGCCCCACACCAGTTAAAACCTCCCTGTTGGATCCACTCTCTGGGGCATATGTAGCCACCTTTTTGTTCCAGGCAGTCGGCCTTGATCCTTTGCTGTCTTCACACCCCAGAGCCATGTCATCCTTGAGTGTTGATTCTTTGACTCTGCTTCCAGAGTCCATAAGCTTCCCCATAGGGCCCATTTCTCCACCATTGCTCTCTCTTTCTGGTCCCAATCCTCCCTGCCTTGGGTAAATGCTTCCTGCCTGGGCTTCCTGCCTCCTCCTGGTCCCCACCCTATTGTTGCTAGAGTCATGTTCTTCAAATATTAACCAAATCATGTTATTTCCTTGTTCTCCTTACGGCCTACTTTACTACGTCAAAGTTCTTTAACAACATAGTTCACCATGGTCTCTGATGCTCTTCCCCTCATACTCTCCCTTGACTCCCCTCCCTCAAGGATTTCTTCCATCCCTCTCTTCTGGTCAGTACCACTCAAAATGGAAAAGAGGTGGGGAGAAGGCATCTCAACATAACACTCATGAAATGATTCTAACTGCTTTTAATTTTATATCTGGAACTAGTAAGTCATAAAATGTTGCATTAACTAGACACATATGTTCTTCCTGCCTCGAATCCATATGAGTATGCTTAGTCTTTTTTTTTTTAATATTTTTTAGTTGTTGATGGACCTTTATTTTATTTATTTGTATGTGGTGCTGAGAATTGAACCCAGTGCCTCACGCATGCTAGGCAAGCACTTTACTACTGAGCCACAACCCCAGTCCCTGCTTAGTCTTTCTTTAAAAATAAAATTACAGTTTGGATCAGGTGCCACATGTCCACCCCATTATTCCTATCAAGTTTCTTTGCTCCTCAGGATCCCCTTGAAAAATAAGCTGAGTGATTCCCTCACTCTACTCAGCTAAGGTTAAGAAAGCCTAGTTTTCTTGGTGATATATCCACATAGATGTGTATTTAGTACTCATGTATACATAAATATTATATATACATATTGTATGTAGATGCTGCATTTTTTATTTCTTCATCCTCTAAGCAAATAAACTATCCCTTATGTATCCACCAGGAGGCGCCGGGGGGCAGCGAAAAACCTGCGGTACCTTCACGGTTGTAGAGGTGGAGATGGATGCAGCAGCGATGGAACCCGGCTTCCTTTTTTAAGAATCGCTGAGAGCAAAGGGAACACAGCTGCTTTATTTTAGGGAGAGTTTGTCGCACTCCCCCTCCTGCGTGTAGGTAGTGTTTGGGGTGTTTGCACCCTGCTTGCGGACCCCATGGAGAGGCGCAGGCGGCGGCAGCTGGGGCTCCTTTCGTGGCTGCAGCCCGCAGTAACCCGACCCCACCAGTGCAGAGACTGAAGAGGCTCGAGCGAGAGCGGAGCTTCGAACAAAAGCCCTCAGCGAGGGGCCGGAGCCCGGGACGTGGGGTGAGTGAACCGATCTGGGAACCCAAAGCAGCAGGCACTGGCGCGGCTGGGCTCACTGCACTCAAGGAGCCCAGCCTGCGGAGATGCGGTGGGAGAACTGGTGGGCATCAGGGGGCGGGTGTTCTAGCTCAGACGAGTGGAGGATACCTTTAGCACATTAGACTTGGAGGAGATTGGGTGCATGTGGGAGGCTGCAGGCGCGTTCGGCATCTCCTGTAAACACCCGTGGGGGCTGGAGGTGGAGGGGGCAGGCAGGCAGAGCTCCTAGCAAGCCCTGCCGGAAAGACACGAGCAAGAAACCATCGCCCTCCTGCAAGGGTCTTTGGGGATTTCTTTCAGTCCTTCCATCACCCGGGGGCTCCCGAGCACGGATCTCCTTTGGGAGTGGAAATCAAGTGTAAACTTCTTCCCGAGGCAAATGGGGTCCTTGCAGCAATGCACTTTGGGATGAACAGGCCTCTTCCTTTTTTGTTCCTGCAAAGCTGCATCCCCGCAGCCCGCCTAAGCTACAAACAAATACACTAATCCGCCCGGGAATCCTCTAGCGCCTCCCCCGATGGATGCTGCCGGCGCTAGTATCTTTTCATTTTAACTTGCAGTAGAATGGGGATGCATCTAGAGGGCTAGATGCCCAGGGGGCCTAACCACAGGATTCGCATTCCGGGGCCGAGGGAGATTGAGGCTGCTCTGAGGACCAGTTCCCTCCCCCCCGCCCCCAGCCTGGATTTTCAGGGCATCGGTTTTACGATTTACTTTCCACCAGGCCTCTCAGCCTAATCTGAAAGCGGATTAAGTTAGGAGGGGTGAATATGGATGAGAAGGGTAAAACAGTTCTCAGCTGTATTCCTCTATGTCCCTCCTTGTCATTCGCAGAGACTCCAACAAAGGACGAGGCTCAGCCATGGTGGACCCGGTGCCTGAAGAGGAGAAGGAGGGAGCCGAGCCAGGAGGCTCGGAAGGGGACGGGGCCACGGCGTCTGTGCCCCCTGACGCCCAGGGCGCCCAGCAGCCCGCAGCCTCCTCTGCCTCGGCCTCCGCGGCGGTGCCGCACAAGGCAGAAGTCCCTGGCTCAGCAGAAGGAGGACGACGGGAGCAGTCCCCGATGCTGCATCTCGACCTCTTCAACTTCGACTGTCCCGAGGCTGAGGGCAGCCGCTACGTGCTGACCAGCCCCCGCTCGCTAGAGGCCTGCGCCCGTTGTGCTGTCAAGCCCGTGGAGCTGCTGCCACGGGCCTTGGCTGACCTAGTGCGAGAGGCCCCTGGCCGCTCCATGCGGGTGGCCACTGGCCTGTACGAGGCGTACGAGGCGGAGCGGCGCTCCAAATTACAGCAGTGCCGGGCCGAGCGCGAGCGAATCGTACGCGAAGAGAAGCGGCGCCTCTTCACGCCGTTGGGCCCCGCGGCTGCAGCCGCCGCCGCGGCCTCAGCATCAGCCCCAGCTCAGAGCGCGGGCAGCAGCAGCAGTTGCAGCAGCACCAGCCTCCCCGCGTCACCCGCACCGCGTGCCGCCCGCAAGGCCTCTCCCAGTCCTTCCTCTGCTCGGATCCAACCTCCTCCGGCAGGTTCTCGGACAGGAAGAAAGAGCCACTCGCTGGACTCGCTGTCCCGCCGGCGTGATGGTGCTCTCAGCTCCGAGTCCGGTGCATCGTCGTCCTCCTACAGCGGGGAGAGCCTTCGAGAACTTCGCTGGCCGCCCCGGGCCTCAGCCAGGAACAGCTGCCCGGCAGGGTCAGCGTCCTCTGTCTCCAACCCTTTGGGCCGTCCTTCGGCGCTTACCCTGGTTCCACTTACAGGCCGAAGCTTCAGCCTTGGCGACCTGAGCCACTCTCCGCAGACTGCTCAGCATGTGGAACGCATCGTACGCCAAGTGCGCGCCGAGCGAGGCCTGCGCGGGGTGCCAGAGCGGGACCGGAAGATCGCTGCGCTCATGCTGGCGCGGCACCAAGAGGAGCGCCTGTTGCTGGAGCAGCGCGCCGCAGCCCACGGCCAGTGGGAGCAGCAGCGCGTGCGTGCCGAGCAGCGGCGGGAGCGGGAGGAGCGCGAGAAGCAGCGCGCCCTAGAGCAAGGCCGGCGGGCCTGGGCTGCGCAGGTGGAGGAGCGACGCGGCCGCCGGGGCCGCGAGGAGCGTGAGGCAGCGCGACGGCGACAGCAGCAGTGCGAACGCAGCGAGGAACGACGGCGGGAGCTGGCCGAGCGCCAGGGCCTACTGCGGCGGGAGCGGGTGGAGCGCGCCGCTCGGGAGGACCGGCTGCGTAAGCTGCAGCAGGAGCAGAACCTGAAGCAGCGGGAAGAGGGCCTGCAGGAAGGGCGCGAGCGGGCTGAACAGGTCCGCAGGGAGCGCGCCCAGCGAGCAGCCCGCGCCAAGCAGCGGCAGGAGGGCCAGCTGCAGCGCGAGAAGCGGGAGTTGAGTCGTGCAGAGCGAGCGCGACACGAGGCGTTGTTGCGGGGTCGAGCCCGGCAGCAGCATGAGGAGCGAGAGGGCCTGCGGAGCTCCCTGGAGGCCAGCTTGGGCCGCGCGCAGGAAAACTATGAGCAATTGGTGGAACAGCGCACCCGGGAGCTGAGGGAGAGGGCCCGGAAGGAGGAGTTGCAAAGCCGGCGAGCCAAGGAGGCCGCGGAACGCAAAGAGCGGGAACATCAGGCTCACCTGGAGGCCCTGGCTCGGGCCGGGGAACGTCGGCTGCAGCACGCCGCGCAGGTGGCCGAAGAGGCAGTGCAGCAAAAGGCCCGGCGCGTAGGCCAGACGCGGTTGGAGAAAGAGCGGGCCCAGCGCGCTAACAAGGAGAAGGTAGAGAGAGACGAAGACTGCCGCCGGAGGGAACTGCTCCAAGCAATCGGGCGGAAGCTGGAGCGCAGCGAGCAGCTGACGCGGGAACGACGCAGTGCGCTGGAAAGTGCTCGCTCCACAGCCCGCGCCTCCTTCCACGTGCGTGAGAAGGTGCGAGAGGAAACCAACACGCGCTCCTTCGACCGAATGGTGCGGGAGGCCCAACTACACGCCAGCCTCGACCGCAAATGATTGCTGCGCTGCTCTGGCCAGACTGGCACAGAGTCCCAGGGCGGAACTCCAGGGCCAGCACCATGAACTCCCTAGCCTTCTGGCCAACGAAGCAATGAAAGGACAGACATGGAACTTTTCATTCTGCACTGTTTTTTTAAAAAAATTACTTAGTTTGGAGATGCCGTGGCACAGTCTTTGCCTACATCCACCCTTGCCAAACCTCCCTATGTCTTTTGGGTTGGAATGGAGTGTAGCTGCGTAGGAAGCTCTTCACCCCTCAAGAGCATGGAGGGGGACACCCCTTCAAACGCAGTTGCCCAAGGCATCTTTCTAATACTGGTGTCTGATAAGGCTTTCAGTTGCACCAGCTGAGGGGCATCAGGATTACCTCCATCTTTCAAAATATGGCACATTGCACAAAGCTTGGAGGCCTGCCAGAAAAGCACAGCACTTCCAAGGTGTCAGGCCATGCACAAAGTGAACCAGAAAAATCATTGGTGTTTTGTATGCTTGACGATCAATCCGTCACCAGAGCAAATTGTATTATTAGCCCCGATACTTTTTCAGTTGAGTCCTTTAGGTTTTCTAGTTAGACAATCATCCGCAGATAATGATCAATTTGTCTCTTTCTCTCTCATTCTCCCAAGTGGCACAGGAAATGGATTGGTTTGGTGATGCTGTTAAGCTTTAATGGAAATCCTGGGCCCAGGAGGTGGTGGTTTCCTCAGACAGCACTGTCTACCCAT
Source organism: Ictidomys tridecemlineatus (assembly GCF_052094955.1). NCBI lineage: Eukaryota > Metazoa > Chordata > Mammalia > Rodentia > Sciuridae > Ictidomys > Ictidomys tridecemlineatus. The sequence goes on along the minus strand of NC_135481.1, from coordinate 64,107,588 downwards.
GAAGCTCCTTGCAGGATGACTTGGGGTGGGCAGTGGTGTCTGATGCTTACCTCCCAGTGTGAAGCCCATGCCTGGCAGACAGCAGCCATGCCTTAAGCAGAGCTACCTTATGTGCCTGCCCAGGCCGTTCTTGCCTAAATCTTCAGCCCTGGATGCAGTCTCAAAGGTGGGCCCCAGAGTTTGGAGTTAGGGATTCCCTCTGTGAAGGAATCAGCTCCACCACTCTGAAGACAATTATGGTATCCTTGGCTGCTGTCCTGTGGTGGCTGAAGAGCTAGACTTGTCTCTGTGTTGAAAGTTGTGCTCACTATTGTTGGTAGAGTCTCACCCCCTCCCTTCCCAGGAAAAAGAGAGTCTCTCCCTTAAATTTCTGGTACCTTCTCAAGTATGACTGAAAGTATTTATCTCTTGGTGCCTCACCTTTCCTAACTGCCAGATGGGGCCATCAGAACTCCTCTTCTGGTACCTCATGGTCTCCTGGATCCAAAGCACGGCTTCAGTATTATTTGTTGGACATCTTTGTGCCTTTCTTGACCTGGAGTTGGGAGGCAGAAGGACTGCTGTGAGCCTAGTTTGTTTCTGGGAATATGGATTCCTGGCATTGGAAGGGGCAGTACATCATGGACAGACGGTCTTTTAGCCTCTGGCAGGAAGTACTTGCAATACCAGGCCACACCCTGGTCCAAAAGGCTCAGTTATCACCAGGCAATTTTAACCCTCAGAGCGCTTTCCTTCCATGAAGCTGAAATTGCCCCTGCTATATCCATCCATTAACTCTGCCTTCATCAGGGAAGGTGGGAAGTAAAACATTACTTTTTACATTAACTCAAGGTCAGGAAATAAAGAAATTACCAAAAAAGAAGAAGGAATCAGGGTAGAGAACTATTACATTAGACATTTTCACGCATATTCTGCTGGGCAGAACTGACCCTAAAATGGCTGGTTACATATGCACTCACTCACACGTACTTTGCCAACCCATCACCCCCACCCCATTACATGCTAACAAATACAAGAGTATCGTATTATGTGGAAGGAAACAGTGGTTAGGTGTTTCAATTGAGACAGTGATGCCAGGAAAGGAGCTGTGTGCCGAGGTTTAGTTCTTGAATGGATGAATTTTTCCCTTAAAATTTCTCCTTGTTGGTAACCAGGTTGTCAGTGAATTGTAATCATTGGTATTGTCTGTGAGTCAGAGCATTTAACTAAAAAGTTAATGTGATTCTGGTTCTTACCTTGTGGTTCTTGAGTTGTTAAAGGTTTTCTGAAACCTTCATAGAAAGTGTGGAACTTTGAAGTGGCCTCAAAACTACTTACTTTAGTGTGTGTGCTTTCATATAAGGGGACAATCTGGTTTTGTTTTGTTTTGTTTTTTTGACAAGTTACTAATGTACATGGGTGATCCTACCTGGTTCTGAGCCCAGTTTGTTTTCTGACTTACTGAGTGACTTCAGGTAGATCACCTTTCTTTCTATGCCTTGGTTCCCTCATCTGCAGAATGGGGATCATGATTCCTTCCCTCCCTTTCACACAAGCACTGTGATGATGAATCAGAATCCACATGACCTTCACAGTTCTATCACTCTAGAACTGCAGGCACAATTGCTATAAACAGTAAGGGTCATGTGACCATAATATAATTAGAGTATAATGTGCAACTGTGACCTATTACAGAAGGAATGGCCTTGAAAGGCACATTGCAGATGATAGTGTCACATGTGGTGTGAAGGCTCCGCCCCAAATGTCACCATGAGAGACTTGTGCCAGACACGGTGGTGCACACCTGTAATCCCAGTGATTCAGAGGCTGAGACAGGAGGATCAAAAGTTTGAGACCAGCCTCAGCAACTTAGGCCCTAAGAAACTTAGTGAGACCCTGTCTCAAAATAAAAAGGGCTGGGGATGTGGCTCAGTGGTTAAGCACCTCTGGGTTCAATTATCAGTATTAAAAAGAGAGGGGGGGAGATTTGCACTAAGAATCACTGGTAAAGACAAAAAGCCCCTTTGAATTCTTAAAAAAAAAAATCCATATAGCTAAGTAAAATTCAAGCAAAAATAGAAGCCAAACCTAGTGGCAATATGGAACGGTCTCTCCAAATTCCAGACCATTCACTAAAATATAGACCCACCTCTGTTTTCTAGGGAAATGTTCTTGGTACTTTCTAAAGAGGAACAGTTTTTAGAATCTGTTGGGCCTTTGATTTATATTCTTTTCTTTGAAATGATGCCAGAGAGGAAAGATTGTTTTGTATTCTAAAATATGGCAAGAGAACATTGGACAGGGCATGGATGGTGGGTAGGAAACAGCCCCCTGATGTATATTCTACTGGGCGGTACAGGATTCTAACAAGTGTCCGGAATTGGGCAGAAAGTGCCATGCTGGAAGTTTTCTTACTATCCAAGGGATTGCAGCCTTGAAGTGGCCACAGACCTTCATATTTACCTTGTCCAAAAAAGAGAGAATGCGAAGGAGTTGGGGGGTGGGGGGAGGAGTGGAAAGGGTTGGAAGAAGCTTTAGTTTGGTTAGTTACCAGGGAAACAGGACAAAACCATTTAAGAGGAAATCATTGGTGAAATTAGTCCAATGTCCTGCTCATGCAGTGACCAATGCCCATACCACAACTGGACAGGAAAATGGAAAATTCCTTGTAAGCACAGAGATCCTGGGCTTTCAACAGGGCAGTAAGGAGGATATGCCAAAGCGAAGAGTCTGTAGGGTGGTGAAGATAGGTGAATTTCTTAGTTCATTTTGTGTTGCTAAAACAAGATACCCGGGGCTGGGTAATTTGTAAATAAAGGGTTTATTTAGCTTACAGATGTGGAGGTACCAGCATCTGGCTTCTGGTGAGGACTTTGTGGAGAATGACATTCCATGGTAGAGGCTCATGAGAGAGGTCACATGGCAAGACAAGAAGCAGGAAACTGGGGAGGATCCAGATGTGGGTATTTTGGAAAGGTACATGAATGATTCTACCTGACCCTTAACCCAGTTTTTTTTCTGACTTATTATGTAACTTTGGGTAAATCACTTTCTATGCCTTGGTTTTCCCTACCTACAGAATGGGGATCATGATTCCTGCCCTCCCAGTCCATTCCTACAAGACCCAGTGCATTCTGTAAGACCAGCACTAGTTCATTCATGAGGGCCGAGTCCTGATGACTGATGACTTTCCTTTAGGCCCCACCTCTTAAGGGCTTCTTCACCTCAGCATCATCACAGTGGGGACCAAGGTTCCAACACACAAACTTTTGGGGGCAAACTTTACTCAAGCTGTAGCAATGAGGATTCAGTTTGGCTGGGTGCAGTGGTGCACACCTGTAATCCCAGTGGCTCGGGAGGCCGAGGCAGGAGGATGGCGAGTTCAAAGCCAGCCTTAGCAAAAACCAGGCACTAAGCAACTCATTGAGACCCTGTCTCTCAATAAAATACAAATAGGGCTGGGGATGTGGCTCAGTGGTCGAGTGACCCCGAGTTCAATCCTTGGTACAAAAAAAAAAAAAAAGAAGAAGAAGAATGCAGTTAGTGTCAGGTCATTCTGTAAAGTCTGCAGCTTAACTCCTCTCCTTTAAACACTGCCAGGCAAGTGTTTTACATCTCCAGCTCCTTTCTTTCCTTTTTTTTTTTTTTTTCCTGTAGTGCTGGAGACTGAACCTATCACACATGCTAGGAAGATGCTTACCATTGAGCTACACCCCATCCCTTTTTATTTTTTGGTACTGAGGTTTGAACTCAGAGGTGCTTAACCACTGAGCAACACTCTCAGCCCCCCCCCCTTTTTAAACATTTATTTTTTAGGTGTAGATGGACACAACACAATGCCTTTATTTTTATGTGGTGCTGAGGATCCAACCCGGGTCCTGCCGGTGCTAGGGGAGCGCTCTACCGCTGAGCCAGAAGCCCAGCCCCTCCAAGCCCTTTTTAAAAATTTTTATTTTGATAGAGTCTTTCTAAGATGCTTAGGGCCTAAATTGCTGAGATTGGTCTTGGACTTGCGATCCTCCTGCCTTAGCTTCCTGAGTCTCTGGGATTACAGGCATGCACCACTACACCAAACTTTGTTTAATTTTTTTTAAAATTTATTTTGGTACCGGTACCCGGGCACTCGACCACTGAGCCACATCCCCAGCTCTATTTTGTATCTTATTGAGAGACAGGGTCTCACTGAGTTGCTTAGTGCCTTGCTTTCACTGAGGCTGGCTTTGAACTTGTGATCCTCCTGCCTTAGCCTCCCAAGCCACTGGGATTACAGGGGTGTGCCATGGTGCCCAGCTTTATTTATTTATTTATTTATTTATTTTGAGACAGGGTCTCATTTACCTGCCAGCCTGGGCTTCAAACTTGCCATCCTCCTGCCTAAGCCTCCAGAGTAGGTAGGATTACAGGTATGCGCCACTGCACCTGGCCAAGGCACTGCTCTTGATGCTGGTGAATAGAAACTTTCTGATCATTGACCCTGGGGATCATTGCTGCTGCGATGCCCTAGCAGATGTCTGTTTCCCCATTGGGTTTACCACCTTCCCACCTGGTGTCCTTCCCACCTGGTGGCTATCAGGCAGACCTGATGGTCCCTCGAGGCACTCACTTCAAGCCCTTTCAGTCTCCTGGGGATAAGCCATCTGCCCATCAACCATGTCTAATCACTGTTGCTCTCTTTTCCTTCAGAGGAGCCTTGGTTAAACAGGTCAAATTTGTAATGTCATGTACTTAAACAGCTTTAAATTACAGTAGAGAGAGGAGGAGGGGGGAGGGAAAGTAAGTATTATCTGTCATGCCTTTTAGGGAAGGAGCACAAATAATGATCGTGGACCTAGAAAACAGCCTCAGGCCAGGCAGAGTCCCAATTCACCAAACAGGGTATTGCCCAATCAGTCAACAGCTGCTCTTACCAAGAGAAAAAAGTCAACATTTCAGAAGCATTTCCCACTGAAAAGTCCCAACAAATCAGCACATCCCACTTCTTAAGGCTTCTAAGTCATTGATTCTACACAGAGGTCGCTGTGGAGACCTACTTCCGCGCCCCGCCCCTGCCGTGTGACTCCACCTCCACCCTGCCTGCCTGTCCTAGGGGAGCGCAGGGAAACTTGGTATTTCTTGGCCCAGCCTGGAAAGGAGCTTTCAGGGACCCAGCAGCAGACAACTCTTGATTCTAGAAATGTTGTTTCAGCTTTTAATGTGGCACATTTGAATGTGAGTGTCTCCTGTGGCCTGAGTGTGACACCTAGTCACATTTTGGTTCTGTGTGTCTTTATAGGAGAGCACCTCATTGACTCAGTCTGTGCTGTTTCATGGAGTTCTCTGGTGTCCTCTCTACATGTACCCCCTCTCTGCCCAACATCTCCCCAACAAGCCCCCCACCCTTCACTTCTATTCCTGATGCTGCTTTGGTTTCCAATAGGAAACCCAAATGGGGATGGGGGGAAGCTAGAATTAGTAGCAGGAATTAGGATATGGGATGGGGATGGTTTCCTTCTGAGGAACACAGAAAACAGCATCCTTGGCAGGGTTAGCAGTTCTCCACATATGACACACAGTCATGTCCTTCATGAGCACCAAAACCTAGTCCCATTTAAATTAGCTGAAGTGCTTATGTCTTACTTCCTCTCCACTGACACAGTATCAATAACACGTTTTTGCCTCAGATACTTGCACAGTTCACAGGACTGTCAGAAAGATGATTCACATCTTCCATGTCTAAGCATGTGTGTGCATGCCCACGCTCCTACCGACCCCAGCATCAGCATTTTGTAGTCATCTCACTCTTCCAGGGAAGGGTAAGCTCTGGAAAAACTGAGCTGCTCTTTGGTAGGGATCCATTGATTCCATGTACCTCCCGCAGGCTGAAGGCTTCCACTGGAAGGCCCAAGTCCAATAAACGTGATGTCTGCATGTCCCAAATCCATCACTGAGCCTCACAAGTGATAAAGGATTTTCATGTGGCCACTACACTTGACTTTCCCAGCATGTTCTCTCACTTAGTGTGAGAGATTGGCTGGGAAATGGGATTTAGGTACCCAAATGTTGACAATCGAGAACAGTAATCGTCAGTGTGAAAATAGTAATTTTCGGTGTTACAGAATGACTGGCATTCATAAAGATCTGAAGATCCAGCTTATGTGGTCTTCACACCAAGGCAAGGAGATTGCCAAGGGAACAAGTGTCTTCATTTATTCTAGCAATTCTGTACTCTTGTACATGTCCCCTTGTCATCTATAAAATTAAGACATCTATAAAATTAAGGGAGTTGTTAAATCAGTGAATGGTTAGAAAACAGTGGCACAGTCCCTGGCAACTAGCACTCAATTCATGGATACCATTATCTGACTAGGAAAGGTGGTAAAGAAAGGAATGGGGTAGTACTGGTGGGCACCAGGCTTAGATGGTTGCCCTTCTGGGGTTGTAGGTATCCTTCCCTATGTGGCAACATTTCAAGGAAGGTGTAACATCTCAAGGAATGTTTGGGACCCCAAACATTCCAAGGAAGGTGCTCTGGAATAATGGTTCCCCTGGGAGTTGTCTGGGATGGTGGGGGTGGGAAAAAGATTACCTTGTTTACCAAATTACCTTGTTTGGCAATAAAGTTGACACTTGATAATAATTTTGGACATTTTGTTTTGACTTCTTAAATGATGACGAAAGTAGCTTTCTGATACAATGTTGTTTTTTTTAAAAAAATAATTTCCATATCTCTCTGAGGTAAAAGAGGGTGTGCTTCTGTCCTGGTGATACTCAGATCCTGTGAGAGCACCCTTAGCAGTATCAAGTAGGAGGGAATCGGGGAGAACCACTGTTCTAAGGGCTCTGGGGCTGCAGGATGTGGTGGCACCTAGCAGGAATTCTGGGATACACAGCCATCTCTGATAAGGCCACATGGAATTAGAAGGTAGATCTGGGACAAACTCAACCAGGGAGAGTGATAATGCACATCCCTGATTGGGTTTGGCCCAGATCTACTTCCCAAGGCACTGTGGGCCCACTGTAGGAGTAGATATTGGTGCAGGGAGAGGTGGATCCTGAGCAAATATCCCATCTCTTTTCCTGGCCCCTGGCCCCTGACCTGCAAACATCTGCCTGGAGGTTAGTTTCAGGGCTGGGTTTGCAAAAATCTCCTCATCCTGGATGTACATGGACACGAGGTGCTCAACAGTAGGCTGGCCTGTGCTGGCTCCTGCTTGGCAGGGGGAAGTGAGGACAAAGAATGTGGGAAGTTGCTGAGTATATTCCTACCTTGTACCTTTCTTCTGTCCTTGGATACTCTGGAGGGAAACCCCAGCAGAACTCAGAGGCCTCCTGAGCCCTCAGAAAAATAATAGAGTAAGGAGAATGTGCCTACTAGGAGCATCTGCTTGTTCAAAAAGAACTTGCAGGGTGAGCAAAATATACAGCAGAAGGGATCAATTTTCTAAGCCTGGATTGAAGGGATGACAAGAGCTAATGTATACTGAGCCCTTGCACTGTTTGATAACTGTTTTAAGTCCTTAATTCTTATAAGGTCTCTATGAGGTAGGTACCATTATTCCCATTTGACAGATGATAAAATTGAGGCCCTGAGTTGAAAGCAATTGTCCAAAGTCACATAGCAAGTACTGGGCAGAGCTGGCTTGGATCCAGTTAGTCTGACTAAATAGTACATGATTTTAACCAGTATGTTTTGTTGCTTCTTGGGAATCAATGGGAATGGGATTTTTATAAAAGGGCCCTCCTGGAGTGTCCCACCACCAGCCTTTTGAATCACTACCCATCATGCCCATAAGGCCTATAGTGAGAGAACTCACCTCATTTGGATCTCTTGGGTCCTGTAGGCACTGAGGGTAGATGGAAGTTTGTTCAGAGACAACAGACCTTGTGCTCATTCTAAAGCTTAGTGCATCCTTGGATTGTGCTTATTCTACAGCAGAGGTGCTCAAAGTGTGGTCCCTGGGCCAACAAGACTAGCATTGGATTTTCTGAGGGTGGGACCCTCAATCTTGGTTTTATCCAATTTTTTTCAGCTGATTCTGAATTCATTTAAGTTTGAAAACCACTGTTGTAGAACTGTACTTTCTAATTCAGTAGTCATGAGCCACATGTGCCTAAATTTCATTAAATCTAAATAAAACTAAATATTCAGTGACACATAGTGTTTAGGAGTCACATGTGGGCTGGAGGTCACCTTATTGGACAGCAAAAATCTAGAACATCCCCATAATCACAGAAAGTTCTATTAGGTAGCACTGCTCTAGAATTTTCTACTTCAGAGTATGGGCCACAGACCAACAGCATTGGCATCACCTGGGAAGAATGGGGAAGGGGGTAGGGAGAATAGAATAGTAGATTGGACAAAGGGGAATGAAGGAAGGGAGCAGAGATAGGATTAGGAAAGGTGGTGGAATGAATCTGACATATTTTCTTAGGTACATATATGATAATACCACAGTGAATCTCATCATCTTGTACATCCACAAGAATGGATCCTATTAGAATAAAATACATTTCATTCTTGTATAATTATATAAAAATAGATTCTATATCATGTGTAACTAAAAAAGAATCAATAATAGGAAAAAAGAGATGAATAACTGGGGCTCCACCCCAGACCTTCTCAATCGAAGTGCTGTTTTATAAGGCCCACTGCTGTTTTGAATTGCACATTCAAATTTGAGAAGCACTGCTGCAGAAGGCAAGCCTAGTTCAAGTTCAGTTTGCCTACATGAGGTCCTCCTGCCTCACTCACCAGGGTCTCTGGGATTAGAGGCATGCCCCACCATGCCTGGCTCCTTCCTAGAAAATTTGTGTCATCTGGGGCTAGCCTTCAATTTTCTAAGCCACCAGATCATGATACTTTTTAGCTCAAACAGAAGCTAGACATCATCCATCCACATATTCATTTCAATGAAATGAATAAGTCCTTCCTGGCCATTGTGCTGGAAATTTCTACTCTAGACACCCAGGCATTCTGATCTTATTGGGCTGTTGCAAGTGCCCAGGACTTAGCTTCCAACTATCCCTAGCTATGTGATTTTCTGGAAGATTTCATCTTACAAATAATAATACTGGGGTTGTGGCTCAGTGGTAGAGTGCTTGTCTAGCATGTGTGAGGCACTGGGTTTGATCCTCAGCACCCATAAAAAATAAAATAGAGTTATTGTGTCTATATACAACTAAAAATAATAGTAGTAATAACAATGATGATAGTAATAATAATAACAATCCATTAGAGCAGTTTAATAAACGTCTGTCTTTCACTTGGGCTGCCAGAGACCTGTTTTATTTTCAGGGCTTTGCCTGTACTCAAGGGTTCCCACTTATAATTGGCTCCTCCTTCTTCAGAGGTAAAGGCTTATGCTCATTATTTTGTGAAGCCAGGGGTTTGGGTGAGAGTGTCTCACCATTCACCGGCTCCCTTCCTATGAAGGGAAACCCACTTCATCTTACCTGTTGCCTACGTGAAGGCCCTTCCTGCTTCTTGCTTGAAATTCACAACCAAAACAGATTAGGAGTGAAGTAGTTGAACTGTCTGATGTGGATCCAGCCAGAAGCTCTGGCCCTGGGTATCTAAGTTGGCCTCTGTTGCCGTAGGTGGGCCAAGAATTCTGCCCCTGGGCTTCCACTTCCTGTAGTCACTAAAAAAAAAAAAAAAAAAAAATAGAAACAGAAGAAAAGGGAGAGAGGGGAGGAAGTGGGCAAAACTTCTCCAGGAAGACAAAGTGCTGATTTATGAAAGGTTTACTAGAATCGGCAGAGTCATCTTTAGGTTCAAGAAAGGGGAAGATGTAATGAGATTATAGAAATAAAGGAAATTAAAAGGGAGAAGGGCTGGGGAAGATGTGGCAGACAGAGAAATTCAAACCAGCATGTATCTTATTAGTCTGAAGATGGCCAAATAAGTCAAAGCCCCGACTGAAAAATAAGAGGACATAACTCCAATTTAAGAGACCTGACACAGGTCCAGGGAAGAGAAAGGAGCGGGCAGGTGCCTTTCCTATTTGGGCAGTTGGTACGTAGGTCCTGACTCAAGATGTAGCCCTAGTCCCTACTTATCAGATCTACATAGATAAGGGCAGGCAAAGGCTTTCAAAAGTTGCCAAAATGGGTGGGATATGGCCTAGCAGGTGTGAGGCCCTGGGTTTGGTCCCCAGCACCAAAAGGAGGAGAAAAAATGTTGTCAAAACTTCTAATAAAGAAAAAAAAAGTACGAGTAATAGAAAATTCATAGTTCTTTGTGTCTATGTTCAAACTAGTTACAAACTTTGAAATCTGTTATAAGACACTCTTTGTCTTTTTTTCTTTCTTTTGGAACTGGGGATTGAACCCAGGGGCACTCAACTACTGAGCCACATCCCCAGCCCTTTTTAAAAATATTTAATTTAGAGACAGGGTCTCACTAAGTTGCTTAGAGCCTCACTAAATTGCTCAGGCTGGCTTTGAATCCCCCTATCTCAGCCTCCCAAGCTGCTGGGATTACAGAAATGAACCATCATGCCTGGCTAGAAGGCACTTTTGAGATGCCGTTTCTCTATGTGTGCGTTAGAATGGATCTCATCTCTACCTCAAGTAGCAGAAAGAGTATATAACCCTTCTCAAGGGAAAGGCAATGTGCTCTGTAACTTTGAGGGCAAAATTGGTAGCATGAGCATCATTTGGAAAGTGGCAACTTGCCATTAGACAGAATACCAGAATTTAGAATCACTTAGAAAGCCATAGATTATATTTACGAGACAAGAGAAAATCTATGCCTTATTTTCTTTAATGTTCTTATCATCCAATCCTGATGAAAGATGTCAAGTCACCCTGCAGCTTACAAAGAGGTTAATATTGTCAATATTCAACTGTTTTGACCTATAAAACACCAGTCAGTGGAGTGGGAGGTGCCCTAAATGGACTGTCTGAAGTTCCTGCAAGAACTGAGGGTGGGAGAGTGGAGGGGTGCCCCAGATGGCTGGGATATCCAGGTCCCATGAGAAGCTGGCACAGACAGGTCAAGGGCAGCCTGCCTGCTGGCCTGCAGGGGCAAGCACAGCTTTTCTGCCTGCGTGAAGCATAAATTTACATCAGTGCATCTCCATGGCAGGGAGCCCACTTGATCTTCCACAGACTGGGCTGCACAGCAGTTCATTACTCTATAATCTGCAAACTTTTTTGCAGAGGCTGAGCCTTCTGTCTGACACAAGCTCCTGGGAGTCCAGCAGGAACCAAAGCCATCGGCACTCAGCTGCCTGCCCAGAATACCAAATAGCAGCGGGGCAGGCTCCCCGTCCCTGCACCGAGGCTGGCTTTCCTGGCACCAGCTCTGCCCTCCAAGAACCCATTCTTTCCCTCCGCTGTGGCTTTTCTACAAACCCACTTGTTTCCAGGTGGCAGAAATACGCCTGCAACCCAACAATATGTTTCTAAAAACCTTCTCCATGACAACGCCGAGCGGTGAGCTGCCTGCCAGCTCTTAGCCAGCCAGAGAGAGGCCCTGGGGGCAGACAGGATGGAGAGGCTCAGGACAGCTGGGCCACCAAATTCAGCCTTAATAGTCAGGCAGTTTGGGGGACAACACATCCCAAATCCAGGGGAGTGGTTTGGAGACTGAGCATACCAGGGAAACTGTGGGCACATATCTGTAGATACCCCAAAGTGATCCTTTATAGACCTTTATTTAGCACAGAAGCCAAATAGAGCAGGGAAGCTGGGACTTCCTTTCATCTTGAAAAATCTTTTGCAGTTGAAAAGAGGAGAGACGTGATGGGAAACCATCAAAGAAGGGCAATGTTTAAATGGATGCCTTCAAGGGGAACAAAATTGACCAAATTATATTGTTTTATTGTGTGCATGTGTGAAAATGTAACAACAAATCCCACTATTACATATTATATTGCACCAATAATTAAAAAAAAAACAGAGCAAGTGCCTTGCAATTGGACAAATTCTTTATAAATTGAAAGTGCTGTCCAGATGGTATCTCAGATGTCACCTCCTCCCAATACACATCACCCCATCCCCAGCTGACCTCACGGTGGCCAGATCCCTATTAAGAACTAGAATCCCTATTCTCTCTCCCTCTCTGATACTTAATGACAACATTAATCCTTAGGGCAGAATACTGGGTGCAGTAGAGGTGACTGTTTGAGACCCAGCATCTACAGAGGCGTGTCTTGGAGACAGCTTGTTGTTGGGGTGGCGAGTCCTCCAGGAAAATCATAAGCAGGTGATCAGCCTGAAGGAGCAAGGTAGGGAACAATTTGCAAGTTGGAGAAACAGGTGAAGACAGGAGTCAAATTAGGTGGCTCTGAGTCTCCTTCTCAACTCCACCCTACAATCTAGCTTCTTCATGGATCCCTTGAGTGGGGCTCTTTCTGGCTATTTCTCCTGCCTCATTCACACTGTACCCCTCCTTGGCCTTCAACCTTCAACCCACTTATTTAAACAGAGCCATCTTCAATAGTTTGGTGATTCAGTGATTTAGTTTCAAAACGGGGAGTACTGAAGGCTGAGCTCTGAATGTGTCCTAACTCCTCTGAGAGGTCAGGGGACCTACAAGAGGTGATTAATGCCTTGCTCTCAGGAATGAGTTCCCATTCTCAGGACTGGATCTGTTACCTCAAGAGCAGCTTGATATAGAGGAAGTTCTTCTTCTTCTTTTTTTTTTTTTTTTTGCATGTGCTTACTACTCACCCTTCTGCTTTTCACCACGAATTGAAGCATTGTGGAGCCCCCACCAGCACCATGCCCTTGGTTTTCCCAGCTTCCAAAAATGTGAACTAAGTAAAATTTTTCCTTCATAAACTACTCAGTGTCAGATATTCTATTAAAGCAACAGAAAACAAACTAAGACAGTCTATCTGTGATCTCAACTCATTGTGCTCAACTAGAGAGGAGGGACTGGGGATATAGCTCAGTTGATAGAGTGCTTGCCTTGCATGCAGGCCCTGGGTTCAATCCCCAGCACCAAAAAAAAAAAAAAAAAAATCAACTAGAGAGGAAATTTGAGACAACCCATCCACAAATGTGTGAGGTACTGGCTTTAATACCCAAGACAGGTAAATGACCATAACCATCTGACTATAGCAGAGGATGTACCTGAGACAAATGTGGGGTCTGAACCTCCTCCCCCTGAAATGGCGGTTCTCTTCTTCTCATATGCACCTGTCCCAATCTTCTTGGGTAAAAGGACTTAGAGCTCCTGAGCAGGGGGCTAAAGACCTGCTTCCCTCCCCAGCTGAGAGTGACTCACTCCACCACATCCTCAGGAGAGTTGCCATGGTTTCCAGCATTCCCAGGTAGCGAGAGGCTAGCCGTGTGTGTCTGGAGGTCAATTCAGGAGAGTGGACGCTGCTGGGTACTGTTCCCCAGGCAGAAGCTGCTGGATGACAAGACAGGAAGATGCTCTTCTCACTCTTCAGGATGAATGAGCACTGCTGTGTGCAGAAAGAACCTCAAAGAAAGGTCTGGCGAAAGAGAAGGACGTGCTAATAAAAAGCAGTAGAATCTAACTGCTGCCAAGGCCAATGCTCTTGGGTAATGTCTTCAAGGAAAAGCTGGCTGGGGACCAGAGCTCAGGATTTCAGATTCGGCTGCCAAGGCCTTGGTCCTTGGAGGGCACACAGCTCCCTCCACACAATGACCACAGAAATCCACCAGGTGCACTCTACCCTGCATTTGTAAATAGACTTCTGCAGCTGGATACAAATTGAAAGCAATTACAAAAGAGTTTGCCAGATGTGTTCATGGTGGCACACACCTGTAATTCCCATGAGTTGGGAGGCTGAGACAGGACGATCAAAAGTTCAAAGCCAGCCTGGGCTACTTAGTGAGACCCTGTCTAAAAGTTAAAAAAGGGTTGGGGGTATAACTCAGGAGTAGAGTGCCTCTGAGCTCAATCCCTACTACTGAGTGAAAAAGGGTTTATATACCTTTTCCATTTGGGAGGGGGGCAGTGTGGTACTGGGGATGGAGTCCAGGGCCTCATGCATGAAGGGCAAGTGCTTTACCTCTGAGCCATATCCCCAGCCCATCCAGTTAAATCTGATGTATGCATCATCTCCTCTTATTCCCAACTTTTATCAAAAGTCTCTGCTTTGCCTAGGTTTTCAAGGTGACATTGAGTAAGGGAAACTCCTGCAACATTTCACAGACCAAGTCAAACACTACCAAGTCTGCCCATTGGGGTGGAACTCTCCCTCTTGGGGGTCTGCCCTGACTGCACATGGCAGAGAGAGCCCCAGGTGTGTTGGGAGAAAGGAAGAGTGGGAATTGGTCTTTCGTTTGTTGCTTGATAATATTAGCATATGGAAGTGCTGAAAATCCTTGTAGGCAAGATCTAAGACAGTGTGTAAGTGTGCAGCACTACCCCTGATCTATTCAACATTTGCGACACTTCTCCTTTATTCTAGATCCTGAGATAGGAAGGGCAGATGAGGTTGTGGTCCCTGCCTTCTGGTGCTCCTGTCCTCAAGAGGATTGCAGACAAGCAAAAAGTCTGTATTGGACACTGTTATGGGTACTCCAACGTGAACATTCCCAGGAAATGATAGTCAAGGGAGGGTCATAGTTTCCCAAGGGAGGTGACATCTGAGCTGAGGGCCGAGAAGCAAGCAGAAAGCTGTGAGGAGGCTTGATTCTCTTGCATAACAGTCCAGGTGGGCAGGTGGTCCAGGTAGGTGGGTAGTCCGTGGTTGTCTGGGACCTGGCTTCCCTTTACCTTACTGTGCCTGCCATCTTTTAGGTGTTCTCATTTGCACGATCAAGGCTCACTCTCTGGCACCACTCCCACCTTCCAGGAAAAACAGATGTGCAAGGCCAGAGGTGGCACATGTCTCTGTGGCCAGGACCTAGTCCTATGGCAACTCCTGGCTGCAAAGGAGGCTGGAGAATACAGTGTGTAGCTAAGTAGCCATGTTTCAAGCTAAAACTAAGGGAAGAAGAAGAGACAGACATTAATGGACAACTCGAAGTCTCTGTCATGGGAGGGTAAGAATGATCAACGGAAGACCTTAGTCAAGGGCAAGAAGAGAAACAAGACAACGATCTTGAGGAGGGATGTGCTAAACACTAACAAGTACCTTACTGGCATCATTTCATTAAAGTCTCAAAATTCTACAAATAAAGTAAATTACCATTCTCATTTTACAAGAGGAGAGCGAAGGTCACAAAGGTTCAGTGAAGCTCACGCAGCTGTGATGGTGCAGCCAAGATATGAAACTAAGTTCACTGGGCTCACTGGACAGCTACCTAGGCCTCACTGGACAGCTACCTAGAAGGCAGGAGAGGCTGTGAGAGACTGGTGCCAACAGTGGGGCACTCCAGGGAGTGGATGAAGACTAGGATGCAGGGAGAGGATTGGCAAAAACTGGCAGGTGAATCCGAGAAGCAACATCTGATAAAGTCCACCATTTTTTGGTGGGGGAGGAGGGTACTGGGATTGAACTCAGGGGCACTCATCCATTGAGCCACATCCCCAGCCCTATTTTATATTTTATTTAGAGACAGGTCTCTCTGAGTTGTTTAGTGCCTTGCTTTTGCTGAGAATGGCTTTGAACTCACGATCCTCCTGCCTCAGCCTCCCGAGCCGCTGGGATCACAGGTGTGCGCCCCTGCACCAGGCTAAAGTCCACCATTTTTGAGGCTAAGAGGATCAAAGTTGAGATTTTGCTTTGGAACCAAATCATTCTCAGTAATTGAATCCTAGAATGGTAAGGAATCTTTCAAGACAATCAGATGTAAAGAGGATCTAAACCCTTGGTTCCCATCAACAGGATGGTTTTCTTTTGTTTTGGCTTTGCTTTTGCTGCACTGGGGATGGAACCCAGGGCCTCATGCATGCCAGGCATGTGTTCTACCACTGAGGTACACCCCCAGCCCAACAGGATGGCTTTGAACCACCATCCACAGACATCTGGTCCACCCCCCACCCAGAGCAGGAGCCCTCCCACAGCATCCCTGGAGGTTGCTAGTCACTGCCAACTATAACACTTTCAGTGCTGGGGCCTCATCACCTTTACAACCAGTGTCTGTTCAACTAACAGAACCCTTCTGAATGGTCCAGCTTCGGGGGAGATGGATGAGGCCCAGCCATCTGCTCATGTGTTGAATCCATCAATCCACAGACTAAAGGGGTCCAGGGTTCCATCCACCCGAGGCCAAGTTGGTATGAATCGCTGCGCAGAGCATTTCTCTTTGCTGTGCTTGTCCCAGGTCCATGTGAGACCAAGACCCTGGACTGTCTAATTTCTAACAGCATTTCTCCCCTCTGTGAGAGCTGGGCATGTTCATTACTCCTTGCACTCAGCCTCACAGCACAACCTTGAGGGAAAATCACTCTGAAATTTGCAATAGATTTGGCTTATGCATAATTCAGCATGGCTCCTGACTCAGGGGAAGTATTTGGTTTCTGATGCTTCTTAACCTAGAGAAAGTGGATTGCATGCTGTGGCAGGGTTGCATCTGCTTAGATGGGAGGAAGGAAGGAGGGAGGGAGAGAGATGGAAGGAAATAAAGAATAAATTCCTCCTTCAGTCCATCTCAGAAGCTCCCAAGGACTTTTAGCTCACCTGCATAACAGGCTCTGGGGAAAGTCCTGTGGTCAGTCTGTGGGAACTCCTTTGAGTGACAGGCCACTCCATTTCCCAGGGAAGCAGCGCGCGTGTGTGTGTGTGTGTGTGTGTGTGTGTGTGTGTGTGTGTGTGAAAGAGAGAGAGAGAGAGAGAGAGAGAGAGAGAGAGAGAGAGAGAGAGAGAGAGAGAGAGTGTCAGTCATAGCCTGTCCACCAAGGAACTATGATCTATGAAATAACCACCCAGAACCAACACACAAAGCTCCTTTGAGAATGCCCAAGGCCACAGGACCATCTTCCCAATAGTTGTTTGCCCCTCCTGCTTTTTTGTTGTTCTTCATGAACCATTCCCCCCAAGATAATGAACAGCAGTGAGATGGAAGTTTACCTACTGCTGTTCATTCCTGATGCTGCCTCCCCTCCCAGTCCACCCAGCCTCCAGCCCTAGGGGCTGCAGGCTCTGGATTGACTCAGCTGCGGTCACTTCCCACAGTGGGCAAGTGCTCTACCTTGAGCTACAACCCAGCTCACATCCCACCCACAAAGATCTCTCAGCTTTACCTCCCATGGTTTCAATGTCAAAACACTAATAATTTAAATAACAACAATTCTAATGGTTATTATTTTAAATTATATTAGAACATTGGAGGTAGTTTAGTTCTGCAGTAGGGGGGTCCACATGCTAACAATCCGCTCCCCTCCCCACCCCCAGTTTGTTCCCTTTCCCTCCCACCCCATCATCAATCGCTGCTTTGGAGTGACCTCTTCGGATGGTGCTTCTCGCTGGTGCCATAGTGACGCAGTTCCACAAGCATTAGAAGTGCAGGGCACTCCGCGAATGCAGCTAATTTTAAAAGGCGATTTGAAGCGAATGGTGGCACCCCGCTGAACGTGGCTCCATCTAGTCAGCCTCAGGAAGAAATGCAATCTCCCTGGGCCACAGCTGGACCTGCAAGGAGGCCCGGGATACTGGGGAAGCGTGCCTACCGCCCCCTGGCGGGAACTCAGCGGTGCGGCAGGGGAGCGGCAAGGAGAGCCCAGTGTCCTCAGGACTCGCCTGTGAGATCTGAACAAAGACCGCCTTTTCCCCAAGCGGGTTCCTTTGGAAGACCGCCACCGCGTTCCGCCTCCACCACTAGACGGTGGAGAGCGTGCAGTCTAGGAACTAATAGAGTCCCTTTCCGGAGAGTACTTGGAGCTTTCTCCCCATTAATTCTGCTGTAAGCCCCCAAGGCTTTTTCTGGCTGAAAGTGAGAAAACGAGGGCTGATCAGTCACCAGCGCTGGGTGGGAAAGGGTAGCATGGCCGGGCCACCTACACGGGGTAGCCTGGACTGGAGGAGCCAGGAGCCGGCAGGCCAGGAGACAAGCTCAGCGCAGACACAGCTGTCTAGTCCCTGGCCTCACTGAAAACATGAGGCAGATCATGTCATCATCCTCCGATCAACCCCTGGCGATGGCCCCCATTTCTCCCAGAGGACACATCAGAGGCCTTTCATGGTCCACAAGGCCCTGCAAGATCTGATCTCTCCTATCACTGTCCCCCTGGTCCAGCCTGCTCAAGCACCTGACCTCCTTGCCGTTCCTCCCACATACTGGGCTCCTTCCTGCCTCCAGAGCTTTGCTGGAGCCGTTCTGTTGCCTGAAATGGTCCGGCCCAGTTCTTTGAATTCTCTCACCTCCTTCAATCCCATGCTCAAGTCTTCTGGATGGGACTTGTCGTGGACTGGATTGTGTCTCCCTCCCAATTCATTTGTTGAAGACTTAACCCCCACGGTGATGGGTGTTTGGAGATGGGGCTTATGGGGAGTAATTAGGGTTAAGTGAGGTCATAGGGTGGGAGAGGTGTCCTTATAAGAAAGGGGAAAGATGCCAGGGCTGTCTTGCATGTAGAGGTCATGTGGGCACCAGCATGATGGCAGCCACCCATTAGCCAAGAGCAGGGGCCTCAGAGTGAGACCTACCTTGCCACACCTTGATCTTGGACTCCAGCCTCCAGAACTGTGGGAACTGAGTTTCTGTTGTTCACGCCACCCAGTATCTTATGGCAGCTCTAGCTGACTCAGGCAAAGTGGTTTCTGCTGGTTCATAAACTATTCTCACCTGCCTCCTTCTGTCCTGTCCTTGGACTCCCAAACTCCTGTACTTAATCTATATTTTTCCATTTACCATAGCCCTCAATGTCTCCCCTACCCACCCAGTACTGGGGGTTGAACCAAGGGAGCTCTACCACTGAGCTGCATCCCCAGTCCTTTTTACTTTGTTTTACTTTATTTTGAGACAGGGTCTCACCAAGTTTCTGAGGTTGGCCTTGAACCTGTAATCCTCCTACCTCAGCCTCCCAAGTTTCTGGGATTACAAGGGTACACCCCAACACTCTGCACTCAGTGCCTTTGAATATATTACATAATTTACTTTTTTTCTTAGATTTTTTGCTTATCGTTTCTTGCCCCTGCTAGAACAGTCCAGAGGGCAGGTGTTTTGTCTGTTTTGTGTACTAATGAATCTAAGCTCCTAGAACAGTGCCTGGTAGGTATGTAAAGGGTGTTCATGCTGCGGATGTAGCTCAGTGATAGAGCGCTCACCTAGCACAATGGACATTCGTTCAGCTTTTTGTCTGATGAAGGAATGAATCATCATTCTCACAGGTGCAAAGGGAACCAAAGAAAGGGGTTTTGTAGATTTGGAGCTGCTGGCCTCTAAAGGAGAAGCAGTCCAACTAGGCAGGGAGTGGACAGAGGGCTGAGTAGGTTTGGCTGAGGCCACAGGCAACTGTAGAGGTGACTCAGGAGGCTCGGACAAGGCTTTGGGGTTGGTACTGTCCTCATCTGAGAGTCACTCTGACTAAAGGAATCACATGTTGTGTTTAAAGGAGGAGCTCAGCTGCTCCAGTGGAGGCAGGAAGACATTCTAGGCACAGAGCACATGCAAATGTCCAGAGGCAGAGCCATCCGGGAACACAGACTTGAGTGGAAGAGAGTGGCACATAGCAAAGCAGAGGGTTCAAAGATGGCAAGCTTGAGGCCAAAACTCGAACTTTTTCCTGAGGGAAATTTGGAGCCTTCGAAGAATTTAAGCAGGGAAGCAAGTTGATGGAGTTTACTTGCTGGAAAGAATGCTTGGGCAGCTGCTAGAGGAGGCAGGGAGACCACCACCCCCGTACCTCCTTGCAGTACACCCTGGGACAAACATTAAGTACAGGGACACACGCAGTGTTGTTAAACCTAAAAGTCACACACAGGTCTTCCCTTGCAACCTCAGGGAAGAGAGTCCAAATCCAAAGCCACAATGTACATCTGACAACCCCTCTACTCAGGCGGAGGCAGCCCTAAAGAGCTGGGCTTTGTCTTTGTCTCTTAGCAAGAGGGGGACTCCTCGACAGGCAGATATTTTTCAAAACACTCCAGTCTCAGTCTTTTCCTTGAGACCTTCCCATCAGGCTGTTGCCATGACAACCATTGCTGACCCAGCCTTCTGGAAGCAGCAGCCGGAGCCCAGAAAGGCTGTGGTCCTTCCCGCTGCGGCTGACATTACTTGCGATGCAACTGTTCATCCTGGTAGGCTGCAGATCTTGTACACACACACACACACACACACACACACACACACACACACCACTCCTCATCTATCCTTTGCACATATTTTCCCCACCCCCGCCATTCCCCCACTATTGGTGGATTGCCTGGGCAATTATAGAAGCCCATTCTCTCCACCCACAGCATGATGTAACCAAGTAGTCAGCATGTGACCTGAGCCCCGGTGCCAGTTCAGTTCCTGGAATAAATACCAGGGACCCCAATGAAAAAAAAAATCTCTCTCTTCACTCTGTGGCAGCCACATGGCCATGTCTTCACCCAGATGTCTGTGGTGGGAGAAAGCAAGGTCATCACATGAAGAAGCAAAGACAAGCAGATAAAGCCGGCATTGCAGGTAGCACGTCCCCAATTCTAGGTCCTGAGCTTCTGGTTTCCGTGGCCAATACTTGTATTGTGGGTCCTTCCCAGCTTTGGAAGCCCCTGGGCTTTGTTATCACAGCCCAAAGTGTCCTCTTCTCAATTGGCTTCTTCTCAGTTAACCCACATCCTCTTGTTTGGCCGCACTTGAAGAAATCAGTCTCCTCTCCAAGCCTTAATTTTCTAACCTGCATCTCGGTTCCAGCCCTTCACTCCAGAAGCTGTTAGGTGAGCGAGAGGAGAGCTGAAGGCTGAGGGTCAGGACAAGGTCACAGGATTCATGAATGATGGAAATGTCCTTGTTGAGGAGAAGTGGGGAGAAAGAGGAACCTACCCACAGAGCTAACCTGAGCACCAGGAGACAAAGCTTTGCCACTTTGGCTTAAGGCCTAGGAGACCCCCAGCCACTGCCAATGAAAAATGCACTCAGCTGCCACACAGGGGACAGGGCAGCCCGGGTCACCAGCCTTCCCCACTTCCCTGGGGAGTTTTTGCTAATCTTAGGCCTCAGTTCCTCATCCCTGTCCCAGGCTTTACCTTGAAGGCCAAAAGGATCAAGCTCCTCTGCGGATGTGTGTGTGTGTGTGTGTGTGTGTGTGTGTGTGTGTGTGTGTATGTGTGTGTGTGTTGTGCGCATGCACACTCTTGCATAGGGCCACCCCTTAGGGTGGGAGAGCGGGGAAAGACCTTGGCTTAAACACGTCAAGTCAGGTGCAGTGGTGCAGAGCCAGGGCCCTTCCAGTCATTCAAGGAATGTTCCTAGTGCTCACATCCTCTGCCCAAGGGTCGGGATCCTCTCAGCAACCTGTGAGGCAGTAAGGGCAGGTGTTGCAGCCTTCTTTACCTGTGCTCAATGCATTTACAAAGGGGGACTCCAGTGCTCAGAAATGTCAAGTAATTTGCCCGAGTCACACAGCTTGTAATTGGTGAAACCCAGCTCATGCAATGCTCCTGATTGTCTCTGCAGCATTGTTCTGTTCTGCATTCTGGGGGTGGGAGCCCAGCACTCAGAGGTACCAGGACACAACGTACTGAGCATGCTGCCCAGGCCCCTCAGCCCCTCTGAGCCAGCAGAGTGGGCGGAATCAGCTGCGCTCAGTGAGGGGGCTTTCTGGGCACTCCTGAAAAAGCTCTTCTACCCAAAATATCCCAACTAGAGGTTCGTGGTTCAGGATAAGCACCACAGGCTCCATTAGCCACATAGGGTTAATGTTCTGAGTCATGAGCATCTTCCTATTAAACGGTGTGTCTGATATTCAGAACCACATCCCCCACAAAAAAGACTGTGGCAGGACAGACAGTTTCTTTTGTTTGGAGAGGTTCTGGGGTACTGGACTCTCTTCCATCCCTACAGTGTTGCAGAGTGGGCACTACAGACCACATCTGTATTCATCAGCATCCCTCTTCCCACTCCTGGATGCTGGGTCAGACTACATTCCCAACTCCCATGAAAGCAGAGGGAGCCAAGCCTGGCAAATTGAATGAAAACAAGGAGCTCTGGGCTGCTTTTAGGCACAAGGAAAAGGGGAAATCCAGCAGGCGCGGTGACGCATGAAGGTAATACCAGCTTTTGCTTGGAAGGCTGAGACAGGAGGATCATGAGCTCAAAGCCAGCCTCAGCAAGGGCAATGTGCTGAGCTACTCAGCCAGACCCTGTCTCCAAAAAAAAAATTACAAAAATAGGGCTGGGGATATGGCTCAGTGGTTGAGTGCCCCTGAGTTCAATCCCTGGTACGAAAGGAAGAAAGAAAAGGGGAAATCCTATGGGTGACTGGAGATTGGTGACCCCAGGGCAGCCCTAGAAGCCTCAGGTTGATGATGGGAAAAGTGGTGGTCCCATGGATGCCTGGAGGACTTGTCAAGGACTCTGGAGAGTCAACCGGCACAGACAACCAGAGAGTGGTCCCACTTGTTCGTTGCTATAACCTCAGCAACGGTGCTTGGCACAGAGTATATGTCATCCAACTTAAGCATCCGGCACATTGTTATTTTATGTACCACTAAGAAATTAAAAATGCTGCCAATTAAGCTGACACAACTTTCACTTAGAATTTTCATTTCATACTCACTGAAAAAGAGCTTTTGTAGATTTGGTTTGTCATTGATTTTGAACAGAAATCACTCGTGTGCATAATAAAGCAGGAAGTAGAAGTGAAATAAGTTGGCTAAAGTATTTCTAAAATTTGAAATTTGAAATCTGAATCATCTTTTTTTTTTTTTTTTTTTTTAGTACCAGAGATTGAACCCAGGGTGCTTAACCACTGACTACCACATTCCTACCTCTTTCTATTTTTTCTTTTGAGGCAAGTCTTATTAAGTTACTGAGGCTGGCTTTAAACTTGCGTCCTCCTGTCGGCCTCCTGAGCCACTAGGATTACAGGCATGCACCATCAAGCCCAGCCTGGCACCTCTGTGACTCAGAGTTGACAATGACCATCTTTTTTCACACACAGTCATCCTCTGTGGCATGAAAAGTGTTGGTGATGAGGCATTTTTCAAAAAGAATCCATAAAATTCATATGTGCTGGGCTCTTAGGCAAGCTTGTCAGTTTTGTGGATTTAGCTTCCTTTGGACTTCTAGATCATGCACGATGCCAAAACTGATTCACCACCTCCTCCACAACCATGTGATCCTTTGGGGTTAAGAGCATGTTCCATTGATTGTTTTGGATCCACCCCTCAACCCCCTTCTAAGATATTGACACACATTCTGCAAGTTTTTTATTTTGTTTTGGTTTTGGTACCAAGGATTGAAGCCAGGGGCACTTAACCACTGAGACACATCCCCATCCATCCCCCCTCTTTTGGGGGGATGGGGTATACCAGGGATTAAACTCAGCGGCACTCAACCACTGAGCCACATCCTCAGCCCTATTTTTTATTTTATTTGGAGACAGGCTCTCACTGAGACCTTAGCATCTTGCTTTTGCTGAGACTGGCTCTGAACCTGCTATCTTTCTGCCTCAGCCTCCCACACTGCTGGGATTACAGGTGTGCGCTACCAAGCCCGGCTCATGGCTCTCCAGTCCCTTTGATGTTTTTATTTTGAAACAGAGTCTAAGTTGCTCAGGGCCTCACTAAGTTGCTTAGGCTGGTTTTGAACTCATTGTCTTCCTGCCTCAGTCTCCCAAGTCATTGAGATTGCAGGCATGTGTCACCGCACCCAGCACATTCTACAAAGTTTGGTGTTGGAACTTCTGATGTTTGAGCCGGCAGTGATAACCTCAAGACAGACATGTAGCCAAAATCAACTATAAGGTGTCATTAATTTACAATACAACCCATTTCAACAGTTTGAGTTGCAAGGGGAACATTTGTCAGACTTTTTAAATTTTTTTTTTTTTTAGTTGTAGGTGGACACAATAGCTTTATTTTATTTGTTTTTATTTTTATATGGTGCCAGGGATCAAACCCAGTGCCTTATGCATACTAAGCAAGTACTCTACCACTGAGCCAGAACCCCAGCCCTGTCAGAATTTTTTAAAAATATAATTGTAGGTTTTTCAATCAACATTCATAGAATGAAAGAGTAGATAAATTCCAGTTCCTGGGCTATGATTGAAAAATGCTTTGTCTTCCTTAGGGAAAGGTCTTCAGATTTGGGGGATCATGCAACTCGATAAAGCTGACTATATTAATTAGGCTCCTCTTGTTTGCAATCAACAGAAAACCCAGTCAAAAGCTCTTAATAAACTGGGTAAGGTGGCACATGCTTGTAACCCCAGTGATTTGGGAGGCTAAGGCAGGAGGACTGCAAGTTCAATGTCAACCTCTGCCACTTAGCAAGACCCTGTCCCAAAATAAGCAAATAAATAATTGAGGATATGACTCAGTAGTAAAGTGCCCTTGGATTCAATCTTCAGTACGAGGGAATTTTTTTTTTTTTTTAAATCTCAATAATAAGGAAAGGCAGATTAGCTCATATAATAAGAAGTCCTGAAATAGGTCCATCCAGCTCTGGTTAATTTATGACTTAATAACCCAGTGAGGACCAAGGCTGCCTGCCATCACCTGTTTGGCCCTCTTAGAAGTGCTGGTTTGGTCCAAGTGGACTACCTTCGTTCTAATGTCATATCCAGACGTGGAAAAGGCAGTGGCGACGAAAGGATCGTACCTCCCTGTGACTCTTTATAAAGTGATAAAAAGCTGTCCCAGAAGGCCTCCAGCAGGTTTCTCCCCTCCTTGGCCAGCCTGGGTCACATGCCTGCCTCCAAAGCAGTCTCTGGCAGAGAGTTGCCTGGATTGGACTGAGTCTGGCAGGATTCACTCTTGAGCTTGGAAAGGAGTTCACCTTCGCTTTAGGGGTGGGTGCCTAGAAGTAAACCCAGATGCTATTCCTGAGGGAGAAGTGAAGGAATCCTATCATCGTAGCATCAGAGAAAATCTCTCCAGGCTCAATATTTACATTCCATGAGGCCAGCACACGGATAGCAAGTTTCACTGAGTGAAATCCATACTGAAACCATTTTGTGGCATGGACAGATTGGCTGATTTAGCACATTTTCCCAATTCCCTTCTCTCTTGCTGCCAGGACCACAAAGACTAGAAAGCCCAATGGTCACTTTCTTAGCCTTCTGTGCCACTGAAGGTGGCCATGTGACCCAGCTCTGGCCAACAAAATGTAAGCAAAGGTTTAGGGGAAGATTTTTCCAGAAAAAAAAAATATCTCAGAGGTCCTAACATTGCCTTTTATCTCCTTCCTACCTTCAGAGCAGATACGATGGATGAAAGGCTTTCAACACTGAGAAAAAGGCCACGAGAATGGCAGACAAGTGGCCCTAACTTCAAGGACTGACCAATAGCAGCAGCTGTCTGCCTCTAGACTTCTAGTCAGATGGGAAGAATAAGACTGTTTGAATGAGCTGCCAAATTGGGCTTTTTGTGACTTGCTTCTGAGAGCTATTTCAAGTGTTCTTTTTTTTTTTTTAACTTTTATTTGCATTTATTTTATGCTAAATTTATTCCTGTGCCATAAGTTTTGTTTCTTCGGTTTATTCTGGGATATCTTTTCCTATCGTACAATCACCTCATCTGGTTTAGGAAGAATTTTTTTCCTTTCCAATAAGATCATCTCATGTGACAGGGGAAGGAGCTCGGGTATGGATTGATCCAACCGTGGGTTCTGTAAGTGTGGCAGTGCATCTCGGGTGCTTTGTTCACCTGGATGTGTTCAGTGACCAGAGGTCTGCATCTAAACCCCAAAGTTAAGCATGACTTTGCATTTTTAAATATATGCAGCAAAAAAATTAGCACTGTTTTTGGGCCACTGATCTGCACCCAGCCCCACTGTTTGGCCTGGGCACACCTGTCAGCTCCACCATTATAACCAAGGACTGGCAAATGTTGCTTCTATGAAGTGACATCTTTTGGATACTTGGTGGCTTTTTGAATATGCATACACTCGATGGTCTGGGCAGCTTCATGGGTGTTTTTAAACTGAATATAAATATTTGAATCTCCTGATGTGCATGATTTTGTGAGGCTTTCTGGATCAAGAGAGTAGTAAACCATTTTTATAGGTCAACTCAGGCCCCTTACAGGGTGAGGAAGACTACTGCAGGTGTTCTTGATCATTTCAAGGGATAGGGGACCAACGTCTTTTCTGATCTGATGAGAACATCTTGGTTCTACCTAGTGTAAGGCGGCTATCATACCATGGTTCATAATACAAGTGGAAGAAATGTCAGAAATCTTTGTTAATGTGCTTGCATTAACAGTATGATTTTTATTCTTTTTTTTCTCTTGAGATTGGACTCAGGGGCACTCAACTCTGAGCCACATCCCCAGCCCTATTTTGTATTTTATTTAGAGACAGGGTCTCACTGAGTTGCTTAGCACCTCACCATTGCTGAGGCTGGCTTTGAACTTGCGATCCTCCTGTCTCAGACTCCCGAACCACTGAGACTATAGATGTGTACCACCGCACCTGGCCACAGTATGATTTTTAATCTGCAACTTCTCTGCGGGAAAAGCTTAGAGCCATGTATGCATCCTTTGAAAATTAATGTGGCTAAAACTAAGTAGCATAATCCCTGTCCCCATTTCACAAGATGCAAACTATCATACATCAAAATATCTGAATGTAACATATTTCCTATACTTTCGACCAGAATTGGAGGAGAGGTTTGAAAGCCTCCATACTGTGTGTGTGGAACTCTGAATTCCTAATGTGACCAGGACATGACATCCTTAGGATGGTGGGAGGTCCCAGTGTCAATCTATATGTTGAAACTAAAGGAGGTTCCTTCGTTTCTTCCTTCTTTTCCTTTCTTTTTTTTTTTTAGAGAATAAAACCTTCAAGGAAAAGTCATGCAAGTTGATTCTTGGTGCTCTGAGTAGGTTGTCAGGTATGCCCCTGGGTGCCTGTCCGTCTTTGAGGTCCCCTGGGGTTGACCCACAGTCTCTGCTCCAGCCACCTGGATGGGTGGGTCCCCACTATAGAGGTCACATGCAGGAAGCCTTTGGAGAGTGAAAGTGTGCTAACAGCGAAATGAGGCGGCATTTCCTAAGTATCCAGGTGTGGGCGCTATTGACTCCCAAAAACCAAGACAATGGAGATGTGTTGCCACTCATCTCCTGGAAGGGTGACAGTCTTTCCAGGAAACCTCCCCCAGTGTTGAAAATGCCTATACTTTCGACCAGAATTGGAGGAGAGGTTTGAAAGCCTCCACACTGTGTGCTGTGGGATGATTTTTCAGTCAACAACAAACCACATCTATGGTAGAGGTTCAGTGAGATTGTATTGCCCAGGGATGTCATAGCCATCTTAATCTGTGTAAGGACAGTCATTGCACAATGACACAATCACCTCATGACAGAATGTACCCCCATCACTAAGTGGCACATGACTAGTTTTACATCTGCGTTTTGCAGAGGAGAGGTTGGATATCTTGGATTCATGATGGGTTCTTTGTACCATCCAGGCCTCCAGGTTCTCAGCTCAGGATCCTCTTGTTGCCTTCCCCCTCCCTGAGATGTTACTTCTCGTTCACGGGGCTATTGGACATGGGGATGTGAGAAAAGGGCAAAGGAGGGAGGTCAAGACGTGCCCACCTGGAAGTGGCTGGGGACAGCAAGAAAAGGTCTGGTTCTTTTGCAAAGTCCTGAGGGTGCGACCCACTGGCCCTGAGAACCTGCTGCATTGGACTAGTCAGACTTGCAGAAAAGCATTCTCAGCAGACTGTTACTGCGAAGCAGCTGAGTCACTGTCCTAAGAACCCATGATAGAAAAGACCCCAGTGGAGATTCCTGGGCTCTGACATACAGGAGAGAACAGTATCATTGTTGAATGGAGGAGTCAATGGAGGAAACTCCCTTGAAATCGGGTGATAGAAAGACACTGGCTTTGAGTTCAAATACCTGAACTCCCATTTCTAAGCTGTGTGACTTTGGGTAAATCCTTTAATCTCTGCAGATCTCACTTTTTTCTATTAATCAACGAAAGGTGCCCTGTAAGAACCAAACAGAGAAATCAATGTGGAAGTGCACGGTGTCTAGAATGGATTCACTGTTGGAGCAGTCTTTTGTTTCGTGTCTTCAAGGAGGGAACAACGGGGTGATTCAAGACCAATCAGGCAGAACCTCTGCAGTGTCACAAAGCCCTCCCCATTCTCCAGGGACCTCCTCTCACTCTCCCTCTGGAATCTGCAGGCTGGACTCGGGGCATGCTGCCATCTGCTGGGAAGAAGGAGGAAGTGAACCCCAGAGTCTTCCTTACCCACAGGCCAGGGGGGCAGAGGAAGAAAGGTGGAGACCCCCTTCCTCTCAGCTGTGATTCCTCTGAGTGTGTCCTCTGAGACTATCAAAGCCCTCCTCATTGGCCAATAAGTTCTCGTAAGATTAAGATTTCAATCAGGTTTTCTTTTCTTTTTTCTAAATATATTTTTAAAATTATCGATGGACCTTTATTTTATTCATTTATTCACAACCCAGTGCCTCACACATGCTAGGCATGCACCCTGCCCCTAGGCCACAACCCCAGCCCAAACAGGTATTTTTTTTCTTTTTTGGTACCAGGGATTGAACTCAGGGGCACTTGACCACCGCAGAACCACATCCCCAGCCCTATTTTGTATTTTATTTAGAGACAAGATATCTCACTGAGTTGCTTAGCATCCCACTTTGGCGGAGGCTGGCTTTTGCTGAGGGTGCAGGCAACAGGAGGATCCTGGGCTAGGAATCTGGAGGCCTGGATGGTACAAAGAACCCATGATTAATCCAAGATATCCAACCTCTCCTCTGCAAAATCCTCCTGCCTCAGCCTTCCAAGCCACTGAGATTACAGGTATGGTGAACAAGTTCTTTTTTTTTTTTTTTAAATATTTTATTGGTTTTTTTAAAAATACACAATAGCCGTGGAAAGCATTATACTTCTTATTACACATATAGGGCACAATTTTCATATCTCTGTATATAAAGTATGTTGACACCAATTTATGCCTTTATATATGTAATTTTTTTGCATTACAATTCTTTTTTTTAATTTAATTTTTTTATTGGTTATTCAAAACATTACAAAGATTGCAGAATCACATCAGTTACATATCCACATTTTTACATAATGCCATAATAGTAACTGTTGTATTCTGCTACCTTTCCTATCCTCTACTATCCCCCCTCCCCTCCCCTCCCATCTTCTCTCTCTACCCCATCTACTGTAATTCATTTCTCTCCTTATTTTTTTCCCATTCCCCTCACAACCTCTTATATATAATTTTGTATAACAATGAGGGTCTCCTTCCATTTCCATGCAATTTCCCTTTTCTCTCCCTTTCCCTCCCACTTCATGACTCTATTTAATGTTAATCTTTTCTTCCTGCTCTTCCTCCCTGCTCTGTTCTTGGTTGCTCTCATTATATCAAAGAAGACATTTGGTATTTGTTTTTTAGGGATTGGCTACCTTCACTTAGCATAATCTGGTCTAATGCCATCCATTTCCCTGCAAATTCCATGATTTTGTCATTTTTAGTGCTGCGTAGTACTCCATTGTGTATAAATGCCACATTTTTTAAATCCATTCATCTATTGAGGGGCATCGGGGTTGGTTCCACAGTCTAGCTATTGTGAATTGTGCTGCTATGAACATCGATGTGGCAGTATCCCTGTAGTACGCTCTTTTAAGGTCTTCAGGGAATAGTCCCAGAAGGGCAATAGCTGGGTCAAATGGTGGTTGCATTCCCAGCTTTCCCAGGAATCTCCATACTGCTTTCCATATTGGCCGCACCAATTGGCAGTCCCACCAGCAATGTACAAGAGTACCCTTTTCTCCACATCCTCGCCAGCACTTGTTGTTGTTTGACTTCATAATGGCTTCCAATCTTACTGGAGTGAGATGGTATCTTAGGGTGGTTTTGATTTACATTTCTCTGACTGCTAGAGCTGGTGAGCATTTTTTCATGTACTTATTGATTGATTGTATGTCCTCCTCTGAGAAGTGTCTGTTCAGGTCTTTGGCCCATTTGTTGATTGGGTTATTTGTTTTCTTATTGTTTAATTTTTTGAGTTCTTTGTATACTCTGGATATTAGGGCTCTATCTGAAGTGTGAGGAGTAAACATTTGTTCCCATGATGTAGGCTCCCTGTTTACCTCTCTTATTGTTTCTCTTGCTGAGAAAAAACTTTTTAGTTTAAGTAAGACCCATTTGTTGATTCTAGTTATTAACTCTTGTGCTATGGGTGTCCTATTAAGGAATTTGGAGCCCGACCCCACAATATGTAGATCGGAGCCAACCTTTTCTTCTATCAGACGCATAGTCTCTGATTTGATATCAAGCTCCTTGATCCATTTAGAGTTAACTTTTGTGCATGGCGAGAGAAGGGGATTCAGTTTCATTTTGTTGCATATGGATTTCCAGTTTTCCCAGCACCATTTGTTGAAGATGCTATCCTTCCTCCATTGCATGCTTTTAGCCCCTTTATCGAATATAAGATGGTTGTAGTTTTGTGGATTGGTCTCTGTGTCCTCTATTCTATACCATTGGTCCACCTGCCTGTTTTGGTACCAGTACCATGCTGTTTTTGTTACTATTGCTCTGTAGTATAGTTTGAAATCTGGTATCGATAACACCTCCTGATTCACACTTCCTGCTTAGAATTGCTTTTGCTATTCTGAGTCTTTTATTTTTCCATATGAATTTCATGATTGCTTTATCTATTTCTACAAGAAATGCCGTTGGGGTTTTGATTGGCATTGCATTGAACCTATAGAGAACTTTTGGTAATATTGCCATTTTGATGATGTTAGTTCTGCCTATCCATGAACAGGGTATATTTTTCCATCTTCTAAGATCTTCTTCTATTTCTGTCTTTAGGGTTCTGTAGTTTTCATTGTATAAATCTTTCACCTCTTTTGTTAGGTTGATTCTCAAGTATTTTATAATTTTTTTGAGGATATTGTGAATGGGGTGGTTTTCCTCATTTCCAGTTCAGAAGATTTGTCGCTGATATTCAGAAATGCTTTTGATTTATGCGTGTTGATTTTATATCCTGCCACTTTGCTGAATTTATTTATTAGCTCTAGTAGTTTCTTTGTAGACCCTTTTGGGTCTTCTAGGTATAAAATCATATCATCCGCAAATAGTGATAATTTAAGTTCTTCTTTTCCTATCTTAATGCCTTTAATTTCTTTCGTCTGTCTAATTGCTCTGGCCAGTATTTCGAGAACTATATTGAATAGAAGTGGTGAGAGAGGGCATCCCTGTCTTGTTCCAGATTTTAGAGGGAATGCCTTCAGTTTTTTTCCATTTAGAATGATGCTAGCCTGAGGCTTAGCATAGATAGCTTTTATAATGTCGAGGTAAGTTCCTGTTATCCCTAGTTTTTCTAATGTTTTGAACATAAAGGGATGCTGTACTTTGTTGAATGCTTTTTCTGCGTCTATCAAGATGATCATATGGTTCTTTAAGTCTATTGATGTGGTGAATAACGTTTATTGATTTCTGTATATTGAACCAGCCTTGCATCCCAGGGATGAATCCTACTTGATCATGGTGCACGATCTTTTTGATATGTTTTTGTATATGATTTGCCAGAATTTTATTGAGGATTTTTGCACCTAAATTCATTAGGGATATTGGTCTGTAGTTTTCTTTCTTTGAGGTGTCTTTATATCTGGTTTGGGAATCAGGGTGATATTGGCCTCATAGAATGAATTTGGAAGTTTTCCCTCTTTTTCTATCTCCTGAACCTATATAGATTGTGGAGTATTGGTATTAGTTCTTCTTTAAAGTTCTTGTAAAACTCTGCTGTATATCCATCCGGTCCTGGGCTTTTCTTGGTTGGTAATCTTTTGATGGCTTCTTCTGTTTCCTCACTTGATATTGGTCTGTTTAGGTTATTTATATCTTCCTGACTCAATCTGTGTAGTTCATATGTCTCAAGGAATTTATCGATGCCATTACTATCTTCTATTTTGTTAGAGTATAGGGTTTCAAAATAATTTTTAATTATCTTCTGTATTTCTGAATTATCTGTTGTGATGTTGCCTTTTTCATTCTGTAAGCTAGTAATTTGGATTCTCTCTCTTCTTTTCTTTATTAGCGTGGCTAGTGGTCTATCAATCTTATTTATTTTTTCAAAGAACCAACTTTTAGTTTTGTCAATTTTTTCTATTGTTTCTTTTGTTTCGATTTCATTGATTTCAGCTCTAATTTTAATTATTTCTTGCCTTCTACTGTATTTGCTGCTGATTTGTTCTTCTTTTTCTAAGGCTTCGAGGTGTAGTGTGAGGTCATTTATTTGTTGGCTTTTCTTTCTTTTAAGGAATGAACTCCATGAAATGAATTTTCCTCTTAGTATTGCTTTCATAGTGTCCCAGAGATTTCGATAGGTTGTGTCTGAGTTTTCGTTTACCTCTAAGAATTTTTAAATTTCCTCTTTGATGTCTTCTGTAACCCTTTGTTCATTCAGTAGCATATTGTTTAATCTCCATGTGATGTAGGATTTTTCCTTCCTTATTTTATTATTGATTTCCAATTTCATTCCATTATGCTCAGATAAAATGCATGGTAGTATCTCAACTCCTTTGTAATTGCTAAGATTTGCCCTGTGACATAATATAAGGTCTATTTTTGAGAAGGATCCATGTGCTGCTGAGAAGAAAGTGTATCCGCTTGATGTTGGATGGTATATTCTGTATATATCAATTAAGTCTAAATTATTAATTGTATTATTGAGCTCTATGGTTTCTTTATTCATCTTTTGTTTGGAAGATCTGTCCATTGGTGAGAGAGGTGTGTTAAAATCTCCCATGATTATTGTGTTGTGGTCTATTAGACTCTTGAACTTGAGAAGAGTTTGTTTGATGAATGTAGCTGCACCATTGTTTGGGGCACATATATTAATGATTGTCAAGTCTTGTTGGTGTATGAACCCCTGAGCAGTATGTAGTGTTTTTGTTTATCCCTTTTGATTAACTTTGGCTTGAAGTCTATTTTATTTGATACAAGTAAGGACATCTCTGCTTGCTTCCGGGGTCTGTATGAGTGATATGATTTTTCCCAACCTTTCACCTTCAGTCTGTGTATGTCTTTTCCTATCAGATGAGTCTCCTGTAGGCAGCATATTGTTGGATCTTTTTTTAATCCATTCTACTAGCCTATGTCTTTTGATTGGTGCATTTAAGCCATTAACATTTAGGGTTACTATTGAGATATGGTTTGTATTTCCAGCCATATTTGGTTATGTATGATACTTAACATGATTTGTTTTTCTTCTTTGATTATTTTTCCCTTTACTGTACTACCTTCCGCTGTTGGTTTTCATTGTTATTTTTCATTTCCTCTTCCTGTAATGTTTTGCCAAGGATGTTTTGAAGAGCTGGTTTTCTAGCTGCAAATTCTTTTAACTTTTGTTTATCGTGGAAGATTTTTATTTCATCTTCAATCCTGAAGCTTAATACATGATTCCTGGTTGGAATTTTTTTCAGCATTTGAAATACGTTGTTCCAGGATCTTCTAGCTTTCAGAGTCTGTGTTGAAAGATCAGCAGTTATCCTGATTGGTTTACCCCTAAATGTAATCTGCTTCCTCTCTCTTGTGGCTTTTAAGATTCTCTCCTTATTCTGTATGTTGGGCATCTTCATTATTATGTGTCTTGGTGTGGATCTCTTATGATTTTGTACATTCGGTGTCCTGTAGGCTTCTAGTATTTGGATTTCTTTTTCATTCTTTAAGTCTGGGAAGTTTTCTAGTATTATTTCATTGAATAGATTGCTCATTCCCTTGGTTTGGACCTCTGTACCCTCTTGTATCCCAATAACTCTTAGGTTTGGTTTCTTGATGTTATCCCATAATTCTTGTATGTTCTGCTCGTGATTTCTTAACATTCTCGCTGAGCTGTCTATGTTCTTTTTTTAAATATTTATTTATTTATTTTAGTTATTGGCGGACACAACATCTTTGTTCGTATGTGGTGCTGAGGATCGAACCTGGGCCGCATGCATGCCAGGCAAGCGCGCTACCGCTTGAGCCACATCTCCAGCCCCTGTCTATGTTCTTTTCAAGTTGAAAAACTTTGTCTTTGTTGTCTGAAGTTCTATCTTCTAAGTGTTCTACTCTGCTGGTAATACTTTCATTTGAGTTTTTAATTTGGTTTATTGTTTCCTGCATTTCCAGGATTTCTGTTTGTTTGTTTTTTATATCCTTTATCTCCCTATAGAGTTGATCTTTTGCTTCTTGGATTTGTTTATGTAATTCATTGTCAAAGTGATTTTTCATTGTCTGAATTTGATGTATAATGTCTTCCTTGAGACTCCAGATCATCTGAAGCATGTATATTTTGAACTCTTTGTCTGACATTCCATCAGCTGCAGATATTACCTCATCTAATGTTGAATTGACCTGTATTGTTTGTGGTCCTTTCTTTCCTTGTCTTTTCATACTGCTCATGATTCTTTCTAGCTTTGTGAAACTGTTGTGCTAATGTTTTTCCCCTTATATATTTGTATTGTTCTTGTATAGCTCCAAAATCCCTCTTTTGTGGAGAAAGACAATGTTAACAGATCCCAATATCAACAGTACATTATCTAAACACAAGTTTTCATTATTAATACATTTATAGTTAGATTCTAAGAGTATAGATATTGGTTTTAATTATTACTTAAGAATATATTCATTAGTTTCATAAAAGGCGAACCATATCTGGTGGCATATAGAAAACTTAATTTCAGACGAAGGATGTTATACTTAGAGGGAGAGGAGTGAGGGTATGAGGTTAAACTAACTTAGCACCTTTGGAGAACTCTAACCACTAGACTGGTAATTTATGGAAGAATGTATAGACTCAACCTCCTATCTGTTTAGATAGTTACCCTATGTATAGATAGCAAAAGTTAGGAGGTTGAAAGTGGGATAGAGAGAATACGAATTAAAAAAAAGAAAAAAATAACAAGGAAGAAAAGAGAAATAAGAGAAGGAAAAGGGAAGTAAGATAGAAATAAAGAAAAAAATGGGTGGGAGGTGGGGTATATGCAATTCTTCTATATTATATTACTTTGGTAATTCGGTTGTTCATGCACAGTTCTTGGTTTCACATATGCTGAAGTTGTGGAAGAGAGAGAAGAAAAGAGAAAGAAAGAAAAAAAAAAGTCTCTCAGAACACTGTTTTCCTTGCTTCCAGTAGGTGGCGTTGTCTATTCCTAGCTTGAGCCTCTGTATTCAGGGTGGTGGGTATAGCCAGTGTGAAAGGAAATGGGCTTCCACCTGTATCTTCCCTGCTCTAGTCTCTGAGGTAGAAACCAGTGCCTGTACAGTTGTTGTTTTGCGTTGATAGCTACAACCCCCAAAAGCTTGTGGGAAATATTTTGAGTTATGGCAGCTAAGGGTGGGGGAGTTGGAAACTGGGTACCTGGATCAGCTGCAGAACAGTGCTGGTAGCCACACCCCCTTTGATGGGTTTTAAGGGTTGATGGGCTTCCTCTGGACTAGCACTTGGGGCGGGGCCGGACTTCCTCCTCCGGTCTGGCCGGGCGCCTGGAGCGTCTTCCTCCAACAAGTTCTTTTTACCAGGAAAATTTTCCAAATGATCACCATGAGTCCCAATGACCTTTTCCTTGGTGTGATGGATCAGTTATCTTTCCTCTTCTCATTTCAAAGCCAAAATTTTCTGTCTTCATAGAGGACAGAATGTTGCTGAGTTCAACTGAAGCCAGAGTGTCTGAGACCTGTCTGTCCTTGGTCTGTTGAGTTCAGGGCTACAAGAACTCAAGAACGACAAGGGTCCAAGCAGCTTCATGAGACTGAAAAGATGTCTCTCCTAATAATAAAACTATAGAACAAGGAAAACATTTCACATAGTAACTTTTCAAAAGCCACGGAGCCAGCAAGTGGCAAAGCAGAGGCCTGACCTTGCCCACTGCCACCCCCCACAGCAGCAGGCAGAGAGTGGCAACTTCCTGCCATCTGCTGAACTTTACCTGAGGGCCTCAGGGCAGCTGCTTTGTTGAGGCCCAGCTGCCTTCTGATTAGGTCACACCTGCCAATGGAGGCCCTGCTCTACAAGAGCAAAGGTTCTCCTTGGGGACATCCCAAGGCCCACTAGCCGTAGCTTTTGCAGGTTAATAGGAGGAGGTTGCGTTTGTTCCCAGCAGGACCCAGGTGTCAGGTCCTCCAGGACACAAGCCTCCACATGCACCTGGCTTTGCCACTATCTGGGTGTCCACTGGAGCCCCTGGTGTCCAGTCTTCTGCCTTTGAGCAGTCCTGGATCACCCCAACTTTCCTGCCTGGTCTTCAAGTTTTGCCCAGAGTCAAAACCAGAGAGACACAGAAGGACAAACCATTTAGACATTTGGTGACAGGGGCAGATAGAATTTACCAGAAAGGGATTTTATTAAGATCCCTGAGTCCCAGGATTCTTGAGCTTGGCATGTTTCCTAAACTTCTGCTGAAGACTTTCAAGCCAGCAGAACAGAATGGTGAAGCTTTTTCTGGTTCCGAGGAGTTGGCAACACAAGAAGAAGCCCAGTTCCAAGGAAGGGAAGGGGAAGGGGGATATACAGGGTCAGGATAATGGAACCTGGGGTTGTTGGCAGAGCACTCAGGTACACCCACCTGCTAGTTTGAACAGCCATTTTCTCCCCATTGCTCTGGGTTTCTGGGATTGAATCTCCCTTTCTAAGAGGCAAAAACAACCACTGTATTCTCTCCCAAAGCTTTTCAGCTGGGCACAGTGCCCACACCTGTAATGCC
The DNA here is from genome assembly GCF_052094955.1 of Ictidomys tridecemlineatus. Classification (NCBI taxonomy): domain Eukaryota; kingdom Metazoa; phylum Chordata; class Mammalia; order Rodentia; family Sciuridae; genus Ictidomys; species Ictidomys tridecemlineatus. The sequence goes on along the minus strand of NC_135481.1, from coordinate 64,070,937 downwards.
AGCTATTCTGGAGGCCGAGGCAGGAGGATTGCAAGTTCTAGACTAATCTAGGCAGTATTTAGCAAGACTGTCTCAAAATAAAAAATAAAAAGGGCTGGGGATGTAATTCAGTGTAGAGCACCCTGATGCTGGGGGAAAAAAAATAGTGATGTGTGTGTGTGGGGGCCTTGCAAAGGACCCTTTCACCACAGTTCATAGGAATGGGATAAGAAGAAAATTCAGTAGCTCCCCTCACATACATCAAAGCCATAGGGTTCCTGACTTTGGGGAGAACTTGCAGATTCCTTGGGTGTATGAGCAGCTCCATCCCAACTGATTACAGAAGCACAGGGTTTCCATCGGGGCTGTTGGACTTTACCTGAGGGCCTCAGGGCAGCTGCTTGGTTGAGGCCCAGCTGCTTTCTGGTTAGATCACACCTGACAAGCTGTGGGCTGCCTCCCGGAGACTCGAGCCAGTTTCTGCCCAGTGATCGATATTCACTGTGGGCTCCATACACAGGTAGCTTGGATCATGCTGAGCTGGGTGGGATGGGGGGATTGGGGGAAAATGATATCCCTCCAAAGATAGGTAGAGGAGTGGTTCCTTCCTGGGGGCTGAGAGCTGGGAGCAGGTCAGAACCCCAGTGCTTCCTAGATCTCTTGCCTCATGCCTTAACATGTCATTGGGGGAAAAGTGTCAGGATCAGGGTGACCACTGAATGAAAATCTCCATTAAGACACTTGCTATTAAGGGAGAGCCATTAATTAACTGGGAAACACACATACACAGGATACTTAAAGGACCATCCTGGGCATGGTGCTAGATCATCCATTGTAAAGGTTAATTTGAACTGTCAACCTGATTGGATTTAGAGATGCTGATGAGTAAGAGTCTTCTGGGTACATCAATGAGGGTATGTGTAGGAATGATTGGCATGTGGGATTGTGAACTGGAGACCTCCCTAAGAGTGGGCAGCACCACTCAATGGTGTTGCTTGGATGGAATAGAAGTTGGGAGAATAAGAAAGCAGCTGCAAATGCAAGCTCAAGTCTTCTTGAATGGTTGATTGCTGCTATGATTGCCTGAGGATATCAGACTTCTTCACTCTCCCAAAGTGGACTCTGCAGGGAGTTTCTAGAAGCCTTTGGTCTCAGACTAAGGTAGTGCCATTGATCCCTCTTGTTCTGAGGTTTCAGCCTCTTGGACTGTGGAGCTACTGGTTCCTCCAGTTCTCCAGCCTGCAAACAGCCATTGTGGACTCTCCAGCTTCTGGTCTTGTAAGCCAATCTAATAAATCCCCTTTTTATAATCATACTTCTTATTGATTCTGTTCCTCTAAAGAACCATAATATATCCATCCTCAGTGGGAAAACAAACCAAATAGCAAGAGAACACAGCCATCACCATTACTCACTAATTTCCCACTCCCCCTCATATGATTACTGAACGAAAGCATAAACTTCACACCAGAACAGGTTAAACTGTCCATTTCTGGTGGGGATGCTGAACCGGCAGGCTATAAAACTAGGAATCCTTTGTCTCTCTCAGGCTGTTCGCCCTGGTACAGTAAGCTCTGTCCCTTTGGTCTGTGCTCAAATCAAAAGAAAATCCTGCTGATTGTCTTTGTTACATGGGAACAGCCAGGACCTCAGGGTAGGAACACAGATTTTTCAATTAATTATTAAAAAGCTGCTCACAGGAGGTAAGGAAGTAGAGAGTTCCTCCTATGTAGAAAAGTGTACAGGAGCATGCACAAAGGACCAGGTAGCTGGGCAAGGTGAGGTGTGCCTGTAATCCCAGCAGCTCCAGAGGCTGAGACAAGAGGATTGCAAGTTCAAAGCCAGTCTCAGCAACTTAGAGAGGCCCTAAACAATTCAGTGAGAGCTTGTCTCTAAATAAAATATGAAAAGGGCTGGGTATGTGACTCAGTAGTTAGGCACCCTTGGGTTCCATCCCAGGTACCAAAAAGGAAAAGCTGGTGGGAGGATCAGGTACAAGCAGGTGATTCTGCAATTCTACATTTGACCTGCAGGGGGCAGCACTTCTCTAGCAATGACCACAGCTGTACTTAAGATTGACACTGCAGGAAATATTTAATTGGCCAAGGAATGAGGTGTTTTTTTTTTTTTTAAATATATATATATTTCCAGTAAGTAATTTCCACCCCTACATTTTTTCATATAGAGTTGCTTTTCCTTTTTTCTTTGTACGGTGGCGTCAGGTATATAGTAAACTTTAAACAAGTAAACATTTCTGGATTGATCAGTTGGCTAAAGATAACCCAGATCTGCCTGAGGCAAGAAAAGTTCAGGGTGAGAGGAGGAGGAAATGAACTAGGGATTGGTGAATGTGCATGGAAAATCACTGGCGTGGTTTGCATGCTTGTCCCCTCCCAAATTAAAATTTAATGGCCATTTTAACAGTACTAAGAGGTGGGACCTTTGAGGGGTGATTAAGGCATGAGGACTCTGTCCTCTTGAATAGATTAATGTCATCATTTCAGGAGCCAGTTATCATGGGAGTATAACCTGCTTATAAAATGATGAGTTGGGCCCCCACTTGCTCTTCCCTCCTGCCCTTCCACCATAGCGTGACACCATGAGAAGGCCTTGGTGACATGCCAGCATCTGGATAGGGGACTTCCCAGTCTCTAAAACAGTGAGTTAATTTCTGCTGTTTATAAATTATTGAGTGTCAGGTATTGCTATAAAATGGACTAAGACAAGCACTTTCCTTTCTGGTAATAGTATGCTGAGGAAAAACAAACACATTTGAAAATTTCCAAAAGGTCTCTCTCCAAGAGCAAGCCATAATTTTTTTTTGAATTTTTAATATTTATTTTTCAGTTCTCGGTGGACACAACATCTTTGTTGGTATGTGGTGCTGAGGATCGAACCCGGGTCGCACGCATACCAGGCGAGCGCGCTACCACTTGAGCCACATCCCCAGCCCCAACAAGCCATTATTAATTAAATTTTGTTTAATTAATTAAACAAAAAGTCAGGGATGGTGGCACATGCCTGCCATCCCAGTGACTCAGGAGGCTGAGGCAGGAGAAGCACAAGTTCAAGGCCAGGTTCAGCAACTTAAAGAGACTTTGTCTCAAAATAAAAAAAAAAATACAAAGGCCTGGGGATGTGGCTCAGGGGTAGAGTGTGCTGGGTTCATTTCCTAGTATTGCAGAAATAAAAAAATAAAATAAAAACAAAAGCGGCCATCTTGGTTTTATAAATCTTCCTCCTCATTTCAAGTTCATTCTACATACATATTAGATAGTCAAGTTCCAGGTTTATGCAGGTTTATACATATTTAAAGCTTTTACATTTACACTCAGGTGCATTAATTCCAAAATGCCCAGAGACCACCTAGATTCTATAGAGTAGCAGAAGCCATCAAAGTCCACCCCCCACTGAGACAGGACCCTGACTTTCTCTAGGTAGCCCTGAGCACAGAGTGGGGCAGCCCAGCTGGCCTGGCCAGCCTAGTGGCAGACATGCATATACTCTCAGAAGGAGCACCACTTCTCTTCCCACAGAGCAGGCTGTGTGTTCCCAGGGCCTGTACCTTCTGCTGGGACTTGCCCTGCAACCATCTTTCCAACCACAGAATATCTTGGTTTTCTGAACAGCAGAAAATCGGCATCTTTAATATTACCAGTGTCCTAGAGCACACTGATCCCAGGCAGAGCCTTTTCTAGAGAGACCCACAGACTCAGGAAGCTTGGGAGGGGTGGGCCCAGAAGACTGTTACAGGGAAAAGACACATTCCAAGGCCTTGGACCTCCTGAAGGATGGTGGTCTTCCACAAAAGCTGCAGATTGGTATTACAGCTTCACTCTTAATAATGTCAAGCCAACCAATAGCTACGGGATCATCACAGGCCCAGGTTCTCCGTGTGCTGGGGTCAAGGCTGCATTGCTTGACCGGCTGTCGCCTCTGCAGAGAGAGGAGGCAGAAAGGCAACCAAGCTGGGAGGGAGACATCTGTGATCTAGTGACCAGCACTATGGCCGGGGATAGACGCCTCTCTGCAGACCAGTAGATAATGCAGGTGCCTGGGTCACCTTCCACTCCTGAGCTTCCTGTGTGCCATCTGGGAGAGCCTCCAGAGTCACTGCTGGCCCCAGCTCCCAGCCAGGGTCCAGAGGACATGGTAGGATCACACCCCTCCCACAGGGTGCTGAGGCTGCAGGAGGATGACCTTACCTGAGAAGGGAAACCCCTAGATCCCACAGCCGTGGCCAACCCCAGGAAAAGGGGGTACGGTGATGAGTATGTGGGGTACTATGAGTTCAGGGATGCTCTCCCCAGAAGAGGTGAGGGGCCTTGGCTGGGGATGTGTTCGAATGCCTGAAGCAGAGAGGGTTGGGAAAACCTGGGGAAAGGGAGTGTCAGGTGGGGAGGGGGTCTCACCTCGGGGAGGTGAGGCTGTTTGTCACACAGGAGGACCAGGGACAAGGCCACAGTCACAAAGGAGTATGGCGAGCACATAGGGTAGACAGGTAGGCCACCCCATACCCTGTACAACAAAGGGATGGTGGCCCCTTCCTCACCTGGGTGTGTCAACCGGGCAGCGCCTAGCGTGGGCCCACCCAGACCTGGCATACACCCAAGGAGAGGGTGTGGGGTGTGGCTAAGGGAGGTCGCATCCCTGTCCTTTGAGGAGAGGCTGGGGCCCAGGTGGCGCTCTGCTAGGGAGGAGCCTGGTGGAGCCAGTTCTCCCTCTGCGGCCCCACCCAGGAATGACTTGGGGCTGGGAGGAGTGCCCTTCACTTGGCACCCCGGGGAAGGGCAGAGGAAGCTCCGGGCTGGGTGGCCATGATGTGATAGATGGATTCCCGGAAGCGCTGGTCTCGGCTGAGTCGCTTGGCCACCTCCTTGAGCTCCTCGATGTTGTTGGCTTCCAGCTGGGAGGTCATGAAGGACTGGGAGGGCTTCACTGGGGAGACAGGGCCCCTGTGAACAGCCCTCTCACCCCAAGGCTGGCCCTCACCCTGCCCCACCCTGCCCCCCTCACTCCCAGCCCTGCCGGAGGCTGACTTTCTCCTCGCCCCTTCCTGCCCAGGGGCTTCCCAGGGGCTGCAAGAAAACCAAGGCCTGAGAATTCAGGAGCTGGTAGAGCCAGGTCCAGGGGTGCACTGGGCAGCCCCAGTGTGGGCCAGTCCTGCTCACTCCCCACCCTGCCCTCTTCCTGCCTTGTCCCCAACAGCCTGGGGCCCATCCCACCCCACCAGAGCACACAGACGGCCACACTCACTGTCGTTCCAAGAGGTGCTGGACCGACGCCTGTGGAAGCGGCAGCTCTTGATGCGGCGCGTGGCCGCCTTGTGGATGTAGACGGAGTTCTTCATGATGACGGGCATCTTGGCCTCCAGCTCTGCGTTCCGGATGCACTCCTCAAAGAACCCTGTGGGCAGGGCCAATTTGACTGCGACCTTCCTTCTGGCCCTGGCCCTCCCTACGAGACCCTCCCAAGGATCCTAATAGGGCTGAGTACAAAATATGTTCATTTCACCCCTAAGAGATACTGCAGTCACCAACCAAGGGACATCCATTGTCCCTCAAACCACAGTCTGCTGCCACCTCGGGGCCAGGTCTACTGAGAACACGGCTGGGCTTTTGCCAAGGGGAAGAAACCTCAGGCTCCCCCCCCATACCCTCACTCAGCATCAAGGGTCCCCAGCAGGCAGGTGGGTGGAGAAGTGTCCCCAACAACCATGGCCTCGAGCATTGTAGTTCTAGGCTCCACCAGACCTGGATTCAGGCTGGGCCGGGTCCCCAGAGAGAGGCTTACTTTTCAGATGGCTCACGTCTGCCCGCATCCTCTCCTCCTTCTCCTTGTTCCGCACCTTGGAGTTGAGCCCTTGTTCCAGGCTCCTCAAGGCCCCTTCTGCCTCCCGCAGACGCCTCTCCAGGTCCATGCGGACCTTCACCTCGGCCTGAGGGGAAAAGCAAGCCAGAGGGAAGTTGGGTCCGGAGTAGCAATTGCCATGCTCCCAGAAGCCTTCCCATATCACCCCTGGCTCAATGAGTTTGGATGGAACTTTCCACATCCTGCCTGAGTATCTCACCCTGCACCCAGATGGCCTGGGTCTGGTCTCTCCACCCAGAGGAGGCATTTATCAGAGATGGAACCGACTGTCTCCCCTCAGGGTGGCTTCATGCCCTCTACCTGGCCAGCTGTTCAGATTGGCAGAGTTGATTTGGGTAGCTATTCCATGAGGTACAGGGCAGGCGGGAGTCTCCAGGTACAGAGAAGCCCCCCACCCCCACCCCAGCACATTCAGCTCCCAGAGGCCCGGGGTCCACGCAGCACCTTGAGTTCCCGCTCCGCCTGCTGCTTCTCTGCCGTCAGCTCCTGCAGCGAGTTCTGCAGCGCCTGGGACTGGCTTGAGTAGAACTCCCGCTCCTCCTCCAGGGCCCGTGAGCGCTCCTCATTCTCCTTCATCCTGAGGGCAGAAGAGGAACTTCCTGGATGCTTGCCCATCAAAGGGGGGTCGCCTCTCCTAGAGACCTGGCTGAAGAAACCCTGAGCTGCTAGAACTTTCTGGGTCCAGAAGTCCAAGTGATGACAGGGTTGTATGTCAGTGAGGAAGCTTAGAGGCAGAACCCTGGAGTCCTGGGTCTAGGGCTTGCCACTTCTGCGAACTCAGAGAAGTCCTATCCCCCCTCTGAGGCTGTGTGTCCTCATAGTGGAAGGGGCTAAAATCTGCTCAACCAGCCTCAATGCACACCATTTTGAGGATCCAATGATGGCGTAAGGTTCTACATTGTGAGATACAACGGCCAAATCAGATTTGAGGAGTGAAGTTTCCTCCTAGGCAAAAGGGAGTGAGTGACCCATCTGGCCGGTGCCAGTTAGAATGCAACTCCAGGTGGCCAGCTGGAGGAAGTCACCAGCCCCCAAGCTTCTTGTTGACTCAGGGGTCTTGAGCCCCTTACCGCTTCTCCGCTAGGAGCTTCTCCGCCAACAGCTGCTGTATCCGCTCTTCAATCTGCCTTAGGTTGCTCTGGAGACCCCCACTGGCAGGTGGCTGCTCACTCTGATTGGTCAGTGACTGTGGCTGGTTCTTATCCTCCTCCAGCATTTCTAGAGTCTTCTTCTTCTCTATGGATAGTTCCTGGTAAAGAGAAGGAAGAGAAAGCCCAGTTTTGGTTCTCCAAACCTGGGCTGTTCTCCCCTCTCCAATCCAGGGAGTCATCCCTTCCTCTCTCCTTCCTTTTTGAAGCACACCTGAATTGTCTCATTCTCCTGAGGTACAAGGTCAAGATCTCTTTTCTCACAAGGAAAGATTACTCCTCAATCAGGAGGGTCAGGGAGGAACTCAGTGTGGCTTCCAGCACAGATGGCACCTAGTAGAACCTGATCTCAAGGCTCAAGGGCACCATGACTTTCTGGGGGGGGGGTGGGTGTCCTTGTCCTCTAGCATGTAAGGAGGAAATGTATTGGGTTCATGTGAAAAATATCTAATAGGGCAAGCCCAAGAGCAGATTTAGATGGTCTCTGCCTTCATCAGCTGGGATTTTACACTACACAGAATTTCTGAAGTTGATTATCCATGGGAACCATCTGCCATAACGTGAAGCAGGGAAAGAAAAATAAACACCACACACAAAGCTCCAGTCAGTCAAGAGGGACTACAATCCTTGCAGCCTTCAAGGCAATTCATGGATTCAGTAAACACATACGGGTCACACACCCTAGGCCAGCTTTGCTCCAGATGCTCATCCTGGGGAGGCCATTCAGGCAAGGTCTAATGGAGTCCACTGTTTGGAATCCACAGCCTAGAGGGTTCATTCCCTAACAGACGTGCAAAATGCTGTGGTCAGAAGGAGAATCAGGGAAAGTTGATGAAGAAGATACTTGAACTGAATCTTAGAGAAGAGGTGGGAAAGATCTTCTGTGTAGAAGGAACAGTAGGGCCAAGGTCTGAAGGATGAAAGAGCTTATCTTTCTGTGGCACTTGAGCTTACGGATTGGAGCAGGGGTGGGGGTATCTCTGGGGTGGGGAGGGGTAGCAGAGAGCGAGGGTGGGGCAGTGGAGGAGGAAAGGCTGGAGCAATTGCACACCAGGCTAAGGACTTTGCACTTTGTCCTTGACACAAGCCACTTCCCCTTCCCCTCACAGTTTCTTGTGGTATCAGATGAAGGTGACCTGCCAGCCAATTTCCTTTCATGCTCAATTTCACTCCGGAGCAGCTAAGTGAGTGAGCCACAACAAGGATGTGGTGGGTGACTCCACTGTCCTAATTGATCCTCCAGCAGAGGAGAAAGTGGATTTCTTGAGATCATGGTCATTGCAAGGTCAAGTTGGAATTTGCCCTCTGGGTCTGGGAAAAAAAACAGTTCCTTCTTTGGGCCTCCTATACTGGCTGGAGACCCTTTAGATCAGTGCCCTTCCTTGCCCAGTCCCCTGGTGGGTATACCCCCCCCCCACACACACACACAAATACTGTTGGGAAAAATCAGCATCACATAGCTTAAACAACCAGCTCACCTCCAGAAACCACCAACAGTGGCCCCTTACCTCCAGTGTCTGCTGTAAGGACTCTGTGAGGTGCCTCAGTTCCTTTTTCTCTTGTTCCACACCCTTGAGGCATCTTGCAGTCAGTTCTAGCTCCCTGTGGGGACAGAGGGCTGGATACAGCAGTGCCCACCTCTCCCAACCTCTGCATACAGAAACGCTTCTGCTGCACCCCCAGATATGGCTCAGAAGAGCCCTTGGATGGACAGTCCCTCTGCAATCCTGGGTCCCCAAAGCAGCTGCACAGCCTGGGGCTGAGAGGAGATCTCAGCCAGGGAGGCTTGGAGTCACTTGATCCGGGTACACGGGCATCAGTCAGGTGGGATAAACCTAGGGCTATCCCTGGGGCAGACAGAAGCACTGGAGAAACCAAAGGGCTCAGCCACCCACCCCCAGCTTCCCTGGACAGTACTGCTAGAACCCATACTGTGACATGGGACATGGCTAAGGCCCCTCTCTGGGGTGATGAACTCTGAACAAGCCTTGGCCAGCACAGAGTTTTACACCAGTTTCCCCTCCTCCTGCTGCTTGGAGTATCTTTCACTTCTTCTGCTCAGATTTCCAAATCCTTTCAAGGCCCAGCACCATCTAACCTCCAACAAGCCCACAAAGCTCACATGTACTTTAGTTCCCATGACACAGGAAATCCACCTTATGCTTTCTGGCGCCTTACTGTGTCATTGTGTTTATGTTCCCAGCTTCAGTCTGGCTTTTCCAACCATCAGATCACAAGATTTTCAAGGAAGGAAACTTATTTTCTATTCCAGTGTCTAGTAAAATTCTAGAAGCTGAGGAAGTGCTTGGCTTTTTACTTGATAAGATTCTCTTGAGTTTCTCCCTCCCCAAAATATGTCTCACTGATTTCTTTTTTATTTATTTATTTATTTATTTATTTATTTATTTATTTATTTATTTATTTTTGTGGGACTAGAGATCAAAACCAGGGGCACTCTACCACTGAGCAACATTCCCAGCCCTTTTTATTTATTTATTTTGATTCTGAGACAAGGTCTTGCTAAGTTGCTGAGGCTGGGCTTGTAATCCTCCTGAGTAGCTGGGATTACAGGTGTGTGCCACTGTGTCTGGCTTTGATTTCCTTTTACAAAGATGTTGCAAGAAAAATTTTTCTGGTCTGATGATCAACAGTGAAGATGACAATGATGATCACTACTATCAATACTACCCAGAGCAGGAGTCTCCGAATTCCTGGCTGGGCTCCATCTTAAAGGAGTGCTTTTTGAAAAATATAGATTTGGGGGCCCAACCTTCATGAGATCACAATGTGAAACTATATTTGCAAATGATATATGAGACTAAAGATCCCAAATGATATCATTAGCCAAAGTGTAAGAGCACTGGGGGTCTTGGCTAGTAGCACCCATAGGCTTGGTCAGCTTGTCCCTGACAGCTGGAGTAGGGGCATTTGTGGAGGCTAGAGGAAGGCCTCTCTGCCCTCACTCATGCCTCCTGCTTCAATTCACAGCATTGCAAAAGGTCATTATCAATAGGCAAAAGCATCTATAGCATCCTCTGGGCATCCCCAAGTCCTGGAGCATTGGGAAGAGAAACCCAAACCAAGTCAGCAGAGGTGTCTCCTGTGTGAAGGTGTCTCCTGTGTGGAGACCTCATGGCTCTGCCTGCCCTAAGCCAGGGATACCCCTTCCCAGCCCCTCCTGGGCACCACCACCACCTCTTGATCTGCTCCTGCTCCACTCTCAGCTCCTGTACCACCTCCTCAAACTGCTGCTTCTCGGCTTCCAGCACCTGGTTCAGACGCTCAAGCTCCTGAAGAGAACCAGAGAGAAAGAGAAGGGTCACAGTGGGCAAGGGACCTCTGAGGTCGGAAGGCCCCACCCTAACCCAGGGGACCTTCTGGAATTTAACTAAGTCTGGGACCTAGGCTACACCAGGCTTGTATTTAAGCTCGGAGGAGCCCTGTCCCCACCCAATGACACACAGTCTCAACCACTCCAAATCTTTGGTGAACTTGGCCTATGAAAAGTGAGCAAGCTGAAGGTGGGGTTTGGAAATGAGCCGAGAGTGTGTCCTGTCCATACAGATATGATTATAATTTTGGATGTCTGCTCTGTGGGGAGTTCCAGTCACGAATACCCTAAGGTGAGGTTGGCTGACCCTTGAGACTAGAGGGGAAAAGTGGGGAGTACGCATTTCCATTTCTATGCAGATGTGAGTTAGAAGTGACATAGAAAAGCCATTCCCAACTCCAAAGAAGTCAGAGAATAATGATTCTTTTTTTCCTGAGGCATCTGAGCCAAGTGCCTATAGCGTTCCTCTGTTTAGTGCCAAGGGCTGGGGAGCTAGACAACCCAGGACAGGTCCCAGGGGACCAGATAAGTTCCTTCAAGAAAGTCTGCAAGCCCGAGTGTTTACCCATCAAGTATGAGTTCCCCCCAGATGTTTTTCTGGGGTTCCATGGCAGGTGATAAATTGTAGGGTACACTGTATGTGAAGTTCGGCTTGAAGGACTTTTGTGACAATTGCTTTGTTCCTCCATGTTTTGTAACCTGGGAGGATATTATTTCTACATCCAATTTCTCACCTTCCAGCTCCAATTTACAAGCTCATTTTCACCTGGGGGTTTTATTCTCAAGTATAAGGGAAACTCTCCCAGGGGGTGGGGCTGCCTAGAGGGAGAAGTGGCCATTGGCTTTGAGAAGATGTAGAGAAGGAAAGAGTCTGATTCCAGACCACTTGACCTCAATTCCTAAATACCTTACAGATAGTTGTTATTCCTTTCCCACTGAACCATTAACAGCACTTCTGGTATGGAGCACAGGTTTCCAACTGACCTCAGTTTGCCAGATGTCACCTAGGCTGCTTACTGGGATTCTGATGCTCCTCCTGGGCACATGCATAGCTGCAGCATACCTGCTACAGTCAGGCGAGCCCACAGGACTGGCTAAGGCCAATGGACTGTGAGCAGAAGTGTGTCATGTTCAGGCAGATGCCTTTAAGGTACAGTGCATGACATGCTGTTTCCTTCCCCCTGGCACCTGGTGTCACTGCAAATGGTGGGGGCTCCCTTAACCTGGGTCCTTAGGAGTGAGGACCCATGGAGCAGAGCCTCCAGCTGACCCAGGTAGCTGAGTGAGAAATACAGATGTGCTGTTAAAGGCTGCTGATGTTTTGGGGTTGTGTTTTGGGGCAGTAGCCATAGCCTCGCCTGGGTATATATATATATATATATAACATGCTGTATACAGACACCATGTAAATACATTAAACATTTATTCATGTAGACCCTCCCTTTTTAATAAAAGTAAAATTCAGTGCTTCAAAGAAGTTTGATGCACCTCCCCTTATTTTAATAAGTCCTCAGTAATGACACAATATGACTCATGATGAAAAACCTCTCTGGCCTCAGATGTGACAAACCTAACTGATTCCCTCTCTGATGGCCTCTGCCTGCTATGGAAGAGACCTGGGAGATTTCAAGCTGCAAACATCACTGTGGGGGAAAAACCCACAAGGGCACCTGGTTCTTATAGGTTCCAAAACTTCTGCTACTTCAAAAATGATCATCCAGTCTGGAGGCTGAGGCAGGAGGATCGTAAGTTCAAAGCCAGCCTCAGCAAAAGTGAGGAGCTAAGCAACTCAGTGAGACCCTGTCTCTAAATTAAGTTCAAAATAGGGCTGGGGACGTGGCTCAGTGGTTGAGTGTCCCTGAGTTCAATCCCTGGTAACCGCCCCCCACCAACAAATCCCACCCAGGATCCAGCTAGAGGACCCCACCTCACAACCTCAGCTTGTCCTTCCCTGGAAAGCCCCTTTCTTTAAAACTCAACTTGCAAATATTTCCCCTTACCTAATATTATGCTAGGATATCTTCATGTAGTTGAAAATGGGGAGGGTAAATGATTAAAGCCCCATTCCTCCCTCCCTAGCACTCAAGTGCCTCATGATGCCTGTAAGCCCCAGCTATGCCTCCAACAACCAGAAAGTGAAATCAATTCACCAAGAAACAATAAGGCAAAAGGATCATTTAGCTTTTCTTCTTTCCTCCCTCCCTCTGTAGCCCCAGGCATATGCAATGTGATGCCTTTTCTACCTGAGTCAGTAACTACCTGGGCCCAGGCAGTGTTCACTGCTGTGTGAAAGGGCCAGAGGAAGGGTGCCTATGAATCAGAGCCCTCAGGGTCAAAGCAACTTTACAGGAAATTCAGTCTTCATCAGATGGTTAAATCCCCTGCTTGGTTTTCTGGCCAACCTCCACTTGAGTGACAGGAAATCACTCTTTTTTTTAGAGAGAGAGAGAATTTTATTTATTTATTTTTTAAAGTTTTTTGGCGGACACAACATCTTTGTTGGTACGTGGTGCTGAGGATCGAACCCGGGCCTCACGCATGCCAGGCGAGCGCGCTACCACTTGAGCCACATCCCCAGCCCCAGGAAATCACTCATGATAAGAAATTTGCCCCTTTTTTAGACAGCTTCCTTTTTTTTTTTTGGTACCAAGGATTGAACTCAAAGGCACTTAACCACTGAGCCACATCCCCAGCCTTTCTTGTTTGTATCTTATTTAGAGACAGGATCCCACTGAGTTGCTTAGAGCCTTGCCAAGTTGCTGAGGCTGGCTTTGAACTCACAATACTCCTGCCTCAGCCTCTGGAGTTGCTGGGATTATAGGCCATTTCACCTTTGAACAGACTGATAAAAAGATCTTCCTTACAAACTCTACCCCCTGGCAGGCTCAGGACTGTCATTCTCTGAAAGCCACAAATATAAGTGCATTAATAAATGATAGATTTTGTTGAAATCTTGGTGGGGCTGCAGTGAGAGTTACACCTCATTTATTCAACAAAATGTCCTCTCCAAAACCCCTTAAGCCATATCTGTCCTTTGCCCAAACTTTCCCTCCCTTCAGCAGCTACTGGACCCCTGACCTTTCTCCGTCTCAGTCACATCTTCCTCCTCACAGCCTCTCTCCTCAGCTATGAAGCTGTGAATCCCAGACCAGAAGGTAAGAGCTAGCTGACAACCTCTTACCAAACAGAATAAGAGCTAGTGGACAGTCCCTTGCCAAGGTCAAGGGCAGCAGCTTACACCTGACCATTTCATGTTACTCCAGCATACCTAGAGAAGGAGACAGGCCATTTCACTTACCAGTTTCATTTGAGCCAAGATTTATCTGCCTCCCAACTTCTTCAATGTGTCTGACTTCTCACCCCATTGGGACCATAGAACAAGACTAATTTCTTTTCCCTTCAAGTATTTAAAAGAGCTTTTATGTTCCCGAGTCTCCTCTCCTCAAGCCAAACAATTCCTCTTTGCTGTGCTTCACAGGACATGATTTCTAGTCCTCCGTAGAACTAATTATACTCTTGGAAAGAACGCTGTGACATAGGCTCCTAATTAGGAATAATTAATACAGTAAAGATGCTTTGCAAATAATTTACAGGCTCAAAGGGATTCTAGCAAAAATCCCGGTGAAAATTTAACCTTCTATTTCTATTTATCGATGCTATACATATATATTGAGTGCTTCATATGTGTCAAATACCTGCCAGGCTGAGCACTGAGGATAAGGAGACGCTCACATAGAGTTTATCATCTTGTACAGCTATTAATAGAATTAGAGCAAGATTTTAGATCAGATGCAAAACCCAAATATTACTAAAAGAATCAGACACATTAGAGTCTGACCAAAAGACATGCTATGCAGGACCAGGACCCAGTTCTATGGAAAGCTGTCCAAAGTGGGAGTAGGTCAGGGGAGAGGACGATCAGGTGATTCTTAAACTGACTGACCAAGGTGAATAAATAGGAGAGAGAGAGAAGAGCATTCCAGGCAGAAGGAACAGTATATGCAAAGACCCTGTGAGAAAAAATGAAGGGAGGCCCATAAGGCCGGGCCCAGAGTGAGAGTAAACACAGTGGAAAGAGGCTGGAGGGGCTGACATAATCTAGACCATGCAGGACCTTGGACTATGCTGAGAATTTTGGCCTTTTCTCTTAAGGAAGATGAAGCAATGAAGGGGCTGGGGTTGTGACTCAGTGGTAGAGTGCTTGCCCAGCATGTGTGAGGCACTGGGTTCGATTCTCAGAACCGCATATAAATATATAAGATAAGGGTCCATCAACAACTAAAATACATATTTTTTTTAAAAAGGAAAGTCTTTAAAGAATAAGAAGCAGCAGCAATGAAGGTTTTGAGCAGGAAGCAGGAGAAGATGGTCGGTAACATAACCTAATTTCCATTTAAACAGTGATTTTGGCTGCAACATGGAGGAAAGAGTCTAAGGAGCCCAATGTATTAGTCCAAGCCAAGACCTAGTACCTAGTGGGTACAGTGTTGAGAGCCACAGCCAAAGGGGCCCCAGCAAACTTCCAGCTGCCAGCAAACTTCCAGCTGCCGGCTGATGATTGGCTCACAGCAGCCGAGCAACATCTAGCTGATTGGCTCCTCCACGGAGCTGCTCATTGGGGGACTTCTTTGGCTCCGCCCACACAACCCAGCCAATCAGCCTCAAGAGCAGGAGGATTGTGGGAGGTGGAGAGGCTGGTGTGGGGGTGAGAGGCTTGTGGAAGCCGGTGGTGGCAATTGGGCTCTGAGGGTTTTTTCCTGAGGAGCTGTTTTGCTTGGAGTTTGTAGTTCTAAAAATAAAGTTAGTTTCTTTTGACAAGTGGCTCCTGAATTGTGCCTAGCCAGACTGCGGCATACAGAGCTCAGCAGTGAGATGAAAGTGGCCTGGTGAGTGAATTCCAGGCCTCGGGGGAGGATAACTCTAGCAGAATTAGGGAGTGAGGTGGAGAAGGGAGGAGGGAGGGAGGACAGGGTGCAGCATGACACCAAGTGTCTGACCTACACAATCTGTTAATTGTTGTGCATTCCCTGAGACAGGAAGTACCAGAAGCCCGCCAGCTCTGCTGGGGAAGATCATGGATTTGGTCTTAAGACACTCTGTGTTTGTGGTCTCTTTGGACATATGTCTGGAGATGTAAAATTAATGGCTGGGTAGAAGGGAATGGAACTAAATAGAGAGGGGGCTGGAGGGATCAACTTAGGGCACAAAAAAGTTAGGGAGTGAGGCCTGAACTGCCTAATGATCTAGTGCAGAGAGAAGGGAAGAACAGGCAGCATCCTCTGAAATGAGGCCTCTTAGGTCAATGCGAGGATTGCATGAACTCGTCCATATAATTTGCTTGCACCATAGTACGTGTTTAATAAGTATTGATTAGTATAATACATTCAAACTGTGGAGTATCTTTTCAAGAGTAGACAGCGATTGCCAGGAACTGTTGTGCATACCTGTGAGCCCAGCTCCTTAGGAGGCTGAGGCAGAAGGATTGCAAGTTTGAGACCAGCCTAGGCCATTTAGAGAGCCTCTGACTCAAAAATAAAAAAATTAAAAGGGGCTGGGCTAGGGATGTAGCTCCATGGTAAAATCTCCCTGGGTTCAATCCTCAACACTGAAAAAAGAAAAAGAATGGACATCTACTCAAAAGAACAGAAAAGGGACTTCAAACATAGATGTTGATACATGATAACAATGCCTAGCGGGCCGGGGTTGTGGTAGAATGCTTGCCTAGCATGTGGGAGGCCCTGGGTTTGATCCTCGGCACCACATAAAAATAAATAAACAAAATAAAGGTATTGTGTCCAACTACCACTAAAGAAGTAAATTTAAAAAAAGAAAAATGCCTAGAATTTACTGTGAACTACTGCTCTAAGCACATTACGTGCATTAAGTTATTTAATACTCAAATAAAGTATGAGTATTACTATTGTCAATTTACAGACGGGAAAAACACAGGAACAAGCTGTTACCTAACTTGTTCAAAGTCATACAGCTAGTAAAAGATGAAGGAGGGACTCAAAATGAAAATAGCCATACACTGCTGATGGGAATATAAATTGGTACATATTTTTTGGAAAGCATTTGGCAATGTGCACCAAGAGCCATTAAAATTCTTGTCTTTTTACTTAGTAATTTTACTGAATTGTAATCTATCCTAAGGAAATAATTAGAAAAGTAAAACAAGATCTATGCACAAGGATTCATTGTGGCATAAATTATAATTGTGTAAATGGCCTAAAATGTTCAAAAATAGGAGATATGAAGCGTCACATAGGATGAATCAGTATTGAGCCATTAAAATCAATATTTTCAAGGAATATTAAATGGCATGGCAAAGGTATAATATTAATGAAGTTATGTTAACAGGCATAATGAAAAAGTAGGCCATAAACTGAATATCTGGCATCCTCCTCATTATGTTTAAAATATAAAAATAATACATACAGCAGGAAGAGTAGCTCAGTAGTAGAGTTTGAGTTTAGCATGCATGAGACCCTTGATTCAATCCTCTGCACCACAAAAAAGAAAAGAAGAATAAGGAAGAAGAAGGATAGGAGGAAGGAAGAGGAGAAGAATGAGAAGAAGAAGATGACATAGTAGAAAACAGACAAATTCAAAACACTAAAAGCTGACAATAATTATCCATCAATTGTGGGACTAAGGATAAATTCATGTTTTCCAAGTTTTCTACAAGAGCATGATTTCCATCACTAGGAAAGAAGCTGTATGCACTGTTAAAGAGGAAAAGGAAAGACAACTGGGCAATTCTAGTTTCTAGTCCAGAATGTAAGGAACTTAGAAGTTGCTACTCCATCAAATACATAAAAAGATAAACTGAAAAATCAGCCTCTCTTCTTAGATCTTTCAGAGGAATGATGTCACGGAGTGAACTACTAAACTCGAAATTGGAGAAAACCACAGGAACATGGCAGAAACACATCAGCAAAAAACTCACTGGGAACCAATACAGAGGTAGGAAAACCTGAACTGTAGCTGATGAATTGCTGAAGGCTTCATATGGACAAGTTTTAGTGTTAAAAACCCCACCAGGCTCCAGACTTAGGGCTCCCTGCACACTTTTGTGAGTTTTATCTCCAATAACTCTACCAAATTTTACAGGGAATATTAGAAGAAAAATACCATGATGTTTGCAACAAGAGAAATGTTGAAATACAACAAAGCATTCTATTCTCTTTTTTTAAGAGGTGAAATTGATTTTAATAATATATTTGAATGTAATATAGCAAATAAAAAATTATTCTATTCTTCCTAACAAGTCTTGTGCTCAAGGGGAAATGATTTTACTAGAGTCTGACCTGCTGGAATTGCATCAGAGCCTCACCTATCTGAAGGAAGAAAATTCCCAACTCCAGCTCACTATAGTCATCTTGTCCCATCTAAGAGGCTGGAGGTGCAGGGTAGACACTGAGAAACACTTGTGACATCCACAATACAGGGGATCAGCCTCATTAAAGGAATGAGACCTAATCACAGGACTATAGACTGCTCACACACACACACACCTGACCACTGCACCACAAAAGCCTATGTACCACAGTTCCTTTTCCTTAGCACACTATGTCTGGCATTCAACAAACAATTGCAAGGCATACTAAAAGGCAAAACACAGTTGCAAAAGACTGAATAAGAATCAGAGTCAGAGCTGGATATAGTAGAAATGTAGAATTATCAGACCCCTAATGAAAAACAAAAACATCGGGCTGGGGTTGTGGCTCAGTGGTAGAGCGCGTGCCTCTCACGTGTGAGACCCTAGGTTCGATCCTCAGCACCACCTAAAAATAAATAAATGAAATAAAGACATTGTGTCCATGTATAACTCAAAATTTTTTTTTAAAATCCAAGATTAATATGCTAAGGCTTTAATGGGAAAAACAGACATGGAAAATGGATGGATAATGTAAGTAGAAATTGGAAATTCTAAGAAAGATTTTTTTTAAATGCAAGAGATCAAAAACACTATGACAGAATGATGAATATGTTGATGAAATCATTAGTAAACTGGACACAGCTGAAGAAAGAACTTTTGTGCTTGAGAGTAGAAACTCCCCAGACTCAAAAGAAAAGAGAAAAAGGACTAGAGGAAAAAAAAAGAACAGAACATCTAAAAATTGTGGGACATCTGCAAAAAGTGTAATATATGTGTAATGGGAATACCAGAAGGAGAAAAAAAAAACCAGAAGGAACAGAAACAATGTTTGAAGCAATAAATACTGAGAATTTCCCCAAATTATTATCAGAAACCAAACCACTGTTCCAAGAAGCTCAGAGAACAAAAGTGGATAAATGTAAGACAAAAAAAGAAAAACCTCACTACATCTAGCCATGTCGTATTCAAACTTCACAAAATCAAAGACAAAGAAAAAATCTTCAAAGAAGCCAGAAACACACACACACACACACACACACACACACACACACACACACACACCTTACCTACAGAAGAGTGAAGATGAATAAATATAAGAATGACTTTGAACTTCTCAGAAACCATACAAGCAAAAAGAGTGTGGAGTGAAATGTTTAAAGCATTGAGAGAGAGAGAGAGAGAGAAAAAAAAAGGCCAACCTAGAATTCTGTCTCCTGAAAAATTATCCTTTAAAAGTGAAGGAAAGGGGTTGGGATTTTAGCTCAGTGGTAGAGCACTTGTCTCACATGTGTGAGGCACTGGGTTCGATCCTCAGCACCACATAAAACTAACTAAATAAGTAAATAAAGGATAGTGTGTCCATCTACAGCTAAGAAAGGAAAAATAAAGATCTTCTTAGACAAATGAAAATAGATTTTTGCCAATAGATCTGCTTTGCAAGAAATGTTTAAAAAGTTCTTCAGAGAAAAGGAAAATGATACTGGTCAGAAACTCAGATCTATATTAATAAAGAGCATCAGAGACTGAATAGATGATGCTTATATGCACTTACATATAAGTGAAATGAATGACAAAAATGTTATAAGGGATTCGAGGGAGGAGTTAGGAAGAGCGTTGTTTGAAAATGGTCTTGGGTTAGTTGTAAGTGTGTATTGCAAACTCTAGGGTAACCACTAATTTTTAAAAGGTAAAATTGGTGTGTTAAGAAAGTAGAAAATATGGAATTATGGACTTGGGCTGTTGCTCAATGGTAGAGTGCTTGCCTAGCATATATGAGGCACTGGGTTTGAGTCTCAGTATCATGTAAAAATAAATAGATAAAATAAAGGTCCATTGACAATGAAATTTTCTTTTTTAAAAACTGAATCATATAAAATGCACAATTAAGCTGGGCATGATGTTGCATGCCCATAATCCCAGTGACTGGAGAAGCTGAGGCAGGAGGATCACAGTTTGGGGCAACAGTGATTAATAAAAAATAACAAAGACTGGGGATGTAGCTTCATGGTAAAAGTACCTCTGGATCAATCCCCTGTACTAGAAAGAGCATAAAAGAAAACACAATTAAAATCACAGAAGTAAGAAAATGTGTGGAAGACAAAATAGATACAAATAGGGCTGAGGATGTAGCTCAGCGGTAGAGCACTTGCCCAGCATGAGTGAGGCCCCGGATTTGATCCCCAGTACTGGGGATAGAAAAAAGGAATAAATAACAAGTGTAATAAACAGAAAACAGGAACAAATATGATAGATATCAATTCAACTATATTGAATGTCGCTTTATATGTTAAAGACCTAAACACAGCAACTAAAAAGCAAAGATTATCAGAATGGATTAAAAAAATATTCAATATATCTATTGTCCACAAGAATCCATTTTAATGGATTAAAATTAATTAATCCTTTTCTTTTCTTTTATTTTGGTGGTGGAACTGGGGATTGAACCCAGGGCCTCATACATGTTAATCAAGCATTCTATGAGTGAGCTATATCCCCAGCTCAAGAAACTCACTTTAGATATAAAAACACATATTGATTACAAGCAAAAGATGGAGAAAGATATACCCATACTAACAGTTATCAAAAGAAAGTAGGAATAACTATACTAATTTCAGATAAAGCAGACCTCTGAAAAAGAAGCTGGAAAAGTCATCAAGAATAAAAAGAGGCATTACATGGGTTGGGGTGTAGCTAAGTGGTAAAGTGCTTATCTATCATGCACAAGGCCCTGGGTTTAATCCCCAGAACTGCAGGAGTGGGGGTAAGAGGCAAGAGGCATTATGTAATGATAAAGCGGTCAATACTCTGTGAAGATATAGCAATATTTAATATGTATGCTCCCAAAACAGAGCATCAAAATATAGTACATGAGAAAAAGACTGATAAAACTGAAAGTGGCAATAAATGGATCCACCAATATAATTAGAGACTTTGACACCATCTATCATAAATTGACAGAGAAGTAGGTAAAAAGTCTATACAGACATAGTTTAACTCAACAACTGGATTTAATTGGCATCTGTTATGCACTGAATGTTGGAGTTCTCTAAAAGATTTATTTGTTAAATTTTGTAGTACTAATTTCCACTGTGTAAATATATGATCTTTTGGAAGTAAGTAGGATTAGATGAAGTTATGTGGGACTCTCCTGATTGCACAAGAGACACTACAGAGCTAGCTCTTTGTTTCTCCTTGTGTCTGTACAAGAAGCACACAGTGAGATGACAGCTGCCTACACACCAATAGAAGAGGGCTCAGAATAAAACCTGTGTTGCGGGCATCTAGAACTATGAGAAATAGGCCATAAGATAGCCCTTAACAAATTTAAAAGAATAGAAAATCATCCAATGTTTTCTATTAAGCCACAATGGAATTGCACTAGAAATAAATGACAGAAGGATAATGAAAAACTGGGCAAGGTGATGCACACCTGTAATCCCAGCAGAAGCTTCGATAGGAGAATCACAAGTTCAAGGCCAGCCTGGCAACAAGGTGAGATCCTGTCTCAAAAAAATAAAAATAAATGGGAATGTAGCTAGCTCAATAGTAGGATAATTGCTTAGCATGTGTAAGACCCTGGGTTCAATCCCTCTTACTGAAAAACAAATAAAAAAAACCCAGTGAAATTGGAAATAGGAAATAAATAAAGGAAATCAAGAAAACCAAAATCTGGGTTTTTGAAAAGATCAATAAACTCCATAAGCTGGGCTAATTAATAAAAAATGCAAAGACACAAATTACTAATATCAGAAGTAGAATTGGGGAAAAGGAGATATCACTACAGACAAGATAGACATTAAAAGGATAATAAAAGGGGCTGGGACTGGGCACAGTGGCACATGCCTATAATCCCAGTGGCACGGGAGGCTGAGATAGGAGAATCGAAAGTTCAAAGCCAGCCTCAGCAACAGCAAGGCGCTAAGCAACCTAGTGAGACCCTGTCTCTAAATAAAACACACAATAGGGCTGGGGATGTGGCTCAGTGGTCGAATGCCCCTGAGTTCAATCCTGAGTACCCCTAAATAAATAAATAAATAAATAAATAAATAAGGGGCTGGGGTTGTAGCTCAATGATAAGAGCACTTGCCTAGCATGTGAGGCACTGGGTTTAATCCTTAGCACTGCATAAAAATAAATAAATAAAATAAAGGGATTGTGTCCATGTATAACTAAATTTTTAAAATGATAATAATAGAATATATGAGCAACTCTATGCCCACAAATTTGATAACCTAAATGAATGGACCACTTCCTTAAAAGGAATCTGTCAAAATTCACACAAGAAGAAACAGACAATCTGAATAGACCTATGTCTGTTGAGGAAATTGAATCAATAATTAATAATCTTCCAAAACAGAAAATACCAGACCCAGATGAGTCCCCTAGTGAATCTCACCAAAATTTAAGAGAGAAATTATGCCTGTTTTCCACAATCTCTTCCAGAAGACAGAAGCAGGGGAAATACTTTCTAACTTATTTTATGAAGCTAGCATAACCCTAGTACCAAAACTCAACAAAGACATGACAGGAAAAGGAGGATACAAACCAATATCATCACTCACATCAATGTAAAAATCCTCAACAAAGTATTGGCAAATTGAATCAAACGATGCATAAAAGGAATTATACAACATGTCCAAGTGGGATTTACCCCAGGTATACAAAGTTAGTTCAATGCTTGAAAATAAATTGATGTAATCTATCACATCAACAGGCTCAAGAAGAAAGACCACATGATCATATTAACATATGCAGAAAAATCATTTGACAAAGTCCAGTACTTGCTGACAATAAAATCTCTCAGCAAACTAGGAATAGAAAGGAATTTTCTCAACTTGATTAAGAATATCTACAAAAAAACATATAGCTGACACCATATTTAATGGTGATAAACTAGAAGCATTTCCTCTAAGATCAGTAATAAAGCAAGGATGTTCCTTCTCACTACTGCTTTACAACAAAGTTCCAGAAGGCCTAGATAATTGGTAAGACAAGAAAAAGAAATAAATAGCATGCAGATTGGAAAGAGAGAATAACTCCATCGTTTTTCACAGATGACATGATTATTTCTGTAGGATATCCAGGAAAATTGACACACAAATTCCTGGAACTCATAAGCAATTGTAGCATTGTTACAAGGTTAATGCATCAATTGCTGTCAGTTATGGTGGCACACACCTTTAATCCAGCTACTTGGGAAGCTGAGAGAGGAGGATCACAAGTTTGAGTCAGCCTGCACAACATAGTGAGACCCTGTCTCAAAATAAAATAAAAAATTCTAGGGATGTAATGCAGTGGTAGAGTATTTGCCTAGCACGTATGAAGACTTGGATTCAATTCCCTATACCAAACAAATGAAAACAGTCGATTGCTTTCCAATATACCAATAGTGAATAAGTGGAACTTAAAATTAAAAATATATACCCACTTATATTAGCATCCCCTAAAAATAAAATACTTAGATCTAAATTTTAAAAATGTACAAGATTTATGTGGAAAACTATAAAACTCTAATGAAAAATATGGAAGAAGAATGGAGAGATATTCCATGTTCATGGATAGGAGAACTCCATATTGTCATGTGTCATTTCTTCCCTACTTGATCTATAGATTCAACACAATCCCATCAAAATACTAGCACATCATTTTGTGGATATTGGCAAACTGATGCTAAATGTTATATGAATAGTTATGCGACTCAGAATACCCAACTCAATATTGAAGGAGAACAAAGTAGAGAAGAACTGGAAGACCTATGACACCTAAAACCATGTGGCATTGGGGAAAAAACAGGGAAATCAATAGATCAGAATAAAGAGACTAGAAATAGGCCCATATAAATATTGTCAACTTATCTATGACAAAGGAGCAAAAGTAATATAACGGAGCAAAGACAGTCTTTTCAATAAATGTCCCCGCAACAACTGGACATCCACATGCAAAAAAAAAAAAAAAAGGAAAGAAAGAATCAAGAAATAAAAAAAAAAAATCTAGACATAACCTTTAAACCTTTTACAAAAATTAATAAAAGTATAAAACTCCTAAAGGACAGCATAGGTGAAAATCTGGATGACCTTGGGTATAGCAATGAGTTTTTAGATACAACATCAAAGGCATGATTCATGAAATAATTAGTGAACTGGATTTCATTAAAAATACAAATTCCTGCTCTGTAAAAGACAATGTCAAGAAATGTAATTGCTGGATGATAAGGTAAAAGGATATCAGTTTTGTAAGAATCTGCTAAACCATCTTCCAAAGTGGCTGTATGATTTTCAGAAGACAAGTCATAGAGTGGGAGAAAATATTTGCAAACACATCTGATAATTGACTGTTACTCAAAATACATAAAGAACTCTTAAAACTCAACATGAAGGTCTGGAGTCGTGGCTCAGTGGTAGAATGCTTGCCTTGCATGTGTGAGGCACTGGGTTCGATCCTCAGCACTGCATAAAAATAAATAAATACAATAAAGGTATTTTGTTCATCTACAATTAAAAATACTTTTTTAAAAACCTTAATATGAAAATGAATACCCTATTTTTTAAAAATGAGCAAAAGACCTTAACTGACACCAAAGAAGATCTATAGGTGGCAAATCAGCATATGCAAAGATGTTCAACATTATTATGTCATTAAGTAAATGCAAATTCAAACAACAATGAGATAACACAACACATCTATGAGAATGGCCACAATCCAAAACACTGGCAACACCGAACACTAGCCAAAGTGTGGAGCAACAGGAACTCCAGGAACTTCTGACGGAAATGCCACGTGGCACAGCCACTTTGGAAGACAGTTTAGCCGCTTCTTACAAAACTTACATACTCTTTCCATATGATCCAGCAATCACACGCCTTGCTACTCATTCAAATGAGCTGAAAATGTATGTCCACAAGAAAACCTATGCATAGATGTTTATAGCAGCTTTATTCATAATTGCCAAAACTTGGAAGCAACTGAGATGTCCTTTAGACAATATTATTCAGCACTAAAAAGAAATGAGCTATCAAACCATAAAAAGACATGAAGGAAACTTAAATGCATATTACTAAATGAAAGAAGCCAATCTGAAAAAACAACATAGAATATAATTCCAAGTGTATGATATTCTGGAGAAGGCAAAACTATGGAGACAGTAAAAAGATGAGTGATTGCCAGGGGTTATTGGGGAGAGAGAGATGAATATCTGGAGCATGGAGGATGTTTAGGGCATCAAAACTATTCTATATGATATTACAATGGTGGCTACATGACATTACATATTTGTCAAAATCCACAGAATGTACAACACCAAGAGTGAACCCTAGGGCTGGGGCTGTAACTCAGTGGTAGAGCACTTGCCTGGCATGTGTGAGGCACTGGGTTTGATTCTCAGCACTTCATATAAATAAGTAAAATAAAGGTCCATTGATAAGCTGGGCATGGTGGTGCATGCCTGTAATCAACAGCTCAGGAGGCTGAGACAGGAGGATCGCGAGTTCAAAGCCAGCCTCAGCAAAGATGAGCTTGTAAGTAACTCAGTGAGACCCTGTCTCTAAATAAAATACAAAACAGGGTGGGGATGTGGCGCAGTGGTCGAATGCCCCTGAGTTCAATCCCCAGTACCCACCCCCCCAAAAAAGTGTGAACCCTAATGTAAAGTATGAATTTTGGGTGATAATGTCGTGTCAGTGTAGGACCCTCAATCATAACATGACGGTCACCGTGGTATGGGACATGGAGAGAGGGGGAAATGGGAGCAGCAGGACTCCATACTTTCTATCCAATTTTGCTGTGAAGTCCAAGCTGCCTGCTTGCTCTGTTCTTTTACACTTTAATTTCATCTATGACTTTTTTTTTTTTTTTTTTTTTTTAGTACCAGGGATTGAACCCAGGGGCACTTAACCACTGAGCCACATCCCCAACCCTATTTTGTATTTTATTTGGAGACAGGGTCTCACTTAGTTGCTTAGTGCCTCACTTTGCCGAGGCTGGCTTTGAACTCGTGCTCCTCCCACCTTTCTGCAAATGGAGGGTGCCAGACTCTGCCATCATACATTGGGCCTTTCCATTCCACAAAGCACCTACATTCTGTTCCCTTGAGCCTCACTGCAACCCAGGAGCTGGCATTTCTTTTATCAGACATCACAGATGGATAATCTGAAGATCAGAGGCTTCGACTGACATTCCCAAGTTCATGCTGTCAGTCATAAAACTGAGACTCTCATCCAGGTCTCTTGAATCCAGTCCCTGAGACTTCCTTTTGGGTAGGCTGTCCCCTGAGACGTCACAAATCAGAAGAACCTTCATCTTATCACTGGTCCATTGTACCAAAGGCCTTTCTATGTGGCCCAAAGCACACCCCAATCTCTGCCCTGCCATGAAATGGGGAAGGAGGAAGGGACAGGCAGACTCATCCTATAGATGAGAAAGTAAAGGAGAGAAAAACTTGGACAGAGTAACTCAGTGGCGAAGCCAGGAATAGAATCCGAAACCTATTCCTCTCTAGACATGCTTCGGACAAGGAATCCAGCTCTCCTGGTTCTTTCTCCCCTGCCCGCCTGAGCAGCCTCCCCTGCGGGCACCGTCGGGTCTGGGCTTACACCCATCATGCGCCAAAAAGAGAGTTCACTGCTGACAGCCTCCTTCCTCCAACGCGCTGTGGCACCCAGTGAGGCCTGTGTGCAGTGGGTCCCCGCTGTCCTAATTTCCTGGCTAAAGACCTAGATAGAGTGTCTAAATTTTCCTCCGGCCGACTGCTGCCCCAGATTTAGCCTCTCTGATGGATAAGTCTCTTCCCCTGCCGGAGGCCGTGCCTGTCACCCCACCCCACCCCAGGCTTCCTAAATCACATTTTGTTGTGTTTTGTTTTTTTGAGACAGAACCTTCAACAGGCAACCCTCCTGCCTCAGCTCCCGTGTACCTAGGATGACAGGTGTGAGCCACCACACCCAGCTCACCTGTCTTCAAGGTGCTGACATACAACACACCAAATTCCCACTTAAAAGGTGTAGGACTGAATGGAGAAAATACCAACACTCTAATGAAATCTAGATGAAAGCCTGGGATACGGAGGCTCCCACCCTTGCGGGGTGGAAGAGACATTGTGGTCAACACGACAGTCCTCAAATCCGTACCTCTAAGAACAAATCCTCTGTGGATTTTTGTGTTTGTTTTGTAACCAACAAAATGGCTCTTAAGTCCAGTTGGAAGAATAAATGGGCATGAAAAACTGACAATTTTTTTTTTTTTTTTTTTAGTTCTCGGTGGACACAACATCTTTGTTGGTATGTGGTGCTGAGGATCGAACCCCGGGCCGCACACATGCCAGGCGAGCGCGCTACCGCTTGAGCCACATCCCAGCCCCAAACTGACACATTTTTAGAAGAAAAATGAAGGTGGACTGTCCTACTGGATTAAAATCAAGATGTAAAGTCGAGAGAACAAAGTTATTCACCCATTGATTCATCCCACAGTGCCAAGCTACAGCTGGCCTGGGAGAGAGGAAAAGTGACAAGGCAAAGAGAAGTAGAATCAACGGTGCCTCTCTCTGTGGGCTCCTCTGCACAAGCCACTCTGTAGCTTCTGCCTCAGGCAGTTCACATGTGGGATGGGCCCGTAATTAATATCAACATGAGCATATCAACAAACATTCAATAAACATGTCTTACGTGCCAATCGCGTTATAGGTAGCACCTTTAATCTTCACCGCATCCTTAATAAGATGGGTTCTATTATTGTCATTTTTCAGATGAGAATATTGATGTGCAGAGAGGTTAAATAATTTGTCTGAGGTCACACAGCCACAAGTGTGATGGGAGATACAAGTACAGAGAGCCTGGCTCTGGATTCCCTACTGCCAACGAGTACTCACCCCCTGCCCTTCGGGTGTCAGAAAGACTCCTCAGAATAGGCGAGGCTCAGTGCTGCCTAGAGGTTTCAAATGAAGCCAAGAGTCTCCTGAACCACAGGCAGCTTCAAGTCAGCAATGAGCCTGCTCAGGACTGTATTGTTGGCAGAGAATGAAGGAACCTCTGAGATCATCAAACCCATCACCCCTACAGTGCCAGAAGCCCCTGATAGATAACACAGGCCATTACAGCCTCCTGGGAATCTCTGTGACAAGCCGCTTTATAAAATTTTTGGAGAACTTCCTTAGAAGATGGTCACCTCCCCTTTTTACTTTCCTTTGGAGGGTTGGCAAGGAGAAATGCACTTCCTGCCAAGAATCTATAGCAGTTGCAAGCACTGTCATTGCACCGGGCTCCCGGCCCCGCCCGGTCTGATGTTCCAGCCAGTCGCTGGGTGCCCAGCCCCCGCGTCTCTCCCTAATGCTGGAAGCACGTGTTGGGAGACAGCAAGCGAGGCTATTAAGTATCAAGGGGAGGCAGTGACAGAGTGACAGTGGCCTCCCTATGCACCTACCTCTCTCTGCTCCCGCTGAAGGCAGAGTTCTTCTGTCTCTTCCATCAGTTTGTCTGTCAATGCAAGCACACCCTCACAGACGGCTCTCTCACAGTGGAAGTCCTGAGGCAGGTGCCCAGGGTGGTCTCCATCATCCCCAGCATCTCCCCAGGAAGAGGTCAGCACCCCTGCTAGCCAGGGACTGGTCCTGCTTCCCTTCTTTCTGGGTATTGTTCCTGCTTCATGCATTCACAGGGCCATGACAGGGCCTTGTCCTTGGGAGCTCAGGTGAGTCCCATGCATCCCCCAGGGCTGCTGTGGCTGGGCTGATCCTCAGCTCCACCCCCCTACCCCCCCACCCCCGCCACTGCCTGCACTGGTGTCCAGCTAATGGGGAGGGCAGAGTCTTAGTGGGAAGGGAAACCATGCTGGGACCCAAGTGCCTAAGCGGGCAGAAGGGGAGGGGTCCCAGGCAAAGCATCGAGCCCCAAGTCTGCCCATCTTCTCTCTCGGCATAGAGGCCTGGAGCCCTGTGGCCAAGTTCAAGGTGGTCTTGGCGTGCAGAGGGTTTGGGGTGAAGTGTGGGACTCAGGCGCCCAGGGTAGGATAACTGCATCTTCATTTAAGGAGCTCTCACTGCAAGCCCTACATGAGCTCCTACAGCATTTTCTCATGGGACCAATGAACCTGATCTCCATACCACCTCTGAAAGCTGGAGAATATCCTTATCTCCATCTTAAGGAGGAGGAAACTGAGGTTTAGAGAGACAAGCACCTAAAAACACAGAGAGCTGGTAGGGAAATGAAAAGGCCAGGTGCAGACCCCTGACTCCTGGCCACCAGGCTCTCCTGCCTCCAGCCATGCTGGCCAGAGGACATTTGTCTCTCCATAAAGCCCTCCAGGTGTGGAGCTGGTCTCTGGTTCTTCATGGCCTGCTGAGTCCCACCGGGACACCCACCCGGGGTCCTCCACCAAGCCTCTGGCTATATCCTAGACCCCCAAGTGCTCCTACTAGGGAACCTCAGGTTCCAGTCCACCCCTCCAGCCAACCTAAATATTCTTGCTTTTCCTTAGCCAACTGCAGCCCCTGGGCCTCCAGGCTTTTGATCATGGCTTCTCCCAGCTGGGCATTCTTCCAGGTCCTGGGAGTGAGGGCAGGTGGCACAGAGGAGAGAAGAGGAAGAAATAAGATCGTTAGACCACGAGGATCTAGGAGAAAGAGCAAGTATGTGTTTTGTACTCGCCTGTCCAGAAACTCAGCTGACTGTCACTCTGGCACCCAGGGCTCTGGGCACGCCACCAGCATGGATCACTTACAGTAACTGGAGACTGGCCCAGGCTGCAAAGTGGGCCACCAGGGACCAAGAGCACTTTCAGAGCAGGGAAGAGATTTCTTCCCAGGCAGCTTCCTATCCCCTGAGTACCAGTCACCAAGCACAAGGCCACATGCAGGGTGGGACTCAAGTATTGTTTATAGGATCAACAGTGTGATCCAGCTCAAATAAGCAGGTGCCAGGACAGGGATTTATGTGCAATTGGACAGTGTTGGGCACTCACTCTGGTCCTTGCTAGGATCAATTCCATACTTGAGGAAGTGAGATAGACATTAGCAAGTACCAAATACAATGAGTGACTGATGCTGGATTCACTTCCAAGAGCTGGAGACCCACAGTGTTCATGTCTGCTACCTGTGACCGTAAATACTTTCCAAGCTCACTTGGGGGACCCTCAGAGATGCTCTAAGAGCTGGTCTGCCTCCTCTCACCCATCCTAGCCAACTCCTACAGCCCTCTCCGTGTCCACGAGGATCCCAGCAGAGAGGCAGGGAATACATGGTGGGCCCAGCCTGTCCGCCACCCCCTGAGTCTGGAGCCCCAGATGCCCTCCTGGCTGTGAGCACTTACACCTTCCCAGACTCCTGGAGCATCTCCAGCCACTGCGTCTGTTCAAACTCGGACTCGGCAGCCAGCAAGACATTCCCCTGCCAGGAAGAGGAGCCGTGGGTGTGCTGAGAGGTGGCCCCTCGGAGGGTCATGGAGGCCCACTCTGCTCCCCTACAACACAGTCCTGGGCATGGACACCTTCCTGGGCCAGGCTGATTTTCCCAGGCCGAGGGGAGAGCTTCACTTACATGGAAGTCCTGATGGGAGATCTTCATGACATAGGGCATGCTGGGCTCTTCCTTGGCCTCCACCAGGCAGCCCCCAAGGGGTATGACACCCTGTGGAAGAACCAGAACAGGCATCCCCACCCACCCAGCTCAGGTCACTTGGGGCCTCTGGGGATAAAGCCAGGCTCTGCCAAGACCTCCAGGGTGGACCTGACCTTGGGGCTACTGAACCTGACCTTGTGGCTGCTGGACAGAGGCCAGAACTGACTCTCAGAGGGAAGAAGAAGGGCTGGGGCAGGCTCCAGGGTACAGGAAAGTTGGGGGTTGAGCCTGGGGGGCAGGGCAGGGGGTCTTGTGCCCTGAGAGAAAATTTGCTTTCCAGACTCCCTGCTAGACCACTGCAAGACAAAGGACAGCCCCCCAACATCCCCTAACATCTCCTTGGGACCCTCCCCCACTGTGGCCCTGGGGAGGGGCCCCCTCACCTTAGGATGTATATTGAAGTATTTGTTGGTTTCAAAGCTCTTTTTTTCACTCTCAGAGTAGTAAAGCAGAAAGCTCTCTTTGATAATGAAAAACCTACAGCGGTGATGGGGAAGGAAGGGGAGAAAGAGTTAGGCCCTGGGGGACAACAAGAGTGCCTTTGTAGCCCTGGACTCACAGAGGAGCCCACGGGGCCACCAGCTTACGCTCCTTGCATGACCCTAAAAATGGAGGTCATGCTGCTCCACCCAAAATACCCTCCCTCTGCTCCTCAGGGCTGGCTGTCTCTGTCCCCCAGACCCACCATCCTAAGTACAGCAGGACACCTGAAGTCCTTCCCCCTCAGGTTCCTGCACCCCTTGAACTATCATCTCCAGTTACTTAGAGTCTCCTCCAGGTAGAAGAGGAGGAGGGTAAAAAGACACATGACTCCAAGGTGAGTCTTTTGGTGTAATCTTGAGAGCGTGCAACCAAAGGGAATGGGTACAGGTTGTCGGGGCTACATCTGCAGCGCCTGACACCCTCATGGGACACCTGCATTCCCTTTTGTCTCAGACTGCTCCACAGCCTCCTTCTGGGACTTCAGATCCCTGGACCTCGATGCTTTCTGAATTTTGAGGAGGTGCATCCTCAATGCCAACCCCCAGGGCCCTTCCCTAGGGACTCTTATAAAACTAATGATTAAAGCTAACTTTGATAAGACACCAAATGCCCCACAGGGGGAAGATCCAGTTTGGTCTCAAAGGTCCTGAGGCTCAGAGACACCCCGAGTACTGGCTCCTTCCTCCAGGGCCACTGTTATAGCGATACAATATGAGCAGAAAGTAGGGAAGATTCTGAGTTGTTGAGTGTGTGGGTGTGTGCATGGAGGAGAGTTCAAAGCAGGGGTATGTTGGACTGCTAAGATGGACTCCCAGTAGTCAACAGTGTGACTCTCAGCTGCTGTGCATTCAGAGACACAGCATCAATGGCAGGAAATGGGCCAGGGAAAATACAATGAAAATCAAATACTACAGAACCTCCCTGCCCTCCTTACCAAGAGCCACTGCAGAACTTCAGTGACATTCTGGGCCTCCCACAGCTGACTCTGCCCATGCTCAGCTCTCCCACCACTTCTACCCTTCAGTGTCTCTGTGCTCCAGGGGGGTGTGGAGCCCGCTGCCTCCCTGCTCCTTGCATGACCCTGCAAATGGAGGTCACGCTGCTCTACCCAAAATGCCCTCCATCTGCTCCTCATCGGGCTGCATGCTCCTCACCCAATGCTGACGTCTGGGCCCCTCCTGCACTTGCGGGGTGCTTGGCACTCGGCACCCACTGCCACAGCCTACATGCTCTGCTTGTCCAGAGAGGGCTGCTAGTTTCCTGGAGGGTGGGGCCACACCACTTCTGTCCCATGGACTGAAGTGGGTGTGCCCTGCTTTTTCCAAGGGACCTCACAGAGTAGGTGAGAACATGGGCTTCAGCATCCAACAGACCTGCCCTTTTCCAGGTGGGTTGGGAGACCCTTGGGGAGGTAGCGCAGCTCTGAGTCTTAGTTTCTTTGTCTATGGAGCTGGGGCGAGAACACTGACCTTATGTGATTATTGGGAAACCAAATGAGCCTGTGCTCATCACTCTGCCAGTTGGCGAGGACCCAGGACACCTGGCATGAATATGTACCTCCCCATATAAGGTGAGACAAGCAGCACAAGCTGCCTCTACCCTTCTCCACAGCTTCTGAAATATTGCTGTGTGCTGCCTGACCCACCAATTCACATTGAAGCCCTAACCCCAAATGTGACTGTATCTGAGGTGGGAAGGTAATTAAGGTTAAATGTGCTAAGAGGGAGGGGCCCTGTTCCTATAGGCCTGAGCCTTGACAAAAAGAGGAAGGTTCTCTCTCTCCTTCTTTTTCTCTGGCCCTCTCCCTCTCCCTTTCTCCCTCCCTCTCTGTCTCGGTCTCTCTTCCTCCCTCTTTTTCAATTTCCCCTCCCCACTGCCCTGTGCAGAGAGTTGGCCCTCTGGGAAACAGTAAGAGGTCCTCCCAGAACCTGACTCTGCTGGGTAATGGGGTGGGGCAGGGGTTATACTAAGCAGGTGGGCAGAAGAAGCTTAATGAAGAAGGTGAGGGAAGAGGGGAGGTGCTCCAGGCAGAAGACCCGCAGATGCAAGGTCCTGAGGCAGGAGCATGCCTGGCTCTGGCAGGAACTGCAAGGCTGAAACAGAGGGAGCAAGACCAAAAATGGCTGGGCCAGCTCTTGTAAGGCCCTGTGGCTCTGGTACTGAGATTAAGGAGTGAGCCTACATTTTTTAGCTCTTACCACAAATCATGCTTCCCTGTGAGCAGTTACCTCTGTTAACTCCTGGAACACTCACAATTACCCTAGGAAACAGGAGCTCCCTGCATGTTAAACAGAGAGGTGACATGACTTGCTGAAGGTCACAGGGCTACTTGGTAGAGGCTGTGTTTTTCTCTGAGTCATGGAGGGCTTTGAGCAGAAATGACGTGGCCTGGTGTACAAAAGGCTTACCTGGCTGTGGTGTCAAGGACAGATTTGGGGGAGGAGGCAGAGAAAAGGGGACGTGGTAAGAGTTGCCGCCATGCATGATTAGAAGGCAAGAAAAGATGAGAGGATGGGAGTGTGCAGCTATCCTAAACTCAGGCCTTGGTTCCCTTGAGTGCAGCCTGAGGGTAAGTAAAGTCACACAAAGGCTTAGAAGACCGTGGAAAGAGTCAGGATGTGTTTACTTTTCTTATGACTATTAGTGTTTATTTTCTGAGGTTCCTGCTGGGGTCCCCCTCTGACCTCCTCTCTCATTTGTGCTCACACAGCCCCTGCTGGAGGGAGGCTTTTTTGCTTGCCCTAGTCCTTAGGACCCTCCCCACCTGCCCCTTTGGGTTGTGGGGAGCCCAGTGAATGTGGATAAGGGTGTGTCAGCATGGCTGCCTCCTCTCTCCAGTCTTAAAGAACAGAATTTTCACCTATAGATTAAGGAACATTTAGAAGGCATCAAGATGCTCACTTTGCCAATTGTTTTATTGATGTTCCCTTTTTTGGTACCAAGAATTGAACTCAGGGGAATTTAACCCCTGAGCCACATCCCCAGCCCTTTTTTATAGTTTATTTTGAGACTGAGTCTCACTGAGTTGCTTTGGGCCTCACTAAGTTGCTGAGGCTGGCTTCAAATTGTGGATCCTCCTGCCTCAGCCACCCAAGCCGCTGGGATTACAGGTGTGTGCCTGTAATTGATATGCCCAGCATTGATATTATCTTATTTAGATTTCTCACCAAAACTATAAGGGATGAGCAGAAATGACGTGGCCTGATGTACAAAAGGTTTACCTGGCTGTGGTGTCAAGGACAGATTTGGGGGAGGAGACAGAGAAAAGGGGATGTGGTAAGAGTTGCCACCATGCATGATTAGAAGGCAAGAATAGATTGAGAGGATGGGAGTGTGTTGTTTCTATTTCAATGAGGCACAGAGAGATTGAGCCACTAGTAAGTGGCAAACTTAGAACCCAGTTAGTTGTCTCTGCTGAAGACCCGCAGATGCAAGGTCCTGAGGCAGGAGCATGCCTAGCTCTGGCAGGAACTGCAAGGTAAGTCAAGTCACACAAAGGCTTAGAAGCCCAAGCTCTCAACTGCCTGTGCCCTAGGCTTCCTCATCACTTATGACCCGGAATTGTTCACATATATCCCTAGAGCTGATCTGGGCAAAGGAACTGCAAACTCCTGCTCAGCTCGGCTCACAGAGCATTAAGGAATCACCTCGATGGGCAGCTGCTATGCTATACTCTATGGCAAATGAGTCCCTGCCCTCAAGGAGCTAAGAAATGAATGAGGAAAGAGAACATAGAAATCAATAAACTAAAAAATAGCTAATGTCTATCAAGCTCCTTATATGTGTTAATTCATTCACTCCTTACAAGAGGTAGGTGAGGAAACTAGAGCGCAAGAAATTAAGTAATGAGCCCCAGATCACACCGCTGGTAAACGCTAGGCTACTTGTAAAGGATGTAGGGCAACATTGTAAAACAGCAGGGTACACTGCGGTAATACAGAGCACCGGGAGGATCACGGTGACATTGCCAAGCACCAAAATGTGGCATCAGAGTCTGTTTGTATCAGGGTACAGGAGGAGTGCCCAGCAGGGGGACTGAATGGTTTAGGGGCCCAGCCAGGGGAGTTCTTTGAGAGGCTTTCATGGCTGAGCAGGGTTCTGAGGAGTAAATATAAATATCTTAGGAATTTGGGAGGAAGTAGAATGGCGAGTGAGAGTCCAGACGGAAAGAAGGGAATATGCAGAAACTAGTGTGATCCAGGTCATCAAAACATGTCTGGAATTATAGGCAGATAAGTCCAAAAGGGGTGGCCAGGGTGTGGGGGTGGGGCCACTAAGGAGGGAGTTAAGGTCAGAGAGAGACTCAGAGCAGAGTGGGGCTTCTTCCTGCCGTCAGGGAAGTGGCAGTGGGTTTTGAGCAAGGACTGTGAGGTTAAATTGTAGTGTTAGACATGGGGTGTGGTGGGGTGGGGTGGGGTGGCGACTTGAGGAGAGCATGGCCAGGTAAAGGGACAACTTAGAGTTTATAGGAGATAAAAACTAGCAGGGCTTGTTGAACAATTAGACCAGGGCAGGTGATGTGAGTCTGGGGAGACACCAGAGGATTCTAGTTTGGTTGACAGGATGAACCTAGGAACCATCTAGCATGAACTGGGGAACCAGGAGGGGTTTTATTTTATTTTTTAAATTTTTTTGTAGTTGTAAATGGACAGAATGCCTTTATCTTATTTATTTAGTTTCATGTGATGCTGAGGATGGAACCCAGTCCCTCACATATGCTAGGCCAGCGCTCTGCCACTGAGCTACAGCCCCAGCCCCCAGAAGGGGTTTTCTTAAGTTCGGTCCTCCTTTCTCCCACCCTTGTGCTCTGAATTCAATAAGGTCTCAACCAGAGTTTTATGGTTAACATTGGGTTCCTGAGAGATCCACCTGGAGCCGAGGAACATGCAGGCACCTTCCCAGTTGGGAGGGTCCTGTTAGAAAGGCCTCGTCAGTCCACTGGATGAGCTCCTTGTGGTTTCAAGATGCAAATGCCCAATTTGGGAGTAGGATCTGGGAGGGACTTTATATAACAAGAGTGAGAGAAATTTGATGTTGGGGCAAAGGTTGAAGGGCAGTGGGGTGGAGGAATAATGGGGGGAGGTGCAGAAGAGGAATCCAAGAAGATGCAAGAGTTTGAGTCCTACAGGGTCAAGAGAGGATGGTGGACATAGTGGGTTGAGAAACAAGGCAGCTAAGACTCAGCATGAGGGTGTTTACACCTCTATAACCTAAGTGTTCCTCTTCCTCCTTGGTGCCACACCTGCCCTTCAGCTCAGCCTGTTAGACCCATGACCACCTGGTATAAGAGGCTGGGTTGCCCGTGTGGCAGTGGGAAAGGGTAGAGGAGACCGAGGAATGAACTGAGTCCCCCCTCTGCTAGAGCAACAGAGACACCTACACCAGCCAGCTAGCAATTTACATTCAGGGAGTCTGGGTTTAGAGCCTCCAGGTGGGAGCAGGAACATGGGTACAGGATGTAGACTCCCTGTAGCATTTGATCTTGGGGCCAAGGTTACCTCACTTTCAGGAGGGCAAGAGTCTATGGAGTTAGGTGTGAGTTACATTTCCTGGGAAGGCAGAACATCCAGTCTGGCTGCACAGACTTCCAGAATATGTCCAGCCCTTACTTCCCTCAATCTGAGCTCCTCAGATCCTAAGAGTGGGTGTGGGGGTTGAAGCTGGGAAAGGACAGCTTATCAAGTGTCCTTACAGAAGTGACAGAAGGGAGATGGAAGTGGCAGAGCCCCCAGTGTTTGTCCCTTCTTGTCCAAAGGCCTGTATGCTCAGGGGGTGCTCATCCTGACCTATGCTGCTTGGCTAGCATTGCATCTGAGACAGCAGGTTGGTTGGCAGGGGGAGTGTGTCGGCTCCTGCAGAGATCAAATTCAAAGAGGTTCAAACAATTTTTTTTTATCAGAACTCTTCAAACAATACAGCAAAGCCATGTTCAATGCACCAAACACACACTACTATGGAGACACTGGTGGTGCCCTACCACCTGGTCCCCACTCCCTGGGGTAGACTCAAGGGACCTCTAGAATCATCTGTGGAACACAGTTTAAGAAAACACAATTTGAGCTGGGCGTGGTGACGCACGCCTGTAATCCTAGCAGCTCCAGAGGCTGAGGCAGGAGGATCACGAGTGAGGCCCTAAGCAACTCAGTAGTGAGACCTTGTCTCTAAATAAAGTATTTAAAAGGGCTGGGGATGTGGCTCAGTGTTAAGCACCCCTGGGTTCAATATCCAGTACCAAATAAGCAAACAAACAAAAAACCTCACCTCACCCTCACTTTGTAGATGAGACACTGGCAGCCAGTTAGGAGACATGCCACAGCCTGGGACACACAGCTAGTCAGTGGCAGAGCAGGGACTGAAACTCAGAGCTCCGGCCTTTCAGCCTAGCTTCCAGTTCCACCATATCCACAGCTGCTCTCAGAATACACTTCTTTCTATGTTCAAGTCCCGGATGTAGGAAGCTGAAATGCCTTCAAACTTGGGGTCTGCCCCACCCCCTACCTACCCTGCCCCCCCAGCTGAGACTCATTTTCAAACAGGACATTAACATCCACTAAGGGAAGGAGTGGGAAAGAAGTGAGGTTTGTTTGCACAATTAACTCACTTGACTCCAGTAGACCTGTCTGTCTGGATAAATCTGACCCCAGTGAAGCCTGAATTAATGGGTGTGTCATTTCATTTTATGGCTGTGTGGTCCAGAGACTTTGCCCATCTCCTTGATGATGGGTAGAGGGATCTGGAGACACTTGACAAGGCACATTCCCCCTGCCTCTGTGCCCCAATTTTCCTTCCTATCAGTGGGGATAGGGAATAGCAATCCTGGGATAAGAAGAAGGTAATGTTTTCCCAGAGAGTGAAAAACACTATGAAATCTTTAGAATAAAGTAAGTCGCTCACTACTATTTTCTTGGGGAAGACACTGTCCTCCAAATCCCTCTCCTTCACCAATGCTGAAAGAGATTCCCTGCTCTGTCACCTCCCCCCATCCTTCCCACACATACTTGCAGCAATCTCAACCTTCCAGCTGCCTCCTGGCTAAGCCTCCGCCCCCTCATGCTGCTACTCTGATAGAAGTTTGGAGAATACAGGTTGATTATTAAAAGGGAGTGGGTGTGGCAGATTCTTGAGCCATGTTTGCAGGTTGCAAATCTGCAACACGTAGGTGCTGTTTCCATGGAACTCTGGGTACCTGATGGGCACCATGAGTCTTAACTCTCTGGGGCAGAGATCTACCATTCTGCCCAAGAAGGAAAGAATTGGCTGGGCCCTCTTCATCAGGGGCTCTGGTCTTAGGAGGTATTCATTTGGGAGAGGGGCTAGAGTGTTAGATGAAGTATTGAATCTGAGAAGCCTCTGGTTACTTGAGCTGACCCTGGCTGAGGCTGGGACTCCCTAATCTGTTCCCCTTGTCTCAAAGCCTCCCAGGTCTGGGCACCTGCATCACCACTGCTCACAGCCTAAGGTGAGGACAGAGTTATTGAATCACCCTCTAAATACCTCCCCAGATTCCCTTCCCTTTTCTAACTAATGCTTTTGATTCCCTTCCCCTCTGTTGCCTATGGGAGACTAGAATGTGGATTGGACTGAGTTCAGGGGGTCCTCCCACCCCAGGAAGGAAGGGCTGCTTGGGTAGTGGGGGCTGGAGGCATACTTCCTAAGGCAGGCCCCAGGGGAAGAGGGTTTATAGAACCCAGCCAGCCCCAGGCAGTTCTATCCTGCCCACTCATTATTTATGCAGTACAGACAGAGCCATTCCAAGCCCTCTCTCCTTAGCTGCCCCGCCAGGGCATCGACCGCTCTGCAGTGGCAAGCCTTGTTCCCAAGCTTACCCTGGCTGCTAATTAGCTGAGGTCCAGAGACTCCACCTCACAAATGGGAAACTGGGGCGCAGGGGGCCCTGCTGGGAAGCAAGAGGGAGTTAAGTGGATCATCAGGCCTCCCCCACTCCCAGACCCACCCAGGCTAGCTGTTGCTGACTCAAGGCTAAATCTGTGGTGTGTGTGTGTGTGTGTGTGTGTAGAGAGAGAGAGAGAGAGAGAGACAGAGAGAGAGAGAGAGAGAGAGACAGACAGACAGACAGACAGTTCCAGAGTATGAAACAGAGTTCATGAACAGAGGCCTGAGCCCTGAGGAGTGGGAGTCTTTTCCCAGTGGCAGCTCCAGAGGAAGGAAGTGAAAATCTTCTCTAAGGGGGTTAGAGGGCTAGACTTGGAGTTATATTTGTGGGTCACATGCATTGTTCTGATTTAGACTGGATGTTTTTTAGGGTGGCTGTGGGGTTCACTGATGAGATTCTCTGGGTACCCCAAACATATCACTGTGGTTAAATTGGGAGTCTACCCTGGATGCTTCTCAGCCCCCAAATCAACTGTGGGTCCAGGTCCCTACTGAAACTATAGTGGTAAGGGGGCCCAGGGGACATGAGCTGGGGGTCCCAGACACCTAGCATTTACTGGATGCAATCAGGTGAAAATGCCTGGCCAGAAAAGTCTTGGCTGACAAGACTCAGAGGCAATACCTGGGACAGCAGCCAGACCCAGTGGAGAGGAGTGTCTGCCGCCTGGAGCAGCTGAGGCAGAAGAGGGGAGGGGACATTCTGCTAATGGCACTTGCATCTCAAGAAGACTTCCCACCCCCACTCAAGAGCCCAGGCAGAGACAGGCTGCTCCCCACCCTCAGCGGCTACAGCTCAAGCAGTTCAACCCTGGAAGCCCCTCATACAATCTTCGTGCTGCTGCAAATCTCCATTAAGAGCATCAGAGGTAAGAATTTTGGAGGAATTCAAGGAGTGTGTATTACATTAAATCTCAGAAATCTGTCAAAAGTAATAAAAATACATAAAACCGGGAATGGAAAATATGAAATGCTGTCCACAGCTTCATTTGTTCTGCAGTTTTATAGGAATATTAAATTATTCATCAGAATTGAACATCAGAATATGATCTGTGATCCTAAGAACATTTGAGGCCCCTCTGCTCAGGATAGACTCTTGGTACAGGATGGGGAAAGGGTATATAGATGCACCCTTAGTTTCCTGGAAGGGTCACAACTTCCAGGGAAGGGCTGTGACAGGGTCTAAAGTTCTCTAGGCCATACAAGTAGCAAATCTCAGAACCAAAGTTGGCTTGAGGATAAAAACTGTGCAGAAGATGGCCCATGGCACCTGAGGCCAGTTTTGGGAGCTTCCTGCAAGCCCAGAGCTATAAGATTCCCCTTGTCCCAATACCAAAACCTCCCAGGCCATTTGTTAATGGAAAGTGGCTATTGATTTCTGGGGAGTCCTCTCTGAGGGAGGATGAGGAAGGTGGTGCTGAAGGATGGGGCTGGGGCTGCTGTGGATTTCTCCATCCACCACCACTTCCAAAGGATCAGTCCTTTGAGCAGAACCAATGTATCCCACCCCCCCACCCCACCATCCAGGTGGGGATGGCACAGACTTTTCCAGGCCCTGCTCTCTCTCTCCTGGCCTAAGTCAGAAGCTGGCTCAATAGTGTTCCACCTCTAGCCAGCTCCTCTAGACCTGGGTGTGGAAAACGAGTTGCCAGTAAAGGTCCGGAAAGATGTCTTGTGGCTGAAGATGGGGCTTCTCCTTTGTAGGCAGAGTCTGGCCCAACTTGACCTGCTACAGCCCTGATCTCAGCCCACACCCAGGCTCCCCACTCGGGACTCAGTTTATTCCACAGAGAATCCACTACCTTCCCCAGGCGGGTGGTCCCACTCCAGCTCTAGCGGCTAAGATCCACATCTTTCATGGGGAGCCAGTGCAGAGTGAAACGGAGCGAGATCAAGGTCACAGAGGAAGGCAGAGGCGGAACAGTGACTGGAAGTGATGGGAGGTGTCCTGAGACCGGGAGCTCCCTTCCCGGAGGTCCTCTGGGGGCTCTGGGGACGCACTCACCTCCGGGACCACTTGGCTGACGGCCTCCCGAAGGGCCGCTTCCACAGCACCCCGTAGAGCTGCACTTTGGTACTGATGTCCAGCGCGTCGGAGTCGGCCTGCTCTAGGGACGGCGAGGGCGACACGGAGTTGGACTTGGACGTGAACATCCTGCCTCAGCCGGGCTGACCCCGGCCGGGCCCACGCTCTCCCCGGGGGCCAACAGGGACCGGGTGGACAGTGGGAGGCAATGGGGGTGGCGTTCGCAGACGACTCGGGGCACCGTCGGGGCGCGTCCCACCGAGCGGAGATGCCGAGCAGGCTCGGGCTGGAGCTGCTGCATTAAAGCGCGCGGGGCACCGAGCTCGGTGATGAGGGCCGCGGGGCTGGCAGCCGGCGGCTGGGACTCAGGCTCGGGATTGCCGCGGGCCTGGCGGGAACTCCGCGGGGAGGGCAGCTCAGACGCGCGCCCGCAGCATCTCCCCCTCCCTCGGTGACAGCCCTAATTCTGGTGTCCTCGATTGGCTGAGAGTGGCAGGTGAGCCAGCTGGAGGCCGACCCCGAGCACCAATCAGGGCGGGCGCCGGCTGGAGGGCCCTGCTCCCGGCGTCCGGAAGGTCCCGGCGGGTGGTGCGGCCGAGGATTTGGCTACAGAACCTCCCCGCCCCCACCCCGGGCGCCCAGCATTCCTCCAGTTCCCTCTGGCGTGCAGCACCTGCATCGAATCACCGGACAAGTCGCTTTGGGATGAGCGGGAGTCACTCTGCAGAGACCTACTCCCCAGTGGGCAGAGGAGAGGAAGGATCTCGGGCATGGAGTCAAAGAACTGGGTTTGAGATTACAACTCAGACTTTGGATAGTACTGTAAACTGCAGGAGCCTTGATTTTTTTCACCTGTATAGCGGTACCTTTTGGGGCAGACCGGTGACCAGGTAAGACTTCGATAAGTGCCTAGGTGCTCGCCCCAAGAGGAGGCTCCATCAAGATTTGGTCTCTGCCCGGCCTCTCTTGTGGATTTCGCTTTGCACCGCCGAGGTCCCCTCTCTCAGATCGGATTTCTTTTCCTGGAACTTGGTTGCCTGTGTCGGCATTTGGCACTCAATGCTAATCTCAAACTGTCAGTGCAGTTTGTGATTTATCTGCGCGCCTGGCCAATACTCCCTAGGGATGCGTGTTCCATTCATTTTGGCTTTCCTTGGGGTAGGTATTTAGTGACTGTCTCACTTTCTGGCCAGGCAGACAACTGCCTAGTCCCTGGGGAACGCCTTCCTCCCAGCGGGTGGAAAGGCTGGGTTAGCACTGCGACTGACTCTTCAAATGCACGGAGTTTGCGCAGTAAGACGCAGCTCCCAGACCGCACAGCCTACCTTCCCCAGGCTGAGGAGCTGGCCACAAGTCACCGTTCACTTGTGCCCTTGGGGAATCACTTTCCCTGCTCAAGGTGATTCCTCATATGTGAGATAAAGATTGTAACAGAAACTTGGAAATGGGTAGCCTGAAGGCCAAATTAATTTACAGCTGGACATATTAACTTGCCCCAAGTTAAAAAAAAAAAGAGGTATACTTAATATATTGTAAAATGAACAGATCTTAACTACTCATTTGGTGAATGTATACACCAAATAATGTATATACTACATACATCATGTAACCACTAACCAAAGCAAAACACAGAACATTTCCCTCATGCTAGAAAGTTCCCTCTTGCCCCTTTCTAGTCAATTCCTCAGCACCATCACTACTATCACTTATCACTCTTATCATCATTTTCACATCATCTTAACATTTTTGACCTGAATGCCTAAAGGGGTACTCTCCAGAGACCCTGTAATCCCCTATTGTCTTCTTACCTGCCTGGCTCCTCCCTGTATTTGAGTTTGTGACCCATTTAATACCTGGAAATGTTCCCACATTAGGAGTCTTACTTTTCTAAGATGGCTACTAAAGGCTTTGCCTTAGGCCTGGTGCAGTGGTGCATGCCTGTTATCCCAGCAACTAGGGAGGCTGAGGCAAGAGGATCACAAGTCTTGGCCAGCCTCAGCATCTTAGTGAGGCCCTAAGGAATTTAGCAAGAACCTATCTCCAAATAGAAAATAAAAGAATGTAACTCAATGGTAAATTGTCCCTGGGTTCAAGTCCCGATATCAACAAACAATCAAAACTTGCCTGTGTGTGCAGTTCAC
This sequence comes from Ictidomys tridecemlineatus, assembly GCF_052094955.1. NCBI lineage: Eukaryota > Metazoa > Chordata > Mammalia > Rodentia > Sciuridae > Ictidomys > Ictidomys tridecemlineatus. The sequence goes on along the minus strand of NC_135481.1, from coordinate 64,028,086 downwards.
TGGTCAGGGCAGAGACAGGACTTTGACTTATAGATGATACATGCAAGGAAGAAGCATGCAGAGACATGTGACTTGTTTTGGGTGTCCACTGTGACTGTAGTGGTGGTCATGGGGAGGTGAGTTCCTGGTAGCACACAACAGTTGCATGAGAGTTCTGTGGCATTAAGCTTCCTTCTCACACACTGTACAGAAGGGTTTTGAGTATTGTTTTGGAAGCTTTGCCTATCTCTTTGGCCCTCCTCATATTCTTTTAGTAAATTCATCCCTTCTCTAGTTTTGATCACTTGTGGTGAGTTTGTGAGCCATCACTAGGAGATAAAGTCAGGATACCAGGAGTCATTTTGAGACGTCCTTCGAGGAGATGAGTAGTGTGAGCCCAGATGATCCTAGGAAGGGCTTAGTTTCTTCAGTGGAAGAAATGGACCCCAGGTTTTTTTCAATAGCGGAGAGAAATCGATCTTTGCTTATTCCTTTGCAAATAAGACATCTGGACATGATTTAACTAACAGTGGCAAAGACTGTGTGGAAATACCACTGGGAGACAAATAATATGAATTTGATCAATCACTATATACTTTGAGTGACTTCTGTCCCCCTCAACTAACAGCCCAAGTCATGCCAGGTCAGCTGTGGAAGAAGATGTTTCTGCTTTTGCTGTGTCCTCTGCCCAGAAGTGCCGAATGCTTGGCCAAGAATTCTGGGGAGAACAAAACAAGTCAGAGGCAAATTCAGGGCCCCAGGTCAAGTGGGTCAGGGATGCCCAATCTTACCAGTGAGACCAGTCCAGAAATGCAGGTTCCCTTAAAGTGCCCCCCATCTCTGCTGAGGTGCAGAGTTGATGTTCTCTGTGGGCTATTTATGATTTACCTATTTCATCTAATTTTGACAATAGGCCAGGAGGTACACATTAGTTTTAATTTCCTAGATGAGAATCAAGTTTTTAAAAGTTGTCTACTTGAGGTCACACAGCTGATCATTTCCTAGAATGTGATAGGCTCACAAATCCATGTGGAATGAGGAAAACTGGCAGAATCAAACACCTTGATTTGATTTTTTTTTTAAAGAGAGAGGAGAGAGAGTGAGAGAATTTTTAATATTTATTTTTTAGTTCTCGGTGGACACAACATCTTTGTTGGTATGTGGTGCTGAGGATCGAACCCGGGCCGCACGCATGCTAGGCGAGCGCTCTACCACTTGAGCCACATCCCCAGCCCCCTTGATTTGATTTAAATCCCAAGCCCAGACCCTTCCTGCAGCAGTATAGGGCCATGTGAATTAAAGTTTGGACTCGAAAAATTCTAGATCCCTTTCAGTCTTTTTTTTTCTTTTCCAGTACTTTATCATCAACTCACCTAAGAATCAATGTTCCTGTAGAGCCAAAAAGACAATTCTTCTTGCACTTTAAAATTCTAGCCTTGAAGCTAAGGGACTCCCGACAGTGAATGTACACTTGCGTAATGTTACTACTGTCTGGGGTTCAGCTCTCTGATCTTATACTTTATTTAAAAAAAATTTTGTAGTTGTAGATGGCAAAATGCCTTTATTTTATTTGAATATGGTGCTAAGGATCGAACTCAGTGCCTCACACATACTAGGCAAGCACTCTGTCACTGAGCTGCAGCCTCAGCCCTGATCTTATACTTTAGCTACAATGAGCCAGATACAGGCTCACTCAAGCCAGGAATGGGCAGCAGAACATTCCCCGTCAGGAATGTTGATAGGGTCTCCCTGGAATCACATCCTGTCTGGGCTACCAAAGTTCCCAGAACCCTGGGCGAACAAAAATGGCTCTTCCATAGCACCACTTCCACTGCTCCCCCCACATCGGTCCTTGACCCCACCCTCAGGTATGCAGGCTATGGTTTTTCTACTTGTTTCCAGGCTGGTGCCAAGTGAAGGACCCAGGAATGCTGCTACTCTGGTTTCTCTAAGGTGTCTCAGCACCAGTGTCAATTTGATGACTGAGCTGGGCCCAAGCTTTCCTATAGACCAAGTAGCAGAAGTGGGAGATCTGGGCACCAGGCTGGGCCCTGGAGCAGCATCAGGTGTCCTTTACAGAACCTCTTTCTTCCTTCTGAGGTAGATGGGCTCTTAGGGAGAGAGGAAAAGAGACCTTTAGTAGATGGCAACAAGATGACCAGTCATGCTTGTCCTTCTAGTTAGATGAACATAGCATATGTTTGGAATGGATCAACTAGAATAAAAACATAATTAATTTAAGTGTCACCAGATTCGAAGACTTATACAGTGTGCCCACAACTGATATATGGCTAGACAGCTTAACAAGAGGAACATTCTGAACCTCAATTATCAAATCAATGTCACACAACTTGATTTTCAGAGAAGCTTGCCGAGAACCTGCACTTTTCTTCCCAGAAAAATCACATATATAGTCAATTGAGGGCACCTCACTCATCTCTCTTCTCTGAGAGGACATGTGCTTATTGGGTACATACACCTTTGCTGTCCTTAAATAAATCTTCGCTTGTGCCTTACTTCTGATGCATCCTAGAACTTCGAATGGCAAAAGTCCAGAATGAGCCTGGACCAGGATGAGGTCCCATTCTTTTCTTTGGAGGGAACTCCCTGGACCCCTGTCTGGTGACATTAGGACCCCAATTTCCTCACTCGGATTCCCATTCTAGAGTCCATGATAAAGTCATGGTACTGATTTCAGCTGTAACTACACCCTTCTCTTGGTGGTGTGGATCTTTGCTGATTCTTCTGTTCTAGCCCATGTCTATCCTCCTGGTTTGGAGTTTTTCTGTGTGATTGCTTCTCTTCATAGTCAAGGAGACTGTGAACTCCTTGAGGATCGGGGGTGGGGTGGAACATGTAGTACCTCACTGAACTGATTCTCTTTGCTTGATCTCTGGCCAGGGGTTGCAGTTTCCTGTTCTACTTTGCTTAGCAAATGAATTCTGACCTCTCAGACTCTGACTTCCCTATAGAATAGAACCTATGGGATGCCTGAGAAAGGATGTGAAAGCAATCTTGTGTGTGTTGCTGGGGATCAAACCCATGGCCTCGTGCGTGGCAGGCAAGTGCTCTACCAGAGGAACATCCCAGCCTCTGAAAGCAATTTTTTGGTGGCAGACTCTACTTTTGGCATTAAGTCAGGTTGGACACCAGGCTGTAACAATAGCCTTGTGCACTAAGGATAATCACTGTAGCTCTCTGGCCTGTTTCTCTCACCCCACGACTTCCTCAGCTCCCAACTTCATGCTCAGCTTTCACCTGGACTCTGCAGCAGCCTTTCCAAATGACTGTCCCTACCCTCAAAGAATCCAGGCTTACGTATCTCTCATAGGATCTTTTCCATGCTCAAAGTGACCATGTGTCTGTTTCGAGCTCTCTGCTGGAGCTCCCGTGCCATGACTGCAGTTCCTGACTCCCTTTGGCTGGAAGTCCCTTCCTGGTCAGCTCCCCCTTCTCATCTGTTCTCCTCAACACTCCCACCAGCCACACTGCTTCAGACATTCTGAGAGGCTGGCAAGTTCTTTTGTATCCTTTTCACTTGTCCTTTCCTTGGTCTTGAGTGCTTCTCTTCTTCCCCAAATTCTACTTCAAGACTCAGCTTAAATGATTGTTTGTGATTCCTTTTCTGATCACTCCCTCCTCTCCTGGCAAGGATTAAAACACCTTTTTGTTGAATCCTATTCCTACTTTGATTGGACTTTGTAAGATCAGGATTGGTCTTAGGCTCCTTTGCCTGTGCCAAGTCCTGGCTGCTCCCAGGAGAATCTGAGAGGGAGGTGAGGGAGGGACAGGGAGCCATACACAGGGGCACAGCCAATAGGCCAAAGTGCTAAGGAGGTTGGGTTGGGGAGGGGCTTGGATAGGCATTTGAGGACCAGCAGCACTGTCTCTGGGTGAGCAGGATCAAGCAGGCCCCCACAGGAAGTCTCACCTCCTCATGGGGAAGCACACTTGAAGCCACACTGGCAGTCCCTCTTCAAGATTTCTCTGACTCCTTTGCACTAGAATGCAGATTCTGTTCTCACCAGCAGGGGTCATGTCTTGCTAGGCCTCTGCCCTCTCACTGCCCAGTAATTGCTCACACCCAAGGTTGCCAATGCAGACTGTTTCTGGGGGTGGCCCGAATGTCTTGCTGTCCTGCCACCCACTTACAGCACTAGCATGGGCTCTTGGCACCCAAGGGTATCGCCAGGGGCAACACACTGCTCAGAAACAATGGAAGTGCTCCCTCTCAAGGATGATGTGTGGATTAAAATGTACACATTAATTTGGATTCTATGAGCAAGTATAATATTTTATTTGGATTAAGGGGTGGATGTGTTGAGTCTGGCCAGTAAACCTATAAGCTATGAATTGTTACAATCTCACACTCTCTCCCAGACTAGCTGAGGGAGAGCCAGAGTGTTGGTCTTTCATCTAAAACTGGAACACTAGCAACTCAGGGAACCAAATGCCAGAAGCTGGGCCCCAGTGTTAGCTCCATCTATACTGAATGTAAAGACCACAGGCACGTTACTTTGAAACCCCCTTTGAGCTTCGTGTATCAAAAAGGAAGCCTTTGAACTCTCAGCATATTAATTTGGAATTTTTTACCCAGGTGCCAACAGCAAGTTCTTTTTTGGGTTTTCAAAGTTCTGAGCAAAGGCAAAGGCAGAGACAGAGATGAGAATAAGATGGGTTCTCCTCTAGCTCCTGTCCTCTGCACCTAGCCCAGGGGAAGACCTGAAATCAGGAAGTCAGGGGCTACAGAGAGAGAAGGAAACACCAGGTGTGGGAGGGAGGCCTTGGTGAGACAGTAGTAGAAGCCTGTGCATGCAGAAGATGGTGGGTGGAAACACTTCTGTTCCAGGTCATGATTCCTTAAGTAAACCAGGGAGCAGAGAGGCAAAGGAGTGTTGGAGGGGGAGAAGGAACAGACCAAAGGCAGAGCAGATGGCCTGCCAGGAGGAGTAGGTCCTCTACACAGAATTGTGACATAGGTGCCCAGCAGTGGAATCTTTGGGCCCCGGCCAGTAAGTAGGGGAGATAAGCAGGGATAAGGAGAGGAAAAGTTATAGTCACTGAGTGCAAGGACCTGGAAACTACTGACTGCCACATTCACAAGTCACCTGCATGGTGACAGGAACTCAGGCCACCCAGAGAAGTGATACCAGTTGGAGTGAAAGCATGAAGTATAAAGACCCTAGCTAGGCCCATATATCTGTAGTTTTTTAAATTAGATCTTCTAAGGGACTAACGCTTCTCCATACCTGCCTCACACCTCCCCTTTCAGCCAGAATGACTTCTAGGCAGAGCTCATGCTCTTGTGTTGCCATCAGGCCTCTGCCCAGAACATTCTCCTGCCCAGGGGATCTTCCCCAACTCTCCCCTAGCTCACTCTGCTCTGCCTCCAGATTCAGCTCAGGTACCACCACTTTTTGGAGGACTCCCAGAGCCCCATTCTGGTTTGCTGGCTTCATGTGTCCTCCTAGCCCCCGTGGTCTTGCTTTCTTGTGACCTCACTACTGGTAATTGTGTTTTCCTGTTTGAAACCCCCGATGGAACACAAACTATTCAAGGGTATGAACTGACTCTTGCTCCCTCGAAGTGCTTGGTTCATAGGATGCTGGCGCTGAATGAGGTGGTAAGTAAAGGAACAGTCAACCTGCTTCTGGTCCTGCCCTCTGTGGGACACAGGATCACTGCGTCCCTTGAAGAATCTGGTTATTGAGCTGGGCCCCCAAGAGCATCCCAAGTACAGGCCAACAATCCAGTTTGTCTTCCTCAAATGGTCTCTCATCCCCCTTTCCCCTGGGCTCCCTCATCTGACAGCTCCTGAATTTGTTAGGACCCCTCCATAAGCATGGCAAACAGAGTGAGGCACACACTTTGACTCTCATTGCAAGACCCAGATCATAAAACTGGGCAATGACTAGCACTACAATGGGGATCAGTAGCCAAGCTGGAAACGGGACCTACATTTCCCCATCCCCGAGTCAGTCATACAGCACCTTCCTAAGGTTAGTACTGGATTAGTAATGTGAACCCTGGTAATATCCTTCTGATTCCCTTTTTCATTGCTAACTCCTCAAGTGTGAGGCAAAACTGGAGCAACACGTAAGGTCACAGCTGGTTCTCCCAGGGATCACGCCTGCAGTTCCTGGTGATGGTGGAGTGGAGTGTTGTAAATGAAAAGGAAAGCACCCCCCTATCCAGCAAGACCAATTCACTGAACAAGTACATGAGAACCTACCTGCCTGGACCTTGATTTCTAGTGGGCAAAAGGGACAAAGTAAAGACATGTATCATAAAGCACATTAGAAGATGATTGATTTGCCAGGCACTGTGGTGCATACCTGTAATCCCAGCAACTCAGGAGACTCAGGAGGGAGGACCACAAGTTCAAAGTCAGCCTCAGCAACTTTGCAAGGCCCTAAGCAACTTAGTAAGACCCTTTCTCAAAATAAAAAAGGCTGTGTGTGTGTGTGGTTCAGTGGTTCAGTGGTTAAGCACCCCTGGGTTCAATCCTTGGTACTAGGATTGAAAAAAAAGGTGAGGAACATGGGATGGTGTAGGTTACAGTATTTACTAAGAGGTCATAGTAGGCTAAGAGAAGGGGACACTGCATCAAGAAGGTGAGGAGGCTGGGGAAAAGCATTCCAGACACAGGGACAACATAGACAAAAGCTGCTTATTTCTAATTTATTACTATAAAAACTACACCATAGGATGCAGTTCTAGCTTTTAGGATTAAAAACAACACAAACCTAAGGATGGCTGGCTATTTTGGCTATGCAAACCCTTCCTTGCCGCCGCCCCTCTCCCCAACACACTTTCATCTCAGGACAACAGTGTGAAAGGGGCATAATGCTGACTTCCTAAGAATTTCAAACTCACTGCAGAGGAGGGACAGAGCACTTCACCTGGTGATTCCTGTAGAGATGACAGGAGTCGTAAATAGCATGTCTTCTTTGCTGGTTTTCCTCATGAGGAGAGGTTTTTGAGAAACATGGAACACTCTGGGCACAATCTCTGTAACTAGCACAGCACACACATTTTGAGATGTGTGTGTGTGTATATATAATATATATATATATATAATATATATACACACACATATACCAGCACAAAATGCACCAGTAATAACTAATGAAATCTAATGACACACAAATAATACATTTCAATGATACACTTCATGTGTTCTTGCTTCTCTTTTCTGGGAGTAGAGAGCTATCTTCATAAATCACATTTGCTAACAATGGCAGAAGGCAAAACACTGCATCAGTGAAGCTGTGCCTTTTGGAGCAGGTGGTATACTGCATCCCTACCCACCTCCCACCTTGCCTAGAGGATGTGCATACAGTAGATAGATCTTTCCACTGTCCTTCATAGCTTTTCATTACTTTTTTGATGTTCAAATCAAGCCTGGCTGTCAAACAGAAACGCTGTTGTCAGGTAAGTAATGAGCCATTCACATAAGGTATGCACTAATAAAAATTTAATATCATAAACAAACCAGAAAACAGCATTTTTTTTAAAAACCATTCACAATTAAAATGGAAAGAGACAAAATTATAAGGCAGCCATCCATGGAATGATTTCATGTGTACAAAGGATCCAGAAAAAGGGATATTTAAAATCTCTGTTTAGGCCACCGAACCAGGGGAACTGCAGTGTTATCCCATGAGACTTCCAGCTTGCAGAAGATGCTACCAGACAAAAATCAAAGCCAATCTCCCTGTGTTAAGCAACTGTGTTAGGCTAAGCATATCTAGAGAATTCCTAAGTGGTTGGCTAGTCTTTTCCCACAAGTCACAAGTCTTTTTCAGAGCTCCTGAGGTGATTCTGAGATATCTCAGGTACAAAGAGGTTACATCATTGGTTTTAATTTCATAGCATCTCCAAGAGCACTCTTAGGGAGATGTGGACCATTCTGTACTGAACAAATTTTCTGATGCAAGGAAGGGTCCCTTGTAGAGCAACTACCAAGGGCTCTCATCTTACTTTGCAGCAGTTTGAGATGGATGTGATTATTATTCTCAGTCTCCCAAAGAGCTCAGGGACCAAGAGGCAGGAGCGTTCTGCCACAGTGGGGGCTTGTGCTATTAGCATACAGTTCCCATGTTCAGTACCTAGCTACCAAGTGTCAGGGGATTAATAAACAATGCTGGTGTGTCCTCCTAGTTCTATTGAAAAAGAGGAAAACCAGGCAGTGACACTTAGAAATAGGCTGGTTAAAAAAAAAAAAAAAAACAAAAAAAAAACCACAATTACACTTTATCCTTTCTACAAGAAATGACACCTCAAAACAGCCATTCCCTTTCTTTTCTCTAATGATTCAAAATACTAGAACAGGCTAACTTGGCTGTTTTGAATTGGGGGGGAAAAAAGTGAAGGGTGAGGAGAGAATACACAGCCTCTGTAGGTAGTACTGCTTCCAACTTCCTATGTTCCAGTGCAGAACCTCTGCCTTAAAAAAAAAAAAATAATAATCTGACAACAGAATTCACAGAAAAACCGATTCAAACCTGGCACATCACTGCTTTGGTGATATTGGAATTGAGCAAGTAACTGGAGGCCAAGTGAGGGGAATTAGTGTTTTTCAACCTAATTTGCCACTTAAGAGAGCACTTGGAATCTGAAGAAAGTCTATCCCTACTAAGGAAAGGGACTCAAATTGCATTAAGATTGACTTTGGTTACGAGGAAGGATGGACTATGCTTTTCATCATCAATTACATCTCTTTGGTTGCCAATAATTCCATTTGTAATCATGGCAGCAGCTTAAGTATCGCCAATGTTTTCAAATGTGTTAAAGCATTAAGGCATCCACATCTAAGGAGGCAGTTTTAAACAGGAGGAAAAGGGGACTGAAATATGGTGAAAAGTGAGCACTGAGATGGCCTCTCCTAGGACCCTGCCTACCAAAGGAGCGAGCTCTTCCTCCAGTGAAGGAAGCCTCTGCAATGCTTCTTGGTTCTCTGCTGCCTGAAGATGCATTTGAGCCCTATAAATTCATATGGCTATTTTTGCCTGCTGCCCAGGAGAGAAATGAGTAGTTCCTGAGGCAGCAGCTTTAGGATCTGGGAAAGCTCACGGCTTCTGAGAGCTTGTTAATGTGGAGATCCAGAGGGGAAGGCAAATCTGGAAGTTCAATGGTTCAACCCTTGCCATAGTTCAAGGCCCTATCGAGCAAGATAATCTAGCCAAACTTTCAAGCATGATGGCAAGGCACTGCTGAAAGGCTTTGGCCAGCAGAACAAATTTCGGACCACTGCACACAATATGATAGGAATCATTTCCATCCAAATCAGACACAGGAATCTACTATTTATTTGATCTCTAATTTTCTAGAGAAAATCACAGCAGCCATACTTTGGAAGGACCAGATGAGACCCTGGGCCTTTCCCAAGCCAGCTGCTATCATATCTCTTCGGGAGAGTCCTCCAGCCCTTCCCTAGTCTACCCGCTCCCAGATTTTAACACTGTATGTAATGGCTGCCAGCCACTACACAAAACCCTATCCTACACAGGCTACTTTCTTCACTGAAGCCAGCAGAGGGCTTACAAGTTTAATTCCATGGCTGCTGACTCAGTGACAAATCTAGGAAAGAAATAAAAAAGAAAGAAAGAAAGAAAGAGAAAAAAGATCACAGGCATGCTGGCTTATGTGTCATATAAAACATTTTTACAAAATGATTAAATACCCTGCCCTGAAGAAACTAGTCTTGGTTCCGTCTTAATGTAATATTTTGAAATGGTACAGAAAATCAAAATAAATTAATAATACAGTATTATACACTCATTTGACAAAGCGGTTTATGCAGATTTTGGCAAATATGGAAAATAACCTTAGTTTGTTAAACACTTTGCGTCATTTCAGTTGTTTAAATTATCAGAATATTAGTGATTGTGTCAATTCACATAAGGAAGTGCTATTTTGAGGTTTAACAAAGCTGCATTTGACACAAAGGTAACATCTTTGAAGGGAATTAAAAATAGAGACAATATTATCTTCATCATCACAGTTCAAGAAGTGGTTGTCCTGATGAGAACTCATTTCACACAAGTATTAACATCGCCACCAGCAGTAAGCAGCAAACTGTGGGGAGGAGGGTCTGGAGGAAAAAGTTAGGAGAAAAGCACGGGAAAGATGAAGACACAAGAGACATGATTTCAATAAGCTTTAAACCAACAGGCAGACACTTCCCACTCATGAGTCAGCTAGACTTTCTTCAAGCTACAGGTGCTTATGTGAGCAGACAGACCGCTCTCCACGCTGGATAAAGGCTTAGCCAGAGGGACTGCTGACCTGCTAAAAGAAATACTTAAAGAAAGAAAGAAAGGACAATACAGATTTTGGTAGTCTTATTTTTCAAAAGTTCATTACAAAGATGTCAACAATTATTCAAATTCACTTAAAATGTAGCATCTCTTAATTTCCAAAAATCCTTTATGATCAGACTGTTCTTGAAGGACAGGCTATGCCTGAACTTACTAGAACTTCACCTCTCTATAGGAATGTGCTGGAGACAGATATTCTGCAAAAGAAACTTCAAAATGCTACAAAATACCAGTCACCCTTAAAAAGCTAGTCTCACCTCTGCAGCTCCACTGGATGGAATGGTAGGCTGTATTTAGAGGCACGTGCAAAGGAGGTGTTTAAGTCGCTCTAGAAGTACCCTCTCAAAGAATATCTCTTTCTAGGATAAGGTCAGCTTTCAATGTGTTTTGCCCTTACCTTCCTTACTCCAATCTCAAATTAACTACAATCACCTTTAGCATCTAAGACAGTGGGTGCTATGAGCTCCTATCAAGGCATGTGGCATAGATGCTAAAGCACCATTCGTACACGGTGAAAACCATGTGAAAAATCAAGGTGGCAGAGCCTCTAACTAAGAGATTAAGCTTAATTACAGAACACTGTGTTCTCATAATTACTATTTCATTATGAGTATGAAGTTCTCCACTTTTCCTTAAAACTAAATTTCATCTTCCCTGAGAATAGGGTTAAGAGAAACATCAAAACTCAATATGCCAAGGGCCCTTTAAAACACAACACAAGTCTATACCTAACCACAATGTGTTGTTCCTACTTTAAAAGCTTTTCCATTACCCCAGGATGGAATCTCACCTCCCTCCGGACTCTAGGAACACAGGTGGAGATGGGCAAGGCGAGACAAGAGACTGAGGAAGTGAGTAGCTGTCATGTTCCCGCTGATCTCACTGGATGGCAAATGGCCGCTGACTGAGGCTGGAACCTGAACATTTAATGCTGGTGTCCTACTGACAGGATGAGTGGGATGATGCAACCCAGAACCAAGGCTGCCACCTCCAGGCGGCTGAGGCCTCTCCCTCCAGTGGCATCAGGCTTGTGGCTATGCCCCATTCCGCCCACCTCAGGAAGGACGTGTACTGTGGCAACATAAAGAAATGTCCCAGCAGAGAAAAGCATGGCCACTCCGGTGGCATTGACCTCTGAAAGGGCTTCTTTACTGCTCTGTGAATTAAAACAGAGAGGCAAAATTAAGTAAAATTCAGAGTCAGGAAAACGTCCCAATTAAAAAACATTCAAAATTCATGTCTGGTGCTCCTAGGACACTGGGAACATCTTGAGAGCAAAGTAACTCTATTTCATTTATAAGGAGCTTCCAAATAGGGTTTAGTAATAGTAAGATCAATGGTGTAAATAATAATAATTTTTTTAATAATATTTATTTTTTAGTTTTCGGTGGACACAAGATCTTTATTTTATTTTTATGTCGTGCTGAGGATCGAACCCAGCGCTCCACGCATGCAGGCAAGTGCACTACTGCTTGAGCCACATCCCCAGCCCAGTAAATAATTATTTTAAAAAATTTATTATAAATTCACATTTTATTTTTTTAAAATATTTGTTTTTTTAGTTTCAGATGGACACAATATCTTTATTTTATATTTATGTGGTGCTGAGGATCAAACCCAGTGCCTCATGCATGCAAGGCTAGTGTTCTACCACTGAGCCACAACCTCAGCCCGACAATTTATAATTATAAATATTTACAAGATACAAAGTAATGTTAGGATTTATGAGTACAATGTGGAAAACTTAAATCAAGCTGATTATCATATCCATTACCTCAAATACTTTAAAAAATTTTTTTAAATATTTTTTTTTTAGTTGTAGACAGACACAATGCCTGTATTTTATTTATTTTTATGTGGTGCTGAGACTTGAAGCCAGTGCCTCACATATGCTAGGCAAGCGCTCTACCACTGAGCCACAATCTCAGCCCTCAAAAATACTTTTTTTGCAGTGAGAATACTTGAAATTTACTAGTGATTATGGAAGTATACTATTATTAGCTAAATTCACTATGAATGCTTTTCAAAACAAACATCAAATGCTGATTACAGGTTTTGCCTGCATTATTCTTGAGACAGAACCAACAAGAAGTTAATGTAGATATTAAGTTTCAGACATTTGTTCATTTTATTAATATTTTTATTATTATTATTATTTGTTCATTCTACTAATATTTAACAAGTATTCTCTGTGTTTCAGGCTCTGGGCCAGGTGCTTGAGATAAAGTGGCCATTAAGATGCAGGAGACACCTTCATCCAGCTTAGAATGGTCTCATTTACCTAACTTCATATAACTGATTTCAACCTTTTCTATGAAAAAGGACCTATAGGTTAAAAATGATTAATTAAAATTGTAAGAAAAGAACCTGCCACAGATTCAGCATTTAACTCCATCCCTTCAGAATTATCAGTACCTTCTTATAAAAAGTTCAGAGCTTATATTGATCGATGAAGTGATAGTCATATTTTAGAAGGAACCATGTAGCTAGACACATCACATGCCTATAATCCCATCAGTTCAGAAGGCTGAGGCATGAATATCACAAGTTCAAGGCCAGTTTGGGCACTTAGTTAGACCTTCCCTCAAAATAAAAAAGAAAAAGAACTGGGGATGTAGCTTAATAGTAGAGTGTCCCTGGTCCAATTCCCAATTACCAACCAATAATAATAACAATAATAATTATAACAAATAAAATATAATTAAAGGAACTATGTATTGTTCATTGGCTAAAAAAATAAGGTTCTTCAGGTGAATGGAAAGAAGTTTAATAATGACTCATTTGTTAGCAACTGAGATCAATAAACCCTTAATGAACAGAAACTTAACCATTTTTTAACCATCTCATTTTTCATGTTCTTTTTAATACAGGTTTTAATATATTAAATACAGAATCAATGACCTTCAGAGAGGGCATGGAGAAAAGTAGTTCCCTGAACAAGTCCTGGCCCAGTTTAGTTCTGAGACTTTCACCTGTAGCCTGCCGGTTGACATTTGGGTGAAGCAGGGAGGGTTGTTGCTAAGAACTGTAGCCCAACTAGAAAGAATTATGAGGCACAGAAAGGTACAGCTTGGAAATGGAAGGGTGTCCAGACTCTGAGCTGACAAATGACATAGGTCACTGCAGGTCTGAATGAGAAAGGACTAGCTATTTACTATTGAGTGATCTGAGAGTGGGAGTAGAAGAATCTGAGTGTTTGCTGATTATAGCCAACTTGCTCACCCTCTGCTCTTTTAAGGGCTGCCACATAGCTTGTCACACAATGATATGACAGAAATTATTTCCATCCAAATCAGACACAGCAATCTACTATTTGTTTGATCTCTGATTTTCCAAGAGAATCACAGCAGCCACACTTTGGAAGGACCAGATGGGACCCTGGACCTCTCCAAAGCCAGCTGCTATCATATCTCTTCGGGAGAGTCCTCCAGCCCTTCCCTACTCTACCCGCTCCCAAATTTTAACACTGTTTGCAATGGCTGCCAGCCACTATACAAAACCCTATCCTACATAGGCTACTTTCTTCACTGAAGCCAGCAGAAGGCTCACAAGTTTAATTCCATGGCTGCTAACCCAGTGACAAATCTAGGAAAGAAGTGAAAAAGAAATTAAAAAAAAAAAAAGAAAGAAAGAAAAAGAAATAGAGATCACAGGCATGCTGGCTTATGTGTCATATAAAACATTTTTACAAAATGATTAAATCCCCTGCCCTGAAGAAACTAGTCTTGGTTCCATCTTAATGTAATGTGCCAACCTCAACATTCATTGAGGTACTTCAACATTCATTGTGGATGGTTGTGACTTACTGTACTTCTAAAAATAAAATAGGTATGGCTGGTTAAGTTATATTATTTATTGTTTTACCTTTATTTTTATTTGTTTTTATTTTTATGTGGTGCTGAGGATCGAACCCAGTGTCTTGCACATGCCCGGCAAGCACTCTATCGCTGAGCCACAACCTCAGCCCCAAGTTATATTATTTTGGTGAAGCAGGGAGGGTTGATGCTAAGAACTGTAGCCCAAGTAGACAGAATTATGAGGCACAGAAAGGTGCAGCTTGGAAATGGAAGGGTATCTAGACTCTGAGCTGACAAATGACATAGGTCACTGCAGGTCTGAATGAGAAAGGACTAGATATTTACTATTGAGTGATCTGAGAGCAGGAGTAGAAGAATCTGAGTGTTTGTTGACTATAGCCATCTTGCTATGGCCATAGTCTTGAAGTTCTTTCATATATCTGTGTAAATATTCTTAGAACTTACAAAAGATGTCTTCAAAGTGAACCAATAAGGAAATGTTGAACTTAAAAAGAGGACTGACTTGGAATTAAGACACTTTACCTTATATAGGTTTTTATTCCTAATTTTTATCTTTAGTTAAAGAAGGTAATTATTTGAAAATTTTGACATAAGAGACCATAAGTTTCTAGTAGATCATAAGGGAACCAGACACTTGTCTAGAAAAATCTAGGAATGGTCAAACTTACCTTGCTTAGGCCTAAGTATGTCACCATGGACATAACTGGTGCTGCCAGTGCAAAGACCAGCAAGTGCTTTCTGATTCGATTCCGTTCCAGACCAGCATGCATTAAGAAGGAAACCAGTCCAAAAGCTGCTGGTGCCTAGAAATGAAAAATTATCCCTTATCATCATTCTGGAAATGTGGATTGCTTCTCCATCAAAGAGTACATGCCAGCTGGGCACAGTGGCACATGCCTATAACCCCAGCTACTCAGAAGGCTGAGGCAGGAGGATTGCAAGTTCAAGACCAACTTTAGCAATTAGTGAGGCTCTAAGCAATTTAGTGATATCTTGTTTCAACATAAAAAATAAAAAAGCTGTGAAACACACACACACACACACACAAAAACAAAACAAAACAAAACAAAACAAAATAAAACAAAACCCACAGAGGAGTGAGGTGGTGGTTCAAGCCTGTAATCCCAGTCTCTCAGGACTCTGAGGCAGGAGGATTGCAATTTCAAGACCAGTCTCAGCAACTTAATCAGACCCTTAGCAGTTTAGAGAAGATCCCTGTCTCAAAAAATAAAAAGGGCTGGGGATGCAGCTCAGGGGTAAAGCTCAGTATATACGGTTCAATCCTTGGTGTATTAAAAAAAAAAAAGTACATTGCCATCGTCTAGGAAGTCTCTTACCAAAAGCTTGGGCAGAGTACCTGAGCTTTGCCTTTTAGGAATTAACATTCTAAGCTAAGAAAAGATTCTACAAAAAACAAAAACAAAAACAAAACAACAACAACAACAAAAAAAAACCGAACAGAATTCTATGAAATATGGGCTAGGGTTGTGGTTCAGTGGTAGAGTGCTTGACTAGTATATGTGAGGCACTGGGTTGGATTCTCAGTACCACATATAACAAATGAATAAAAATAAAGGTCTGGGGCTGGGCCTGTGGCTCAGTGGTAGCACAGTTGCCTGTCATGTATGAGGCACTGGGTTTGATTATCAGCACTACATATAAATAAATGAAATAAAGGTCTATTAGCAACTAAAAAAAATTAAAGGTTTATCAACAACTAAAAATATATATTAAAAAATTTAAAAATTCTATTAAATATAGAGATCTATAGAGAATTTAATAGTTTATGTATATGGTCACAAAAACATAAAACCCTATAAGACTTTTTAAAAAATGGTCAAAAAAATAGGTTTAAATAGATTTATTCAATTCTCCAAAATGAAACTAGCTCAAAAAATATTTTAGTTAGGAAACTAAAAAAGAATTTTGAAGTTAGGAAACTAACTAAAAAACATTTCCCCACTTCAACAAAACATTAAAGACCAAGAGAAATTTTAACTATGCATATATTCAAAATCAAATCTTGGCTTACCTTATGTAGCATTATTGCCACAAACACAATTAACTGGACACTAGTCTGTGAAGTAGAAGCTGCTGCTCCCAAAGCAACACCATCAGCTAAATTTGGAAACAATGAAACATAAAATGCTATAAAAAACATCAATAACAGCTAGAGGCTGAGTATGTGGGCTTTAGTCATGGATTTGACTCTAGGAAGATTACCTAACCTTTCTTTAACCTTCTCATCTTTAAAAATGGGTTCAATAAAGCATGTATTTCTTGGGATTTTCACAAAATTAAATGAGTGAATATATGTACAAAGCTTAACTTTGGGTCCAGAGTATTCAAATATCTGTTAACTGCAATAACAAAAATGCAAGAAGAATTTCAAAGGATGCATCTCTTCATCTTATAGATAAAGACCTTCAAACTTGACCTAGATGATTTAAACATGGGTATATTGGCTAGTGGATGAATTTTGTTGGAAAAGTATGTCATACCAGAAACGCTTAGATATTTTCACATTTCTGTATTTGTTGTTGACAGAATCCTACCACTAGGGCTAGGTTTGGGTTATGGTTCTGAAGTGTGCCCAGTAGCAATGCTGTGACTTCTGCATGCCACCTACCACCTCTGCCTACACTGGCACTTTGGATATACGCTGGGCAGCAGGGTTACTCAGCACAATAGTGTCAAGGCTCTTTTCCAGAAAAGATCCTAAGGCAGAGGTCAGCAAACTTCAAAAAGGGCCAGAGAATAAATGTCTTAGGCTTTGCCAGTCATCTGGTTTCTTGTAACTACTCAACCCTGTTAGCGCTGTGCAAAAATTGCCACAGAAAATACATAAACATGAAGGCACAGCTGTGTTCTAATACAACTTTATTAATTTGAATTATATAATTTTCATATTCTATGAAGTATTCTTTCCTTTTTAACCATTAAAAAACATTTGAGAAATCATTCTTAGCTTGCAAAACCAACACAGGATAGACCAGGGCTCATACTTGTGCTGGAGGACTTCATTAAGCAACCCCATCCCTGAAGGCCAGCCCAAGAGCACTGAGTACAGATGGGCCCAGTAAACACTAAGGCTTCCCCTGAAACAGGAAGGAGAGAGGTCCCACTGCAGTCCAACCCTACCTGCAGCATGGACGACCAGACCAAGTGTGGTGGTGATTTTGGAACTGCTAGGCCTTCCTGTTTCTGGATCTGTAGTAAAAATGAGAAGGACAACATTAAATAATGAGAGACAGAAACTACCCAAACACTAGTCTGGGGGTGGATGAATTTTTTTGAAAGCTTTTGAAGTCATAAGTTATAGTCCTTACAACTGTCTTCTTTCTTCCTGTTTCAAACACCTGGAGGTTTCCCCCAACTGCCCAAACTTCTTCACACTCCTTTAAACCTCCACCACTCCATGGAAAGCGCTCTGTGACCTCTGATGGCTTCTTTGCACAACCATCTAACTGTCATTGTTTACCACTTCATCTTCCCGGGCCTTCTACAACTTTATCTTCACTATTACATCGTCACATTTGCTCTATTTTATCATCACTACCCTAACCTAAATTTTCAAACCTACATATGCAATAGGCTCCCACTGGTTTTCCCTTCCTTTCATTTTCCCCTCATCAAATTTATCTCAAACATTTATTTCAGAATCATCTTTTGAAAATATTGTGTCCATTAATTATTTAAGAACATGCTGGGTTTTAACTTTTATAGCAAAGGTGAAATTGTTTATTTTTTATAGTGTTTTATTTATTGAAATTGTTTGTTTTATAGAGAGCTTTTTAAAATAACTATAGGGGCCAGGGGTAGAGCCTAGTGGTAGAACAGATGCCTGAGTTTGGTCTGCAGCACCACAGAACCAGAATGTCTCTCCTCCACTTCTTCACTTCATAGGTTTCTAGTCCTTTTAGGCTTTTCTCAATCACTCTATCCTCAGCCAAAACTCTAAACTCCTGCAGAAGAGTTTCCACCCATGTCTCCGCCACATCCCACATGTCAATAGTTGGGTAAAAATTGAAAAAAAAAATCTTATACCACCCATATTTCCCATGGGCTTCAGTAGGGGTTTCTGTTGTTATTTCTGTAGTATTGGGAATTGAAAGAAGAGCCTCCTACATGCTAGGCATTCTCACTTAAAAAAGAAAAAAAATTGAGGTAGGGTCTCACCAAGTTGCTAAGGCTGTCCTTGATTTTGTGATTCTCTTACCCTAGCCTCCTGAGTCATTGGGATAACAGGCATGCACCACCTCACCTGGCAAAACTATCTTGACTTTTAGAACCAACTTTGTTATTTCCCCAACTTGTTCTTTGGATCATGAATTCATATACAAAGTATCAGAAAGAACAAAAAAAAATTGTGAAGAAAACAAGAATATTTCCCTTCGGAAAGATCAGCTAAATGTGAAAATATTAAACTGTTCTCTACCTATCCTTAGGTTGGGTGACTTCACTGCAGTGGCTCAGGAAGGGTCAGACTCCCTCATTCCAAATCAACCCCATCACAGAACACCTGTTGCCAAGTAGCAAGCCAGAGGTTTAGACTGGATGCCCCATAAAAGACGACTCTGAAAGCATTCCAACCTCTGAACTCTGTGAAAGAAAATATTATTTTTGCTGTGCTGGGGGCTGGAATCAGGGCTTTTCACATGTTAGTGAGTACTCTACCACTGAGCTATATCCCTAGTCCCCCAATTTCTCTTGAGACAAGGTCTTACTATATTGCTTAGGCTGGTCTCAAACTCCTGCATTCAAGTGGTCCTCCTGCCTCTGCCTCCCAAGTGGCTGGAACTACAAGTGTGTGTCACCATGTCCAGGTTAAAAAAAAAAAAAAAATCTTAATTTGAATGTGACAAAATGAGTGTTTTGGGGCTGCTACATATCCATATTCTGCAAAACAGCTCAAGGACAAAAAAGGCAAATTATTGACATCTCCATGCTAAAGGGTGCACCGCACAGCACAGTCATACCCAGATGTAACTGCTTCCCATGGCATGCTTCCTCCCTGTCTCCTGGGTTAAGCACAAGGATGCCAAGGCTCTCTCACAGTTATTAGCACTCTCACCCTTTCTTTAATAATTTAAAACAAAGACACTGATCTGGCTTAATTCTTCCTTTTGCATCTAGGTAAGACTATTCTTTCCCTATTCAAGTTTTCTATGTTCTACTTTGGTTTCAAAAACTACAAACGCATTGAAATTAAAATATGAAATGTTACTAATTAAAAATAATGTGGGGTCCCAAAACCACAGTATGAGATAGTCAACAGAGTGGCTTATATAACACCCCACCTCATCTTTCCCAGCAGCATGCTTAGGGAGTCACTGCAAGGCTGCTCCAGACTTACATGGTCATTATGGTCTAACAGTCACAAGTGAAAAAGCCACCTAAACCCACACCAAGATGGGCTGTCCACTCCAAAGAAGCCCAGATGTCTTTTGCAATCGAGTTTCTGTGCAAGGCAGACTCAGCCCCTGGGAGGATGGTGTGCTGGGGAAATGAGTCCCCTGAGAAGCTAGGAGACTAATATATTGAAAACTGTGCTTTGTCTGGATATCTTCAAGAATCTGCTCCAGTTCCTCATCTTCAAATTGCCCCTCCAGGCTTGGGATAAGAGCCTTGGACTCCTTAGCAGTCTCTGGACAAAAGTTGGCCAAACAAACCAACTCAAACTTATACAGCTTTTTCTGGAGCAGCAAGCTACAGACACTGGCATTGGTCTTTCTGTTTTTGAAATTACTGAGACAGGAAGTGTAATGTAAAGTTTTCATGAAGACTCCTCAGAGTACCTACTCACCCTCTGCACTCTCGTTTTTTTTTTTTTTTTTTTTAATTTATTTGTAGTTGTAGATGGACAGAATGCCTTTATTTTATTTGTTTATTTTTATGTGGTGCTGAGGATCGAATCCAGTGCCTCAAGTATGCTTAGGCAAGCACTCTGCCATTGAGCTACAGCCGCAGCCTTCATTCTGTTGCTTTTGATGCTCCAGAAGCAAATGAATTTAGACGAGTCTTGGCTGTTCTGAACTCTTTGGGACAGATCAGCTCTGAGGTGTCTTCTTCTATGTGGCCCGCCCAATCACTGCAACTGTCACCATCACTGTGCCACATACTCTAAGAATCTACTGTTTTTCAAAAGCTGTCTGAAGTGCTCTATTAGGTAGGCTCTTAAGCCATTTACCAACCAATGCCACCATATTTCTCACTCCAGACCAGTTAAACCAATGTCTTTAACACCCTCTAACAAAATGTTCTCATTCATTCTCCTTCCCCAAATCTCCTTACCCCCACCCTTTTTTTTGGCACAAGGGACTGAACCCAGAGGTGCTTCATCACTGAACTACATCCCCGGCTCTTTTTTATATTTTATTTAGATACAGGGCCTCACTGGGTTGCTGAGGCCCTTGCTAAGTTGCTGAGGCTGGCTTTGAACTTGTGATCCTCCTCCAGCCTCAGTCTCCTGAGCTGCTGGGATTACAGGCATGCACCACCGCACCCAGCCTCACCCTTAATTCTGGACATGTACTCTTGTCAACCCAAAACATAGACACATTCCAAGTCTAATTCTAAGACCACCTCCTTCAAGAAAGGACAAAAGATTAGTTACAACTCAAAGCAACTTTCCTCTGGCTCCAACCTAAGGGTCTACGCAGCCCAGATCCACATGTGACTTCAGAGGTTCTTCTGTATCCCCACTCAGACACCCAAGACCACTTTCACTTAAATATGTCTTTCCATCCCCAGATTGACTGTAACTAATAAAGAACATATTTTCTACTTCTTTCTCTTTTTAACATGTCTCACAGAATGTGGCACAGCACTGGGTACACAAAAGTTGCAAGTATTTATCTGTATCACAGAGACCACATTTGCCTTACACTCTTAGGCTTATCAATTTTAAATTGAAACTGTCAAGAAATAAAAGAAAAACACCACAGTGGCCATTGTGGGCAAATACGTAATGTAGTCAGAGTAGACATCATCCAACAGTGGGTACTTTTCGTTTGCTATTTGAAATAAAGCACATGAATAAAACCATTTTAAACTAAATCAACTTTTTAAGACAATATTTTATTTTTAATTTATTATTATTATTTTGGGGATTGAATCCAATAATGCCTTACCACTGAGCCATGTCTCTAGCCATTTTTTTTTTTTTTTTTGAGACAGGGTCCCACTAAGTTGCCAAGGCTGGCCTCAAACTTGCAATCCTCCTGCCTTAGTCATCTGTCACTGGGATTATAGGCATGAGCCACTGCACCCAGCTAATATTTTATTTTTAAATATGCCTATGGCAAAAACAGGAATAGTGAGAACAAAAAGATTGAAAACCTTTTTGGACCAAAGGTGCTTTTTGTTTTATGTTGCTTAATATTGGGGATTGAAGTCAGGACCTCTTGCATGCTAATAAGCATGTACTCACTCTACCACTAAGCTACATTCCCAGCTCCACCTTGACTTTTAAAAATCTTTATTTTAAAATTAACTTCAAACTTTCAGAAAAGTTGTGAGAGTAATTTAATATATATCCATAGAACCCTTTCTCAGCTTGACCACTTGATTTATTACTTTTGTGTTTGCTCATATACAAAAATCTTTTGTGTACCATTTAAGAGAAAGTTGCATATACCATAACCCTCTATCCCCAGATACTTCAATGTGTATTTTGAGAGAGGAAGGATATTATCTTATATAACCTTAGCAAGTTTAACATTGATACTTTTTAGAAAGTCTCTTGCATATTCTAATTTTGTCAGTTGCTCAATAATGTCTTTCAGGACATTCTTCCTTTCCAGGAAGGATCCTGTCTAGAATTACATATTGCATTTATGTGATACTGACATTTCTGGAACATACATTTCAAGAAAATACATTACTCTTCTTGTACTTTTAAAAAAAATTTTAGGTGTTGAAGAACCTCTATTTTATTCGTTTATTTATTAACAATTAACCCAGGGTCTCACACATGCTAGGCAAGCACTCTACCACTGAGCCACAACCCCAGCCCTAGTACCTTTCTTGTATGTAACAGAATAACCCTTCTTTCAGATTTGTCTGAATGTGTTTTTTTAAAAAATATTTTTATTTGTAGATGGACACAATATCTTTATTTTTATGTGATGCTGAGGATTGAACCCAGTGCCTCACACCTGCAAAGCAAGTGCTCTATCATTGAGCCATAACCCCAGCCCCCTGATGTGTTCTTTGAATCTATATTCTTAGATAGAATACTACATAGGTGAGGCTTCTCAGGGTATTAGTCTAAAGCAGGATGTACAACTGCTGTGCACTTGTAGTGTTAATTTTGGATTGTAGATCAAACACTGTCAGTATTATCTCATGTACACTCTGGATTTTGTTATATTCCTCTAAAGAATTTTTGTTTCATTTTAAGTAATCTGATTTGGCTCAAACTGCAAATACTGTCTTTTGAGCAGCTGTTCAAATAACAGTTTAGTTCTTTGATCTTTAGCTCAGCTGCTGGGAGTCTGCCCATGTAAGAATGGTTCAGTGGTCAGCCAGAAACTTAAACAGTTTATGTATACAGAATTTGAGGATGAGTTTCTTTGGTTCTCACCTTTCTAGTATTCTCTCTTTTTTTTTTCCAGTGCTTGTGGTTGTCTTGAATTCTGTCCTCTAGTTCTGTAGGCCAGAATGATTGAGTTTTCTATTAGAATTTTAGCTGCCTCACAGGATGCTCACTGTTAAAAGTAGTAAAAACAGTAAACTTAGTTCTAAGTGTTGACTCTACTTTCCTCCAAAATGTACCTGCTTTAGGATATTCACTAATCTTTTTTTATTATTTATTTTTGGGTACTAGGGATTGAATCCAGGGATACTTTACCACTGAGCTATAACCTAGTCTTTTTTATTTTAAATTTTAAGACAGGGTCTTGCTAAACTGCTGATATTGTCCTTGAACTTAGGATCCTCCTGCCTCAGCCTCCATGCCTGGCTCCAAAGTGTTTAAGGCTGTGATTTTATGAATTTTGTCTAGAGTTTATACTTTATAGTTATTTATAAGAAAGCAGGTCTGATAGCTTACTCAGCTACACCAAAAAGGAGAATGCTGGTGATACTATTTTGATTATCTGGTTAAAGTATTGTTTGATTTCTTCACTTAGTTACTACTTTCTCCTTGTAACTAAGAAGCAAATCAAAATTCACCTCCCAGATTTAACATTCATTGATGATTCTTACTTGAGTCAACTTTTACAATGAAGGTTACAAAAATGATAGTTTTTCCAATTCCAGCACCTTTTCCAAATTTACCAATTGGCATTCAGCAATCTACTGCAAGCCAGTACACTCTCTTCTCCTTTGACCTATTATGTGGATGGGGCTCACAGATTCCTATTTTTTTTTTTGACGGCTTATATTTCATTATTGTTCTTTATTTTAGTGGTCAAATTATTATGCATCAGAATCCCCCCGTCTTTTTTTGTGGTGCTAAGGATTGAACCCAGGGCCTTGTGCATGCAAAGCAGGCTCTCTACCAACTGAGCTATATCCCCAGCCCTCCCTTTTTATTTAATATAAACCATATCAAAGATGCTGATTTAGTCAAAGATGAGTTCATTGATCTTAATAAAAAAAAGTTACTATGGGTGGAATTAAATTTACAAAGTCTTGGGCTGGGGATGTGGCTCAAGCGGTAGCGCGCTCGCCTGGCATGCGTGCGGCCCGGGTTCGATCCTCAGCACCACATACAAACAAAGATGTTGTGTCTGCTGAAAACTAAAAAATAAATATTAATTCTCTCTCTCTCTCTCTTTAAAAAAAATTTACAAAGTCTTTGCAAATTCTAGTTGTTCTTAAAAGAAGTTTATCTTTCCTTGTAAAGAATGTATTTAAGTACATTTATAAGAAAGTACTTTGTAAACCAGGATTTTCTATATTAGCAACCACTAAAATGAAAACACAAAATCAACTGGATGTTCAACTTGACAAACACACTGCCTTGATAATGATCACATCACCATTTAATGTTCTTAATCCAGCTATTGATTATAGCTATTAGCTATCATACTAATGTCCAAAAAAAACCCAAAATTAAACTGATGGACATGGTGACGCACAATTGTAAATTCAGCTAGCTACTCAGAAGGCTGAGGCAGGAGGATTGAAAATTTGAGGCCAGCCTGGGCAACTTAGTGAGACCTTATTTCAAAATAAAATAGAAAAAGGGATGGGATGGCTCAGTGGCAGAGCACCTGGGTTCAATCCTCAGTACCACAAAAAATAAAAATAAAAAATTTTTTAAAAATTAAACTTGCTTAGTCAGGATTTCAATGTATAATCTCATTATTTAATGCACTGAGAAAGAAGATACACAACTCTATATTATGAATTTGTTCCAAAGGTTTGGTTGGTAACTATTTTCCAACATAACTGATTTCCTCTCTAGTCTTGAGTACTATGCTTTTTGCATTTAAAAACAATATTACAGGCCTGGGGATGTGGCTCAGTGGTAAAGCGCTCGCCTAGCATGTGCGAGGCCCTGGGTTCAAGCCTCAACACCACATAAAAATAAATAAAAGTATTGTGTCCGACTACAACTAAAAAATAAATATTTTTTAAAAACCCAATATTCCAATAAAAGGTCCATCGGCTTTAAACTGTTTAAGGGGTCACAGCATAAAATAGGTTAAGAACCTCTGTCCTAGACTCTCAACCGAAAGTGATACTACAACTCACTAGCTCCCCCAACTGAATAAAAAATGTTCCCTGGCACCAAAGACAGTTGGTTTTAGTACTTAAGTAAGACCAATAATGCAGATTGAATATTCAAATGTTAGTAAGCTTTCAAACTGCAAATTTATCATGCTATCCAGGAGGCCCTGGAGCCACTCACCTTCACTAGCATGAACATGGGAGTTGCCAATCTGGTCCACCAGCAACATAAAAACGAAGCCCAGTACAAGGGACACACCGATGTAGGCGTGCAGCTGCGTGTGGTTGTGGCTGTGCTCATGTTCATGCACAGCTGACATTTCGGCTTTGTCTGATGCAATCACATTCTGTGTTTCACTGGCTTGGTGGTGTTTCCCTAGGGCAAAATAAATCATGATGAGGATACGTTTTTTCCCTTAAAAACATTTTCATGTAGAAGCTTCCTTCTTTGGTATTTCTGTCACAGGAGTAGGGAGCTTAAGCTCCATTCCTTGATTCTTGTGTTCCAATGAAAGAAACTTGAAAGTCAGACATGAAAAGCCAAGCAACAAAACTTCATTGTAAGTGAAAGTAAAGTAAGACTCAAGCAAAAAGTGCTCTGAAGAGGGACAGTGGGTAGTCTCTGAGAGGATAATGACAAAGAGTGCTATTTTCAAATTTATTGCTGTTCAAAGTTTGCCCAGAGAACTGGGGTCCAACTGCTGCCCTCTTCACCAATCAGATGTTCAATTTCTCCTTCATGTTGAGCAGTAGTTTTTGACCCTAGTTGGTCCTCTCTGGAACAGTCATGGTGGTCATCCTAT
This sequence comes from Ictidomys tridecemlineatus, assembly GCF_052094955.1. NCBI lineage: Eukaryota > Metazoa > Chordata > Mammalia > Rodentia > Sciuridae > Ictidomys > Ictidomys tridecemlineatus. The sequence continues at coordinate 64,002,481 of NC_135481.1, read as the reverse complement.
TGAGGGGGGCTTCATCTACAAGTTAAACCTATGTTAATGTGGGTACTGGAGTCAGTGGCCAGACAGAATTTACCTTAGTGCACCTGCACTACCAAAAAAATTTCTCTTCTGAAATTTGAGAAACCTCTGGCCATAAATCCTGACTCTACGATGACCTCTGAGATTCTATCAAGAGTTCATCCAATTAATTGATCTTGCTTTCCTGATATATTTCTTAATTGACTCCCTTTGTCTCTACCTATTTATTCTAGAGAGTTGGTATACCTGCTGTTGCTCTACAAGTTACTTAACTATTCATTAAAGCCAATTTCAAAGAAACCCTGTGACCCTGCTATGTTACTGGTTTACATTTCATTGCTCATTGCCAACTACTACCTAATGTTTCCCCCCTCAAGAAGTGGACATCCTAAATAATTTCAAACTCTACATACTTCACTGTAAAGCTATTCACTTTCTACATTGTAATCCAGCCAATCATAAACTCCCTCAACTTAAGTTAATGATGAAAACATTCTGCTTTTGACATGCAGACCTTCTGACTGCCTATCATGTTCAAAACCTGGGAAGTGGAAGCAAATCACCATGCAAGAAAGCAGTCGTATTCCCACAGGGACATCACCTGCAAATCTTTCTTTTTGTCTGTGATATTTATGTCAATCTCCTTAGGAACTACATGAAGTTTTATTCTGATTAATCTAGGTGAATGAAGAACAGGAACAATGAAAGTAACTAGATGAAACAATGAAAGTAACTAGATGAACTAGTTTTATACCTAGAGTAATATAAAAATTATAAACAAAGAACAAATTAAATATAAAATTTTTAGCTGTAAAAAATATTGGTGGACAACCATTAACAAGAAACCAAAAGGATAGAGCAGTTAAAGAAGCATATCCTTCAGTCTACATTCAGTTCTAGAAATATCAAGGTTTTGGGACACTGAATTATTTTTTTTTATTGGTTGTTCAAAACATTACAAAGCTCTTGACATATCATATTTCATACATTAGATTCAAATGGGTTATGAACTCCCATTTTTACCCCAAATACAGATTGCAGAATCACATCGGTTACACATCCACATTTTTACATAATGCCATATTAGTAACTGTTGTATTCTGCTACCTTTCCTATCCTCTACTATCCCCCCTCCCCTCCCCTCCCATCTTCTCTCTCTACCCCATCTACTGTAATTCATTTCTCTCCTTGTTCTTTTTCCCATTCCCCTCACAACCTCTTATATGTAATTTTGTATAACAATGAGGGTCTCCTTCCTTTTCCATGCAATTTCCCTTCTCTCTCCCTTTCCCTCCCATCTCATGTCTCTGTTTAATGTTAATCTTTTCCTCCTGCTCTTCCTCCCTGTTCTGTTCTTAGTTGCTCTCATTATATCAAAGAAGACATTTGGCATTTGTTTTTTAGGGATTGGCTAGCTTCACTTAGCATAATCTGCCCCAGTGCATTTTCCCTGCAAATTCCATGATTTTGTCATTTTTTAGTGCTACGAACGTAGTACTCCATTGTGTATAAATGCCACTTTTTTTTTATTGGGACACTGAATTATAGTAAACGACACTGGCCAGTCCTAATTTATATCCACATATTTGATACTATGTGAAGATATATTTTGATATTTACATCGACATATTGATACTCCTAATTTATAGTCACATATTTGACACTTTTAAAACATAAATTTTGGGCTGGGATTATAGCTCAGTGGTTGAGCGCTTGCCTTGCATGCGTTAAGCATTGGGTTTGATCCTTAGCATCACATAAAAAAATAATAATAAAACAAAGATACTGTGTCCATCTACAACTAAAAAAATGTAAAAAAAAACTTCATTATATTTCATGAATAGAGGCTCTACTATAAGTAGACATTACTTATAATTAAGCAGTTTAATGACCTTTTTTGATCAAAGAAATTACACATTAGTAAACTACTAATGTAAAGTACTAATGTGTAGTCTTTTAATAGTACATTAGATCTCATCTTATTTTATTTATTTATTTTTATATCTTTATTTATTTATTTATTTTTATGTGTTGCTAAGAATTGAACCCAGTGCCTCATACATACCAGAAGAGTGTGCTACCATTAAGCCACAAACCCAGTGCCCCCATCTTATTTTTGAAAGTCATTTTTGAGCAGTACAAAGCAAATACCATCTGAAGATAATAAAACTCTAATTTTCTACTTCCTGATTTTTTTGTTTTCATGGCTCTTTATTATTTTTACCATTCTTATTGTGATAAATATATAATAAAATTTATCATTTTAACCATTCTTAAGTATTCGGCTTAGTATCATTAAGTTCATTCACACTGTTCTATAACTTTCACCACTATCCATCTATAGATCTTTTTCACCTTTCCTAAGAAATTTTTTTAATTAGAGAAGGTATTTTTCCCCAACAATGATTTAACTTACTTGGTTTTTAATTAAGTGTCTGAATCTTTCTTTAAAAAACGAAACTCTACTGAGGTGTAATTTACATACAAAAAAAAATGATAAATTTCCCCAAATGTAAAAATCCCCAAGAATTACCACTAAAGTGAAGATAGAGAACATTTAAATTATTCCAAAGAAGTCCTATTGTGTCCTTCTAAAGTCATTGTGACTCCCAGCCCCAGGCAAGCACCAATCTGTTTTTTGTACCCAGAAAGTTTTCCCTATTCTAGGATTTCCTATCAGTGGAATCCTGCAACACACATACACTCTTTTGCATAAGACCTTTTCTGCTCAGCATAAAGTTTTCAGGATCATGTGTGCTTTGTGTGTAACAGTAGCTCATTTATCTGTTTCTGCTAAGTAGCCTACTGCATGCATCTAGCATCACTTGTCTATCCACTCACCTGTTAATAAGGTTAATGTCATATCTAATTTTAACCTATTACAATAAAGTTTCTATGAACATTCAAATACAAGCCTTCCTGCAGAAACATTTTCTTTTCCCTTGGGTGACACCTTGGAGAATTGATGGGTTATATGTATATTTAACTTGACTTTAAAAACATGTGCCTGTGTGTGCCTGTAATCCCAGTGGCTTGGGAGGCTAAAGCAGGAGGATCAAGAGCTCAAAGCCAGCCTCAGCAAAAGCAAGGAGTTAAGCAACTCAGTCAGACCCTGTCTGTAAATAAAATACAAAATAGGGCTGGGGATGTGACTTAGTAGTTGAGTGCCCCTGAATTCAATCCCCAGTACCAAAACAAACAAACAAAAAACCCCAACAGGCCTGGGGATATAGCTAGGTTGGTAGAGTGCTTGCCTAGCATTCACAAGACCCTGGGTTCAATCCCCAGCACTACAAAAAAACAAAACAACACAAAAAACTGTCAATTTGTTTTCCAAAGTGGTTGTACTATTTAACCTACCCAATAGCAATGCATGAAGGTTCCACTTGCTCCATATCATGCCAATAGTTGCTAATGTTAGGCTTTAAAATTTTAGACATGTCCCTAGGGCTGTGATTGTGGCTCAGTGGTAGAGCGCTTGCCTAGTATGTGTGAGGCACTAGGTTCAATCCTTGGCACTACATAAAGTGAATAAATAAAATAAAGGTATAGGGCTGGAGATGTGGCTCAAGCGGTAGCGCTCTCGCCTGTCATGCGTGCGGCCCGGGTTCGATCCTCAGCACCACATACAAAGATGTTGTGTCTGCCGAAAACTAAAAAATAAATATTAAAAATTCTCTAAAAAAAAAAATTAAAAAAAGGTCTAAAAATGTTGTATCTGTTTGAAAAAAATTTTTAAACATGTTTATATACATGATCATGTCATTTGCAAACAGCTTTACCCTTTTCAATCTTTATGCCTATAAAAAGGCCTTATTGAATGCTAGAATCTGCGGGATCCTGAGATAATTCAATAGAAGTGGTTGAGAAGAGAAAACCCTACTTTGTTTCTAATGTTATTTGAACATATTTTTTCTCAGCTGTAGAAATTTTTTCTTCTTCCCTAGTTTGCTGAAAAGTTTTTTCACCATAGAGATTTAATTTTGCTAAATGCTTTTCGAAACTGTTAAGGATAATCAAATGGTTTTTCTATTGTACTTGATTTATTAAATTGAATTGGCTTTTGAATACTAATCCAACCCTTGCTTTACCTTCCTGGGATAAACACTTATCAGGTCCAAATGTATATCCCTTCATATACTGCTGAACTCCATTTATTAATATTTGGTAAAGGAGGGCTGTTGTATGTAATATCTTTGAGTTATACTGGCACCTTAAAATGACATGGATTGTACTTCCTAAGAGATAGAAAAGCTCCTCTAGCCAATAAGTTTCCATTTCATTGATTCATAATGTTAGCTAATAAAGTCTTAAAACTATTAGGTGGTATTTGAAATTGCTGAAATAAGATTTATGACAATGTTTTTTAAACTTTTTTGGGGGGGTACTGGGGATTGAAAGCTGGGGCACTTAACCACTGAGCTACATACCCAGCCCTTTTTATTTTAAGACAGGGTCTCACTAAGTTGTTTAGGGCCTTGCTAAGTTACTGAGGCTGACCTTGAACTTGTGATCCTCCTGCTTCAACCTCCTGAGTTGCTGGGATTATAGTAGTGTGCTACCATGCCCAACTTTTTTTTTTTTTTTTTTTTAACTTTTAAGACTCAATATAGGGGCTGGGGATGTGGCTCTAGAGGTAGCGCGCTCGCCTGGCATGCGTGCGGCCTGGGTTCGATTCTCAGCACCACATACAAAGATGTTGTGTCCGCCAAAAACTAAAAAATAAATATTAAAATTTTTAAAAAAGACTCAATATAAAAATAAAATTTATATCATAATCTAGTGAACATATAAGTACATAAAAAAAACCAAGTCAAAAGTTTCACAAAATACTCAACTTACAATACACCATTATATTTTCTTTCTTTCTCTTTCTGTCCTTTTTTGTACTCAGGTTTGAATCCCAGGGGTACTTTACTGAGTTACATCCCTATCCCTTTATTTATTTTTTTAAAATTTGAGACGGAGTCTCACTAAACTGCTGAGCCTGACTTGAATTTGTGATCTTCCTATCTCAGCCTCCATGTCAGTGAAATTACAAGCTTACACCACAGTGCCCAGCTCCTTGGTCTCTTTTTAAATGCTAGTCATAAGTTCAACTCACTAAATTGATGTCAAGATCACCAAATTGCTACCTTCAGTGTGAAAGCACTATTGTAGGTAAAGAGAGAATGTCAGAATGAAACACTGAAATTAAGGGTCCCTTTGAAATTAAAATTAAAAACTATTTTTCTGTATCCTATACTACTGCCCACTGAGGAAGGAAACCAAGAAAATTAAAATGGACATATTCTCTGGCTAGCTAGCTCTAGAAATGTATATCACCCGGCCTTTGCTTCTATCAATTGTAACCACTTCTTTTTTTTTAATATTTATTTTTTAGTTGTAGATGAACATAATATCCTTATTTTATTTTTATGGGGTGCTGAGGATCCAACCCAGTGCCTCACGCACGGTAGGTAAGTGCTCTACCTCTGAGCCACAACCCCAGACCCTCAATTGTAACCACTTCTATGGGACTGGGTGATAAACAATCTAGCTGCTTCTCCCCAGTTTGATCAAAATATATAAAATTCATCTTTCCTTTTCTACTGTTTGCCTATTTCTTATGCAAACAGGTGGCTGAATCCTGCCAGTCAGAATCCTCGGCTAGGCTGCCAATAACAAGAGGAAGAAATGGATGATTTTGGATTAAGAAAATAGAAGCCTACACTGCAGCAGCCACCAAAGCTAGCTGAATGTGAGAAGGTCCTTAAAGAAAAAGGTGAACAGGTAGTCTGTGCCCACCTTGTCTTTCACTCAGGCAAATTATTATCAGAATAGGATTTTAAGTCAAACAACTGACTTTCGGAAGCTGAGAGATGAAAAATGACTAAGAAAGAATAACAATCTAAGAGTCTTGAATCAGTGATGGTGAACAATTAAAATGTAGCTTCATGGTAATATAAGTATGTTTAGTTTGTGAAAAAAATCATTCAGTTAAATGTTGTTAATAAATATACTTTCCTATGTGTATGGCATATACTTTTCTTGGTTGTTTTTGTTTTGTTTTGGGGGGGGTTGTTTTTCTGAGATGGGAAGTTGTTCTCAAACTCCTAGGTTCATGTAATCCCCTTGCTTCGCCTCCCTCCCTAGTGGCTGGGATTCCAGATGTCACTGCCATGCCTAGGGATATACACTTTTTTTTTTAAGGTGGTACTGGGGATTGAACCCAGGGCCTTCTGCGTGTGAGACAAACACTCTACCAACTGAGCTATATCCCCAGCCCATGAATCTATACTTTTTTTGGTATATGGTATTTCAATAAAAGGTTTATAAACTCAAAAGCAGTATTTTGATACCTAATACTGAAATGATAGACTCCATTTTTCAAGTAGGATCTTTTTTATAGGCAGGGAAAATAGTTCAGCAGAGTTTCACGTTCCAGGATGTGAAATGATTCAAGTAAAACATTAGATTTTCTCTAGGGACAAGACAGTTTAGAGTATGCTTCCATTTTAATATGAAATACCATGACTTATCTTCTCATGTATGGATATTAAGAAGCTACCTTTAGCTGGGCATGGCTCATGCCTGTTTTTCCATCTACTCAGGAGACTGAGGCAGGAGGATCATAAGTTCAAGCCAAACCTAGTGAGATCTTGTCTCAAGAAATAAAAAGGGCTAGGGGTATAGCTCAGTTGTAGACAGCCCTTGGGTTCAACCTAACAAAACAAACAGAATTTTAGTAGCTACAATTTCAATATTTAGAAAGATGTTGTTGGAGAGGATCTGAATGACATCTTTTCATAAGACAACCACTTTTTCAACAAACTGGGCTCCCATCACAGCCTCTGCCTACTCTGAATAAATGGACCCAAGTGTTTTCCATGCTTCTTCTCCTGGATCACCCATTTTTCTTTTTCTTTTTTTCCTGTGGAAGGAATTCCTTTTCTTTTTTTTTTTAATGGTTGTTCACAACATTACAAAGCTCTTGACATATCATATTTCATACATTAGATTGAAGTGGGTTATGAACTCCCAATTTTACCCCAAATGCAGATTGCAGAATCACGTCGGTTACACATCCACAATTTTACATAATACCCTATTAGTAATTGTTGTATTCTGCTAAATATTAAAAAAAAATCAACAACTAAAAAATATTAAAAAAAAAGAACATCCATTTTTCAATGCTCAACTTCCAAGTCCCCTCCTCCTTGAGATTGTCTCTGTGTCCTCCTCTCCTCATGTGCACACAGCATACTAGATATGTTTCTTTCATAAGCCTTACCTCATTGTACCAGAATTCAGAGATCAACAAACAGTGGTACAAGGGCTGGTGTGATCTTTACAAATAAAAGTTTTAATAGAGCCACGACCATGCTCATTTGTTCATGAACCATCAATGGCTGCTTTCGTGCTACACTGGCAGAGTTGAGTAGAAACTACATATCTGACAAAGCCCAAGATATTTATTATCTGGCCTTTTACAGTAAAAGCTTGCCTGATCCTTCTTAGATTTCTAAACTTCTAACTACTTAAGGACAGAAATCTAGTAGATACTCAACAAATGGGTGCTGAAGGCAAAAACTAGCTTTCACTTCTATAAATTTTAATGTGATATTTTATAAGTTGTGGCATTTAATTATTTCCTAGCCAAAAATATATTTTAAAATGGAAATAAAATATAATTTTTAGTCTGTGTTTCAGGAAAATTAGGCATATGCCTCTTTATAAATAAAATCTGTTCTTTACAAGTAACACAGGTATGTGCTAACTTGGGTGAGAGGTTAGGTTAAGAGTTTAGGTAAGAGTATGGGTTAGTGCTTGTTAAAGGCTATTGGTCATGCTATTATTTGTGAACAGATGCACAGTAATTTTTAAAGTCAATTATTTCTGGGGTGCCTATAGCTTTGAAACTAAACGCCAAGCCTAATTACAATAACTTCCAGAAGGCAGTTAACATAGACAACTGTATCAGAGTTTAGAAATATAAATCCTTCCAATCCTTTCTTAAATAAGATGTAGCTAAATAACCCTAGAATTCCATTTTTGGCATTGCCTTCAGAATCAAGTTACAAATCTTAAGTATACCAGCTTTATATCTAAAATGGTATTGAATGAACTGATTATCTCACTTATTAAAGAGATTGGTACTGAGTAAATTTTTTATTTCTTCAAACTGAAACTACTTTCAGGAAGGCTTCTACCAAAACTGACAATTTCATTAAAGTATGCTGCACACACTGCAGATAAAGAAAAAGTCCCAACACTTTTAAAGCAATCACTCGGATAAGTATATAATTTCTTAAGTTATAATTGTGAAGGGGTTATTAATTTATCTTGATGGAAAATTTTGGCAAGAAAAACAGCAACATATAACAAATTTCTTGAAAGAAGTAGATTACAGGTTGAGACTTTTGTAAAAAGATCTGAGTGCTTAGCATTGAGTGGAATTTAACTTTATATAAGCATATGAAATACTTATTGGGTAATATACAATGGTAAATATTATTATGGCTTTGTTAGAATTCACACACATACAAACACACAAAAACCAATCCCTCCAATTAAAAAACTTATAATCACATGACAACTAGCAAAGTACATAAACAGATTAGCTAATGAATCCAAATATTCAATATTAATCTAACCATCCTTCCTTCTATTTTAGGACATGGAACTCAACCTAGCAAAATTTTACTTAAAATACTATCTTAAGTAAATATAGCTATTTGCTTAAAATACATTAAGTTGTGAATATATGTTAACTCATTCATGCAAGAACTTCTAGGTTATTATTTCTGTTTCACAGGAAGTACTGGCTGATAATTCATTAGACAATTTATGTTCCACGTCACACTCCCTAATGCAAAGTACATTAAAAAATGGTGTTATCAGCAGATACTGCACATCAGCCATATACTTCTCATTCCACTAACTGAGAGTGTTCAGCAAATCATTATGGTTTCAATTCTTTCCCTAAATATTCATACAGTATTTCTTCCAGTAAATTCTATCAGTATAGGATGTAACCTTCCCATGTTATAAATATGCTACATTCAATGTAATAGAATTAATTTACTCTTTGAAAAGATTCCACAGAGCTTTTGCTTTAGACTAATAGGTACAGTACAAAGTATTCCCCAAATCAAACATTCAGGTAATCTGGCTTCATTTTTTTAAAAAGTGATTCCAGTTTTAATTTTTATATTGTTGGCCTTTGTTGACTGTTTTATATTTCTTAACTTCTATTCATAGCTTCTAACTGATTTTTGTATGTGAATTTTGAATTATTTTATTAGTTTTTTGGTGAAGTCTTTAGGGTTTTCCACATATTAGATCACTTCATCTGCAAACAGAGACCATTTTACTTCTTCCTTCTTACATGCTTTTATCTCTTTTTCTTGCCTAATTGCTCTGGCCAGAGACTCCCTTATATTTTTGTTTATTTTATTTAATTGTAGAGCAAAATGACAGAGAAAGACACAGAAAATCATACCTTGCTAAAGAATATGATATATGGCATTCTTAGAAGAAGGTAAAAATTACCTGGGATCATCTTTGTTGAATCATTCCTGACAACAGCAGTTTTGATAATTAATCAGAGAGCTATGAATACAACACATTATTTAGGTCTTTCACCTGAAAGCTTGTCTTCGAACACAGATTTTAAAATCCAAAGAATTATAAAGGTTTCAAATTTTAGCTCCACAGTAAACAAGCCACGCAATTTTCAAGTTCTTAAAACCTATTTGTATAGAAAGTTTTCTGACATGAAAGCTAAAGCTAATAATCATCTAATTCCAGTGATTTTAAAGCTATTATTATAGGAAAGTACTTGAGAGGTTCCTTTTTATATTAAGCAGCATTAAATAATGCTTACAAAGGTGTCAGAGTGCTTAGTTAACTCAGGATACAGAGCTCTGAAAAAAAATTGGTTAATTATCATAATTATAAGGTCTACAGAAGAACAAAACCAAAAGCTGCAATAACATGCAAACAAAGTCCTTTAAAGTATGAAGAAAAGTTGGCTTGATCTAAATAAAGGAATATTAACATTTTACTTTTTAAAGGGAGATATCTGGTGCCGGCCAAGAAGAAATTAACCCAATTTAACTTCATTCATCCACTGATTACTACAAGAATTCTGGACAAAACACACAGAAATCAAATACTTAAAGGCTACAAAATTTAAATACTACCAAAATGAGGGCAGCAAAATACTTCAAGAAAAATTCTGTTCTACTTGAACAGAGGGCCAGGAAAATGGCTGCTAAGAGGCAGAGGGAAGCTCCTCTAATTTTTCAGTGACACTGGAGAGATGGAATTCAGGGTCTTGCATATGCTAGGCAGGTGATCTGCCACAGAGCTATATCCCTGGACCTTCTTTTTCTTTTCTTTCCTTTTTTCCTTTTCTGGTCCTGCCTTGAAGGCAGGCCCAGTTGTAGAACTTCATGGCAGCAACATGAACAGTTAACCACCCCTCATTTTTTTTCTGCCCAGATAAAGAAACTCAACAACCAGTGGTCTGAAGTGTATAGAGTGGGGTGAGACCTGGTTATCCTGTCGTATCAGCAGCTGTGTCAGTACAGGAAGCTAAAACTCAGAGAAAACTCGTTTTGGCCAAAGGACCAGGAAAAAGAGTCCTCAGGAGCCAGAGTATGAAAGAATTACAGTGAAGAGCAAAGAGCTGAGAAGGGGTCCCCTAATCCTGTGTATAAGCTCACAAGTCCCAGGCTCCTACCTGTATTCTGCATGGATAGTACACACTCAAAATTGCACTGCAAAATCTTTAAAATGGAACTAAAATTGGAATCATCAGCCAAAAAAGGCAAGACAGAACTTGCAATCTGAATCCAAACAGGTTAACTGCCTGCTAAAATAAAATAAATAAACATTCCCTGGAGGATTTTGAAAGAATCCAGAGTTTCAAACTATAATATACAAAATGTGTAGGATACAAATCAAAAAGAAAGAAACAGGAAAATCTGGTCAATTAACAGAGGCAAAAAACAATCAACTCAACCTTACCTCGACAAACATTGGATTAAGCAAAGACTTAAAAGCAGCTACTGTTAACTAGGCTCTCTGAGGTAAAGGTAAAGACATTTCATATGAATGGAAGTCCTCAGCAGAGAAACAGAAACTATAAAAAGGAATCAAGTGGAAATTTTAGAACTGAAAAATATCTGAAATAGTAAAGATACTGGATAGGATCAATAGCAGAACAAAGATGATCGAGGAAAGAATCTGTGAACTTGGCTACAACAGCAGAGTTAAATAGTACCAATGAGATCCTATGGCTCCCAATGCCTAAAATATTTATTATCTGATGCTTTACAGAAAAAGTTTGTTGACCCCTGGTTTAAACACATCAATCAGAAGACTGAAATCGTCAAACTGGATTTTAAAAAATGATCAAACTATATGCTATTCATAAAAAAATTCACTTTAAATAAAATTAATGATATAGGCTAAAAGTAAAAGGACGGGAAAAGATATACTATGAAATATGCTGGTACAAAAATGTAGAGAAAACTGAGTGGCTACATTAAAAATATTACTGGGAATAAAGGGAGATATTACATATGATTAAAAAGGCCAATTCGCCAAGGCATAGCAATCCTAAATGTGTAGGCACCTGACCAAAGAGCTTCATTATACATAAAGCAAAAACTGATAGAAAGATCAAATAGACAAATCTATGATCATACTTTAATACTTTAATATTCTACCTCAATTTGAGATGGAATAAGCAGAAAATCAGTATATAGAAAATCAACATCATCAAGGAACTTGACTTTTTCTTTTTTTTTTTTTTCTATATTGGGGATCAATCTAATTAACATTTATACATTACTCAACCAAGTAATAACAAAACGCATTTTTTTCAAGTGAACCTTGAGCATTTAACAAGATAAACCATATTCTAGGCTATTTAAAATATCCACAAATTTATAAGTATTCAAATCATACTAAATTTGTCCTCTAACCAAAATGAAATTAAACTAGAAATCAGAAATAAAAAGAATGCCATGGAGGGAGTGTAGGATGGGGAGCAGGATATTGCCCAAATGTAATGACACAACACTTCTACATAGCATATAGGTAAAAGACGAAGTTGCAAAGAAAATTAGAAAATGAATGAAGATTTAAAACATAGCGGGCTGGGGATGTGGCTCAAGTGGTAGCACGCTCGCCTAACATGCGAGCAGCCTGGGTTCGATCCTCAGCACCACATACAAAGATGTTGTGTCCGCCGAGAACTAAAAAATAAATATTAAAAAATTCTCTAAAACATGGCACATTAAAATTAAGGCACTGCTTAGAGGGAAACTTATAGCATTAAATTTTTTTAAAAAATTATTTTTATTTTTTTAGTTGTAGTTGGACACAATACTTTTATTTTATTTATTTATTTTTAGGTGGTGCTGAGGATCGAACCCAGGGTCTTGCATGTGCTAGATGAGTGCTCTACTGCTGAGCCACAACCCAGCCCTTAAATTCTTAATTGGGGCTGGAATTGTAGCTCAGTAGCACAGTGCTTGTGAGGCACTGGATTCAATCTTCAGCACCACATGAAAATAAATAAATAAAATAAAGGTATTGTGTCCATCTACAATTAAAAAAAAAATTACATTAGAAAGATCTCAAATCAATAACCTTCTTACCTAAAGAAATTTGAAAAAAAACAATCAAGAAAAGCCCAAAGCAAGCAAAAGGAAGATAAAAGGCACAGAAATCAATGAAGCAGAAAGCAGAAAAATCAATAGGAAAAAACATCAATGAAATCAAACAACTTTTTGGAAAAAAAAAATAAAACAGATAAGCCTCTAGTTACAATAACAAAGTAAAAAAGAGAGAAGACAAATTATTAATGTCAGGAATGAAAGAGAAGACCTCATTACAATTAAGGATACCAACAACTTTATGCTCTTAAATTCTTCAATCTGGAAAAAAAATATCAATTCTTTGAAAGGTACAAACTTCCAAAGCATACTCAAGAAGAAACAAGAAACTGGAACAGTCTTATATCTACCAAGGAAATTGAATTTATAGTTATATACCTCCCAATACAGAAAGCTTACCCAATATTTAATTAAGAAACTATTATCAATTCTATAAGTATCTTTCAGAATATAAGTGAGAACATTAAAAATAATACTGATGAAAGAAATCACAGAACTCCTAAATAAATGGAAAGATACATGTGCTCAGGAACCAGAAGACACAGTATTTTAAAATATTGGTTTTCCCTCAAATTAATAGATTCAACTCAATGTCTACCAGAATCAGTGTTTTTTTTTTTTTTTTTTTTTTTTTTTGGACACTGACAAGCTGAATCTGAAGTTTTTATGGAAAAGCAAAAGGATACATGGAAGGCCAAAACAAATTTGAAAAATAAGAATGAAGTCAGAAGAACTCATCACTTGATTTTAAGATCTGCTATAATGCTACATTCATCAAGACAATGTAGTATTGACAAAGGATAGACATACAGATCAATGAAAAACAGAATAGCGAATCCAGAAATAGATCAACACAAATCTGGTCAATGATTATTGACAATGTTGCAGACAATTCAGTAAGACAAAGGATGCTCCTTTCAACAAATGATGGTGGAACTATTGAACATCCATCGATATGTCAAAATATAAACCTTCACACTACACGCAAAATTATATCAAAATGAATCATAGGCTATATCTCAAACCCTTATTAAGGTGTAGGCATTCTCCCTCTCATACACATACACACATAAAACACCAAATTACCTGAAGAACTTAATTTCTCCAGTGTTTCCCAAACTTGTCTAATAAGAACCAAAGACAATTTGTTGAAAATAAATATTCCCAGGCCCTTTTCCTGGAGATTTTAATTCAATGGTCTAGGCTGGGAGGGAGAAAGTTGCTTGTAAAATGTACCTCTTCCTCAAGGAACTTTTATTATCAGACAAGTTTAGACAAATTTTCAACCACCATTCATAATTCTTTCTTAGTTTCAACATCAAGCAAAAACATTTTTAATGGTCTATTTAGTTATGTTCTGAATGTTCTCTAGTATACTAGAGATGGTCATTTCTATAGTGAAGTAATCATATTCCTGAAAAATTCAAGATGATTCACTGGAATATGAAAGAAAAATACTGATTTTCTATAATATTTACTTTAAATCTCAAAAGTTTTTCCTTTTTTAAATTTTTTTTTTTAGTTGTCAATGGACCTTTATTTTATTTATTTATATGTGGTGCTGAGAATTGAACCGAGTGCCTCACACATGCTAGGCAAACGGTCTTATCACTGAGCCACAACCCTAGCCCCTCCTTATTTGAAAAATTTTTTTGTATATATGTGTGTGTGTGTGTGTGTGTGTGTGTGTGTGTGTGTATACATATTTAGTTGTTGATGGACCTTTATTTTATTCATTTATTTATACATGGTGCTGAGAATAGAACCCAGTGCCTCACACATCCTAGGCAAGTGCTCTACCACTGAGGTACAACCCTAGCCCACTTCAAAAGTTTTCTATTTTAGGAATATGTTTTATAATGTACACAGTAAATCGGTGCAACAGGACATGTAAATAATTTTTCCCTCATGGTAGGATGTATAACAAAAAAAAAGTAGAAACCACTGCTCTAGGGCTCCTGATTTACGATTGTTTCCCCTAAAGCTGACCAATCCTCAGCCTCTGTCCTATTTCACAAGACCCCCACAATCTTCATATATAATCTCTCTACCACTCTGGCTACCAAACACCATGATGCCCATATTCACGTCTCAGGCATAAAAGCACCATCATTCTAGAGAAAGGACACAGGGACACAGTTCTTTTCCTCTACCAAGAGCCAAAAAAGTATGTGTTATATTTAGAAAGAAACCTGGAAGATGCTTACCTCTTTATATTACTATTATTATTATTATTATTAGTGGTGGTGGTATTGAACCCAGAGCCTTGTGCATACTAGGCAACTAGGCAAGCACTCTGTATCACTGGGCCACATCCCCAGCCCTTTTTATTTTTTATTTTGAGATAGGGTCTTGCTAAGCAGCCGAGGCTGGCCTTGAATTTTTGATCCTACTGCCTCAGCCTGCACAACTGGGATTACAGGTGTGTACCACCATGCCCATTTCTTTACACTTTTCCTAATGTTGAGCAGATATCTAACTGGCATTTGAGGACTCAGTTCTCTTACTTAGTTGTAATTTCAATCCTTCAGAGGTAACTATAAAGTTTCATGAGTATGATAATCTGATTTTACTGAGTCACAAATGTGAATCAAACAGACTTTTGAGCTGGTATGAAGACCAAATCACTTGGATGATGAGTACACCAAGCTAACCAAACTATACTGTTCTTTATACTCATTACTATGAAAGTCAGGAAAGGCTTCTTTTAATTTTTTAGTTATCCTCCTCAATTTGGTCTTCCCCAATTACAAAGATTAATGTAAATACAAATATGTATTTTTGAATTAAAGATCACTAAAATCATAAGCACTACCATGTGGGATTTGGGGAGTTTTTGAGTGGCACTGAAAATAACTATCAGGGGTAGGGGTTGGGGTTGTAGCTCAGTAGTAGAGCACCTGTCAAGCACATGTGAGGAAGTGGGTTTGATCCTCAGCACCACATGAACATAAGTAAATGAAATAAAGGTATTAAAAAAAGAAAAAGAACTGTCATAAAGGACTGGATGTTACTGATTATTGTAACGCGGGTATTCATGAACCAGAGTACTCAATTCACAAACTTCTAAGGATGTGTTCAATGTCAAAAGTGTTAAACCATAGCTGTTAAGAACTCTTCTTAGGGTAGAATTCTAGGGTAAACCTGAACTGTGTTCAGAAAAAATAACATTAAGCTTCCTTTTTCTCCTGCCACCTCCCAAATCAATAACATATCTCAAGGGCCTTCTCTTTTCTCACCCTCCAGAATATCTTCATAAAGTGCATGTACTCCTTCAGGCACAATGACAGCCAGTGCAGTTCCACAGAGAAGGCCAGCACCCAAAACAGTCACCAGTTTCAGTCGTTCCTGGAAAGAAAACAAGAGAAACCACTTAAGAGACTGATTAATGTATGGGGAATAGTCTGTGAAGTATCTATCATCAAGACTATGAACTGTGTGTATTTGTGAGACCCATACCTACAATGGCCAGTAAACATGAAAAAGGTCAGCTTAATGAATAATTAATGCCAATTAAAGCACTGAGGACACATTGGTGCACACCTGTAGTCCCAGCTATTCAGGAGGTTGAGACAGGAGGATCCCACATGGTACAGTGGGCAAGTTTGCATAGCATGGGCAAGATGCTGGGTTCAATCCCCAGTACTCCAAAAGAAAAGAAAATATAAAAAGCCACAAAAATGTGAATTCTTGTTGGTGCTCTCTCCCCTTCTCCTTCCTATGCCTCATTCTTCCCCAAAGTTTAAGGTAAAAGTGAATTTTTTGATTCAGAAATTTCACTTCTTGAAATTGATCATGAGGAAGAACTAATCAAAGATGACCACCACACTTATTAAGAGTGCAAACCTAAGAGAACTTAAATATCCAAGAAAGGAGATTAGCTAACTAAAGTGTAGCACTTCATCACAGCACCACAGCACTCAGCCAGAAAAATTATAATATATCTCAATGTCTATTCATCGATATATAAAGTCATGATGTGCAGCTTTGTGGAAAAAGCTGACGGTAAACAATATGTATTAATAATTTCATATTTATTTTAAAAGAATACATAAAAGTTGAATAAGCACACATTCAACATAACAAATTTTTACTTTATAAGCATATGATATGTAACATAATATATAATTTATAAACATTTGTGATTTATCTACAATGAACATGTATTATTCATATGATTAAAAAATGCATTTAGATGTCAATACTAAAATTGTTCTATAGTTTTAATCCAACTTAATTCCAATTATTTTCTTTTTACCCTGGCTTGTCTGAGACACTGTTTCCTGTCAAACAAAATAAAAAAATTCAGGTTTCAAAGTATGTTGAAGCAACAGTGTATCCTAATACGGCTTCCATGTATCTTAGAAGTATAAAAAATGATCCTATAAACTGCAGTTGGGGGATGAGGCTCATTAATAGAGCACGTTCAGTGTGCACAAGGCCTTAGGTTTCATCCCCAGTACCCAAAACAAAAGTACAAGGGGTGTTTATATATGTGCTTATAAATAAGTTTCAGTAATTTAATGATACATTATATATTTAATCTTTCCATTTCAGTTTCCTTGAGGAGATTAGCAAAAGTAACAGGAGCTACATTACCTCTGATAGTCTACTGAATTGTGAGGCTGGGGGCCTGACTAGCTTTTTCATATTCTTTTTGCAATACTGAGGATTGAAACTGGGGGTACTCTACCACTACTCTACCCCTCCAGACGGATCTGTCTATCTATCCATTCATCCATCCATCCAAGCACAAGTTGTCCAGGCTGGTCTCAAACTTGTGATCCCTTCTATCTCAGCCTCACAAATCCCTGGGGACTACACCTGGCTCCTAACTTTTATAAATACTATTTATACAGGAAAATGGGTTCTTAGTTGAAAGACTGACTGAAATGTTGCTGACTCCTTGTTTAGGCAGGGGGGTCTATGTCTCACTGCATCTTTTGAAAAAAGGGGAAATACTGCTGCAAAGTCAACACCAGCTTCTACTTGCCTTGTGGCAAGAGGTCCCCCATTCCCAGTACACAAGCCAGGCCAGCTCTTCATACATTCAACTTGGCCATTAGCTGAAAGGAGCAGTCTGAATGTATCCAGGGGCTGGGGCACTGGTTGAGGAGCCTGCACTGAATCCATGACCTAATCCATTAACAATTCAGTATCTCAATTTTTCTTCTGTGAAATAAAAATATTTCTATGTATTTTGTTTTGTGGTACCGAGGACTGAATGTAGCACTCTACCATTGAATGAACTCCCCAGGCCTTTATTTTGAGATAAGTCCTCACAAAACTGCTGAGGACGGCCTCAAATTTGCAATCCTCTTGCTCCAGCTTCTGGAGTAACTGGGATTACAAGCATGTGCCACCACATCCAGTTAGAGTATTTCTTTTTTTATTTTTCTTTCTTTCTTTCTTTTTTTGTACCAAGGATTGGACCCAGAAGCACTTAACCATTGAGTCACATCCCCAGCCCTTTTCTATATTTTATTTAGAAACTGGGTCTTGCTGTGTTGCTTTCAGCCTTGCTAAATTGCTGAGGCTGGGTTTAAACTTATGATCCTCTTGCCTCAGCCTCCTGAGCTGCTGGGATTACAGGCGTTGCACACCCAGCTTAGAATATGTCTACTATTTTGTGAAGATATAGGAGGCAAAAGAAAAAAGTGATTGAAGCATTCTGGGAACTGAACAAATGGTATCTATCACTCTTTTACTATTTAATATTGAATCTTATTCTAAGATTCTTTTCCATGTTATTAAACTCCTCAAAACACTCCTAATCACAGTATTCAATGAGACAAACTGTGAGAATGGGAACACAAGTGGAAAAAACAGGTCTGTGCTACGTAAAATGCGACATGATAATTGGTCTTTTCAGTATTTTAACCAATGTATAAACGTCATCTTAATTTAAAAGTATTATTCTTAAAGAAGAACAAAACTCAGGGGGCTGAGGTTGAGGCTTAAGTGGTAGAGCGCTTGCCTGGGATGTGTGAAGCACTGGATTTGATCCTCAGCACCATATAAAAATAAACAAATAAAATAAAGGTAAGTGTCCATCTACAACCAAAATAAAAAATTTTTTAAAAATCAGGGTAAAATTGAACTAGACCCATTATGTTAATTCCTTTTAGGGACTTAGTTTTGTAACTCCATAATTCAAATCAATGAATAAATTGCTAGGGAAGAAAACTGTCCTGACAGCATTTTTACAGTGCACCACTCTGAGAAACAGATATGAAAGATGCCCCTGCTTTGCAAATTAAGAGAAGATGAGAAGTGATGAGAGGAATGTACTAAAAGAGGAAGAGCTGATTGCTTGCAACAATTATTTGGGTGGTAGCTCACATCATACAAAAAAATTCATGATGGACTATATTCCTAAATATATACCCCAAACTCAAAAGCTTCTAGAAGAAAATGTAGAAGAATATCTTTGCAATTTTAGGACTGGCAGAATTTTCTCAGCAAGGACACACAAAAAAAATGAACCATAAAAGAAAAAAAAATCAACGTCAAAATTTAAAATGCTTGCTGACTCATTAAGAAAATGCACAGACAAGCTACAATGTGGAAAATATTCACAATGCATGTTTCTGTAGTGGAGATACATATATCTGTGATGAATGCTGTGGTGATACTGTCCACTTCGGTCCCCTACTGGCTGGAGTCACCTGTTCCCCAGACTGCTAGGAATGTAGCCTACCTAAGGCTCACAGCCAAGTCCCTTTGAGGAAATAAGCCAAATGACCAACATGAGGTTCAAGCCCTTCTCCCAGGGCAGTCCACACCCAGTAACTAGCCGTGGAGCTGTGTGGGAGAGAAGCAGAAAGTCTGACCCCTTTGCCTCAGAGGTCAAGCTATCTCAGAGAGCTATCCAGCTTCAGAGCCTGCTGTGAGGTGAGCTGAGGACTCTGGAATTCAACTGCAACTGAATTACCCTTTACCTTCTCCCTCTGCCAA
The DNA here is from genome assembly GCF_052094955.1 of Ictidomys tridecemlineatus. Taxonomy (NCBI): domain Eukaryota; kingdom Metazoa; phylum Chordata; class Mammalia; order Rodentia; family Sciuridae; genus Ictidomys; species Ictidomys tridecemlineatus. Next base: position 63,982,832 of record NC_135481.1, on the reverse strand, counting down.
ATCCTGCTCATTTTCGCGCAGGTGTTATTCCCAGAAGCACACCCCAATAAAGTTCCTGCATGCAAATCTCTGCTGGTTTTCTGGAGAACCCACCCTAAGACACTGACACAGGACTTGTATTAGAAATATAAAGAACTTCTACAATTCAAGACCAAGAAACAAACAGCCCAACAAAAAATGGGTAAAATACTTTAACCAGATTATTTCACAAAAGATATGAGCTAGTCAATAAACCCATGAAAAGATGCTCAACAACATTTAGTCCGCAGAAAAAAATGCAAATCAAAACAATATAATATACTTTTTCATATTTTCTAATTTTTTTCCAGATTTTATATTGATGCATTATAATTATACACAATAATGGAATTCACTACTAACATATTTGTACATGCATACAATATAACAACATAATTTGGCCAAATTCATTCCCTAGTACCTTGCCTGGCCTTCCCCTCCTCCTTCCCCCTGCTCTACTGATCTCCCATCTATTTTCATTAGACTCCCCCACCATGAACCTCATTTTCCCTTTTCTCTAACTTCCACATGAGAGAAAACATACAATCCTTAACTTTCTGGGTTTGGCTTATTTTCCTTGATTATGCTCTTGAGTTCCATTCATTTTCCTCAAAATGCCATAATTTTATTCTTCTTTATGGCTGAGTAAAACTCATTGTTATATATACACACATTTTCTTTCTCTACTCATCCACTGATGGACATCTAAGTTGATTCCATAATGTGGCTATTGTAAATTGTATGGGTATGGCTGTATCCCTATAGTACGCTGACTTTAATTCTTTAGTGGTATAACTGGGTCATATGGTAGTTCCATTCCTAGTCTTTTGAGGAAGTGATGTAGTGATTTCCATAGTGGTTGTATTAATTTACAATCCCACCAATGGTCATACCTATTTAAAAATGGCCAAAATTAGAGAAACTGACAATGCTAAATAATGACAAGGATATAGAGCAACTGGAATACTTGGGAGCAACCTACTTTGGGAAATTGGCAGTCTCTTGTAAATTTAAACCAACATTCCCCTTTTGGGTATTTACTCACGAGAAATAAAAACTCATGTCCACATAAAACTGGTACAAGAATGTTCATAAAAGCCTAAATAAGAGTCACAATCTAGACTGGATGTATAGCAAAAGGAGACTGGATAAATATGTAGTAGAGTCCTTAAGCAACTGAATACAACTCAACAATCAAGAGGCAAAAACTGCTGCTACATACAGCAACATGAATCAATCTCAGAAGCATTTTCCTGATATTGAGTGAAAGAAGCCCTACCCAAAATAAATATGTATTTCTACGAAGTTTTAAAACAGACCAAACTAACCTATGGTAACAGAAATCAAAACAATGGCTGCCTCTGGTGAGTGAGGCAGGGAGCAACCAGGTTACTTTCTAGGATGATGAAAATTCTCTAAATCTTGATTAGAATGTGGTAACATTTGGATACAATTGCTAAACTGGTCTAATTATATTAAGATCTATGCTTTTCATTCTATAAAATTACATATTTATAAAAAAAAATGAACTGGCAATAATTGACTCAGCCAGGATCTCAGAAAGGATTGATTCATTTTGGAACTAGTCAATTTCAACAAGACTTCTTCAAGGCAGCTCTCTGAAACCAAGGCCAAAAGTCTATGAAAAATACCAAAAGGCACTTTCAAATTTTGTCCTTAAGCAATCACATCTGACATTCATATATTCCTTAAAAATAATCCATCACAATTTGTTAGGAGCACTGGGCAGCTCTCAAGAAAGTCCATTGTTTAAAGTTACTAATTCTCGGGCAGATTCAGGAGCAGCAGAACTGGAGAACCATTGTCTTAGCAAGGAAGTTCCTTCATTCCCAGGAGCCACTGTTCCTGAGAATAAGGTCAAGGCTGATAAGACTCTAGCATGGAGGACATCTCCATAGCAACTGGGCACCCTATGCCTTTGCAAGAAACTTTCCCAGTCACCAAGTATGCCACATCCATGAAGTTATCAGGGACTCTAATCTCCAGTCACTGTCACCGCTCTCCACAACAATTTTTTTTGTGTCAATAAGTCTGTGGGGAAAACAATGGTGTTCACAATTCTGGATCAATCCACAATTCTCTAGGCCCTTACCCAGTGCTTTATAGTACTGTACATTGTGTCACATGAAGGACTACATGGAGACAAAGTCTTAAAGGCAGGAGCAGAGGTGAGTTTTTGAGGTGTCCTAGCCATGAATTATAAGTTGGACCATTGAAGATAACTGGGGGTGAAAAAAGATAATTGAGATAAATATTGCACACGATAACTTAAGATATCCATGAGGACTACAAACAACAATTTCAAACTAAGTAAACGATATTTTCCTAAATTCTGCCTTTTATTTTATGATTCAGAATAACCTAATATTTAGATATTCTTTTTTCCAAAGACAAATTACTATAATTCCATTAGCTTATTTACATGGACCAAATTTCTGAATAGTATCTGTTGCAACAGAAATTTTATAAGAACTTCCCAAAAGTACTAGCAAGCTAGAAACAGGTGAATCTCTGTGTAGCTAGTGCCATTACAAAAAAATATCATGGTAAATCTCTGAAGAACAGACATAAAATTAAACCCTTATGTTAATCATGTGTGAACGATAGAAAGCTCTCAGCTGAAGGAATAGGAACCAAAGCTTGGTCCAAATCTTTTATGAATACACAGTAAAGCTTTTTATTAATCTTTAGAGATACAGGACACATATTTTAAAAAGAAGGAAACTAGCTACCTAAGTTTTCTAAAGTCCAAGTTTAAGAATTGGAAAAAAATGTAATCCTCTTTCAATACAAAGATTGAAAATCAAAGGCTACAGATGAGAAATGATTCACCCACTAGCACATGGTGAAACTAGTAAACGTTAGATGAATAGATGTTGCACTCTGATGCCCTGTACCTTTCTAAGACAATGTCCACCAGACAGCACAAAACACACAGTCCATCACATAAAATTTACCTCTGGGGGAAAAAAAATGACAGTCATATGATCTCTTAAAATGGTGTGAATCAGCAAAATTTCTTAGCAACATCAAGTGGAAAATCTAAACCATAATTAGTTATAATTGTTCTCTATTGATAGCGTCTAAAGATACATAACAAAAGAAGAAAAATAATGAGTACTAACTATTCTTTATTCTGAGATTGTCTTACCTACTTTTTGGTGTTAAAATGCCCTTTCTTTTAAGAAATATTGGTGGTGATAGCTTTTGTCTTTATTTTTAGTGTCCTTACTCACCAAAATTAAAAGCAAGCAATTCTGTACCAATTCTCCCCAAATTTTGAAAATATTACTTGCCTGTGAAAACCAAAAATCTGGAAAATATTGATTTAAGTGCACACATGAGACTGTATCATAAAAAAATCTAGAAACAAAGAATTTGAGAGTTTATAGAAAGAGATCAACGTAGTAAACCTGAGTGAATTGTCTAGTTTTGCAATTTTCCCTTGGGAGAAAGGGAGTGTGGGGTAAAATTACTGTGTCAGGTTTATAGTTCAGTTTGAAATTAAGTAAGGCATATTTACTTACCAGATGAAGTTAAACATTCACTTCACACTTACTATTTGTCCCTTTTCTTCAAAATTCTATAAGTTCTATCCATACAATTTTTTTTTTATTTACTGCTTAGTTCTCAGTTTGCAGGCAGTATCTGGCACATAAATGTCTCTCCCTAAACTGAAAGAATGGATTAAATGCCCAGCACCATGCAAGGCACTGGAGACTTGGTAGCTGCCACTTCATGAACGCAGTAGAACCTCTTTAGAGTACCTATGTCATGAAATAATTTTAACTTTTTTCTTAAAAATATATCAAGACTAATTTGTTGGTTCAGAATTTGTGACTTGGCTCAAGGGGAATACACATATATTTAATAAAGGACCACAATAGGATTTCATCATAGTAAAAGTGACACAAAACTATCATCTAATTAATGGAAGTATCTTCAGTGGCATCTATTTTTTCCCAAGGAATTAAAAATCATGTTCAGTCATTATTCCAAATATATGTATTATATACATATTTCTTCATATGGCAAAGCAATACAAAGATTGTACTACAAACTTTTATCAGCTTGATAAATGTCTATAATTCTTTCAATGGTTACCGATATTACAGAGGCAAGACTTCTGACGGAAAGAACTGTGGTCCAAACAAACAAAAAAACCAACAACCAAGCTCACTGATGAGTATTGCAGTTTCAATTTTTATTTGGAAAAAAAAAATCTTAATGACCTAACTCATTTTAGACTCAATCTGATGTATTTCAAGCCTGAAGATGTAGTTCCATGTTATTTGTATAACTGTATTCTCTCATACAACTTTACAACTTGGGATTCAATCTCAAATTGCGCGTTTATCAAAGTTAACAAAATGCTGGCAGGTCTCTCCTTTGTTTATGGTAAATCACTAAAAGGGTATATTTAAATGAAGAACTACAAATTCCAAGTGTAGTTCAAGATGAAAAGAGAGTTCCCAAAGCAATAGTTTCTGTCAGAGTGATGAAATATTTCTTCAAGAGAGGCATGAACTGTTCGATGCCATTGGTTTTATGTTATCCCATTTTAGAACTTCACAGTTGTAACCTGACTGAGCCAAAGGACCGACCAGCTGTATTAATTAAAACAACAGCTTGCACTCGATGCCATTAACTATCAGCACAAAGCTTTGAAGTCAGTTTAATTTTCTTGGCAGACACCAAAGTACTTAAATGGTTTTTCTTTTCCTGCTCATAGAAACAGTCAGGAAATTATTTGGCTCAACTAAATATAAGCCAACAATTTAAAAAGCTCATGATATTGAAAAGTATCTCTTATTGCAAGACTAATTCCTCCAAACTTCTGAGCACTGAAGAGGCAATAAAGGTTTTCTGCATATTTTTATAAACAAGCCTACCATTTTTTTGGTACCAGGGATTGAACCCAGGGGTAGGGTGTGTGGGGGGGTGCTTAACCACTGAGCTACATCCCCAGTCCTCTATATTTTTTATTTTGAGGCAGGGTCTCCCTAAGTTGCATAGGGCCTCGTTAAATTGCTGAGGCTAAATCTGAACTTGCAGTCCCCTGGCCTCAGCTTCCCGAGCCACTGGGATTACTTGAGTGTCACCAGGCTTAACAAAACAAGCCTACTTCAAGGAGTTAGTTCCTAATATTAATTTAGACACTACAATATCTGCTGTTAAGTGTTAGTAAGAGGCAATTAAAACAAAAACACAGATCTGCATTTTATTCAAGTCCTTGTAACCGGAAAATATGCTCAAAAGCTCCCTAGCTCTAAGCAGCAGCTGTGTGAAGCTGACCAAGTTCTTTAACCCTCCTGTGTTTCAGCACCCTCCTCTGTAAGGTGCTAACATTACAATTATTGTGTAGCAGTAGGATATTAGCACACCTGGCACAGAGTAAATACTGTATGACTTCAACATCATCAGCTGTATGCAGAAAAAGCTCCTAAGCACTTCCACTTCAAGAATAAGAAAACCACCCAGGCATTTGGGAAACATTTCAAGTGAAATGCTTCAACATATGTCATTTGGCCTGTGACATATAGATGTCCCCTTTTCTGATTCACTGAACTTTATAAAGGTTGCGTAAACTCCTGTGTGTGTGTGTGTGGGGGGGTTACTGGGGATTGAACCCAAGGGTGGTTTACCACTGAGTTACATTTGCAGACCTGTTTTTATTTTCTCAGACAGGGTCTTACTAAATTGCCAAGCCTGTCCACAAACTTTTAATCCTCCGGGCTTCAGCCTTCTTAGTCATTGGGATTATAGAAATGTGCCACCAGGCCTAGCTGGTTACCTCCTAGAGGAGATAATGACAAGCAAGTGATATAAAAGGTGTATAACTGAACTGAGCAAACTGATAAAAATATTTTCTTTATCAAATAAGTAATCTTTTTGTTGGTGGTGGGGAATACTGGGGATTGAATCCAGTGGTGTTTTACTACTGAGTACATCTCCAGTTCTTTCTTTCTTTCTTTTTTATATTTTTGGAAACAAGGTCTTGCTAAATTGCTGAGGCTAGCCTAAAGCTTGCCATCCTCCAGCCTCAGCTTCCTGAATCACTGGGATCAAAGGCATACGTCACTGCACCCAGCTCAAGTCAGTAAACTTTTTAATATGAATAATGCGCAATGTTTGTAAGGATATGATATCATTTTCATTGACTGGAAAATGCATTTTTAAAAAACCAGCAATAGATAGATTGAGAACTCTCTTAGAAATACAGAGCTGGGCATGGTTGTCATCCCACCAATTTGGAGGCTGAGGCAAGAGGATCCCAAGGTCAAGGCCAGCCTCAGCTATTAAGTAAGATTCAGCAACTTAGTGAGACCCTGTCTCAAAAAAAAAAAAAAAAAGACCATTTATTGGGTTGGGGCTATAACATAGCACTTGCTTAACAAACATGAAGCCCTGGGTTTGGTCCCCAGAACACTCCAAATATACAATTAAAGTAAAAAGAGAACATTTATACCCTTTGACCCTATCATTCTAAACAATCTGAAATATGGTCATAGTTTTAGATTCAAAAAGATCCATTTAAGCCCAGAGGTGCGTGCCTATAATACCAGCAGCTCTGGAGGCTGAGGCAGGAGGATTGTGAGTTCAAAGTTAGCCTCAGCAATAGTGAGGCGCTAAGCACTCAGTGAGACCCCAAAATACAAAAAAGGTCTGGGGATGTGACTCAGTAGCTGATTGCCCCTGGGTTCAATCCCTAGTACTCCCACCAAAAAATCAATTCAATAGTATTATTATGACAGAAACTTGAAAACAAACTAAATACATAAGAATTTCAGTACACAAGATAACTAAACATACTGAAGACATTTTTAAAATTCCTTGAACAAGTTTTTAACAATAAAGAAAAATGCTTGTGATATACTACCAGGTCAAAGAAAAGAGAATGTACACATGTATGTACACACACACCACACACACACACACACACACACAAAAGTATGTATGTATATCTATACACAAACACATCACATAATCAACCATGTTAAATGCAAACAAAAAAAGAAGAAAAAATGTTACTAGTAATTAACTATAGAGTTTTTAATACATTATGATTTCTTTGTGATTTTATTTTCCTATTATATATTACCATATTTTAAAAATTTCCACAAACTGTCTCTGTTATATATAGTCAGGCCTTTCAAAAATTGTTAATTTAACTAAAGGCCAAATAAACAGTTGATTTGTACCTACTAAACTTTGAGACTCAGTTTCTTCGTATTACAAAGAGGTAAGAATTCTTCCTTTTCAAGGTTACTGTTAAAATCAACATAGACTCTGACACGTAAATTAACACTGTGGCATTGTGGTCGAATTAGAGCGCACAATGTCCTTAACTTGAGCATAGAGATGTTTTCTTCTTTATTAAGTGGAACACTGAACTCAAAACTGCACCTTGAGGTTTTGTGATAATGGAAATGTTTTTAGCCTCTTCCCACCTGGATGTCATTCTGTGACTTATTTCCTCTGCTGGCTCCCACACCCTCCTAGTTTGCTGTTACTAGTTTGCAGATGGCTTAGGAATCAGACAATCTTCTCCAGAGGTTCTAGACTAGCAACTCACAGGTTGTTTGGCACACACAGTGCGCCAAAAATTTGCACTCCAGGGTATTGGGAAAAGCTGTTAATGGAAAAGTTGTTACAGTGGAGATGCTTCTATGAAACCACCCAAGAGGGAGGCCAGCGGAAACTACCAACTTCTGGGAGGGGTAGTGATGTGTGTACAGCAGAAGTCTGGGGCTTAAATGGCTGCCCACAGTGCAGAAACTGTCTCCTGGGAGCCTCCCTGGAGAATGAAGACTCCTCGTGCCTGCACCCAGAAAGCTGGGTGCACTGTAGGAGCAGGAAACTGGGCAGGGGAGGTTGCTTCTCTATAAGACTCAGTGCCAGAGAAGCTGCCCAGGAGAGTGCTAAGAAACACGCTGCAACCCAGAGGGAAAACCCCTTCCTTCTAGAATTTCTCTCCAATATCCTCTATTAACAAGGCTGAACATCCTGCCAACTGGCAGAAGAAAGATATTTACCAGGCCCAGATACATTTTTTTTTTTGCAGAGCAGTCAATGAAGAGTGAATTTGGACTTGAGAGGCAATAAATTGATAATTGGCACTTTGGCAAAGAAAATCCTTACTCTTTATGGTATTTGACTAATTAAAAACTCTTCTGGTCCTTTAGATTAATGAGATTTCTAGATGGCCAAGTTCTGCACAAGAGAGGTGCTACCAATATTCTTCTCCTTCATCATTATTATAACTAACATTTATTAAGTATGCAGTATGCCATTCCTGTTCTACTACTAGTGCTCTTTTAATTCTTACAACAATCCCATGAGATAGGTAATCCTGTTATCTCCACCATACAGAGAGGAAACAGAGGCCTTGAAAGCAATTTGCCCAGGTTCACAAAGCCAGAGCCATGATATGACTTAAGAAGTCTAGCCCCAGAATCTATACTCTTAAGCAGTATGTTAAATTGCTTCTGATCAAATCCATTCCATTGTTTAGTGTTTAGTTTTGCTTTTAGCATCTGTCTTTCTTTCCCTAATTTGCCTCTGTCAAATGCTTCAAGAATAAATGTGGGGGCTGGGGATAGAGCTCAGTAGTAGATACATACCTCACATGCACAGGGATTCAATCCCATCACTTACAAAGAAAAAAAAAAAAATAAAGAAGAGTGACTGAGGGTAAGCTAAGTGGTAGAGCTTACATTTAGCATGCATGAGGCCCTAGGCTAGATGCCTAGGTACCACAAAATTAAAAAATACGCAATAAAGTGTAGAAGCTGGGGCATAGTATTTTAAATAGAAAATTGAGCCCTACATAAATACAGGGCTTGCAATGGATAGTTTGATGTAATTACCTAGTAATCAGCCTCAAGACCCTGTCACTTTAAAACCCATATAATTAAGACAGAAGAATTTCCAGCCCAACTAGTATTATTTCCAGTTCAATAAAATTAGAAATCAAATATAAGTATTCAAGGAAGACTACAGTTTCTATAATTCTGTCATAGGCTTCCAAAAATACCAATAATCATACTTAGCACTACTATTTGTTACCTGGAATTCCAAACCCAAACGGGAGATCTTAAATCTCATTATCATTCAACAACAGTTACATCTCCAAATTCTCCAATTAGGGGAGAGATTAAGAAGACTGTCACATACAGAAATATTCTGAATTCATTTCAAGTCTTCTTCTCTCAAAAAAAGGAAATCACTTCTTAAATAGTACAATTTAGGTCCGACTGAACTGTGAAGATGTCAAGTGTGAAATTAATCTTGGATAGCTCAAAATGGGAATTACTTCAGAGTCAAATTCAGCAGGTGTTAATTTAAAGGGCATTTACAACATATCTGATTCTTTCTTACGTTTCAGTCTTTGGAGATTGTTTACCTCTGGAATTTTATGTTCTGAGACACCAACTAGTAGCACAAGGCATGATACATATTAGTGCTATTAAAGATGTTCCTAATTTAAGGAGCTAAAAGTACTAATTTAGATGGATCAGAGTTTTATTTCTTCTTTACACAGTGACCATCAGGCAATGTCATCTAGTGGAAAGTGCTTTGGCCCTGGGAATCAAACCGACTTAATTTCAAATCTCACCTCTACCGAAGTTTGAGATCTTTCCAAGCTTATGAATGTGTATTTGTAAATTGAGGTTTAACAGTATCTCCTTGTCTTATCTAAAGGATTAAATAAAATAATACATATACATGTCTGATATACAGAAAGCACTCAATAAACATTAGCTATTACTATTATTATGCAGGTAAGTCTTAATTATGATTTCTTCATATAGTATCCCCTAAAAAAGTTTTTCAGAAAAATAGTACCAAATTAGATCATGTCCAGATTTAATTTTATCTAAATGTAGTTTTAACAACAAAGATCCTTATGAAACAATAATCTGCAGTTCAATCTGAGGAAAGACAAGTTACTGATTGCTTTCTAGAGATGAATAAATTACTGAGATTGCAAAGTTTAAAATCTTGAAGTTAGAAATAAAATTCCCGGGGCTGGGGATGTGGCTCAAGCGGTAGCGCACTTGCCTGGGATGCGTGCGGCCCTGGTTTGATCCTCAGCACTACATACAAAGATGTTGTGTCCGCCGAAAACTAAAAAATAAATATTAAAAAATTCTCTCTCTCTCTCTCTCTCTCTCTCTCTCAAAGAAAAAAAAAAGAAAGAAAATTCCCAACGGATAAAAGCTACTATATTATCATAAGAGAAAAAAGGTCAATTACACTAGACAATGCAAAAGTTCTTAAAAATGCAATTTTTGTCAATCCTACTTCACAGGGAACAAACACACTAGGAGAAGGAAAAACACACTAAACAAATTTGTTCTTCAAACACAGTAAGCTTTGATTTGGTGGTGACACCCCAAAGATAATGATTATGAGAATTGATTATTATAATTGAACACAAAACAAAACTTTAAAATGTGAAAGAACAAAGCTTAAAATGGAAATAAATATAATGAAAAAAAAGACAGTTAAATATTAAGAAAAATAATATAAAACAGGGAGGCTACAGGAGAAGCCAGGCCTCTCCACGTGGAACATTCACAGTGAACAAGAATGCCAATCCCAAAACAAGACCTTTGAATTCCAAACAAATTTCTGAGCAGTTTCTGTGACTGGGAGGAGAATGAAGAGGAGGGAGGAGTTTCCCCATCATTAGAAGTCTGTTCCCAAATAAAAGGTTTAAAAACAAAAAATCTAAACAGTTATAAAGATGAAACTCCTAAAAAAAGTTTTTATAATCAGTGCTGAGCATCCTCTTCAATATTTTCAAAAGTTCACTTATGTTCTGCACATAGTGTCAAGCCCTGTGCTTACATCTTTTCATTTCATCTTCACAAAGATCCTCTAGGCTTTCTAACAGAAGAGATTTGGATGTTAAACAGCTTACTCAAGTAGGGAACTACACTGTCTCCGGCAGTTCCTTTTGAAATTAGTGCATTCTTAATCATACTAACTTTTAAAATCGTCCTGAGAGTAGCACTACTTTGTTTACCCGCTTAATGGACTTAGGCTGTTTTAACAGATGATAAATGTGGCATTATAACCCAAAGTGCTCTGCTACAATGACCATTACAACTATAGGAATAATTTTATGTATGTAGAATATAGTAACAATACACATGGGCTTACAATTTGTGTGTCTTTTTTTCCTACTTCATTTCATTTTTACAAATGTACTGGTCTGGATTAGAACAGAAATTTAAAACAAAAATAATCCTTAAGCACTGAACCTAAAAATCACAATTTAGCCATCTATATCTAAATTCATTCATCAATCAGAGCAGCTGCTGAGTTTGTAGAGATAATGTAGGTTCTCAACCTATTTATGTAGCATTGTTATTAAAAGCCAAAGAAACTGCTCATTTGCGACTGAATCTAAAATATCAGATGGCATCCAACTCCTTTACGAGACAGGACCTCATTTTTGGCCTCCTTTACAAGTTTAGCTTTTCTTCTTCTGATAAGCTGAAAAAAAAATAGCATCTTAATTATCACAGTCATTCATAACAGCATTTGAAAGTCAGAGTTTTTTTTCCCCTTTGTTTTATAAATTGTTTATGCATGACGGTTCAGTTGCTAGGTCCAACAGCAAAGAAGATCACAAAATTAAGGTGGTTTTGGGGTGAGGCAAGTTGGAGAAAGTGAAAGAGAAATTATGTCACACACACCTCTTGCTGTGACTCTGCTATAGTAACTTCAAACTACTTGATTTTTAACTCAATTGTAAATATTAATCCTGCCATAATTGATAGTTTGACTGGTCATCTGACATTATTATGGCTCTGAGAAATTCTGAAGTAAGTACTGAACAAGAAGCAAGATTAAGAACATGAACAACAACAAAAAAAAAGGCCTATCTTTTCATACAAATGACAGTGAATATAAAATAAAGCAGGTTTACCTGCTCCTCTTCTCTTATTCATAGATAACACTGGACCCTAAGAAAAAGTTAGACTGCCTTGAAAAGGAAAGTCTTTTAACCAATTTAGGAGTTTAGGGAGTTATTTCCTAAGGGTAGTAACTGTGCTTCCCAGTTCCCCCATGAATGAAGCTTATTTTTTACAAATTTATTATCTTGTTGGTTTTATGACATATCAATAATAGCAGCATAACTTGTCTAGAAAAAAAATCTTTAGCTCCAAGGAGATGAAAAACTCTGCTTGAATTTTAAAGTGTTTTTGACTAAGTTCTATATAACTTCTATTTTTATTTAAACAGATCAAAAAGCTTGTTCCTTCCATAATAATAAATAAACATTGTGAATGCTGATTTATAGCGTTTTAAGTCCTACAGCTTGAAAAGACCATGTGACTATCAATCTGGAAAGCCATGAATGCCATGGGTTACTATTTTTTATTAATGGCCTGATTAACAACACCACTCATGTAGACGTTTCCTTTCAGTAAAAAGAAAATAGCATGTAATTGTATATTGCAAGGATCATTCAAAAAAGTTTGAGAAACTACAATTGGAAAAATTCTAAGCATTGTATAGAAATTTTAAAAGATTTTAGCAGGATATGAGGGTGCACACCTGTGGTCCCAGTTACTTGGGAGGCTGAGGCAGAGGGATCAATTGAGCCAAAGGGTTGGAGGTCAACCCGGGGAACATGTATAACCATCTAAAAAAAAAACAAAAAAAAACCCCAAAAACACAACGACAACAAAAAGCCAGGCAGGGCACAGTGGTGCACTGCCTGTAATCCCAGCAGCTAATGAGGCTGAGGCAGGAGGATTGTGAGTTCAAAACCAGCCTCAGCAAAAGTGAGGTGCTAAGCACCTCAGTGAGACCCTGTCTCTAAATCAAATGCAAAATAGGGCTGGGGATGAGGCTCAGTGGTTGAGTGCCCCTGAGTTCAATCCCAGTACTCAAGAACAAAACAACACACACAATGTTTTCCAGTTGCTTATTAATTATATTCTTCATAAAAGTTACCTCATTAAGTCTTTAAATATGTACACCAACCCAAATCTCACAAATGCTAAACTTAATAATGTCAACTCAACTCTAATGTAGTTAAAAGAAGATTTTTTAAATATTAGAGGGTAGACGGCAGGCTCATAAAGTATTAGGCAGGCAGGTACCTAGGAGAGTAAAGTGGGCTTCATAGGCCACTAACAATTGACAATCAGCTGCAACCCAGTTCTGCCCAATTGCAGCCTTGAGAGAATACAATCAAACATTCTACTATTTAACAAAGTCTGCGGGCTGGATTTGTACATAGGCTAACTTGTACATGCCCTGTGGACTTCCGCTGAAATGGACAGAGTGGCTAAGAATTGCTCTGAGTCAGAAGAACCTGCCATAAAGATATAAACAAAGAACATATAAACCTCATTCCAATATACTTCATCAATTTGTCCAAGTTTCATAACCTGTCTGTTGGTTTCCTCATCAGTTCCTCGGTGAGTTTAAGTGAAGCAAAGTAACAGGAATAATGAAGGGTAGTGTTATCATTAGATACTGAGTAATACAGATTAAAAAACGAAACAGAAAAGGAGCAGTAACAATTCAAGGCTCTTTTCCCTTTGGCTATGGGCTTTACTTTTCTCAAGCTTCAAATCCTTCGTCCTTCCTTTTTTTCCACCCACAGAAAATTTTCTTCACCAGCAATGCCTCTTCTTTTTTAGTTTCTTCAGGGCCTATTTCATACTTCATCTATACCTTCCCTTTCCTTTAAAAGCATAAACAAGATTGTCATTGAGGCAAGAGCCTATTTCACTGCTTATCTCCAGGACAAATTCATTAAATCCCATTCCCTCTGAAGTTTTTCTTCCTCAATCTTTGAACACTGTGCACTTTTTGAATTCTCTTTAACAACCTTAAAGAACCTATCTGCATTTCATTGAACACTTTCATCTCTCCTTCCCCATTAATATTTAAGAAACGATAACCTAACAAATTAACCAAAATAGCAAAACATTAACAAAGGTTCATTTCTAAGCAGACTTGAAAACAAACTCAGAACATTCACTTTAATGTTCTTCTTCTTTGAAAGGAAATGTGAGTTAAGAATAGTATAATTTAAGCCAGGCACAGTGTAATCCAAGTGACTGGGAGGTTGAAGCAGGAGGATCAAAAGTTCAAAGCCAGTCTCAGCAACTTAACAAGGCCTTAGGCAACTCAGTAAAACAGCCTGTCTCAAAATAAAAAAGGCTGGGGATGTAGTTCAGTGGCAAAGCACCTCTGTGTTCAATCCTCAGTACCAAAAAAAAAAAAAAAAAAAAAAAAAAAAAGCCAAAAACGTAATTTAGTTTTATTCTCATATTTACTGTAGTACAGCATCTGAAAATAAAAGAATGACTTAGCTTGAGTTTCCTAAAAAGAGAAATTATCAAAAAAGTATGCATAATTTTCCCCAAAAGAGAAATTATCACATTGATTTAAACTTATGGACAAATAATATTTTCCATTTGTTTTCTTAATAAGAATCTGGCATCTTAATTCAGAAACCTCTAGGAATCAACAGAAATGCGATAGGTCCTCTCTCCAGGAAATTGCACAGAGCCCCAAATATTTTAGGCAATTTCAAGGGATTCAGAATACTCCAGGTCTACAGTGGAATATCCACTCACCCCAGGATAAGAACTCTAATGCTGAATATGAGGTTTGTTCCTACCACTGAATGCTCTGTATCTTTCACAATGAGTCTTCCTCAACAGGACCTTTAGCTCTGAGATTAACTAGGGAAGCAGCTTCCCTCTGCAGCTATTACTGCTTCCTAGCATCCTGATAAACTGGCAGAAAATGGAGACTTTCTTACCTCTGAGAAATTAACAGCCAAGGGAATGATTCCAGCCACGTAACATCCCACCAACATAGCCAAAGACAGCAGACTAATGGAGATGAAATCATCCATTCTGCCCTCTTTTATTCATCCACCAATATCAGACTTCAAAATTCCAGAGGCTTCAAAGGTGCTTAACGTGTGGTAGTTCCAAGAGAACAAAGTGGGCTGTCCAGTTCTTTCGGCCTCCCCACTAGCAGATGTGTTCACGAGGCACCTCTTTCTCTTGAACTTTCTTATAAATAGCCCCTTTTTGTTGACACTAGCACCGGAGAAAACTTTGAGCAATCTTAGGTCTCAGTCCCTGGATTCTCGTGGGTTAAGCGATACGGGAAATTTGTGCGAAAGAGCGATTTCTTCAACCGTCGGAATGAAGGTGGCACAACGGCCCACTCCCGCTACAGACAATGTCCCAAGTAGCAGCAGGAAAAGGACGAAAAGCCTAGCTAACCTGTGCGTTCCCTCCGCGCCCCTGTTTCCCTAGGGTGGCCCCGCTGGTGATCCGCCCCCCACCAGCACTGGGACCAGCCCACCAGTCCCAGCAAGCTCCCTTCCAATTCTAGAGTGGGGAAAGGAGTCTTGCAAGTCTTAAACGCTGGGTCCTCGGGATTCAGCAGCAAAGCTGATACAAAGCTGTCTCTGCCCTATACCCAATGCTGCCCATGGTACTCCGCTCCGCCGGGCCTTGACCCGGAGTCACAGATACTACAGCAGCCATGGCCGCCAAGTGGCACCTCTTCATTACACCCTCTTCCGGATTGTCTCACCGCCCCCTCCTTAGGGGCCACTTCCGGGTTACAACCGATCTATAGCCCGGTATACTTCTATTGCCGCCATTTTTAAGAAGGGCTAATAAAAGATCTCTGTTGTTACTGTCTAACTGGTGATCACTTTACCCGTATGTTTAAAGCATAGAGTACGGGAGACAGCATAACGAAAGAAAAACTTCTTTTCAAAGCTCCGAAACTTTCCCTTACATAGTTCATCGCCCTTATAAAAGATGGCTGTAGCAGAGTCAGTATCTCCTCTAGCTGCCGGAAATGAGTACACCTCTATGGTCCAAAAGGCTTTTTTGCGTCGTGCTTCCGACGACTTCCTGCGGCTCCTCTCGCGGGGATTGGCTGTTGGCGGCGTTGTGGCTGAGCTCGTGTGCGGCGGCAGTATCGACAGCGGCTGCAGCAAAGAAGAGTTTGGCGCGATGGTGAGAAAGGCCCCAGCGGCTACCTGAATCCCCCAGCCTTCGGGGCAACCTCTGCCCCGTACATCTTCCTGGCCTTCCCACCCGCAACCATCTTTCGCCAGGGTGCTGTTCCCGGCCCCTGCAGTTCGCGGGTCGACCCTTCTCCCTCTTCCCGCCGTGGAGACGCCGGGCCTGGCTTTAGGCCCCGGACCCGGGTCCGCCCTGCCGTTGCGCGCCCGCCTGTTTTTTGGATCAAAGCCTGCGGTGGGCCTAAGAACGCGCTCTCTCCCGAGTGCTAGTTGATGGAGGAAGGCGTGGTGATGGTGCTTTTTGCCTCCAAATAGTCAAGCTTACTGTAGGAACAATGGCCTAGGGGATGTTTCCGAAACTGACAGATTTGTCAATTTACTGTACCCCGCATGTGGGCCAGGCGGAGTCATACTTGCTTTGTAGTGTGCTTCTTCAACCATTCCCTATTGTTTTCCTGCACTTGGCCTTTTTTAAAAAAAGAATTTTGTGTTTTCTAAGATCTGTGGGTGCATCATTTAGCGTTTCAATCAACCTCAATCCCCATTCTTACCCTTGTACTCTTCTGAAAAGATAGGCTCAGCTCGGAGTCCAGGCCTTTTGGAATCTGATTAGGGTGATAGCGAAGTGGTTGGATTTTTTCGTTTGTTTTGCTTTTAAATCAAAAGGGAGGTGGCAACAGGGATTACAGGGACGCAGGATTTTTCTACATTTACTCTTTCTTTTTCTGGTTGTTGCAGTTATTGTTAACAAGCTAACTTTTCCAGGTTGTACTTTCTGAGTTGCTTCAGTGTTTGACCCAATGTAGTCTTCTAAGGAGGACTGAGAATTGAAGGCCAGGTTTTAGTTCCCATTTTGCCTTAACTAGCCATGTGACCTTGCCTAAGTCATCTACCTGAGTTTCCTTCTTTCTCTACTTGTAAATCACAATTTGGTATTGTATTAAAATATTTAAATTCTGAGAAAGTGACAGCAACAAATATCAATCCATTTTCAATACAGTTGTCAGTAATAGCTTCATTTTGTTTCTCTTTTGTTTGAAGTTTGGGGAAAGCGTTTGAAACTAATTAGCAAACTATGTATTGTAATAATTCCGCAATAAAAGAATGACTATTTCGGGTTCATATGTGTGGGACTTTGCTTTTCAAAACCAGGTTAACTATTCATCAGAATGAATCACTGTTGTTTGGCAATCAGAATAAGGTTTTTATTAAGGGAATTTTGCATGACTTTTAAAATTAATCACATTTCATTCTAGTAGTTTTTAATCCTTTTTGGCATTTCATTCTAGTAGTTTTTAATCCTTTTTGGGGGGGGAATATAAACTTTGCCCTCTGGTTGATTTTAAGACTAGATAAGAAAAGCAATGTACAATATAACTATTTCTGTATGTTATTCTTTGAAATAAATTAGCCTTTAATTTGTATTAGAACTAGTACAAAGTGAATATAATAGCAACTGGTATAGCTAGTGTATAATGCAAGCCCTGTTGCAGAGTGCAATAGTATGGCAAATGATACAGAAATTTCCCCCCACCCCTACTCACAAACACTAGGCAAGTGAACCCAGAGCTTTATGTTAGTATTTAATTAATCATCCCTGCATGCATAGCAAAAAAAGGGGGGGTGGCAAGGGGATAATTTCAATAGAGTAGTGATTCTCAACTGAGCAAGATTCTCCCAAACTCCAGGGACATTTGGTAATATCTGGAAACATTTTTGGTTTTCACAACTTTGGGAGGAAAATGTGGAATCTAGTGGATATGGGCCAGGGATGATGCTAAACATCCTACAATGCCCAGAGAATCATCTATTCCAAAATGTAATAGAGAATGAGAAACCCTGAAATTGACCCACCAACAGAAACATGCTCCCCAGTAAGCATGAGAGGGAAGCCATAAATCTATCTGTTGTTCTTCAGGCATATTCTTATTTCTTACTGTTTTAAATCAGTCTAACAATTTCATGAATCCAATGTTTAAAAATAATTGATTTTGCTATAAGATAGCTCCTGAAGGGTAGTCATCTACCAGGTGAATAGTTTAATGGATTTTTTTAGGGCAATACTAATTTTTTACAGCCAGTTTTTCTTATGCCTTGATGTTAGACTGTAACCCCTGTATAAAATATGATTCTACCATTGTGCTAAAGTTGGAAAAAGAACATTGGTGATACAGTGCTTGGAATGATTTTTCTCTTTATCCAAGTTTTTAATTAGGAACTTAATAGGGCTGCAGATAAAGAGTGATCAGTGGAGACAGAAAACCTTTGTAGGTTTATAATTTAGTTGGAAAGAAAAGGCAGTACAAAGGAACTTTTGCTGGGTACCTGCAGCCAATAAGTGAACTCCACCTTTGAGAAAGAGTCATTAGGACCCAGGAGACCTTACAGGAGAGAGGTGAATACAGCTGTTAATATCACGCTTGGGCGAAGGCCTAATTATTGTACGATGAACAACCTGATCAATTACATTTTAATAACTGACATGTATTGTGGCATAAATGGGAATTTTATGTCATAATGTGAATTTCTCAAATATAAGTCTGAAACTTACATTGAAATTCCTTTTTCCCCCTGTAGTCTCATACCATTCTGCTGGTACAGCCAACCAAGAGGCCAGAAGGCAGAACTTATGCTGACTATGAATCTGTGAATGAATGCATGGAAGGTAAGTTTAACACTAATCAAGGAGTAGAAATCTTTGAGGTTTTTTTTCCTGCCCTGATATGCTTTAATGCTCACAATTGTAATCACAGTGGCTCAGGAGGCTGAGGCAGGAGGATCATGAGTTCAAAGCCAGCCTCAGCAAAAGCAAGGCACCAATTAACTCTGTGAGACCCTGTCTCTAAATAAAATACAAAACAGGGCTGGTGATGCGGCTCAGTTGGCGAGTACCCCTGAGTTTAATCTTTAACCCCCTCCCCCATTGGAGTATGTGGATTGGATATTCACAAATAAAAACTAACTGGTTTAGACTTAAAATCTGCCATGTAAAACCAACAATGAGTATAACTGAACAAAGCTATTAGTAATCAGATATCTTCTAAAAAGCTAGCTAAAGTCCATATTTTACATTGGGGTTTATTCTTTGCATACTACAGTTTTATGGATTTTTGCCAAATTCATGAAGTCATGAATTTACCATTAGAGAATCATACAAAATACTTTGACAGCCCTAAAAATTATTTGTGTTCAGCCTGTTTGTTCTTCCTGCCACACCCTCCAGACCCCTGACAACCAATGATCTTATTACTATCTCTATAGTTTTGCCTTTTCTAGAATGTCGTATTTTGGCATTCTTCATTGCCCTTGAATGATTGGTTCCAGGACCTCCTCACAGATACCAAAATCTGCAGATGTTCAAGTCGTTTATATAAAATGGTGTGATATTTGCATATAACCTACATAAACCCTCCTGCATACTTTATCTAAGTCATTTACAATACTTAATATAGTATAAATGCGATGTAAACAGTTGTTCTACTTTATTGTTTAGAGAATAATGACATGAAAATTGTATTGTTCAATACGAATGCCGTTTCTTTTCTTCATATGTATTTAATTCATAGTTAAATGCATGGATGCCAAATCTATGTACATGAAGTGCTGACTGTACTTAATGGTTTAAATTATTATCACATGTAGCCTTCTTGTGCTGGCTTCTTTCATTTAACAATATGCATTTAAGGTTCTTCCATGTCTTGTCATGACTGGATAGCTCCTTTTTTTTTTTTTTTCTTTTTTTAAAATTAGAAATGGTGCTATATGTTCCATTTTAAAAAGTTAAAAAATGAGGATCCGAGTGTGTAGTTCATGATATCAGTGATAAAGCACTGAACTAGCATGTATGAGACCCTAGGCTATATCCCCAGTGCTGCTTTCTTTTTCTTTTTTGATGGGATGAGGAGGGGTGGTAGCAGTGATTGAACTCATAGACACTCAACCACTAAGCCATGTCCCCAGCCCTATTTTATATTTTACTTAGAGACAAATTCTCACCAAGTTGCTTAGCACCTTGCTTTTGATCAAGCTGGGTTTGAACTTGGGAATTTCCTGTGGGGATTCTCCTCTTGAACCACAGAGATTACAGGCATGCATCATTGCACCCTGCTCCCAAAGCTGTTTAAAAAAAAAAGAAAAAAGTTAAAAATGTTAAAGCAAAATTACTGAATCAGTTCTTACATGGTGATTGTCAAATGATAATTTTCTTCGTCTATTTTCTTTGTTATGTTACTTAATATTTCCCTGTAAAGCAGAGCTTTTACTCCCCCCCAAAAAAAAATTTTAAAAATGAAGACTATGTTTTAGAGCAGCTTTAGGTTTATTTTTTTTTTTAAAGATTGGAGAGCTAAGGATATAGCTCAGTTGGTAGAGTGCTTGCCTTGCAAATAAATAAATAAAAAGATTGGAAAGTAGAGTCCCAACCGACCTTTCTTTCCCTGTCCCCTCCCAGTTTTCCTTAATACTACATTTTTTATTAGTGTGATACATTTGTTTCACTTGATGAAGCAATATTGATGTTAATTAAAGTTCACAGTTATACATTAAGGTTCACTTTTTGTTTTGAACATTTATAGACTTTAATGTATGTATAAGACATGTATCTATCATTATTCTATCATACACAATAGTTTCACTATCCTGACAATACGGTGTCCTACCTATATGTTCCTTCTCCAAACTGCTAGCAATCACCACCTCTACTGTCTCTGGTTTTGCCATTTCCAAAATGTCATGTTGGAATTACATAGTATGTAGCATTTTCTGATTAGCTTCTTTCACTGTTTTTTCATGTGTTTTAGCTCTTTTATTTTTTTATTGAATAATATTCCGTTGTATTAACATATCACCGTTTGGTTATCTATTTACCTATTAAAGAACACCTTTGTTGCTTCTTTTGGGGCAATTATTATTAAAGCCACATGAGGTTTTTTATGGATGTACATTTTCAGCTCATTTGGGTAAAAACCTAGTAGCGTGATTATTGGATCATATGGTTAAGACTATGTTTGACTTAGTAAGAAACTGCCAAACTGTCTATAGAAGTGGCTACACCATTTTATGTCCCCACCAGAAATGAATGAGCACTCCTTTCACTCTGCATCCTTGCCAGTGTTTGGTGGTGTCATTACTTCAGGTTTAAGCAAATCTAATAAGTGTGTGGAGGTGATCAGTGAGTGATACACGATATTGAACCTTTTTTTTATACATTTATTTGCCATCTGTTTCTTTGGTGAGCTCTTTGTTCAGATCATCAGTTCACTTTTTTATTGAGCATATTGCTGAGTTTTAGAAGTTCTTGATGTATTTTGGATACAAGTCCTTTACCACATCCTTAAACCACATAATGTGATTTTTTGTGTTGTTTCTTGAATAGTGTCCTTTGCAACATGAATATTTTCATGAAGTCCAGTTTATGTGATTTTTCTTTCATTGCTTATGATTTGTCATCTAAAAAACCATTGGTCTTATCAAATATTCATGTTTTTTTCCAAGACTTTTTTTTGTGTGTGTGTGTGCGTGCGTGCGTGCGTGCGCGCGCGCGTGCGCGCACTTAGGTTAAACCCAGGAGCACCAAAAAAACCACTGAGCGACATCCCCAGCCCATCTTTTTAAAAAAAAAAGTTTTATGTTGAGACAAAGTCTTGCTCAGTTGCTTAGGGCCTTGCTATCCTGCTGAAGCTGGCTTTGAACTTGGAATCCTGCCTTACACTCCCAAGCTGCTGGTGTGTGCCACGAAGCCCAGATTTCTAAGACTTTCTATCATTTTACCAATTACTTTTAGGTCTCTGCTCCATTTTGAATGATTATTTATTTACGGTGTGAGGAATGGACCCAACTTCATTTTTTTTTGCACGAGACTATTCAATTGTCTTAACACCATTTGTTTGAAGATCATTAATTCTTTGTTGAGTTTTCCAGGCACTGTTTTTTTAAGTTGTAGATGGACACAATATCTTTATTTTTTTATTTATTTTTATGTGGTGCTGAGGATTGAACCCAGGGGCTCACATATGTGAGGCAAGCGCTCTACCACCAAGCTACAATCCCAGCCCTCTAGACACGTTAATGAAAAGCATTTGGCTATAAATGTGAAGGTTTATTTCTGGATTCATTTCTGTTACACTGATGTATGTGCTTGTCCTTATGCTAGTATCACTCTCTCAATTACAATAGCTTTGTAAGTTTTAAATCAGAACTTTGTTCTTTTTGAAATAGTTTGGTTATCCTGGATCTCTTGAATATTCAAATTTAGGATCAAAAATATTCAAATTTAGTCAAATTTAGGATCAACTTGTCCATTTATTATTTCATTATTTCAGATTATTTCCAGCTCAGGGTAGGTATTGCATTGAATACATAGATCATTTGGAGGGAGTATTACCATCTCTTTCTTTTTTTTTTTTTTTTTTTTTTTTTTCCAGTACTGAGGATTGAACCCCCTGGGGCTCATGTATGCTAAGTGAGCACTCTTACCACTGAACCTTTTCTTTTTTTATTGTGAGCCAGAGTCTCACTAAGTTTCCCAGGCTAGCCTCAAATTTGAAATCTTCCTGTCTCCACCTCCCCAGTAGCTGGAATGAAAAGCAGATGTGTCCACTGCACATCATATTAAATCTTCAATCCATGAACTTGGATTCCTTTTCATATATTTAGGTCTTTACTTTCAATGACATTTTGTTGTTTTCAGTGTACAAGTCTTGTGCTTCTTTTTTGTTAAATTTGCTCCCAAGAACTTTATTCTTTTTTATACCATTGTAAATAGAGTGGGTTTTTTTTTTTTCAATTTTCTATTGGTTTATTGTTAGGTCTAGAAATTCAGTTGATTTTCATATGTTGATCTTACATCCTGCAAGTTTGCTCTACTCATTCATTAGTTCTGTTACATTTTTGGTGGTTTCCTTAGGATGTTCTGCACAACAGAGAAAGTTGTACTTCTTCCCTTGCAGATATAAATGCCTGTTTTCTTTCTTGCCCAATCACCCTTGTTAGAATAGGTAGTACAGTGTTGAATGCAAGTGTCGAGAGTAGATATTTCAGTCTTCTTCCTAATCTAAGCAGAAAAGCATCCAGTCTTTCACCATTAAGCGTATTGGTAGCTATGAATCAATGTCTTTTTAAAGTGAACAATGAGTTTATTTTATTGGTTTTATATTCTTTCCAGATAATGTGCTCTGTAGACAATTGTTATGTGACTTTGCTTATTTTAGTATCTTTATTATAATTTGAGTAGAGAAGTGTATTACATGTGCTAATGCTTTATTATTTCATTATTTCACATAATCCTCAAAATCATATGAAGAGGTACTATTGTTATCTCCCTTTGATAGGAAAGGCTTACTGGTAGAGTCATTTGCCCAGGATTTCATAATTACTAAAGGTAGAGCTGGAATTCAGGTCTGTTGGAATCTAGGATTCAGGATCTTAAGTTCCATATTAAGATAAGCTTTGGGGGCTTGGAATGTGGCTCGAGTGGTAGCGTGCTCGCCAACATGCATGAGGCACTGGGTTCGATCCTCAGCACCACATAAAAATAAAGACATTGTGTTCACCTAAAAAACTAAAAAATAAACATTAAAATTTTAAAAAAAGATAAGCTTCAAGCTGGGTGTGGTGTCACATGCCTGTGATCCTAGTGACTCTGGAGGCTAAGACAGTAGGATCACGAGCCTCAACAACTTAGTGAGATCCTGTCTCAAAAATAAAAGGGGCTGGAGATATATGGCTCAGTGGCTTAGTGGTTGAGTACCCTGGACTTTAATCCTTAGTGCAAAAAAAAAAAAACCTTAAAATAGACCTATTGCCAATTTTTATTGATATTTTTGTTATTGTTGTTGCATCAAAATCCAAAGGCAAGCTATTCATTTGTCACCATTATTCCAAAGTGTGGTGTTTTTCTTTACATACTTTGTAGTTTTTGGAAGATTTATTGAAAAATCTGACTTAACGAACCACAGTATTATCCTTGTGTGTGTGTGTATGCTGGGGATCAAACCCATTTATGCTAGGCAAGTGCTCTACCAGTGAGCTATATCCTCAGCCCTAGGTTACAATTTTTTTGAACCATCAGATGACAAACCTTTAAAGCACATTTTGCTTCAATGGTTTGAAGTAATCATTATTAAGGCACAAAATGGCTACCAACATTCTAGTGAATTTGTAAAGTTGCTTGTGGCAGTAATTAAAATGATCAAGCTACAGTTCTTTTCCCAGCCCAATTTTACTAAAATAAATATGATATCAACATAAAGAACTACTCATATACAGGCTTATGCAGTTGTAAGTTCTTTTTCCCTCCTCTTTCAGGAGTTTGTAAAATGTATGAAGAACATCTGAAGAGAATGAATCCCAACAGTCCCTCTATCACATATGATATAAGTCAGTTGTTTGATTTCATCGATGATCTGGCAGACCTCAGCTGTCTTGTGTGAGTACTTGCCACCTTATCTTTAACTTGCATTTTTCTATTGTATATCTGAGGTGATTTATGATATTGGGAGTTCATTGTGTCTGATATTGGTATTTGCATTTTGCATACTTTATGCTAGTTAATATTTTACTTACATATATAGATCATAAATTAAGTTGATAACATAATGCCAAAGGTGCAGGATATCTTAAACTTTGCTATTGATACAGTTACTATGCAGAGAGGCTTATAATTAATAAATTTCATATCCTTTTTTTCTTTTAATACCTAATCTTTTTCTTAGACCCCCGCATCTTCCAGTCTTTATCCTAAAATAGTTGGTTTTGAATTAAAACTAAGATTGTTCGTTTTAAAACTTAAATATATATAGAATTGAAATTTAATTTTAATCCTGCTTTATGTAAATATTTTATTTTATTTTTTTTTTTTTTAAAGAAAGAGTGAGAGAGAGAGAGAGAGAGAGAGAGAATTTTTAATATTTATTTTTCAGTTCTTGGCGGACACAACATCTTTGTTGGTATGTGGTGCTGAGGATCGAACCCGGGTCGCACGCATACCAAGCGAGCGCGCTACCGCTTGAGCCACATCCCCAGCCCCTGTAAATATTTTATTTACACAATATTTTTATTAGAATGAGGGTTTTTTAGACCCTTACATTTTTTATTCTCAGAGATTTGTTAGATTTTTAAAAATGTTTCTCTTATAACAATAAATGTTTTGTATTTATAATCTGCTGATTATAAATACTACTACTAAGAAGCATAAAGTGTTAAAGATTGACTCAGTCTTCTCACCATCTGTGAATGAGAAACAATAAATACAGCTCATTTTACAGAGAAAAATGGAAGCACTTTAGGTTGACATTCAGTCATCAGGTGCTTGAATACTTATTATATGCCAGGCACCAAGTTAGAATATGAGGGAGCAGTGTTGAAAACATACGGACCTACCCATAGGCACTTCTGGACCATTCAGCCAAGCCTAGTATCTGGCTGCACCGTGCTGCCTCCCCTGAGATTCTTGGTGAAGACAAGCATTTCCTTAGGATTTTGGAGTTTTGCTTGCTCATAACGTTCATATGATCCAGTTCTGGTCTTAGATATGTTAATAAGAAATTTATATCTAAATAAGTTCAGGAAATTGAGGCCAGCAGAACTATAGGTATCATTATAGTCTAACATGTATCTTAAATTAATATGTATGGATCTTATTCTAATAAATATTTGTTGAGTGTTAACCCAGCAAGTACAGTCACCTCTCAGTATCTAAGGACATTGGTTTTAAGGATTCTCTACCCTTGCAGATATCAAAAATCTGAGGGTGCTTAAGTTCCTTTGTATAATGGTATGCTATTTGCATATAACCTGTGTACATCCTCCCATGTACTTTAAATCATCTCTGGGTTACTTAAAAGTCTGTACATTGACAGTACAGATGCCCCCTCCCCCAGTATTTTCAATAAGTTGTTCAAATCTGAGAATGCAGAACTGTGGATACGGAGGGTTGATTGTGTGTTTAGGGACGAGGAGGGCCTTGTGTAGATATGTTGCAGTTTTTTGTGTTTTGTGCTAGGGATGGAACCCAGGACCTCACACATGTTAAGCAAGCACTCCACACTGAGCTACATCCCAGCCCTTGGATTTTTACTTGCAGTAGCTAGAAAGTGGTTCACTAAAATGGTGATGTTTGATTATAGACTTGGATGAGAAAATAAGCCATCCTGATAACTACAGAGAAGGGAAAAAATGTACCAGACAGAGGGGAAGGGGACAGCTAGTTGTAAGAGTTCTGAGACAAGAGTGTGCCCTGCCCTGATGTGTTTGAAACTTGTATAAAAGCCTATAAGGGTACAGAGGAATGTAGAGTAGATTAGAGGTCCCGGGAGCAGTGATATTCTAGGAGCCAGTACAGAAGTGTTTCATGTTATTGATAGTCCAACAAATGAGATCTGAGAAGTGATTCCTGGAGTGTCACTGAGAATGTCTTTGGTAACTTCCAAAGAAATTTTGGTATAGAGTGACAAAGTTTTTATTTACAGATTTCAGTTATTTTAGAGGTGTGAGAAAAGAGGCATTGTAGACAACTGATAAAAAACCAATGTTTATTCAATGCATCAAAGAAATTGAGATATATCTAATAACTGCAGGAGCAAATAGCCTTTTATGGGTGTTTTTGAAGAGGTGAGAAATAGTGGGAAGTTTGCAGGCTAGTGGGATGATTTAGTAGAGGGAGGAATTGATGGCATTAGAATCTAGGACAGTGCATTAGTAGTAAAGAGGGGAAGGTAGGCGGTATGGGTGGAAGATTGGGGAAATTATTTTCTGATTGCTTCAGCTGTTTCAGGAAAATAGGAAGCAAGAACACTGAAGTCAGGTGGAGGAAAAAGTGTTGTAGGTTTATGGAGAAGTAAAAAATCATCTAAGAGGACAAAGATATTAAGGGTTGCTTGGTTTCTAGGAAAAACTAAGTATCCTCTTGGGTACCTGATAATGCATTTAAAGAAAATCTGTTTTCATCATGGGCTTGCTTCTAGTCACTCCTGGATGGCTACAGGTAAGGAATAGGTCGTGGTCAGTCAACATTTTGCTAAAGATTGGAGATGTGTGCAAGGAAATAATAAGGGATCAGTGACCATAAAATGAAATTGGAGGTGGGGGCACTGGAGACAGACAGAATCAATTTAATTGTAGGTTCCCTGGGGTCAAAGAAAACAAATGAGATGCTCAAAATTGGGTGATTGATAATGACAAGGTCTGCTGGATCTGGCTGAGGAGGAGCAGGGAGACAAGATGTTTGGAAATTATATTGGAAAAGATGTTGGCATTGAGGGGCGTAAGTGTCAGCAGAATCATCTACTAGACATAAAATCACCAATAACGTGTTTTTACTGTCTAGAATTTAAGAAGCAGCTATGTTTTTGTTCACTATTTTATCTCCAATATCTAGAATAGTATCTGACACACTGCACTGAGTGAATATTGGTTGTAAAAATGCATGTCACTGGGCTGGGATTGTTGCTCAGCGGTAGAGCACTCGCCTAGCATGTGCAAGGCGCTAGGTTCAATCTTCAGCACCACATAAAAATAAATAAAAGTATTGTGTCCAACTCTAAAACTTAAAAAAAAAAAATGCATGTCACCCCCATAATATGATTTGAAGCATAATTTGTTGAAATGATTTGTAATTTTTCTCCCCTTTTTTTAATGTTACAGAGTTATATTCTCTAAACAAAGGTGAAAGAGGGGCTGGGGTTGTGGCTCAGTGGAAGAGCACTTGCCTAGCATGTGTGAGACACTGGGTTCGATCCTCAGCATCACATAAGAATAAAATAAAGATACAATGTCCACCTATAACTAAAAAAATACATATTTTTTTAAAAGTGAAAGAATCTGACATTTTATGCTAAATTTTGGAGGATCTTATATTAGAAATCTTAATTATTTATCTGATCAAGTTGGAGATTTATATTTGTCCCAAGTGTATTGGTGTTGAGAAGTTTTTACATTTGGAATTTAAAACTGACTACATGTTTCATTTGGAACTTAAGGCTTTTATAGAGTTCATGTACAAACGAATGTTATCTTCATGATTTTTTAAAACATCACTTAGTCAAACATCAGTTATCTCATTCCCCGTAAATGGGAAGTAACTTAAAGCTAAGGAAAGATTGTTTTACTCACCTTGGGAGGGGCTAACAGGAGTTTCTAAATTAAAGATAGCTGAGTTGGAATTTTCTCACCATTTTTCAACTCTTTTGGGCCAGTTAACTCAGTATTGCTAAACCTCAATTTGCTCATTTGTAAAATTTGTTTATTGGTACTGGGAATTGAACCCAGGGGCATTTAACTACTGACCCACATCCCCAGCCCCCCTCCCTCCCCCCCCCCTTTTTTTTTTTTTTTGAGACAAGGTCTCTCTGAGTTACTGAGGGCCTTGCTAAATTGATGAGGCTGGCCTTAAACTCAGGATCTTCCTGTTTCAGACTCTCTACTTGCTGGGATTATTGGCACAAGCCACCGTGCCAGCTCATTTGTAAAATTTATATAAATGTACTTCACAAGACAACTTATGAGGCCCCAGTTGCTTGCTTAACACAGCCACATCAGATATACAGCAAGAACCCCATGTTAACTGGACTGATGAAGCCAGGACAGATTTTATTACAAGTATGTTCTGTAAAATTTGCCGCAAATTTATGAATTTGTGGATTTCAATCTCCATAATGATAAATTGTGCTGTTAAAAATGTTTCCGGTTTTTGGCAACACAAAAAGCACACAAAGTAAAACACTGATTATAAGGGACATTCTGCAAGTATGTTACTTCATGATAGGATATAACTTTGTGCTTTTAAATGTATCTAGCTTGCTAAGATAGTATTACCTAGATAATTCTTTCCAGCTCATGTAATTCAGGTATGAGAGAGATAAATGGTAATCTGTAGTTTTTAATTGTCTCTTTGAAAAGCAATAAATTGTAGGTTAAATTGTGTTTCTTTTTCTAATGTTGAAAATTGAATTTAGGATTTAGAACTATTTTTCCCACATGACTTAGCTTGTGTCTCATTTGTTATTTGAATATCCTAGTGAAAATATTTCCAAAGAGGTCACATACTGTTGTGTCACTTCTTATGAGCATACTTTACACTGAGCTACGTTCCCAGCCCTTTATTTTAAGAGAGGGTCTCTCATAAGTTGCCCAGGCTGTCCTCGAACTTTCAGTCCTCCTACCTCAACCTAACCCACAACTTTTTAAAATCCTTTTCCCCAAAACCTCTTATTTAAAGCAGTATAAGGCTCAGGGTTCAGCTCAGTGGTAGAACACTTGCCTAGCATGCCAGAACCAGGTTGAATCATCAACATCACAACGAAAAAAAATATATTAAACTAAAAAAACGGTATAACAAAAAAATGGAATGTATAACTTGATGAAACCGAGGGCAAACTATATTAATAGAAATTTAGACAGAATTTGTCAAACTTGTTTCAGTTTTCTCACCTATGTTTTAAGATGAAAATAGCCTTTTGAATGTACAAGATTTTCTTGTTTGTGATATTTTCTTCCACAACTGTTGTAATGAGAAGGTACTCCTAATCAGGAAGGCAATCTGATATCAGCAGAGACAGTGCTGATTTATTTCTTGGTTCAGACCCTCAGATTGTTATGATAAATGCCTGCATGCATTTACAGAAACAATGGGCTGAAAGATTGATTTGTACCAATAGCTAAGAATTTTATTAATATACTTAACATTTAATTGTCACATTTTCAAATGCTAGTTAAAAGCCATCAATTTACAGCCTTCCATAAAGAAGGCATTATTATTATTTCATGAGCTGGAAAATAGCTTGTAGGAGTGATTTTGTGAGATGGAATGATCTCTCTCCCATCCAGGTATGAAAGTTCTGAGAAATTCTGTTTTTAATTCTTCTTCAATGTTAATAAAAATACTATAGTCTCTTCTGCCACACCCTAAAGTAGATTAGATTAGCACCTATTTAGTTAGGAACACCTAATTTAGTTAGGAAGCCTGAACAGATGACAGTAAAAGAATTCTTTTTTTTTATTTTTATGTGGTGCTGGGTTTGAACCCAGTTCCTCACACATCTCATGAGGCAAATGCTTTATTTTCTTTCTTTTTTTTTTTCCAATCTTTTTTTAGTTGTAGTCTTTATTTTATTTTCATGTGGTGCTGAGGATTGAACCCAGGGCCTTGCACATGCTGGCGAGCACTCTACCACTGAGCCACAACCCCAGCCGAGAATTATCTTACTTTTTAGAGTGTTTCTCACTGTAACAAGGTTGCTTAGTAGAATATTTGGTTAATAATTTTTACAAATTGGAAAACTTTTGCATTTTTTTAATAAACCAGTTCTGGCCTCACCAGAGGAAAAATGTGATGGTCATTGTATAAAGCATTCCTACTTTGGAATTTGTTTCCCTTAACAAAAATTGGTATGCAGGTTTCTAGCTTGGTGGGTAGTTAACAGTGAGGACTATGATGTTAGGAGCGTATAAGCTTTTACTTGTTCAGTATCACTTAGCTATTAAGTTGCTTCACTTCTTTGAGCCTATGATGACTTACTTATAAAAAAGTAATCGTGGGGCTGGGGATGTGGCTCAAGCGGTAGAGCGCTCGCCTAGCATGCGTGCCGCCCAGGTTCGATCCTCAGCACCACATACAAAGATGTTGTGTCTGCCAATAAATAAATAAATAAATAAATAAATATTTTTAAAAAGTAATCGTAATTGTACAGGGTTACAAAAAGGAACACACATTTAAAACAGTGGCTAGTATTTGGTAAAGTCTTAAGTACTTACTGGTATAATTTTTTGCTGAGAAATTTTAAAATGAAGACTTTTTAAATGGCTAAAATGAGATATAACTGATAAATCAGATACTTTGTTTTTTTAAGGTATCTTCTTGGGCAAACTGAGTGAACCCCTGAAGGTAAACCAGGGCTCTTATCTTTCTGGGATGCTGTGTGGCATTCCCACCAGGTGGTGCACACAGCTTTGAAACACTTCACTGTATTTGTGTAATCTCTGTTGGCTTATTGCTTTTTTATACTGTAACTGTAGATGGGGGACTCCAAAAAGAATGTATTCTTAACAGCTAGATTTCAGTTGTAGGTCAGCTGGAAAGTTTTTTTCCAAGTTTTAGCATGATTAACTTAAGTGATTGGCTATAAAGTGTACTGTGGGCTCTGAAAACCAATGGAAGTTTTATTGCTAGTGCTACTCTTTACACCTTCACCCTTCTCTTCTGCTAAGAGAGGTTTTGGAGATTGCTATGTGTTCTGATAATTCTCCTCTACAGGCCTCTTACAGTAATTATTTACTTGTAGCACTGGGGATAGAGCCCAGAGAAACTTGCTGGCAAGTTTTATGTTTTTTATGTGGCAGCCCTTTTATGTTTTTTTTTTTGAGACAGGTCTTGCTAAGTTTAAGTTACCCTGGCCGGCTTTGAACTTGGGATTCCCTTGCTTTCCAGGTAGCTGGAATTATAGGTGTGCACCAGCATACCCAGACCTAGCCAAGATATAGGTTATAAGATTACTTCTCTTAACTACTTTTGCAGGAGAGGACTGGAGATGTAGCTCAGTAGTAGAGTGCTTGTCTGATATACACATGAGGCCCTGTTCAATCCCTAGCACTATTTAAAAAATAAAATCATATATGAAAAATCAGCAGGAACTCTTTTCCAGTATGTTTAAGATTCCTTAGTTAATTCAAAAGTAAATTTACCAAATCTAAAGTTTATACTAGTGTTTGGTTTTGTTTTTTAATCACAAAAGGAACTGTAAAAATAGAAACTGTGTGGGAGAAAGAACACATGGTCAGATGGAAAATTTATCTTTTTCCAAGTCTTAAGTGATTAACCTTAACCTTAAGTGATTGGCTATTAAGTGTACTATGGGCTCTGAAAACCTTCTGCTGAGAAGTATGTGACATATTGAGCATTTAACTTAAGAGCTCTGGGCCTTGGTTTCTTTTCCCACGATAAGATTATACTAGGTGATCTGAAGTTCATTTTGGTTAAAAATTAGCAGCTGTATAAGCAGCTTTTTCATTGAGATCATGATTGGAGTGTGCACATCGTTGCCATCATGGGACAGTTATAATTTGAGGTTTAAACATGTGACAGTAATTGACTACTGTAACTTTTGACCTTTCTGTTCCTCAGTTACCGAGCTGATACCCAGACATACCAGCCTTATAACAAAGACTGGATCAAAGAGAAGATCTACGTGCTCCTTCGTCGGCAGGCTCAACAGGCTGGGAAATAATTGAGCTGGAAGCATTAGGGGGCTGGGGGTGGGCTTGGAACACAGGTGTGTACAGCGTGCTGTAGTGAAAGTTTTGTATTATAGTAATCCTGTTTCCATTTTGTTACACTCTGGCCAAGATTGAATGTATTAGATGAAATGTGAGGGTCTTTGAGGATCTTTTCAATCTGAAACCCCAGTTGCCCCCTTTTTCTTTCTTCCTTTTTTTTTTTTTTTTTTTACTTAAACATTTTTATGATTTAGGTTGCAGTTGCTCTTTGTCAGTTTATGTTGGTTCCAGTCCTTCGAACTATTCATATCTGCTTTATACATTCACTGTACTAACCCTTCAAGATCGGGTGGGGGGTGGTTGACACAGTTTAGTTATGTCCTCAAGATAAAGTCTTAGTGAAAAATAAATAAATGTTCTTTAGTTAATGGTTTCTCACTGAGTGATTTTTTGTTTGTTTATTTTTTTACTTCAGAACACTGGATTATCTTGTAAAACATTATCAATTTTAAAACCAGTAGGCCACAACACAAAAGAATTTGAGGCAATGCTGAACACATTTTGCTGTGGTTTATGTGAAATAAGCTATTACCTACCTCATTTGTCTAGCAAATCTCATTTGTAGCTCCAAAGCTTATATCTACATTGGTACAAACATCATACAGATGCTTCTGGACTTATATTTAATGAGTTTATCAGGACATAATCCCATTGTAAGTTGAAAATATCCTAAGACCAAATGTCTTCAATATTCCTAAACAGAGGAATGCAGTACAGTATTTTCCCCTTGTGGTCATGTGGCCAACTAGGAGCTAGGTGTCAGTGCCATTACCCAGCATCACTCTACTGAACGCATATAACTTTCACACTGCCTTAAGTTCACGACCATCTGTAAAAGACTTTTTGGAAAAAAACAGCTTGCCTGCTGCAGCAGCCAGATAAGCTCCTTGGCTTTGACCAAGTGCTCTTTCTGAGAGGTCCTTGGGCCCTGGTCAGAGCCTTCAGCAGTTGAATATTCATTTATCCACTTCTGTATGGAAGCCATATGGGCAAGGGAAGGCCCACAGAAAAGTACAAAATGATCTTCCTTTTAACGTAGAGTCGTGTTGTGAATTGGACTTACCATATTATACTTCCAGTCATCAAATACATGGATGCTCCCTTATTCTTTTATCACTTTACCAGATGGCTAGTGTCTTAACACACAATCTTCAGATTGGTAGATTTTGGGGAGAATTAGAGTATCTGACAAAGGTATAGCAGTGGATTAAAATTTCACTGTGAATCGGTCAGATTTTAACGCCGAAGTCTCAGAGAAAAAAAAAGATAAATAGAAAAGTAAGTAGTGCTGGGAAGTTGGCTCAGTAGAGAGTCTTGCCTGGGATGCATGAAGCCTAGAGTTTGATTCCCAGCACTGCAAAAAGAAAAGTCAGATGGTACTGTTTTTCACTAGGCCTGCCCTGCTTATAGAGTTTATTTCTCTAACAGATATGATCTTGGCTTCATATCAAGAACAAATCTGGAGAATGGGATTTTGAATCACTAAAAGCATAAGGGGGACTGGAGTTCTGGCTCATAGGTCGAGTGCTCGCTTAGCATATGTGGGGCACTGGGTTTGATCCTCAGCACCACATAAAAATAGGAAAAAGGTACTGTGTCCATCTATAACTAAATATGAATTTTTAAAAAGTGTAAGGTAAAGAGTAGGACTGGAATAAGCAAACATTTAACTATGTCTGGTATTACACAGAAGTGAAACAAAAGCCTTTTTGCTAAGGTAGAATCTTAAACAGGTAGCTACAACCACTGTCCCTATGTTGTTTGGTATATTTGGTATATTGATTGATCGGCTTTGCCCCAAACATAAGTAATAAAGTTTTAATTTCTGCATATTTAGTGATATATCACTACCCAAAGTGGAACCTAGTAGACAAATTACTAAAATCCTGATTCTCTAGCCTACCATACTTTGTTTCATATACCTGAAGATTTTCAAAATTTTTCTTGTTAATGGCTACATCTGTTCTTCATTGCCTAATCTAAGAATTTGCCAGAGTATAAAAGGAAGATTTCAACTGTCTCACTTCAGTTCTCTGGCTTAAAATATTTCCAGCAACTCACTAAATACCCAAACAAGTTCTATGCCTTGGTGATGGTGTGCTGTTTTACTTTCAATGAGGATGAGCACATAGTTTGGACTGTCTTAAAAACAGAACAGGCTACATTGGTAGGAATGGGATGGGGCAGTTCTTTAAGGATTACATCAGCTTTTATCAGACTGTTATCAAGGTTGAGATGAAAATCAGGATCAATATATGACCTATTTGATAAATATTACTTGTCAGGTCCAGTATCACATACCTGTAATCCTAACAACCTGGGAGGCTGAAGCAGGCAGACTGCAAATTCAAGCCAGCCTTGGCAATTTAGTGAGACAGTATCTCAAAAAAAAGGGTTGGGGATGTAGCTCAGTGAAGAGCACTCTGGGTTCATTTCCCAGTACTGTTAAGAAAAAGAAAGAAAAAAAATTACTCTGTAGGGATACTTTTAGATGGAGAAATGTTAATTTATATGTTAGCCTAATAATATGAGTATCAATATTTAGGCATAACATTTTGCTACTTGGAAAACATTTCACATTAATCATCACAATAACCCCTTGAAATAGAAAAGAATTTCTCTATTAATGAGGAAAAAATAGGTTCAGAGCAATACCACAGAAATTTTGCCAAATGGAGGGGCTGGGGATGTGGCTCAAGCGGTAGCGCGCTCGCCTAGCGTGCGTGTGGCCCGGGTTCGATCCTCAGCACCACATACAAACGAAGATGTGTCCGCCGAGAACTAAGAAAAAACAAATAAATGTTAAAATTCTCTCTCTCTGTCCCCCTCTCTCACTCTCTCTTTAAAAAAAAAAAAAGAAAGAAATTTTGCCAAATGGAAAAAACAAGGGTTTAATCCCAAAGATCTTGAATAGCTGTAAGCTACCTAATGAATCTTAATGCCTGTCAAAGAGACCTTTTTAGACTCAATTATTTGGATTCACAAGGTCGGAGGAGATTACCTTTGGCACAAGGGTATTTAAAAGCAAACAACTTGCCAACCCAGCAGCAGCAAGTATTTCTCCTCCATGGGAGAAGTCCCTGTGGCACTTCATACAGCAACCCAGGAATTATTCTAAACACAGACAGCTCAGGTGCAAGAGAAAAGATAGATTAAGTGCAAGAGCCAACTCCACAGAGTAAGTCCCTGCGGGAGTCATCCCCCAGTAACAAAAGTCTGCATTCAGAGAAACATGAGGCCATGTCTTCCAGCAGGTAGTTGTAGTTTCTCCCAGTTTAGGTGTGATGTACCAATAGAGATGTATTTTTACTAGGACCAAGTTTGCTAGTTTATTGTGCCATTGTGTTTCCAAGAACAGAGAGCTAGGAAACCCACAATTTGTCCATAGAGCACAAAGAGTTTTATTAATCTTTTATCTATAGACACTTAAGGAGTGTAAGATGGCACATTTAGCTGGCTTCATGAAAAAAAATGACAGTTTGTCTATGATAAGACCTCACTGTGTTGCCCAGGCTAGTCTTGAGCTCCTGAACTGAAGTGATCCTCCGGCCTCAGCCTCCTGAATAGCTTGGACTACAGTTTTGTGCCACTGTGGCCCAGCTGGGAAGTTTCATTTGACCTAGGTTTGGAAGGATCCCTGGACTTTGAAAGCAGGAAAATAGAATTGAAGTAATAATGAAATATCAAAGCACTGGAAATGTTTGAAAAATAGCAAGTAAACCATGATGGTGGGAGGAAAGAGAAAATTTAAGACAGGTGGGATAGAAGCCAGGAAAGTTACAGCTGCAGTGCCTTCATCAGCAAGCTGAGGGCTTAAATTTAATTCTATGGGCTGCAGGTAACCTTAAAAGATTTTTCAAGCATAACCTGTCAAATCATTGCATTAGAAGGATTAAGCACTACTCTTTGTAGACTGGGTTGGAAAGCCAAAGAATATAATGCCCCAGAAGCCAAGTCAAGAGAGTTTTTCAGTGAGACAGGTTAAGGTGAGAAATCATAAAGGGGGGGGGCTGGGATTGTGGCTCAGCAGTAGAGTGCTTGCCTAGCACAGGCTCCATCAGGGTTTGATCCTCAGCAACACATAAAAATAAAAGCATTATGTTGTGTCCATCTATACCAAAAAAAATTAAATGTTAAAAAAAAAACACTCTTAAAAAAAGAAAGGAATCATAAAAGGGCTTTTGTTTTGGATTTTAGGAGGTCTTTTCAATAGTGTAATACAAAGGCAAATAGCAAATTTATAGGTAAAGAGTAAGGGAAGCCAGGTGTGGTAGCGCACACCTGTAATCCCAGGAGCTCGGGAGCCTGAGACAGGAGGATCACAAGTTCAAAGCGAGCCTCAGCAATTTAGGCCCTAAGTAACTCAGAGACCCTGTCTCTAAATAAAATACAGAAAAAGGGCTGGAGATGTGGCTTAGTGGTTAAGGGCCCTGGATTCAATCCCAATACCAAAAAAAAAAAAAAAAGGAGAGTAAGGGAAATGGTGAGGTATAGTCAGGGAAGGCAAATCTTATTGAGAACTTGGAATACTAACAATAAATTGTAAGAATGGATTTTCTTTTTTTTAATTTTTTTTGTAGTTGTAGATGGATACAATAGCTTTATTTTATTTACTTATCTTTATGTGGTACTAAGGATCGAATCCAGGGCCTCACATGTGCTAGGCAAGCACTCTACCACCAAGCTACAACCCCAGCCCATGGATTTTCTTTTTAATAGAAGCAACTTCTGTATGAAAGTAGAGAAAGGGTCTAAGCTTAAAAAAACATATACTGGCTCAGAGGTAGAGCTCTCGCCTAGTATGGGTAGGGAAGGCCCTGGGTTCAATCCCAGCACCATAAAAAATTAAATATAATTAGACATTGATAATAGAAGATCGAAATACCATTTGAAGAAAATACACCACATTCTGATATACTGGTAGAAAGGTTAAGTTAACCTTAGAAGGAAAAGTGAGGTGGAACTTGAGAGGGTTTGTGTCCATGGTATTAATCAATTTAAATGAGCAAAATAGGATACTATTTGGAGATAGGAATAGATAACAGTAGGTCCTGGAAGAGAGTGAAGAAAGTTCGAAACAGATGTAGGGGAGTATAAGGAGGATAACATGTTTTGGGTGGAACTATCATATTTTGAGAATTTCACCAGAAACATTCAATCAGTAAAAAGGAAGGAAGGAGTTAGATATTGAATGCTTTTTGTTCATTAAATTTAAAAAATAATTTCTCAAGTCAGCCTATGCAGTCCCACGCGGCGACAGTTTACCCAAATATCTTCTTGTTCTAATGCTGTGCATTAGTTATTCTTATTTAACAACTAAATAAACAAATTTAAGAGCAATTATCCAAAGTCATGAAATGAAATCCAGATCTTTCTGGCTCCAAAAATCACGATCTTTCCACAACACTAATGGATCTCAAATACTGGTCCTCTAACTGGTGTTGAGATGTCTACAACATAGTCACTGTAGAACTTTCTACCAGGTTCTCAGCTTCTTCCTCCAGATTGAGTCAGCACATATTTCCTGTAAAGGGCCAATAGTAAATATTTTAAATCTGTTTGTCTCAGTCTTTCACTCTTTTTTAAACAATCCTTTAAAAATGCAAAAACCATTCTAGCTTGCCAGCCATACAGAAATAAACTGTAGACTCTCCCCCACCTCTGGGGATAGCCGGCATGCTCCCTTGATGTGTACACTTGCTTTACTACAAAGGCATCTGCTTGCCCCCCATTTTTCTTTGAATGCATATCTACTTTATAAATAAACTTCTGTCTATGCCTTTCTCTGGTGTGTGCCAAAATTCTTTTTTGTCATATATGCCAAGAACCCCACTGGTCCTGAGTCAAGTTTCCACTTCTCTCTGGGAATTCCAGAGACCCTTCTTCAATAACATCTCTTTGTAGCTCCTACAGGAATTTTCAGAGGCTTCGATTATAACAAGTCCATGTTAAGAGGATGGCAACACAAGAATTCCATCATCCCCACAGTTGAGACTGGAGTCTATTTCCTTGAGATCAGTCAGGATGAAACTTTTTAATTCCTAATTAGGGAGGGTCATTGCCTCTTGCCAGCCTTAAGCAGCCATAGAAGATGGATCTTCACCCCTCACCAACACTTAAGATTAAAGACCAAAGTCTCAATGGGAGGAGAAATGGCAAAGGGATTTAGGATAAAAAGAGAGAGATACTGAGTCTTAAATTCCCACAGCCCATCAAGGTACAGAAAGCATATCAAACTTGTGACTCGCCTTTGGACCTTGCCCTTGTAAAATGAGGGAAATGTGCAAGCAAAGGGAAAACAGGCTTATGATTGTATAGCTCCACCCTGCTCCACCTCTAGTCCAGCCCCCAGCTCTGGCCTTCTATAAATATTAACACCCCCCATCAATGGGTTGCTGTCTGTCTCTCCCCCTGGAGATAGCCCACATGCTCCCTTAAATGTGTATTTCTTGCTTTACCTCAAAGGCATTTCCCTATTGAGGGTCCACATTCTCCCTTGAATGTGTATCTATTTTCCTAAATAAACCTCTGCCTATGCCTTTGAAACAAAACAAAACAACAACCAAAAACCCTGTAGCCTCGATTTAGTTTATGTATCATAGTTTTAAAACTCCTGCTCTAGGGGCTGGGGTTGTGGCTCAGTGGTGGAGCGCTCGCCTTGCACTTGTGAAACCCTGGGTTCAATCCTCAGCACCACATAAAAACTAAACAAGGGAAATAAAAGTGTTATATCCATCTACAATTAAAAAAAAAAAACTCCTGCTCTAGAGAATTTGATTTAATCAATCTGGATTGGGACCTGGGAAAATAAGAAATTTTTAAGAGTTCCCCAGTCTTCCACTTCCAGAGTAACAAGGATCAGACTTAACAACTGGCAAATGGCAAAATAACTGAAGCTACTATTTTTCAGACAGCAGACGATGGACAGCACAGAACTGTGAGCCCTGGGTTCATAGGGAAATAAGGGGGAGATCTAACACTTCTGCCTGCAGGCATTTTTCTGAAAGGAAGGCACCAGAAGGGAGAATCTAAATAGCCCTGCTGCCAGGCGGAATTGAGGAGACAGGTGAGTTTGAGAGAAGCTGAGTTGTTGGGAGTTGCCGGGCAAAATTGTGGAAACAGGGAGCTACATGGAAAAAGAACTCCAGAAGTCTGCATGTGGCCCCTGACGTCTTGGCTGAGTACAAGCCTGGGCAAAAGAAGACAGGAGTCTTTTGTTGTTATTCTCAAAGGTCTTACGGGATGAGGAATCTATAAGTTCTGAACATCCAGAATAGAGTCCTTAAGGGCCATCAAGGTCATGCATTGATGCTCCCAAATATGTTACACCTTAGTAATATGCCTAAACTGCCCCTCCAGTAAAGACTTCTCTAGAACTTCCTAACAAAGTTTTAAAAATAAGACTCGAAGGGAGTCTTATTATAATTTGTGTGCCAAAATAAAGTCCAACACTTATTAAAGAAAAATGAATAAAATAACATTCACAGGTGTCCAGCATTCAGTTACTAACCATGAGAAGGCAGAAAAATATTACCGGCAACCAGAGACTAACATCAGAAATGACAGATGATATAACTACCAGACATGGACACTAAAACAACTAATAAGGGCTGGAAGTGTTGCTCAGTGGTCAAGTACTAAGCTCCAGCACTGCAAAGTAAAACAAAAACAACAAAACCTAGCTATTGTAAATTAATAGAAATATTTAAAGGAAAATGAATATGTTAGGAGAGAATTAGATTTTTAAAACATGGAATTTCTAGAGATGAAAAACACATTAAATGAAAATTCCACTAGATGATCTATAGTTAACAATGTACTATATTATTGTAAATCAATGAGAGTAAATTTTTAGTGTTCTCACCACAGAAAAAGTAAGTATGTGGAATAATACATATATTAATTAACTTGAGTTAGCCATTTCACAATGTATAAATATTTCAAAATTTGTTTTACCTAATATGTATATGTAATATTTTGTCAATTAAAAATAAATTAGAAAAATAAAAGGAGTACTTTAAAGCTATATTAAAAATGTAAATAATAAAATTACATATAAAGAAAAATTTACTGTATGAGATTTGTAACAGATTAGACACTGCAGAAAAAAAGCAGCTAAAGAAAACAATGGAAACTTAAAAATGAAACAGAAAATGGAAGGGGGAAAAAAGAACAGAGCTTTAGTGAACCATAAGAGTATAATAGCAGGTACTCTAACATGTGTTAGTGCACTCTGAAGAAAAAAAAAAAGCAGAGGTGGAGAGAAAAAAAATTATAGCCCAAATTTCTTATAGTTGAAGATTTATAAAGCTCAATCAGTCCCAGTTACAATAACTATGTCAGCACCCATAATCAGATGGCTAAAAATTAGTGATAAAATGTTCGCAGCCAGAGGAATAAACAAGAGAGACTTATCATCTGAAACTATGAACACCAAATGGCAATAGAATGGCAACTTTAATACATTTAAAAAATGTTAACCTAAAAATCCTATAATCAGAAAAATATGCAAAAATAAAGGCAGGGGGCATTGCTCAGTGATGTGTAAGTTTAACATGTCAAGGCCCTAGGTTTAATTCCCAGCACCAAAAATAAACACAACCCCAGAATCCAAGAAAAGGTTGGGGATGTAGCTCAGTGGTAGAGCACTTCCCTAGCATGTGTGAGACCCTGAGTTCAATATCCAACACCATGGGGAAAAAAAATGAGAATAATAAAGGCACGATAACAAAATTCTTAAGTTCTGGCTTTGATAGCACATACATTAAAATTAGAACAATGCAGGTTATTAATGACCCTCTGGCAAGGATGACATGAATTGGTGATTTATTTATTTATTTTTTTTTAGAGAGAGAGAGGGAGGAGAGAAAGAATTGTAATATTTATTTTTTTTTTTTTAGTTTTCGGCAGACACAACATCTTTGTTTGTATGTGGTGCTGAGGATCGAACCCGGGACACACGCATGCCAGGCGAGCGCGCTACCGCTTGAGCCACATCCCCAGCCCCTGTTTCTTTTATTTGGTGCTGAGGATTGAACCCAGTACCTTGTTCAGGCAAGCGCTCTGCCACTGAGCCACAACCCCAGCTCCTGTTTCATATTTTAAAGTGTTCTCAATACACAAAAAAATAAGTATATGACATAATATACATGTTAATTAGCTTGACTTAGCTATTCCACAATGTATATGATTTTTTGATAGAACTTTTGCATGCTAAGCAAACATTACCACTAAGCTACATCTCCAGATCCTATATGCATATTTCAAACTATGTTGTATTTCATAAATATAAATATCTATATTATATATCTATATACATATATATATTTCTCCTAAGAAATTAGGAGATTTTGAAATCTCCTAAGCTGATTTTGAACTCCTCAAGTGATGCTCCCACACAGTCTCCCTAGTAGCTAGACTACGTGTGCATGCCACTACACCCAGCTCCAGCGTATTCAAATTTTATTTCTCAATTTAAAAAATAAAAGCCGGGCATGGTGGCACATGCTTATGAATCTAGCCACTCAGGTGGTCAAGGCTGGAGGATGACAAGTTCAAGGCCAGCCTCAGCAACTTAGTGAGATGCTGTCTCAAAAATAAAAAGGGGGTTATGGTTGTGGCTCAATGGTAGAGCACTTGCCTTGCATGTGTGAGGCACTGAATTTAATTCTCAGCACTGTGTAGAAATAAATGAATAAAGTAAAGGTCTATCAATCACTAAAAACAATTTTTAAAAATTGTAAAAAGTAAAGAAATAAAAAGGGCTGGGAATGTAGCTCAATGGTAAAGTGTCCCTGGGTTTAATCCCACCACCACCAAAAAATAAATAAATAAAACTTTTGATTCTTCAAACTGGGTGCGGTGGCACATGTCTATAATCCTAGCGGCTTGGGAGGCTGAGGCAGGAGGATCTTGAGTTCAAATCCAGCCTCAGCAAAAGCCAGGTACTAAGCGACTCAGTCACTGTCTCTAAATAAAATACAAAATAGGGCTGAGGACATCCTCAGTGGCTCAGTGGGTGAGTGCTCCTGAGTTCAATGCCTGGTGGCCTCTCCCCTCAAAAAAGAAAAGAAAATTCTTCAGATAAACAAAATCTAAGATTACCAATTGCTAGCATGTGTGCACTACAAGAAATATTAAAGAATATTCCTCAGGCAAGGTAAATAAAAACAGATGCAAACTGAAACTTGGATCTTTGCAAATACATGAAAAGCATCAGACATGGTAAGTCTGGACAAATATAAAAGGCTTTTCTTATTTTTAAATTTCTTGAATAAACAATTCACTGTTTAAAGTCCAAGTGTACTATGAGGTTTTATAACAAAAAATTAAAATGTATGACAGTATTGCAAAGGACAGCAGGAGGAAAGGAAATATACTGTCAAAATGTTTTTTAACATTAACGCAAAGGAGTATAAGATCATTTCAATGGTAGACTGTGAAAAGTTAAAGATGTCTATTTGTAAGTCCTAGAGAAATTCCTCAGCCAGGCACCTGTAGTCCCAGCAAGTCAGGGGGCTGAGGTGGGAGGATCGCTTGAACCCAGGAGTTTGAAGCCAGCCTAGGCACCATAGTGAGTCCCCATCTCAAAACAAACAAAAATGAAATTCAGTCCAAAAGAAAGTAGGCTATCAAGATTATACGGACTCTCTATTATCATACATCATATCTAGAAAGAGCAACTACCACCAAAAAAAAACCCTAAAAAACTTGGAAATGTGGGAATGGAAGAGTTGCCATGGTAATGCTAACCCCATCTTTACCCACAGGCATTTGTTGTGGAATACCTGCTCTATTCCAGAACCCCCCACTCCCCACCCCAAACACCCAAAGAACAGGTAGGCAAATAGATTACAAGATGATAGATTTAGACCCACTCATTGATCATTACATGTAAATGGTCTAAACACTCCAATAAAAAGACTGGATTGTGAGGCTGGATCAATAAAGTCAGGTTCAACTACACGCAGTCTACAAGAAACCTACCTTAAAGACACAGGTGGGTTAACAGTGAAAGGATGCAGGGTGGATATAAGCAATCAAACACTAAACATAAGAAGCTGGAGTGACTATACTTACTATCAGGCAAGTAGTATTCATAACCAGGAATAAAGAGTGCTCTTTTATAATGATTAAAGGGCAAAATCATCAAGAGAAACCTAAATGGACATGCAGCCAATAGCAGAACTTCAAAATACATGAAATAGAAAGCTTCTCAGGAGATTCTGATGCACATTAAGCAGTGTGTCTCATTGTGAATGTTGCACACCTTGCTGTCTTGTTCAGTTGGCCTGAGGTGGGCTCAGATGTTCTGTGCTGAGGGCCATTACCAAGTAGGAATGACGCATCGAAATTTCCTTGCCAAGCGTACCCCATGCTGCTTAGAGGACATTCGATGGGACATTGCATGCATGCTTTAATAAGGTGACCTTGCTCAAGGACCAAGGCGGGTCCGGGTTTAGAGCTGATCAGGTTTGAGGAAGTAACCGGCTCCTTGAGTTTAAGGCGTTGCCAGTTTAAGATAATGGGTTTTAGGGAAGTTGGAAGTTGAAGATTATTGCTGGGATTAGGGTGTTCCTGCTGCTTGTTCCCGTTGAGTTCTCGTGAGATTAAAATGGGATTGGGAGATAGCCTCGTGGAGTAGGTGAATTGTGAGGGAGACGGCAGAACGTGATTGCCCCTGGACCTGTGTGGAGGCGGTGTGAGAGCTGGAATAAAGAATTGCTGTTTGAATCTACAAAGTGTGGGTGCCTCCTGAATCTTGTGCCAAGCCCAGACTTTGGCAGTTCTGCATTTTGAACACACTTCCATGTGATCACTTTTTATGTGGTATTTAAATGCACCCTAATCATTGATTGTACCTGACTAAACATGGCAAGGCACATCATTGGCTATAATTATAGTGCAA
Source organism: Ictidomys tridecemlineatus (assembly GCF_052094955.1). Lineage (NCBI taxonomy): Eukaryota > Metazoa > Chordata > Mammalia > Rodentia > Sciuridae > Ictidomys > Ictidomys tridecemlineatus. The sequence goes on along the minus strand of NC_135481.1, from coordinate 63,938,580 downwards.
AGAGTGACTAGAGGCAGTATGGAGAGACAAGAGCAAAAATATGAATATATATATATATTAGTTGTGGTTGGACACTAAACTACAACTTTCTATTTATTTATTTATTTGTTTGTCTACTTTTATGTGGTGCTGAGGATCGAATCCAGCACCTCACACGTGCTAGGCGAACGTTATACGGCTGAGCCACAACCCCAGCCCGAATATATATTTACATATATTATAAAATTGGCCAGGGAGGGAACACTGGGGTGGGAGGAGTGTTCAGGGGACAAGGAATCATGGGTAACAAGCATAATATGGAAAGGCCAGCCAAGCTCTAGGACAGGCAGGAAGGCAAGGGAGACAGGCTAAAGAACAGAAAGGGTTGAGAGCCCGAGGTCATCAGGACATTTGGCAGATGGTGAGGTTGGAGGAAGCTAGCCGATGGCCTGAGGGAATTTCAGGGATAGAAACCTTAGAGGGGGATAATTTCCTAGTGATTCCCTTCCTATCTGCTCCAGTGCACAGTCTGACCTGTAAGCCTGCTCTACGAAAGATGTGTTGCCTTGAAGACAATAGCAATCCCTTCAACGACTTTTAAGGAGCCTGTGCCAGTTCATCTAGTGCACACCTTTCTGTAATTATGCGCTTCCACAGCATGATGAATTGGAGATATATTGTGAAAAGGTTGGTTTAAAAGCCTCTTCTGTGCCAAAGGTGATTTGCTTTATGCTTTTCAAGAGAGAAGGGAGAAGACTAACAAGAACTGATTGAATCACTTAACTGAGACAGGCCCTGGGTCCTTGTCATCAGTGTTTGAATTTAAGGTCTCTGGACTGTAATTTTAAAGAAATGGGATAGATCATTGTTTCTTCCTTGGAAGCCTGGGGTTGGAGGAATTGCCCTGGTAATGCCGACTCTCACCTATAGGCTTTATTATAGAGGACCCCCTGGGCTTGGCCAAGTATAGGGCCCCTCCTGTCTTAAAGAAAAAGAGTGGCTGAGTCTTGGAGTGTGGTCTCCAGGGTGAATAGGTAGCAGTGCACACCCAACAGTTCTGGGCCCTTTCCACCCAGTGGCGCTGGCCATTCCAGACATGGCTTTGCCCCTGATGCTCGCAGTGAGCCCAGATGCTTGGCGGAAGGATGGTCCCTACTTCTACCTACAATGCAGTTCTGGGAAGGGTTACTATAAAGCCCACCCCAGTCACGAAGCCAATTCCAAACGGGAAGTTGCGGTTGTAAGGACAGGGGAATGGTAGGGAACTATTTGACGGTGCTGATACTGGAACGCTGTTGAGGACACATGCTTGTGAGGATAGTCCCAGTGCAGCTCTGAGGATCTAAAGATGGACAACCTTGACATCCCAATAGAGGGTGGCTTCTCTGAGCCAGACCCACTGGGCCTTTTTAAGTATTTTAAGAAAGTACCTTCTTTCATGTGTAAGGCTAGTGATCACCAGTGACAAATATTTAGACCCGTGTCACTTGTGAAAAATATCACCCAGTTATTCTGCAACCTACCAATGTAGACACTGGGATGACAGCATTTGTATAAAGGATTCTGGGTGGGCACTTCAACAGACCCCCGCTCCCAGCAGTGAGGCAGTGTTGGTGGCCCACATGGAGCATGAGCACACTTGTCTTGAGAACCTGTGGATAGGAAGGGGGCTCCAGCTTCCCAACAGACAGCCTCCTCCCCTCTGCTGGGTGAGTCTCTCATAAGATGTCCTTATAGCTCTAATAAGTGTGGAAAGGTCAGATAAAAACATAAAACTTTTTTTTGAAGGGGGCGGCCAGGAATTGAACTCAGCCACTGAGCCACATCCCCAGCCCTATTGGTATTTTATTTAGAGACAGGGTCTGAGTTGCTTAGTGCCTGGCTTTTGCTGAGGCTGGCTTTGAACTCGCAATCCTCCTGCCTCAGCCTCCCGAGCCGCTATCGCACCTGGCAAACATAGACTTTGACACCTGCCACCCTGGCCCCCAGCCACAGTCTGCATAGACAATCTTCTCCCCCTGCTTGGGCTCTGACTCCCCACTCCAGGCTGCCCCTGCATGGGAATGCCTTGCTCATCCATAATGGTGACTCTATGTTTCTATGACCAACTGCCCTAATCACCCTTGTGCTGTTTCTACCTCGCTCTCACTGTTTAACTTACTCCTCAGGATAAACACAGGGCTCAGTAAGTGAGAACTACTATTACAAGGCAATTAAACTCTTAAGAGTTTTGTGCACTTTCTGTATGTACATTGCTTTAATGAAATTTACTCCCCAGAAATATTTAATGCTATTGTTAATACTGCCAGAAGGAGAGTTTAAAAAAACTCACATTGCTATGAAGTTGCTCTGCATCCTAGCAGAGGGCTGGCACCCTCAGGCAGGCAGTCCAGCCACAGCTGCCTAGATAAGGAATCTCTTCACCCTTCGGCACCTCCTACTTCTCTACGAAGCTGTCCTTGTAGCACTGAAAGTGCCACAAGGTGTGATGAAAACATATGGCTATATTTGTTTGTGTGTTTTTTAAATTTCTCTCTTATACTATTTCAAGGAATGTTCTATGTTCTATTTTTTTGTTGTTTTTTTTGTTTGTTTGTTTGTTTGTTTGGTTTTTAGTACTGAGGATTGAACCCAGTGGTACTTTAACCTCTGAGCCACACCCCAGCCCTATTTTGTATTTTTATTTAAAGACAGGGTCTCACTGAGTTGCTTAGCACCTTGCTAAGTTGCTGAAACTAGCTATGAACTCGTGATCCTCCTGTCTCAGCCTCCCTAGCCACTGGGATTCATAGGAGTGTGCCACAGCACCCAGCTAAGGAATGTTTTTAAAGTTGCTAAGTACATCAGCCTGGGTGAGATCCAGCCTTACCTTGATCCCGTCTTACATCGTTCCTATTAGAGATAGTAGGCAAAGGAGAAGGTCATGCTGGTATAAAGATCCCATCGGGATTCAGGAAATATGATTTTTTTAGGTTTGATTATGTAATGTGGTTATATTATTTTGTGTTGCTGAGGGTCATACCTAAGACTTCTCATGTGCTAGGCAAGCACTTTACCACTGAACTATACCCTGAGTCCTATAGTATGGTTTTTTTTAAGTTGTCTTTAAAGTATATATAAAAATAAAATGAAGTCATATCTAGGATTTACTGTGGGAAGGAGTAGATGAAACAAGATTGCCCATAAATTGATAATTGCTTTTTCATATGTTTGAAATTTTCCATAATGGCAAGTTTTAAAAGATTTTTAAAAATGGAATAATCAAGTTTGTCTTGACTATTGCATAGCTGTGGTGTGGAAGCCAGGTACCTGACACTGTGCTGGCTCCTTGCCCTCCAAAGGCTTTGCCCTTTGCAGACCCTCAAGTCCACTGCTCCATTCAGCACCCACCACCCAGCCCCTCCCAAGCCCAGGAGGGAAGTCGAGTCCCAGGTGCACAGCCAACCTGGGCCTTCATGGAGCCTTTACTCTGGACTTTTTGCCTGGCTGCTTGGCAGGAGGAACTTACAGGGAGGCCAAGGTGGCTCTGCTGTGTCAGGTGCACGTCCTGCAAGCTGCGGGCAGTGGGGGATGTTTGGAGCGTCTGAAGCTGCATCTCTGACACAGGCTAATGAGCCTTGCCTAGGGATGTGAACAGAGTGAGCGCATCCCACTAAATCCTGGTGACGTTTAACAACCTTTGCTTCACCACCTCCCCAGATTGCTTCTGGCTGGACGCAGAATGCCCGTATAAAAGGGGGCATTGCCCTCCTCCTACAGCTTTACAATGCCAGTTGTTAGGAAGCTGCCAGCTGTGCCCAGCATCGGTATGAGCATCCCCAAATAAGAAAAGCCACTGTGTTCTGAATACCCAATCTCAAGCCTCTCGGCTTGTCTCACGATCTTCTGCAGTCTGGCTGAGGAGTCAGCTGTGGTACAGGGGACCCTAGAGACTTTCTGTTCTAGGAATCGGAAGGACTCATTAAGCCGACACTTGACAGCTGATTTTGTCATGCTAACTTTAGCCTCTTCCTAATCAAGGACCACCAGTCCCTAAGGTGGTTGTGAGTTCTGCCTGTTTGCAAAAGTAGGTCTTTCTCTCATGTGCGAAGGGCTTTTGAATGTGTGTCATTACATCACTCACTGGGTTATGTGGACAGAAAGAGGAGACAAGGTCAGAGGTATTCTTCATGAGGCCAACTACCCTGCTCTCTAACAGCCATTCGCCTAGAAAACATGCCAGGAATTCAAAACTGAACTCATCTCCATCCCCAACTGAGGGTTTAATTTTTCACTTTTACATTTTCTGTATCCTATTAGACAGCAACTCTTCCCTTTCTGTCACTGCCTACATTCATTCATTTTATCATCCATTTCCACAAATATTTACTGAGCACTATGTGCCAAGACTCAGCACCGATCTCTTAGGATACAATGGTGAATAAGACAGTCTTCCATGATACCGGCCTTCAGTTCTTACATTGAACCCTAATCACCATCCTAGGGTCTTAGTTCAGATCCTCATCATTTTTTCCCTGAAAGTTTCCTAATTGGTCTTCCTGACTCTGGATCTGCCTGTCAGTGAGTCATCATTCTCCTGTTACAAATGACAGAAACCCACCTTGAATTAGCTTAGGCAAGAGAGAAGGGGCATAGTTCATTGACTCATGTAACCAAATCAGGACTGGCCAGAGCACAGGGGGGTCTTCAGGTCAAATGGAACCAGAAGCTGACAGGCTGTGGGAATGCCTAGCATTTCACATAAAGGTTTCTGTTTCCTTTAATTGTCAGCTATATTCTTCCCACAGACAAGTTCCTATCAACGGGGAACATGGCTGTTCACAGTCTTCAAATTACCACAACCATCCCAGTGACTCAGGACTCTGAGGCAGGAGGATTACAATTTCAAGGCCAGCTTCAGCAACTTAGTGAGACTCTGTCTCAAAATAAAAAGTAAAAAAGGCTGGGGATGTGGCTCTGTGGTAACATACCCCTGGGTTTAATCCTCAGTATACACACACACACACACACACACACACACACACACACACACACACATTTACCATAATTTTTAAAAGTTGTCTTCTTTCTAGTCAAGTTCAGAAATCCCAAGGAAATGTTCTCATTAGCTCCACTTGGGTCATCTGGCCTAGGGAAGAGCTAGATCTGTATGGTGGGCAACTTTTAAGATGTCCCCCAATGATCTCCGTCTTGTGGTAGTCATCCCCTGGTGTAAACCTCTACTGTCCAGTGACGGTGGACAGTAATAAATAGAAGACAGCAGAAGCCATGGAATCTCCTTCTAGTATAAAGTGGTAGACTATGGCTTCCTCTTAGATGTTCTCTTCTCTCTTTTGGATTGCTTACTCTGGCAGCCGCCAGCTACCATGGAAAAGGGACCATGTGAGTAAGGTTGACAGGCACCATCAGGGCCTACCAGACACCACCTGCTGACTGAGAGTGTATTCTCAGTCCTCAGCTGAGCCTTGGGGTGCGACAGTCCTGGCTTGACCCCTGACTGCAACCTCATGAGAGTCCCTGAGCTAAAACTACCTGAGTCACTCCTGCACTCCTGACCCCTAGAGATGGTGAGATAATTAACGTTGTTTTCAGCCACTAAATGATGGGGTAATTTGTTACTCAGCAATAGTAGAAGCAAATAGAATCTATAATAAAATGGAAGCTTCTATTTCAAATCACAAGAGAAAGAACAATTTCCTAGAAAAAGGAAGGGGACGATTTTGGCTAGTAAAAATATAGATGTCCACTAGGACTCAAAAGTTTATCCTCCACTATGGGAGAGAGATTTTTATATCATGAACATCTGGTGATGTCACTTTCCTGCTTGAATTTTTTAAAGCACTATCACTTTTAATCAGTTCATGCTGTTATAAACAAAGTACCTGAGACTGAGCAGCTTATAACCAACAGAAATTTATATTTTACAGATTCTGAGACTGAAAGTCAAAGAGCTTGGTGGATTTTGGGAGAGGGCTTGCAGGTGGTCACCTTCTTGTACCCTCATGGCAGAAAGGAAGCAAGAGAATTCCCTGGGAGCTCTCCCCCAACCCCCCGGTGGGGGCGGGGTGGGGGATACCAGGGATGGAACTCAGGGGCTCAACACTGAGCCACATCCCCAGCCCTATTTTGTATTTTATTTAGAGACAGGGTCTCACTGAGCTGCTTAGCACCTCACTGTTGCTGAGGCTGCCTTTGAACCCACAATTCTCCTTTCTCAGCCTCCCAAGCCACTGGGATTATAGGTGTGTGCCACCATGCCCGACTGGGATCTTCTGTAAGGTCAATTAGGGTTCTCTAGAAGAACACACCCAATAGAGTGGGGGAAACAAATATATATATGGGATTTTTACACAGGATATCAGCAAAAACTTCTGCAGAGCATATTGTGGTTTGTAGCTTCCTCTTTTTTGTAAATGCAAGGTTTGCAGAAAAAAAATTGTAAAACCTCCATCTAGGCTAAAACTATGGGACAAAGGGCAAATTATATACCACCCACTGACATGTAACCACCCACTGAATACAAATCTAAAAGAATTTCCAGACTCAGGGTCTCGAGATTTTTAGGAGACCATTGCAGCTAAATAAATCTGCTTCCCAAAAACTCCTCAGGTGTCCAGCCTCTTCTGTGTCCTCCCATGTACTAAACCACTGCTAGGCATGTAGTAGATAATAGATATTTGTTGCATTGTTTCATTGAATTAGCCAACAGCTTTTTTTTTTTTTTTTTTTTTTTTTTTTTTTTGTACCAGGGACTGAACCCAGGGGTGCTTAACCACTGAGCCACATCCCCAGCCCTTTTTTATTTTGTATTTTGAGACACAATCTTGCTAAGTTGCTTAGGGTCTTGCTAAGTTGCTGAGGCTGGCTTTGAACCCATGATCCTCCTGCCTCAGTCTCCTGAGCTGCTGGGATTACAGGAGTGTACCATGGCACCCTGCTTAGCCAACAACTTTTTAACATCTATCATGTATCAGACCCAATGCCAGATACCAGGACAAAACAGATGTGCATTCCACCCGGAACCCTGACTCAAGCCCAGCCTCGTGGACCTGTAACCTGCACAGTTTTTCAGAGCCCTGTACCAAGTAAGAAGGGCCCCACACTCGGTTTAATTCTCTGCTGCCATCGTTTTGAAATTCTGAATAATTTGCAAATTAGGTGACCCATACTTTCATTTTCCACTGAACCCCCCAAATCATGTAGCTTATCCTACTCTACTTTAACTCCAGAAACCTCCCAGCATGTTCGGATTTGAAAATAATTTAGGGACGAGTCGGTAAACCCCACACACTATTTGAGTAATTTTATGAGAATTCCTTAAGATATATAAAGAACTGTAATGAGTAAGCACTTCACAGAGATACTGTAGTTTAAGAATAAATCCTAGGAGTCAGATGTCCTTGGCCTCTAGGCCCTACCAATTCCTAGCTATGTGACCTTGAGAAACTCACATAACATCTCTGAACCTTGCTTTCCTGATTACAAATGAAAGTGATTATAGTATCTAGTCCAGAGTTGGCTTCAGAATTAAATGAAATAATACTTTAAACACTTTGATCGGATCCCGGATATCCTATAAAGCAGGTTTGACCAGCTAGCCCCTTCTCTTTCCTGTGGCTCCTTCCTCAGTCCTATACACTCCTGTGATGGAAAAATCTGGGTCACTATGAGTGGCTGCTAAGTGAGAAGAATATTGAAGAGAACAACTAAGGAATTATAGCCTTCAGGGAAGCAATAACGTTTCATTTAAAAATTGCTTGAGCATAGGCTTCGGAGATGTTTGCAATTTGTATGCAAATAAAGTAAAGACGTCTCTGTCCTGAGATGAGACATGGCCCTAGGCAAAAGCTTGGAGAAGACTGCTGCTTAGGCCACAGAGAAACCTCTACCTTTGCTGCCAATTTAAAGGAAAACCTTAGATAATTCCAAAGCTGCAGCCCCCACTGCCCTAGCCTTTTAAGGAATTCATTAAGATGCAAGAGGGGTCTCTAACAAGGGGGAGGGGGGCATCCCCATCTGTATGGGCAGCAGCTTCTGGCTCTAATCCTTGCTCTCCATTGTCTGTTTAATCAGGCGCTGACGTGGCTTTAACTTGCAAATGCCGAGTCTCTCACACTTGATGAAACAGAATTTGCCCTGGGTCAATCCTCTGCTGATTTCATGAAAACTTGTCAACAGTCAAAATTAGGCTGCCCAAACCCCAGAGACCCTCAGAACAGAGGGAGAATGGTGGGTCTATTCTACCGTCCATTCATTCGCAAACGTGCTCCGAGTTATTCTGGGTCTCTGATTTTTCCAGATGAATTTCATGACTGCTTTCTCTATTTCTATGAGGAACGTCATTGGGATTTTAATTGGAATTGCCTTAAATCTGTACAGTGCTTTTGGTAGTGTGGTCATTTTGACAATATTGATTCTGCCTATCCAAGAGCAAGGTAGATCTTTCCATCTTCTAAGGTCTTCTTTGATTTTTTTTCTTTAGAGTTCTGTAGTTTTCTTCGTATAGGTCTTCCACCTCTTCTGTTGATTCCCAAGTTTGTTTGTTTGTTTGTTTTGAGGCTATTGTAAATGGGGTAGTCTTTCTCCTTTCCCTTTCAGAGTATTTGTCACTGATATACAGAAATGCCTTTGATTTATGGGTGTTGAAAACTACTCTAAGATTTCATCTCGCTCCTCTCAGAATGGCAGCTATTAAGATTACAAACAACAATAAGTGTTGGCGAGGATGTGGGGAAAAAGGCACACTCATCCACTTCTGGTGGGACTGCAAATTGGTGCAGCCAATATGGAAAGCAGTATGGAGATTCCTGGAGAGCTGGGAATGGAACCTCCATTTGACCCAGCTATCCTGCTCCTTGGTCTATACCCAAAAGACTTAAAAACAGCAAACTACAGGGACACAGTCACATCAATGTTTATAGCAGCACAATTCACAATAGCTAAACTATGGAGCCAACCTAGATGCCCTTTAGTGGATGAATGGATAAAAAAAAAATGTGGCGTATATAAACAATAGAATAATACTCAGCAATAAAAGAGAATAAAATCATGGCATTTGCAGGTAAATGGATGGAGTTGGAGAAGATAATGCTAAGTGAAGTTAGCCAATCCCAAAAAAACAAATGCCAAATGTTTTTTCTGATATAAGGAGCCTGATTCATAGTGGGTAGGGAGGAGGAGCATGGGAAGAATAGATGAATTCTAGATAGGGAAGAGGGGTGAGAGGGAAAGGGAGGGGGCAGGGGGTTAGCAAGGATGGTGGAATGAGATGAACATCATTATCCAAAGTACATGTATGAAGACACAAATTGGTGTGAATATACTTTGTATACAACCAGAGATATGAAAAAATGTGCTCTATATGTGTAATATGAATTGTAATGCATTCTGCTGTCATATATAACAAATTAGAATAAAATTTTTTTTTAAAAAAATGCACTAAGCTCTTTGGTGTGTGCCAGGCACAGTACTAGGTGCTTAGATAATGTCTCTGTCTTCGCGCAGTTTTCAATCCAATGGGAGTACAGGCAATTAGGGACTCCCCAAGAAAGTCCTCACCCATTGGCTAGGAATGGGGATGAAGATGCTCAAAGAAGCACCTGGCACAAGAATTACATCACTTGTCCATATCTAGGCTCCATGACTGCCAGTATTTCTCTGTCTGCAAAGTTAACAAGCTGAGCACACTCTGGGGTTCCACAAAGCACCCTCCAGCCCCTACCTTGGATGTGAGATAGGAATTGGGGATACAGAAGAAGAAAGACTGTATCTCAGAAGTACTCACAAACTTTTGGAATGCAGGAAGCATCAGTGAACTTTTAAAAAGCAAAACAAGGGGTTGAGGTTGTGGCTTAGTGGTGGAGCGCTTGCCTAGCACGTGTGAGGGACTGGTTTCCATCCTTAGCACCACATAAAAGTAAATAAATAAAATAAAGGTTAAAGAAAAAAAAAGAATTCATTGCCTTTTTTTTTTAAAGAGAGAGTGAGAGAGGAGAGAGAGAGAGAGAATTTTTAATATTTATTTTTTAGTTCTCGGCAGACACAACATCTTTGTATGTGGTGCTGAGGATAGAACCCGGGCCGCAAGCACACCAGGCGAGCGCGCTACCGCTTGAGCCACATCCCCAGCCCATGCTTTACCTTTAATAAAAAAAAAAAAAAAAAAAAAAAAAAAAAAAACAAGCTTTAGTGAGAACCCAGCTCAGGTCCCCAGCCTGCACCCTGGGCCCACGCCCTTGACTGCAAAACAGTAACATGAGGACAATGCGCAGGCTCAGGGAAACTGGCACGAAATTGTGTAACTCCACCCGATTCCTCCTCTAGCCCAGCCACTAGTAACCATGCCACTATAAATATCAACACCCACACCCGGGGGCTGCTGTCTCCCCCCGCCCCAGATGGCCTGTGTGCACCCTTGAATGTGTCTCTGCTTTCCTAAATGAACCTTTTGTCTCTGACTGGTAGGTACTGTCACACAAGCCAAGAACTCCACTTGTCCTGAGTCAAAGTCCCCTCTCTGGGAACTTCTTGGGCCTCCATTGACAGACAAAACCACAAATCTGAACAAACAGGTTCTGAGAACAGAAAACCTCAATCCCCAAAGGCTCTTTGGAAAAAAACAGCTCTGGCCAGGATGCAGGCCATACGGACAAACAGCCCCCAGGGTCAGGCTGTTCCGTGGTCCCAACGTCCTGAGCCCCAGAGAAGAGGCACAACGCCTGATATACCAGCAGCCATCGCCTCTGCCCCCGTGTCTTGGAACATGGTGACCTTGGGCCTGCTGTCCCCTGTGTCCTGATTTCCTGCCCTGAGACTCTGGGCCTCTTTCTTCCTGACAGTGGTACAGCCAGCACTGGCTCACCCTACCTTCCGGGCTTCTGAGAATCAGCTGGGCAAGAGATTAGGGTGTAGTGGGTATGCCAAGGGGCTTTGCAGTGAGACTGAGAGGTCCTGGGGGCCCCGGTGTTCTCAGTTGCACGTGGATATAACAGAACAAAAGTTTCAGAGTTGGTAGGAACTCAGGAGGCCTCAAACTCAGAACCAAGATATCAAAGGCAACAAAGTGTAGGAAAGTGTGATCCCTGGGTAGACTTTACAATTTTAAATCCTGGCTCTATCTCCTAATAGCTGTGTGATCTTGAACAAGTCCATTAACCTCTCTGGGCTTCAAATTCCTAGTTTGTCAAGGGGGATGATATTGAAAACACCTATCAGATAGAGTTGCAGTAAGGATTAAAGTTAAAATGTGTCTCAGTGACTGGTTAATAAGAGCTGGCTATGAATCAGGTCACTGGATGAAGGATCCACAGAAGGACTTTGCCTGTAACTTATGGCAAATGTACACCTGTCCTGCAGGTTGGGTGGTACAGCACTGATTCCTTGATTAATGGATCTTCTGGGGCAGAAACTTCTAGAATGAACTCAGCCATACGTAGCTGATGTTAGGAAAGAGACTCATAAATCACACAAAGCAAGGTTGGCATGTGGCAGCTGGCTCAGCAGCAGCCCTCGGCCCAGCCTTATGTCCACCCGCCCTCTGCCCCAAGGGACCCATTGCTGCCCAGAGCTCTGCAGCAGGCAGCCTACTTAGCAAGGCAGCAGGACATGGCTCCTGTACCGGCGTCGACTCATGGCACTCACTCAGGGCACCAGAGCCCATCATAGTGACCAAACCAGTGAGTGGCTCTCAAACCTGAGCATGCATCAGAATCCCTTGGGTGCTTGCAAAACACGGACACTGGGCCCTGGCCGCAGAGCTTCCGAGTCAGTAGGTCTGTGTGAGGCCTGAGTTTGCATTTCTAGTTGGTTCTCGGGTGATGCTCAAGAGGCTGGTCCACAGAACCACATTGAGAACTATTGGCACACTTCTATGGGGTGACGGGTGAGGAGTTGCATCTGAGCTGTTTATCCTTGGGCAAATTTCTTTCTCCCGACTGAGCCCCCTACTCCCTCCTCTGTGAGGTGTGTGTGTCTGAGCCTCCCTCAGGAGCGTGCAGCAGGACTAGGCATCTTCACAGCCCCCAGCATCACCAGCACATTATTATTGAGGACTCGGAGACCACCACTAAGAAGGAAGGGGGGACACTGTGAAAACACCAAACTAAGAGAAGTAAGAGGGGAAAAAATGGAACAAATATACATGGAGGGCTTTCTCTAGGCAACGTTGTTTTTTTGTTTTGTTGCTGTGCTGGGACTAGAACCCAGGGCCTCATGCGTGCCAGGCAAGCACCCTAACCACTGAGCTATACATCCAGAACCAAAATGAATGCAGCTTGAAGGCTTTATCTTTACATTCACTTATGTGGCACTGGGGAGGTACAAAGTTGGAGCAGGCCTGGTTCCTGGCAGCAAGGAGCCGAGACTGACGGAGAAGCGAAGCCAGGAGTGCACCAGGAAGGGGGTGACGGAGGCCGGAGAGGGATAATCAGAACACTCAAGAAACAAGCTGGGGAGATTCTTTTAAGGCAGGGGACGTTTCTTTACAGAAGCAGCGTTTGGAAAAATGGGCAACATTTGACCCACGGAGATAACAAGGCAGAGGGACAACACAAAGAAACAGAAGCAGAAAACAGGCTGCAGGTGATTTGGCTGAGTGAGGAAGAGGGAGGGAGCCGAGTCTCAGATGCAGGACGACCTTGACCGTGTCTATGATGTGCCTCTACAGGTGGGGGAGTCTGTGTGGCCTGGGTGGGGCATCCCTGCAGGGCCCACTCTGCTTCCCAGGGCCTACCCACCTTCCCCACACCCATCAGGATGCAGGTCAGCCCAAGCTCCTACCTGACAGCCCCAGGGCCTAGGCCACCCAGCACACCCAGGAGAAAGCCCCAGTGCCACTCTACTGTCCCCACCGCTTACTGTGATCTGATTAACCTGAACAACTCTCCGCTAGTCCCCTTCCCTGGAGACCAAGGCTCTGGAAAGCAGAGTCAGCCTGGGGCAAGGGCAGCCCCTGCCCTAGTGAGCAGTGAAACCCATACCCTGCAGCTTTGGGAGACGTCCACCCACACATGGAGAGCAGCTCGCCTCCTGCCGGCTGGGAGCTGCCCCGACCCTCACAGCCAGGAGAGGGAGAGGCCAGACCAAGGCTCTTTTGGGGTGTCCCCTTAGCACCCACCTCCAGAGCTTCTTCCTTCCTGGTTCTGGGCCCAGAACTCACACATGCTGCCAGCGCTGGTTTCCCATCTGCTGAGGATTCCCTAGAAGTGGGGACTTCTCCCCACTGCTTGGCTTGAGCCTTTGACTTCTGGCCCTGGTCCCTGCGCTCTTCCAGCACCTGGGGAAGCACAGCGACTACAGGGGCGGCCTTCCTTCCCCTCGTGGCTTCTCTGCAGCAGGCTCCCTCCAGAGTCCCACCCACCCAGCCCGACTCTGTCCAGTCCAGGTGCAGAAGGTTGAAGACCTAAATGTGCATACGCATCACCTGGGCCACTTGTTCCAATTACAGGAATACAGAGCAGCAGGGCTGGGTCGAGCCCAGGAACACACCTGCTCACTAGCCCCTCAGAGGACTCTGAGCAGGTTGCCTCCACAGTAACCTGCAAGAGATTTATTGGAAAGACCTGTTGTCACAAGACAGCCTTGGTTTGCAGGTGGCTTAAGGGGGATCAGAGACAATCTAAGAGCAAGGAGAAAACAAGTCTTTCCCAGGCCCTTCCTGATCGTTTGTATTCATTTTCTCCAGACAAGGATCACTGCATTTCCCAGGACTTCTGGGCTCACCCACTGCTCTCCACAGGAAGAAAACTGGCCCTGGAAAAATGGTCAGTAGCTCAAGCAGCATGTCTGTTTGGCTTCTATAACTTCCTTCCAGAGTTTTTCTGTTTACAGACTGGTCTACATCACCACAGTGCTTCGTGTACAGGGTGCAAAGCTCAGGACACCCAGCAAGCTGCCTGCTCAACTGTCAGCCTGGCGAGGGTGACCAGTTGACTTCATCTGACCTTACCCAGCCCAAGGCAAGTCTCCTGGGATGTCATTGCAAGCTGTCCTGGAAGCATCATCTTCTGAGGGACCCCCAGGCCCCTTCTAGGGGTCCCCTAGATCCTGCCTTATCTTGTTGCTTTTACCATGTGGGATTACAGTTGCCTAATTTCTAGGTTCTAAATGAGTGTTTGTCCACTTCCCTGCTCGAAATCAGCTCTTGAGGGCTGGGCCCATTTCTCTCCGGTTATATATGTGTCATCACCCCGGCAACGGCCTGGTATGTAGCAGGCATTTAGCAGGCTTGTTAATAATAGTAATAGCATGCATTTAGTAAGCATTTAGATGGGGTCAGGTGCTTCCCAGTCATTAAATAAATCAGTCTTCACAAAAATCCTCTAGTGCTAGGAGTAGCCCCATTTTACAGGTCAGGAAATCAAGGATGAGAGATCAAATTATTCCAGATCACACAGCTACTGAGTTGCAGAGCAGGGATGGACCCAGATGATAGGGTCTGTAGAGTCCACACCCCTAGTCCACTCTTCCCCCCACTTCCCAAGTTAAAAGAGCAGGCGAGGGCTGTCCTCCCGATGGCTCTGGAGCCTCCGTCAACCTCTGCTGCTCAGGCAGCCTGGCCAGGAGAAAGCAGGCCCTTCCTCTGCTCATCTCTAGTTTTCTGCTACGTGCCTGGCAGTGAGGACCTCGTACCACAAGAGACACTGCCTGGGTCCCCTCCCTTCTTCTGGTGGAACACTGACTCAGACCAGCACAGGGGACGAATACCAGACACACTGAGAACATTCTCAGAACGAGCATGTGGACATTATGAACTTCAGTCTTTCCAGCTTTCCTTTCCCATTCCTGAGTGGGAGAGGACCACACCCCATCCAGTGCAGCAAAAGACCTCCCTCTCAAGCCTTGGGGTGCCAGACCCCCTGGAGGACAGGGATGTTGGCTGGGTTATTTCTACCAACTGCAAACAGGGAAAGCCCTACTGAGAGGCTGGGGGAAGAGTCTTTGTGACAACCTAAGTCCAGGGGCCAAGAGTGCAGCTCAATGGAGGAGCACTTGCCCAGTATATGTGAGGCCCTGGGTTCCATCCCCGAACTGCAAAAACAAAACCAAACCAAAGCCAAGACCCAAAGGCCCAGAACCCAGGAGCTGCTCCCTACTGGACAAGCTGGAGTTTGGGCCTGGGACAGACATCCCTCCTGCCGCCCCAGCCTCCTGTTCTGGGGAAGACTCTTAACCAGTTGTTGTTAATGGCCAGCTGGAGGGCTTTCATGGATTCCTCTAGAGGCTGGCTAAAGGTTGACAGCCTCCGTTTCCAGGAAGAAAAAGAGGTGGGAGGGAAAAGTGGGTCTCTGGAGAGGCAGACTGACTCAGGAGAAGCCAGCACCAGAGCCCCTCAAGGCTGGGAGCCACAATGGATGGAGAGTGGAGAGCTGACCCACCCTGGCCAGGAGGTGACCCGAGAGGGTGCTGGGCAACCAGCGGGACAAATAGAAGGAAGGATGAATGGAGATCGCAGCCAGGAGCTTCTGCTGTGACACGTCTCCTAAGTCCAGACCAAACTGGATGCTGTAGCCAAGTTGCACACTGCGGCCAGCTGGAGCTTTGCTCCAGGCCCCTCGGGTCCATGGGTCAGAAGTTCTGGGATCTATGGGTCAGCGGTCCTGAGGTAAATAGGGGCAGGGGAGGAAATGGCCAGGTCCAGGGGAGTTAGTGGCGCCTGGCCTGCCCACAGCAGTTCACGTGTGCACTGAAGCAGCGTTTATTTTTACCTAGGTCGACTCAGCTTCTGATCAGACATGGTGGGGGTTTCCAATTGGTTTCCATGGAAACGTTATGCAGAACATCTGCTACCTGATCAAGCAAGCCTAGGCTGGCATGACTCTTTCTAGAATCATTGTGCCATTTTTTTTACCAGGAATAATGTCCTGCCTGAGTGACTTCTTGTGTGGTAGAGGAGGGGAAGGGCAGCTCAGAGGGGCCATAGCTGGCTCCTAAGAAAGCAGAGAAGGTCTGTTAAAGTGAGCGTGGTGGTAGGGCCACTTACATTTGGAGAAGCCCTTGGCTTTCCATTTCCAAGTCCCATAGTGTCCCACAGTGAAGCCTGAACTGAGCCGGTCCCTGGGATCGGGTCCCAGGCCTGCCCCAGGAGCAGGGCACCTGTTGGCTCTCCTGAGAGAGGCTGGCTTAGCTGCAGGAGAGGGTTAGACTGGAGCATGTTTGGTTTCACTCGGGCCCCAACTTTCCCTGAGCAGGGGAAGGGGGCACTGCGTCAGAGAGGAAGGCACACGTGCAGGTGAACATGTAAGAAGTGGTTTTATTCCAGGTGTGTGTTTCATAAAGACAATGTCCTCAAGGACAGCTAGTGGCACATGCTTTGGTCAAGAAGAGAAAAAGCAAAAACAGAGTGGGCCAAGTCCCCACCCAGGACAGCTGAGGAGTCCAGAGCCTGGCTGACCATGGAAACGAGGGCGAGACCCTCTGAAAGGCCCTCTGAGCAGCAGTCCTTACATTCAAGAGCTCATGCTCCCAGTCCCCAAGGGCCACGCCTGAACATGGCCTAGGCTCTAGGTTCTATTCTAGCCCGGCCTGCAGCAGGAGCTTCCTGGATTCTATTCTAGCCCGCAGCAGGAGCTTCCTGGATGAACAGGGGATCTGAAGCCAGGCTCACAAATGGCGGTGGATGAAACTCCACATCAGAGAATGGGAGAAGTGTGGCCACTGAGGCAAAGGACCCCCACACTGTGAGTCCAGGGGTGCACTTATACCTGCTGAGAGTGCTGGCGAGAGCCAGGAGGCAAGAGGACACTGCTGGAGAACCCTCCAGAGTGGGTGCTGGGGACCATGAACACTTGGCATCCAACCCCAAGGGCCACGTGGAGGGAACAGGGTGATGGCAGTTTGGGTGCAGCAGGGAGGAAGGTTGGGAGAGGGGAGCTGCAGGTCAAATAGCTCCAATCCAGAGAAGAGGCCTAGACCCTTTGAGATCAGGGACCTCTTTAAGAAGCCAGGGAAATCCTCTTTTCCTGGGTCACTCTCCCCAGGAAGATGCGCGCACACACACACACACACACACACACACACACACACACGCACGCACAAACACACACCATTTGAGGGACAATTTCTGGAAATTCCTAGACCTTCTGGAATGCATGAACTCTCTAGAGTGTGGCTCTTTTCTATGAAAGACTGGGTGCTCCTGAGGTAGGAGCATGTGCCCCAGGCTGTTTGCTTTGGGAAGGAGACCCCAGGGGTCCTGGTACCAACAGATCATACTGCCCAAGCCAGTGGTTGGGGTCAGGTGCTTGAGGGAACAGCAGGAAGAATCCCAAGACAAGGCCATGGGGGAACTGGGAATTCTCCACAGCCAGTCTCCTGGCCAAGTGCAATGGCTGACCTTTCAAGGGAATCCCTCCTATAAGTAGAAGGAACTGAGAGTGCAGTTTAGCCAGGTGACTAGCCCCTTGTGACTCAGGGGGTGTTCATACTCCAAAAGGAAGTCACATTCTTATCGGCCACCCTGACCCATGATGCAGTATTTACAGAGACAAAGACCTTGAGAAAGCAGGGTTCAAAACCACAAACGAGGGTGGGGTTGCTCAAGGGTGCATGACATCTGCCCGTTTCCCCACTGGGCCCAGGCGGGGGACAGGGCTCCAGCTGGTCATGATGGCCCAAGAGAGAGGTCTCAGCCTGACACGTGGCCAAACAGAAGTGGAGTCTGTTTAATAAGCTGCACCCAAAGTCTGCCCTTAAAGATCTCTCTGCAGCCTCCTGCTAGATCAGCATTAAGGCTGGAGGCACGTGTGCGGCTCAGGCCTAGGGACTGGTGAAGGTGGGGCAGGACGGCACCTGGGAAAGAGACGTTGGTCTTCTGTTGCTTTGCTGCTCCTCCATCCATGGTCTCCTGCAAAGTCTCCGCCCTTTGCTCCCAGGATCCCAAGCCTCCCACACCCAACCCCTGGGTCTGGCATTTCTCAGGGCCCCTAACTTCTCAGCTCCTTCCAGTTCTCTACCTGCCCCTACAGGTGGCCTCTCTCCTCTCTGTCCCTCTTTTCCCAGCCTTAAGCCTCTCTACAGGCTGCCCACTTTCTCCTCTCAGGCTGTCCCCACTAGCAGGCCCCATGTCCCCCACTGGGTCTCTCTGAGGGCCTCTGTCCTTTGCACCCCCAGGCAACAGGGGGATCTTCCACACACCACTGTTTGAGCCCCATGTAGGGCCAAGGGAGAAGACAAAAGGCCAGGGACACTTGCCAAGTCCCAAGCCAGCAACAGTCTGGCACCCTGACCGTCTCCTCTCCCAGGGCAAGGCCAGGGAGGCATAAAGGACACTGGGTGTGCCCCTGTGCGCCCTCCCTGGAGCGAGCTTTGGAGTAATGTGTGTCGTGGCAGGGTGTTTGCTGATGACTCCGGCAGAGATGTGAGGAGATGGAAACGGCCCGCTTGACACTCCCACCCCAACCCCCTTCCGGTCCCAAAGTCTCATGCAAAAGGTACAAGAGGCCCTGGGGCTACAGTCATGTATGTGGCAGCAGCTGCCACTGCTGGGCCTGGGCGTCAGCCTGGCACTTGCTGGTCACCAGCTGGGCAGGCTTCGTCTCCAGGCAGAGGCCGCTGACTGAATGCTGGATGAAAGATCCTTTTCTCCTCCATTTCTGGGAGGGAGAGAGATGAGAAGGAGGGACATGAGAAAGCAATGATTAGAAATAATAATAATGTACCTTCACCTCCCTCATCCCCCCATTTAAAACAGACTGCATGTCCCTTATGTCAGTGGCTGCCCATCCTGCCAAGCTCACAGTCCTGGCGGCAGGGCTGTCCTCTGGCTGCACGGACCCTACTTAGTGCCACCTCAGCATCCAGTCCTCCCTATTGTAGCTGCTGCCTCTTCCTCTTTCTCCCCCTGCAGACTGTGTGTGCCTTGGGAATCAAGTCCTTAACTACTGAGCCACATCCCCAGCTGCTGTCTGGACCAGGGAGACAGTGCAGATGCCCACGGGCAGAGTCCAGCTCAGAGATGTATTTTGTTTGGACAGTACATCATTCATTTGAAATTTTGCTTAGTTACTACATACAAATCTGCATGTTGAGCTTCTATCTGGACATTGGGCCCAATTTCTTAAATGGCATCAGTTGGCGGGCTGAGGACTTGCCTTCTCTCTGCTCCCAATGGGGCTTTTGTTCTCCAGTTTGTCATAGTCCCTGCCTGGTTCTCTAGGGACCTGGGCTTCCTCAGGATTTAAGTTTGTGAGTCTTGGCCTAGGTGAATTTCCTATTTCTGTGAATAAGATTTCTTCTTCCTGCAGCCTGAATTCTGACCCAGCCTATAACCATGAGGCTGATGACTGGACGCCATCTTTACAGGCATGGCACATCGAGCGGGACGACAGGGGTACTTGAGGTCCCCTATTGCACTTTTGGGTGACTTCCTCTCCCAGCTGAGATAAGCAGGGAAGAATTTTTGCTGTAGAGCATTTTAGAAAGGCCTGCATAAAGCATGGAGTGTTGTCTGGAACATGGAGAAGAGGGGGTGAGAGACCCAGATTTCAAGGATCAGGGAAGACAGAATAGTGGGACAGGTATATTTTTGGTTTCTCTCCTGTTTCCCTTCCATGCTACTATCTCTCCTCCTCTTCTTCTTCTTCTTTTTTTTTTTTTTTTTAAATACTAGGGATTGAGCCCAAGGATGCTTAACTACTGAGCCACATCCCCAGCCCTTTTTTATATTTTATTTAGAGACAGGGTCTCGGTGAGTTGTTAAGTGCCTTGCTAAGTCGCTGAAGCTGGCTTTGAACTCTTGGTTCTCCTGCCCCAGCCTCCCGAGCCACTGGGGTTACAAGCATGCGCCACTGCGCCCAGCTCTCCCCTCTTCTTATATCCACCTAGTCCTTGAGAAGAGGTGGGAAGGCTCAGGACCACAGTTCTGAGGGAGTGGGTCCATGTTCTCACTGAGCAGCTAGGAGGAGAGGGATCCCCTGCACCAAGCCATGGGGCCAGAGCTAGAGCTGGAGAGGGATGTGGGGTGAGTAAGGTGAAAGGCGGGGGCTGCAGAGCCTGGGTTTCCCTGGGTTTCCCTTGAGGCTGTGAGGGGCCAGATTGAGAGCCAGCCTCTCTAGGTCTAGGTGGCCCCAGCTACAAGCCTAAAGGTCAAAGGCCAGTGGGAGCAGCCTGTGGCCCCCTGCGGTTCACAGCGTGCTATGGCTTCAGAGTTCCTCACATTCAACTCACAGCAGCCAGACCTCCCCCAATGCCCATCTGGGGGCAGTGTGGCCATCCTCTCCCCAGGAGATCTCACTGGCCATACCTCAGGGTGGCAGGGCTGTCCTCTGGCTGCACGGACCCTACTTAGTGCCACCTCAGCATCCAGTCCTTCCTATTGTAGCTGCTGCCTCCTCCTCTTTCTTCTCTTCCAGACTGTGTGTGCCTTGGGAGTCAAGTCCACGCCCCTTCCATCCCCGTGGCCGGCATGATCTGTACATTCCCTGGCCCAAATTAAGCACTCAGTGCAGCTTTGTGATAAATGAATGAATCACCCAGTCATCAGGAGGGGCTCCCCAACTGGCAGGACTCTTCACTTCCCACCTGCTACCAGGTAGTTTCAGGACCTCCTGGCCACTCAACTCTGGGGCTGGCCAGAGAAACAGTATCAAGTCACAGCACTTAATCTGCATAGTCTCTGTGCAGTTCCTTCCAGGGCAGGCAGAGAAGGCAGGCCCTCATTCTGTAAGTGAGGAGCCAGTCTCAGGGAGATGTGAGGAGTGCAGAAGCTGGGACTGCTGACACCATTGACCCCCGTCTAATGCATAGGAGCCTGGCTGGTACCTTATAGCCATCCAACTGGCCTAAGGGGGACAAGGGGAAAAGGCCAGATTCCAGAGGCTTTGGCAGTGGGAGAGCTGCTTATGCTGTCCTCCCGGAAGGGGTGGGGCATAGGCGTCCAGAGTGCTTGGACACCTGGCAGGACTCATAGGAGCAGAATGAATGGGCCCAGGAGAATCCTCTAAGCCCTGCTGGCTGGGTCAGCACAAAGGAGAAAACAATGCTTCAGCCCCAGAGAAGTATCTGAGTGCAGGCTGCCGGACACTTATCAGGTCTGTCCTCAACAAGGAGAGGGTGGGCGTGGCTCAGGCTTTCCCTTCATGGAGGTCCCGGCTCCAGGTGAAGGGCAGACTGTGCACCAGCTCTGCTGCTGGGCTGGGCAGAGGATGAGCAGCTCAGGATAGAAAGGATAAGCTGCATCCCTCAGTCAGAAAGCACTCAGAAGCCTGGCCCCGTAGGTTAGTGCACATCTAAGATCATAGCCACCTGGGGGGCTGAGATATCACAAGTTGGAGGCCAGCCTCAGCATTTTAGTGAGGTTCTAAGCAATTTAGTGAGACCCAGTCTCAAAAATAAATAAAAAGAGCTGGCCATGTAGCTCAATGATAAACTGTCCCTGGGCTCGATTCGCAGGACCAAAAGGGGAAAAAAGTAGTTCAGCATGAGGGCTGGGGTTGGGGCTCAGTGGTAACGCGCTTGCCTAGCATGCAGGAGGCACTGGGTTCCATTCTCAGCACCACATACAAATAAATAAAATAAAGGTCCATCACCAACTAATATATATATATATATATATATACAAACTGTTTAGCAGGTCACAGATCTGAGACACCCCCCCCCCCACACACACACACCCAGACTGGAGGGAGAGGACCCAGCTGCTTTTCCAGAATGGAATAGCAGACTCCCAGTCGTCCCTGACCAGCTGACCCTGGTAAGAAGAAGAGGGGAGGGTGGAGAAGTCTGCAGGCAGAAGGAGAAAGCCAGCCCTCCTCCCTCGTCTGTACTTAGGCGGCCAGCCCAGGGAGCATGCCAGGAGGGTGGCGGGAAGCACTGCAGTAGCCTCAGGTCTTGAGTGCCCTCCCCAGGGAGCAGGCAGCACCTCCAGGCAGGAAGAGAACAGCATAGAAGGGAGCTGGTCTGGCCCCAGAAACCTGGCCTCCACTTCTCCCCAGACACTGCTGTGTGCCCTGAGCAAGTGACTTCAGCACTCCAAGCCATCAGTTTCTCCCTGGATAGGTAGGCCAGCCTCCTCCCAGGACTCAAGGAGTTAGTGTGGGTGAGAGTAGATATGGGAGGCTGGTCAGGTCTCAGTTTCCCCAGTCAGCAATCAAGAAATACTTACTGGGCACCTACTATGTGCTGGCTTAAGACTATTGGCTTAGAAGTCACACTGGCCAAGGTTTAAATCCTAGGCTTCGCAGATGTGGGATCTGACTGCCTGTAATCAGCAAGCCTTGCTTTACTACCTATCAAATGAGGCAGTACTGGAAGCACCTCATTAGATAGCTTGGAAGATCAGACGTGGTGATCTATGTAAAACTCCTAACACAGGCTGGCAGTGAGCTGACATTTGCACTGTGTGGTTGTCAGGGACCAGGGATACAGTATGAACAAGACAAACTTCCTGCCTTCAGACCTGCAGGACTAACATTAACCAAATACCTAAAGAAGCATTTCCTCAAGGAACCACCATTCGACCCAGCTATCCCACTCCTTGGTTTATACTCAAAAGGACTTAAAATCAGCATATTATAGCTACCTCAAGGTTTATAGCAGCTCCACTCATGACTGGAACCAACCTAGGTGCTCTTCAATAGATGAATGGACAAGAAAAATGTGGAATATATACACAATGGAATATTACTCAGCCATAAATAAGAATGAAATTATGGCATTTCCTGGTAAATGAATGGAGCCAGAGAATGTCATACTAAGTGAAATAAGCCAATCCCAAAGAACCAAAGGCCCAAAGGTTTCTCTGATATGTGAATGCTAACTCACAATAAGGGTGAGGGAGCCAGGAGCTAGGGAAGAATAGAGTTACTTTAGGTAGAGGGGAGTGAAGGGAGGGGAGGGGTATGGGAATAGGAAGAATAGTAGAATGAATCAGACATTATAACCCTATGTGCATGATCGATGTGATTCTATATCATGTACAACCAGAAAAATGACAAGTTACACTCCATTTATATATGATGTATCATAATGCATTCTACTGTCATGTATAATTAATTAAAACAAATAAAAATTTTTTTTAAAAAAAGAAGCTTTTTGGGGGGCTGGGATTGTGGCTCAGAAGAAGAGCCTTGTCTCACATGCATGAGGCACTGGGTTCGATCCTCAGCACCACATAAAAATAAAATAAAGATATTGTGTCCACTATAACTAAAAAATAAATATTTAAAAAAGAAGCTTTTCCTCATAGGCAAAATAATAGGCTGGACCCAGTGGTTGACTTGGTTCCTCTGGAGGCGTCTCTGAGACTATAGACTTCTGCCAAGGTCTGCCACACACACTGCACGTCCCCCTGGGGCTGCTGGCCATCTGTGCCCAGGAGTGGAGACTTACCTGCTTGCTTTCTCTTGAATTGCACACCTGCAGTATGACTGGGGACCCGGGAGAGGACATTAAGGTGGAGGTGGCAGCCAGGCACTTCCCCTGCTGCTGGATGAGATGGTCACTGAATAGCCATGCCTGTAAGACAAGGGAAGGACAGTTCTAGATGGCCAGATGGGCAGACAGGTGATAAAGCAAATACAATGTGTATTTTTGTAGAATATTTTTACAAATGATTGTAGAAGCTGGAAGTGGGTGTACGGGTATTTATGGGGGGGGCTGTATTTTTCTGTATGTTTGAAATTTTTCATAATCAAATACTGAGGTGAGGAAGCTCAGCTGGAGCTGGCCAGAGAGAAACCAAGGAAATACCAAGGGACCCAGAGGATGGAGGTTAATAGGACATGGAGCCAGGCAGCCAGGGAGCTGGTCCACGCTGGGGTCTCATGACCTGCTCTAGTGTTGATGTGGATGTGACACTCATGTTCACTCGTGTGCTCAGTTCTGGGGCCTGCTGCTCATCACATAGCTGTGACCCAGGAGAGAAGGGGCCTCTCACAGCCTTTCTCCCCCTGCAAGTGTGTGGCACACAGAGGGCTAAGAAGACGCGTCAGGAGCACTGTGAAGACCCTGGGAAGGAGGGTGTGTGGAGGGTGTAGCTAGACAGGATGAGAATGGGTCCAGGGAAGTTGACCCTATTGATGGTCAATGCCCCTGGCTCCTGTCCCACTCCCAGATCTGACCCCGAGGCCCTTCCCAGCTTACCTGGGCTGGTGGGGGATTCTTGGCAGACCCTCTGCAGATCCCCATTCCAAGCAAGAAGTCCCCAGCTGTGTTCTGGCCCTGGGATTCTAAGCAATTAACCCCCTGCTTAATAATGCCAGGAAGTACTTCCTTCACCGGGACACTGAGGAAAAAGACAGCCGTCAGCCTGGTCCTCTGCCCTCCCCAGCCTACCCATGCCCTCTGGCAGAGGGCAGTACCCAGGCCCACTATGACCTTCAGTCCTGGCCAGCAGTGGGGGGGGGAGGGACAGGGACAGCCTTGGTCCCAGTGTTTCCCAGGATTCCCTGAAGGACAGGTCTGAGAAGAGGACCCTGGCAGGAGAGAGCTCAGACTGGAACACAGGACCTGGAAACAGGGAGAGGCTGGGGCCTAAATGTGGGACTAACAACCATGTCAAAATGATAAGGAAAGGGTGATTTTGAAGAGGCAAACTTAAAACACACAGATATGAAAGTGTGTTCAATCTCACTAAGGATCAAAGAAATACATAATAGATGGTCACCATTATGTTCTCCATATAGACTTATACATGCACATACAGGCATGTGTATATTTAACGACAATGCCCAGTGTTGGCAAGAGGATGTGAGATTGACTCTTCTCATACCCCACCAGTGAGCGCATGTTGGGAGGGTAGTGTGGTATTATGATTCAAAGCCCTCAAAAATGTGCATACCTCTGACCTAACAATGTCACTTCAAGGAATTTATCCTAGGGAAATAATTAAAGATGTGTTAAAAGATATTCATCTCAGAATGGTTGATACTGAGAACACTGGAAATTCCTAGTTGTCCAACAATAGGGGCTGGGCTAAATAAATTCTGATTTATCCACAGGTTAGAAAATCCTGCAGCCATTATAAATGACTTTGTGAAAGACTACCTGGTAATCTGCAAAAAATATTCATAGCATACTATCAAGTTAAACAAGCATATTGCAAAATATTACATTATTAAAACTTTTTAAACATTTTTTTAGTTGCAGATAGACACAATACCTTTAATTAATTAATTTATTTTTATGTGGTACTAAGGATCGAACCCAGGGCCTCACAAGTGCTAGGCAAGTGCTCTACCACTGAGCTACAACCCCAGCCCCTATTAAGACATTTTATATGCCCAGGAAATGCTTAAACACACACACTGACACTCTTTGGGTAATGAACCTAGAAGGCTGCTGGCCCCAGCTGGTGTGGTCTTATACATCTAGGTTTAGAAGTTTCTTGGAATTTGGATCCTCCAGGGGGTGATAAGGAACCTGGAGGTTAGAATCTGACCTTTGTCTACTCTTATCTGTCTCCTGGTATCTTTGTCATAGAAAACATGGGCCTGGGGTGGGGTATCTTAACATTTCCAGCATTCTTTGATGTGCACACCTTCCAGGATCTTGACCAAACCAGGGCTTTCTCAGGCTGGCCAGAAGCCTACGGAACCACAGGACCTGGCTCCCAGGGGGTCCTTGTCACGTCCTCTCCCTCCCCCTGCAGCAGCAAGCCTGCCTCCAGACCCTCCTTGAGAGGCTGGGCAGCTCTAGAGCAGCGGTGGCAAACTGCTGGCCTCCGAGCAGAATCTGGCTCTTAGGAATGTTTGTCTGACCTGTTCAGGGTGGTTGTTATTTGATTTTCATTAGTTGGCAATAATTTTTTAATTTAACGTAACAGAAAAATCTGAATTTGGGCTCTCTTGGAAAAAACAGAAAGATCAAGCCTCAACATGCTCATATTCCAACATGACACTCATCCACTGTCTGTGTAGTAGCTGTCCCTGCTGGACCGGGCCTTTGCATCCCAGTTTGCCACAGTCCTCACCATTCCCCATTCCTCATCCCACCCACCTGACTTAGTTACATCACCTGTCTGACCACCATAAGCATCTGAGTTGGCAACCCTCGCTAGGTACAAGGGCTTGGGGGACAAGAGATCCACCCTCTCTGCCTTGTCCAGTGACAATGTGTTAGATTTCCCTCTCTCCAGAGACCAGAGGCCTGCTGAAGCCTCTGTGAGAACTGTGTGGAGGACGGGGCTCTGGAAAGGCTGTGAAGGCTCCAGGGCTTGCTCCTGACCCTCCTGGGCTCTGCTTCTCCCCACGTGCTGCTGCTGAGGGAGGTATGATGGCACATGTAGGGGGCAGCGGGGTGGGGCAGTAAGTGTGGCTTCCCACTCACACTAGCAAAGAAACCCTGAGCTGGACAGCAAGCTCAAGAGCAGGTGCAGCTCCTGATGTCACTCTGTGGCAGTGGTCCTGGGGCAGAGGGGATAGCAGTGATCACCACCTCCCCAGCTGCCTTCCAAAGGACTGAGCTGCCAGGTTTGTTGGTGGCCCTCTTAAGTCAAATGCAAGGCTCACACAATCATTCTTGACAGTCCTGATAAAGGCAATAAATTAGTGGTTGTGGTTTCGGAGGCCAACTGCAGAGGTAGGGACTGGATGGGGATGGAGCTATGGCGGAAGTGCTGCAGGCTTAGGAAAATGAAACCCTTCTCCTCCAGCCTCCTCAGTCTTCCTGTGACTATCTGAGCAACATGGCCAGCTATTAGCCTCCTGGTTTTGGAGGGAAGCTGGCATTGCTGGGGCTGATACATCTCCTTTAAAACCGACAACGGATACACTCCTGGCCTCTCCCTTGGAACTGGGGGTGAGCAACCCAGATAGCAATGAATGACAAAAGCAGTGGAGGCCCTCATGCTCCTCAGTCAACACAGCTGGTGTACTCTCTGCTCTTCACTCTTCACTTGGGATCCACCCAGGATTGGCTTCCTTGGGAGCCTTGGGGATGCCACTGTGGGCGGGGCTGAGGTGTGGAGAGGGAGGACATTTCCAGTTCTCCCAGTCCCTCCCACAGGCTTCCCAGTCCTGCCCCTGGGGCTGTTGTACATGTTGTACAAACCTTCAAAGGTGCTGCTGTGGCTCAAACTGCTGGAATTTCTTGGAAATTGTCTGAAGAGTCACTGTAGTCTTATTACTTTTGAGGCATGCTGTATTTGGGACCTGGGATTGTGTTATCTGACAGGATGTAAAGAAATGTGTCACAGAAGAGACACATTCCATGTGAATGAGCAGAGTCCCCTTAAAAGGAGTCACTTCAGGAAGTTGTTCACTTCTTACATTTTTATAAATTAATGTTCTTCTCTTCACAGCAATTGTCCAGGGAGCTGGGATTATCCAAGCCACCAACTTTCCTTCAAAGGTGCTGCTGTGGCTCAAACTGCTGGAATTTCTTGGAAATTGTCTGAAGAGTCACTGTAGTCTTATTACTTTTGAGGCATGCTGTATTTGGGACCTGGGATTGTGTTATCTGGGTTAATCATCTAGCTTATTCCCTGGGTGTGGCTATGGCCTAACTGTGCCTATTTTCTAGGCATCAACTGTACCCTCCAAGGACAAAGATTTGCCTCTTTCGAGGACACGCAGGCTCTGAGAGGTGGAGTTTTCCAGAGAGCCATGGCAGCGTCTTTGGGAGAGAGCTGGCAGTAGAGGGACAAGCTGTGGAGGGAGGCTGTAACTTAGACATTATGGAGGCACACTGATCCTGCGATTTATTTAGTAAAAAATGGTTATCAAGTGCCTATGTTGTGACAGGCACTATTCTAGGTGCTGGAGGCAGAGCAGTGGCCCAAATAGATCCAAACCTCTGCCCTCCTGGAGTGTACAGCAAGTTGACAACAGAATTAACTGACCAGATATACCCTAGATGCCAATAAGGGCTATGGAGGGAAATCCAGCAGAGAATGCAAGAGGGCAGGCTGCTGCCAGTTTACCGCATTCAGAGAAAATGTCCCGGAGAAGGGGACATTTGAGTCAAGAGCTGAAAAAGGTGAGAAAATGAGTCACTCAGATGGACCAAGACACTGAGAAGGATTTGGAAATAGGAAAAAGGGGGTCCCCAGAGGTCACAGCTGCAATCCTGTTGAGAGTGCACAAGGTTCCCAGGTGAGCACAACCCCAGGACATCACCATTCACATTTTGCTACCTCATACGCTGGAAGAAACATTTGTCTACTTTTTTTCCCCCACAGTCTTGATGATCAGATTCTTGGATGCATAATATTTGTTTAAATCAACGGGATTCACTGAGCCCAGCTGAGACTGAGAATTGTTTCTCCTTGTGCCACAGCAGCAGAGAAGCCTGCAGAGTGACCGTCAACAGCCTTCTGCTGTGGCTGTTGTATTTCCTCAGGATAAATTCCCACAAGGAGGAGGATAGGGCCAAAGGTGCTGAAGGTTTCTGCAGCCTTGACTGCATAATGCAGTGCTGAGAACAATATCCATTTTTAGATCGAAGACACAGTCTGTTAAAAATTCGGTTCCTATCTATCACACCTAATAGATAACTCCTGGCAATGCCCTATCAGTTTCGCCAGGGTCTTGTCCTAAAGATAAACCCTGGCAGCCAGAAGGGGCCAGACCAGGTAGGGAGATCCCCCTGGGCAGCACAGGCCCATGTGCAAGGTGAGGGTTGCACTCACGTGAGCTCAGGGTAGACGTTCTCCAAGTACCAGCGGAAGGACTTGCAGTCCATTTTCTTCCTCTGCTCTATCCGAGTGGCCACACTGAGGGGAAGACAAGGAACCGGGCAAGGTCACTGTGTGGGGAGGAAGCCTGGGAAGGATGGCAGAGACCCCCTCCAGGTCCCCAGAGGTTGGTCCCCTCTTCCTGCCTACTAAGGCGTCAAGGGCGAGAGCCATGGAAACCTGCCCAGTCCAGCCGTGGCCACTTGCCTCCTGTCATCCCCTGACCTGGAAGGTCTCCTGGGTCTCCCTCTTTCCTATCTCAAATCCTGCTTGGAGCTCACCTTTCTGGACAAGCCCAGCTCACAGGTGACCACACTTTGCCCCAGGGTTCTCACTCCTGAGACCTCAGTTAGCACACCACAAACTGGTCCTTATTTTTGCAGAGACTTTGTGAACTAGAAGCTGTCCTCTCCTGCTTTTCAGTTGAGGAGAAACTATCTCAATGTCAAGAAGAGCAGACTTTCTAATCTTTCAGGATCAGAACCATCTGGTGGGTCCCTGAAACACCTCGGTTCAGCTTCCTCACCTGCCTCAGTCACACCGACCACAATGGCCACCAGCTGAGGACCCTCAGTGCCACCTGGCCCGGCCTCAGTTTCTTCTACAGTAAACTGGGGACATGATTACTCACTTGGGAGGTTTTTGTGATAAGAAAATGAATTTAAAGGGACATGAAGCCCAGGATCGTCCTCAGTAGATGATAGTTTCCCATTAAAAAATACATAGTGACATAACTCTTTTTAAATGATAGATATAAATAAATCGAGGGAAGATGATTCATCCATGATTGGTCATTAACAATGTTTTCAAACTTCTCTGACCACAACCTTAAGGAGGAGATAAATATACATCTTACATCGTGATGTAGTGTACCCCGAGTACACCCACAGGCACACACGCAGGTGTGCGCACGCACACAACAGAAATGAGTTTTATAAAACAATACTTACCCTTAATTGCAATCAACTCTGATTTTCTATTCTGGTCTCTACTAATCTAATCTGTGGTGCTTTTCTCTTTCTCTCTTTTTTAATGCTGGTCACGACTCCCTAAATTGATTTTGCAACCCATCTGCATTTTGAAAATGCTTCACTCGACTGTAGTCATAACAGTCCACGACAGGAAAACAGGCTGACAGATCACAATCTGACCGGGGGAGGAGGCAAACCTGAAACACCTTCCACAGACAGCCCCTCCCTAAGAGGCCCCTCTTCCGTGGATGGCACTGCCTTCACAGCAAGCCTTTTCTCACTGTCCCCAGCCCACCCCATGAGGCGCATGCTCTTCAAGGACCAGGGTCTTATCCCTGCATCGTGTACCCTCCCTGGGCCCAGAGGAGCCCAATCAGGGCCCGGTTGCCAGGGAGATCATGAGTGGCTCCCTGGCTGCACACCACTTCCTGTTGCAGGGGCCATGTTGACATGGGTGGAGGGGGACAAGTGGCAGGGAGGCTTGTTGGAGGGGCCCACCTGCCGAAGGCTTTCCCGATGGCCGAGGGCCGGGCCTCGTAGTAGTACTGCTTGTATTCATCCATCCACACCTCTGCTGTGCGCTTGGTGTTCCTAAAAGAGGAAAGAGCAAGTTCACCAGAGAGACAACAGGGGAGGGTTAGGATTAAGATGAGCTCTATATGATTTTTTTTGTTGTTGTTGTTAATTAAAAACATATTTGCTGGGCGCAATAGCACACGCCTGTAATTCCAGCAGCCTGGGAGACTGAGGCAGGAAGATCGTGAGTTCAAAGCCAGCCTCAGTAAAAGTGAGGTACTTAGCAACTCAGTGAGACCCTGTCTCTCAGTAAAATACAAAATAGGGCTGGGGATGTGGCTCAGTGGTCCAATGGCCCTGAGTTCAATCCCCAGTACCAAAACAAGCAAACAAACAAACAAACACATATTAAAGAAAAAAGTTGAGCTCTGTGAGTACAGTCTCGTTGGAGGACAATCTGTCCATATCCATCAGCTTTGACAAGGAAGACTGGGATTAGTATGTGCTGACATGGAAGGACGTTATGACACAGTATTGGGTGGCAGAGAAGCCACTGAAGGATCACATGGCATACCCGATCCACACAGACACAAATTTAACTATGGTGGGTATGTCTCTCTATATACATAAATCGTATACGTGAAGATGTACTTCAAGGTGTGAAATGACAGACCAGCAATCTATTAACAGTAGTTAGTTCTTGTTAAGGGTCTGGAATGAGAGACTATGTACTAGTAATGGTAGTTATTTCCGAATAGACAATCAGGATGCATGGAGAAAGAATGGGTAAAGAGGATTTTTGCTTTTTTCTCTGTAATAGCATAAAAAAATAAATATATAATATCAATGTACATAGTATGCATATTGGTACTGCTTGAGTTTTTACAGTAAACATGCATGACTTTTATGATTATAAAAAATAAAAATAAAAATGGGGTAGGGGAAGCAAACAAAACTCTAGATCACTCATTTTGCTAGACTTGGGTAGCTGCTCCTCTAAGCCCTGCATAAATAAGCATGGCTGTAGAAGGTGGAGACGATGCTCATGACTTCCCCACCATCCCCTGGCCACCCCTATCAGGACAGTGTGTCTTGGGGTGGGCTTCTAGGACTTTGCCCCTTTTCCTAAGACCAAGTGCACCCCGTGGCTGGGGAGAGGGAAGGACAGATGCTTGACTGAGTTATGATCTGGGATACTGGAATCCAGAACCAAGTGAACCTGGGGTTCAGTGAATGGAGGGCAGTAGTTATTTGGTCATTTGGCCAGTTTTCCAAGACTGTCATGGACAAAAGGAGTCAAAACCAGAGAAAACTGGTGGTAACACTCCCAACTTCATCATGGAATCCCAGAATGTCAGACCTGGGAAGGGCAAATAGGAAAACTGAGGGCAGAGAAGGAGGGAGGCAGACCAAAGCCACCTGGTGAGTAACCGTCAGGGTGGGTCTGGAGCTGTGGTGCCCTGCTGGTACTCCAGGGCTCTTTCCGCTTCACCTACCTGATGTAGGTGAGGGCATTGCCCTCAGGGAAGTTGTAGGGGTGCCGCTTCCTGAAGACGTGGCCCACTCGGCTGCAGGGGACGATCTCCAAACTCCCACCGCACATCCACACCCTGAAGGAGAGCTCTGCAGGAGACAGCAGCCATGAAGAGGCAAGACGAGACCCACTGGGTGAGGGTGAGAGGGGCTGGCTGTCTCATTGTCTTGCTTGCTTTTGGGGCGTGAGGATGGAACCCAGGGTCTTGCACACACTACGCAAGCGCTCTCCCACAGAGCCGCACCCCAGCCCTCCTTCTCTTTGTTGTATCCCTGGAGGTACCTGCTGGGGTTGAGCTCATGGGCCTGATTAAAGGGTGTCCCCTTCCTTGCACATGCTTACCCATGCATGTACACAAATGCCCTATGGCTGAGCCCCGGGGAGCAGTGGGAACGGTTTTAAAGGGACACCAAGACCATGAGTGGAGGGGAAACTGCACCAAACATTTCTAGCCTGGATCCAGAGGCCCTGGCCATGCACAAGCTGAGGAAGAACTCATCTGCTTATTGGCCAGCTCTGGGCACCTGTGAGCCCAGAAAGCCAACCGCCAGCCAAACCGCAGGCTGCTCCTTGGCATTTCTCTGGTTGGTGCCAGTTCTGCCTCCAGCTCCAGATGGTCTTGTATCCAGGCCCTCATGAGACTCACTTCCTTCTGAGGGTGGTGGTGAAGCCCAAAGAGCTTTGCAGAAAACTTTGCAACATCAGGAGATACAAGAAGTTGCCACTGTGCTTCCCATAAGGGATGTCATGGTGTGGCCTCTTTGTTCTCCACTTGCCAATCCCCTTTTATAGCAAGGACCCTCCTGGGCAGCTCACTGAGCCTCTCAATCTGTTCTTTCTTTTTCATTTTAATTTTTTTTAGTCATAGATGGACACAATGCCTTTATTTTATACATTTATTTATTTAATATATTTATTTTTATGAGGTGCTGAGGATCGAACCCAGTGCCTCACACGTGCTAGGCAAGTGCTCTACCACTGAGCCACAACCCCCGCCCCTCTCAATCTCATTAATTCCTCCTTTCCTTCATGTTAACCCTAGAGTGAGACAGCATGTGGCACTAAAACACCTTTTTCCTGCCCCAGAAAGTCCATAATTAAATAAAAAATAAAAAGGCTGGTCCTCTCAGGAGTTCTAGCCTTGGTCCCTCTTCCCACTCCCCAGTTGGCCCCAAGGACTCTTGTGGTCCCTGGGTGGAGGCTGTCACCTGGCACACCTGGATGGGGGCCCTCCCAGTGATGAGCAGAGTGGAAATGGAGGAAGCAGCACTAACGCCCCCTTCTGTCCAGACTGTGCCCATCAGGCAGCTTTCAGATGTGGCCTGGGGCCAGGATGGCCATTTGGCTTACCTGGATCCATACAAGGTGGGTCATGTTAATGGGCTTCCCTAGAAACTGAGACTATAGAACTAGGGACAGAACTGGGGGACAGAGGACCTATACTCTGGTTCCATTTCTGCCAGACCAACTTTGTTATATAGTTAAGTTCCTTCATCCTGCTCAGCCCATGCCACCCAAACTATTGTTAATTACTGCTACTATTATCAACAGTGGCAATGACGAGAGAAGTAACCACCTTCCGTTTACTGGGAGCGTTTACCATGTACCATGCTCTCGACATTCAAAATCTAATTCTTACTGCAGTCATGTAAAGTCAGATTATTATCATTCATACCATTTTGGGGTGATTTTTTATTTATTTGTTTTTTTAATAATTATTTTTAGTTGTCGACGGACCTTTTTTATTTATTTGTTTATATGCAGGGCTGAGAACTGAACCCAGTGCCTCACATATGCTAGGCAAGCACTCTACCACTGAGCCACAACCCCAGCCTTATCCGTTTTGTTTTTGAGTTGGGGTCTTTCTATGTTGCCCAGGCCGGTCTTGAACTCCTGAGCTCAAGCCACCCTCCCATTTCAACAGCCTGAGTATCTGGGACTACAGGTATTGATCACTGCACCCAGCTATGCGTTATTTTGTTTTGTTTTGAGATAGGGTCTTACTTAGTTGCCAAGGCCTCCCTAGTAGCTGGGATTACAGGTGTGGGCCACCACAATTGGCTTAACTATGTTTTTAAAATAAAGACCGTGAAGGTCAAAGATGTTAAATGACCTCTTCAAAGTCATCCAACTACTCACTTACAGAATTGCAACACAAAATTCACACTTTTAGGATCAGATTCTTTAGTTCATTGACCTATCATATGTCATATTCTAGATTCCTTTATACTCTAGTAGGGGGAGACAGAAATTCAGTAAAATAAGTGAACAAGAAAGTGCATAGAACATGTAGCATATCAGATGGTGGCCACGGGGAAGAGTTAAGCAGAGCAGGGGCTAAGGAAGGGTGGTGGGTTGGGGGGCTATATTTTTAATTAGGTGGATCAGGGAACTTCTCACTGAAAGGGGGACATCTGTGACAAGACCCAAAACAGGAGAGCAAGTGATTCATGTGACTTTATTGGAAATATCAGGGGTCCTGGGCACCCCAGGAGCCAAATAAACACTAGGTTTGACATTAAAAGACAGATGGGCTTGTTTTCCCTCAACTGTTAGGGAAAGAACTTTCTAGGCAGAGGGACAAGCACGGGGTATACCCGGAGGTAAGAGCTGTGAGTTGCAGGGCAGCCGTGCAGAGTAGAAGGCCCGGAGAAGTGGGAGATGAGGTGGAGCTCATGGGGTGTGGTTTAGGGGAAAGGCTGATGGTGCAGGGCCTGGTCTCCACGGTGCTTTGAGTGTCATGGAGCCCTTGCAGGGTTTGAGAAGAGGAGGAACACAATCCAGCTGTTTTAAAAGGATTCCTGGGCTGGGCAGGTGGTGCACGCCTGCAATCCCAGCGGCTCAGGAGGATGAGGCAGGAGGATCAGAAGTTCAAAGCCAGCCTCAGCAAAAGCAAGGCCCTAAACAACTCAGAGAGACCCTGTCTCTAAATAAAATACAAAACAGGGCTGGGTCCAAGTGCCCCTGAGTTCAATCCCTGGTACCCCCAAAATAAATCAATAAAATAAACGATTCCTGAGTCTAGAGATATGACTCAGTGTAGAATGCTTGCCTAGCATGCACAAGTTCCTGGGGTCAATCCTTAGTACCACCAATAATGATAATAATTATAATAAGTAATCAAATAAAAATAAAATTATCCTTAAGAAGAATCCCAAAGTTTTCACATCTGCCATCCCCACTCAAGGTGGCCTCTGGACTCCTGAGTTTGAATGTCCCAGGGGACACCGAAACACGTCTTAGTTTGGGCATCTTCCTTCCTTCAACAGAGGAATGAAATGAAAGGCTCCGACCCACCAGAGACACGAGTCTCACACCTCAAAACTAGTCCCACAGCCGACTGGCTGGGCACTGCAGCTCACCTAGACATTTCTTTGAATGCACAGACGTTTCTTTGAATTTCTTGTAAGAAACAAACCCTCGGCAGAACCACTCAGCAGTGTTCCTTTCAAGTTCCCCAAACTTGGAGCCCTCGCCTCAGGCAGAGTCTGGAGTTGGCTATTTGATCATTCACTTGTCTCTGTCAGTCCCCCGTGAAAGAAAGAAAGGATGGAAGGA
The DNA here is from genome assembly GCF_052094955.1 of Ictidomys tridecemlineatus. Classification (NCBI taxonomy): domain Eukaryota; kingdom Metazoa; phylum Chordata; class Mammalia; order Rodentia; family Sciuridae; genus Ictidomys; species Ictidomys tridecemlineatus. The sequence continues at coordinate 63,903,413 of NC_135481.1, read as the reverse complement.
AGAAAGAATGGGAGGGAGACAGGCAGGCTGGCCTCCAGATGCAGAGAGGCTGTTTCTTTTCCAGTTTTCTGAGTCTTTTTGCAAAACTGGCTTTGCCCACACTGCCTTCAGGCCGAGTCCCAGGACACAGAGGAGGCCACTGGGGCTCAGAACACATGAAAGGGGGTCAGGATGGAAGAGTCACTGCACCCCAGCTGCCAGAATTCACTCTTTCAAATGCCTGCCTGGCAGCGTTTTCCAGTAGTAAGTTACAAAGTGGAGAAAACCGACAACCATCTCCACCAGGGTGGTTTGAGCAGGACTGTTTACAGCCCACTGTTCCTGGGTTTCCCAGGCAGGGAGAAGAGCCCTGCTCCTAACCTCTCGGAGACACTTTGACTTTGATAGCATTTCCCTGACACAGTGGCTCTGCTAGGAGAGCTGCATACACCTGTCAGACATGCCATTTCCTGATTGAGACACAGTGCCACCTGTTTCCCCACCTGTCAAATAGGTGGGACACCTCCCGTCCTTCTTGTTGGTCCAGAAACCCAGTCAGGATGAAAAAGGAGACAGTAGGAAAGGACCGTGAGGGTAGGAACGGCCTCGCTTCTGGAGACCTGCCAGGTGGCTCTGCCCTTCTCCACCTGTGTGGGCTGCCCTGCTGGGCTTCCTTTAGGATGGCAGAGGGGTGAGGAAGGATTATCCCCACGCCCTCCCCCGGGCACCACACCCATGAGGGTAATCCCTCTCCATCTTTCCTACCTATCCATGGTTACGGCTCTCTGCAGTTGTGGCACCACCCAGAACTACACTGACCCAGTCCGTGTAACGTGGCCGCACTGTAAATAGGTCCTTTCCTAAAAACCCGTGTAGGGCGCCATCTGGACCCTGCCCTGACTCACTCAATCTGACTTCCATTTAATTGCACTCTGGGGGAGAGGGCCCTTTCCTTCCCATTTTGCAAACAAAGAAACTGAGGTTCAAAAAGTTGACTAACTAACTAACCAAGGACATGCAGCCCACACAGGCTGGAGTTGGAGTCTGGGCTCCGACAGGTAACAGGTGACCACTCTGGGGTGCTCTGCAGCCCCAACACTCAGCTGAGAAGCCAGCGTTGAGGGGGCAGCAGATCCAGCTCCCTACTGTCTCCTTCCCTGCTGCTTCTGGAAGGACTAGGCAGCTTCCTGATCCTTCTGGGTCTCAAGGGTTCCTACCCCAGAATACACAGCATTATGCCTCCAGCACTGTGGCCTGCATTTCAATTCCTCCTCAGTTTATTATCATTGCAATCTCTGCAGGGCATGAGGCCTGGGGGGACTTTCCCTGGCCTAGGGTCAAAGAGCAGGTGGGAGGACCATCATCACATGTTACCACCCATGGGCTGCACACCCCCCAAGCTCTTCTGGTAGGGAAGCAGCTGTGGTCTGTGTTCAGTCACTATGTCCCTCCACACACACTTAACCATGTGGCCGCAGGCTCTCCCTGAATACCTAAATCTCTTGAATAGCTGTGGATAAATTGCTTTACCTCTCTCTGCCTCAGTTTTTTGATTCGTAAAATGGAGATCATGGTACTTTCCCCAGATCCTTGTGAGAATTAAATAACTTAATATGGGTCAAGTCCTTAGGATGTGCTTGTCAGGGTTATGAATATTGCTGTTGTGTTTATTGTTATTATTTTTCAACTTACCGAAATTCTCTCCCCCCCAGATGTCCATTTGGGCATCATATTTTCCCAAGTGGTTAAACCAAGACTTGTCAATCACAAAGATTCCTCCAGCTATGACAGGTGTCCTGGGGGAAAAGAGAGAGAAGAGGCAATATGTGAGCTGCAGAAGCCAGGAGCCCTTTAAAGAGCCCCAGGACCCAAGGCCACTTGATCCAAGTCCCTGCCTGCAGAGTCACTGTGGCAGGATGTCTGACTGGCTCTCTGGCCCCTCCTCTCAGTCCCTGCAGGGCTCAAGCACCCAGAAGAGAGCTGGCACTGAGACTGTGCACCCTCAGGAGCCCTGGTGACCGGTTGGTCCTCCAAAGCACCTCCCAGTTCCCAGACCCCTGGCCCAGGGAGAAAGGGGACTCCTCAGAGTTCATGGCAGCTCTGACCTTATGGGTCTGGTGGGGTCTGTCCGGGTCATCTTCTGCTCCAGAGGGATCTGCTCCCACTTGAAATGCAGGCTCCAGTCGAATCCTAAGGGACAGAGCAGGGTGAGGACGGGCTGAGGGCAGAGCTAACCTGCTTATCCCCTCACTCTGCCACCCCTCAGAGTCTCCCTTGATCAGAGCCCAGTGGTAGAGGCCCTTCATGCAGTCACTCCCTCATTCAGAAGGTGACAAGCCCTGCCTTCCTGGGGTTTACAATGTGCTGACCAGACAGACACCCCAAAGGCAAATAGATAAGGGTTCTGTACACCAGTCGGGGTGAAAAGTACTTTGAAAATAAAGGCCAAGCACCATGGAGCACGCCTCTAATCCCAGCAGCGACTCACGAGGCTGAGGCAGGATCACAAGTTCAAGTCCAGCCTCAGCAATGTAGTGAGACCCTATTTCAGACTTTTTAAAAAAATAAATCAAAAGGGCTGAGGATATAGATCAGTGGTAAAGCATAAAGCACCCCTGGGTTCAATGCCCAGTACCTCAACCCCCAAAACAAAGGTAGCCAGCAAAAGTTCTCTGAAGAGGCACGTTTTGAATAGGGACCTGAATGAAGGGTGGATCCATGAAGATATCCTGGAAGAGGGAATTCCAGCCAGGGCAGCAGCAAGCGCCAGGGCACTGGGGTGATTTTCCAAAGGGGAGAGGTCTGGCCCCTTAGAACCCCACCAGCCCTAAGATCTAGCTAATGATTAAGTCCATTATTTGGAGTACTGGCCTCACAGAAGAAATCCACTATGGCCCCCAGCTCTTCTCTAGACCAGTGGTGGTCAGGAACTTTCTGCAGTGGTAGACTTGTTTTATATCAGCATGAATGTGGTAGCCGGGACCTCATGTGGCTGTTGAGCACTTGAAATGTGGCTGCTACAACTGATAAACTGAATCATCAGTTTAAGTCTTAGTTTATTTTAATTAATTTAAACTTTAACAGCTAAATGGGGCAATTATCTATTATACGGGACAGCATAGTGCCAGTCTAGACCAGAGTGTTCCAAAAGAAATATACTGCAAGCCACAAACCTAAGCCACAGACATAATTTAAAATGTTCTAGGAACCATATCAAAATATAAGAACATATGAAGTTAATTTGAATAAAATAGTCATAATGCAATAAATCCAAACTAATATCATTGCAACCTATAAAAAATACTAATGACATATTTTACATTCTTTCATACTATGTCTTGGAAATTCCAACTGCCGCAGTCTGTTTCTTTCTTTTTTTTTTTTTTTTTTGCTTATAGCACATCTCAGTTCCAACTCATCAGTTTTCAAAATGAGCCACTTTTCAAGAGCTCAATAGCCAAATGTGGCCGACAGCCACCGTATCACACAGCCAGGCCTTGGCCACCTCTGGGGTGTACATATCAGGAATTCACACAAGGCTTAGAGCTCCCCCTCCCTTACCCTAGAGACAGCTGTCCCATAGTGGCCTTCTGCCAGGACCTGTGGCCATGGTCTCTGGGCTGGCAGCATTTGGAAAGGATGTGCCAGTGCTTGGGGAGGGGAGATGAGTGACTAGCCCGGCTCTGTCACTGATTGTTCCAGAAACTTGCAACTGCCAGCTCAGGCCCTTTGCCCTTGTACCCAGGGCTCCATCCAAACCCTCTTGATTTTATCTTTGCAAGGAAGGGTTGGGATGGTGCAAGACTCTGGCATGGCTGGGAAGAGCTCCAACCCAGGGCGCTTCTTCCTTCAAACCTGCCTCTTTTCAGACCTCGAGCCCCTTCCCTGGGAGCAGGACCTACCTCCACGAAGATCAGCAGATGCTGCCAGGTAGGCAAAATTATCCAGACTGATGACATCAATGATGGGACTCACTACACGGGTGTGGTCCTAGGAAGGGGGTGTGAGATGGTGTGAGACCCTCTGCAAAAAGGGGAAAAAAAAAAAAAAAGGCCCAGGCCCTGCTCTGGGAAGAAGGTCTCCTTGGACGTGGGGTAGTCAGCCCAGGCCCATCCCAGAACCCTGACAGGCTCCTAGGAGCTGTGTGCCTCTCCACACCAGGCTCCTACAAGGTCCCTCCTGGGTCCCTAGGGCACAATGCTCCCTGGCCTCTTCCTGTCCCATCATTTCAACCATGCTGGGAACTCGCCTCCTCTTTTAAGCCGCTCTCACCATCAGTGTGAGACAGTGTCCCAACTCCTGGGACAGTGACTCAGGTGCTGTGTGAGCTGGCCCTCCCGTTACTGGTTGAGCAGGACTTCTGTTTACTGCCACTTACCGCGGGACCTGTTCGGGTGAGTCTTCCCAGCTGGACCACCAGCAACTTGAGGGCAGGGGTCCTAGGATCCCCAGGTAAGTGGGGACAGGCGCCACTTCTCTCAGGCCACATCCACTACAAGGCTGGCCACTCCCTGCGTCCCACCCCCCAGAACCCAAGTCCAACTGCAAAACACCCGTGAGTACTGTGGGCTTTGCTGTTTTGTGGGAGAGGTGGTAAACCTCAGGCAAAGCTCTCAACACTTTCTCTTAAACCACATTCAAAATTTAGTCTCACTTTATAGCCCCCTTTGTGTCTTGCTCTCCAGGGGGGCCACAAAGCAGTGCCTCTGTTTCCCCCCTCTTCTCTTCACCTACTCTGCTTTCACCCTCAAATTGCTCTTGTCCCTAACTTGTGCTCCAGCCCCACGCCTCAGTTCCCACACCCTCAGGATAATAAAAACCTAGGAAGGGGGCTGTTCCGGGGGGATGGTCCCATGGCCTGTCTGTGCTCAGGGGTGAAAAGTGCTGTAAAAAGAAAATAAAGACCAGGCTCTGTGGAGCACGCCTGTCATCTCAGCGACTCAGGAGGCTGAGACAGGAGGGTTGCAAGTTCAAGATCAGCCTCAGCAATTTAGTGAGACCCTGTTTCAACATTTAAAAACTAAATCAGCCCCACTGCTTCCTACTCATAGACATCTCTGTGCAGAGACAGAATTCACATGCTATAACCTCACAGCTTGAAAGCGTCCAGTTCAGTGGTCTTTAGTATGTCCAACCATCGCCACTGGCTAGTTCCAGCATATTTCATCACCCCAGTAAGAAATGTTAATCTACTTTTTATTTCTATGAATGTGCTTATTCCGGACACTTCCTATAAATGGAACATATAATATATGGGTTCTTGTGACGAGCTTTCACTTCACACAAGGTTCTCAAAGTTCATTCGTGTTGTACCACACAGATGCACTTCATGTGTTTTTCTGGCTGGATGATATTCTATCACAGACACACCACATTTTATGTATCTAGTCATCAGATGATAGGTTTCTCTATCTTTTGGCCATTCTGAATACTGCCGCTCTGAACACTTTTGTGTAAGTTTTTATGTGGATGTAGTTTTTGTTTCCATGTGGAACTGCTAGGAATTCTATTTAAATTTGGGGGGAACTGCCGGACTGTTTTCCAAAGTGGCTGCACTATTATACCTTCCTGCCAACAATAACTGAGGGCTCCTGTTTATCCATGTCCTTGCCTGTACTTGCCAGTGTCCCTCTTTTTGATTATAGCCATCCTAGTGGCTATGAAGTGGGATCTCGTTATGGCTTAGACTTGTATTTCCTGAATGACTAATAAAGTCGAACATCTTTTCATGGGCTCATTGTGTATCTTCCTTGAAGAAATGTCTATTCAAATCCTTTGCCCATTTTTTTAAAAATTGGGCTATTTGTCCTCTTCTAGTTGAGTTGTAACTGCCTTATCCTTCTTCGCCATCTGTCCAAATCCTCCCACTCTGGAGAACAGCAAGCACATGGAAGGAGCCCCCACCCTCCCCTCCCGTTGAGAGCTCAGCCTCTCCTGCCTCCTTCCAGGGCTTCCCAACCTGACCACAAGCTCCCCCTCTCTCAGGAGAAGAGTAACACCATTCACAGAGGGACCTTCCTCGCTCACCCAGGCTTCCATCCAATGTGGTTCTCGAGACAGCCCATGGGACAAACATGACAGTCACCCCTGCTTTCAGATGAGAAAGCCCGATGCTGTGAAGTCTCTCAGAGGGGAAGCAGATCTATGAGGCTTCCCACAATGCCTGCCCGACATCACAGACGGTTCCCTCTGTCCCAAAGGACACCCAGCTGCCCCGGAAACACACAGCTCACCTCCTTCACCCGCTGCAGCATGGGCTGCAGCCACTCCGTGTTCACTTCGCAGTGGCTATCCAGAAAGGTGAGGATGGCAGCTGCGGCCACATCTGCCCCTCGAACTCGGGATCGGATCAGCCCTGCAAAGGGAGAGGACAGCAGCGCTTGACATCAGAACTGAGCCAATGTGCTGCCCAGGGCCCTCAGCCCCTATGGGCATAGGCTCTCTGAGGTATTGTCAGTGGCCTTCCTTCCGCACATCTGTTTGCTTCCTCCTTACCCTTTCTTCCTCTCTTCCATCCATCACCTGTCATTGTTCAAGGTCACTCCCTGAGCACCCTCCATCCACCAGACAGTGCCGTTACGTTAGAGTGTAGTGAGTGGAAAATACAATAAAGTATGGGTTGAGACTGAGGCGGAACCAGAGCACAAAGCCCCTTTCACCTGGGGACTTCTGGGCAGGCCTCTCCAGGCGCACCACCAAGTGTGACATGGAGAGAATCTTCTAGATTGTAACAGGCTTGAGTTTGTGTGCCAACACCTTCACTCACTTTGAGCATGTTATTTAGCCTCTCTGAGTCTCAGTTTTCTTGTCTATGAGATTCAGAAAGATACACTGAGCCCTGCCTGTCAGGAGGAACCAAGATGACAAGGGGAGAGCCCAGCGCCTGGGGGACCTACGCATGTTAGGTTCCGCTGTTCCATCCCCATCCCATGACAGTCTCACCAATGGCTCACTGATGGCAAAGAATGGCCTTGCTCCTGGCAGCTTCCTGCTCAGGGCTGAGGACCTATCTGGTCAGGAGAGAGGAAGTCCAGTTGGTCCTGCCCTGGCCAGAGTAGCCATCCATGTCCTGTGAGCTGTGAGAAAGAAGGGCCTCACTCTAAGACCTCTGAATACAATCACTTTTTGGAGAAATGTCCCTGGCCACACCTCTCTCCAGCTCTCAGCCTATATCTATCAAACCAGCCGTCCATCTTTCCAAAAGCCTATTAGTAGGCTAAGGTAAGAGAAATGCAAGTTCATGTTTGAGGTCAGCTTCAGCAACTAAGCAAAACAAAATAAAAAGGGCCGGGGATGTAGCTAGGAGGAGAACCTTCTTGGGTTCAATCCCCACAACTGGAAAAAAATAATTTGCAGCCTCCACAGGCTGATGGCCCCTACAATGCAGTGGTTTGGGAAACATTTCTCTTTGGTTACTTCTATGACAGTTGAAGTCCTCTCTCATCAATATCCCCATGGCCCCTTGGCCTGACGGGTCTTAAGTCACCCATCACATTCCCCTCTCACTCTCAAATCATCAGCGGCTCCCAACAATAGGCTCCTTCCCTTCCCAACTCTAAATGCTCTCTTATGGCTTCCAAGGCTTTTTTTGTTGTTACCAGGTATTAAACCCAGGGGTGCTTAACCACTGAGCCACATCCCCAGCCCTTTTAAAAAAATATTTTATTTAGAGACAGGGTCTCGCTGAGTTGCTTAGGGCTTCACTAAGTTGCGGAGGCTGGCTTGAACTCACAATCCTCTTGCCTCAGTCTCCTGAGCCACAGGGATTACAGGCGTGGGCCACGATGCCTGGCCCAACATTTTTTTTTAATTTTTTTTTTTTTAGAGAATTTTAATATTTATTTTTTTTAGTTATCGGCGGACACAACATCTTTGTTTGTATGTGGTGCTGAGGATCAAACCTGGGCCGCACGCATGGCAGGCGAGCGTGATACCGCTTGAGCCACATCCCCAGCCCTGGCCCAACATTTTTGACATCAAAATTCACTGTCCTTTCCTCACTATGGACCAGGACTGGATTCTCACAGGAAGGAAGTGGAAGCAGAGGGAGAGGACAAGAAGCTAGCCTTTGGGTGGACTCCTGGATCCTCCATTCATCACCCTGGGCAAATTACAGAACCACCTGAAACCTCAGCTTCCCTGTCTAAAACATGGGGACAACGGGGCATTATGAGGATGGGATGTGACAGCGTAGGCTCCGTGAATGCCTGGCATGGGTGAGCACCACACACGTATGCATCCTGCACCTGCACCACCTCCAAGCCAGGCATACCCTCCTCTGCTCCCTTCCTGGGTTTCACAGGCCCAACACCCTCCTCAGGCCATCCCTGCACAGAAGCCTCTTGCTTTCCCACCTCCACATTATCCGACTATAACCAGCCTGTGTGGTGGTGATTTCTGACTCTTGGCCACACACTAACCCCTCGAAGGGCCTGGACCATGCTTGTTGTACTTCTCCTGTGTCCCCTGAGGGCTGAGCACGATGCTAAGTTGTCACTGGTGTTCCCAAACACCTCTGGATTCAAGGTGAGTTCACAGCTACTTTATCCTCCCTTCGGTTTTCTCAAAGGCCCTTCCATTCCATCCTGACAGCCTCCTTCCAAGGCAGAAAGAGCGCCATCACTGCCTTGCTTCTCAGAAGGAACAATGGAAGCATCCAGAAGGACGGCAAGGTGCCTAGGTTGTGCTGTGTCAGGGCTGACTGGCGATAGAAGGAGGGTCCTCTGCAGACCCTGGTCCCAGCTGTCAGGAAGGGAGCAGGACCACACTGGCTCAGATGACATGGTACCCAGAGGGTCCCTGAGGTCCAAGCACTCACCTTCCCGCCGGTCGTTTCGCAGGCACTTGACCTTGGGGATCCTGGTCAGGAGCACGCAATCTTCAGCTGAGGTGGAGGGAAGGAAGGCAGGTTCATTCAGATATGGGCATCAGACCACAGTGGTTAGGCTGCACCGAGGGCCGTCCCATTCCAGGTTGGGGAAAGGGGTGGGATGGGGAAGGATGGAGGGCCATGGTCATCACTACTGGTCAAAGGACTGTCCTGTCCCCAGTCCCAGACAGGAATGCCTGAACCTATGACATCAGTTGAACCCCACCCCAGGGAGTGCCAGAGAGCACCAGCAATGGGCAATGGCCCAGCTCTCAAATCTACTCTTTTTTGCAGTACTGGGATTTGAACCCAGGAGGTTTTGTGGTTGTTGTTGTTGTTTTTATCACTGATCTACATCTCTATCTTTTTTCTTTTTCTTTTTTTTGTGCTTGGGGATTTGAACGCAAATGGTAACATGCTTGCCTGGCTTCATGCATGCCAGGCAAGCACTTTACCACTGAACCACATTCCCCAGCCCAGCCTTTTCATTTTGAAGCAGGGTCTTTCTAATTTGCAGAGGCTGTCCTAGAACTTACAATCCTCCTGCCTCAGCCTCCTGAGTGACTGGGATTACAGTTGTGTGCCACCATGCCTGTCCTTGGCCCAATTCTCATAGACCTAGAAAGAAGGGGCACTCTTCTGCATGTTGGCAGTTAGAATCATGAAGAATGCTGTTTATATTGTTTCCATTGTTTGAAACATGTCATGTCACTGGGGTCCCATCCAAAGCAAAACAACACTTTCCCCCTCTTTTGGCACCAGGGCTGGGAGGGCTCCTAGAAAGACCAAGGATCTCAAGTATTGGCAAAGAGGTCAGTGTGCCAGGCCAGGCTAAGCCTAAGAGAGCTTGCCTGGGCATCCTGGGGGAACGGGTGGGGTGTGGATCACTGCAGACAGGAAGGTGTATACTCACGGTCTGAACTGAAGTCATCCACTAAGATGATCTCCTGGATCAAGTTGGCAGGAGTTCGGTTCAGGACACTGGAGCAGCAATGGGGACAGAGACAGAGTCTGGATTTGGGGCGACCTCCTATTTATACCTCCCTGGACATGGGATTCTCCTACCACCCAGGTCTAGGACCAGCACATTGGTCATGGTCAACTGCTTGCTAACTCCCTGGGCTCCTGGAAGAGCTCTCTGAGCTTTTCTAAGGACCTGGTTGGCACTGTTGCCTGGGCCCTCAGGGAACTGCACTGGTCACGGGGGATGACATTCATGGGGTCGTCAGGGCAGGAGCTACTTGAGCTGCCTGAGGCTCACCAAGCCACCCTGGGAGCCCAGCTGGACAGAGCTGCCTGTTTGGAAGGCTGGCGAGACTCCTGCTGGCCCCAAGGTCATTCTCAAGGAGCTCCTGCCCCCTGCCCTTCCTCTGTCCCTCTTCTGCCCCCCTTGTCTGGGAAGGGACACCCAAGTTTCTTTAATCCATGGAATACCACTGAGCACTCCTTTCTGAATCCCATTCTTGTCTAAGTTCATTGAGGAAATGGGTCAAGAGTGGATTGAACTTGACGGTAAGACCAGGATTAGGAGGACAGAGGGACACCTTTCTCTGATTCACCAACAGGGACCTATGGGGTTTGCCCCCCCTCCTCTGGAGGCCTCTGTTCATCCCTGCCTCCCTCTGCTCCCACCCCCTGCATTTCTGCCCTCACCCTGGACACCTGACCTTGTCTTCAACTCCTTGTAGACTCCTGGGATCTCTCTGACCCCCGTACACACTAGCCCCAGCTTCCTGGAAGGACAGGATTCATCCTCCCAGTGCTCACTGGCTTTCACATGGTCTGATCTCAATCTCAACGTCCTGCCCAGCCAGAGGCACTGCAGACCCCCGAGGCTTTGGGGGAATGGCACCAATGAAATGCAGGTGGGTGGCTGGCCTTACCTCTTCACCGTGCGCAGGAGTGTGGAGCGGGCCTCATTGTGAAAGGTGATGATGATGCTGGTGGCTGGCAGGTCCAAGGAGTAGGACACCGATGGGCAACTGAAAATGGAGCAGGGAGGAGAGGCCAGCCATGGGGACATCCTCAGACAGCCTCCATGTTTCTCTTTGTCCACTCTGTGCCCCTTACAATACTTCTGTGAGGCAGGGAAGGCAAGCTGGAAGCCAGGACACAGGCTCCCTGCCTCTCTGGACCATGCTCTAGCCCACACTGGCCCGGCCCCAAGTTGCCACCTAGCCTGGGGACTTAGGAGGGAAGCAGCAAGTTGGGGGCATCTCCAGGCCTGGGAGCTCCTAACCAAGCCCTAGAGAACCCAGAGCCACACCCTCTGCCTGTTGGGAGGGCTCCCTGCTGTTCAGCCCCCCGGCCTCCCCCCCCCCACACACACTAGGCCCCAAGGCACTGCCTGGAGTCAAACAAAAAAACTGTCCCTGCAGATGGGGCAGTCTAGAGACACAACATAGGGATACATGATAAAATGGAAAACCACCTCCCTTTTGTCTTCTGGTCCCCTGTGGCTTCTTCCTTCCCTTCTCACACCTCAGGACATGTGGGAGGATCTGGGGAGGAATCACTCCCATCTGCCTAATGAGCATCCCTGTTCTGCCTGCGCACAGCACTGTGGGAGACACCAGGCAGGGGGCAGGCACCAGTGGCTCCAGGGGAAACCAGCCTCAGAGAAGACAAGAGCATCTCCGGCCACCCTGCTTCTACCCCGCTCTGCCATCCACAGACACACATTTTTGGACCACTGTCTCCCCGTCCTCAGGAAGGGGAGTTAGAAATCACCCTTCCTGCCAGCCTTCCCCCCTGGTGTTTGTGCAGGCTCCTGGGCAGGCGGGAAGGCGACTGCCACCGCGGGTTTTCATAAGCCATCTTTATTACAATCGCTGTCTGACTATTCCAGCAGTGACTATTTTTTCATTACAGAATTCATCCCACGGAGAGCAGCTTCCAGCCTGAATTCCCAGGCCCATTTCCTGCCCTGCAGAGCAGCCGGTCAGCCAGGCAGGCAGGAGTCCCACTAGCCTGGGTCCCCCATGGGAAAAATCCTTCAAGGCTCTAAAATAATTCTCCTTGAGAAAGATGTGAGGCAGCCATGGGGGAGGGACATTCTCTCTGTCCCTGAGAAGTCACGCTTCCCAAGTGCTTGCTCCCAAATGCCTGCAGACTGGGGGACAGGAGTGGACATGGCTAGCTGAGAAGGGGCATGAGGGTACCCAGCCTCCTGGCACTGACTTCCAGGGCCCCATTCTCTGTCCTTGTTCCCTGGTCATTAGGTGCCCGGGAAGGAGGAAATATAGTAGCAATGCCTTTCTCTCCCTGAAGGGGGCACACCTACCCACATTCTATCTGGAAGGTGGACTTGAACTCCCACCACCCCTTGTATTCCTCTGAGATGTAGATCAGTGAGGATGGTACCCAGGTCCAGGGAGCCAGGACTACCAGATGGTTTGTCCCCTGCCCCTGCTTTTTCTGGCTGGTGGGATTTTCTCTGGAATCCTAGTGGATCTGTCTTGTGACAGTTTGGAGTCCAGTGGAAACTGCCCCACAGCACAGGGGCTCCATCACGGGAGGCACAGTCCAGCCTCTGGTGATTGAACCCAGGAGCGGTTTACCACTGAGCTACATATCCAGTCCTTTTAAAATATAATTTATTTTGAGACAGTATCTCACTAAGTTGATAAGGCTGGCCTCAAACCTGCAATCCTCTTGCCTCAGCCTCCCAACTCACTGGGATTACAGGCATGAGTTATCATGCCTAGCAGGCAATCTTTCAATTTCTCAGTGAACACCTGAGAAGGTTCAGGGTGTGAATGAGCAAAGAGGGTGTGCAGAGAGGATTCAGGTCAGCCCTCAAGTCACAAATTTGGGACAGCAGATCCTCCCAGCTGTAGGGACTAGGTCAGCCATGGCTAGGGCTCCTATAAAAGGCCAAGAGGAGCTTCATGCTAACTCATCTGCAGTGCAGGTAGTCACGAGGGAGGACTGCCCCAGGGTTGACTGAGGCCTGGATGTGGCCATCAGACCTGGATGGGGGACCTGGCCTAGTAGCAGGATCATTGACTTATTTGGTAGCAGGAGGGGAAGCTGACAGTGCTGGGGTGACAGGACAGGGGGCCAGGGCCCCTCAGCCCTGGAGAGCCTCCAGACCTCAGGCATGCCTCCAAGTGACCAGGAAGGTTGGAGAACCAGTCCCCTTGCACCTTCATCTCACACGTGGCCTTTGTGTTATGCAGTAGCTATTTCCAGAGTCACTCTCATCTACTCTCAAACTGGGGCCAGTCAGAGGCCCATCCCATCTCTGTGTACAGAGCTGGGTCCAGTGCAGCTCCTGTTTGTCACTCAAAGCTGTGGGTGGGTGGTGGATCAGCCACAGGAACCTGGTGGCTCTGTTAAATGTCTGCATGGAGCACAGAGAAGGGCCTGGAATTAGCTGGGGTTGGTGGGACCTTCCCAGAGGAGAGGACCTGGAGCCAAGACTTGAAGGATATAGGTGGGGTGGGGAGGCGCGTTCAGGCAGAGGAAGCCTTCTGGTGAAAACGGGGAAGGGAGGAAAGGGAGTATAGGATTTCAGGAACACTGAGTGCTGGGTGAAAGGGTGACTGGGAAGCGCTTCTGGCTGTTGCTGGGGAGGTGGGGCAGGCGGGCAGGAGGAAGAGAAGGGCTGTGGGGGGGGACGGTCAGAGCACTCCACCGGTTGCATGGAGCAGGGCTGGAGGCCCCACTTCAGCTGCCTGCTTACCTGTCTCCCAAGCCTCCCTGTGGTCCCCTGGCATGTGGCTCTTGCTGGAATGCCAGATGAGATGCTGAGGGGCCTCCCTGGTCCCAGCTGGGGAGTTTCCATGACCTTCACTGACCCCGAGTAGGCCAACAGAATACGGGAGGCAGGAATGTAGCTGGGGTGTGGGTTTTTCAGTATCTAAATCACTAGACTGAGACTGAGGGACTCTTCCTCATTTCTTAAGTGTACATAAATGAAAAAAAAAAAAAGCTGAACAATATTGGTCCTTTCTCAGCCTTTCTTTCTGGTCCACACAATGGAGGCCATACCTGTAATGGCGAGTGTCCCGGATGGGCCTGTCTGGGCTCAGCTTGTCACTCTCTAGCTGGTTGAAGGCATGCTGCCTGTAGGGGTCCTCTCCAGCCTTCAGCTGCTTGGCTGACAAGTATGCCTTCTCATCAAAGCCTTTTGAGGGTGTTCCTGTCACCTGAGACAAAGGTCAGCATCAGAGGGGGTACAGGCAGGGGAGTTCCACCATGTGCTGGGTGCTTAGTATACTGTCAGGTGTTAGATAATTACTTTACCCTATTTGTACCCTGGCTCTCCCCCATTGTACAGATGAGGAAACTGAGGCCAAAGAGACTTTTTTTTTTAAAAAAAAGTGCCCCAGATGAGAGCTACTGAGTCATAGATCTGGATTCAAACAGGTCATTCTGAATTTAAAACTCACACTCTCAACCAAAGCTCTCTGGAGAGGATAGGTCTTGGAGGACACCAGCCTCCCAAGACAAGGTATCCTAAGAGTATTAGAAATCAGAATGGAGATTGCCAAGCACGTTTCAGATTGACCCTCTCCTGGGATTAACGTGGGCCTTCAAACTCCAGGACTTGGACACCTTACTGGGCTCGGCACAGAGGAGGTGCTCCATCCTTCAGACTCCAGGACTTGGACAAGCTGCTGCAAATGGAACTGCCCACAAAGACAAGCAAGCCCCCACAGGCTAATGCCAGAGCCACCAGAACTCAACAGACGACGCAGCTGCTCTGGGACTTTTGCTAGCTACTGAAGTGGTTCCACATCAGATCCACTGGGTCACTGGCAGTAAGCGCTGGGGAATGATGGATGACAGATGCCACAGCCCAGCTTCTCCCTCCTTAGCCACACCCCGTTCTGTGCTTCCAGAGTCCCCAGTGAGAGACCCTGGGGAAAGACACGCAGAGATGAATGGCTGGATGAAGGCATCCTGACACCTGACTACTGGAACCAAACCTCTGGCCAGATATTCCCCATGAAACCTCACCAACTCCAACTCTTCTTCCCAATCAGCAGCCCTGGGCAGGAGCTCTGGGCCCCTGAGGAAGCAGGAAGAACAGTTAGAATCTTCCATGCACAGAACCCGAGCCTAGAGGAATGGTCCAGCAAGGCGGCTGGACCTGTTGCAGATGGGACCCCTGAGTGGAGAGATTCCCTTTAGAAGGAGGCAGCTCAGAGTCCTCATGTCCCTCTAGAGTCTCACTCCCACCCCACAACTTTCTTGGCCAGGAAATGTTCAATATCTGGGGAGCTCCAACCTCCTAAACTGGGGCCCTCTGAGGGGCTGTCATTGTTTTAAAAATATTTTTATTTATATTTTTTTTGTATGTGGTGCTGAGGATCGAACCTAGGCTGCACACACGCCAGATGAGCGTGCTGCCGCTTGAGCCACATCCCCAGCCCCTATTTATATTTTTTAGTTGTAACTGAACACACTACCTTTATCTTATTTATTTATTTTTATTGTGGTGCTGAGGATCGAACCCAGTGTCTCACGTGCTAGATGAGCGCTCTACCGCTGAGCCACGACTCCAGCCCTGGGGCTGTCATTTTTTTTAAGTTGGCCTCCTGTTAGGACAGCCTATAGGGAGCTTCCTGAGAGGAGATCTTGTGTCCCATGGGCCTGGCCCCATGCTAGCCACAAATGCTCATGGTGTGTGTTCAGAGGGTGACACAGATGCAGATGTCACCCGGTAATATTCTGAGTTGGTGCCATGCCAGGAACTGAGCAGATGGGGCAGAGCTCCACCCCACCCCGGGGTCTCAAAATCCATTTCAGGAAAGACAGAAGGGAGGGAGAGAGGGAGAGGAATGTTCTGGCTTGAGCCCTGGATTGCTAGAAGAATCCAAGCTGTCCAACTCAGTGGGAAAGGAGGGTGTTCCTTTGTATCCCTCCCACCTGGGACAATAATGGCACTAGTGCTGTCCCTACCCTTCCTCCCAAATCTGGGTCAGGAGAATGGAAAGAAGCCTCCATCTAATGGCTGAGGAGCTAAAATTAAAGAAAAACAGCAGAGGGGTGAGTTTTTGAGCTCCCGAAGGGAGCATCTATCTCTTCATTATCTTACAAGTCGACTGTGGGAAATAACCATGTTTATTTATTTAGGACTTACGGCCACTCTGTGGGTTCAGAAAACCTCTGAATCCTCATCCCATACTCACTACTACCCAGGGAACATTGGTGGAGAGCCACCCATCCCCCAGACATAGGCACCTTCCTGTACGCATTCATTTGGATCACCTGAGCATGCATTCATTCATTCATTCAGGAACGATGAGCTCACTCCCTCGGTCACTCATTCATTCAGCAAAGCTCTGTAAAGCACCAACTATGTGTCAGGAAGTGGGAGGAAGACTTCTAGGTCTGTCCCCTGCCTGCCCCCCTCACACATCTCACTCACAACTTCCTTGGGCCGCAGAGAATGTTGTGGAAGAACGTCTGCTCAGGCTCTGGCTCTCTAGAGAAGGCCCTGTCTAATAGAGTCAGACGACCTCACAGGTGCCATCAGGAAAAGTCTGTGGCTCCCTCTCGCAGCCCCAGATCCCTGGAGTGGCCTCCTCCAGGTGGACCAGGGTCTGTGGCGAGGCACTTCCGCTGTGAGACAACTTATAAAAGAGGGTGCCATGGAAACACCAGGCCCCACTGCCTTCTAGAGAGCCCAGCTCTTCTTCCATGGTGACCCAGCAACCGCTTGTGTTTGGAGCTAAAATATCAGTTGGCCCTGAGTCAGCAAAGAGAAGGATAGACTGAGGATGGGTGGGATGTGGCTCGTGGAGATGCCATGCAGGACTCTCACTTCCTCCCTCCTCAGCCCCTCCCCAGCCTCGTCCAATCATCACCCAGGGCCCTTGACCTCTGATGTCTAAGTGCCAGTTCACATACCTGGACCCTAACTCAGGCTCCCTCAGGTGGTTGAACTGCTTTTGCTTTCAAACCCCTTCTTTGATCTTTTAGGACTTGAGTGTCCCATGGATGCTTCTAACTCAGTATCTCAAAGTCCCCACTTATCCCCAGGCAGTTGCTTCTGTAGTCCTGGTTACAGAGACAGCACAAATCAAGGTCATCCTTGATGTCCTCTCCATGATCTGCAGCCTGACTCAGGCCTCTGCCCTGGGTATTAGCAGGTGGTAGGTACTCCATGGATATATCACTATTATTAACTCAATACTTATTGGAAATCCACTATGTGCAGGCACTGTGCCAGACAGAGGCTGGAACACAAAAATAAAAAGCAGGGTGGCCCCTGGAAGAGGAGCCTAGGAATCTGGCCCATCCAGGCCAAGCATGGCCATAGAGGGTCAGGAAGAAATCCCCACCTCAAGCTTAGAGCACAGGAGCTGCAGCTTTGACCCCAGAACCTCATCTCACCCGACCCCTGCCAGCAGGGGTAGTGACCTGTGAAGGCTGTTTTCCTTCTGCCCCCTTCTAAAAGGGAATGGAGAGCTACTATCTCATATTTCCATTCATGTTGCCAAACATGGTGGAGATGAGGGAGTAAATGTGTCATCTGGCCCTGGGGTGCAGGACCATCAGGAGTCATAGCTGGGCCAGGTAGAGACTGGAGATGCTGGGTGTGGAGCCCTTTCTGGAGTGACTGAGATACTGTGGCTGTTCGTGGAATCCCCATGTCAGGTTGGGGCATCTGAGACATGCGCTGACAGTGCTCTCTCCTCTTACTTTTGCAAGAAGGTGTGTTGTTCATCTGTGAGTCCCCAGCACCTGGCACATAGTAGGTAATGGCTGGATGAATAAATGAATGAATATCTAAATATCATCCCCACTCCCAAATTACTATATCAGGAAGAAACCAACAGCAAACAAATGAGACCCTCCAAAACATCGCATGCCCTTCAGTGACCTCGCCTCAGAGAATACTAGCCCTGGACTCACAATGATCCATGGGACAGGGTGTCCTGTCACTGTGCCGGAGTCTACTCCACCGTTCCCTTTCTTGCTCTGCTCTAGCCACACGGGTCTCCTTACTGTTCTTTGAGCCCTCCAGGTACCTACTCCATAGCCCTCTGGTTCTTTCTGCCTTCCTTCTGGAAGGTTCTTCTCCCAGATGTCTGCATGGTTTACTTTCTTCACCTCCTGCAATGCCCCGCTCAAACACTGCCTTCTCTGTGAGCCTCCCCAACCACTTGACCTCCACCCGATCTCTGCCTCCACTGCTTCATTTTTCCTTATGGTACTTGTCTTCATCTGATATGCTGTTTGTATTTTACTTATTTATTTATATATTTATTTTTTAAATTGAGTTTTTAAAAATAAATGACAGCGGAGTGCATTACAATTCTTATTACACATATACAGCACAATTTTTCATATCTCTGGTTGTATATAAAGTATGTTCACACCAATTCGTGTCTTCATACATGTACTTTGGTTGCTGCAAGAGTATAGGGACTGTCTGCTTTTATAATACTGGATTCCAAAGCCCATGACAATGTCTGGGTGATCACAGGTCCTTGAAGACAATGGCAAGTGAACGATTGAGTGATGAGTGATTGTGACCCTGCCCCACCCCCCACATCTGACCAAATACAACTCTGGTGGCTCAAGCAGGTGACAGGGTAGTTTTTGCCTGCCTTAGGGAACTTCCCCTCCACTCACATGCTCCTGGCAAAGCTGTCATTTATTGCCCCCGATCCATCAACACCCCAAGCACTCCCACAGGAGTGAGCACCAGACTAGGGCCAAGCCAATCTTATCACTGGGACTCTAGACACAGCCATTGGTTCAGGAATGATCATTAGATTCAACCTGGGCCAATCAAAATCTTCCCTGAGGCTTTTCTATACGATGAGCTCTTTTCATCAACTCTGCTAAGCTTGAGAAATGAGGATCTTCTTGTCCTTCACATGGAGAAATCTTGTCTGGAGAATGAAATCAAGAAAAAAACAATAAGAACCAAGAGATGGAAAGAGTGAGCTCTGATAATATTGTATAGGTTCATAGAGTCGAGTTCTTTCTCTCTCTCAGCCTCTTCATCTCCCCAACTATCCACCTACCTGTTTTTTTTTTTTTTAAAGAGAGAGTGAGAGGAGAGAGAGAGATATAGAGAGAGAATTTTTAATATTTATTTTTTAGTTTTCGGCGGACACAACATCTTTGTTGGTATGTGGTGCTGAGGATCGAACCCGGGCCGCACGCATGCCAGGAGAGCGCGCTACCGCTTGAGCCACATCCCCAGCCCCACACCTACCTGTTTAAATCAATTTTTCCTCCTTTTCTCTTTCTCCCTCCCTCTCTCTGTTTTTTTCTCCTTATAAAATTAGTTTGAATTGGATGTTCTGCTCCAGGAACCAAAAGCTCAGAGATATTAGTTCTGTAGTCCTTTTAACAAATAGAAAACCATTCTCCAAAAGTAAAATCACAAAACTCAGCAAATGAGCACTGATGGCAATGACAATGACCCAGTATAGGCAGAGCCATCTACTCTCAGCTGTCTGGCTGGTCTCTGGATTTGGCCCACATTGGAGTCCAGGGCAGGGTGGGACATTCCCAGTGTTCCCTGTAGGCAGGGCTGTGTTCAGGCCTTGGGGTGGGGGTTCCATCTGGACCTTGCTGAAGAGCTCCCCTGTTGCCATGGTGAGGAGTGAGAGCTGGGAGCTGGTGAGTGACAGCCCCATGAGCCTCCCACATCCTTCCAACCCCCCACAGAGAGTTCTTGGCTGAAGTTTAGGCTGTGACTCCCTCTCCAGGCTTTGTCCTTTAAGGGAGTGCCAAATCCAGCACTTCCACATCCAATAAGGTCAATCACATCTGAAATTGTTTAAGTTGAAATAATGACTGTGCTCTATAAAATGGGAAGAACTACTTCTCATCTTGGAGAGTTTTTTTTTTTCCCCCCCAGTCTATCATTTCAATTAAACTTTTGAGACTAGCTTCAGTTCTTTTTTTTTTTTTTCCTGCTAGATTTGCTTATTGCTTCTTGGCCTGCTAAATTTAGGAAACAAATAGCAAAAGGGGAAGGTTTAAAATAAGAAAGGAAAATATTTTCCATGTCATTTTCGTCAAGAACAGTTCAGCCCCAATTCCCAAGCCTTGTAAACTTTCTCTTAAAACATACCCATACTGCTAAATTTTAGATTTAAACAACTCCAACTCCTTTTAAATAATTGCTGCCCAATTTCCTTTTACTGCCAGTAAAACAGGTACCTGCTGGGTTTGCCTTTCACTAAATTTCAATGAAACTACAAATAAAAGTGCTTTGGTCCTACTTTTATGGATGGCTCCTGACTTTTTTCCTGAACCTGCTATAAACCAAAAACACCTGGTGGACAAAACATGCTTCCTAGCCACTCCTCCCTCCCCCAGGAGCAAAATCTCATCTGATGCTATGTCCCAAGCTGAAAGCCTGCCATTCATTACAAGAACTTGGAAGCTGAGCACATGATTCAAGTTCTCTGAGCTCAAGGTCTCAGGCTCTCCCAAATGGAAAGCCAGATCCCCAGGGCCTTCCTGGGACCTACCAGTGCTCTCATCCAACTAACAAGATGTTGTGGTAGCAAAGAGCCAAGATCTTCAGGTTGGACATAGGCTGAGTAGGGTGTCAAGGGTCTTTGAGGGGCCTGCCCCACATGTGTTCCCGTATTCCATTCTCCATTGCCTCAGAAGCAGCAATTATAATAGCAATAAACCTGGGCTCGAAAATCTGATGGCCTTGGGGTGGAATGCCAGTTCTTACCGCTCTCTGACCTAGGAGTTATTTGCCATATATATATATATATATATATATATATATATATATATATATATATATATATATATATATATATATATATAGAGAGAGAGAGAGAGAGAGAGAGAGAGAGAGAGAGAGAGATATCACGTGTCACGGGCCTGACACATACACTGTAATCTTTATTATTAATTGTTATTGCCTTGCCTGTGTTTTTATCAATGGTTCTTAGCCTGGGCTGCACCTTCGAAGTACCTGGAAAGATTTTTAAAATTCTGATGTCCAGGCCATACTATAGACCAATTCAATCAGAGTCTCTGGGGGAGGCAGGGAGATAAGCATCAGGTATTCTGAACAGTCTCCAGGTAATTCCAGTGTGATACCACGGCCAAGAGCAGATGCATGATGGAGCTGCTGGAAGCACAGAATCTTAAAGGGACCTCCAAGGCTATCTCCTCAGACCCTCCTTTCTAGCGAGTCTCTCCATGAGTTTGGTTTTTGGCCTCTGTTCTGTTCTGGGGCTTCACCATCAGTAGAACCAACTGCAACTCAGCTTGAGCCTAGTTACTATGGAAACCCTCTGCCTCACAGCACTTCTGTCCCATAGGCCTGGAAGGCTCCAGTTCAATTGCATATCAAGGGGTTGCTTGGGGATACCCACCAAGTGCCTCCAGTTAGATTTCCCACCAAATGATAATATCACTCCTCCAGGGGTGGCTCTAGGACAACTAGTGGTCTCACCTAGAAAGGGTTCTTGAGGTCTTATAAGACTGGTAGTACTAGTGGTCTCACCAAGATAACTGGGGGAGACCCATTGCCCGTTTCTTTAGGAATCCAACCCAACCAGCGTCCTCTATCCAAGGTTGGGTCAAGGCATCAAGCCCCTATTCTGGACAGTCTCTTCTTAGATCCAACAGGTCCAAGGGGCTTCCCAGGTCTCTGTTTCTCACCGTGGCCTAGCCCATTCTGCTGGGAATGGAGGGATTCTGAGGAGTTCCCAGAAATCTTTTGCAAGAGCTCATTTTCCACCTGCATATCAGTTTATCAGCTTGGGTAGGGCATGTCCAGATCTGTGAAGGGTACCAGAGTCCCAGCTTATCTTCCAAGCAACTGTGGCTGAAGCCCAGGGGAAGAGGCAAATTGGGGCCATACTGACTGTTCATTGAGGGTCTACTGCACACTAGGTGCTATGATAGGTGCTGATTTCCATTTCCAAATACTTCTATAAAATAGGTGTTCTTAGTCATACTTTATGGAAGAGAAAACTGAGGCCCAAAGATGTGTAGTAACATGCCCAAGGTCACACAGCAACTGAGTGACTAAACTGGAACTGGAATGGAGACTGTCTGGCCACCGAGCCTAGCACAAAGCCTTCTCTGTGCCTTCAGACTGCAGCCCGGCCCAAGTGTGCCTGGTACTCCTTTCCAATTCTGAGTTCCTTAGCTTTGGGACAGGCCAGCTTCTGGTGCCCAGTGCCAACCCAAGCCCTGACAAGTGAGGTTGGAGGCCGGCTCCCTCCTTGGCTTAGGGATCAGAGCATCAGTTCATGGCTCCAATGAGAACTTGCTCAATGCTGTCACCTCTTGGCCTGCACACAGGCTTGGAAACACGGTTCTGCTTAAGTGGCTCAAAAGAACATGGGAAAAAGGAAAAATACAAGAGTTTGTGTTACTCAAACCAAACCAGTACGCAACCAGACTTTGCTGGATCAGCCTGGGTCCTCCCGGTTCTTCACAACTAGGGACACCTTCAGGGTGCTGAATGGCCGTACATCAAAGAGGGGACAAGGCCAATTCCTGTTTAGGGTCTTTTTCTGCCCAGTCATAATGATTCCCTAAACAACGTGGCCACGCTCTACAAGAGAGGAGGTGGGAAGAAAGAACCGCTGAGACAGGGAAACCTCGGGGCTCCCCAGACCTCAACAAATATCCCTTTATCCAATGTTTGGTGCAGGTCAGCGAAGGCCAAGGTCAGCATGCTATCATTGGGTATCTCACTGTCAGAAGCTATTGAACTTGGACTTGCCAGGCATTATCTGAAAAAAATACATACAACAATGCTCATGTAATACACAGAACATGCAGCATGACTGCTGCAAGGTGGGTGACAGGTTAGGACCAGCTCAGCAAAGTTCAAATCCAACCCCCTAAAACTCAGCAAGGCCCTGGTCACCAGCCAGTCATCTCAACTTATAACCTTTTTCAGACAAAGAGCTAAACCAGAAGAGAGGCTGATGTGGCACAGTATAGACATTGTGGGGCAAATCCAGAAATACACTGCCTGTGGTTTGTGACTAATCATTAAACGGTGAGGTTATACTTCTCCAAAAATGTCCACCCAAAGGATAGGGCATAACAAAAGCAGACTTTTAAAAAGTATTTTTTAGTTGTCAATGAATCTTTATTTATTTTTATGTGGTGCTGAGAATTGAACCCAGGGCCTCACACATGCCAGGCAAGCACTCTAGCACTAAGCCGCCATCCCAGCCCCAAAATCAGAGTTTTGTTTGTTTTAAATATTTTCTCTAGTGGTAGATGGACACAATACCTTTACTTATTTGTTTATTTTTATTTGATGCTAAAGATCAAACCCAGTGCCTCACACATGCTAGGTAAGTGCTCTACCACTAAGCCACCAACCCCAGCCCCAAAGCAGATTTTTTGAATCGGATGAAGCATCAAGAGAGAAGGGAGAGGGGAAGAACTTGGGGAAAAGCAGCTCCCCTTGTGGGATTCCCTTTGGGTGTCTGCTTGGTCTGTGGCCCCTCCTAAATCTATGGTGAAACTCAGTCCCCTTTGCAGTGGTATTACAAGGTGAGGCTGTTGGGGAAGTGATGAAGCCCTGTGAATGGATTCATGTCCTTATAAAAGAAGCTTCAGAAAGAGTTTGCCCCTTTTTGCCCCTCCACCTCCAGCCATGTGGGGGACAGGGCACTCATGCTCTGCCAGGGGCAGCAACAGGCGCCATTTTGGAAGCAGAGAGAGCCGCTCTCATGACATACCAAACCTGCCAGTGCCTTGGTCTTGGACTTCCAGCCTTCAGAGCTGTGGGAATTAGCTTCTATTGTTTATCAGCTACTCAGTCTAGGCTATTCTGTTTTAGCAGCCACAGACAGACTAAGACAGGGGCCATTGCTACTGTAGTACGACCCATCTCTTCAAGAGGACCATGCTCCTGGGCCGGCTCCTCCCCTATCCCTGTAGCCCAGCATTTTACCTAGTTTCAATATACAAAGTGGCTGTAAAATCTGGGAATAGGGATGATACATATATATTTTAATTATGTCTGGGACATACTAAAGGTGCAGTTTTATTCCATGAGAGATCAAAGACATAAATGTTCATGGGTGCACCCATGCGGGGAATGGATGAACATGCAGCGCTCTTTGCCGTTTTGCACAGGCACCGAACCAAACATTGTTCGTGAGCAACAACACATGCCACGTATTGTAACATAATCTAAATAAAGTGCTTATTATATGTGTTTATCCCTGTTTTCCTTGAGGGCCACCCACCCTGTAGTTAAACAGATCTGGAGAGGGAAGACTCGGCTTCTTCTTAAAAAAGACTCAGGGATGCAAAGATGTAGATTCTCTTTGACATAATATACAAATTCGATGCAATCCCGATCAAATGACAGCTATGTGGGAGGGGAGGTTCAGCTGGAAGAGTTTAACCATGAGAGAACAATCAGTGGAAATCTGAAAGCAATTAAAGATTGGGAAATAGACCCGCCAGATATTAAGGCATAATATAATATTGCAGATTTTATATAGCAGAATTTCTATGGCAGATACAAGACCAAATAAATCAATGGGAGAAAACAGGTCAGAAACAGACCCAGATACATATGGACAGTTGATGCCAAATGAGCTGTAGCTGCATTTCAAATGGCCCTGCAGAGGGAGGGAGGGGGGTGCTACTCAGTGACTGATGTTGGGAAAAGTGACTGGACAATGTGGAATGAACAAGGCTGAACTCACTTCTTAAACCAGGATCAATTCCAGGTGGTTTGAAAATTTAAATTTGAAAAAGGAAACAAGAAGTACAAGGAAAAATTCATTTTTGTTTTTGTTTTCCAGTCTTGGACATAAAGACCAAACGCCATAAAAGAAACACTATATAAGAGCTGACACTTTTGCTGGGAACGGAGGCATGTGCCTGTAATCCCAGCTACTCAAAAGTCCTAGGCAGGAGGATCACAAGTTTAGGGTGAGCCTAGGCAACTCAGGGAGACCCTGTCTCTAAATAAAATAAATAGGGCCGGGGATGTGGCTCAGTGGTAGATTATTTGCCTAGCATGTGCAAAGAAAGCCCTTGGGTTCAATCCCCAATATTCCCCCCACCAAAAACAATTAACTTTTGGGGGAGGCTACTGGATTGAACCCAGAGGCACTGGACCACTGAGCCACATCCCCAGCCCTATTTTATATTTTATTTAGAGACAGCATCTCACTGAGTTGCTTAGTGCCTTGCCCTTGCTGATGCTGGTTTTGAACTAGTGATCCTCCTTCCTCAGCCTCCTGAGCTGCTGGGATTACAGGTGTGTGCCACTGTGCCTGGCTAAATTAACACTTTTATAATGCAAAAATGTCACAAAGTCAAACACAAACCATATTGGGGAAAAAATGTTAGTCAAATAATCTAAGAAAAAAGGATTAACTTCTTTAATATATGAAAAGCTCTTATAAACCAATAAGAAAAGGACCAAATTTTAAAAAGCAACATACACATAAAGGATATGAAGACACAGCAGAAAAATGAAATGCAAATGGCCAATACTTTATACCCCAAAGACTTAAAATCAGCATACTACAATAACGCAGCCACATCAATGTTTATAGCAGCACAGTTCACAATGGCTAAACTATGGAACCAACCTAGACGCCCTTTGACAGATGAGTAGATAAAGAAATTATGGTATATATACACAATAGAATATTACTCAGCCATAAAGAAGAATAAAATTATGGCATTTGCTGGTAAAGGAATGGAAGTGGAGACTATCATGATAAATCCCAAAATAACCAAAGGTTGAATGTTCTCTCTGAATTGTGTATGCTGACATACAATGGGGGGCAGGGGATAGAAGTTCATTGGATTAGACAAAAGGGGATGAAGGGAAGGGAAAAGGAAAGACATAGAATGAATCAGACATAACTTTCCTATGTTCATATATGAATACAGGACCAGCGAAACTCCACATCATTTCAACCACAAGACTGGGATCCTAATTAGAATAAGTTATACTCCATGTATGTATAATATGTCAAAATACATTCTAGTGTCATGTATATCTAAAAAGAACAAATGCAAAAAAAAGATGTTCAATGTTATTGATTATTAAATAAGTGCTAATTAAAACAAGGCATAATTCCTTGTTAGTTCACCTGGAAAAGTTTAAAAATAATATCAACGTATGGAATTTTGACAGTCGTAAATATGGAATTTTGACAGTTATAAAAATAGAAGCTCTTATACATTGGTGGATTATAAATTGGTACAATCGTGAGAGAAGGCTGTTTCGCCACATTAGCCTTCTAAACACGACTCTTTGACTTAGTAGAAATTCCACTTTTAGGTAAAAATACTCCTGCTTTTCCTGAGATGGCCCATTACCCACCTGTGTTCCCAGGAGTCTGCATTAGCCCTGATTCAGATGGTAGATTACACGATCATCTTACATTTCTAGGCATTAACCCTACAATTAAACCGGCACAGGACATGAAATGTGCAAGTATTGTGACTGCAGCATTATTTATAACAGAAAATGCCAGAAAAAGTGTCTATCTAGAGGCTGATTAAGTAAATTATGGGTTTTCCTTAAATTAGAATTCTAAATGAGTGTTAGAAGGAATAAGTTAGTTATGTATGGTGTGATTCATTTTGTATAAACAGTTTTCATAAATAAATGCATATCTGGAAAAATACACAGCAAACTGCTCAACAGCAGTCACCTCTGGAAAGTGGCACAGGAATGAGATGGGAAAACTGAAGAATTTTCCGTTTACTTTATACAAGGCAGGCTTTTAAAATAAATAAATATCCTTTTATAATAATTTTTTTTTAAAAATGAGTGTTAGTAGCTGCGTGCATTGGCGCAAGCCTGTAAGCCCAGTGACTCTGGAGGCCAAGGAGGAATGCAAGTTTGAGGCCAGCCTCAGCAACTTAGCAAGGCCCTAAGCAATTCAGTGAAACCCAGTCTCAAAATAAAAAATACAAAAAGGCTAGAGATACAGCTCAGTGGCAAAGGCCTTCTGGTTTCAATCACTAGTACCAAAAAAAAAAAAAAAAAAAAAAAAAGAATGTTAACTCTTCTCTACCTAAGGTAATAGGGCTAAGCTAATTAGTGTCACCATCAACTTGTTGCCCTTCGAGTGAGTCTCAGGGATGAAGAAATGATGAGAGGCACACACTTCCTCAGCTGCATCACTTGAGCAAAGAGGTATCATCCCAGAAGCTGCTCTGATGGCCAGGAGGGGACAGAGAGGAGGGCAGCAGATGGGGGCTGAACAGTGGTGTGGGGGTGGTGGCGCTTTTAGATGTGAATTCATCCTTCAGGTGATGCTTAGAGACACAACTTGACTCCTCTTGAAGCTCAAGATCAACAACTGAAACACAGGGTGGGGAGGGACCAAGTGTGTGTGCACGCCCACGTCCACTTCGAGCATTGTTAACCCGGCCAGTCAAGGAGTCAACCTGAGCGCACACCTGTGCAGGAACCAATAAAGAAGATGTGGCCTATTCACACAATGGAACACAATTCAACCTTGAAAAAGGAAGAAACTTCATCAATTCTGTCATTTGCAACAACATGGATAGAACTGGAGAACATTCCATGGGTGTGGGGGAATGAGGAGATGATAATCTACAGGCATAAAGCCTCAGATACCATAAATAAGTCTGATTTTTTGGGGGGAGATCTGTTGCACAGTATGATAGCTGTAACTAAGAGCTGAGCGCTGTAGGTTTCCATATCTCTGGGAAGGCGTGTCAGCAGTGTTCCCATCGTGGAAGATGTCAAATGTTTGAGGCGATGGATGGATTGGTTGGCTTGAATCCATGCTGCATTAAAAAAAATCATAGCATGGGCGGGGGACAGCTGGGTTGTGGCTCAGTGGTAGAGCACTTGCCTTTCACATGTGAGGCACTGGGTTCGATCCTCAGCACCACATAAAATAAATAAATAAATAAAACAAAGGTATTGTGTCCATGTTCAACTAAAAAATTATTTTTATTTTTTTTATTTTTAAATCATAGCATTGGACTGGGGTTGTAGCTCAGTGGCAGAGCGCTTGCCTAGCATGTGTGAGGCACTGGGTTCAATTCTCAGCACCACATAAAAAATAAATAAACTAAAAAAATATTTTTAAAAAAATTATAGCATTGGGTTGGGGTTGTGGCTCAGTGGTAGAGCGCTTTGCCTAGCTCCTTGAGGCACTGGGTTCGATCCTCAGCACCACATAAAAATAAATAAATAAAATAAAAACTACTAAAAAAATTTTTTAAAAAAATCATAGTTTCACTTCGCACCCCATAAATATGTATAATACATCAAATATTTTTTAAATATTTGTTTAGCTGTAGATGGACACAATACTTTTATTTACTTACTTCTATGTGGTGCTAAGGATTGAACCCAGGGCCTCCCACATGCTAGGTGAGCACTCTACCACTGAACTACAACCCCAGCCCTAATACAATTATTATTAACAACAATAATAACAATAAACAGTGAGGCGAGGTTTAGAAGCCAAGCCCCCATCAAGGGTAACTGACCTCACCTGTATTTGCAGACTGTGACCACAGGAGGACGCCCTGAAGAAGCTGGTACTTAGGTACATGGGTGATGAATGCCATTTACTTTCCATTTTGTCCATTTTCAACACTTTTTTTTTTTTTTAAATACCTATCTAAAGCACCTGGTGTTGAGTGCTTAACTTAGTAACTTAGCTGATGGGGGCGGGCAGGCGGAGGAGCCTGAAAGGGCTGTGGGTCAAGTCCCTCGGGCTAATCCCCAGGCCATCTGCAGGGCAGGGTGACTTAACCTGAGCGCAGCAGTTTCCACTAGGGAGAAAAGCAGGTAATGACGCACATTAAGTGAAATTGTCCCAGCACTCCTCCAGAGGCCCTCCCTAAACTACTGCACAGCAAGAGGGTGTTCAGCAAGATGGTCTCTGAGGCCTCTTCCACCCTGAATAGTAAATGATCTGGGACACACCTGCTCATCCCATCAGCGTCCAAGACGTATTTATTGCAGATCAGGGAGCAAATGCCCAAGCGTTGAGGGCCAGGTCTGTGCACAAGGCCTCTGGGAGGCTGAGAGAGCTTCTCTGTAGGAGGTGTGCGCTTGTGCCCCAGAGACCTCAGTGCTGGGGAGCTGGAGGACAGGCAGCCGCTCTGATGAAGGGTCACCAGGATGGTACTTGCTCCCTCAGGGGGCCTTGAGATTCAGACAAGAGATAAGACTACACCCAATGGGGAAGCTCCAGGAAGCCACTTACCCAGGAAGCCCCCCTGGTGGTTCCTGTCAAGTGCATGACAGATGGGCATGTTGGCTTTGGGTCCAAGAAGGACAGAACTACATCCCCAGGCCCACATCCAGTGTTCTCAATAAAGTAAAATAAAATAGAAAACATTGTGATTGAAAAGTCCTCTGCAGAATGGCATTGTGGGTTAATGGGGAACAGAGCTTTTCTTCCTTACAGAATATCTTTGAGTATTACACTAAATTGTTTTTAAGCCACAACAATGGTTATTAAAATGGTCCCCGTTTGGAAAACAGCCTGGCAGTACATTTCTAGTGCTATATCCTTTGGCTCATAGCACCAAGGCATGGTGCTCCAAATCTCCCACATGCCCAGAGATTTAAGTTGAACTTCAGAAAGACGGAGTGACACGTGTGAATATGACCTCTCAGTTGGGATTCACTCATTCATTTACTTTTTCCTTCCTTCCTTTCTTTTCCTTTTTTTTTTTTTTTTTTCCTTTTTCTTGCAGTGCTGAGGTTTGAATCCAAGACCTTGGACAGGCCAGGCAAGCCCTCTACCACTGAGCTCCTCCCAGCTCCCAGCCTCTGAGACTCCTAGTTGAATCGCAATTTAAATCAAAGACAAAAATTAGGCACAAAGATGTTCACAACAGTCTTATTTATGAGAACAAAGATTTGAAATCGTTTTAAAAGAAAAAAAAAAGATTTGAAATCGTTCTAAACGTCAACAGCAGGGAAAAGAGTAAGTAGATCATGTTCTCTTGACTGAATGGAGTGTTTGGCTATCATTTACAGTATTTGCTGCAGACTGTGGGGAAATGAGAAGGGTATTTATCCAAAAAAAAAACAAACAAAACTGAGATCAGGCTGGGCTGGGGGTGTAATCCCAGCTACTCAGAGGCTGGGGCAGGAGAACTGGGCAATTTAGAGTGACCCTGTCCCAAAAAACAAAAAGGACTGGGATGTAGTTCAGTGGTAGAGCACTTTTGTAGCCATGCATGAGGCCCTGGGAGCAGTTCTCAGAACTGAACAAAGAAAGAAGAAGCAAGGAAGGAAGGAAGGAATGGATGGAAGGAAGGAAGAAAGGGAGGAAGGGAGAAATGGAATTGGGATCTGAAAGAGATATCAGCATTCCTATGTTCATCACAGCATCAACTCAAGTGTCCACCAATAGATGAATGGATAAATCAGAAGTGGTGGCACACACCTGTAGTCCCAGCTACTTTGGAGGGTAAGGCAGGAGGATCTCAAATTCAAGGCCAGTCTAAGCACCTTAGCAAGATTCTGTCTCAAAAGAAAAATTAGCTTAGTTGAGAGCACCCGTGGGTTCAATCCCCAGTACGCCCCCCCCCCCAAAAAAAGATGAAAATGTGGCATGCACATAAAGTTCAGCCTTAAAAAGAAAAAGAAATCTAGGCTGGGGATGTGGCTCAGTGGAAGAGCATTTGCCTGGCATGAGTTAGGCCTGTGTTCTACACCCAGTACCACAAAAGAAGAGAAAAACATAAAGAAATCTTGCCATTTGTGAAACATGGATGAACCTGAGGAAGATAGGCTCAATGCAATAAGCCCATCACAGAAAAGCAAACATTGCATAATCCCACATACAGGAGGCACCTAAAATGTCAGATTCATAGATATCAAAGTGTCAAATTCGTGGTTTCCCTGGGGTAAGGGTAGGAAAGTACAGAATTAATAATCAACAGGCATGAACTTTCAGTCAAGCAAGATGAATAGGCTCTAGAAATCTGCTGCACCACACTGTCTACAGTCACCATGAGGCAAGCACTACCAACTGAGCTACATCCCCAGCCCCCTGTCGAGTGTTCTTAATAAAGTCAAATAAAATAGAAAACAATATATGTGGAATAGAAAGACCTACATCTTCCCATGCATCAGCATGTGACCTACTGGAAGTGCCTTAAATTTCCTGACTCTCCATTTCTTCATTTATAGAATAAAATCATAATAGGACCTGGAGGAAAAGTTATATGATTACTCTTTTAGGAAGAATGCATTATAATTATTAAACATAATGTAGAGGGGCCGGGATTGTAGCTCCAAGGCAGAGCACATGCTTAGCTTACTTGAGGCCCTGGATTCAATCCAGAGCACTGCAAAATTAATTAATCAATTAATTAATTATTGTAGAAATGAATTTTTTAAATGCATTTTTAATGTGTAAGGATGTTCATGTGCAATTAAATAGGAGAAGAAACAAACTACAAATTAATAAGTGCATTGTGATTCAAGTTTTGTTTATCTGGATATTTTCATTTATCTTAATGAATAATTATTACCTGTGGCAAGAAAAAAAAAATAACACTAACAAAATTAACTCTGAAAGTTCTGTAGCAGCACAGAAAACTGCCTGCAGAATAACGGGAGGAGGGGGCAGGAAACGAATCACACGTACTCTATGGTTGTAGTTACGTAAAACTTACAGACCTCGACAAGAAAGGCCTGGTGAAAAAGAAAAACTGATTTGTTATGGGGACATGATGGGTGATTTTCTGTGCTTTTTGGTAGTTGTGATTCTTTTTTTATAATTTTTATTTTTTAAGTGTGTGTGTGAGTTGGAGGGGAGAATCTTTTCAGACTTGTTCCTCTGAAGCCTCTGCCGTCCCCAGAATGCTGTGGTAAGGATAGCTGCCCACGTGGGTTTTTAAAATATTTTTTAATTTACTTTTTTACTTTCTTGGGCTGGGGAGTGAACCTAGGGGTGCTTAACTACTGAGCCACATCCCTACACCTTTCTTATTGTTTATTTTGAGGCAGGGTCTTGGTAGTTGCTTAGGGCCTCACTAAGTTGCTGAGGCTAGTCTCGAACCTGCAATCCTCCTGTTTCAGCCTCCTGAACTGCTGTGCTTACTTTTCTTTCTTTTTTTAAGAGCGCTTCCCCGGGCCTGGCTCATGGCTTACTGCACTTTACTTGGGGGAGGGGACTGCCTCTTTAGCAAAAGGCTGGCCTTGGGTGAAGTCTCTGCCATTACTACCCTATTTTTTATCAATCCTGACCCCTGACCCCAAGCACCAGGAGGCTAACTGGCCCCACACCTTTAGGCCCCATTCTATCCACCACCTTGAACCCCATGGATCTAATTTGCCAGGCTTAAAGCTTCCTGGGCCTTGCTGGGGCACAATGACAAGCTAATGTAAGCCGGTAATAATAGATCAAGGCAGATTTAACCTCCTTGAAACGGGCAGGCTTGCGCACAGCTGCGAGGGCACATTCCTTTGTGGAAAACAACTCTGCAAAGATATCCAAAGCCTTTCAGTGGTTCACAGCCTTGGATCTAGCGGTTTGTATTCTAGGGTGTTATATAAAATACTAAGGATGTGAGATATGGGTATAAAGATACACTGCTCTCTGTTCTTTATAGTAGGAAAACATGTGAAATAATCTAAAAGTCCAATAATGGGAGACTGATTAGATAAATTACAGCACATCATTCAGGACACCCAGTTAAATTAGAATTTCGGATAACCACAAATAATTTTTTAGTATACGCATAGCCCACATATTGCATGGGATATATTTTTTATTCTAAAAAAATATTCACTGTTTACCTGATGTTCAAATTGGGATGTGGCTATTTGTTTATAGTTTACCTGGACATTTTTCATTTTTGTTTGTTGAATCTAGTTATCCTCCACATCATATGATAGAATACTATGTAACCATGTTTTTACTTTTTTGGGGGGATGGGGGGATACTGGTGATTGAACACAGGGACACTTAACCACTGAGCCATATCTCAGCCCTTTTTAATTTTTATTTTGAGACAGGGTCTCACTGAGTTGCTTTGGGCCTCACTCAGTTGCTGAGGCTGGCTTTAAACTTGCAATCCTCCTGCCTTAGCCTCCAAGTATTTGGGATTACAGGTGTGTGCCACAAGCCCAGCTAGCCATGTTTTAAGAGAGGTGGTTTGCAAATTGTATTTCTTCTTTCCTTCTGCTTTTAACTAGAATTGCTCATATTTCATTTCTTTCATATTTTAGACTTTTGTGTAAGACTTTGTTTGAAAATGAGGATTCCATTAGTAAAAAAAAAAAAAGTTGAAAAACACTGTTACAGAAAATTATTTTTAATAGCAGGAGAGAGTGCTCATAAAATAATAAGTGGGAAAAAAAACATCAAAAATCAGTATGAGTCTCAGTTTGTGTGGAGAGAGAAAGAGAGAGAACAAAAAAGCCTTTTCAAAAAATCTTCTTTTAAAGCCAGTTATTATCTCTTGAGTGTTGGGATTATAGGTGATTTTTTGGGGGAAGAGTTCTAGAAGATTTTTCTCAGACATTTTACATTTTGGAAAATAATCTTTATTAAGCATATCTTCTCTCAAATGACATTAACATCATTAAAGCCCTTCAATTCATCATTAAATTCAGGAGTTAGTTAATCTGTGACCTACTTTCAGATTCTTATCAGATGGTATATTCACATAAAATTTTGCATACAGCCCTCTCTCCTCCCTTCTTGTTAAGAACTCCTCTCTATATTCTAGAATGCAATTTCTGTAATTTGCCTTCTTATATCTTATCCTATCTCTGAGGTGGTGGTCCTTAAATTTGGGGGCCCATATACCTGCTCTGAAACCCTGTTAAAAGTGATGGGCTCTTTCCTGGGGGTGAGCACACACATACTCCCTCCCCACTGCTGTGGGCGGATTTGGAGGCTCACAAACCCTTGAGGTCCAATCGTAAGAGTCCAGGTTTAGAAACCCTGGGGAGGTCAAGCCTTGGGCCCTCACTCCAGCCAGAAGGATTTGTTGCATTCTGACCACCTCTGGAAAGCTCTCAATCTGGGAGGGCTCCACCGACAAGAAGAAGGACCGGAAGGGATCCAGAGTCAACTTTTTACCTCCTCTGATCTGGGCCTTTGTATTGCTGAATGGGAAAGAAGGGGCTGGGGGAAGGACACAGAAGCATTACCTCAATTCCAAGTTGGCTGCCTGCTCGCTTACAAGGATCTCTCAAGCAGCTGTGTGGAGAAACAACCTAGTGGGGCCCTCGGATCCTGTCCCTTGCCAACTGACAAGGTGAAGGAGACTGCCCGGAGCCTGGGAGAAAGGCCTAGGCAGGAGACTGGGTGACGGGCAGTAGCCATTAGGATGTTAGATGTACACATCCCAATTGACACTGTGAAAATTCTGCAGATGGTTGGTTCCATGGCCACTCCTCAAGTAGACATCCAGAACCATCCTGTGAGCTCCAAACACCACCCCTGGCCCCAAGGACGCGAGAGCCAGAGTGGTCTTCTAAGGGATCAGGAATGCTGCCTGGACTCCCTGGGGGACAGCAGCACCCACAATCACAGCCCTGGTGACAGCGAGGGCAGAAACAGCTTCATTTGGGTCCTGTCTCTGGTCAGTGGTTCCATTTCTTGGTCTGCACATCTGTGCAAATGTGAGTGTGGTTGGCGTGCAGGGGTGTACCTGCATGCGTACAGAAGTAGGTACTTTTTTTTTTTTTTTTTTTGGTGCCAGGGATTGAACTTGGGGCCCTCAACCACTGAGCCACATCCCAGCCCTATTTTGTATTTTATTTACAGACAGGGTCTCACTGAGGTGCTTAGAGCCTCGCTGTTGCTGAGGCTGGCTTTGACCTCACGATCCTCCTGCCTTAGGCTCCGGAGCTGCTGGGATTTCAGACGTGTGCCACTGTGCCTGGCTCTCATGCATCTTTAATAAACAAGAGATTCCCCCAGTTTTATGGGGCCTCGGGCCCTACCTACTCCAGAAGCCTGTGCTCTCTCTCCTCAGATGGGGCCTGGGAACAGACCTGAGGAGGCCTGCAATTGTGATGCCACTGGTGAGAGGAGCAGGTGGCAGAGCTGGGGGACTAGCAAGGCCTCCTGGTTTATTCAGGATGCATTTTGGGGGGAGGGGAGGGAGTGGTACTGGTAGCACTGAGCCACATCCCCAGCCCTTTTTATTTTCTACTTTGAGCCGGGGTCTTGCTTCATTCGCTTCATTGCTGAGGCTGGCTTCAAACCCATGCCAGTCCTGCCTCTTCGGCTTCATGAGTAGCTGGGACCGCACGCAGGTATCACCGAGCCCGCTGTTTCGTGGCTCTGGGAAGCTGGGGCGAGGCTGGCAGGTGATAACACGGAGTCTGCCTCAGCCCCCCACAGCAGGCAAGTTGTACAAGTTCACTCAGCCTCCACCCCTGCACCTGCCCAGTGGGCGCCGTGACTGGAGCTCCTCCTTGAAGTGTTTAGGAAGAGTGTGTGAGGTGACGCCTTAAAGCAGCACCTGGCTCTCCCCACCCCGCCTTGGGGACCGAGGCCACTCCAGCCCCCACTGCAGCAATTTCACAGTTCAGCTCCCCTGCCCATCTTGTATCCTGTCCCTGCCAGGAACTCGTCCCTGGGCACTGCCCATGAATGTGCTGCATGCAGAACCGCCCCAGGCAGCTTCCCAGGGGACAAGAAGTCAGAACACATGGGGGGACCAAACCCTGAGCCCTGGGTCCCCTCAGCTCAAGGGTCAGTGGAAGAAGCCCCAGTATGTCAATGGGGAGGGAATACCCAGGTGTGGCCTCCAGAAGTCAAGAGTGACAGGAAGAGGAGTGACCAACAATGTCAAAAGCAGCTGACAGAGAAGGATGGGGACCAGGGGTGAACTCTGAGGTCTAGTCCTGTGTGGAGGTCTTTGGTGACCTCGACAAGAGCAGTAAAGAAAGAGACCTCAGTGGAGTGAATTCCAGAAAGAACGGCAGGCGAGAAACAGCGAGCAAGCACAGATGGGGGTTCCCTGGGGTTCTGCTATTTCACCCTTGGTGCCAAGACACAGAGACAAAGCCCTGCGTCCCCAGGGCTCCTGCAGGTGCCCACTCCACCCCCAGCTATGGACATCACCCCGTCCACCTCGTCTCCACCTCACACAAACATCTTTTGTGCTTTCTTCAAATTTCCAGTTATTCTTAGCTGCTCTGATAGGAACCAGCCCAGCCTGGCAGGGAGCAGAAGAACAAGGCCTCAGCTTGGGACCATGTCCCCAGGGGAGTCTCAGGTCTCTGACTCAGGATGCAGCTCTCTCGTCACTGGGCTACTCTGTAGGACAACAGCCCCAGCCTGGGTCATGCAGACGCCCAGCAGGGCATCTGCCAGGTCTTTGCACTGGGCTCCCAGACTCGGTTTAGAAAACTGTGTCCTGCCAGAGGCCCACTCACTCAAACAGCGTTGCCACAGCAACCAAGCCACCAGCCTGCTGTCCTCCCTGACAGCCATGAACCTCCTGCTGGCTATTTGGCTTGGGGACCTGCAGGGGAAGATACCCCTGAAGTGCCTGAGAGGCTGGAACAGGTGTATGTGTGGGGAGACACAGGAAGTGAGGGAGAGGGAGGGGGAAGGTGTTTGAGCAGCTCCAGTTCAGTTCTCCACCAACAGGTGCCGGTGGAGAGAGCTGGAAAATACCTGTGCCAGAAGGGCCCTCACATCTTCTGGTGAAGCAGACCACTTCTCCAGGGACACCACTCCACGCCTCACCCCCTTCCTGCAAGCTGGAGGAAGAAGGGCCCTGCTGGGCAAAGTGACAGCCACACAGCAGGAGAGAATTTGCCATTGCAGGTGACGGGCCCTGGCGTTCACCAGCCTGAAGACAGAGAGGGCCATGGGGAAGAACTGGCATTTTGGTGAGTCCCAGGTTTGCCGACCCCTACACCCATAGACTCTTCCTATGAGAGGGGTTGTATCTTTTAATGAGTCCTGAATATCTCCAGTCTGAACTAGAGTCAAGTGGCCAGGGTTTTGAAGTCACAGATAAGAACTCAAACCATGGTTCCCTCATTGGTTGCCTGTTTAACAACAGACAAACTACTTAACCTCTCTGAGGCAGTTTAATCTTAGACAAATTACTTAACCTCTCTGAGTTCTAAAATAGGCACAAGCATGGTACCAATCTCTTGGAATTATTTCAAGGATTAATTGAGATCTGGCACACCGAGTATGCAAGGCAGTATCTGGCACATAGCAAGCTCTCAACAAGCAGGAAACATTGTCATCGGTATTGCTATTGTTCTCATCAAGGATGATTAGGTCAATTAGCAAAGCGAGAGGATGGAGAGACTTACGAACACTGAGAAGGATCAAGCAAACCTCAGTCTATTATGCACATTAGGATATGGTTTTTGTTTTTATATAAAAAGTTACCAGTGGATATCTGTAGGTGACCGTGCTACATTTTTTTTCTTTGTCCTTTCTGGTTTTTTTTTCCCAGCTTTCTGAACTGATCATGTATTACTTTTGTTATAAGAAAAAAAAAAAAACACTTTTCTTAAAGGTTAGAGATGAGCATTAAAAATGAGCTAAGGATTAAATATCACTGAATCGAAGACTCTCGGTGGGTGAATTGTACCATGTGAATCACATCTCAATGAAGTTGTTATTTTTAAATGCCTTACAATATGAATCAAGATATACAAGAATAATCCACTCAAATGGTTTTAATATAAAAGGTGTAAACTACAGCAAGTTCAGAAAGAAAGACAGAAAATAAGGCAAGAGTTGAAAAAGCAGAACAATGATGTTGAACAGTCAGGTGACTTATTCTGTTGGCTGGGCAACAAGGAACAGAATAGAGAATAGGTGCGGAGCCTGGGGGCGGGGGGGGGGGGGCGTGTATAAATTGACCAAAGAGGGTAAATCACTGAAAATTGCAGGTGCTACGAACGCACACACTCTCTGACCCAGCAATCCCTTTTTAGGAAGTTCATTCTATGAAGATTTTAGTGTGACAAACAGCATATGTAGAGGTTATTTATTTATTTTTCCTGTTCTGGAGATTGAACCCAGGGCCTTAACACATGCTAGGTGAGCACTCTACCACTGAGCTACACCTCCAGGGTGTAGACAGGGTCTCACTAAGTGGTGAAGGCTGTCCTCAAACTTGCATCCTCCTGCCTCTGCCTCCTGAGCAACTGGGATAACAGGTATGCACCACCATCCCCAACTGTACAGGTTATGAACATGCATAGCCTATAGTAGTAAAAGACAAGAAATAGCCCAGTTGTCCATGAACAGGTGACTGGTTAAATAACTTATGGTATATATCCATGCAAAGAAATAATATGTAGCTATAAAAATAAAAATAGAAGGATAAAGAAACTTCTGATATGAAGATTTTTAAGCTTTATAATTAAGTGAAAAAAATCAGCCAGGCTCAGTGGTGCACACCTGGAATCCCAGAGGCTCCGGAGGCTGAGGCAGGAGGATCATAAGTTCAAAGCCAGCCTCAGCAAAAGTGAGGCTCTAAGCAACTCAGTGAGAGCCTGTCTTGAAATAAAATACAGAATGTGGAGATGTGGCTCAGTGGTGGAGTGCCCCTGAGTTCAATCCCTAGTACCCCCCACCCAATAAAAACTCTGTACAAAATAGTATATGTAATGTACTTTTGTGTAAAAAGTGGGGAAATATGGTCTATTCATATTTTCTTACATTATAGCTAAAGAAATTCTGGCAGGATACAGGCAAATAACAGTGTTGGAGTGAAACTGAGCAGATGGGAGGTAGGACTTTCCAGAATGAAACCGTATGCCTTTCTATATTCTTTGGTTAGAACTTTATGAACATATCACCCATTTGAAATTCAATAAAAATTCATAGGCTTTAAAAAAGAAGAGTAAAACGATATGTCTGAGATTTGCTACAGAATATTCCAGAAAAAAAAAATAGTAGAAATCTCGGTGAAGCAACAGTGTTCAGTGTGAAGGTAGCTGATGGGTCTGTAGGGGTTCGTTCTACGTTGGAACTTTTCAGAATTAATTATTAAAATGTAAAAGGGGGGCTGGGGTTGTGGCTCAGCAGTAGAGCGCTCACCTACCACATGCAGGGCCCTGGGTTCGATCCTTAGCACCACATAAACATAAAATAAGGTACTGTGTCCAATCACAACTAAAACAAACAAACAAACAAAAACATAAATGGGTCTTCACAAAGGTCAAAAGATGGAAACCATCCAAATGTCCATCAACCAGCAAAGGGGAAAGCCACCTGGCCTGTCCACACACGGAGGACCATCCATCAGGAAGAAGGAACAAACCACTCATATGAACTGCAGCGTGGGTGAACCCCCAAACCTCACGAGAAATAAAAGGAGGGAGCCACTGAAGACTGCATGTCGTATGGCCCATTCATCAGGAAGGTTGTCCCAAGCAAATCCACAGAGGGAGGCAGAGGAGCGGTCATCCACGGCAGGTGTTGGGACAGGGAAAGGGACTGTGTGGGGGATCCTTTGGGAACAATGGCAGTGTCCTCAACTGGTTACGGTGAAGGTGATGTTTGCACAGCTGGAAATTTAGTAAAGTCATAGAATTTTACACTTAAAGCCCATGACTTTTATGGTATGTGGATTATGTCTCCATAAAATGGATTTTTTTTTCTAGGTAAATGGATCAGGGTTACTATGAGGTGGTAGTGGTTGAGGGCAAGAGTCTGGCATTAGACTCTCTAGATTAAAATGCCAGCTCTGCCAGGGGTAGTGGCACATGCCTTTAATCCCAGCAGCTCAGGAGACTGAGGCAGGAGGATGGCGAGTTCAAAGCCAGCCTCAGCTAAAGCCAGGCCCTAAGCAATTCAGTAGACCCTGTCTCTAAATAAAATACAAAATAGGGCTGGGGATGTGGCTCAGTGGTCCAGTGCCCCTGAGTTCAGTCCCTGGCACACCCCCCACACACACACACAAAAACAAAAACAGCTCTGCCTGGGCAAGCCATTTTACCTTTCAATGGCCTCCCCTATAACATAGTCCTGATAATAGCTAATGCTTACTCTACATATGTTAGTCTACTTGAGCTGCACAACTCCTGCCGGGAGTGTGCCAAGTTGAGAGTCCAGGCTTTGGGGCAAGACGGAGTGGGGTTTGACTCGACGCTTCTATATGGCTTCTGATCAGTGACATTAGCTTCTGTTAAGTCTCAGCTTCTCCATCTGTAAAATGGGTTGGAATTAGATCCGCTTGGAGGTGTGGGGGCTCCCTGTGGCAAAGTGCTCAGCAGAGGTTCCCAGCGCACACTTAGGGCCTGACAAGGGGAGCTTATTTTTTCCCATCACCCACAGGTACATGGCTTACTGGAGCTCATTAAGGAATTGCAGCATTTTGTAGAAGATGATGATCCAAATGTCTCACGCTCCCTGCTTAGTGAGCTGACCCTTTGCAGTGGGAAGGGTACGGAAGGAGCCCCATCTTGATGTCTTCAGGGATAGGGCCAAGCTGGGGGGTAGTCACATGTGCCCTCTCTACCTCCCACCCCCAGGCTCTGGGATGGTGCCCGCCGCCATGCCTGGCCTGGACTGGCCTCCCTCTCTTCTCCCAGGAAGAGCAGGGCCCAGCAGGGGGAGCATTATTAAGCAACTAACCCATCTTCTCCCTCTGACGTAGGACAGAGTCCATAATGGGAAAGGAGGAGGTGGTCAGCACACCCGCAGAGCACTCACTTGGGAGTGGGACAACCTGAGTGCAAGTCCCGGTTCTGCTATGGAACTTTTATGTAGCCTTGGGCAAGTTACTTAACCTCTGTGTTCCCCAGGACTTACCCCATAGAAGTTCTGGGAGAAGAAAATGAGATCCTGTCTGTAAAAGGCTCAGCACTCCCGGATTCGGAGTCAACACTCTATAGTTGGCTGCTACTATTAAGTAAGCCAGTGCTGAGGCAGACAAAGCCGTCCAGAGGTCCCCTTTCTCACCTGATATGCTTATCTTGAGCCATCCGGGAGGGTACCTGAACCTCTCCCAAGTCAGCAATGGCTGTGGGTCATACCCACTATAGAACTCGGGACACCTACCCCAGTAATGACAGTGGTTCCTTCAGTTCTTATGGCTCTGGAAAGTTTGTAAAGCAGATTCACAGGCACCACCTCATCTGAGCTTGGGTTTGATGAACCTGCCGGCATTGACCTCACCCTGTTCTACAGATAAAGGGACAAGGGTCAGGGAGGTTCCCCAGCTAGTGGTGGACTCTCTGTCCACATGACTTCAAACCTTCCTAGCAGAGGCGAGGCTGTCCTGCCCATCTCTTCCTGCATGTCTGTGACCTGTGGTCAGCGGGCACAGGGGGAAGGCCTGGCAGGCCAGGTTCCGAGTCTGACCTTGGTGTACATCTGTGGCAGCGGGTGCTCCCCACGATCCTGACCCGAAGACCCTGGACTCATTTTTTTTTTAAATATTTTTAGTTGTCAATGGACCTTTATTTATTTTATATGGTGCTGAGAATCGAACCCAGTGCCTCACACATGCTAGGCAAGCACTCTACCACTGAGCCACAACCCCAGCCCCCTGGTCTCATTTTGTCCTCAGCAAGCCGACCTGTCTGCGGTCTTCCTGGTCACCCAGTGCAGAAGTGTTAGCCAGTCAAAGTCAGAGTCCCCCAGGAAGCTTTGAGGAAAACCCAAAGTTTCCTACACAAAATTTTTATTTTATCTTAGTTTGGTACTGGGGACTGATTGCACCCAGGGATGCTTTCCCACGGGGCTACATCCCCTGTCCTTTTTAGTTTTTATTTTGAGACAGGATCTCTCTAATTTGCTGAGTCTCACTCAATTGCTGAGGCTGGCCTTGAACTTGTGATCCTCCTGTTCAGCCTGCTTAGTCACTGGGATTACTGGCGTGCACCACAGCACCTGGCTACAGAACATTTTAAAATATTAACTGTTAGGAAAATACAAAGACTTGCTCTTAAAAAAAAAATCCTCTTATCCATCCCTTGACTGTTGAATTGAGGATTTAAATGTAAACGGGGTCACTGAGCCAGCAGGGCCTAGAAGCCTCCTTGATGTGTGAGACTTTAACCCTCTCTCCTGTTTCACAGGCGTCTCCAAGAACCACATATGTTGAAGGAGCTCTGTAAGTCCTGCAAGCTGGCCAGGGCCTTCCCAGGTGACATTAGCTCCCTTTAACACATTTTAATGGTGGCCCATCATGGTACCCAGATGGAAGGTTTGGGCACTTAATTCCTCCCAGCCCCAGCCCCAGGGCCACATTCTTCATGTGAATCTTTCGGTCACTCTCCACCCAGCATCTGGGCTGTCAATGGGAGCCTTACTGTGTTTATAACTTGTTCATTTGCTTCTGTCAGTTTAAAATCATCGACAGTGAATCCAAAGGGCACGGCCATGCCAAGGGCCTGCGTCTGCTCCCTCAGGGAGGTGCCCCAGACAGAGGATTCTGGAATCCACCAGATTCTGTTTCCAGCCACAGGCATCTTGGGTTCAGTTCTGATGTTTTGGGACAGCTTGCCCTTCCCCGGCCTTCCTGATTGCTGCAAGACCTCCAAGATGTTAGTTTCCTGAGGCAAAGGGTACTTCTGGGAGTGCCCAACTTGTTTGGAAAAAAAAAAAACAAAAACTACTGCATCCCAAGAAGCCTGCTAGGATTGTGCAGGTCAAAGTGCAAACTTGAGGGCATCTCCAAATAGCAGTCCTGACATCAAGATGCATACATGGGAACGCAGAGGTAACTGCCTTGTGCACTGTCCTTCACTTATTACAACTGTACAGATGAGATCACTGGCGTGGGCCAACAAAGCATATGTTCATATTAAATTAATTAGCAAAAATAACTCGGCACAATTTCTACACTGAGCCTGGGGGACAGTCTTTGTTTTGACAATCCTATTGTCCACTTCCCCTTTCTAAAAGCACCAGGTTTCCCTTAAGGGAACTGCCCTTGTCTCTGAGGGCAACCTCACAGGGAGGGTAAGACCAAGGGTTTAGCCCTCACCATCAGCTCCATCATGGAAGCCAGAGGGGTCTGCAAGGGCCCATCGGAGACATCCTACATCTTCCTGCAAAAGGGCAGGAAGTTGGACTGAGTCCACCAGTGTCTCTCTGCCTTAGACTGAGAGCAGCGACAGGGAAGCCACACAGCCTGAGCTTTCCAGCAGGGTGAAGCCCAGAGCTTCTGACCACAGAGACCTTCAGAAGCCTCCTGCTCTCCTGAGCACAATCCCCAGTGACTCAGTCATGCTAACGATAACCAGAGACTCAGAATGGCTCTGTGAAAGGCTGGGGTTCCAGCAGAATGATGACTTCAGCCCTGGCTCAGTCACCCTGAGCCTCTCCCAGGCCTCCAGCGCCTCACCATCTCTGTCTGGGAGCCTCCAAAAGGGAAATGAAGAACTCCACCCACCAGCAGGAAGAGAGCCCCAGTGCCTGGCTCAGCCGGGGCCCGGGCCCTGCCACCAGCGTGGCGTCCTGTTCTCTAAGTGCTGACTCTCCACACCTTGTGCTGGGGTCTTAAATTTCTGATGAGGTAGAGTCCGACTGCTTCCCGATTTACAGAGTTCCGGGTTGACGGTGATTTTCTGGTCCTTGAGGACATACCCTGTGAATGTCCCTCGAATATCATTATTGCCAAGTAATAGCAGATGGTAAGTTAGTAGGGTCTGCTGTGGCAGCTCACCAGGCCTAACTAGGTGCTCACTCAGTGAAAAATGATGAAGGAAATGTACATCACCATCCCCGGTTGGGACCTGAGAAGGCACTGCCCCAGGGTTACTGGCAGGGAGGTGTCGTCTCAGGTGGGCCCGGCATGTCAGTGGGGGTGGGGACAGGTAGCATCCCAGCTAAAGTTCATCCCAATTGCATCAGAGGCTTCTTGGCAGCTGGCTATCCACCTGTCCCCACGGCCTCCTGGTTTGCCTCAACACAGAACAAATGTCCAGTGGGGTTTTAAAGAGGCATCATGGCGTAGAGGGAAGAGTTGTGGCTCAGAGGTTCCAGCCCTCGTAGGCCCAAAGAGACAAATTAAACTGTCCCTAGCCTTCACTCCCTCCCCTGTCCATTAGGCCACTAGACACCATTCCAGCTCATTTCCTCAGCTTCAAGTGCCATTCTGTCAGTGACCTAGCAGATAGCCCGG
This sequence comes from Ictidomys tridecemlineatus, assembly GCF_052094955.1. Classification (NCBI taxonomy): domain Eukaryota; kingdom Metazoa; phylum Chordata; class Mammalia; order Rodentia; family Sciuridae; genus Ictidomys; species Ictidomys tridecemlineatus. The sequence goes on along the minus strand of NC_135481.1, from coordinate 63,859,555 downwards.
GGCAGACATCCTGTGAGCGTGCTTTGGATTTGGAGGTTCAATGACACCAAGAGACACTGTGGGGCTTTAGCACCTGTCTTTAAGGACTCTGGAGACTTCAGAGAGAATTTCCAGCTCCCAGTACACTGTGGAGGACTTTCTCCAAGCCCTCAGAACTAGTCACTAAAGACCCAGATGGGATCAAGTGGAGAATCTCCTACTGGATCCAGGCCCTGCAGTTAGGGTTTGGGGTTAGTATATCTCACTGAGAGGCAGCTGCGTCGTTTCCACGCTGTGGCTGCAAACCCAAGAGGCAGTGTGGCCCAGGAGGGTGGGATCCAGGTTGGCTCTGCTGCCCAATGCACTACCGTTTGCCTGTGAAAAGTCACTTAACCTGAGTCAGTTTTCTCACCAGCAACATGAGAGTCGGGACTTGATTATTTCTATTCACATATTTATTATGTATTCTGGTAGCATTCGATGCAGAAAGAAAAATCCCATAGTCATGAAACGGAGGGCCTAGAGAGGGAGCCCAGGATGCTCCAGCAATTGTAATTGCTATATTGAATTTCTAGCTGCAACACTGTTCACGGCTTAGTCCTCACTGTTTGCTAAAAGGAAGCTTACCCATCAATCAGGAGAGCAATGCTTCTTTCCAGCTCTCAAATCCACAATTCATCCATTCCGTATCAAGCCAGTAAATGTTTCCTGAGTACCTAGTTAGGCAGCTACTGGACTGGGCGGACTAGCAACTAGACCTGAGGCCTCTGCCCCCAGGGAGCCCAGGATACCTGTGCCCCAGACCACCATAGACTGACAGGCATCTTTTTTTTTTTTTTAATATTTTAATTGTCAATGGAACTTTATTTTATTTATTGATATATGGTGCTGAGAATCAAACCCAGTCCTTCACACATGCTAGGCAAGCGCTCTGCCACTGAGCTACAGCCCCAGCCCAGAATGATGGGCATCTTGTTGGCCGATGTCTAACTCCTGCCAGTTTTACCTCTTGGGCCAGTCATAACAGTGGAAATACCACAGGGATGTCAGTGCGACTGTACAAATGGAGGCCCTATAAAAGCAAGAGGTGCAACACAAGCATGCTATTCTACAAAGACGTCCCAGCAGTGGACAAAATCACAAATCATGGCCAGGGACACCAGTTTCCCAGGATCTGGATTGACTCCCAGGAGCGGTGAGTGACATGCAGATCCTAGAGATTCTCAGTTACTGACCAACCCATCCTGGCTTGTGGCAAGAGTTAGACATTGGCCAGTGAGATGCCCAGTATCCTATAGTGGCCTGGGGAACAAGTGTCCCACGCTTTTGACTGGAAAAAGGGCAGATTGTGTTGTGATGCCTGTCAATGCCTGCCTGCTCATAGTTCTTTTTATTCATTAATGTTTACATTTTATTACAAAACTTTTCCAACACACCAAGAAGTTGAAAGAATTGCATAGTGAACGCCCACATACCCGCCACCTAGATTCTACCACTAAGGTTTTGTCTCATTTGTTATTCTCATATCTATCCTTCTATCCATCCTTTCATCTGTCAATCAATGTATCTTAATTTTATAGTGCATTTCAAAGGAAGCTGGAGACCTTAGTATACTTGGCTTAAACATGTCTTCATGCATATTATCAACTAGAATTCAATATGTGCTTAAGGTGTGTTTGTAAAATGCATATCTTAAGAGTACCTTTGGAAGAATTTTGATAAATGCATGCATCAGTCAAAATCCCTACCAAGAAACAGGACATTAATAGCATCCCACACTTGTAAAGGACTCTGCCTTGTCCTCCCCCCTACATCACTTACTGCCCTAATGTGTGATGCTGCTCCCTGTGACCATGAGTACCTAGCCACAGCTGTAAGACCAGGGTGGGCACCGGACCCAAAGGCAGCCTGTCCAAATGTTGGCGAGTCACCCTTGACCTCGGTGGCCGGTGGGGCCAATGAGAGGCTCTCTCAGGAAACTGAGAAACTCCTGGCCAGGTAAGCGCAGTAAACTGAAGGGCCATGAGGCAGATCTGGGGTCACCGGGTCATGAGCCACATGGCAGTGGAAAGTGTGGAGAAGCTGGTCTACTAAGGCTTGAGGATGTGTACCTGGGAGACAAAGAGACTCAGAAATGACACAATCCCTGGGAGAGGCAGGTGGGTGAGAGGGCCCCCACCTTCTCCAATTTCAGTAGCAGTCCCAGCTCCCTTCTGCCCTCACAAAACATCTTTCTTGAAGGGAACTTGAGCAGGCCTCTCTCCAAGCCACAAAACAGCCCAGTTGGCAGAGGCCATGTAGACAACAGCACACAGAACAGGGCAACTCGACAGCTTGATGGGAAGTCAAAGGGGCGTCCAGCCTGGGCATGTGATGGGCACCGCCACACCTGGCTCAGATACTTCTTACGTATTTACCCACGCCTGCTACCAACTGTCCCCCACCCTTCTGAACACACCTTGAGGACAGGTGCCAGAATGTCTGGGGCACCTATGATTTCCTGGCACTCTGGGCAGTTCTTGGTGCAAGGTAGGTGCTCAAGGAACTCTCTTAAATGAATGGATACGTGATGGGAAAGCTGAGAAACAGAGGGATAATGACAGTAGAAATTGCACAGTACTTACCAAGTGCTGTGCCACATTCTATCAGCACTAATCAACTCACTCTCTCTCTCTCTCTCTCTCTCTCTCTCTCTCTCTCTCTCTCTCTCTCTCTCTCTCTCTCTCTCTCTCTCTCTCTCTCTCTCATATATTTATTTATTTATTTATTTATTTTGGTACCAGAGATTGAGCCCAGGGGCACTTAACCATTGAGCCACATCCCCAGCCTTTTAATATTTCACTTAGAGACAGGGTCTCGCTAAGTTGCTTAGCATCTCACTAAGTTGCTGAGGCTGGCCTTCGACTTGGAATCCTCCTGCCTCAGCTTCCAAAGTCGCCAGAATTAAAAACATAAGCACAAGCCACCACATAATCAGATCTTAACTCTCCTATGAAGTGAGTACCGAGGCACAGAGAGGTTAAGTAACTTGCCCAAGGTCACACAACTAGCAAGTGGTATGCCTGGCACTGTACAGGCCCCAGTGCAGCCTGGCAGACATGTGGCTTGCACTCAAGGAAGCCAAGTGACAGTCACCTGTGCTTTTTTGTAGCAGACACAGTGCCAGGGTGAGCATGGTATCTTTTAATATCATCCCCATGACTGTAATTATGCCTACTATATTGGTAAAGAATCTGAGACTTAGAGAAGTCGGGTCACTTGTCCCATGGTGACGACACATATTTAGAGGTATCCATGTGGCAGGCACTATTCTGTGGTACAGAAGTGAACACCATAGACAGCCTTTCCTCTGAGGGGCTGTGCATGCAGTGGATGGGAGCAGGGGACAGAAGACAGGAAGGAGCACATAAACAAGGTGTGACAAGTGTGGGGTGAGTGGCCAACCATCATCAGATAGGGGGTATGGTAGGATGTTTTAGGCAGGAGACAGACTGTGCTGTGCCAAGGCCCCGGGGCAGGACACCTTGACCATGTAGAAGAAAGCTGGAGCACAGGGAAGAGAAGGCACATAAGAGAGTAAAGCAGGGGATCTGCGCCCAGGCCTGGTGAATTTCAGGCCTGTGAGCTCCAACACCACACAGTATTAACAGGCAGTGTGAAAGGTAGCAGAATACAACAGTCACTAATAGGGCATTATGTAAAAATGTGGATGTGTAACCGATGTGATTCTATAATCTGTATTTGGGGTAAAAATGGGAGTTCATATCCCACTTGAATCTAATGTATGAAAGATGATATGTCAAGAGCTTTGTAATGTTGTGAACAACCAATAAAAAAAAAAGATGATAAAAAAAAAAGTGAAAGGGAACTAAACAAAGAATCGCCTCCAGAGGACAATAAGGATGGTCCCAGGTTACAGTCCCTGTGAGGGAGACACACCCTCCCATGCAACTTGAGTTATCTGCACATCAAAAACCCCCAGCCAGTGCAGGGAACCTTCATCAATTCCAACCACTCTCACAGGCCCTTTGAGACAGACCCCACCATGGAACTCAAGAAAATTAATAATCCCAAAACTTGGTCTCTGAGGAGCTCTGTGGACACAAGTACTCACCAGCAGGAAGCAGCTTCAGGATGGATATTGTTTCTTTAATGCCCGTCATGGTGGCTTGGGATTTAGATAAACCCTGGGGACAGGCTCAGCTCCCACCCAGCTCCCACCAGCCAGAGGAGGGCTGTGTCTGGAGTCACAGGAACTATCCTGGGCTCCCCAGTGCAGACCTGTGAGATTCAGATCTCAGAAACACCACACAACATGGAGCTGAGCATGACGTCAGTGTTACCGAGCAAGTCATCTCCCCTGGGGTCACATGAGCTCACTGAGCCCACTGAGCCCAGGAGGCACGGGGGGGGGGGGGGTGTTCAGCTGGTGGCCTGTCAACACAGGGATGCAGCCACAGCCCTGCTACAACAAAGAACAGAGACTCCCCCCGACAGGGCTCAGGGAACACAGCAAGCAGGAGTCCACCAGCTGTGGAATTGTCCCCTTTCTCTCTTGTTCCTTTCCCTCTGCCCCACTCCCAGGGTTCAGTGGGGGTTTGAGTGGAACGACATACACCTCAGAGGTCTGGAGCTGCGCTGGAGTTCCCTCTCTCTGTGTGGTTAGGAGCCCATTTGCCAGCTGTCTACCCCAGCACTACCATCAATCAACTGGCACGTCCTCTCTGAGCCTCAATTTCTGCACCTGTAAAATGGGGTTCCTATCAGTGATCCCCAGCTCACTGGCAGTGTTAAGTAAGACATGCCTCAAGCTCTTAGCCCAGGGTGAGTACGCAGTCGTCCCCGGAATTCCATCACTGCAGCTTCTGAGTGCTCGCCATAGACCAGGTGCTGTGGGAGGTTGGGTACAAACCCTGTCCAGTGGGCATACCAGGAAAAGTCAGCTGACAGTGCAGTCACTACTGCCCTGGCTTCAGGCAGATGGCAAAGACTCTGGAATTGTATTAGCCATGAACTGCCCGAGCTGTTGCTCTGTTGCTTTTCTTCTCAACCCGGATGACTGCAGCTGCCACCTGCCTGCCCCTTTCTTTCCCTAAGAGTCACAATGATCCTATCCATCATTGACAATCTTTGCAGCAAAGGGAAGGGGATTCCCCAGAGGGCTGTATCCCCAGCCTCTGCCCCAAGGGGAAGAAAAGACAGAGTCTTCTCTGAGGAGAGCCAGGCCCTCTCAGGGCTTCTCCGGGAGCCACACGTCCTGGAGGCAAAGAGACTTTGGCCCTGGAGATGGTCTCTGAGTTCGAATCCTACGCTGCCCATCCATTCCACCCCCCCACCATGGAGTTACTCAACCTCCATGAGCCTCATCCGGTCCACCAAGGTTCCCTGCACATTTACTAGGGGTAAGCACTGCGCTGGATGCCTCAGCTCCCTTATCTGGTGAAAATAATAAAAATGAGAAAACAGTATGGTGGTTTCTCAAAAAATTAAAAATAGAATTACCACAGGATCCAGCAATTTCACCTCTGGGTATACACCCAAAGAAATGGAAAGCTGGGTCTTGAATAGCTATTTTTCCACCCACGTTCATAGCGGCATTCTTCATAAGAGCTGAAAGACAGGAGCAATCCAGGTGTGTGTGGATGGATGGGTGGATGGGTGGATGGATGGATGGATGGATGGATAGATGGATAGATGGACGGGCTGGCCAAATGTGGAATACACATGATGGGACATTCATTAGCCTTAAAAAGGGAGGCCATTCTGACGCATGCTATATCATGGATGAACCCTGAAGTCATGTTAAATGGATGGAACCATCACAAAGAGTCAGCATTGATGAGATTCCATATCATACACATGCAGTTTATATGAAGTACCAAAGTTAGTCAAATTCATACACCTGGGCTGGGTGCAGTGGTGCACACCTATAATCCCAGCGGCTCAGGAAGCTGAGGCAGGAGGATCACAAGTTCAAGGGCCAGCCTCAGCAACTCAGCAAGGCCCTCAGCAATTTAGCAAGACCTTGTCTCTAAATAAAAACTAAAAAAGAGCTGGAGATGTGGCTCAGGATTAAGCACCCCTGGGTTTGATTCTTAGTAGTGAAAAACAAAAATCATACAGACAGAAAGTAGAACGGTGGGGAGGGTGGGAGGCAGTGCTTCCTGGGGACTGAGTCTGAGTCTGCAAAGAAAATTCCAGAGACCAATCATGGTGCTGGTTGTGCCACAGTGTGAATGTCCTAATGCCACCGAACTGCACACTAGTAAATGGTTAAAATGGTGCCGTTTGTGTTACACATCCTTACCACAAATAAAAATTTAAAAAATCATAAGAAGAAATCAATAGCAGACATTGACATCATCATTATTTCCGGTACACAGGGAGAATGGCCGCCTGCGTGGATTGTTCTAGACTGGGCTGTCCTGGAGTCTGTGTGGCTTGGGAGGAGAACACTTGAGATGGAATGAAAGTCTCTTCCCTACCACCACCTAGGCTTGTTTCTCACCCAGTTCTCCTGCACCCTGGGGTGACCTTGGATTTGGGGTGACCACACCAAGCCTTTGCTCAGGCCACACCTCTGCCTGATGTTTCTTCTCTTCCTGTCTAACCAGTATGTGCTCCTGTGAAGACAGCCTGGTTTCTCACCCTCAGGGACATCCCCTCCATTAGGCGAACAAGTGGGCACACTCACTCAGCATGTGCCCTACCTCCTTGCAACAGCCCTCCCACCTCATCAGCCTCCGCCAGAGCCCAACAACTGAGGGCAGACACTGGGTCCTATTCCTCCCCAGCGTCTGGCTCAGTGCTGGACACACGTGAGAAAGCCAGTGTCTGAGTGGGTAAGAACCCTCACCTGTTGAGCGCACTGTCTGGGCCTGCTGGTCCCAGAGATTTAGGAGCACTGCCACATGATTCTAAAGGGCAGGTACCAGTGTCACTCAGGACTGAGATCAGGATGCAGCAAGTAAGGCACCCAAGTTAGCTTCAGGGGGCCCCCAACACCTCAGTAATCAAGGCACATCATATTTGAATGAAATATTTCTAATAATCAAAATTAATGCAAAAAATCCTTAATGATGAGCAGGACGCAGTGGCGCTCACCTATAATCCCAGCAGTTCCAGAGGCTGGGGCAGGAGGATCACAAGTTCAAAGCCAGCCTCAACAATTTAGCAAGGCCCTAAGCAACTCAGTGAGACTCTGTCTCTAAATAAAATACAAAATAGGGCTGGGGATGTGGCTCAGTGGTTGAGTGTCTCTGAGTTCAATCCCTTGTACAAAAAAAAAAAAAAAATCCTTAACAAACAAAATACTAACATTTTAGATAAAGACAGGTTCTGACTCTGTGCTTACGTGGCTCAATTCACTCTAATTCCAGCCCTGTCAGATTCAGTGTTTATTTAAAAATTAGATATCTTATTCAACAATTTCTTTTCCAGATATTTAAAGTCTATGTGTAAACACTGACCTACAAGAATTTTCAGGGTTGGGGGCTATGTCTGTGGCTCAGCGGTAGCGAACTTGCCTGGCATGTGGGAAGCAATGGGTTCAATTCTCAACACCACATATAAATAAGTAAAATAAAGGTCTATTAACATCTAAAAAAATGTTCTAAAAAAAAGAATTTTAGGACTGGGTTTATAAAAATGAGACTGGCTGGGTGTGGTGGCACACACCTGTAATCCCAGCTACTTGGAGTCTGAGGCAGGAGGATGGCAAGTTTGAGGTCAGCTCCCGCAACTTAGCAAGAAGACCCTGTCTCAAAATTATATTAAAAAGGCTGGGGATGTAGTGTTAGAGCACACCTGGGTTCAATCCCAGCACTGCAAAATTAAGGAAAGACACTGGGCAACATGTTTGGTTGAACCACATGAAACTGCCAATATTTGACCATTTCTACTTAAAAAAACAATTTTTATAACTCAATCCAATTTAACTACTTAGTGTGAAGGGTGATTATATAACCTAAGGAGCAATGAGACACTAGACAGCCATTAAGAAATATCGTGAAGACAATTCACGGCAAAGGGAAGTGTCCAGGAGACAGTGTTAACAGAGCAAACTACAAACAGCATGAAATTTATAATTTTTGTTTTCTTCAACAATCAATCAAAAAGCCATGCGGCGCATGCCTGTAATACCAACGATTCGGGAAGCTGAGGCAGGAGGATTTCGAGTTCAAAGCCAGCCTCAGCAAAGGTGAGGCACTATGTAACTCAGTGAGACCCTGACTCTAAATAAAATACAAAAATAGGGCTGGGGTTGTGGCTCAGTGGTTGAGTGGCCCTGAGTTCAATCCCCGGTACCAAAATAATAATAATAATAATAAAACAATCAAAAAAGATCTGAATCAATGATTTGCCTGAATATGAAAATATGAACAATGATGGCTCTGAATGGTGGGGTGCAGGTGATTTTGTTCCCCTCCTTTTGATTTCCTGTCTTTGGGGTATTAAACATGTATTATTGTTTAAAGGGAGATGAAAGAACAGTTAAGTAAAAGCTCCTTGTCTTGATCGCACACCTTTCTGCCAGAAGACTTCGTGTGGACCCCTCATCCCCAGGAAGGGTGCAGAGACTCACCTTTGGGATTCATGTCCCAGGGGCCCTGGCTCTCCTGAGCCCCCCAGGGAGGAAGTGCTCTCCCCTCCCCCACCACCTTCCAATGACAGCCCAGCCAGGTTGGTCTCAGGTTCAGAAGACAAGCCTGAGCATGGCTTCGCTGTCCTCCAGTGGGTGACAGCAGTGCTACATGAGGGACAAGCTTGGGGGCAGGCACTTTGCCTTCAGGCTGCTGCACCTCCTTCTCTGCTTTCATGCAGTTGACACCCAGCCTCCCTGGGCCGCTGCCTCTTTCTTTTATTTACTTTTAAAATATTACTATATTTGAGAGGTTTGGGGGTTGTTTTTTATTGTTGTTTTGTTTTTGAGTCAGGTCTACCTATATATGTCAAAGGCTGGCCTTGAGCATTTAGTCCCCAACAATCATCCTGCCTCAGTCTCCCAAGTGACAGGTATAAATGTGCACCACCATGTCCAACTCTAGATTTGAGGGCTTTTTTTTTTTTTAATTCCAGAAAGCACAAACACTAGAAATACAATTACCTGCACTACCACCAGACTAACAACTGTCAATGCATGGTTACATCTACTTCACAAATGTCTCTTATAAAAATTAACAAAATATTACAAATAAAGACAAACTCCTTTTTGGTCCCCCTCCATCTCTTTCTAGGGACACTCATACTCACTGTTGTTAAGTGTGCTGTATATCCTCTCCGGTAAATTTTTATACTTTGAAGTATATATGTGCATGCTGAGTGTGTGTGTGCGCACACATACACAATGAATTGGTTTTTTTCTTTTTTTGTTTTTTGGTACTGGGGATTGAAATGAGGGCACTTAACCACTGAGCCATATCACCAGCCCTTTTTTTTTTATATTTTATTTAGAAACAGGGTCTTGCTGAGCTGCTCAGAGCCTCTCTAAATTGCTGAGGCTGGCTTTGAACTTGCAATCCTCCTGCCTCAGCTACCTGGGCCACTGGGATTACACACATGCGCCACCGCACCCAGCTCTAGCATCATGTTTTTAAACTCCATTCATACTGCTAGATATTGACATAGTTCATTTATTTCTCTACTGTAAGGGATCCATTCCAGGTGGTGGGCCTGCTCCCAGGGCACAAAACTCCCTGGGGCATCAGTAATCTCAACACTTTCCTTGAGCTCAGAAGTTTCAGGAATTTGGAGAGTCTAACGCCATTGCAAGGGCCCCCTCAACCCCTTCTAGTCCATAACACATTCCAACTTGTCCCGGTTCCTCTGTCTTCCCATAGCCCCGGCTGAGTGCTGAGGACCATCAATACCTCTGTGGCTCCCCGTGCTGACTTCAAGAGACAGGGCCCATCTTCCCCCGGAAGCTGGGGCATCAGGTGGTGGTATCCTGAGAAGTGGGTGTCTCCTCAGGCTTGGAGCCAGGCAGCCTCACTGGCTGTGCTGACAGGTAGCCTTCCGTCTAAGTCAGTACCTTCTCTGTGAATGGGCACAGTGGTCCTCAGCTCACAGGCCCACTGTGATGGCTAGGGGGAAGGTATCAGGTACAATCCAGGCAGGTGAAAGCACTTCTGCTCTTGCCCTTCTTCAGTCTGTTCTCAAACCAGCAGCCTCAGTGATCTCTTAAAATCACAGTAGCAGGGCTGAGACTGTAGCTCAGTGGTAGAGTGCTTGTCCAGAATGCATGAGGTACTGGGTTTGATTATCAGCACCACATATAAATGAATTAAATAAATAAAACTAAATGAATAAAAACTAAAGGCTCAACAACTAAAAAAAATAGATTTTAAAAAATCACAGTAGTCTTCTGTTTAGGTGATTTCCAAGGATAGGTCAAGAAGACTTTGCAGCCAGGTGTGATAGCACACACCTGTAATCCCAGTAGCTCAGGAGGCTGCGGCAGGAGGATCTTGAGTTCAAAGCCAGCCTCAGCAAAAGTGAGGTGTTAAGCAACTCAATGAGATCCTGACTCTAAGTAAAATACAAAATAGGGCTGGGGATGTGGCTCAGTGGTTAAGTGAACCTGAGTTCAACACCAGTACCCCTTGCCCCTCCAAAAAAGGCTTTGCAGCTTTGGCCTAAGTCTCTTGGATTGCTTGCTCCTGGAAAGTCAGTCATCAGCCCATAAGGAGTAGGCAGGCCCTTTTGGAGAATTGAGGCCTCCTGCCAATATCGAGCACCAAGTTTCCAATTATATGAGAGAAACACAGATGACTACAGCCCCAGCTGACACGTGACTGCAACCTCATGAGAAAACTCAGAACCACCCATCCAAGACACTCTCCAATTCCTGGCCCAAAGAAACAAGGAGAGAAAATCAATGCTTATTGCTTTAAGCCATTAAGTCTTGGGGTGACATGTTACGCAGCACTAGGTAACTAATAAACAAGTTTACAAATGGTAACAACCTGTTACTGCTAACAACTTATATACCAGTGCTTGTATAGTACTGTGCACTAGGCACAGTTCTAAACCATTTATGTGAATTAACTCATTAATCTTCACAGCCATCCTCCGAAATGGGGCCTGCCAGCATCTCCATTCCACAGGTGGGAAAACCCAGGCACAGAATGTTTCAATAATTCACCGAGTGGCAGAACTAGAACACACATCCGGATGCTAGGGCTCTGGTGTCTGTGCTGACAACCACAATCCCAGGCTGTCCCATGAGCAAAGCCATAAGCAGAAATTGGACACCAAGAATCCAGAAATGTTCTCAAATCTACATCCCTACTTTTAAGGACAGGATGAGAGGAAACAGCGAAAAAGGGCCAAGTCTCCTCTCTTCCCCTAGACCATGGTCCTGCCCTTCTTGGGTTTATGGCTCTGCCTCCTGTCCCCACAGGCTGGCCCTGAACCACAGCCAAGTTCATCTCCATGGAGTAAGGGGAGTGGCTGTTGAGATTTTGCCAACAGAAGTGCTGACTAAAGTTGTGCACATCTCCTCAGGGTTCTGGCCCCCGGAGGTGACCATCATCTCCTCTGCCCATGGTCTGATTCTCTGTGACCCTGATTCCGGCTTCTTCAAAGTGGCATATCCAGTCTCTAAAGTGGAGAAAAATCTCTCCAAGAAGACAACTTCATCTAATTCAGGATTAGTAAATATAAGGTACATAGGGTGGGGCCCCTTTCCAAGCCCTTTGCAGACACAGTGAATCGATCCCAAGCCCTTTCCCACTCAGCCCAGATGCAGCCTGGGAATCCTTGTCACCCGGGACCCAGCCTTCCATTTCCCCAGGTTCTGAGCTGGCTGCAGAGCTGAGATCTATTTGTCATTCTGGCTCTAACAGGACAAAGACAGAACACCAAAAGCAACAGACTGGAACTAATCCCTCTTCTTTCCAGGGGAGTAAAAGGCTTCCTGCCTCCGCAGCTCCTACCCCTCCTCCAAAACCCATTTTACCACAGCAAGATTTAGAAGGGATTTCTAAAAGAAATGACTGCAAGAAATATTGACCTTGATTTTAATGACCATATGAGGACTAGGGCCCATGCTGGGAGGTGTCCTGTGCCCAAAGGTGATGGTGATTCAGGAACCCACAGCCTGGCAGCAGCCATTCCAAAAAGGACCGGAAGGCCTGAGATCTAGATAAACAAGGGTATGTAGCCATTCCCTTTGTATGTGACCTTCCCTTGATAACCTCCTAGCACTTTAGGAGCACCAGTACTTTCCAACAGAAATAGAATACAAACTATGTATGTAACTTAAATTTTTTCCAATAGCCACCTTAAATAAATAAAATGAAACAGGTGAAATTAATTGTCATAATATATAGGGAACTGGGAATGTAGTTTAGTGGTAGAGCACATGCTTAGCACATTGGCAGGATGAGGGTTTGAATCCCAGTACTTCCCCCATACATACATAATTTAGCCCAGAATATTCAAATAGTATCATTTCAACACATTAAGAACATTAGTGAAGTATTTCAATATCTTTTTTTGATGCTCAATCTTTGAAATCTAGTGTGAATTTTACAAGTACATTTCAATTTAGATACAAATTTTTCACTAGAAATATTAATAAATAAAATTTAGTTAAAAATATAGATTCTGGGACTGGGTTGTGGCTCCATGGTAGAGCACTCACCTGGCATGTGTGAGGCACTGGGTTCTATTCTCAGCACCAAATAAAAACATATAAATAAAAAATAAAGGTATTGTGTCCATCTACAACTAAATATATATATATTTTTTTAAATATTTATTTTTAGCTTATTTTTCAATTTTGTTTTAAAATGTAGACTCTACATATTGAAGTTCTTCTAACCACTCATAAAAGTTCTCCAACAACTGAAACGAGCATCTATTTTAAATTTTAAGACAACAAAAGTTAAATAAAATTAAAGATATAGTTTCTCAGTTGCAATAGCCATATTTTGAGTACCCTATAGCCACAAGGGCCTGATGGCTACTGTAAGATGGGTGCAGGTTTGGACCAGATAAGGGGAGCTCTTCCCACCCACAAGTGATGCCAGGCTTCTCTCAGAGTCCCCATGACTTTTCTGAGGGCTTCTGGGGACCCTAAGGGCACTCTTGCTTGGGCCTATCACCTCACACTCAGCTTTACTCTCTGCCCAGGCCCCTTCTCAGACCCTGTGCTTGGCTTGCCCTCAGCTTTCCCCCAGGGCTGGCTTTCTGCTTCACCAGGCTCCATACTCTGAGTTCTGCAGCAGTCCCACCCCACCTTGCTCCCAGCCCCCAGTCCAGACCCAGGCCCAGGTGTGGTTCAAGGACCTCCTTGTCTGGAAGGGTTATTTAGGAGATGCTATGTTCTCTGTTACACAAAAAAAGTGGGATTGACCCATCTTGGGGTGCATCCAGGGAGGACGGCATTTCATGTTTTGGGAGAAGGCCCTGGCCATCTTCGTGCCCCCACAAGTGGCACCAACAGTGCTAAAACATTCCTGTGAGCAGCCTCCACTCTGCCTGGACCATCCCTTTTGGCTTGATCTTCCCAAGGCAGCTTTGCCTCCCTGTTCCCTGTGTGTGCTTACCTGTCTCTTGGATCCCTTTCTTATCGGGCCTGTTGGATTGGTAAACTATTTGGGGACTGATCAAGCCTATGTTCTTTCCCACGGAACCTCCAGCTGGGCTCTGCCCCAATCTTGGAATAATGTCTCCAGCCTCCCAACCCCAGTGAGAGATTCCACAGGGAGGTGGAAGATGGCTTTTAAGCAAAGAATCAGGTGTCGCACTTGAGAGGTGCCAGAAGCACCCCCCAACACACACATGCCACCAACTGACCTCTGACTTGGCAACTTTGGAGGGTAACATGGGTTCCCTCTGGCTATGGAAACACAAGGCCGGACCCCCTTGAATGCAAGGCCTTGAGTATCAGAAGCCTCCGCGACAGTCTGTTTAAAGAAGTTAAAAGCCAGAGCTGCTGGGAGAAGATAAAGGGTTGAAAATCTGGACTTTGAAAGCAGCATCTGAAAGGGCATGACTGACAGGGGCTTGCGACGGGGCACGCGTGACCTGAACCACAAAAACAAAGCACCTGCGGCTTGCCAGGGACACATGAAGCCACATCAGACCAGTCACCCGGGCACTTGAGCCTCAAGGAACCCAGCAGCTCCTGCAACCACACAGGGCTGAAAAAATGCTGCCTGGAGTCCCAGGTCCTGCCAGGCCTCAGGCTGCACAGGTACCCACTGTGGGGTCTGAGGAAGGCTTTGGTGGTCAGGGGCTCTGCTTGAACAGAAGGGGAAAGAATTCCAAGTACCACATTCCCAGAAAACCATCTCCAGAGTTTCAGCTGGACCTGAAGAGCCCACTGCAAACCGAATCAGGAAACAAAGGCAGATGTGATCAGGTGCCACCAGGGAGAGGAATCCTCCCTCCCACAAAGTCAGAGTCCTCCCCCATCCCCCCCACTCCAATATTTCAACAAGGGACCCATTATCTTTTGTCCCTTAAATCTCTTCAGGCACCAGCTTCCTCCCTTCCCCCTCACCAGTCACATACACACATACAAAACACACAGCTCACACACACTACATATAGCCCACACAAACGCACATGGTACACATATCATGCACACACCCACACACATCACACGTGAGGCACAGACACATATCACACACACTCCACCTACGACACACACAAAACACACAAGGACCTCATTGATCACACATTATAAGGGAACAAAGTGTTCCAAGCCACAGAACATTAAGAACCAACAGTTACAAATAAATTTGATCATCTTGCTGGAAATTTTTCTGAAATGAATGACATAGTTCCCTGACTTACCACGCCTGTACACGGAATATAATTTGTCACTTCCTGATGATTCAGGAGTGTGTCTGAGCCTGTCTGTTCCGCGGCTCTGAGGCCTAATAACCTGACCACCAGCACTGACTGCTGTGCCGCTTGCTCAGGTTGCCCCAGCCAAGGACACCAAGCATACACCCTTGGGACAGTGGCCTGGACCTTGCGTGGCTCTCTGGATCTTTTTTTTTTTTCTTTTCAGTGCTGGTTGAACCCAGGAGGACCTGAGGCTGTCTGGCATACTCTCTCACGTCTGTATGGCTCACACTCTCCTTCCATTCAGGACACAGCTTACCTGAGAAACCCTTCCTGGCCATTCATCCCTCATCTTTCAGCCCTCTTAGATTGCTTTATTTTATTTTCATAGCATTCCCCACTGCCTAATAAATCATGTTGATGTGTTTATTTTCTGTTTCCCTCAACTAGAATGTTAGCTTATTCCACTTCTATTTCTATTTTATTATTCCTAGTGCGGTTAACAGTCCTGGCACATAGTAGGTGCTTGGTCAATAATTGTCAAGAGAATGAATAAATGATGCCTTCGGCATTCTGACCAGTATGTGCATGGAGAGAGGGAATAATGCCTCCAGCCTCCCATCTCACATGGCCCTTTTTGGCCTGGTCCTTTGCTGTCAGCTGTCATTTCTCAGCATGGACAGCAGCTCCTAGCAATTCCCTCACCTTCGTCTAATCTGCTGGATTTGTAACCAAGGAAAAGTTAAAGGTTGCCAGGAGAAGGGCAAACTTGAACTGATTTTTCGGAACAATGTTGATTTCCAAGCTGTGGCCTCTGGCAAGTTCCATGCCTGTCTCCTGCTATCAATGCCCTGCACAGAGATCTTCGTAGCTTCCTTGAGGTCTTAGATGATTGAGATGTCTGAAGTCCACCTAGAGCCACTTCTGTATGCACATGTGTACATCACAGATACCTTCAGTTTCTAGTTTAGCAGAAGGGGGCTGCCTGGCTCTGCGAGATGGTATTTCAGGGAAAGACAGAAGCAGGTGGGTCCCAGTTGATTCCTCATGAGAATTTAAATGGTTTCAAGAATTTTTGAACTCTTTGTACTGTGGGAAGCGCTTATCTACTGACAGGGAGGGCCTATAGAGAGACTGGGCCAGCCTTTGTACCACTCCAGTGTTTGGTTCGTTCTGTAAAGAAGTTTTCCTTCTGCTGCAAAGAAATCTCTCTCCCTATAACTTTTACCAGCTCTATTCCCTGGAACTCCACCAAATAATTCAAATAAGTCCTCTGCCTTTGATGTTGGCTCACTGCTCAGCATTGATGAGAGAATCACAGTGTATAACATGTGCAGAAGTTTCTATTTTAATTGAGGAGTCAAGAGTGATTCTAATCAGTCAGCAAATATTTAAAAAATAATGATATTGACTTTACCATTATAATGTTAATAAATGCTTATTATAGAAAATGTTGAAGGAGAAAAAAATCCCCAACCTGTTAGCATTTTGTTCTGTTTGTTTTTTGCATTTTTCCTCCAACAAATGCTTCTGGAGTGAAGACAAAGGAAAGTGCTGCTCTAGGGGCTTCAGGAGAGACTCACTGATAGTTATCCCTAGGAATCTGAAAGGAAGCCCAGTAATAGGACTCACCCCAGGGTACTCAAATCCAATGATGTTCAAATCCCTTATACAAAATGGCAAGTATCTGCATCTAACCTATGCACATCCTCCTGTATGCCTAAATCATGTCTAGCTTCTTATAATACCTAACATAATATAAATATTTTGTAAACAGTTGCTCTACTGTATTGTTTAGGGACTAATGGCAAGGGGGAAAAGTCTACATGTTTGGTACGGATGCAATGTTCTTTCTCCTTTTTTTTTTTTTTTTTTTTTGGTACCAGGGATGGCTTAACCATTGAGCCACATCCCCAGCCCTTTTTAATATTTTATTTAGAGACAGCATCTTGCTGAGTTGCTTAGGGCCTCACTAAGTTGCCGAGACTGGCTTTGAACTCACTATCCTCCTGCCTCAGCCTCCCAAGCCACTGGGATTATAGGCATGCGCCACACAGTTGTTTGAATCCACAGATGTGAAACCTACAAGAGATGGAGGGCTGACGATCCATCAGACTTGAATCTTCCCCTGAAGATGCTCCAGAGAAAAGACGTGTGTAGAATAAGACACATCTGGTTTCCAATGTATTCACTAGCTATGAGTGAGCCTCAGTTCACTCATATGTTACTGGACCTAAAAATGATACCTAGCTTATTAGGTTATTGAGGGAATTCAGAAGTAAACCTTGTAAAATATTTATACAGCGTCAAAGTATCCAATGAATGTAACTGCCATAAATATATTACAGAGTAAATGGCTATTAGGAAGGCTAGACAGGTATAGATGATCAAGGACCACAGGTGTTCAGAGACAAGTCGCTTGAATCGGTTTTCAAAGAGGGCCATACACTGTCAGTTACGGTACCAGGCAAGCATGCTGTCTGATGATGTGAACTGAATTTACTGCCCAAATATAATCACTGTTTGACACCCATCTGGAGGCTTGACTCCCCTGCCTCTTCGAAGAAGACTCAAGTCCTGAATCTGTTTGGCCTCCTGTGTTTTTGTCCTGCTACTCATGAGGAAGGTGCTTCAGGTCTCCTTAAGAAGCAGGCAGGGTATGAAGCTCCAATCTTGTCACTGTAATGAACTGCTTGGCTCTGTGCTCCCCTCTGACCCTGGAGGGATTGCCTCCATTATAAAGCAAGACAGCCCCCAGGGTAGCTCGGCTTAGCCCTACCCACCAGGGTCTCCTCCATGTCTACCTTTCACTGGCATTTCTATACCCAAGGGTTTCCTCTGCTTTCTGAGCTAACACAGCCACCAGAGAACAAAGCCACTCCCATGGCCCTCAGAGCAGCTGGTGGGGGTATTACTGTCATAGCACAGAAATAAAGGGGCTGTCAGGAGAAGAAGCACCTTCAGACCAATCCTGTGCCCTGGGGCTTCTGGTTTCCTGGGAAGGGGCTCTTGGGCTGTCAACACCCCCTCCAGATATAGATGTCTCTGAGCTGTCCCCATGTCCCACAGGGAGATCTCAAAAATAGCCCAGGGAAGGGCTGGGGTTGTGGCTCGGTGGCAGAGCGCTTGCTTCACACATGTGAGGCACTGGTTCAATCCTCAGCACCACATAAAAATAAGTAAACAAAATAAAGATACTGTTTTAAAAACAACAGCCCAGGGACAGACCCTATTGACCAGAAACCGGCCCTTTAAATCAGAACCTTTTGGCAAAGGGAATTGTGGGTGTTTGTGCTTCTCCCTCCCCAGCCACTTTCTTTAGTGTGGCATCTAGATAAATTAAATATCATCTTGTCATTTAGGCAAATCATATTCCCGTGACACCAAAATGCACACATTATAAATATAAACTCATCCCGATCTTATTGAATCCTCTGCTTTCAGAGAACAGTGTCAGTAAAGCCATCATTGGTGTCCCCCTCCTACTAGGTAGGTGGAGATCCCTGAAAAGCCTGAGGGTGACTGGAAACTTCTCCTGACAGGGGCGTGTCCCTCCATGGCCTAGACCTTATAGCATCCTGCAGGAGAACTTCCTTAAAGCCCTTTCCTTACTTCAACAATGAAACTATCACTGGTTTATCAAAGCATCAACAAAGGCTGCCAATCATTCAACCCAAACTTAACACTCGGATTAACCAAGATCCAGTGATGGTCGATATTTTGTCCATGGTCACTGAGCAGTATCTCAATTTCAGGATAAGAAACTCCAGTTTAGGAAAACTCTTGCCCAAATCTCTCATGGTTTGACATTTGAGGATGGTTGTTGTTGCAAATGAGTATACCTCTGCTGAAGACACCCATAATGGGTAGTATTTTCCAATAAACTAAAAGTCCATATAACACCTTGGCCTCCCATGCCTGCCTGTTAGAGAATGGGCATATGGAAAACCTGTGTCCAAAACCAAAACAATCACAATGTTCTCCCCCACGGGGCAGCTCAAGATCCCAGCATGTCTGTTCTGCCTCCTGCATTAGGTGGTGTTCTTGACAGTGTACATCAGTGTAGATTCAAGAGATGTGTCCCCAGTATACTGCCTTGTCCATGAAACACAACATAGAAAAGTTGCAAACCTTGCTCCATCCTTAGCAGCTAAAGAAATGATGGAATCAGGATCTCCCTTTAGTTTTGCAAATCCTATAACCAAATTTTCACCTCAGAATTTGTGATACAGGGGCTGACAGCAGAAACCGAATATTAAAACTCAGGACCTCCCAGAGAAATCGGGCCATACAGTTGCCATGCCAACACCCCACAATGCCAAACAAGTGTCTCCAAAGTCCAGAAGGAACTTGGCTGGCTTCAAACAATCCAGACAGCAAGAAGGCAGAGCTGCCGCCTGGGCAGCCTGTTACACAGCCCTTCCCTTCTCCGGCTCAGCTCTTTGATTCCCCAGGGGAGTGATGATGACGCTTGTCTGAATTTGCTCTGCTTCTGAAATCAGGACTGGCCACCTCATTCTCTAAGAATCTGAAAATCCACATGCAACATTCTGACCTGCCTGAAATGGCAAGGACAGTCAGTGGCTACAATTCCAGGGAGAACAATTCCCCAGCTGCACCTGCCCCTTTCAAGTTGAACAAAGGATTCCACTCCTGAAGATGCATGATCTTGCATTTCCTTACCTCCTTACTTACAGTCAGGGTGGACTTGCAAAGAAATATCAAGGGTATCTGAAGCTTCGACCATTGACTGCTCTCAGAAAAGGGCCAGAACGCTATTGCACTTCTTTGCAAAAGAAGTTCTTATTAGGACTTGTTGTGTTCACCAATGTGGAGATGCCAGGAGCTTCCAACACAGTCCCTGCATGCAGAATTTACGCTCGCTTTAGAACTACTCAGAAGGGAATTAACTCAAAGATAGGAATATAAGACCAGGCAGTGTTAAGGGCAGTGTGTGATTGGCACTGATGCTGACGGAAAAAACTTCCAGAGATAAAGCTTAAGAACGGAGAAGGAGCTGGCTGTGTGCTTAAGTGGCCAGAGAAGGCTCAGTCACTTTGACCCCTGATATTATTACTCTCCCTTTCTTCCTATACCTTCTCTTCCAGGCTCCCAGGTGTCTTCCTGATCCTCTTTTACTCTTTTAAACTTAGCTTCCAGATCTCAGCCCTTTACTTACCTGCAGCAAGTTAACACCTGTGGTGATAAGGAGGGGCAAGAAGATGCTGGCCAGCACATTCCCCCCACCACTAATTCCTACCCCTCAAAACAAGGGTTGTATTCCTCCAGCAGTGTCCCCACTTCAGGGCACACACGTGGGAGGAAGCAGGAGAGAGATGCCCCAGCAAGGTTAGGGTCATGGTTCTGCAGAAGAGGGTCTGGGTGACTTAACCGTGCCCTCTCTCTCCCTCCATACCTTCCCTTGGCCTTTTCCCCCTTCCAACTCAGAGCCTCCTCCCATCAGTCACCAGCATCTGGCCAGCTTGCATCTCCCCTCCTGGCCCCAGGCTGGCCTTCCCTGAGACCAGGCTAGTTCTCCCAGATGAAGGCAGCTAGGATGAGGGCAGTGTGGGAGCTCCCTGGGGTCTGGGGCCACTACTGGTCTGGCTGGTTCCAGTTGTAACCTAGACTTCAGCACTCTGGGGTCTTGACACAGGAGGCTTTTCCTCCAGGCTTTCAGTCCAAACACTGTCAAGTGCTTTGGAAAGAGTGTCCTAGGGAAAGGATCCAGAGCTCAAAAGGAAACCCTCCACTTAAATAGGCTTGCCCCCACAGATGCATCCAGACTGGGATCTAGGATAAAGTTCATAACCCATTATTTCTGCAAAGGTCAGGTTCCTTTGCAGAAATAATGGTTCCTTTGCTGAGGATTTTCACTTCTTCCCAGGTGGGTAACAAGAGTGGAATCTGGGGCAGGATGGGAATATGAGAGTGGTCCACCGATTGCTTCATGTTCCTGGAGTTCTGAGGCACCTTTGGA
The DNA here is from genome assembly GCF_052094955.1 of Ictidomys tridecemlineatus. NCBI lineage: Eukaryota > Metazoa > Chordata > Mammalia > Rodentia > Sciuridae > Ictidomys > Ictidomys tridecemlineatus. The sequence goes on along the minus strand of NC_135481.1, from coordinate 63,838,794 downwards.
TAAGTACGCTAGTCTAGTACGCTAGTCGATAACAAAGCTCAGCTCTCCTGATCTTGTACCTCCCCGAGGAGCTGCTCACCCCGCCTCTCCCAGGCCCAGATCTTTCCGCGTCAGGATTGCACCCTCCCCCAATCCCCTACTCCGGCTCCACTCTGCTTCCTGGTCCTCGCTCCCCCAGGCTGCCGCGGCCATCAGTCTGTCGGGAGGGTAGTCAGAGACTCTCGTTCACCACTGGCCCCTGTTGGAAGAACGCACCAGAACGCACGCGTTGAAGTGCGCTCTCTGCGGATCCCAGAGTCTCCGGCTTCAACAGGTGCCCCTGCCTGGCCACAAGAAGCTGTCACCCCGTGCCCGGGCGAAGGCGGCGACAGGAACGCCCCCTGCAGGACGGCTGGGGCTCCGCAAGCCACCGCCGGGGTCCCCAGAGCGCCTAGGGCCCCGCAGCTCCACCAAAGCCCAAACCATTCCACACAGCCTTTGTTTCCCTGCTTGCTAAGCCGTCCCGGAGCTGACCCCATGCGAAGGAATCGCCGAGTCCAGGCGCGGACACAGCCGGCTCAACTGTAGTGTGAACACTAAGGTTGGGGGTGCAGGGCGCATATAGTACAAGACGCTTCCCTGACCCACAGAAGCCCCTTGGAAGGGTGTCAATGCCAAAGAAAAAGGTCCAAGTTGATCCGGATGAGAAGCAGCACTTAGCGACCCTTCCCTACCCACGCCCCCACCCGATGTCCTTTATCCCCAGGAGGCTGGAGAACCAATGCGCACCGCCACCTACGCGCTCAGCTGCGCGGTTTCCACCGCCTGATCGCTGCGCTCAACGGCCAGCTGCTTTCTCCCCCTGGCAAGGCACCCGCAGCCCCTCAGCCCCCAGCCCCGGCTGCGCAGAGCCGGGAGATCCGCCACGTTCCCAGTCGCGCGTGCACGCAGGGCCCACCAAACTTGCAGCACTTTCTCCCAACCCCCACCCACTGTCACCCTCCCTCCATCCATGCACCCTGGCCCCGCCGGACCAGCAGAGGTTGCCATAACAACAAATAGGAATGCTCCAACGTATACAAAGCCGGCCTGGCGCGGCGGGCCCCGCGCCCTGGGCTGCTGCGCGGGGGCAGGACGCGCGCCGCGGCTCCCCCGCCGGCCGGCCGCCCGGCGCGCCGGGCGTACTCACAATGAGCGGGATGGTGCGGTCCTCGCGCAGCTGCTCTGGCCTCCCGCCGGTCTTCTGCGCGCCCCGGCCGCCGGAGGCTGCGTGGGCTCGGTTGTCCTGCCATAAGTAGTAGAAAGTGCCCAGGATCCAGGCTACGGTCAGGATGGCGATGGCATTGGCTCGGATCTTCCTCATGGTGGGCGGCCGGGCGCCCAGGGTGGGAGCCGGGTCCGGCGTGCTCTCGAGGCCGGGGCGGGGGCGCTACCAGCCCCAGCTGTTTGTTTTCGCTTGCGCCAGGCTGCTCAGTCCTGCAGAGCAGAAAAAGGAGAGAGGTGGGGGGGGGGGTTGTGATAGGGAGAGACAGGAGCGCGGAGCGATCCTCACGGTCCTAATGCCCTTCAGCCCGCGCTTCCCCCGGGCGCCCATTCATTCGCGCGCAGAGCCTCATCCGCGCTCCAGCTGCTGCTGGCGGCCCGGGCCGCTGCGCACCCGTAAAGGAGCGCCGGGAATGGAAAGTAGCACGGGCCTTCCTCCTGCGCTCGGGGACCTGGCGAGACAGACGCCCGCGGCGGAATGGCGACGGGTCGGAGCCAGCTTGGTCTCCCACCGCTCGCCGACCGATTGCCCGGCGCTGCCCCCGCGCGGCCCTAGTGGGTCCCGCCTACCCACCCCACCCCCGGACCAAGAGGCCCTGAGTCACCGACCAGAAATGCGCGACCCCCGGCCTTGGCCCACGCAGTGGAGCTGCAGTTCCGGGCGGCGCTCTGAATTGCGCTCCGGCGAGGGGTTCTAGGTGTGTTTCGCGAGTCCTTGGGAAAGGGTGGCAGGGAGGAGAGGTGTCCTGAGTTTACACTGGAACCCTCCACAGCCTAGATTCCGATCCGTGGGGGAGCCGCCCAGAGGAAGGTTTGGAAGCTGGTGCACTTGACATTCGGGGAGAGCGAAGGGGGAGCGACATTGTCTCGCAGCGAGGGCGAGGAGAATGGAGATACAATCAGTGTACATCTTTCATTGGCCCGGGGTTCCGGGCTTTTATGACACTTTCCTACATCCTGCCTCGCTGTCCCCTGGATAACTCTGAGGTATCTTCATCACTGTTTCATCAGAAAACAGAAGCCAGAATGGCCCGGCGATTCCCCAGAGGTCACATGACTAATTAGTAGGAAGAGCCCAGTCTACAAACCATCTGACACTCTTCTACAAGCCATCTGACACTTTTCGACAAAGTGCAAAACACGGTGGTGAGAGACACATCACTGAGATTCTGCGCCGGTGCTGGAGGCGGTGACAATCATGTGTGAACTACTCTCTCCTGACAAAAGGCCAGGTGGGCTAGATTAGCCCTAGGAGACCAGCCCAGGGTGGGGGTACAGGCCGACACTCAATGAATAAATGGGAAACGATGAAGTAAGGATCACAGAAAGAGAAATAATTTATTGCAAGGCGGTCTTCTTTTAGTTGCCAGGAAAGCTGCTTAGAGAAGTCCGAATAAATCCTTAAGAGGCAGAAGGGGGAGGGGAGGGCAGGATCATGAATAGCTGCCCCAGCAAAGGTCCAGAGGATGGAAGCATTTGTGTTAAGGAGATAGCGCCGGACCTGGTAAGGGTTTGGTGGGAGTTGAGGCTGGAAGATTGGGCTGGTCTGGACTCAGGAGATCCTTAAATGCCAGGAACAGTGGGCAGGGAGTTTGCTTCCTGTTGATGCTGCTGGGTATTATGGCTCTTCTGAAGACTCAGGTAGGGTCAGGGCTCCAAATGAAGCCACCTGGGGAATCAGGCAGTGAGGTCACAGCGTCAAGTCCTCCCTCACTCACACTGTCAGCACCACCCTGAGGCATGGAAGTGAATAAGGAGGTGTTTCTCTGTTTCTCCATCTATTTCTCCATCATTCTGGAAGTGAACATAATAGATGCTTGATACGTTTCTATTTAGGGAAAGGGAAGAAACTCCACTTGATTTTCCCAGAAGACTTATCATCACAATTATGATACCTTGACTCAAAAGACTGATCATGAGGATACCTAGACAATTCCCCAAATGGCCCAATCAGGGAGGTGACCCAACAAAATAGAGAACACACCAAAGTGGGTCTATGAAAATAGCAGGGAGTCTTAGGAATAGTCTGTGTGGCCATCATAAACAACAGGCAAGAGGACAGAGATGCCTGGGTCCTGTCCCAGGTCTCTCTCACCTGGGGAGTTCAATCAAACTACCTAGTACCCAGGATTCATTTGCACGGATAGAGAAAATCACTGTGAAGCCACTGCCTGATTTCACAGGAATCATGGGACAGATCCAGTGTCACAGCATCTGTGTGAGGCCAGGGGAGATGATGTTGCTCTTTAGGCACCAGGCTCCACAGACATCTCAACTATGAAAATGAAAGGGAGCTGCTCTCTTGGTGCCGCCTTTTAACACAGGTGATTTATCAGGAGGTCAGCCAGGTGGGAGGACTAGGGACCAGCCCTCTAGTTGCCATAGGTTGCTCCCTGCATCCCAGCCTGCCAATGCATGTCTGGTTGCCTTTGATCTTGAGAGAACCAGGTGAAAGGATGTGGGGTCCAAAGGCATCCCCTCAACTTGAAAAACTCACCCCTGGGTATGGGAGGTGAAGCTGGGCGATGCCAGGCTGATATTAGGCAGAGGGCTTTCTGGTGGCTCCATGAGGTGAGGGAGGGGGAAGATGGAATTTGGCAGGGTTTCTACAAGTCTCACCACTTATTCCCCAGGAATAAGTGGAGGCCAATTGTCATTATCTGGCAGCTCTGTCCCTAAGATAAAACTTCCCTCACCCTCTACCAGAGGGGCATAGCCCTTCGTGAAGGTGTTAGACTGCACAATAGCCCTCAGATGGGCACTTCCCTGGGGATGGAAGTAAAAGAGGGCTGGAAGTCACTATGTTCATTTAACTGACTGAAATTTGACACAGAGGTTGACTGATGTGCCTTAAGCCACAGGCACTCTGGCAGAACTGGGGACTAGAAACTGCCACCTTGGCTACAAACTATGGTCATCCTTCCAGATTTGAATCACAAATGGGCCCAAAACTGAGTCTGAGGTAGATTTCAGTGATCAAAGATAACAATGAATTTTGTTTCCTCTCTGGTCCTAGAGTGGATCCCAGCAGAATGACAGATCAAAGCCATCCCTAAGAGATTTGCTGATTCCTAGTGTTCATTGAACTTTAAAAACAAGAGTAATTGTATTAGCTACAGTTTACTCAGGACCTCCCAAGTGCCAGCCAGCCCCCATGCCTACATTCCGCATGTCCTATCTCTAAAGTTCTCATGCTCTTGAGATGAGTTCAAGATTACCATCCCCACCTGCAGCTAAGGACCCTGACACTTCACAGGGCTCGTTTAATTATTTGCCTGGAGTCAGACAGCAGGTCAGTGGTAGAGCGGGGTTTAAATCCTGAGCCATTTTCAATGTCAGTGTGTGGACACAGGTGCAAGGCAGTCTGCAGGGTGCTTAAGAGTTCTATGTGCAGAGGTCTCCCGTCACTTTGGGCCTGTCCTCTCCTCTGTAAAAGAAGGGATACAGAGACATGCTCTCAGATTCCCTCTAGCTGAGCCATTTTAGACTTCTAGTTCTTAGGCATGTTCCCCTGTTTGCTATTTCTCTCAAGCTCAGTTCACCTTCTCTTTTAAGGCCACCAAAGCTGGCCTGGGGTAAGCTGGGACCCCAGTTGATGTGCAGCTGGACAACTCAATTCAAATGCTAATTATGTCACAGAAGAGGAGAGTGAGCAAATTCCCAGCCTGAGTTTCCTCAACTGTAATATGAGGGTGTTAGCCCTTACTTGAAGCTCTGTTGGGAAAGACAATGAAATTCAGTGCCTAGTAACCACCCCAATCTGTTGGAGACCCGCTCCCACAGACATGCTCTGGGGGTGAGAAGGGACTCCTGAAGGGCCTGCCCAGAGAACACGAAGGGGACTGCTGCCATGGCTGCCAAGAACAGAGCACAAGCCACACCTAAGGTCTGATAAGGGTGAACTGTCCTGCCCAACAGGTGGGTGGATGCCTTTTCCAGAGCCTCTGCTGGGCACACTAAGGCAGGGTGGAGGAGAGAGGCACAGAGCAGGGCGCCCCACCTCTTTGTGTCCAATACTCTTAGACCTGTGCCAGCTCAGAAGTGTCTTGTCCTGTCTGCTGCTGCAGCAAGCCCCCAGGACATAGGGGAGACACCTGTTGGATTCCCAGCCCTGCCCATGTCTGTCCTAAGCAGAAGAGAGGCTGGTAGGGGTACAGAATGTTCATAACCAGGCAACACATGCTATGCCGATATGGGATCACAGAATACAGGACCTGTGAAGAAGGTCCTGAAGCCCCCATTTTACAGATGAGACTGATGCCTACAAAGTCACAGCCATCCAGTAGATGTATGCTGCCCACTGCCAGCTGATCACACTTAATGCGCCAATTGTCTTCCCAGGAAAAGGTATCTGTAAGTTTCTATGAACTGTTATAGATGGAAGGCAGGACTTGGCTTTTTTTTTTTTTTTTTTTTTTTGTACCAGGAATTTAACCCAGGGGCACTTAACAACTGAGCCACATCCCCAATCTTTTTTTGTATTTTATTAGAGACAGGGTCTCATGGAGTTGCTTAGGACCTCACTAAATTGCTGAGGCTGGCTTTGAACTGGCGATCCTCCTGCTTTAGCCTCGTGAGCCACTAGATTACAGGCATGAGCCACCGTGCTCAGCTAGGACCTGGCTCTTTGAAAGGAACTTCCAGTCTTATTCTCAATTCAACTTGTCTGATAACCTTGGCTTTTTATCACTGGTTTCTGCCACTAAACTGTAAACTCTAACAGGGCAAGGCTTTTTCTGTTTTTGTGATTTTTGTTTTCTTTTGCAGTGCTCGGGATCAAACCCAGGCCAAATGCACTACCACTGAGCTACACCCCAGCCCTTGGGTGTTCTTTTTTTATCTTAATTTTTAAAAGCAAGATCTCACTGTGTTGTCTAGGCTGGTCTTAAACTCTAGGGCTCAAGTGATTCTCCCACTTCAGCCTCCCGATAGCTGGGGCTATAGGTCCTCCCTCAAGGGTTCTATTCATGAGCTGCCCTCAAGATGAGGAGGTGAGAAAGTCTTTTGTGGTCCCATCAGAAGTCATGGAAGGAGTGACCCTGATTCTGTTGGGCAATGGCAGAACTATGATGGTTATTGCTGATCATAATGACCCAGCTTCTGCATTTGGGAGTAACAGGACTGCAGAGGCTTTAAGCTCTGTAGCTTTGAGCTCTAGTGTACACCTATAATCCCAGCAGCTCAGAAGGCTGAGGCAGGAGGATCGAGAGTTCAAAGTCAGCTTCAGCAAGCTTAGTGAGGTCCTAAGAAACTCAGAACCTGTCTCTAAATAAAATATAAAAAAAGAGTAGGGATGTGGCTCAGTGGTTAAGCACCCCTGGGTTTAATCCCAGGTACTAAAAAAAAAAAAAAAAGTGTCAAATGCTCTTTACTACCAGCAAGAAATTCATACCAAAAAAAAAAAAGAAAGAAAAGTAAAAAAAAGAAATGCACAAATGAAGCTAGTGGTTAGCAGAACTGGTCCCAGAGGCAGAGCCTTTTCCAAGGCCCCTGACCTTCCCACCTCTACCACCTCCTTTCTACACAGCCTCTGCAGAGCTGAATGGCAAAGGTTCTCAGAGCAGACCAGATGGCCCACAGAGATGCCAGACCAAGGCCTACCACACTCCTGTCTCTCTGCCTTGAATGGAAGTGCCTCTGAGCAAGGCCTGGAAGCCTTTTGTGTATCATGAGTTCCCAGCACAATATTGGGCGTCTTGGCAGCATGTACTAAATCTGTGTGGAGTAAATCAATGAATGAATGAATATCGAGGGTGGGAAGCTGCTGCTTCTTGCCACTCTGAGAAAATGCCAAAAAGGCCTCAGATGGTGAAGCCAGTGCTTGTTGCCTGTTGGGGTCCCTTCATTTCCTTTTGAATACTTAGAAGGTGCCAGGCACTTCTAGCATAGGAATAAAAAAATGAACAATATCTGGTCATAGCATCTGGGGGATTCAGTAATTGACATTAGAGAAATATGTGTAAACAGTCACAGGATTAGACAGGGCTCTACAGCTCTACTGTACAAGTTGGAAGACATTTGAGAGCAGAGCCTTGAAGGACAGGTAAGCAGGTAAGTCCAAGAAATGGAACAAACAAAAGTGGCTAAGATATGTGAGAGTTTGGGAGATTGAATCCAGGAGATTGAATGAGACTGAGCCTACATCCCCAGCCTTTTTATTTTTTGTTCTGAGATGGTTTTTGTTAAGTTGCTGAGGCTGAGCTCAAACATGCAATCCTCCTGCCTCAGCCTCCTGAATAGCTGGGATTACAGGTGTATTCCCTACAGGCATACTCATTTCTTTTCAAGGGCCTTCTTTATTTGAGGATGGGCCTTTAGATCTGAGGCTTAGAACAAACTTTGGCTCAATATTGAAGAGGCCAGGAGTAAGACTAGAGAGAATTTGAGTTGAAGAGACCCATGATCCTACATTCCTTCAGTCTAATGGTGCCTGTAATTGATACTTCCATTTTCCTTGTGAAACTGTGAAGCAGAAATTAAAGGACCTTTCCTGGGGTTGGTATAAATTTTGAAGCTCTTAGCCATGCTGAAAATATCCATCGATATATGCTGAAGTGTAATTTCTACTCCATGGCCAGTCAAAATAATTGAACAGGAAGAAAAAGCTGTTAATGCAGGAGGCGTGTAATACCAGATCCGTGTTGCCTGGAAATTTACCATTTCAAAGCAATTGAGGGTTTTACAACCAGCGTTTACAGTCATACATGTCCCCTCTCAGTGAAGCCACCCTCTGAAGCCATCAAAAGGCCCATCAATCTGGCTTGGACACCAAAATTGTTCACATATCTGGAGCTGATGCCAGAGTAGAAAAAGGAAATTTAAAAGCATCCTATCCTTTTATCAGCATGTAGGTCTTGGGGAGCGTCTTCCTGGCAGGTGGTGTAAACAGCGGGGCTGTCCATGCTTGGGGAGCCAGTGATGGCAGAGCTCCAAGGTAGAGTAATAAGGCAACTCTTCCTACCTCTTCCCTTCTACCTTGACATCCCTGCCTTGTGTCCATGCACAACTTGGTCTAGGGTGACATTTTTTCTTCCTACCAGACAAGAACATACCTGCCACTGCTTTCTGCAGTGACAGTAGGTTGAAGGCTGCACATCCTTCAGCAGAGGGTGGCACCATGCTACTGTTCACAGTCCACCTGGCCCCATCTCAGCCTGGAGTGCAGCAGAAGAGGTGGACAATTGACTCAGCCCACAGCCTCTGTCCTCTGCCATGTGTGCATGTGTGGGGATGTGTGTGTGGTCCATTTTTTAATTGGAATTTTATTTCACCTTTCTCTTGGAATTCGTGATTTCTTTTCCTGTCTCTAATCATTTGTTTTTCCTTCCATCTCTGAAACAGATCTTTACAAATATTACTACCTAAAAAGGGAGCATTTGGCATGTTCTTGGGAAGCAAGGATGATTGGGAGGTGGGAAACCTGGGTTTTAGTTCCAGGAATGCCATCAACCATCCTAGTGACCTTGGAAAAGTCACTTATCTGGGTCTTTTTCTCATGTTTAAAAGAGGACTTTGGTACATAAGTACTTGGAAGGTCCTTTCTAGGGCTAGCATTTTAGGATTCTACGTATTCTACTTATTTTAAATAATTTCTTGCTGTAGCAAGAATTATTAACAATAAACTAAGGTGCAATTTTTTGGGGGGCCAGATAAGGGATTGAACCTAGGGATGCTTAACCACTGAACCACATCCCCACTCTTATATTTTATTTAGAGACAAGGTCTCGCTGGGCCGGTGGTGTACACCTGTAATCCCAGAAGCTCGGGAGGCTGAGGCAGGAGGATCGTGAGTTCAAAGCCAGTCTCAGCAAAAGCAAGGCCCTAAGTAACTCAGTGAGGCGCTGTCTCTAAATAATACACACAAAAAAAGGGCTGGGGATATGGCTCCGTGGTCGAGTGCCCCTGAGTTCAATCCCCAGTACCCAAAAAAAGAAATAGAGACAGGGTCTCACTGAGTTGTTTAGGGCCTTGCTAATTTGCTGAGCTGGTTTTGAACTCCTGATACTCCTGAGTGGCTGGGATTACAGGTGTGCACCACCATGCCCAGCCCAAGATACAATTTTCTTTATCATCATTTGATCTCAATACACATTACATACACATGAATACACCCAAACAATTTAAAGCATTCTATATGATCAAGAATCTGAATATTTCCAGATTACAGCAGATCTAAAAAGGAGAAAGTAGAGGAACATACAAGAAGTTGGTACATCCAGGGATGCCTCCAAGGAGGGGAGCTTGAGGAGGCAGAATGAGATGTTTTTATTGTACATCCTGTATACCTTTTGAATTTCTTTTTTTCTTTTTTGCTATTTGTTACCTCTTCACATTTCTTTTTTCTGGTGCTGGGGATTAACCAAAGGCCTCATGCCAAGCACGTTTGTTCTACCATTGAGCCATACTCACAGCCCCTAAAATTTAAGCAAGAAAAAAAGCTCTCCTTTCTCTTTCTTCCACCACAGGTCTCAGTCCAGCCCATTGCTGAGGGGAAAGGAGGCCAGGGTTGGAGCTGGAGTCATGCTGAAGGCGCCTTTCAGATCAGGTCTAAGACAAACCCCAGCTCTCCAGCTGGGCTGGCCAACAGCCCCACTGCTCTGGCTGCCCTACAGTCTGCAGAGGTTCTGTGGGCACACACCCACGGCTGGCCCCTGTCCCTGGGCTCTCTGCTGGGTTGTCAAGCTGCACAGGGACTCGCCTCAGCATATCCCAGTGAGGGGCTGCCTCTCACTGCTCCAGCAACCAGGTGGGCAAAGAGGCCTAAGAATCCAGCAAAAGGGTCAGTTCATTCAGCCTCAAATTCTCCAGCCCTTGTGAGTCCCTTTCAAAGGAAGACTGTCCTTTTTGTTTTTTTGTTTTTGTTTTTTTTTTGTGAATATAACATGAGGGGCTGGGGTTGTGGCTCAGCAGTAGAGTGCTCACCTATCATGTGCGAGGCCTTGGGTTCAATCCTCAGCACCACATATAAATAAATAAATAAATAAATATATTGTGTCCAACTACGACTAAAAAAATTAAAAAATTAAAAAAAAACATGAGGACAAATCTGTAAAAAAGAATAAAAGGGCTAGAGATTAGTGGGGGAAGGACCCTTTTCTCCTGGCCTCCCCTCACACTGCCTGCCTCCACTTAGCCGAGTAGGCTGCAGCATCTCTGGCCAGGTTCCACTCTCCTGATTCCCCAGTGCCAACTCCTCATTAGCTTTTCACATTGAGCCTTCACACGGCCTTCCTCTTCTGCCTCCTTTACTGCTTACAACCTAGGATGTGTGCTGTCCCCTACTTTCCACCCCGACCTCTGTTTTCGGACTGCCCCTCTTTTGGCTTAGTGCCAAGAAACAGCTGCCACGGTTGAGGTTTTGCTCAGAGTGGCACTGTACCCCAAATGAGATTGCTCCAGGTAGGTTCTTCCACTCTCCATCCACACCCCCCATGCCCTACTTCTTTCCAAGATGAACAGCCAATTGCCCACTAATAGTTTGAAAAATTAACTAACTTTCTCTGCATTACTTCTTCCCGGGAATCCAGACATCAAATCTAAAATGTTCTGAAAGTTACTCCTCGGTCTCGTAAGTGGTCTCTGTGAGTGGATAGGATGAGAAGAGGCCCCACAGGTCCTCCTAAGTCTCTCTTTACCAGAAGGAACCTTTTTGAAAATGGCACAGCATACCATCCTTGCTCAATCTGAGGTACCCTGGCAGTGCTGGAGCCCAGACTGTGACCTCAGATCACAAGTATCAGTGTCCAACACTGCAGCAGGCCACCTCCCCTGCTTCCCCAACTGCACACAAGCCTAAGAGGGGCTGGGCTGTGTCCCAGAGGCAGTGGAAAGTGAGAGCAAGAGGACCATCGAAAAACCATGATAGGACTGGACACAGTGGTGCACGCCTGTAATTCCAGCAGCTCAGGAGGCTTAGGCAGGAGGACTGTGAGTTCAAGGTCAGCCTCAGCAATTTATCGAGGCCCTAAGCAACTCAACAAGAGTTCTAAACAAAATATTTTTTTATATTTATTTTTTAGGTGTAAATGGTCACAACACAATGCCTTTATTTTTTTATATGGTGCTGAGGATGGAACACGGATCCCGCCCATGCTAGGCGAGTGCTCTACCGCTGAGCCACAACCCCAGCCCTAAACAAAGTATTAAAATATTACAAATATTTGTCTTTAAAAATATTTAAAAAGGGCTGGGGATATGGCTCAGTGGTTAAGTGACCCTGAGTTCAATTCCTGGTTAAAAAAAATAAAAAAGAGAGAAGAGAAAAGCCATGATAGACAAGCAGCAGAGGGAGATGTGTACTTAGCAGAATGGATACAAACAGACTCCAAGAGATGAAAAGATAGAATACGAGGAAAAACAGCTTCAGGGAAAGAAAAAGCAGAGAGTGAAAACCAATAAAAGTGGAACAAATACTAAAGCCAGAAAGGCCTCAAGAGAAACCATCCAGAGAGCAGCGAGAGGAGAGGATAGTTAACAGTAGAGGGCTGGGGGGGCGGGGGACGGAGGAGGGCGAGGGTGGCCAGTGTTCCAGGCTGGAGGCAAGAGCACTGGCGCAACATAAATCTCTCGGGAAGGGTCACTCACCTTCCAAGCTGTTGGGCTTATTGGCTGCAGCAGGCAAGAATCTATTTAAAACACACCAGGCATTTTGCCTCATTCTGTTTCCCTGCCCAGAAAAGGCTGGAGCCAAAGGCTGAGGGAACCAGTGCAGCCTTAGGACTCCACAAGGACCATAGACTGAAATCGGGAAGATCCTCACCCATCTGGAATGACCCCTCCTCCCACCCCAGCACCAGGCCACCGAACTGCTAGCATATTGAACACAGTCCCCCAAACTCAAAGACGTCCTTCATTCTGTCTTCAAGCTTGTCAGAAAGCAGATGCTGCTCAAACGTGACAGCTGCTCCAAGGGGCCTGCCCAGCCAGTGGGAATGTTCTCATCTGACTGAGAGGCCTCAATGATTAGATTTCAGCAAGACAAAGGACAGCATGAAAGGGCTTCAAGGGTAAAATGGCTTTGGGGAACCATATGGGTCTTGATTTAGAAAATCATCAAGGGTTCCACAGCTTTTCCCAGACTCTGTATCTTGGGAGGCTCCAATCTGGAGATGTGACTCCTAGCCACCTGCCACAGAGGAAAGACAAAGGGCGACTGGGAGCTGGGAGTGACCTAGGAAGGCCATCCCTGCAAGATTTGTTTCCTCTCCCACCAAGAGGGTCAGATGACAGATCCTCCTTCCCTGTCTCTTGAACCTATGAGTTGTATAAAATACTGTTCACTGTGGCTCGCTGTGAAGTTCTCTGCCATGCATGAGAGTTACATGCCTGAAAAACTTAGTGAGCAAATGAAATAAAAATTTTGCCTGCCAGAGATATTGGCTTTTCAAAATAAATTTGAGGTCAATCCTATGTTTAAGGAGAAGGATGGTTTTTGAAGGTAAGTAATCATCCCAGTTTATGTTTATAAAATCATATGGCAGGTAGGGGGTTTCTGTGTAGAGATTTGCCTATAATTTGCGAATGAGCATCACTTCAACAAAAAGGCAGACAGTTGTGCTGCAGGAACTACTTTGAAAGAAAAATGAATGAAAACATTTAATGGAAAATTTCAAATAGACATAAAAGTAGAGAACCCAATATAATAACCCAGCTTCAACAATTATCAACTCATGGCAATCCTATGAGAAACTTGGACTTCTGAGCCAAATGAGCCAGACAGAGGGCAAAGTACAGTATAAGACAAATAGGATTAGCACTGTGGAGGCTGTGGGATCCAAAACATTTCTGCATTAATGCTCTAGAGGATGAAGGGAAGGAGTAGGAAAATGTTCTTGGTTAACACCAAAGAAGAAACTTGAGATTTAAAAATCCAGGTCTGGGGATATAGCTCGATTGGTAAAATGCTTGTCTCATATGCACAAGGCCCTGAGTTCAATTCCTAGCACCACAAAAACAAAACAAATCAAACTCTATATACTCTCTCTTTGATGGGTGGACAATATACAAATAAATTACACTGGTTATCATTAAAGAAGTAAAGGACTGGAGAGATTTCAGTATACATTTTTTAAAAATTTCATATTACTCCCCCCACACTGTTTTTTTCTGTGGTACTGGGGATCAAATCAAGGGGTGCTCTACCAACCACTAAGCTGTATCTCTAGTCCTTTTTATTTTTTAAGACAGGGTCTCACTAAGTTCCTTGGGTTGGCCTTAAACTTGTGACCCACCTGCCTCAGCCTCCCAAGTAGCTAGGATTATAGGCTGGTGCCACTGTACCTGGACACATATTACCCATTTAAAAAAATTATTAAAAGCAAGCTTTATGAAGCTTTGTAGTTACCAAGTCCACTAAGTGTGGGCAAACTGCCTAGACCAGACCACCAACTCTTCATTTCATTTTTACTTGGATTTACTGCTTTAGAGTAATTTGTATGACCAGATGTACACAACCTTCCAATACCCAGAAGCCTATCACTGGAATAGATGTTCACATAGTATAAAAGCCCCAGCCCTTAATGGTTATGTGTGTGTACACTTGTCAAAGTTTATCCGGCTTTACCCTGAAGATGTGCATATCTGCCATATGTTAACTATGCCACACTTCAATGAATATTCAATAAAAGTCCTAGCCCTTGTGTACAAATAAGCCAAAGAATCACCATATAGAGGTTTGCTGGGTTGATGGTTCGGAGGAAGCTGTTGTTTTGATAAAACAACACTATGCAGACTTTTTGCAAAAACTTGCTCTTTGGAAACCACCACTATAGCATGTGCTTTTGGTTAAGCATTCCACGGCTGAAACGCAACTCTATGCTGAAATGCCGAGAGGATGAGGCAAAATCTTGGCCAAGGTCAAGCTCTGCTGATGGTTGGAGAGGTGGGTGGCAGCCAATAGCTCTGCACTTGTATAACATTTTAAAAAGAAAAACTAACCCCAAGTCATCTTCTGTTCCTTTCCTGAGCCAACTTTAGTCCTGCTTATTGTATCCAAGAACTCAGGAAGCCATATGTGCTTCAGCGCAGGCCTACCAGGCCTCCAGCGCCAGACTCGAGTCTCTCAATTTAAGAGAAACTAATTCAGCTGATGGGGTCTTTTATTGGCTTTGTGAGATACACAGAAGATGTCAGAACTCTAGGCACTTTAGAGACCATGTAGGAGAGGCTGGAGTAACATATTTGAGCCTTCTTTTTGACTATCAGGTCATCATTTTTTAAATTTCTGAATAACAACCCCCCTTGCAAAAAAAGATCCCAATTTGGTAGAAACCAGGGCTCGCTCACATCCATGTCTATCTAGATAACAGAAAAGAGCTTCAGGTGGAGCATGCTCAGTACAAATCTGTGTTACACAAAGAAAAACCAACAAGTTCCCTTGGGCTGAAACTAAGCACAAGGATGATCCAGAAAATGCACTTTCTGCCAGGCACAGTGGCATGTGCCTGTAACCCAGCTACTCAGGGAGAATCAGGGGCTTAAGGACAGATTGGTCATATGGTAACACCCACCTTATCTCGAAAAGTATTCTCTGCCAGGTCCTAGGAAATGCATGTGTATATAGAAAGTCCATTCTGCAGCTTGTAAAACGCAAACTTTACATTTTGCACACGTCTGTCTAGTTGATGCCCAGACAAAGGCAAAGATGAGCAGAACAAAGTCCAGGGCAAGCCAGCTGACCCAAGACACAGGCCTCCTATGCATTAATCTCATCTACGGTTCCTGGATGGATAACAAGGAATTAACATGGCAGACGCTACTCGACTTCTCATGTTTTCCTTTTAAAGCTCCCAATTCTATTCAATTCTCTATGACACATAATTTCTCTTATCATTAAACTGAAAGTCTTTGTTTCCCCTCTCATCAACCTCCCTCTAAACACTTGGGCACACTCCACACTGATCGCTTAATCAGCCTCACACCACTGGCCTTGCGGCTATAGATAAAGATGTCCCTCTTGTCTGAGGTTAAATAGCAGACTGAGTAGAAACTTGAGAACCCGAGGGCCACACACAGCACATTTCTGGTGAGAAGGGCATTTTGACCCCGTGTAGAGTGACAGAGGGAGAGGGGGTTTCTCCCTAGTTAATGAGGCCAGGAGGACATGGGGTGGCATCCTGCTTCCCTTATTCCTTTGCTTTCCTTCTAGTTTCCATTCCAGGGCTGGGCAGGGTAAGAGTGTGCAACAAAGCAGAAGATACACAGCACCCAAGGGAAAGGCCACATAAAGCAATGGGGGGATGTGTCCCAGAATGCTCTAGCTCAAAGGGCTCTTCTGGAACATCTCATCCAAATCTCTAAATTTACAGGTACAGAAAGAAGCCCAGAAAAGTTAAGTGACTTGTCCAAAGATAACACAGCAGGCTAATGGCAGCAGAACCCAAGTCATCAGCACACTTTTCTCTGAATCGCTAACATGATGAACTGGGTTTAGGGGGGAAAACACCACAAAATATATAAAGTCCATGAACAAGGCTCCCTGCATCAGTCAAATAAACGCATCTCCTTTAAAACTACCTATGTTTCAATCTCCCATTTCTATCAGCCCCTTTAGTTTACTAAACTCAAATTTCTCATTCTTATCCATGATTTAATAGATACCCTCTGGCCTGGGAATCCCAACTTTTCCCAGCATGTTACCACTTGAGAAGGGTGAGCTCTGGGAAGCAGAAGTACAATATAAATAGCTATTCCAACTCAGGAATATTCTGGATCACACATTTTGCTTATAATAATGCTCACTCTAAACTCAGCAGCTTTTGAAGGTAATGGTGCCAGAGAGGCAACAGATGACCCATCCACCAAGAGAGAAAAATTCAAGAACTAGTAACAAATAAGGAAACTGGAAGGAGGGCACATGCTTTGGGCTCAATCTGGAGGATGAGATGAACCATTTCCACTCAGTGAAAGCAGAGAATGACTTGGAAGGCAATGTGTACCATAGGAGAAGAGGGCACAACCAAGGATGCGTGAATCAGGTTCTCTGACATTCCCCCTTCCTGTGTGAAGGAAGTCAGCTCTTGATTATCTCCCAAATGATAACCCATTTGGTCTGGTTACCCAGTGTCCAGGGGCCTCCAACCAGAGTTGGTCATAGGCAAAACTGACTAGAAAAAAAACATGATCTAATGGTACTTTCCACCTTCCAAACAATATATTGGCACTTAAGCCAGTGCTTTGGTGCCTCAAGCATCCCCAGTGGGCTGATAGAATAGGTACTTTAGGGGTTGGGGTTGTGGCTCAGTGGTAGAGCACTCGAGTAGCATGTGTGAAGCACTGAATTTGATTCTCAGAACCGCATATAAATAAATGAATAAAATAAAGGTCTATCAACGCCTAAAAAAAAAAAAAAAAAGAATGGGTACTCTAGAACTTGTGTGTCATTGGCTGCATGCCAGCCCTGTTCCATCAACTAGGGGAACTGCTCCAGGAAGAAGGTGCCAGGCTCTAGAACAAGGGCAACTTGGTGAATGCCTGAAAAGTATGTCTGGGTTCCAAAATAAATGTATATGGGGGATTATGTATTATTTTTATGTTATTCAGATCAAGAGTTAATCATATTATGAATCATTACACCCTCTTTTAGTTCACTGTACTAAGAAAAACTGGTTCTCACTATATTTCTGAGGGGATTAGAAAACTCTCAAAATGACCTTCCTATAAAAAAAAAAGTCCAAAAAATTTTCATTTCAAATATATCATAATTAGTAATACAAGATAATTAATAAACTAGCAAACATCCTTTAGAAAACACCTCTCATAAGAATGAGACATAATGAAGAAAAAAAGGAAAAGATAAAGGAATGAATGAAAAACACAAGAGATGTAAGGTAAACTAAGAATTTAAGAATTTAACTTAATTTAAATATTGGGACTCAAAATAACAGGCAGAATAAGCTGAACCAAAGCTCTTTCTGCCTGCTGAATTTCTAGGAGTCAAAAATGAAGGATTAAAATGGCTTTCTTTCAAAGGAACACATTTTGTCATCTGATCAATCCGTGACATGGATAAGAATAAGTAACTTATGGCTGCACTCTTAAGTGGAAGCAAATCCCTGAATATGTCCTCATTCACTTCAGGATGGCAAATCACTAAGTGCTTATTATCTTTTTTAAAAAATAATAATAATCTGTCTGTAACCTTTTTTTAAAGAAAAAATTATTTTTAATTAAATTTTTTAATATTTTTATTTTAAAATAAACTGTTCCCAAAAAATACTGACTACAGAGGAAGAAACATAGCAATGAAGAGTGGGAGAAAGCAGGGGCTGGGGATGTGGCTCAAGCGGTAGCGCGCTCGCCTGGCATACGTGCGGCCCGGGTTCCATCCTCAGCACCACATACAAAGATGTTGTGTCCGCCGAAAACTAAAAAATAAATACTAAAAAAATTCTCTCTCTCTCTATCTATCTTAAAAAAAAAAAGAGTGGGAGAAAGCAAAGAGCAGAAAGACACTCAGAGCCCACCAACCTAACTACCCAGGACATTCAGAGACTCTTGCTATGGCACTGTCCTACCATTTCTGCTTCCCAAAGCTCACCTTCTCAAGCGGTAACATGCAGGGAAGAGTCGGGATTCCCAGGCCACAGAGGTATCTATTAAATCATAGATAAGAATGAGAAATTTGAGCTTAGTAAATTAAAGGGGCTGACAGAGGCCACTCATGTGAAAGCTCAGTCAATGTACTGGGATACTTGGAGCTAAAGGGTCAAAGAGACACATTTCCTCAACATGTAATTCTAAAGGTATCAGTTTGTACTCACTGGGGCAATGAGAGTCCCCCACTTCACAATCATTTCTAGGATTCTATCCTCAAGAAATTCCAAAGGATAGAGTCAAAGAGCTATACACAAGAAAGTTCACCACAACATCATTGGTAATAATGACAATGGGGGCAGGGGATGAGGCTTAGTGGTAGAGTACTTGCTTTGCATGTGTGAGGCACTGGTTCGACCCTCAGCACCACATAAAAACTAAATTAACAAACAAATATATTATATGTCCCTCTACAACTAAAAAACATTAAAAAAAATGACAATGAAGGATCAACAAAGAATGAATAGCTAAAAGAAGGTAAAACTACTAAGAATTTACTTTCAAAGACACATAAACTACTTTTGATACCATGCCAATGAGGGAGGAAAATTAGAATACCAACTTGTGTGTATATGTAACCCTCAATTTTGTTTAAATATTATACACATATTATATGCATTTTTAAGTACTGAAAGAAAATCCATAAATGTATCAGTAAAGTTTAGCTCTGTTCTAGATGAAAGATGTTCTCTGTTCTAGAAGATGGATGATTTTTATTCTTTCACTTAAGACTCTTCTCTAATAAGTATATATTACTTTTATATCAGGCAAAAAAATAAATATTTATTTTAAAAAAATATCTACCCTAAAATCTCTCATTTAAGATGGTAAATATTACCCTTAGGGAAAGGCTGCTAGAATTCAAGGCAGAATAAAAAGATTCACATCTACTATGAAACCCTTTTCTGGTCTAGCTTCCTTGCCACTGGCTCTGTTACTGGACCCTGCACAGAGTTCCAGAGAGAAGCCACTCCCTCTTCCCACAGCACACAGGGCACCAGAACAGTCCTCCTAAGTGTTTCTCACCTTTTCATATGAGGATCAGAAGAAAAGAGAGAATCCTATTCTCTTATTTCAGGGAAATAAAAATGTTTTTCTTACAAAGCTACCAAAATGACTCAAAATCAACTCTGCAAACTGTGAAACACAGGTCGTGAGTTATGTTTAGTAACCATGAATGAAGTTGCTTAGTCTCAGGAATGAATACAAAAACCAATCTATGAGTGCCACCTTGTGGCAAGCCTAACTACCACCATGACCAAATATCTACCTGTTGTCCCCATCATCTCCCTGGCTCTCTTCTAACCTTGGGATCCACAACCAGGAGACACAGGCCCTGTGCTAATCTACTACATTGACCATACATTCTCCAAAGTGGCTGGTACTATTTGTTTTCAAGGATTTCTAGTTTACATCCCAGGAATGCCTGTTGGAGGACAAGTGGTAATGAAGAGGCAGAGGAACAGAACACAGGATGTGTACACAGATCTAGGCTTCAGACACAGCCCGACAGCCTGGGTACATGTGTGTCGCATATCCATGCACATGTATCCTGGTACTGTCACAAGGCAGGGACCATAGGGTAAATATCTCCTCCCCCAAGAATACTTACTGACTTTATTAAGAAAAATTTCACATTTACAATCAGTGAACCTTGTGCTTAGCAGTTTTATTCATCAATGTCAGATCAATTATCACCAACTTGGGCACAAATCCAAATTACAGCTTTTGTTGGATTCTGGCCATAAAATTCTTTTCAAACTTATTAAGATCTTGTAAAATACGAAAGTTTTCCCAAAAGTTTAGAAAAAACACGAATCACTAATAAACTGATTTCATACTCAAAGTATAGCCTATCTTTATGAAAGATGAAACATCACCCTTTTGAACATCTAATATATTAATTCATCTTGGTGTCCTGGGCTTCAGAGGAGACGGAGAAATCCTCACACTGGAAACTGACCGAATGACTCTAAAAGTGAACTAAGTGCTGAAAATGGGTCAGTATCGCCAATCTGATGGAACATGGAACACTGAAGGAGCTGACACTGATTTTGAGCAAAGGTAATCTCCTCTTCAGAAAGAGATTAAACTAAAAACCTTCCAGCCCTGGGCAAGGGGAGTGCAGTGAGCAGGCACAAAGAGCATGAGGAAAAGCTAAACAAAGTTCCAAAGTCTCCTGGAAGAGTGTGTGTCTGCTTCTCTCTGTCCCACCCAGGCTGAAGGCCTATTTACAGAAAAGGGCTCCCTCAGTGTTAGGGTGGAAGTACATGACAGGAAGCTGCTGCTTTGGACACAGATGTGTAAAGGGAAGCATTTTCCAGTATGTGAAATAAACCAAAGCAACACAGATGGGATGGATTCCAACCAGATAAATTATGGGAGAGCAGAAGAAACTGGACTTATGAAGTTGAAGAGGGAAAATGAATCTGACTCCTTGGTTATTTCTCCAGCCTCTGAAAAAAGTTTTTCTCCCTCCTAACCTGACAGGACTGACACCCTGGACAGTCCCTGCTAGAGGTAATTAGCATGGTGGACAGGGAAGAAACATACTACAAACATTTTCTGAAAGCCTTAATGAGTCACTTCAGGGAGAAGTCTTCATTTTGTCTCTTTACAGTGAAATCAGAAGAGGGAGAATAAAAATAGAAGTCAAACCTCTCTGGTCCACAAAAGTAAAAGATGATGATGGAAAAACAAACAAAAAAATACTGTCTCTGCTCAATTAAAATTCAAAACCACCAGCTCCCCCTTCAAACAACAGCCTTGCTCCATCAGAAGCACCCGGGTTTAGTACAAGTTAGTGTTCTGAGTTGCCATCCAGGCATTGACAATTAAATATGTCTTAAAACAAGAACAGATGACTTTTCCACCTTGGCTCCAGCTTCCCAGCTGTCCTGACCTGGACGGGAAGCAGCTATCATGACAGTTTGATGGGAAGATCCTCCCCGAATTTGCGGAGCAGCTTCTGATGGTTGTGGTCCACTGACCACTGCTGGGGCAGGTGCTTGGGCTGCATGGAGTCCAGGAAGTGCTGGCGCCAGCGGCTCTCCAGCTGCATGAGGGATCGCAGCCCACCCTGGATGTGACACTGCACCACCTTCAGCCCGTGAGGAACGTAGTTTTCATTGGAAATCCTGCCAAAACATGAAACGCAAAGGGTCTGAAGGAAACAAGCACAGGACAATCTCACTGATAGCTTCAAATGCTGCAGGCCAGTGGTTTGGGAGCTAGTTAGAGTCCTAAGGGTCTGGTTACTTTAATGTTTAGAAAACATCCTCTTTATCATCTTTGCCTTTAAAATAGTTTGAACTATGGTTCAAAATCCAACAAAAAGTATTCAGGGGTTCTGAGCTATACTTTTTTCAGGAGACTATTGGTCTTTTATTTATTTCAATGTTACTCAGAGATCAGCTCAACCCTCCTATAAGTTATCCACTATTCTGAGCCATACCCAATATTAATATGAGGCTGCTAATCAGCCTACAGGTCCAGTTTTTCATAACACTGCAATACCTGAATATAAAACGCAGGGTGGTATACTTCTTTAGTGCCTTCTTTCCCACAGAATGCCAGAATTTGGGATGAGGATGTGGCTCCGAGGTAAAGTACACGCCAGACCACATGGACAAGAAGTGCTTCAGTCACAATGAAATAAATGCTCCAGTGGTTGCTCAGCTGTGCAAATGGTGTTATTTGAAGGGGAAGATGACCCTCTGCCACCTTCCTAACCAGGCAAGGAGGCCTTGAAAACTACTCTGACATGTCACAAAATTTTCGTTCCTATGAATACAGGTGTCCTTTCTCAAGGAAGCACCCTGCCCCCATAGCCTCTTTACTCCCTCTACACCACACTCTACTCTCAAGCTGCCCTCCAAGACCCCAATCAGTCTAGCCATGTTAGTGACTCTGAGTATTTGCATATATTTTATTATTTAGCTCATAAGTTTCCCCCTAACTTGCCTATCTGACTCCAAATAGCTGTTCTCCTCAGTCTCAATCCAGCATCCATCTATATAATTCAGAAAAATGCATAGAAGGGTCTGTGATTTAAAGGGGATGTTTAGCTGTTTTAGGAATCTCATTTGGGAATTAGTCAAAGAAGCCAGTCTCACTACTTTGTAATAAGACCTTGGCAAGTTGCTTAACTTTAACCTCAGAATATTTAATATGAAATTTAGAAAATAACATTTAGAACTACACAGAATAGTTATATGGATAAAATTCAATAATAAATTTAATTTTTAAAAAAATTTTAATGCAAGATAATATTAGCAGTTATCAGTAAGAAATCTAAATCCTACCTATCAGCTTATTATAAGAAATAATTAAGGCAATTTATGTAAAATTTATTAGCTTGGTGCCTCATGTATTCAGTAAATATTTGCAATATATGTGACAGATCAGTAGCATTAGTAAAATACTTTAGGTTTTGAATAAATAATAAAATAAATATTTGCTGCTTTATAAAGTTTTCATTTCTTTATCTTTTCTTGATAAACAAAAACTACTATTGGCAACCAGCATTGCTATCTGGGTTTTACAGAACTCTACTATTATTGAAAATAGTGACAGCTGAGAAGCAACATTATGCACTGCAGCCCAGAGTTATCACCAGAGCCATGCACCCACTCATTTTTCAGGATCATAAACTTTTCATTTGGGAAGTGAGTTATGTCATGCAAATTCAACTATGTACTCAGAGGGAAGGAGGGAGAAAGCAAAAAAGGAAGGAAAAAAGAGAAAAGTAATTTATATAGCCCAGTAATTCTGTCCAACATTCCATTCAGTGGACCAATATCCGTGTGCAGGTGGGAATGGAAATGTGAATCTATTGGTCAAAGTTTTCACAAACCTGTATATGGGGCCAAAGACATAAAACCATACATACTCTACTTGATGGGAAACTTTAGAGAGATGCCAGAGTATTACTGGACAGTTACTTTCATGATTTGTGCTGATTTTATCTTTGCACAGAATGACTAAGACAGAATTCCACAGCATCTGAACTATCATGCCAATCAAAATGGCTGAACTTAATTAAGCATGTGACCTTAAGGATAAACACTTCATGAAAGACAAATTTCTATTGAAAGGAAACTCTCAAATAGGCTGTTCTACTCCACCCCCATGCTACCTCAAACCACTAGACACATCCTGGGCTACGCATGAGGCTAGGCTCTGCATCTAGAGGCTCATGCTAACTCCCTGACAAGCATTCTCACAAGTAGTGAGGATTAACATCACTGTTACTCCCCAATTCCTTTTCTGACGAGCACTGTTAGTCGTACCTGGTTTCCAGGCTGGCAGCCTCTTGAAGCATGTCATCTGTGATGGTGTCAGTGTCATAAAACTCCCTGAGTGCCTGCAGAAGCTCCTCCTTTCGATGAGCAGGCAGGCTCTCCGCCGTGAGCAGGGCTCTGGCCCCAGAACGCACCTGCCTGCGCTCAGGATCCTCCAGCAGGCGCAAGCCCTCCTCAGAGCCAATGGGGGCCTGGAACTCTTTGGCCAGCTGCTGCTTCAGATGGTTATCATAGTAGTTGGAAATGGCGTGGCAGGAAGTACAGAGCAGGAGCACATCATGGGAGTTGTGATCCTTCATCTCAATTGGGAAGTGTTTCCGGTACTCATGTGGAATCACGTTCTTCCTGGACCAAACCCACGCAGAGAGCAGTGCTAATTAGCATATGACACAGAGAACATGTGAAGCTAGCAGGTGGGCAACTGGGAGTCTAACCAGGACTCAAATATTTCTGAGAAGCTTTGGGCACTGTGATCCCAGAGAGATAACATGAAGGCAAAACTACTTATTCTACTCTCAACCTGACCTGTGCCTTAGGTTCCTACCTATCCACCTGTGATTCAGGTTCCTCTCCTTGAAGTAAGTACAGAACACGTACTGTCAGGCTTCAGTGGAGGACTAAGGGCAAAGAGAAGTTAATAACAACCTTTGAGAAGGCTGTGCCCCCAGAAGAAAAAGTCACAAAGAAATGAAAAGATATGCTAATGGCCTTTGAACTCTGGAAAGCAACTCTCTCAAAGAAGCCTGGTGACCCAAGCAAGCCAATTTCCTTCATCTGAGGAATTCCTTGCTCTTGTTATTTTCCTGGGTTCATCATGACTCATCATTATTTTTCTAAGAAGAACTATTTGTCTTTGAGAGGGAGAAAGAAAGAAAGAAAATTATTGCACAAAAGCCATGGAGAAAACCCAAGGGAGCAGCCTCACCTTCACTGTGTGGAGACCCTGGCATGAAAGAGCAGCCTTCAGGTAGCCAAAAACTCTATGAACAATATCAATGTTCAGAAAGCTTGAGAGCCTCAAGGTAGAACTAAAAGGACAGAGCTTCCACTAAAGGAAGTGGTCTTCAGACCTTCATGAGCCAAAGGGAACCACTTTTTCCATGGCAGACTGTTACTGAGGATAATGCTGAATTCCAGAAATTAAGAACTGGCTCAGGAGAGATAGGGGCCACTAGAGAAGGCCAGGCAGAATGAAGCTCTTGGGGAAGCTGGGCCAAGCCTCTCAGACAAAGCCAGCAAACTCAACCAAAGCCTCCGAGGGCTCTGCATGTAAAAATCTCCATCTGAGACAGACAACCAGGGCAGCCCAATGCCACACTCACCGAATATAAGAGTCTGTCTTGCCACACACGACACACAGGTTCTCTTTAACCATCAAGTAATAGTCTCCTGGGGATTCAGGTCTTCCTGCAGGTTCAAACTGTAGCTTGACCACAAAAGGCTCTTCACTCACCAGCTCTTAGAAAAAAGAAATAGTGTCAGTTTTGTCCTGCCCCTTTCCACCCCCAAGGAAGAAGCATCCTTCTGTGTGCTGGCAGAAGATTATTTCTGAGGCATGACCACCCAGTCTGTTTGTCTTCCTTATCTACCCCCTTCCTCATCCCACTCCCACTCCTGGCAGTACCCATGTGCTGCAGCTAATTAAACTATGACAGCTGAATTTCACACCTCCAATGCCTTTGTCCAGATACCATTGAGCTTTTCTTCGGTCACAAGTGCAGAGGGGCTGTCCATCTGGAGCATGGAGAAAGCAGTTATCATAAAGAGGTGATTTTCTGTAGACAAGGGAGAGAGAAAGCTTATATTGAAAGCTAACTTTTAGCCAGGGTACCCATTACCTTCTCATAATCTCTTCTGAATGATTCAAACTATTCTCCACATTAGGGTCAAACACACCCAATATGGAAAAAACAAACAGGGCAAGAATCCACGTTCAATCCTCTGTCTGCACCGCACTAGCAAGCAGAACTAGAAATCAATTTGTGAATGCCTCTAGTTTTTACACTTACAGAATGGGACATTAGGGAGTGAGTTAGGTAGCATTTACATAGCTCTGCTGTGAACAAAGAGGAAACAGCAACAAGAATACTGCCAAATGACTGGAGTAAGCAAAGTAACTTTAAAAATTTTAAGTTCAAGCTTAAGTCATGAGGGCCATGTAGATTTATCTCTGGCTCACATGAAATACTTCTTTCAACTTAATCATCTAATTCCTAAAGGCACTTTGCTATAGGGACCAAATTCCTGCTCCAAAGTACTTATTAGTCATCTTCTTATAACAAAGGTGTTATGTCCCACAGGGAAATTCTCATTGGCTAGAAAATAATGTTGAATTAGAGCTGGATATCATTTGCAACCATCAAATACCAAATGAACAAGAAACCCAAAGATGTATTTCCCTGGAAAAGTATCAGGCACATCATGTTACACATTTTTATAGCTATCCTGAAACAAACGAGGGATAATAATTATACCCCCTTTGTAGGCAGAGACATAATAATCTAAGATCCTGTGAGGGTCAATGATTAAGCTAGGCTAAGCGCTCCTCATTTCCACTTCAATTGTCAAAAAAGAGAAAAGTAAAAGAAGGGGAAAATAAGAAAAATACAAAAATCAAGCAAAGAATAGTCTAAATGTGCCTAAAGGCAGAGAAAAGTAACATTAACCCCTGAGGAGACTCTGCTAGCTGACCCAAGCCTTCTCCCAGACCTACGGCAAAGCCCCTCACAATCTTTACTAGCCAGGGAACAACTTGGTTACCTGGCAGAATAGCCCACCCCCAGGGGCTTTCTTCTGTGTTTCCTGGGGTCTCTTCCTTGGTGGTTGCCTGGCACCATTCCATTGACCTTAGACTTTTTATTTCTTGGCTTCTGCTGACATTCTGTTGCTTCCCCATTAACCTCTTCTCCCGATCTGCTAATTCCTTTGCTTCGAAATGGGATGTCTACCACATCCTGGCATTTCTCCAAGACTTTTCTCCAGCCAATGCGGTCATCATTTTCTTCCACAGGTAAATTCCTAGAGAAAGGGTGTCCAAGAAGATGGAGAAAGAGAGCCACGGAAATCTGGGCATCCCTGGCTGCATATGTTACCTGAAGAAAAAGAACTGGAGATCAATGAAATCCAGAAGGCAAACTAGAGAGAGTAACTTCAAAGTCAAAGAATTCTAATTCAAAATGTATTATAATCTAAGTATTATATACTTCTTAAAAACTTTTTATTATAAAAAATTCAAGTCATAGGAAAGTAAATTGAATAATATAATGAACTCTCACATTCCCTCTATCTTTAACAAAAATAGCTAAAGTAGGGGCTGGGGTTGTGGCTCAGCGATAGAGGATTCTCCTAGGACATGCAAGGCATTGGGTTAGATCCTTAGCACCACATAAAAATAAATAAATAAAATAAAGGTATATTTAAAAAAATAGCTAAAATAATGATGTATTCTAAATGCCAGATAATCCTTATTACCTATATAAATCAATGAAATTTCTATTTGCTACCAAACTGCTAGACAAATTTTTCTCAAGTTTGGGGGAAATACAGTTAACATAGGTCTGACAATGAGTACATGAAATTCACTTTGGGGGCAGCCATCTTTTAAAAGAGCTGAAACTATGACTATGAGCTGAATTAAGAGGACTGTGTGACTGTCAATCAGAAATGACCTATCAACTGTTCATGCTGAAAAGAAATGAAACAAATAAGTTTTAATCATGGGCCTCAAATCAAAAGTCACAGGGTCCATTCCTCTAATTTAACAATAGTAAGTCATTCTTTCTGGCAACTGATAACATCCAAGCTGGTCATAAATAAAAGTAGTCAAAATTAATAGCTCTTCCCAAAAAGAGGGAAAGACTTTAAAAATTCCTTTAATTCAACTTTAATAATCAGGCTGGGTAAATAATTTAATTGGTAAGGATGTCCTACCTTTTAGAATAATAAAACAAGTTCAGCTACACTTTTCCACCTAGATCCAACAATCTACTTATCTTTTTGTGTGTGTGCATTTGTGTGGTGCTAGAGTTGAACCCAGGGCCTTGTGCATGCAAGGCAAGCATTCTACCAACTAAGCTATATCCCAAGCTCCCAATCTATTGATCCATTGGCAGACTGTCTCTCACTGAAGAGCCCAGAGTGCTTCTCAACACATTGTTTGCAAAAGATAAAGGAACAGGTATTTTCAAAAAAACAGTGCGAGTACCTTGGATGTCAACATGAAAAAGAACAAGGGTAGATCCCTAACTCACAGGACACACATTTAATTCAAAATGGATCACACACCTAAATGCAAGAGCTAAAACAAGATCTTAAAGGAGAACACAGAGTCTCAGGCTATGCAATGATTTCCTGGATATGACGTCAAAAGTTTAAGTGATAAAAAAATAACTAGACAATTGCCTGGTGCAGTGATACACACCTGTAATCCCAGAGGCTCATGAGGCAGGAGCTGCCTCAGCAAAATCGAGGTGCTAAGAAACTCAGTGAGACCTTATCTCAAAATAAAAACTAAAAAGGGCTAGGGATGTAAGTCATTGGTAGAGTACTCCTGTGTTCAATCTTCAGTACCAAAAAATAAGATTGTGATGAGAGGTATACAATACTGCAATTGTACTAAAATCCATCATTGTGTAATTTAAAGTGGATAATTTTTATTATAGGTAAATTGTATCTCAACAAAAATGTTCTAAAAAGAAAGAAACTTACTCAGGGTCACAAATCAGAAATCTCTGGAGAAAACAAACTCAGGTCTGGAGATACAGCAGCTCAATGATAGAGAACTTGCCAAGCATGTGCAAAGCCTGGGTTCAATTCCCAGCACCACAAAAATAATAATAAATACATAAATAAATAAAATCTATAATTAAAATTAAGCTTTAAAAAAAAAGAAAGAAAACAAACTCAAGTAATTTGATTCCTAGAACTCTCCCACAGAATGTTAAACTTGAGATACTACTGCTAAATCTTTCCATTTATTTATTTATTTGGATATGTATGTATGTTTTGGTACCAGTGATTGAATCCAGGGGCACTTAACCACTGAGCCACATTCCTAGCCCCCCCCCCCACACACACACATACTTTTTGGGACAGAATCTTGCTAAGTTGCTGAGACTGGTCTTAAACTTATGATCCTCATGCCCCAACCTCCCAAGTTGCTGGGATTGCAGGCATGCGTCACTACCCCTTAACATTTTTGAAGAATGAACAAGTGGTATCCAATGTGGTAAATGAGAAGGCCAAAACCTAGAC